>NC_091083.1:6250000-7500000 GCF_032405125.1 Capricornis sumatraensis
TGCTCATAGTTAAAATCACATGACAAAATGATAAGGACTGTAGGATTTGACAGTAGCCCCAAGAAACATATAGCTGCCATCTTTGTGCCCCAATTTCTGTGAGATGCTAAATCAAGATAAAATTAAATCTTTCAAGTTCTGAGTATGTGTGGGAGTCACAGGGAGTCCATGCTTTTTCCTCTGGATTTAGAAGGACTATTTTCAGTTAGGTCACCCCTGCCAGGAGAGAAGAGTTGGGGCAAATAAGGCATCTCTGAAAACAGAGTCTCTGAATATAGAGTTTCTCAGCTATCAAAGCACAGCCATTCTCCCTGGGCGAGTTCAGCTGTCAGGAGTTCAGAGCAGGCCACTCCACGGGGAAGCCACACAAATCTGGAGGCATGCCTGTGATCTGAGTGCTCGCTGTTTGACCTCTGATGTGATCAGCTCGGGGGGCAGGGAGGCCACCGTGGACAGAGGAGGGGCAAGAGCCTTTGAAGGCTTACTCACTTGCTCCTTGGTGCTTGATTCTGTCACCGTGTGGGATCTGTCCATCTTCTCCTTGGAATGACAGCTGGGGACAGAGTCACTACAGGAATGCTGGGAGAGGGATTTTCTCGGAAATAGACCTAACTATCAAATGGTCATAAGTTACTTCCCAGTACAAACGATGACTGACAATTGCTTTAAAATTGTACATCCTATTTATGTTTACCTTCAGGGTGACTACAGATACCGAACTCTTGAGAGGGAGAGTCTGAGAGCATTTGTTCATGAGGCCTTAGTGGTCCAATTTTCACTGGAAGCCTAGGATCTTCTGTGTTCTAGCATCATGGAACACGAACATCAGGCTGTTCTCTACTTGTTCTCTGAGCTGAAGTTGTGAGATCCAGTCATTTGTGATACAGAAATGTCACGTGGATGTTCAGTGTTGGCCAGAGAACCCAGAGGAGGTGTTTGTTTAATGCCCAGCTCGCCTCAGAATAAAAGAAGGGGTGAGTACCGGCAGGGCTCACTCTCCTGAGATAATTCCTTCTGCCCTGAAAATATCAGTTTTTGCTTTTTGGAGTAACATCTAGGCCATAGGTGCTGAAGGCTGCTCCAACTGTGAAAGGAAATGTCAAGGTAGCTTAGGTGAAGCACTGCTCTAAAAGAGGAAAGATGGTGACAATAAGCAGAGGGGGTCAATTTTTACTTTTTTTTTTTTTTTGACTTTCAAAGGTGGCTGTGTGGGTGGTGGGGAGTGGAGGTGGGGTGGGGAGTGGTGGGTGGGTGTGGGGCATGCCTCACTTACACAACAGAAAACGCTTTTCAGAAGTTTCCAGATTTGGTTGGATCATAGAAATGAAGACGGACAATAAACCTGATTTTGGCTTTGGCCTTACCCACTACTCTGGGACTGAGCTCACTTGCCCCAATCTCCTGAATTTAGGTAAGGGAGAGAATGGGGCAGGTGTAACGTTTTCTTTCCACAGTCTCTGGTGCTGGGAAGGTTGAGAAGGCACAGTGAAAATGGAAGGAGGTTCCAGAAAGTCATGGGCACCAAGAGAGCTGTGAGACTCCAAGTCTGTTGTCCTCACTGGTTTTAAAAGTGCAGAAATGCTTGGGGCTGGTGCACTGGGATGACCCAGAGGGATGGGATGGGGAGAGAGGTGGGAGGGGGCTCAGGATGGGAAACACATGTACACCCATGGTGGATTCATGTTGATGTATGGCAAAACCAATACAATATTGTAAAGTAATTAGCCTCCAATTAGGATAAATAAATTTATATTAAAAAAAAGTGCAGAAATACTAAAACTTTAGTGAAGGTTAATCACCTGTTCTGCCAGTGAAAGTCTGGGTTCTAATCAACCTAATAGACACTGCTATGGGTGTTTTTTTTTTTTTTTTAATTGGATTTGTAAATTTTTGTGACTTGTTTTCTTTTTTAAATTTATTTATGTATTTCCGTGGGTGTAGCATGCAGGATCTTTGCTGCGTCACACAGAATCTTTTGTTGCAGCACACAGATGAGCTGTGGCCTGTGGCGTCCAGCATATGTGGGCTTTGGTAACTGTGGGACATGGGAGCTTAGTTGCTCCCCAACACATGGGAGCTTAATTCCCCTACCAGGGATTGAACCCGCACCCCCATACTGCAAGGCAGATTCTTAACTGCTGGACCTCCAGGAAAGCCCCTGCTGTAGGTGTTTTTTTAAAAAAAAAAACAAAACTTTTTTTTTAATTTTTATTTTTACTTTATTTTACAATACTGTATTGGTTTTGCCATACATTGACATGAATCCACCACGGGTGTACATGCGGTCCCAAACATGAACCCCCCTCCCACCTCCCTCCCCATAACATCCCTCTGGGTCATCCCCATGCACCAGCCCCAAGCATCCTGTATCCTGCATCAGACATAGACTGGCGATTCGTTTCTTACATGATAGTATACATGTTTCAATGCCATTCTCCCAAATCATCCCACCCTCTCCCTCTCCTACAGAGTCCAAAAGTCCGTTATACATATCTGTGTCTCTTTTGCTGTCTTGCATACAGGGTCATCATTGCCATCTTTCTAAATTCCATATATATGTGTTAGTATACTGTATTGGTGTTTTTCTTTCTGGCTTACTTCACTCTGTATAATTAGCTCCAGTTTCATCCATCTCATTAGAACTGATTCAAATGTATTCTTTTTAATGGCTGAGTAATACTCCATTGTGTATATGTACCACAGCTTTCTTATCCATTCATCTGCTGATGGACATCTAGGTTGTTTCCATGTCCTGGCTATTATAAACAGTGCTGCGATGAACATTGGGGTACATGTGTCTTTTTCTATTCTGGTTTCCTTGGTGTGGATGCCCAGCAGTGGGATTGCTGGGTCATATGGCAGTTCTATTTGCGATTTTTTAAGGAATCTCCTCACTGTTCTCCATAGTGGTTGTACTAGTTTGCATTCCCACCAACAGTGTAGGAGGGTTCCCTTTTCTCCACACCCTCTCCAGCATTTATTGCTTGCAGACTTTTGGATCGCAGCCATTCTGACTGGTGTGAAGTGGTACCTCATTTTGGTTTTGATTTGCATTTCTCTAATAATGAGTAATGTTGAGCATCTTTTCATGTGTTTGTTAGCCATCTGTATGTCTTCTCTGGAGAAATGTCTATTTAATTCTTGGGCCCATTTTTTGATTGGGTCGTTTATTTTTCTGGAATTGAGCTGCAGGAGTTGCTTGTATATTTTTGAGATTAGTTGTTTGTCAGTTGCTTCATTTGCTATTATTTTCTCCCATTCCAAAGGCTGTCTTTTCACCTTAAAGTGATGTTTTTGATGAGAAGTTTTGGCACATATGCAATCTGCCCCCAAAGTTTCATTTATAATTAACTTTTTCTTTTAAAAAAATTAATGATTGCTGCAAGACACACATTACTTCTTCTGTAAGAGGTTTGTACTTTTCTTAAATATCTTTTGATAAGCTCAGAGTCAGAAGGACTTCTTAAATCTTAACTATTCATATTCATTTAATTAACATGCCCTGAAAATCTGCAGGACTGCATATCAAATCAATATTGCCGGCACAGCATAAAATTGAATCTGACCTTTATACGAATAAATATATTTTGCAATAGAACAATTTCTTGATCTGAGACCTGTGTCCTTCATGGACAGGAATTTAACCAATGGCCTGACTGTGGCTCACAAAGGCCCCACCATCCAGTGTCTGAATGGACTTCCCCACCCCTTCCCTGCCCACTTTTTCCCAGCTCCCCCGGCCCCAGGCTACTTCCCCATGCCTGTTCCCACTCCCAGGGTCTTTGCACATGTTCTTCCTTCCTCCTCTGAATTCCTCCCCCTCCTAGGTCTTCTTCCTGGTTCCCTTGTCACCTTCTTGAAGACTCTCCTCAAGGGCTCTGCATGGCTTCACCCTCAGATACTTTATATTATGATGATACTTTCTTTTCTTCATCATATTTATTGCTACATAGGTGTGCTGTTTGTTTATTTAGATCATTGTCGTCTTTCTGTGAGATTACAGCTCCTCAGGACAGGGACCTAGCACTTATGGACATCCCACTCACCTAGAGTGAGGCTCCAGTAAATACTTGTCGAATGAATGGGTGAAATTAATGTAAATTTTCTGCATCCTGGGGGTTTTAAAGATACAGATCTCAGAATTGACTCTGAGGTAACAAACAAGTTTTGACTGGGTAAATAGGAGGACATAAACTCTGAGGCAAATTCTTTATCACCAGGGAAGTCCTGAGATGGTATCTTTCAGATTTGGTAGGACTCTGTAACCCTAAGAAGGTTTAAAAATAAGTACTGCAGCATGAGCCAAGAAATTATAAAATGTCTATTGAAATAATGAAGAAAGGAAGAATAACCAAATTATTAATATTTTTGTAATAACCAAAGTATTAATATTTTAGTAAGAGGTTAAGTGTTGGTGAAACAACGTATTTTATAGCCATTATGACAATTATGATATTTGATGTGTCTTTACTGTTTTTCTTTGAATACATTTACTTTCCTGTGTTAATGTTTGAACCATCGAAGAAAACTTAAAATATTTTACCTGTGATGTTCTTGAAATATTTGGGGGCATGTGACTACTTAATACTTAAATGCATAGTTTGATTAATGTTACTAATTTAATATTAGGTACTGGTATTTTTCAAAAATATTACTTAAGAGATCCATAATTTTATCACATTGTTAAACTAAGTACAAATAGTAGAAGGTATTCTCCATACACCAAAGCTCCTTAGACAGTTGGGATCTGGCCACTGAAGCATTGCAAGGGAAATACTAGCACCCTCATTTTATAGACAAGGAAACTCCTGTCTAAAGCAGCAGGCAGGTGACTTATCTAAAGCCACCCAGTTCGTAGTTGGCTGATCTTGGACTTATACACCATGTGCTCACTCCTGGGATCTCCTCTTCCTATTTCTAAATGCTTTTAAAATAAATTTATATTAAAAATAAATAAGTAAATAAAAAGTACCCCCCCCCAAAAAAATAAAATGGGCATTATTTTTATTTTTTTATTGGAGTATAGTTGATTTACAATGTTGTGATATAAAGGCTTTTTTAACATTATTCTTTCTGTGTGTATTAACATTTTAAAATGATTTCTAGGCTATTAAAAAGGGTGATCATTAAGTTCAAGCTTCAGTCCACCTAAAAGAGTGGTTCTTAAAGTGTGTCCTTCACCTATTAGTGGCATCAGCAGCATCTGAGAGTTTGCTAGACAGGCAAACCATCCACCCAGAATGAGTGAATCAGAATCTCCAGGGTGGGGCCAGGAATCTTGGATTTAATAAAATCCTTAGGAGACTCGGCTGAAAGTCCAAGAGAACCACTAGGCAAGAACAAACATGACCATTTAACCGGCCCTTTATATGAAAGTGTTAGCTGCTCAGTCATGCCTGACTCTTAGCGACCGCATGGACTATAGCCCACTAGGCTCCTCTGCCCATGGAATTCTCCAGGCAAGAAAAATGGAGTAGGTTGCCATTTCCTTCTCCAGGGGCTCTTCCTGACCTACAGATTGAACCCAGGTCTCCTGAATTGCAGGCAGATTCTTTATCATCTGAGCCAGCAGCAAGGCACATTCCTAACCACTAGACCATGAAGACCCTTTATATAAAAGTATCTAATTCAGCAGGAATTTTGGTAATGACATGCTTATGACATTCTTGCAAACAAAATAATGTCACATAAGAAAGGAGTTTCTCAAAGTTATTTTCCAAAAGTTTTATGTTTTACAGGGTGCTCCCCACCCCATCCTCACCTTGCTGACATGCCTTTGGCTTCAGTACCTGAAGTTTAACTTTTGACACAATTCTAAGCTAACCTTTGGCTCTTGGTTTCTGAGATTTTGGAAATGTTGGCCGGTGTAAACTTGCACTGCTACATTATGTGGACAAATTCCTTTGCAATGATCTAAATCAAGGTTCTCAAAGCAGGTCCCCACACCAGCAGCATCAGTGTTACCTGAAATCTTTTCAGAATTGCAAATTCTCAGGCTCCATCCTAGCCCTGCTCAATCAGAAACTCTGGGGATAGGCCTGGCAATCGGTGCTTATCAAGCCCTCCAGGTGATTCTGTTGGACTATAGCTTCAGAAATACTGATCTGAAAGAATCTACGTAGAAGAGTATATCCCAGTGATTTTGACATGTGATTTAAATAAGGTTTGGACCAAAGCAGCTGACACAACCCATCAGAGAAGACAGTGTTGGTTGTAATGGTGAAGTTACATTCAAAACCAGCCAGCCTAAAGTTTACAGTTCTGAAGAAATAGTACTTTGCCACAACCTAAGGAACTGTATGCCTCTTCCACTACTGCTTTTATATCGCAATCTCTTTTCTCATTTTCCTTTGTCTATTTTAAAGGACAATTTGACTCCAAATTAGAATTGTCAGTTCTACTTAAAAAAAAACAAACAAAACACCACTTTGCCAAAATGGGCTTTAAACATGTACAACTCTACCTATTCATTACTTTCTATCAATTCATTCATGGCTTCTTATTCCAAAGACTGTTCTGACTTCTGCAATGTATTCTGCATAGTTTATATCTGGTCCTTCTCAGGTCATTTGCAAGATTTCGCCAGAGGAGTCTTGTCTAAAGAAATCATTCAAACTTTGTGGTGCACTCTTGCCCCTTGAACCTATTATTTTCCTAATTTGAGGAGCTGGTACAGTCAGCAGATTCACTATGATACAAAAGTGCTGACAGCACCAACTGCGTTCATAGGGTCTGAAGAAGGAGAAGCTTCATCTAAAGGTGTTTGGTGAGAGTACGAAGGATGGATTTCTTGGGTGTCTTTCAGTTAGGAAGCATTTAATTAACTGGTCTTTCTGGGGAAAATTCAACCTAGACTTCCAGATGTTCAAGCTGGTTTTAGAAAAGGCAGAGGAACCAGAGATCAAATTGCCAACATCCGCTGGATCATCAAAAAGGCAAGAGAGTTCCAGAAAAACATCTATTTCTGCTTTATTGGCTATGCCAAAGCCTTTGACTGTGTGGATCACAACAAACTGTGGACAATTCTGAAAGAGATGGGAATACCAGACCACCTGACCTGCCTCTTGAGAAACCTGTATCCAGGTAAGGAAGCAACAGTTAGAAATAGACATGAAACAACAGACTGGTTCCAAATAGGGAAAGGAGTACATTAAGGCTGTATATTGTCACCCTGCTTATTTAACTTACATGCAGAGAACATCATGAGAAACACTGGGCTGGATGAAGCACAAACTGGAATCAAGATTGCCAGGAGAAATATCAATAAACTCAGATATGCAGATGACACCACCCTTATGGCAGAAAGTGAAGAAGAACTAAAGAGGCTCTTGATGAAAGTGAAAGAGGAGAGTGAAAAAGTTGGCTTAAAGTTCAACATTCAGAAAATGAAGATCATGGCATCTGGTCCCATCACTTCATGGGAAATAGATGGGGAAAAAGTGGAAACAGTGGCTGACCTTATTTTTGGGCTCCAAAATCACTGCAGATGGTGATTGCAGCCATGAAATTAAAAGAGGCTTTCTCCTTGGAAGGAAAGTTGTGACCAACCTAGACAGCATATTAAAAAGCAGAGACATTATTTTACCAACCAAGGTCCATCTAGTCAAGGCTATGATTTTTCCAGTGGTCATGTTTGGATGTGAGAGTTGGACTATAAAGAAAGTTGAGCACCAAAGAATTGATGCTTTTCAACTGTGATGTTGGAAAAAACTCTTAAGAGTCCCTTGGACTGCAAGGACATCCAACCATTCCATTCTAAAGGAGATCAGTCCTGGGTGTTCATTGGAAGGACTGATGTTGAAACTGAAACTCCAATACTTTGGCTAGCTGATGCGAAGAGCTGACTCATTTGAAAAGACCCTGATGCTGGGAAAGATTGAGGGCAGGAGGAGATGGGGATGACAGAGGATGACATCATTTGATGGCATCACCAACTCGATGGACATGAATTTGAGTTGGAAGTTCATGATGGACAGACCATCCCCATGGAAAAGAAATGCAAAAAAGCAAAATGGCTGTCTGGGGAAGCCTTATGAATAGCTGTGAAAAGAAGAGAGGTGAAAAGCAAAGGAGAAAAGGAAAGATATAAGCATCTGAATGCAGAGTTCCAAAGAATAGCAAGAAGAGATAAGAAAGCCTTCTTTAGTGATCATTGCAAAGAAATAGAGGAAAATAACAGTATGGGAAAGACTAGAGATCTCTTCAAGAAAATTAGAGATATTAAGGGAACGTTTCATGCAAAGATGGGTTCGATAAAGGACAGAAGTGGTATGGACCTAACAGAAGCAGAAGACATTAAGAACAGATGGCAAGAATACACAGAAGAACTGTACAAAAAGGATATTAATGACCCGGATAATCACGATGGTGTGATCACTCATCTAGAACCAGATATCTTGGAATGTGAAGTGAAGTGGGCCTTAGAAAGCATCACTATGAACAAAGCTAGTGGAGGTGATGGAATTCCAGTAGAGCTATTTCAAATCCTGAAAGATGATGCTGTCAAAGTGCTGCACTCAATATGCCAGCCAATTTGGAAAATTCAGCAGTGGCCACAGGACTGGAAAAGGTCAGTTTTCATTCCAACTCCAAAGAAAGGCAATGCCAAAGAATGATCCAACTACCACACAATTGCACTCATTTCACACGCTAGTAAAGTAATGCTCAAAATTCTCCAAGCTAGGCTTCAGCAGTACGTGAACTGTGAACTTCCTGATGTTAAAGCTGGTTTTAGAAAAGGCAGAGGAACCAGAGATCCAATTGCCAACATATGCTGGATCATGGAAAAGCAAGAGAGTTCCAGAAAAACATCTATTTCTGCTTTATTGACTATGCCAAAGCCTTTGACTGTGTGGATCACAATAAACTGGGATAAATTCTGAAAGAGATGGAAATACCAGACCACTTAACCTGCCTCTTGAGAATTCTGTATGCAGGTCAGGAAGCAACAGTTAGAACTGGACATGGAACAACAGACAGGTTCCAAATAGTAAAAGGAGTATGTCAAGGCTGTATATTGTCACCCTGCTTATTTAACTTGTATGCAGAGTACATCATGAGAAACGCTGGACTGGAAGAAGCACAAGCTGGAATCAAGATTGCCAGGAGAAATATCAATAAGCTCAGATATGCAGATGACACCACCCTTATGGCAGAAGTGAAGAGGAACTAAAAAGCCTCTTAATGAAAGTAAAAGAGGAGAGTGAAAAAGTTGGCTTAAAGCTCAACATTCACAAAACAAAGATCATGGCATCCAGTCCCATCACTCCATGGGAAATAGATGGAGAAACAGTGGAAACAGTGTCAGACTTTATTTTTTGGGGCTCCAAAATCACTGCAGATGCTGATTGCAGCCATGAAATTAAAAGATGCTCACTCCTTGGAAGAAAAGTTATACCAACCTAGATAGCATATTGAAAAGTGGAGATATTACTTTGCCGACTAAGGTCCGCCTAGTCAAGGCTATGGTTTTTCCAGTAGTCAGGTATGGATGTGAGAGTTGGACTGTGAAGAAGGCTGACTGCTGAAGAATTGATGTTTTTGAACTGTGGTGTTGGAGAAGACTCTTGAGAGTCCCTTGGACTGCAAAGAGATCCATCCAGTCCATTCTGCAGGAGATCAACCCTGGGATTTCTTTGGAAGGAATGATGCTAAAGCTGAAACTCTTTTGGCTGCCTCATGCGAAGAGTTGACTCATTGGAAAAGACTTTGATGTTGGGAGGGATTGGGGGCAGGAGAAGAAGGGGACGACCAAGGATGAGATTGCTGGATGGGATCACTGACTCGATGGACATGAGTCTGAGTGAACTCCGGGAGTTGGTGATAGACAGGGAGGCCTGGCATGCTGTGATTCACGGGGTCGCAAAGAATCGCGACTGAGCGACTGAACTGAACTGAACTGAACTGAACTGAACTGAACTGATGGACAGGGAGGCCTGGCGTGCTGCAGTTCATGGGGTCGCAAAGAGTTGGACATGAATGAGCGACTGAACTGAACTGAACTGACTCTTGTCATTCCTTGTCTGTACTTATTTATTTTTTTCACAGACATTACTGTTTCTGAAATGTGCAGAAATCCAGGACTGGATTCACATTTGAGATTTATTTTCCAGTCATTTCTCTGTTAGCATTTAAATGTCTATAACTGACATTCCCCCATACAGACTGGATTCTCACACATTTGGCATCAAATTTGGGAAGCCTATTATGTGAGTAAGAGAAACATGGGGCTCAGTTAGGTAACTTTGGTCCAATTCTCAGTGGGGCTGATAAATTCTTTCGAAGAAGAAAGGTAGCCAGCTCACCCAGGAGATGGAAGAAATGAGCTAGAAGATTCTCTTATGTCCAACAGCCACTGCACAGGATGCATTATCACTGAGATGGGAGCTTCCTACTTTTCTGCCAGCCAGGACCTGCTAGGACTAGCACAAGTGAAAAGCCATGGTGCAATAGATGTTACTCTAACCTCATCCCATAATAAGCACATTCCACACTCCCTGACAAGAGAGCACACCCTGGCCTTTAGCTAGGATGATACACTAAAACAGCTCCCTTCCAGAATACTCCTCATCAAATGGCAATTTCTTAAAGTTAAGAAAATAGCCCTTGTTTCACTTGGACATTCTCCTTTGCCATGATGATCAATAGCAGACAACTTTTTGGGGCATACTTCATCTTCCTTTTCTGGGTTTTATAAAAACTCGGAATATTGCAAAAAATACTGAAACGATAAAGCAAATTCTTTCCAATCTCGATTTCTTTTTAGATAAGTTCCAGCCTATTATTTAGTCATTAGTGAGGCATTTATCTTTTTTTCCAGAGAAAATCATCTTCAATAGAAGGATCAGTTCAGTTCAGTTCAGTTGCTCAGTCGTGTCTGACCCTTTGGGCTGCAACACTCCAGGCCTCCTTGTCCAGGATACTGCCTAATATTAACAAGTAGAGTTGGTTAACTGGTCAGCTTCTATTAAATGTTGATCAATAACTGTTTAAGATGAGAGGTTCCTTTTTGTCCCTAAAGATTTATCTTCTTGAATATCCACCTCTTTTTTTATATTTCAGCTGGCCTGAAAAGTTTCAAAATCTTATCAGAACATAAAATTTACAAGATGCAAGATTAAAACACTCTGTATCAATCCTTGGGCAGGACAGACGCACATGTTCAGTACTAGAATAAACTGACTAATAAGACATGAATAAATGACAGAATCACAATTCCAAGTTACTCAGTGCAAGTGATCTCTTACAAGCATTTCTTGTAATTTATCAGCTAGGTTCCTTCTTCACACCCTTTAAAAATGCATCCATTGCTGTTTTACATATCATTTAAGCCCAGTGTATTCAATAGGCATGTTAATACAGAATAAGGTATTTACATAGCTCAGATGCCTACTGATATAAGAAGTGAAGACAGAATTTGACCTATTGGATAACATGACGATAAGCTTCAGTGATGTTTAATTCCCATAGGAAGCCTTTGGGCAATGTGATGGCCCAGGGAATTCTTATCATCCTGATGTACAGAAGGAAACTGCAAAGGCTGAGTTTTTGGTAGTCTCTTGACTTATCTGAAATGTTTTGAGTCTGATTTCCACTTTAATGCAATGATCCTGATGAACAGTCCTTTTAAAAATCTACTAGCTATTTGTTTACGGTAAGTTATATCTTATTTTAGGAATCTCATAATTCATTTTTATTTGAAATCTCTCTCTCTTAGACTATGAAGACTATATATGTCTAATTTATAGGTATGTATACACTTATAAATATATTTTATTATGTACAAAATATATATGCATATGCATGTGTGTGTGTATAATACATAAAAATCATTTAGTATAGTTAAAACCTGTTCTTATTAAACTTTATATAAAAGTTTAGACACTCTGAGGGCAAATGCATAACAACACAAGGCTGCCTAATATAATATCTACTCAGAGGTTACTGACATAAACACCATTTAAAGTAGAAATAAACATTTCCTATTTTGTGATTGCATTGTATGAATATGAGTAAAAATGACTCACGTCTGAAAGTTGAGGTTGCTTTTCATGTTCTGCAATTTACAATAAGTGGTGAACATTATAATCACTGAAGAATAACTGTGGATAATATGTGGATATTTAACAACAAATACATGATTTAGGCATTTGAGAGCTCACCCTGCATCAAATGAGGTCACGCTTTTCAAGCCAACTTAAAGAGCAAGTCCTGGCCATACCTTCATGGGCGCCAGCTGGATGGGCGTGATGCAGGAAGGGTCCACCATGGGCTTCGGCCTGTTGGCAGTGTCTGCTAGCAGGCTGTGCCACTGCTGTGGGAGGCCGGTAAATTTCTGTTCCTGTGGATCAAACCCAGTGTGAACCCTGTGTTCAAAGTTGGATGGGCCCGATATTTCAATCTTTTTCTTTTTTTTTCCAAACATGATGCAAAAACCTGAGAAATAAAAACAGAAAAGGGAGCGGTTGATTATCTTGCCAGCCAGAAGACACAGGAAAATCAGTAATTCACTCATCATTTCACTCATCATCAGCTTTTCCACTATTAGCTGCAGACAATGCAAGTTGTACTTTCAGAGTCTGTAGATGAGGCTACTGCTGCTACGTCACTTCAGTCGTGTCCGACTCTGCGACCCCATAGATGGCAGCCCACCAGGCTCCCCCGTCCCTGGGATTCTCAAGGCAAGAACACTGGAATGGGTTGCCATTTCCTTCCCCAATGCATGAAAGTGAAAAGTGAAAGTGAAGTTGCTCAGTCATGTCCGACTCTTAGCGACCCCATGGACTGCAGCCCACCAGGCTCCTCCATCCATGGGATTTTCCAAGCAAGAGTACTGGAGTGGGGTGCCATTGCCTTCTCCGGTAGATGAGGCAACTTCATTCAAAAATTTTGCTTTTTCCTTATACTTGCCACATGGAGTAGGGTTTCCTGACTCGCTGAGTTTGGTCATGTGACTCACTTTAACTAATGGACTGTGGAGGAAGAAAAAGTCCTTCAGTTCAAGGTGGAAAAGTTTTAAGATTTTTTTGATGTGGACAATTTTTATTATCTTTACTGGATTTGTTACAATACTGCTTCTGTGTTATGTTTTGTTTTGTTTTCTTGGCCGTAAGGCGGGTGGGATCAAACCTGCACCCCTTGCACTGGAAGGCAAAGTCTTAGCCACCGGACCACCAGGGAAGTCTCCAGGGTGGAGGTTTTTGAAGGTATTGTGTTTCCACTTCTCTCTTACACTTCTGCCACTTGGCATGCACATCTCTCTAGTGGGCGATGCTCCCTCAGCCAAGATTCTGGAAGGAGAGATGCATGAAGCAGACACAAATCTGACCTCCAGGCTGGAGTCAGACCAACAACTGACTTGTGAGTATGAAATAAATGTTTGTCATGGAGCCATTAAGACCTTGTATTTGTTTGTTATGTGGCGTTACCAAAGCAAAAGGTGACTAGCACACATGGAGAAGCATCTCAAAGTCTGATGTGCACTTAAAATCTAAAACACATGTATGGAAAAATGTGTGTAAACATGAAGAATGGGGTTAATAATTATATTTACCACAAAAATCTTATTAGGATTAAACAAGTAAAAAAGTGTAAAAAGATGTCTGAAAAGCACCTGGCACAAAGTGAGTGCCAAGTGCTACAAGTATGAAACATACCTCTGGACGAATATACCAGAGATTGACTGGTATTGCCTGCAGAGAAGGGAGCCAGGAGGAAGCAGGGAACAATATCTACTTTATATTGGATATTTAGAATTTTATACAACATATTTCACTTGTTTGAAACAATGCAGTTTACCTATTTAAAACCTCCTATGGTTTCCCTGGTGGCTCAGTGACAACCTGTCTGCCAATACAGGAAACACAGGTTCAATCCCTGGGTTGGGAAGAGCCCTGAAGAAGGAAAGGGCAGCCCACTCCAGTATTCTTGCCTGGGAAATCCCATGGACAGCACAGCCTGGTGGGCTACAGGCCATGAATTTCCAAAAGAGTTGGACACGACTTTGCCACTAAACAACAACAAATGACAAAGATACACATAGAAAATATGTAAAATAGTCACGTTATGCTTTACATTTATTGAAAACACGTAAGGTACCCTGGGCTTGAATGCCACTTAGTATTCACTGTGATTGCAGGTGACTGCTTTTCCCTCTCTGAATTTATTGTGAACAGGACAATCACAATCATTTGGGGAATCCCAAGGACCCTGTTGCACCTTTTACAAAACATGGTGCGTTGGCTTCAATGTTACTTTGTGGGGGAAACCTTGTCCCAGCCCTCAGACTTGAGTAGGTGGGTTATACATACATTGCTACAGTCACGTACATAATTTTCTCCATGCTTATTCACTTGCTGTCAGTTAAACAGTGGCATGCTTATTATCTGTCTTCCCTTCTAGAATATAAGATCCATAAGAGCAGGGATGCTGTCCACTTGTTCATTACTGTTGGCCAATGTCTGACACATGGTAGGGGTCAAGAAATATTTGCTGAGAGACTAACATCACCCAGAACAGAACTTTTAGTGAAGAACACCTAGGATCAGAGCTCCACAGATGTTAACATCGTCTTTTTCACTCTCCCTCCCTCCCTTCCCTTCATCCTCCTTTGGAACTTCTGTTGTTGTTTTTTCTTTTAACTGTTTATTCCTGCTCAGCCAGCAGGGGTTTCCGACTTCCTTCTAGTTTTCTAATGCTTCTGTTCTTTCACTGCCTGGTGAGACCTGCTTTCTGGTTGGCTGTCTTTTTGCTGTAATTTCACATGTTGGAAGGGACAAAGGAGCGCGCATTGATCTCTTCTAATAAAGTGAAAGAAAGTGAAGTTGCTCAGTCATGTCCGACTCTTTGTGACCCGTGGACTGTAGCGCACCAAGCTCCTCCATCCATGGGATTCTCCAGGCAAGAATACTGGAGTGGGTTACCATTTCCTTCTCCAGGGGATCTTCCCGACCCAGGGATCGAACCCAGGTCTCCCACATTGCAGGCAGATGCTTTAACCTCTGCGCCACCAAGGGCACTAATACCATTCATGAGGTTCCGATCTCAAGCAACAATCACCTCCCAAAGGCCTCGCTTCCTACTGCCATCACACTGGGGCTTTGGGGATGGCTCAGCAGTAAAGAATTCACCTGCAAATGCAGGAGATGCAGGTTCGATCCCTGAGTTGGGAAGATCCCCTGGAGAAGGGAATGGCAGCCCCATCCAGTATTCCTGCCTGGAGAATCCCATGGACAGACGAACCTGGTTACAGTCCATGGAGTCACAAAAGACTCAACTCATTAAGTCACAACTTAATGACTAAACGATGTTTGGATTAGAATGTCAACACATGGATTTTGGAGAGACACATTCAGACCACAGCACAGCATATATAGTCTCTTGACAGGGATCAGAGTCTTCATAGCATTAACTCCCCTGACTTTATCAATACCCATTTTCACATCCATCCTGGTTGTTACTTCAGACTCATTTAGCAAACTCACATAAGGTGACAACGAAAAACTAACGAAAGATAGGAAGGGCTCAGAAATACCTTGGCATGTTGTCTCTCTTGGAAAATATAATGACATTAAAAAAAAAAAAACTCTTTAAGTACCTTACCATAATTAGGTTAATAAGTACAGGTCAGTTGATTTCAAACATTTGAGAACATCTCAGGCAGAGCATAAAGAAGTAATGGACGCAGCGGCGGTAGACTGTTACCAGAATGGCCCCGATGTCTCGTGCCTGCCAGTGTCCAGCCCTTGGGTGGGTCTCTCCAGCACTGACTCTGGACCAGGATATGTAATCCACAAAAGGACAGCAGAAATTATGACACAAGCCTGGAACGTGCTTGCCCCGTGGGGCATGCCTCCATGCTGCTCTTGGAACCAGCCAGCGTGAGAACGAGGCCAGGCCATCTAGTTAGGGGGTGACAGATCATGTAACCAAGACACTCATCAGTCCAGGCAACGAGCCCTGGAAACAGCTGTCTCGCTGACCGGCAGCTGTCCACTAGTGAGCCCAGTCAAAACAAGCAGGAAAACAAACAAACAGCTGAGCTGGACCTACAGTATTAACCTACACAATCAGAACATAAATAAAATGGCTGTTGCTAGTATCAACCTACAGAATCAGAACATAAATAAAATGGCTGTTGCTTTAAGCCATTACATTTTGGAGCAGATCTTTGCAGAGAAAATGCTAACTGATATGATCCCATCCCCTGCCTCTTCAGATGCCCATCACTTTTCTCTATTTTAGTTGCTTCATAGTCTCAAGCACAGTGCCCAATCTGGGTAACCACATTAGCTGTTACATTGTGGCCACTGTTTGGAGTCTTAATTGTGATGCTATTGTCTGGTTTGTCAAGGGCCTAGAAGGTTTTCAGTGGCCAAGAAATTTTGCCAAATAAGTAAGTGACTATACACCATCTCTCAGTATTATTTTATGAAAATATAAATACACTTGAAACATAATTTGGTCATGCATTGGCTGAGTCCACTTGACATTTTAATAAACTTCATGATCATTTTTAGAAACAAGGTGAAAGTTGTTGTAGAAAAATCATTTGAAGATTTGCATATATTCATACTTGAATAAGAACTGAGAATGTTAGATCAAACATTTTTAGAACCAGAATAGAAATGTCTTACTATTTCCTTCCTGACTGGGAATTTCTCACTGGTTGCTATGGCATTCAAGTGAGAATATAAAAAAAAGAAAATATTAATGAACTAATACTATTCTTGTTGTAAAATAAGACAGAGGACACCCACAGCTGAATTAATTTGCCTACATTTCATCATGTGATACAACTGTAGTTTAAATGGTAGTAAATATAGTTCTAGGTGTCTAGTAAGTTTGAGTTAAAGAAGAAACAACTTAAAAAGAAAATGAAGCTGTAAGCCCTACAGTCATGTTCCTGTGATGCTCATACATGACTAAAAGCAGAGAGGGAATCTCCAAAGTGTACAGTGACATTCCATGAGTGATGTCCATTCCCCTGATAGCACTGAGGAATCTCACATTCAGGCCAAAGATAGTATGGAAATCCTCCTCAAATCCAGACCTGCTTGGTAAAGGGCTTCTCTCAGATGAGCACCTGCTTAGTCTGAAAAAGTGCTAGCTGTTCAGTGTGTCTGAGCTCACTTAAAATGCACGATAATCAATCCTCTGGTGCGGGGTCCTCAAGACAACCCCTTGGTTTGATGTATTAGGAGAACTCACAGGACTCAGCACAGAGCAATACTCATGCCGATGATTATTGCAGTGAAAGAACACAATGCAGAATCAGCAAAGGAGAAAGGAGTATGGGCGAAGTCTGCAGCCATGAGCCCCCGGTAGTTCTCTCCCAGCAGACTCACATAGGAGGTAACCAGTTCCCCTAAGCACTAAACTGTGACAACACACGTGAAATGCTGTCTACACAGGGAAGCTTGGGAAAGACTCAGTGCCTGAGGATTTTACTCAGTACCTGTCACATGGGCACCTCTGCCTGGTCCCTGCAAAAATTCCAAACTCCAGAAGGAAACATGGGTTCAGCAGAGACTAAAACAGTCTGGATAAACAGTTTAGTTGCAGTGAGCCATTATTATCAGGGAACAGTGGGAACTCTCCTAAAACCCAAGTTTCTAGATGCCAGCAAAGGGCCAATCCTGTAATTAGGTTTCTCAAAGACAGAGTCTCAGGCCTGCTGTGTGAACTCCTTCAGATAAGGGGTGTTATAGCACAAGGGGTGATATTGTCATACCTCTATTTTATAGAAGTGAAAAATAGAAGCTAAGAGGTAAGAAATTGACAAAACTGGAGACTCAGAAACTCAAAGCACATTCTTTTGATCAGATGGAAGATTGTATAATAAAGCTAAATTCTATTTACCATAGCAGAAAAAAGTATTGAGATGCCTAAAATTGACATAGTTGCACACATATATTTTTGGTGATATGGAAAAAACTGAAAAAAAAATTGTTGAAACCAAAGAAATGTCATGTCATGGTGCCCTCCAGAGAAGCAGAATTTGGAGTTTACTCAGTTCAGTTCAGTCCAGTCACTTAGTTGTGTCCAACTATTTGCAACCCCATGGACTGCAGCCCACCAGGCCTCCCTGTCCATCACCAACTCCCGGAGTTTACTCAAACTCTTGTCCATTGAGTTGGTGATGTCATCCAGCCATCTCATCCTCTGTCATCCCCTCCTCATTCCACGTTCAGTTCAGTTCAGTTCAGTTCAGTTCAGTCCCTCAGTTGTGTCCAACTATTTGCAACCCCATGGACTGCAGCCCACCAGGCCTCTCTGTCCATCACCAACTCCCAGAGTTTACTCACTCATGTCCATTGAGTTGGTGATGTCATCCAGCCATCTCATCCTCTGTCATCCCCTTCTCATCCCGCCTTCAGTTCAGTTCAGTTCAGTTCAGTCACTCAGTCGTGTCCAACTCATTGCGACTCCATGAATCGCAGCATGCCAGGCCTCCCTGTCCATCACCAACTCCCGGAGTTCACTCAGATTCACGTTCATTGAGTCCATGATGCCATCCAGCCATCTCATCCTCTGTTGTCCCCTTCTCCTCCTGCCCCCAATCCCTCCCAGCATCAAAGACTTTTCCAATGAGTCAACTCTTCGTATGAGGTGGCCAAAATACTGGAGCTTCAGCTTTAGCATCATTTCTTCCAAAGAAATCCCAGGGCTGATCTCCTTCAGAATGGATCAGTTGGATCTCCTTGCAGTCCAAGGGACTCTCAAGAGTCTTCTCCAACACCACAGTTCAAAAGCATCAATTCTTTGGCACTCAGCTTTCTTCACCAACTCCCGGAGTTTACTCAAACTCATGTCCATTGAGCTGGTGATGCCATCCAGCCATCTCATCCTCTGTCATCCCCTTCTCATCCCACCTTCAAACTTTACCCAAATCGGGGTCTTTTCAAATGAGTCAGCTCTTCGCATCAGGTGGCCAAAGTATTGGAGTTTCACCTTCAACATCAGTCCTTCAAATGAATATTCAGGGATAATTTCCTTTAGGATGGACTGGTTGGATCTCCTTGCAGTCCCTTTCCAAGGGACTCTCTGGAGTCGATTATACAGAGTGAAGTAAGCCAGAAAGAAAAACATCAATACAGTATACTAACACATATATATGGAATTTAGAAAGATGGTATCGATAACCCTGTATGTGAAATAGCAAAAGAGACACAGATGTATAGAACAGTCTTTGGACTCTGTGGGAGAGGGCAAGGGTGGGATGATTTGGGAGAATGGCATTGAAATATGTATAATATCATATAAGAAACGAATCGCCAGTCTAGGTTCGATGAAGGAAACAGGATGCTTGGGTCTGGTGCACTGGGATGACCCAGAGGGATGGTATGGGGAGGGAGGCGGGAGGGGGGTTCAGGATTGGGAACACATGTACACTCGTGGCAGATTCATGTTGATGTATGGCAAAACCAATACAATATTGTACAGTAAAAAAAAAAAAAAGAGTCTTTTCCAACACCACAGCTCAAAAGGATCAATTCTTTGGTGCTTAATTTTTTATAGGCCAACTTTCACATCCATACATGACAACTAGAAAAACCTTAGCTTTGACCAGATGGACATTTGTTGGCAAAGTACTGTCTCTGCTTTTTAATATACTGTCTAGGTTGGTCATAACTTTGCTTCCAAGGAAGAAGTGTCTTTCAATTTCATGGCTGCAGTCACCATCTGCAAAGATTTTTGAGCTCCCCATTATAAAGTCTGTCACTGTTTCCACTGTTTCCCCATCTATTTGCCATGAAGTGATGGGACCAAATGCCATGATCTTTGTTTTCTGAATGTTGTTTTAAGCCAACTTTTCACTCTCCTCTTTCACTTTCACAAAGAGGCTCTTTAGTTCTTCTTCACTTTCTGCCATAAGGGCGATGTCATCTGCATATCTGAGTTTATTGATATTTCTCCCAGCAATACTGATTCCAGCTTGTGCTTCATCAAGCCCAGCGTTTCTCATGATGTCCTCTGCATATAAGTTAAATAAGCAGAGTGACAATATACAGCCTGATGTACTCCTTTCCAGATTTGGAACCAGTCTGTTGTTCCATGTCCAGTTCTAACTGTTGCACTCTGACCAGCATACAGGTTTCTCAAGATGCAGGTCCAGTGGTTTGGCATTCCCATCTTTGATGAATTTTCCACAGTTTATTGTGATCCACACAGTCAAAGGCTTTGGCATTGTCAATAAATTAGGAGCTCATATTTTTCCGGAACTCTCTTGCTTGCCAAATAATGCTCAAACTACTGCACAATTGCACTCATCTCACATGCTAATAAAGTAATGCTCAAAATTCTCCAAGTCAGGCTTCAGCAATACGTGAACCATGAACTCCCTGATATTCAAGCGGGTTTTAGAAAAGGCAGAGGAACCAGACATCAAACTGCCAACATATGCTGGATCATGGAAAAAGCAAGAGAGTTCCAGAAAAACATCTATTTCTGCTTTACTGACCATGCCAAAGCCTTTGACTGTGTGGATCACAATAAACTGGGGAAAATTCTGAAAGAGATGGGAATACCAGACCACCTAACCTGCCTCTTGAGAAATCTGTATGCACGTCAGGAAGCAACAGTTAGAACTGGACATGGAACGACAGACTGGTTCCAAATAGGAAAAGGAGTACGTCAAGACTGTATATTGTCACCCTGCTTATTTAACTTCTATGCAGAGTACATCATGAGAAACGCTGGACTGGAAGAAACACAAGCTGGAATCAAGATCGCCAGGAGAAATCTCAGTAACCTCAGATATGCAGATGACACCACCCTTATGGCAGAAAGTGAAGAGGAACTAAAAAGCCTCTTGATGAAAGTGAAAGAGGAGAGTGAAAAAGTTGTCTTCAAGCTCAACATTCAGAAAACGAAGATCATGGCATCTGGTCCCATCATTTCATGGGAAATAGATGGGGAAACAGTGGAAACAGTGTCAGACTTTATTTTTTGGGGCTCCAAAATCACTGCAGATGGTGACTGCAGCCATGAAATTAAAAGATGCTTACTCCTTGGAAGAAAAGTTATGACCAACCTAGATAGCATATTCAAAAGCAGAGACATTACTTTGCCAACTAAGATCCGTCTAGTCAAGGCTATGGTTTTCCCAGTGGTCATGTATGGATGTGAGAGTTGGACTGTGAAGAAGGCTGAATGCCGAAGAATTGATGTGTTTGAACTGCGGTGTTGGAGAAGACTCTTGAAGGTCCCTTGGACTGCAAGGAGATCCAACCAGTCCATTCTGAAGGAGATCAGCCCTGGGATTTCTTTGGAAGGAATGATGCTAAAGCTGAAACTCCAGTACTTTGGACACCTCATGCAAAGAGTTGACTCATTGGAAAAGACTCTGATGCTGGGAGAGATTGGGGGCAGGAGGAGAAGGGGACAACCCAGGATGAGATGGCTGGATGGCATCACAGACTCGATGGACGTGAGCCTGAGTGAACTCCAGGAGTTGGTGATGGACAGGGAGGCCTGGAGTGCTGCAATTCATGGGGTCGCAAAGAGTCGTACATGACTGAGTGACTGATCTGAACTGAACTGAACTGAACTTGCTTTTTTGATGATCCAGTGGATGTTAGCAATTTGATCTCTGGTTCCTCTGCCTTTTCTAAATCCAGCTTGAACATCTGGAAGTTCACAGTTCATGTATTGCTGAAGCCTGGCTTGGAGATTTTTGAACATTACTAGCATGTGAGATGAGTGCAATTGTGGGGTAGTTTGAGCATTCTCTGGCATTGCCTTTCTTTGGGATTGGTATGAAAACTGACCTTTTCCAGTCCTGTGGCCGCTGCTGAGTTTTCCAAATTTCCTGGCATGTTGAGTGCAGCACTTTCACAGCATCATTTTTTAGGATTTGAAATAGTTCAACTGGAATTTCATCACCCCTACTAGTTTTGTTCATAGTGATGTTTCCTAAGGCCCACTTGACTTCACATTCCAGGATGTCTGGCTCTAGGTGAGTCATCATACCATCATGATTAAATGGGTCATGAAGATCTTTTTTGTACAGTTCTTCTGTGTATTCTTTTTTTAGAAAATAAGGACAGCAAATATTTATTAACAATAGAACTTCTGTGTATTCTTGACACCTCTTCTTAATATCTTCTTTTTCTCTTAGGTCCATACCATTTCTGTTCTTTTTTGTGCCCATCTTTGAATGAAATATTCCCTTGGTATCTCTAATTTTCTTGAGGAGATCTCTAGTCTTTCCCATTCTATTGTTTTCCTCTATTTCTTTGCATTGATGACTGAAAAAGGCTTTTTTATCTCGCCTTGCTATTCTTTGGAACTCTGCATTCAAATGGGTATATCTTTCCTTTTCTCCTTTGTTTTTCACTTCTCTTCTTTTCACAGCTATTTTTAAGGCCTCCTTAGACAGCCATTTTACTGTTTTGCATTTCTTTTTCCATGAATCAAGGCAAATTTGAAGTGGTCAAACAGGAGATGGCAAGAGTGAACATTGGCATTTTAGGAATCAGTGAAAAATGTACTGGAATGTGTGAATTTAACTCAGATTATATCTACTACTGTGGGCAAGAATCCGTTAGAGGAAATAGAATAGCCATCATAGTCAACAAAAGAGTCCAAAATGCAGTTTAGTTCAGTTCAGGCACTCAGTCGTGTCCGACTCTTTGAGACCCTATGAATCACAGCACGCCAGGCCTACCTGTCTATCACCATCTCCCGGAGTTCACCCAGACTCACGGCCATCAAGTCGGTGATGCCATCCAGCCATCTCATCCTCTGTCATCCCCTTCTCCTCCTGCCCCCAATCCCTCCCAGCATCAGAGTCTTTTCCAATGAGTCAACTCTTTGCATGAGGTGGCCCAAGTACTGGAGCTTCAGCTTTAGCATCATTCCTTCCAAAGAAATCCCAGGGCTGATCTCCTGCAGAATGGACTGGTTGGATCTCCTTGCAGTCCAAGGGACTCTCAAGAGTCTTCTCCAACACCACAGTTCAAACACATCAATTCTTCGGCATTCAGCCTTCTTCACAGTCCAACTCTCACATCCATACATGACCACTGGGAAAACCATAGCCTTGACTAGACGGATCTTAGTTGGCAAAGTAATGTCTCTGCTTTTGAATATGCTATCTAGGTTGGTCATAACTTGTCTTCCAAGGAGTAAGCGTCTTTTAATTTCATGGCTGCAGTCACCATCTGCAGTGATTTTGGAGCCCCCCAAAATAAAGTCTGACACTGTTTCCCCATCTATTTGCCATGAAGTGATGGGACTGGATGCCATGATCTTTGTTTTCTGAATGTGAGATTTAAGCCAACTTTTTCACTCTCCTCTTTCACTTTCATCAATAAGCTTTTTAGTTCCTCTTCACTTTCCACCATAAGGGTGGTGTCATCTGCATATCTGAGGTTACTGAGATTTCTCCTGGCAACCTTGATTCCAGCTTGTGTTTCTTCCAGTCCAGTGTTTCTCATGATGTACTCTGCATGTAAGTTAAATAAGCAGGGTAACAATATACAGCCTTGATGTACTCCTTTTCCTATTTGGAACCAGTCTGTCATTCCATGTCCAGTTCTAACTGTTGCTTCCTGACGTGCATACAGATTTCTCAAGAGGCAGGTTAGGTGGTCTGGTATTCCCATCTCTTTCAGAATTTTCCACAGTTTATTGTGATCCACACAGTCAAAGGCTTTGGCATGGTCAGTAAAGCAGAAATAGATGTTTTTCTGGAACTCTCTTGCTTTTTCCATGATCCAGCATATGTTGGCAGTTTGATGTCTGGTTCCTCTGCCTTTTCTAAAACCAGCTTGAACATCTGGAAGTTCACATTTCACATACTGCTGAAGCTTGGCTTGGAGAATTTTGAGCATTACTTTACTAGCATGTGAGATGAGTGCAATTGTGTGATAGTTTGAGCATTGTTTGGCATTGCCTTTCTTTTGGACTGGAATGAAAACTGAAGTACTTGGATGCAATCTCAAAATTGACAGAATGATTTCTGTTTGTTTCCAAGGCAAACCATTCAATATCACAGTAATCCAAGCCCATGCCTCAACCAGTAATTCTGAAGAAGCTGAAGTTGAATGGTTCTATGAACACCTACAAGACCTTCTAGAACTAACATCCAAAAAAGATGTCATTTTCATTATAGGGCACTTGAAAGCAAAAGTAGAAAGTCAAGAAATATCTGGAGTAAAGGGAAAATTTGGCCTTGGAGTACAGAATAAGGCAGGGCAAAGAGTTTGCCAAGAGAATGAAAAAACCCTCTTCCAACAACACAAGAGAATACTCTACACATGGACATCACCAAATCATCAATACAGAAATCAGTTTATTGTATTCTTTGCGGCCAAAGATGGAGACGCTCTATACAGTCAGCAAAAACAAGACTGGGAGCTGACTGTGGCTCAGATCATGAACTCCTTATTGCCAAATTCAGACTTAAATTGAAAAATGTAGGGAACATCCCTAGACCTTTCATGTATCACCTGCAGAAATCTTTTACGATTATATAGTCAAAGTAACAAATAGATTTAAGGGATTAGATCTGATAGAGTGCCTGAAGAACTACTGATGGAGGTTCGTGACATTATATAGGACACAGGGATCAAGACCATCCCCAAGAAAAAAGAACTTGGAGTCATCATAGTGTAAATCAAGGAACCATTGGATTTTTATACTTTTTGTGTGGTATGGGTTTCCCTGGTGGCTCAGACAGTAAAGATTCTGCCTGCAATGCAGGAGATCTGGGTTTGAGCCCAGGGTCAGGAAAATCCCCTGGAGAAGGGAATGGCTACCTACTTCAGTATTCTTGCCTGGAGAATTCCATGGACAGAGGAGCCTGGCAGGCTGTAGTCCATAGGTTTACAAAGAGTCAGACATGACTGAGTGACTAACCCACACACACTGTGTAATATATTTCTTTCCTTAAGTATTTTAAAATCAATTCAAAGCAAACACTTGTTGAAGTTACCGTGTATCGTAATATATTGAAATAAAACTTTAAAAATTCATCCTTTGGGTTAATGTTCAGAAGAAAAGATTGATTTATATGAGGAGCAGAGTTAAAAAGAGGGTTACCAAGACTACACAATGTTGGAAAGACAGTCTCTTCAAAAAATCGTGCTGGGAAAATTGGACAGCCACATGTAAAAAAAGTGCAATTAGATCATTCTTTAGCTCCCTACACAAAAATAAACTCAAAATAGATCAAATACCTAAATGTGAGACTGAGCACTGTAAAACCCCTGGAAGAAACATAGACAGAAGAGTCTCTGACATAAATCACAGCACCATCTTTTTTGATCCATCTCCCAGAATAAGGGACATAAAAACAAAATTAAACAAATGGGACCCACTTAAAAGGTTTTATGCAGCAAAGAAAGCAATAAACAAAATTAAAAGAAAACCTACAGATTGGGAGAAAATATTTGCAAATGATGTCACTGATGAGTCTCCAAAGTTTGCAAACAGCTTATGACACATAACAGCATTAAAATAAACAACCCATTCTAAAAATGGGCAGAAGACCTGAATAGACATTTCTCCTAATGGGATATACAGATGGCCAATAGGCACATGAAAAGATTTTCAACATCACTAGTTATTAGAGAAACACAAATCAAAACTACAATGAGATATCATCTCATGCTGGTCAGAGTGGCTGTCATCAAAAAATCCGCAAACAACAGGGGTTTCTGGTTCAAGACGGTGGAGTAGAAGTAAGTGTACTCATCTCCTCCTGCGAGAGCACCAAAACTGCAACTAGCTGTTGAACAATCATTGACAGGAGGATGCTAGAACCCACCAAAACAAGGTAACCCACGTCCAAAGACAAAGAAGTCACAGTGAAACAGTAGGAGGGGCACTGTCACAGTAAAATCAGATCCCATACCTTCCAGGTCGGTGACCCACAAACTGGAGAACAAGATACCAAAGACGTTCTCCCACTGTTGTCAAGGTTCTGAACCCCATGCCAGGCTTCCTCGCCTGGGGATCTGACAAACAGACTGGGAATCTCCAGGAAATCTGACGTTGAAGGCCAGCAGGATTTGATTATAAGACTTCTGCAGGGCTGGGGTAAATAGAGACTCCAGTCATGGAGGGCACAAATAAAATCTTGCATGCACCAAGACCCAGAAGAAAGGAGCAGCGACCACACAGAGGACTGAACCACCACTACCTGGTAGTGTTGGAGGGTCTCCTATGGAAGTGTAGGTTAGCTCAGGCTCACTACAGGAACAGGGGCACTGGAAGCAGCAGTCCGGAAAGGCCCCCCTTGGCATATGCCCTCTTGGAGGTTGCCATTAACATTACCATAGAGCTCAAAGACCCCAGGGCTGGCTCATCTCAGGCCAAACAACTACCAGGGAGAGAGCACAACACCACTCATCAGGAGATACTTGGATTAAACCTTTACTGAGCAAAGCCCTACCCACCAGAGCAAGACCCAGTTTTTCCCATTGCAAGTCCCTCTCATCCAAAGCTTATACACACCTCTTAGCCTTCTCAAGGGCAGACAGAAGAAGCAAGAACAACCACAATCCCATAGCAGGTGGAACAAAAAACCACATTACAGAAAGATAACTGGGATAAAAATCAGAAAATTATGTCTTAGATGAAGGAACAAGATAACCCCCCAGGAAAACAACTAATGAAGTGGAGATAGACCAACCTTTCAGAAAAAGAATTAAGGATAATGATAGTGAAGATGATCCAGGATCTCTGGAAAACAATGGAGAAGATGTAAGAAAAGTTTACCAAAAGCCTACAAAACTAAAGAACAAATAAACAGAGATAAGTAATACACTAGAAAGAGGCAATCGCAGGATAACTGAGGCAGAAGCACAGATAAATAGCCTGGAGGAAAGAATGGTGGAAATCACTGCCACAGAACAGAATATAGAAAAAAAGAATGAAAAAATGAAGACAGCTTAAGAGACCTGGGACAACATTAAAGGCACCAACATTCGCATTATAGGGGCCCCAGAGGGAGAAGAAAGAGAGAAAGGACCTGAGAAAATATTTGAAGAGATAAGAGCAGAAAACTTCCCTAACATCAGAAGGGAAATAGTCAACCAAATCCAGGAAGCACAGAGAATCTCAGGCCAAATAAACCCAAGAAAGGACACGCCAATACACATAGTTATGAAACTGACAAAAATTAAAGACAGAATTAAAATATTAAAAGCAACAAAGGAAGAATGACCAATAACACACAAGGGAACTCCCTTAAGACTGTCAGCTAATTTCTCAACAGAAACCCTCCAAGCCAGAAAAGAATGGCATGATATATTTAAAGGGATGGAAGGGAAGAACCTACAATCAAGAATACTCTACCCAGCAGGACTGTCCTTCATATTTGATGGAGAAATCAAAAGCTTTCCAGACAAGTAAAAGTAAAAGTAAAAGAATTCAGCACTACCAAAGCAGCTTTATAACAAATGCTAAAGGAACTTCTCTAGGCAGGAAAACACAAGAGGAGGAAAAACCTACAGAAAATAGCCCCAAACAGTGAAGAAAATGGTAATAGGATCACACATACAACTACCTTAAGTGTAAATGGATTAAATGCACCAACCAAAAGACATACACCAGCTGGACAGATGAAAACACGTGCATGTATGGACTTCCACCTACCATATTACTCTGCTTGACAAACATAATTATTTTATATTGTGAGGTTAATCATGTTCCCATTATGACTTGCAATTGTAATTATATTTTATTTTTTTGTCTGGCTACAGACTGTGAAAAACTGATAAACATCTCTTACTATTGTGACTGTGTAACTATTACTCACTTAATACCACTGTATCATCATTGGTCAAAAGAAAAACAATAGAATTTTATATCACCAAGTTCAGTTCAGTTCAGTTCAGTCACTCAGTCGTGTCCGACTCTTTGCAACCCCATGAATCGCAGCACGCCAGGCCTCCCTATCCATCACCAACTCCTGGAGTTCACCCAGACTCACGTGCATCGAGTCAGTGATGCCATCCAGCCATCTCTTCCTCTGTTGTCCCCTTCTCCTCCTGCCCCCAACCCCTCCCAGCGTCAGAGTCTTTTCCAATGAGTCAACTCTTTGCATGAGGTGGCCAAAGTACTGGAGTTTCAGCTTTAGCATCATTCCTTCCAAAGAAATTCCAGGGCTGATCTCCTTCAGAATGGAGTGGTTGGATCTCCTTGCAGTCCAAGGGACTCTCAAGAGTCTTCTCCAACACCACAGTTCAGAAGCATCAATTCTTCGGCACTCAGCCTTCTTCACAGTCCAACTCTCACATCCATACATGACCAATGGGAAAACCATAGCCTTGACTAGGTGGATCTTAGTTGGCAAAGTAATGTCTCTGCTTTTGAATATGCTATCTAGGTTGGTCATAACTTTTCTTCCAAAGAGTAAGCATCTTTTAATTTCATGGCTGCAATTACCATCTGCAGTGATTTTGGAGCCCAGAAAAATAGGGTCTGACACTGTTTCACACTGTTTCCCTATCTATTTCCCATGAAGTGATGGGACCAGATGCCATGATCTTAGGTTTCTGAATGTTGAGCTTTAAGCCAACTTTTTCACTCTCCTCTTTCACTTTCATCAAGAGGCTTTTAAGTTCCTCTTCATTCTCTGCCATAAGTGTGGTGTCATCTGCATATCTGAGGTTATTGATATTTCTCCCAGCAATCTTGATTCCAGCTTGTGTTTCTTCCAGTCCAGCATTTCTCATGATGTACTTTGCATATAACTTACATAAGCAGGGTGACAATATACAGCCTTGACGTACTCCTTTTCCCATTTGAAACCAGTTGGTTGCTCCATGTCCAGTTCTAACTGTTGTTTCTTTACCTGCATACAGATTTCTCAAGAGGCAGGTTAGGTGGTCTGGTATTCCCATCTCTTTCAGAATTTTCCCCAGTTTATTGTGATCCACACAGTCAAAGGCTTTGGCATAGTCAATAAAGCAGAAATAGATGTTTTTGTGGAACTCTCTTGCTTTTTCCATGATCCAGTGTATGTTGGCAATTTGATCTCTGGTTCCTCTGTCTTTTCTAAAACCAGCTTGAACACTTGAACATCTGGAAGTTCATGGTTCATGTATTGCTGAAGCCTGGCTTGGAGAATTTTGAGCATTACAAACTACCATTTAATAGAAAAACCTGCAATCACTTAAAATCCAGATGCATATCAAAATTATCTTGGAATGTTTTGAAAAATACCAATGCCCAGGCATTGCTTTTTTCTCCAGAGCACCAGATATGTTTCCAATGAGCACTCATGTTTAAAAATAGAACAGACTTTTGGACTCTGTGGGAGAGGGAGCAAGTGGAATGATTTGGGAGAATGGCATTGAAACATGTATACTATCATGTAAGAAATGAACCGCCAGTCTAGGTTTGATGCAGGATACAGGATGCTAGGGGCTGGGGCACTGGGATGACCAGGGATGACCCAGAGAGATGGTATGGGGAGAGAGGTGGGAGGGGGGTTCAGGATTGGGAACTCATGTACAGCCATGGTGGATTCATGTCAATGTATGGCAAAAGCAATACAGTATTGCAAAGTAAAATAAAAAAGAAAAAAAACCCAACTGGATTATATTATGATCTTTTATCTAGTTTATTTCATTTTTTCTATTTCATATTCACTGCTCCAATTTCATTTATTTTATTTATCCAATTTCTCTATCTCTTTTTTTCTTTTTTGATGTCCTTTCTCAGACTTCTACCAAGCATAGTAGAAAAACTTATGTATATATAAATAAAGTGTATAATATATATATTTTAGAAAACTTTTATGACATTTGCTTCCTCTTGTTTGACTTAGTGTTAATAGAATGCTAGATTTCTAATTTAAAAATAGATATGTAACAAGCAACAAAGGTTTACTGTATGGCACAGGGCTATAGTCAGTGTCTTATAGTAACTTGTGATGGAAAACAATCTGAAGAGTAATAGATGTGTATGTGTATGGTGGAATCACCTTGTTGTGCACCTGAAACATTGTAAGTCAACTATATTTTAATAAAATATATATGTTAAAATGGGAAAAAAATCTTAGGCATAAAAAAAAAATCTCTGCTCTAGATCAACATGAAACAGGCTTTTTATAAATTGAAATTGGAGTATGACTAATTTACAATGTTGTATAATTTTCTGGTGTATGGCAGGGTGATTCAGTTGTATATATATAAATATATATATCTACATACGTACACAGTTGTATACATCTACATATACATACATATGTACATATGTGTGTGTATATATATATATTCTTTTTGCATTCTTTTCTGCTGTAGGTTGTTGCAGGATGTTGAATATAGTTCACTGTGTTATACATAGATCCTTCTTGTTTGTTTTATACATGGTGGTGTCTGTTAATCCCAAACTCCTAATTTATCTCTCCCTGCCTTTTTCCCCTTTAGTAACCATGAATTTGTTTTCTATGTCTCTGAATTTACTTCTGTTTTATATATAAGTTCATTTGCATCATTTTTTTTTAGAATCCATGCTTAAGTGATATTTGACTTAAGTGATATTTGTCTTTGACTTACTTCACTTAGTATGATAATCTCTGTGTGCATGCTAAGTCACTTCAGTCATGTCCAACTCTTTGTGACCCTATGGACTGCAGCCTGCCAGACTCCTCTGTCCATGGTATTCTCCAGGCAAGAGTACTGGAATGGGTTGCCATGTTCTCCTCCAGGGGATCTTCCTGACCCAGGGTTAGAACCTGCGTCTCTTATGCCTAACCTGTATTGGCAGGCAGGTTCTTTACCACTAACACCATCTGATCATCGCTAGGTCCATCCACATGTTGCAAATGACATTATTTCATTCTTTTTAATGGCTGAGTAATACTCCATTGTATATGTGAACCATATCTTCTTTACCCATTCATCTAGTCAATGGACATTTAGGCTACTTCCATATTTTTTCTATTGTATTAATAAATAGTACGCCTAGGGAAGAAAAAATCCTAAAACAGCAAATGCTGTCTCAAGAGGGTGTGGACAGAAGGGGACCCTCCTACACTATTGGTGGGAATGTAAATTGGTACAGCCACTATGGAGAACAGTATGGAGGTTCCTTAAAAACTAAAAATAGAGCTACTATATTACTCTTTAATTCCATCAGTTCAGTTCAGTTCAGTCTCTCAGTCACATCCTACTCTTTGCGACCCCATGAACCGCAGCACGCCAGGCCTCCCTGTCCATCACCAACTACCAGAGTCCACCCAAACCCATGTCCACTGAGTCATGATGCCATCCAACCATCTCATCCTCTGTCATCCCCTTCTCCTGCCCTCAATCTTTCCCAGCATCAGGGTCTTTTCAAATGAAGGTGGCCAAAGTATTCGAGTTTAGGACTGATCTCCTTTAGGATGGACTGGCTGGATCTCCTTGCCGTCCAAGGGACTCTCAAGAGTCTTCTCCAACACCACAGTTCAAAAGCATCAATTCTTCAGCACTCAGCTTTCTTTACAGTCAGACTCTCACATCCATACATGACCACTGGAAAAACCATAGCCTTGACTAGATGGACCTTTGTTGACAAAGTAATGTCTCTGGTTTTTAATATGCTGTCTAGGTTGGTCATAACTTTCCTTCCAAGGAGTAAGCGTCTTTTAATTTCATGGCTGCAATCACCACCTGCAGTGATTTTGGAGCCCAGAAAAATAAAGTCAGCCACTGTTTCCATTGTTTCCCCATCTACTTCCCATGAAGTGATGGGACCAGATGCCATGATCTTCATTTTCTGAATGTTGAGCTTTAAGCCAACTTTTCACTCTCCTCTTTCACTTTCATCAAGAGGCTTTTTAGTTCCTCTTCACTTTCTGCCATAATGGTGGTGTCATCTGCATATCTGAGGTTATTGATATTTCTCCTGGCAATCTTGGTTCCAGCTTGTGCTTCTTCCAGCCCAGCGTTTCTCATGATGTCCTCTGCATATAAGTTAAATAAGCAGGGTGACAATACACAGCCTTGACGTACTCCTTTTCCTACTTGAAACTAGTCTGTTGTTCCATGTCCACTTCTAACTGTTTGCTTCCTGACTTGCATACAGGTTTCTCAAGAGGCAGGTCAGGTGGTCTGATATTCCCATCTCCTTCAGAAGTTTCCACAGTTTATTGTGAACCACACAATCAAAGGCTTTGGCATAATCAATAAAGCAGAAATAGATGTTTTTCTGGAATGCTCTTGCTTTTTTGATGATTCAGTGGATGCTGGCAATTTGATGTATGGTTCCTCTGCCTTTTCTAAAACCAGCTTGAACATCTGGAGGTTCACAGTTCAAGCATTGCTGAAGCCTCACTTGGAGAATTTTAAGCCTCACTATAATTTCATACTTGGGCATATATCTGAAGAAGACATGATCCAAAAGGATACACGCACCCCAGTGTTCAGGGCTACTGACCACCATTTTCAAATTATAACTAGGGCAGCCATTCACAAGTGATTCAAGAAACTGCTCTCCTTTGGAGAAATAATCACAACTTAGTCTTCCCAATGATGCCAGGTGTTTAGATTCTCATCTTGCCTGAGAAGTGGCAGTTCCTATAGAAGGAGTATTCAGCAAGGTATTTGAATCATGAGTAGATTTATAACCTTGGGCCCTTTCACCTTTGTTTCTATTGTTCTATTAATACATTACTTGCTGAAGTTTTTGAATATTGGCAAAAGCTACCCAGTTCTGTGGTAGCGGTATCGACTGAAAGTGACATGTAGGTTGGGAATGAAATATATTTTTTGACTGTTGAATTAAACATTTACAACTGGATGAGCAGGTGGAGATATTTTAAGAAACTACATATGATAGATAAAACTAATGCCTCCTACTTCTAGTCTCTCTAATGTCTCTTAGCTCACAGGTTCTTGGCTTATGAAACAATCACTGTATTAGTCAAGAGATCTCCTGAGAAACAGAAACAGTAGGATTTATATAGATGTATATAGGAGGAGATATTATAGATTGGCTAGCGTGGTTATGTTGGCCAAGATGCCCCATGATACACTGTCTACAAGCTGGGCAACCAGGAAACCTAGCTGTGTAATTCCGTCCATGTCAACAGCCCTGAAAATCAGGGGCTGGTGGTGTAGGACCCAGTCTGACTATGAAAACATAATAACTAGAGGCACCAATGTCCAAGGGCAGGAGAAGACAGAGGTCTCAACTCAAGTTGGGAAAGAGTGAGTTCACCCTTCCTCAATCTTTTTGTTCCAATGGGGCCCTCTGGAAGTTCGATGATGCCTACCCACATTGGGGAGGGTCATCTGCATTATTCAGTTCACCAGTTCAAATGCTAATCTCTTCCAGAAACATTCCCAGAAACAATATATACCAACTATCTGGACATTCCTTGGCCCAGTCAAGTTGACACATAGTGTTAACCATCACAAGCATGTAGGGAAAAACTTATAAGGACATTCTTCCTGTTTATGTAGAAAATGAAGTAACCTTGTAGGTAGATTTTAAACCTCTATTTGATGGCAAGCATGCCCACTGGCCTAGAAAACACACAACTACTGGCCATTAACATTTTTTTTTTTTATTCTCCTGAATATTTTTGTTTCAAAAAGTCCATTTTAGGACTATGAATTCTATTTTAACTTTCTTGCTCAAAGTGTGATTTGTTTTATACATATGTTAAGTAATTTTATATTTTTGCAACTTATGCCATTCTTTATTAATAAGTAGAGTTGGAATAATCAATAAGAGCAGTGTTATATTGATGTAAAATACCTGTAGTTTCCGAAACACTGGCATGCTCATAAGGTGCTCTGAATTGAGTTAGGGCCACAGTATAAAAATTCACAAAGTATTATTTTTCTAGCATTTTCAAAATCATTGAAAAGTATTTGAAACACATGCAACAGTGTAGATAAACCTTGAAGATATTAACTGAAATAAGCCAGACCCAGAGGGCCAAATATTGTATGATTGCACATGTATGAGGTACTAAAGGAGTCAAACTGATAGGGACAGAGACTATAATGGTGTTGTCAGGGGCTGGAAAGATGGGAGAATGGGAACTTACTATTTAATGGGCACAGAGTTTGAGTAAATGAAAAGGTTCTGAAGATGGATGGTATTGATAGTTGCACAATGATGTTCATGTCCTTAAAACTGTACACATAAAATTAGGTATCATCTCACACCTATCAGAATGGCTATCATCAAAAAAAAATCTGCAAACAATAAATTCTGTGAGGATGTGGAGAAAAAGGAAACATCTTGCACAGTTGGAGGGAATGTAAATTGATATAACTATGAAAAAAATAGAATGGAGACTCCTGAAAAATTAGGAATAAAGTTACCATATCACCCAGAAATCCCTCTACTGGGCATATGACCTGAGAAAACCATAACTGAAAAAGACATATGTACCCCAATGTCCATTGAAGCACTATTTACAACAGCTAGGACATGGAAACAACCTGGATGTCCACTGACAGATGAATGGATAAAGAAGATGTGGCTCTTATATACAATGGAATATTTAGTTCAGTTCAGTTCAGTCGCTCAGTCGTGTCCAACTCTTTGCGACCCCATGAATCGCAGCACACCAGGCCTCCCTGTCCATCACCAACTCCCAGAGTTCACTCAAACTCATGTCCATTGAGTCAGTGATGCCATCCAGCCATCTCATCCTCTGTCATCCCCTTCTCCTCCTGCCCCCAATCCCTCCCAGCATCAGAGTCTTTTCCGATGAGTCAACTCTTCGCATGAGATGGCCAAAGTATTGGAGTTTCAGCTTTAGCATCATTCCTTCTGAAGAAATCCCAGGGCTGATCTCCTTCAGAATGGACTGGTTGGATCTCCTTGCAGTCCAAGGGACTCTCAAGAGTCTTCTCCAACAGCACAGTTCAAAAGCATCAATTCTTTGGCTCTCAGCTTTCTTCACAGTCCAACTCTCACATCCATACATGACCACTGGAAAAACCATAGCCTTGACTAGATGGACCTTTGTTGGCAAAGTAATGTCTCTGCTTTTGAATATGCTATCTAGGTTGGTCATAACTTTTCTTTCAAGAAGTAAGTGTTGGAATATTACTCAGCCATAAAAAATAATGCATTTGAATCAGTTCCACTGTGGTAGATTAACCTAGAGCCTGTCATACAGAGTGATGCAAGTCAGGAAGAGAAAAACAAATATCATACATTAATGCATATATATGGAATCTAGAAAAATGGTGTTGATGAATCTGTTTGCAAGGAAGGAATGGAAACCTAGTTATAGAGAATAGGCTTATGGACACAATGGGGGAAGAATAGAGTGGGATGAATGGAGGAAGTGGCATCAACATATACACTACCCTTTGTAAAATAGATAGCTGGTGAAAAGTTATTATATAGCACAGGGAGCCGAGCCTGACATCTGATGACCTACAGGGGTGGAACTTGGGGAGGTAATGGAGGCTCAAGCAGGAGGTGATACATATATAATTATGGTTGATTTGTGTTGTCATACAGCAGAAACCAACACAATATTGTAAAGCAATTTTCCCCCAAATAAAAATCATAAAAAATAAAAATAAGGCAGAATGAAAAAAATGGCAAATTTTATGTTATATATATTTTATGATAACAATAATAAGTAATAATGGTATAGACATGCTCCAGGAACTCTGGCCTGCAAGGAAGTAGTTAGCCGAGAGGGGCCACATTTAACATGGAGTGACGCAGCAGTAAGAAGGCAGAGCTGGAGCCGACTTATCAGAGCCAACTTATTAGACAATCTTTTTGTTCTTACCTCTCTCACCATCAAGATGGCATTGGTCTAAGCTTTGGCTCTGACAACTTCCTAGACTGTGTTTTCAGGCCCTACAGCAGAACTGAGGAGTCAGTGTAATTACTGGACTATTAAGGTTTTCAGCTGGACAGACAGCTGGATGGTTACCGGACAACCACAGAATTGAATGATGGTGCCTTGGATGTACATCTCAGAAGGGAATCTTTGCTCATTGACCTCATGAAGAGATTTTTCTCCTTTTAGCCTCAGATCTCATTTGAAGAAATTGGTAAATGCAGTAATGGATATTTAAGCACTTCTGAATACCAACCTGTGTTCAGATAATTTAGGTTTAATGACTGGCCTGTCAGTGGTAGAAGAAAGATGGCTGTCTGAGAAACTGCACTTCAGGGGGATGGCACAGACACACCATTGCCCTGTTGAGATTTCATTGCTCAGACACATATTTGGCATACCTGCAGATTCAGGAATGAAAGATTCACCAGACTTTTAATTAAGTTGCTTTAGGTAAAATAGAACATATATATAATTTGGGACTCAGAAGAAATATTAATACTTGGGATGGGTTTATAATATCACCTAAAATAAAGCTGTTTCTTAAGAAAAAATATCATATCATATACAAAAAGGGGTAAATGACATGCTTTCCTTTCCTTGGATTCTTTTAATGCAGAATGTCTCCTGGACACCACCCATGGAGCAGCCTACTGTTCTACTGGGTGCTTCCCATTCCAGAAAAACTGTTTCAAAGCATGTTGTGTCAACAAAGGGACTATTTTTGTAACTGTATGCACAGTTGTATGCACATATACTCATAATCCAGACGCCCCCTCCTGCTCTGTGTACTCTTCTGACTTGCTCCCTGATCCAACAACACCTGCCTTCTCAACCTCTTTATTTTTTTTTAATTTTTATTTTTACTTTATTTTGCTTTACAATACTGTATTGGTTTTGCCATAAATTGACATGAATCAGCCACGGATGTACATGAGTTCCCCATCCCGAACCCCCCTTCCACCTCCCACCCCATATCATCTCTCTGGATCATCCCCGTGCACCAGCCCCAAGCATCCTGTATCCTGTATTGAACATAGACTGGCGATTCATTTCTTACATGTTAGTATACATGTTTCAATGCCATTCTCCCAAATCATCCCACTCTCTCCCTCTCAACCTCTTTAGAAGCATCTGACTTATAATTTTTATCCTTCGAATTTGAACTCAGTCTCCATCTGTAACTCCTTGCTTTTTCTTTGTCCTTATCTACTGTGTGAATCGCCCAGGTACCTCTCATTGATCAAGCTGTTTGGATCTCACATATCTGCTGGTTCCTTCTCATCTTAGCTTTCGGTTACTGTCCTGATTGTAGGCTGTGACTGAAGTTGGATTTATCATATCTATTTATCCAACTCCACACTGTCTAGACCATCCACATTGCAAGACCACTCTGATCTAACTCAGTTCTCCATCCTGGCTTCAATTCATCCAACTCATTTTATCTATCATCCAATATCCAGGGCTGACAAAAGGCATGCTTTGAGGGAAATATTTAAATCCTAATCATTTTCACAGTGTCCATAGTGATAGACAGTGTTAAAATAGGAGCAAGAAGAAAATTATGCTTTGTAGAATAGCATCAATAGAGGTGTTGTCATTTATTTGCTAAAGTAGTATCTGACTCTTTTGTGACCCCATGGTCTATACCCTGCCAGGCTCCTCTGTTCATGCAATTTTCCTGGCATGAATACTGCAATGGGTTGTCATTTCCTTCTCCAGGGGATCTTCCTGACCCAGGGACAGAATCTGTGTCTCCTGCATTACAGGGAGATTCTTTACCACTGAACCATCTGCTGCCTCTGTGGTAAAGAATCTGAATGCCAATTCCAGTTTCCCTGGTGGCTCAGACAGTAAAGAATTTGCCTGCAATGTAGGAGAACTGGGTTCGATCCCTGGACTGGGAAGATCCCATGGAGGAGAGCATGGCAACCCACTCTAGTATTCTTGCTTGGAGAATCCCAGGGATAGAAGAGTCTGGTAGGCTGCCGTTTATGGGGTCCCACACAGTTAGACACGACTGATGTGACTTAGCAGCAGCAACAGCAGTATAAAATCAAAACCAGGAATTTGACATTGGTAAAGTGTGTGTACTTTGTACTACATCATTCACGTGTGTAGATTCACGTAACCACTAGCACAATCAAGACACAAAACTGTCGCATCGCACAAAGATCTCTCTCCTGTCACACCTACCTTCCTCAGCCCTGGCAACTGCTAATCTTGTTTTTTATTTCTATAAATTTGTAATTTTGATACTGTTATATTAATGGCATCACACAGAGTATGATCATTTGAGATTGGCTTTTTTTTGCATGCAGCATGATGCCCTTGAGATCCACCAAGCTGATTTGTGTTTTAATAATTTGTTTCTTTTTATTGTGGAGTAATATTCCATGATATGTTGTACCATTATGATCTGTTTAACCATTTACCTATTGATTGACAGTTTGATTGTCTCCGATTTTTGACTATTATAAATAAAGCTAGTATGAACATTACTGTATAGGTCTAATGTAGTCATGAGACTTACTAATTTCTTATATCATGTATTTAAATTATAATACTTGGAATTAAGGAAAATACATCATTTAAGTTAATTTCACTTCTTGCATTTTAAAATACAGTTACTAGAATATTTAAATTTAAATTACCTCATTTATTTCTATTGACTATCACTGTGATAGAGTAACTTTTGAAGGAAGTAGTTTTGTGGCTACTTGTAATGTGGATATTGGTGAAGAATGTTTAGATTTCAGCCTTCATAAATGAGAAGGTATAGTTCTTGAAAAGTTGAGACAGAACAGTCCAGAAAGAAAGAAGACTAAAGATAATGGCCCCCAAAGAGAAAAGAACTTGCCATGTTCAAGAAACTGAAATAGCCTGTATAGTAGAAGCAGTATTGATTGAAGGGGGAATGGCATGGCCCACCATCTTGAGGTAGACAATATTTACAAAACTCTAGATTCTCTACTTTCCTTTTTCATTCTACTCCATTGATACTAATGCCCAAATATCCTTGTCTACTTTCTCTGAGGGTAATAGGTAGGAAAACTTAAGACAGAAAGTACTTTCAAAGTGATTCTTTAAGTGGAGCAGAAATTCCCAAATAGACACTGAATGATGTGTTAGTCCTGGCAATATATCCATTTGTTTAAAACTTAATGTAAATTACAAAATTAGTGTATCAGTTGGCTTTTTTGCATAACAGACAATCCCAATAATTTGTGACTTAAAATGACAACCATTTATTTAGCTCACAACACTGTGGGCTGGCAATCTGTGCTAAGCTCAGTTAGGTGTCACTTCTGGTCTTGTCCACGCTAGCTTCTATGATCTGTGGTCAACTGTGGCTGGCTAGACACTGACTGGCCTAGGATGGCCACATGGACTCTCTTCTTTCAGTAGAATAGCGCAGGCTTGTTATGATGATATCAGGGTTCTAGGAGAATGAGGCCTCTTGAGACCTAGGCTAGAGACAGGCACACCACTGGTTCTGCTATAATCTATAATCAGTGCAAGTCATAGGACCAGCCCAGGTTCCAGGTGCAGGAGACAGAGTCCACCTCCTGAAGAGAAGAACTGTAAAGTCACGTTACAAAGGGTGTGGCGATCAGGACAGGTAGTGAATTAGGACCACAGTTAATAACAGTGGTATACTGGTAAATGGTGAATGATTGGCTCTTTCAAGGAGGTTAGAAAGGAGCAAACAGCCCTTATTGTTGTGTTTGCCAGCTTCCGTGGGGCAAATAGTTTCATCATGGCTGACTCCAAGCTACCATGTGACACTGTTGAACAAAGAAGCACATGTTGGCTCTCAACAGTCATGTAAGCCAGCTCCAGCATAGCACTGAGTGTGTGCTTAGTTACTCAATCGTGTCCAACTCTTTGTGACCCCCATGGACTATACCCCACCAGGCTCCTCTTTCCATGGGGATTCTGCAAGCAAGAATACTGGAGTGGGTTGCCATGTCCTCCTCCAGGGGATCTTTTCAAGCCAGGGAGTGAACCCAGGTCTCCTGCTGTGCTGGCAGATTCTTTACCATCTGAGCCACCAGTGAAGTCCATAGAACTGAGAGTGACCTCTAAATATGGAAACTGGCAGCAGAATGCTCCAATTTCTGGCACTCACCAATCAGGATGGCATACTAAGACCCTTGTTCTCTCTTTAAAAAGTCCACTGCAGGGAGCTACATTCTCCAATAATAGGAATGAAGTCCTCCAAATTCCCATATTAGGTACAAAGATTTTAGAGGTCTTTGCAACAGAAACTATGAAATAAATGGCACGTGTTGTTATCATCTAATTCTCCAACTTCCCAGGTGACTGAAGATAGGATTATGTGTGCATGGTTGGCAATCAAAAGAGATCTATAAATCATAATTGGAAACACTGTCAAGTTCAGGAATATTAATGACTGCTTTATTTTCTTCAGTCTCCAAGAAGACAAAAACTGATGCATCAGAATTTCACATAGAGCAAAATAACCTTAAATAACCTTAATTTTTCTTTATTTAGATTGGTCAGATGTGCTACACAAATACTTGCCTAATTTTTTTGCTCCATCTCATCTGAGGTCAGATGCTAATACCACCTCCAGTGAGAACATGGGCTTTTCCTAGGCAGTGGTAATGGTATTACCTTATTTTCAAAAATAAGTTATTAGCCTTTCTGCCAAAAGTTTGAAAAACCTCATAGAGTTGGGCTTCTGTTGGAGCTTATGGGAAGAAGACTGGTTCCTAATAGGAAAAGGAGTACGTCAAGGCCGTATATTGTCACCCCGCTTATTTAATTTATATGCAGAGTACATCATGAGAAATGCTGGGCTGGAAGAAACACAAGCTGGAATCAAGATTGCTGGGAGAAATATCAATAACCTCAGATATGCAGATGACACCACCCTTATGGCAGAAAGTGAAGAGGAACTAAAGAGCCTTTTGATGAAAGTGAAAGAGGAGAGTAAAAAGTTGGCTTAAAGCTCAACATTCAGAAAACGAAGATCATGGCATCTGGTCCCATTACTTCATGGCAAATAGATGGGGAAACATTGGAAACAGTGGCAGGCTTTATTTTTGGGGGGCTCCAAATTCAATACAGATGGTGATTGCAGCCATGAAATTAAAAGACACTTGCTCCTTGGAAGAAAATTTATGACCAACCTAGACAGCATATTAAAAACCAGAGACATTACTTTGCCAACAAAAATCCATCTAGTCAAGGCTATGGTTTTTCCAGTAGGTATATATGGATGTGAGAGTAGGACTATAAAGAAATCTGAGTGTTGAAGAATTGATGCTTTTGAACTGTGGTGTTGGAGAAGACTCTTGAGAGTCCCTTGGGCAGCAAAGAGATCCAACCAGCCCATCCTACAGGAGATCAGTCCTGGGTGTTCATTGGAAGGACTGATGTTGAAGCTGAAGCTCCAATACTTTGGCCACCTGATGCAAAGAGCTGACTCATTTGAAGAGACCCTGATGCTGGGAAAGATTGAGAGTGGAAGGAGAAGGGAAAGACAGAGGGTGAGGTGGTTGGATGGTATCACTGACTCAATGGACACGAGTTTGAGTAAGCTCTGGGAGTTGATGATGGACAGGGAGGCCCAGTGTGCTGCAGTCCATGGGGTCGCAAAGAGTTGGACACAACTGAGCAACTGAACTGAACTGAACTGACAGGAAGAAGTTGGCAAGCTGTCCACTTCTAAAGTCTTTAATCATGTGTAGTTTCACAGAGTATTGGGTGTAAGAAACTCTTCCCTGTTGAAGAATATTGGTCAAAACAGCAAAAGGGGATTTTGCTGCTATGGGTACAGAAAGGAGTCTCCCTGCTAATTATGTACTCCAAACTCACAGTACAGTTCTGGACAAAGAATCATTGAGTTTGTGGTGGGTAGGGGGTGGGTCTTTTTACTTTTTCTGCTTTAGACCATTGGGTTTATCACTGACTATTGTTATGTCTTCAAGCCATCCAAAATCCTAAATAAACAGGAGCTATAGTCCTACTGATGTGTTAGCTTCAAACTGAGGTTTCCATGCATAGAAACGCCTGCCTTGGGACACAACATGCACTGTCTGGCTCTCCTCCTCATGCTGGCTCCTCCACGACAGCAAGCAGACTGAAGGGCAAGGGTCAGGATGGGTTTAGTTTATGCAGCCCAAGTCGGATCAGCCGAGGGGCCTCAATAATATCACCATCATCATCAATAACCTACCTCTGATTCCACAGTTCCCTCCCAACCTTAAGGCGCCCACTCCCAGTAGAGACTGTCCAGAGCATCTTATTGAATGACTGTCATTCACCCAAGGCCCTCAAACCCCAGAAGACCTGCGGATGATGCTGGCAGCAGGGGGATAAAGGTATCCAGTGCACTAAAGGCTTTTGGGAACACACAAGGAAGCAGAGGTACTGCAAGCAAACAGGCTATGTGCTTTTGAGGTGTGGTGTGATGTGTATTCCAGGTGGACCAAATCTATAGTTGAATAAGACTGTTTTAACCTGCTTCTCCAGTCTGTCTCCCTTCACCCTCCCTGTCTTTTCTTCCACAAGTATTTTATTGAGAACTTACAAAACAGCTGGCACTGCTATGGGTGTGGAAGATTAAGAGAGAAACAGACAAAGACCATTGTGATCCTTGGGACTCATTCCAGTCAGCAGGGAGAAACAATCATAGATTAATAAGTACATTACTTAGTGCTTTAGACTATGGTGAGACTTGAGAAAAACCTAGACAGTGTATTAAACCTAAAAGGTAGAGACATCACTTTGCTGACAAACGTCTGTATAGTCAAAGGTATGATTTGTCCAGTAGTCAGGTATTGATGTGAGAGTTGGACCATAAAGAAAGCTGAGCACCGAAGAATTGATGCTTTGGAGTTGTGGTGCTGGAGAAGACTCTTAAGAGACCCTTGGACTGTAAGGAGAACAACCCAGTCAATCCTAAAGGATATCAACCCAGAATATTAATTGGAGGGACTGATGCTGAAGCTCCAATACTTTGACCACCTGATGTGAAGAGCCAACTCATTGGAAAAGACCGTGATGCTGGGGAAGGTTGAAGGCAAAAGGAAATGAGGGCAGCAGAGGACGAAATGGTTAGATAGCATTACTGCTTCAATGGATGTGTATTTGAGAAAACTCAGGGAGACAGTGGAGCACAGAGGAGTCTGGTATGCTAGAGTCCATGAGGTTGCCAAGAGTCAGACACGATTTAGTGTCTGAACAACAACAACAAAGGCTTGAGAGTAAATAAAAAGGCAGAGAAGGGGGCTAGTGAGTACTGAGTAAGGAAAAAATAGATTAAATTTCAGTTCAAGGAAGAGATGTCTCTAAGAAGATGATATTTGGGCAAAAATCTGAAGGCAGTAAGGGTGGAAACCATGAGAACATTTGGGCAAAGGGTTCTAGTCTGAGGCAAAGGCATGGACATATAGATATGCTTAGTGGACCGACAAAAGGTGGCTCATAAGCAGGAGAAGGGTGAATGGGGACAGAGACACATGAGGACAGAGATGAGGAGGACAGACTTCTTGAAGTGTCCCAGAACAGCAGTATCAGCATTATCTTGTTAAAATGCAAATGTGGGATCCTCACCCTAAGCCTATTGTACCAGCAACTCTTAGGGGTGGAACCTAGAAATCTGTGTGTTTTACCAAATTCTCCACATGATTCCGATTCACACTGTAGTTTGAGAAGCCAAGATTTAGGGCATCATCTGCCATGGCAGGACTTTAAAGAAAAATCTGAGTAGAATAAGAGGTGATAATGAATGTTTGGTGACTTGATCTGAAATTATATCTGATTTTGGTAAAGATGTGTTTATCTGGTTGGATGTATGCTAGGTACATTCACTTTCCTGAATGCAAAATAGAACGATAGAGAGATGGTTATATAGAGTCTGATTTCTTAGTATGGCCTCCCGGGGGTTCTCTTCAGCCTCTCTGGACAGTGGCAGGTCAGGGAAGAAAGGATGTTCGTCTGATATCAACACACTGCAAAGGAAACCTCGGTTTAGTTGCAGGTCTCTCTCATCACAACTCTTGAATTTCTGCAACACAGAAATTTTTCTGTATATGAACGACTGAGCCTAATCTTAAGATTGAGCCTAATTTGAGGAATCCCTTACCTGATGGGGATCCATCTGTTAACTCAGCAAATGTTGGTAATGGTGTAAACCCTGCATTGGGTGTTACCAGCAACTATATTTCTTACTGGGATGATTCCTTGGTTATCTTTCCTAAAATAACACAATGACATTCCATTTGACTATGGGATGCTGGAACAGAATGGTGATGCTACAGAGAAGAGTGCCTAAAGTGTCACTTCACTATGTTGTGAAGTGATTCACAATATGTATAGATTTCACATGCTCCCCCTCTATAATGTGGAGCTCACCACCTAGGGGTGGGTGCCCAGCCTACCAGACTACATTCCCAGTGGCCATTGTATCTAAATATTACCATGTTATTTATCCTGGCCAATAGAATGTGTGCAGAAGTGCAGTCAGTCAGTTCCCAATGAGAGCTTTCATTTTGGCTGGATGCAGAGAAAGATAACAAAGATGACATGCAAGAAGATGATAACACTTCAAGGCAGAAGGAGTCTGGGTCTCTGAGCTATTGCCTGGAGGAGACCCACCTGCTGACCAGGGGCACCGGCATTTGACTTCATCCGAGAGAAATCAAATTCTATTGGGTAAGCGAATGAAATTCCAGGGGTTAACTGTTATAATCATGAGCAATGCCATAATATGCATGTCACTTTTCTCTGATATCAACACTATGCTGTTAGCATATAGCTTTAACCTCATATCAAAGAGGAAAAAATTGAGTATTAGAATGAAATCACTTGCCTAAAGTGCTTTGGCTAGCTGGCAGCAGATATAGGACTCATGTCAAACTTTTCTGGCTTTTAATGTATGATTTTTACATTACGTTTAATGTGCCAAAGGATGACACACAAATATGAAACAGTAACAACAATGATTATTTACCACTTGGCAAAATTTCAGCATTTATATCCCAAGGAAGACTGCCAATGATGTTGTTGACAAAATTATTGCATATTTTGAAAGATGGACTCTATTGTAATATAGATACAGTTTTGCTCCTTTAAATACACAGATCTATAAAGGAAAAACATTGCAACAGTAAAATCTGCAGTGGTTGGGGCAATGTTTTGTTTTTTACTGTCTTGATTTTAGTCTAGAAATTGTATGTTCCTACAAAGCTACCCACTATGCGGTGAACTGGTCAACCCAGTGATACAAACTAGAGGAAGGAAATACTGCCTGTACAGTTACTCCTAATTTCTGCATCTTGAAATGGTATCCAAAACGTATGGAAATTTCTAGAGAGGGTTATTTAAATAGCACTGTCATTTTCCTTTCTCTGTTATCCATAATAATCATCCTTTGAAATTCAAATCTTTGAAAAACTGTCAAAATGCATTTTCCTCTCCAATTTATTATTGTGGTTTAATTTGGGTAGGTTTAGTGGAGAACAGTGGGATTTCTAACTCTCTTAAAAGGGAAGATGGTACTTCTCTTCCCACTCTCTGAAACATCAGTTTTATGAAATATACAAAACTCAGCAAAGACTGCCCCTCCCATTGAACATGTAAGGCTGGGTTACCACTTTGAGGTCATATCCAGCAGGCTTGCTCTAAACTCTCAGGTGAAGACAGGAAATTTATATTACCAATGAGAAGGGCAGTTTTAAAATATATTCCCTGTCAGTAGAAGAGAGAAACTTTGAATGAAAAGAGCATTTAAAATGATTGCCTTTCACGTCCACTTTTCTCCATGCAACGGACTTTTATTGCTTTAGTTGTACAGGAATCCCAAACTGCCTTTCTCTGTCTGACTTACTTCACTTAGTATGATAATATCTAGGTACATTCACGCTGTAATTTAGTGTGAAATCTAAAAAAAAAAAAGATACAAATGAACATATTTACAAAACAGCAACAGACTCAGAAAATAAACTTATGGTTAACAAAGGGGAAAAGTTGAAGAGAAAGATTAATTAGGAATTTGAGATTAACAGACACATTACTACATACAAAATAATCAACAAGGACCTACTGTATAGCACAGGGCATGCTACTCAATACTCTAACCTATAAGGGAAAAGAATCTGAAAAAGAATAGATATATGTGTATGTACAACTGAATCACTTCGCTGTATACCTGAAACTAACACAACATTGTAAATCAACTATACTCTAATAAAATTAAAAATTAAATAAAAAAGACTCTCAAACTGGAAATTAGCCACATACCCATCAGCCAAATGCATAAATAGTGGTGTATTCCTACGATGGAATAATGATAAAACAATGAGAGAGAACTAAGTGAAAAGCGTCATGAATTCCAGAAACACAACATTGATAAGCCAGATACCAGATTCATCCTTATCAGGAGGGGTTACAAATAGCTATTACAAACAGGTGGAAAAATTTCTTATTAACATATCAAGGACACACTGCACGACAGAAAGAACCCCAGATAACATGTCAGAACTCCTGACACGGAGTAAAGGATCATCTCTGTGATTCAATTATCTCATCTTAGCAAAGCTTGGAAGAGAGAACTTGTGGATCCTAACCACATCTGCAAAGTTTAATAAAAACAGAAGGACATACAGCACTTCCCCTTTTCTTTCCAGTTCAGGAGACTGACACCCTCTTTTGTCCAAGAAAAAAGTAATCACAAGAGATTCTTTCACTTCCAATGGTTTCCTATAGTAAATCAGACCTCTAGTCACCCCATCCAGCTCTGAAATGCTATGGCTCTTTGACACTGTGGGAGTTTGGACTTTGAAAATTAACAAGCTGTGTATTTTACATAATTGGAAAATGGCATATCACAATATAATCTATCTGGAAATAAACGTTTTGGTCAGACAGAGGAACTTTGTCAGATATCCATTAAATATCATGAAATATTTAATTTTTCAAAAGAAACAAGAGTGTATTTGCTGCTTCTGTTTTTTAAAATGATTTATTTCACTTTCTTATGTAGCTTGCATCCTGTATCCTTGGCAGTACCAAAGGCAACCATCATGCATGGATGACAGTTACTGCTTTTTTTCTTTTTTTTTAAATGGCTCATGGCTGTGAGTTGTATGCTCTGTATCACAGCCTCATAAATACAAAGCTAAAGGACATTTAAAATCAGAACAGTATTCACAGAGACACAGTTCTGACCTATAAATGTCAAATTATTTTATTAAAGAAGACCTTCTCAAAAACAGGGAGGGGAGGCATATCTAGGCAATACAACTTGTGGGGTGTAAGTGACAATTAAACAGTTGTCACTGTTAATCAGTTATTCAAAAGTCATCCAAAAGTTGAGTTATTTTATAGAGTAGCAAATGTGGCATATGATGAATTGTGTACACCATACACCTACCCTGGCCTGAACCACTCCTAAATCCCTCCTTCCTGACCACATGAATGCCTGGCTAGAAACTACAATTCCCAGAGTCCCTTGCAGTCCCAGAAGACCATGTGACTCAATACTTGCCATGAAGATAAGTGAAATTTATGTGTGCAACTTCTACATCATCTTAAAGACGTAAAGATGTTTTCCTTGTATTTGTTGCCTATTTTGTCCTGTTGCTTGGAAGCAATGGCAATTAGAAGGTTGGAAACCACATCTTGAAGATGGCTGAACCTCTCAGACTGGATCCCTGAATTACGTTGTAGAGAAGAGCTTGCCTCGATGCCTTAGACTATTAAGAAGGAGAAAAAAATAAGCATCTATCTTGTGGGACATCTTGTATACTTGAGACTCTTTTTTACAGTATCTTAACTTTTATCTCAAGAAAGAAAATACTTAAGAAAATGTTTTGTGTTTACTTTGAAATGAGCTAAAGAATAAGAAGGGAAGGAGGAAGAAAGTTGAGCATTACTTCTTGGCTTCTTTCTGAGAGAGAATCCAATAGAATTTAACAAAGATATTTCTATAAATGTACCCCTTCAAAGGGAATAACTTGAGTCATATCACTGAAATCTGCCATCCACTGTACTGAAACAAGTATCATACAATATCTTTACTGTACACAGGAGGCAACTAATGGCAAGCAGAAGCATAGCAAGAGTAACAGGAATAAGAGAAAGTGCTTCATTCTTCAATATGATGGGTATTATGAGAAAATATCTTCAGGAAAAGCAAATTCAAGTTAGAAACAGTAAATTTTGACTAGTAGCATTATGTTGCTTGACTGGTGTTACCCATTGTCTCATTTTTCAAGAAAATAAGAATTCTCCTTCTTATAATGCCTTCTTCCCCCTCATAACCTCAGAAGAAATATAAAAAGATATAAACAACAGCAAAAACTTGTTGAGTACTTTTTGTTTGGGTTTTCCCAAAGATGTCATAGGAAATGCGAATGAACTTTTTGGCCAACCCAATATATTTGTATCTGTGGTTATGTGTAGGCTGTGTTGCTTATCGCATGGACTTATAGTACAACAACATGAGATATGGATAAGTATTATCACTGTTCTTTATTTTTAGATGAGGAGATGAGAAAGTGAAAGCTTCTCATCTAATCAGTTATAGCATGACTCTTCAACATTCTTAATCACTGTATCATGTCTCTCCCTGTTAGCCAGGGCACAGAGAGTGATAGACTAAACATGGCTGCGAATTTGGTGTCAGTCCTCCCATTAAGACATAGAGTAGAGTTTCCTGGTGGCCCAGTGTTTAGAAATCCACCTTGCAATGCAGGGGACATGGTTTGGATCCTTGATCCAGGAAGATCCCACATGCTGAGAGGCAACTAATTTGTGTGCCACAACCACTGAAGCCTGCAGTCTGGAGCCCATGCTCCACAACAAGAGAAGCCACCAGAATGAGGAGCCCACACACCTCAATTAGAGAGGAGCCCTCACTTGCCTCAAGTAGAGAAAGGCCCACGTGCAGCAATGAAGACCCAGCATAGCCAGAAATAAATAAATAAATAAAATCATTACAAAACTATGTAGAGAAAAACTCTCTCCCCTTAAATCTGGGCTGCTTATAAAAAAATGTGGCATGAGTTATGTGATGCCAGGAGTTCTGGGTTCAGGCTTTAAGAGCCCGGCAGCTTCCATTTCCTGTTTCCTGGAATGCTTGCTTTGGAGTACAAAGTCCAGCTATCCTGAGGCCATCATGCTAGACTGACCATGCTCCACTCAACATGGAGTTGAAGTTGTCTTGGATTCTCCAGCTTAGTCCATCTGCTGACTGCACACTACTGAGGAATTGTCACCAAGATTATTTGAGATAAAGAATCACCTAGCCAAGTGTTGAATGAATTTGTGACTCACAAAATCATGAGATATCATAAACTGCCTTTTCGGAACCAACTTTTGGGATAGTTTGGTACAAAGCAATAGATCACCAGAACACAGAATTTCCTAATTTAAAGCTTATAATGTACACATGCAGATTTATAGATGTATTAATATATATTTGTGTGTATTTTCTTATATTCACATACTTAAAAGTGAATTGTTGTATCCTATTAATATATTTCAAAAATATTTCCTTCTTAATATGTTTAATTGTGTTTTGAATCAAGTAATAGCAGCTTGTTATTGTTCACTTCAGTTCAGTTCAGTCGCTCATTTGTGTCCAACTTTTTGCGACTCCATGGACTGCAGCACGCCAGGCCTCCCTGTCCACCACCAACTCCTGGAGTTTACCCAAACTCCTGTATATTGATTCGGTGATGCCATCCAACCATCTCACCCTCTGTAATCCCCTTCTCCTCCTGCCCTCGATCTTTCCCAGCATCAGAGTCTTTTCAAATGAGTTGGCTCTTCGCATCAGGTGGCCAAAGTATTGGAGCTTCAGCATCAGACCTTCCAAAGAACACCCAGGACTGATCTCCTTTAGAATAGACTAGTTGGATCTCCTTACAGTCCAAGGGACTCTCAAGAGTCTTCTCCAATACCACAGTTCAAAGCATCAGTTCTTCAGTGCTCAGTTTTCTTTATAGTCCAGCTCTCACATCCATACAGGACCACTGGAAAAACCATAGCCTTGACTAGATGGACCTTTGTTGGCAAAGTAATGTCTCTGGTTTTTAATATGCTGTCTAGGTTGGTCATAACTTTCCTTCCAAGGAGTAAGCGTCTTTTAATTTCATGGCTGCAGTCACCATCTGCAGTGATTTTGGAGCCCAGAAAAATAAAGTTAGCCACTGTTTCCACTGTTCCTCCATCTATTTGCCATGAAGTGATGGGACCAGATGCCATGATCTTAGTTTTCTGAATGTTGAGCTTTAATCCAACTTTTTCACTCTCCTCTTTCACTTTCATCAATAACCTTTTTAGTTCCTCTTCACTTTCTGCCATAAGGGTGGTATCATCTGCATATCTGAGGTTATTGATATTTCTCCTGACAATCTTGATTCCAGCTTGTGCTTCATCCAGCCTAGCATTTCTCATGATGTACTCTGGATATAAGTTAAATAAGCAGGGTGACAATATACAGCCTTGACGTACTCCTTTTCCTGTTTGGAACTAGTCTGTTGTTCCATGCCCAGTTCTAACTGTTGCTTTCTGAACATTCAATTTTGAATATACACTTTATAAGTGTATCAAATAGATTAGTAACTCATGGTCATGGAAATTTGAGCAGAATTTTCTCGATCCTTCTTAGATAATCATTTGAGTCATTATAACCTCCATTCAGGAAGAGAGGAAAGAATTGTTTTATTTCAGAACTGTTTTTGTATGATTTCTGTCCTCTGAAAACAGTATTGGCGTATCTCTATTAGAATATATATCTCTTTTTAAAATACATAGCTCTTGCATACAACCTAAAAATATCAGACATACACTCCTAAAGTCATACTAAAAGCAAATAAGACCACTCCAAAGGGTGACAGAAATCCAAACATAAAGCAACATAAACCACTCTCTATGTCTCTATACTTTTCAGAAGAAAATCTTGGACCCTACACTTTCATTTTTCCTCTTTGTGATTAGTTGCTGCACAAAAGCAGCATATAAGGCAGTCCATTCCTGCCTGGATTTAAATCTTCCATGGCTGGAAGGATAACACAGTATTGCATTCACATATAAAGATGATATCGACATACCTGTAACAGAATGGCATGTCAGAAGGGCCATTCACTTTTTCTCCATGGCCCTTTCTTATGACCAAGAAAAATGGCCAAGGTTAGGTACGGAGTCAATGGAAAGGTCAGCAAAAAGGTAATCGGTCACTTGGAAAGGGAATCCATGGACTTTACCAGACCATAACACTGCACACGAGAACCATGTTTCTGTCCACTGTTATTAGTGTCATGTGGAAGTATCAGTTGCTCAGTTGTGTCCGACTCTTTGTGACCCCGTGGAATGTAGCCTGCCAGGTTCCTCTGTCCATGGAATTCTCCTGGCCAAGAATATTGTAGTGAGTAGCCATTCCCTTCCCCAGGGAATCTTCTTGACCCAGGGATCGAACCCCGGTCTCCAGCATTGCAGGTAGATTCTTTACCATCTGAATACCAGGGAAGCCAGTCATTAGTGTCATGCTGCAACCAATAAACAAAAGCATCTTTTAGAAGCTGCATTCACTGTTTCTGGACACCAGGACAAGCACACCACTGACTTAATGATGCAATAACTTCTGTCCTATTGGGGAAATGAAACATTTTTAGTTGTGCTAATTTGAATGGGGAGTGCTGCATCTAAGACACAGTTAACTAAACACAGAAATGAAAGGGAACGGGCATTTATACACTGACCAGTCCACTGAAGAAAGAGGAGTAGAGCCCTCCTGCAGATCAGCATGGACTCTTCTAGGGACCTGCTGAGTACCCACTGGCCACAGCATATTAAAGAGAACTCGTTTCCTTGAATCCACAGGCTCACAAGAGACATTTTCTTAAATGGAAGTATAGTTGATTTACAACGGTGTGCTAATTTCCGCTGCACAGAATGGAAGCACGTTCCTCTTTACATTCTTTTCCATTATGGTTTATCACAGGATGTTGAGAATACAGTACGCCTCTGTTTCTTATCTGTCCGATATATACTAATTTGCACCTCTTAACCCCATACTCCCACTCCATCCTGACCCACCCTCTTCCCCCTGGTGTCTATGTCTGTGAGTCTGTTTCTGTTTCACAGATAAGTTCATTTGTGCCGTACTTTAGATTCCACGTATGAGTGATATCATATGGTATTTGTCTTTTGATAAGAGATATTTTTTAATGTGTCATGGAACACAAAATCTAACCTTGCCCTAATTGCAGAAGTCAGTGGAACTTTGTATAGTAAAACACATTTGACATAAATATGGTTGTAACTGTAACTGCACATGTTGTGACAGGCCTTCTAAGACATACACGGCAAATTTTAAATGGCTGGCCATACTTGCTTTTTAGAGGTAAAAAGTGATCTGATTATTATTTTATATTTAATGAAGTGTATTTAGGGTTGTTTCTCCAGAACTCAGATTACTATTACACTGGGTTGACCAAAAAGTTTGTTCAGGTTTTTCTGTAATATGTTATGGGGAAACCTGAACAAACTTTTTGGCCACCATAATATTTACATGCTCTTTAAAATTTCTTATATATTTATCTATACACATGGTCTCATTAAATAGTTAACTAGTGTCATTTCCAGAAATATCTCAGAGAAACTTCCTTTTAATTTCAATTTTAAGGGGTTACCTTATTTTTAAGTGATTCACATGTCTTTTCTTCTACAATTCAGCACAATCATAGTCAATGTTTTCCTTCCTCTATTCTCCTGAGACTATCTTATACAGCAGAGATTGGCACAACATTGTAAATCAACTATACTTCAGCTAAATCTTAATATGTATTTTTTGTAAGGAAACATGTCAAAAAAATCTTGTTTTTCTCAAAGAAAAGAAGGACCATATATATCATCATTCAATGAACATTCAAGTTTGGACATCTCTGCCATGATATGGGACAAGAATTGGCCACTTCATGTTGGAGCAGAGAACTGGCTACACAGCTGTTTCCAATTTTGCTTTCTGATTTACTGGATGAGGAGAAATCTGGGCAAGCATTAGTGCTTGTAAAAATAGCCTTGAGTTTAAAACAGACCAAGCTCTTATCATAGAACTCCTGAATCTTCCCTGAAACTCAGAAACATCATGCAGAAAGCTAGATTAGAGAGAGCTTTGTTCTTATTCTTCCAGTGTAGAATTTGTTGAAGGAAAGATAAAAAATAGTGGATCAGAGGAGAAAGAAAGACCTATATTTTTTAATAGAAGTAATGCTAGAAATGATGGTTCAGTTCAGTTCAGTTCAGTTGCTCAGTCGTGTCTGACTCTTTGCCTCCCTGTCCATCATACACTCCTGGAGTTTACCCAAACTCATGTCCATTGAGTTGGTGATGCCATCCAACCATCTCACCCTCTGCTGTCCCCTTCTCCTACCACCTTCAATCTTTCCCAGCATCAGCGTCTTTTCAAATGAGTCAGTTCCTTGCATCAGGTGGCCAAAGTATTGCAGTTTCAGCTTCAGCATCAGTCCTTCCAATGAATATTCAGGACTGATTTCCTTTAGGATGGACTGGTTGGATCTCCTTGCTGTCCAAGGGACTCTCAAGAGTCTTCTCCAACACCACAGTTCAAAAGCATCAATTTGTCAATGTTCAGCTTTCTTTACAGTCTAAATTCAGCTTGTGAAGGCAGCCTCAGAACTAAAGCACTACTTTAAAAAATGACTTCCAGAGACATTTTTCATTCCAAATCATCCTTACTCAACGTCTTTGGAAATGCAGCCCATTTAGACACATAACACTGATATATGTCAATGGTAGTGGTTGTGGTTGTTGGATTTAATACATGTGAGATCCTGGCATATAACACACACGCAGTAAATTCTAAAAAGCCAAAGTTAGAAATGAGTACCTTCTCAAGCCCCAATTAGAATAGTGAGTTTTGTTTCCTTTTAAAAATTTTTATCGGCATATATAAGTAGAGGTAGACCAATACAAACTGATGGCTCTTAAACCATAGTCTACACTTGATAACTCTTGAGTAGAAATAACTTCCCCCTATAAAGGATGTGGCAAATACAGTCATTGCATTAGATGGGTTTGGTGTATAGAAGACCCATGAAGCCTCTTCTGGCTCTAAGAAGTAGAGGTTCAAAACATAAAATCCACTTCTTCTTTCTATCTGCTTATCTCTGTGCAAAACCACTCCCCATACAAAAGAAAGAACTACAGGAGCAAGAAAGAAATCTTAACATGAATGGATAGGCACAGAATGTTTTTAGTGTGTTTGACATCTTATTGTGTTTAAAATAACTATAAAATACCAGTTGTCCTTCCTGTTACAACAGATGAAAGGAATCTGGCACCTTGTCCTTAGCATGTTTCCAGGAAACAAATGCAAAATGTTTTTATTATAATGTTTATTGGAAAAGAGAAAAATAACTCAAAGAAATGAACCTCTCAAATATCTTCCTTTGAATAAAAATAACAACCTTTTTAAAAGGCTGTTCAGCAGAACCTTTAATAATGCTTTATATGTTGGACATGTGAGCTATCAGTGAAGCAGCCATGAGCCACATGTGGCTTTTGAGCACCTGAGACGTATTAGTGCAAGTGAGGAACTGAATTTTTATTGTATTTAATTTAAATTAATTTTACTAAATTTCAATAGGCACATGTGCCTTGTGGCTACCACACTGGACATATCTAAAACCTTGGATTTCACAGGTGACCAGAAGGGAAATCAATAATACAAGTCATTCCTCTATAATTTATCTGATCAAGTTAACGACACTTTCTTTGACTCCCAAATGTCCAAATATCTGTTCTTAAAATAATCAAGTTAAAAACTCCTTTCTACCTCCTACTTGTCCACCAGTATACTGTGACAGGTTTATGAGACATTTCTGTCCATAGACGCCCTCTGGGCAATTCACTATCACTCACTGTCCTACCATGAGGGATCCTAACCCCCTGGCACTCCTGGGAGGGTCAGCCACACCAATACTGACCCTGATTTATAACCTGGCTAATTAGCACCTTAAAATTCAGAGAGTAAAGTTAAACTGGGTTAATAGTAAAGATGAATTTGGAATCAGACATATGGAAGATTCTGCTAGTTAGCATGTGGATGGGACCAAAGTAATACAGTATGATTTGCTGTGCTAGAGGGGAATCCACACAGTATAATGACCTTGTGTAACCTGGAAAGGGATGGCAAGCTCCCAGGAAGCCAGGAACTCCAGCAGCAGAAATAGGAGAATAGTACAGCTCTGCTGAAGGAAGGACATAATTGCCTTCATTCCTGACTAGCAAGACTGATTCCAAATTCTGTTTATTCACTGTGATCATTATATCTCAAATATTCCTCAGATCCTCCTCATCCTTTTTCCTGAGCTAACCTGAACCTATGAAAGTCTGTTACTAAGATATGTAGATTTACTACACATATGCAGAACTAAACTCTCCCTCACCATCAAAGGAAAAAAACCCCAAAACACTTGATATCATATGGACCTAAAGTTGAATGAACTTGGGGATCCATCATAAGGGAGAAGATATGTGATTTATAGAGTGGATTGCTTTTCTTACAGGTCTTTCTTTGAGGTTTTCCCTTATTAGGTATTACTGCTGATAAATCTTTGTCATTGAAATCTTTTTCTGAAATATTGGAAAGAAAAATAGATTTTGGTTAGTCCTATCATGTTCTGGGTTTCCATAGAAATTGATTCTTACCAAGTCCATCTTAGATTATATGGTCTGCAGGCAGATGCTCCATTTACTTCAAGAGGTGCAAAACAGCTGGAGCCATTAACAAAGCTAAACACATGGACTATGAAAACCATAGAGGATCTAAAATATTTTTAAAGACCTATTTGCCATTGGCATCTTTTTTTAAAAAAAATTAAATTAATTAATTTATTTTAATTGGAGGCTAATTACAACATTTTAGTGGTTTTGCCATACATTGACATGAATCAGCCATGGGTATACATGTGTCTCCCATCCCGAACCCCCCTCCCACCTCCTTCCCTGTCCCATCCCTCAGGGTGCTCAGGGCTGGTGCACTGGGATGCAATTGGCATCTTTACTGACTGTGTGATTTGAATATCAGGAAGGTCACATGGAAAAGCCTAGGACTTCCTAATCTGGCAGACAGAGGGAGGCAAAACTTGGCCTGATTCTTACTGCCTTAGGTTTGGCTGCAGCAGAGCCTGAAGCAGGCGTTTGGACACCGAGGACTAACTGAGGGCATGTTCTCAGGGGAACAGGGCAGGTGGGGTGAGGAGCTGAGTGAGGGTGTGGTCTCAGATGGAGTCTGGCCTCAGCCTGACCTCAGAGGGGGCTCTGGAGCATTAGCTGCCTCAGGAGATCAACATTCTATCCTCTTGTGTCAATCACTACCTGTGAGTGTAGCATCTTGGATGTAGATTCTTCCATTGGACAACACCTATCACACGTCTCTTCCTAAAAAGAAGCTCCAGTCCCCAGGAAAAACACGGTGTGTTTAAAAACTGTAAGGACTGAATTGAGCAAATGAGATTTTTCAGACTAAGGATGGAGATCCTGGGAACTTTTTAAGGAGACAGAGCTGAATACAGGTGACAGTCAATGATATACAGTGAAGGCAGGGGTCAAAACAGTCCAGGTGGTCACCCCTGGAAGCACAGAGGACACCTTTCAGTAATTAACTAATCATTCTCAATCTTCATTTATTTCCCATTTTGTTTACATTGTTCAGTTCACATTTTTCAAAATTAAAATTTACCAGAGGAAAGAATGCTTTTAAAGAAGAAAAGCAAGCTATACTGCCATCCAAAATATTTCTGGAAAATAAACAAATTAGTCCAACATGTGTCTTACTGCTTCTTTGGTAGTCACAAGGCTGTTTGGTAACAACTTGGTATGAGCAATGTTTAATTTCAAATTCTATAACACTTGCTTGCAAGATAACTGTAAATTAGTAAAACAACTACTCTAAGCAATATATAAACTATTTCAATAGGATCCATCCAAATCTTTTATGTGAATATATAAACCATGACACATGATAATTTTTAAATTTTATAACTTGTTATTTTTGAAGGATCCAATAAAGTGTAATTACTATCTCCCCAGAAAGGAAAATAGGAGAGTATTCAATGAACATTATTGATGCCACTTTTTTTTTTTTAAACAAACAAGAAAGAAGAGTGGAGTGGCTTCCATTTTAGCTTTGCTGGAAAACATGGTAGGGAAGGAGAGGTAGAGGCAGAAAAGGACTTTTTCTGAAATCTCACTTTTCATTTCAAAAGCAACAAATAAATGAAAGTTTAGGACACTACTGAAAGGGCATATCAGTATAACCACAGACATATAAATACATATGTATGTATTAAACACAATCTTTTCTTTGATATAAAATCATCCTGACGGTGATGATTCATTTCTCAGGGGGCAGAAGAAACTACCCATCAACTCTCGTAAGTTTGCACAGTTTTGTATATTGAGTGAGATTCAAAATGTTTACAATAATCTCCTAGTATCTGCAAGAGATTCATTCTACGATTCCTTGCAAATACCAAAATCCACAGATATTCAAGTCCTTTATGACAAAGTATTTGTGTACAACCTATGCACATCCTCCCATATATTTTATGTCATCTTTAGATTACTTACAATACTAATACACTATAAATGTTATGTAAATAGTCACTGGTATACAATGAATTCAAGTTTTGTGTTTTGGAACTGTGTAGAATTTTTTTTTTTTTAGTGTATTTTTGATCTGTGGTTGGTTGAATTTACAGATGCAGAACCCATGGAAATGGAGAGCTAACTGTATATATTATATAATTTTTATCATTTATTTGCTACATTTGTATTTACTTCAGGTGTTGAATTTTATGTATTAAGTGCATATCTGATATTCTAACAATAAAATAGTGGTTTTATTTTTTATAAGTGCCTACTTTATTTATCAGTACTTATAAAAATAGAGACTATTTATATTTGTTTATCTAGTTACAATAAAATAGTGGGTCCACATGTTTGGCTAGTGTCAGGGATTCTTGACACTTTACCACTGAAGACTATCTAAAGACAGAGGAAAACAGACCTTCCTAAAGGAACTGAGAGCCATGCTGTTAGGGGCACAGCATGGAATTCTGTACATGTACGTGTGTATCTATGTGTGGGGTGGGGGGAAGGGCACCTTCTCTTTTATCTCAAAGGAAAAATCTTATCTTTCACATTGTAATATGAAGCTGCGTTAATACGCAGCTCAGGCTTGCCTCCTCACTTGAATTCTCCCCTCCGACAACTCTAAAGTTCTTTGGCATTCCCTGGTTTCTACACTCCAGCCTCAGCTCAGTGCTCCATACATGCCGGAAGGAGTAGAAAAGTGCCAGCGGTGAGAGGCTCAGGCTCTTAGAGACCAGTCATGTCTACCTCTTATTCCTAGCCTCAGTCTGAATGTTTGGGAGGATGGGCTGCACCCAGGCTGTGGTATGTAGCCTTAGATGCCAGTGTATCTAGCCATACTTATGCTTCTAAAATGTTTTGATCACTGCAATCCCTCCCTTCACAATATTCTGCTGCTGCTAAGTCACTTCAGTCGTGTCCAACTCTGTGTGACCTCATAGATGGCAGCCCACCAGGCTCCGCCATCCCTGGGATTCTCCAGGCAAGAACTCTGGAGTGGGTTGCCATTTCACTGGCACCCATTTGTTCTAGCGAAAATGTCTAAACTCTTTTAAACACTGAACACTAGCCAGTTTCTTATCTGTGAGTTCTTTACCGAATCCTGAAAGGCCACGGTTTGGATGGGCAAAATAAAAAATTTCTCTTGCACTTCCCTGGTGGTGCAGTGGTTAAGAATCTGCCTGCCAACACAGGGGACATGGGTTCAATCCCTGGTCCAGAAACTAAAATCCCACATGCTGTAAGGCAACTAAGCCCATGTGCCACTGAGCCCACGCACCCTAGAGTCCGTGCTCCACCAGAAGAGAAACCACTGCAATGAGAAGCCTGCGCATCACAACCAGAGAAAGCCGGTATGCAGTAATGATGACCCAGCACAGCCAAAAATAAATAAAAACATTATCATTATTAACCATCAATAGAAACTGACTTATCCTTAAATGATGCATGGAACAACAGACCATAAAAATAGTAGTCACTTGTGATGCTTTCACTCAGATACTTTCATATTTAATATCAAGCTTTTTCACTGTTCTGGTCACTGCAGTTCAATAAAATTGAAGTTATTCTGAGATGGGTTTGCAGGATTCACCAGACTGCCAACCATAGAACAAATCAAGGTTAAAACCCTGTTCCGGCCTCAGTGTCTACCGACCCTCTACCTACTTCATGATTCTCCTATACCTAGGAGATGTCCTTCCCAAAACATCCTGTGATCTTTCATGACCTCATGTCTTGATCTCATAGCTCTTTTCAGGGGATCTTCATCACTGTTGGAAAATGTGCCCTTTACAAATGTTCTTGGAAGAAAAGCTTGATGAGGTTTTTCCTGGTGTTACCAGGCAGAGTTTGAATATATTTCCTTTGTGCTTTGGAAACTGGTGGTACATTCTTCATCTTCAGTCTTTAGCACATTCTATTTTGAGTCTGTCTGCACCACGACACGTATGTCTCCAGAGGATAAAGACCATTTTTTTTTTCATCTCCCGACTTCTGGTACAATAATTTTCACATTGCAGACACTTAAAAAGTGCTTATGGAATAAAGGAAAGGTTATTTTCCTGGACATGGCAACCCACCCCAGTATTCCTGCCTGGAGAATCCCATGGAGAGAAGCCTGGTGGGCTACAGTCCAGAGGGGTGCAAAGAGTTGGACACGACTGGAGCAACTTAGCGTGCAATTGATTGAAAATATTCTCAACAGTCAGGACACAATAGCAGAGTGAAGTGGCAGGAACCACTTGCTTTCAGTGACAATGTCTAAGTATAGGATGGTTCTCTCATTTCCAAATAGAGTTTCCCTTAAAATCAAATTACTGATTGATCACAAGTAAAATTCTGAATCAACACAGCAAAACTTTATGTAATAAGCAAGGCTAGAGGACCAGGCAAAATGTGATAAGCAAAACCTGTTTCAGGAATCCTGACATTCCCCCTCAAGAGCCTTGCCCTCCTCTCACGAAAGCCCTGTGTGCATCTCCCAGGTAGGCCCTGAGGGCTCTTTCGACATCCTAGCAGCTCTAGGGATACTTCCTGCAGCATGTAATCCAGGCTTGCCCTTCTCATTCACACTTGTCTCCAGTCTGTCTTTTGAAAATCCTGCCTGTGTGATCTCTTCAGGCAGCCCCGTCCTGAGGGAGCTGATGATGGCTTTAAAACAAGCTTCATTCACTGATTTGACAATAGCTACTGGATATTCACTGCACACTTCTTAGGTGCCAGGTACCATGATCTAGGATGCAGAAATAAAAGAAGAGTCTGTGCCCTCCAAGAGTTCCATACTAGGTGGCATTGGGCAGCTATAACTTACTTGGTTAAAGCTATGTTAGGGAGCACAGCCAGGGGCACTGATTTCGTTTGGATCTTGGAAGCAAACCAGTCCATCCTAAAGGAAATCAACCCTGAATATTCATTGGAAGGACTGATGCTGAAGCTGAAGTTCCAATACTTCGCCCACCTGATGGGAAGAGCCAACTCAATGGAAAAGAGCTTTTCATGATAGAAGACAGAAGGCAGGTAGAGAAGGGGATAACAGAAGACAAGATGGTTGGATGGCATCACTGACTCAACTGCCATGAGTCTGAGCAAACTCCGGGACTTGATGATGGACAGGGAGGCCTGGCGTGCTGCAGTCCATGGGGTCGCAGAGTCAGACATGACTGAGCGACTGAACAACAACAGCAACTTGGAAGCAGACCCATGCACAAGAGTTTCAGTATGAGCCTTTCATTTGGGAGGCAATCTCAGGAGGTATGGAGAGAGTAAGAGGAAGTGAGACAGAAAGGAAAAAGCATCCAAAACAGGGGAGGTTTTCAGGCAGGTTATGCTAATTGGGATTCAATCCTGATAAAGACCTCTGGGTGATGCAAAATGTACTCCAGAGTTGTCCTACCTATGAGGCCGCAATATATTCAGCCATTCCCATTGTCCAGTGGGTAGAAACTCTACCTGGCCTGTTAACTCTGGAGTTTCCAGCTTGAAATATATGTGCCTGAGTAAGTTTCTACGAGGAGTAGAAAATCTTTAGGAGGGCATTCCAATTGCAGAAAGAAGTTGTAGGCATATGGGAAAATGTTGAGTGCTAAGGGACACTGACAAGGTCTGCTCCAGACCAGAGTGGGGATGCTCCCAAAGAAGGTTTTCCAGGGGACAGAATACCTGAGAGTGCTTTGAAGCAGAAGGACTTCTGACTTAGCGTGTGATCACATCAGTAAACATTTCATGTCCACTTCCAAAGGATGTGTGCTCCTCAATGGCTAAGTGCTGTGTTTTATATGTTGGTTAGTTCAAGTTTACAGCTTATTTTGTTCAAATCTATAACTTATTCTTTTTGATCAAGAGTTACTAAGATTTGTGAATTTGTCTGTCTCTGTTTTTAGTTTTACCAGTTTTGCTTACACAAAGCTAACCTTGAACAACACAGGTTTGAACTCTGTGAGTCCACTTCTATGCAGATAATTTTCAATAGTAAAATACTACAGTACTACATGGTCTGTGGTTGGGTGAATCTGCAGATGTGGAGGAACCATGACATGGACAGTTGACTATAGGTTATATGTCAATTCATCCCCAAGTTGTTCAGGGGTCAATTGTGTGTGCACGCGTGTGTGTGTGAGAGAGACAGACAGACAGACAGACAGACAGATAGAGAACAAGAGAGTGGAAGACTATTATCTCACACACAAATATTAAGAATTGTTATATCTTTCTGGTGGACTCACCCTCTACTTTTACAAAGTATGATATGTTTTTCTCTCTAAAAATGCTTCTTGTTTTAAAATCCACTTTAGTTTTTTATACACATATCTGCTTTTTATTTTTAATTTTGCATGATCTATCTTACTTGCATTATTCCTTCAATACTTGTATACCATTATATGTAAGGCATGTCTCTTATAAGCAGCATATGATTGTAATTTCTTTTTTATTTAATACAACCTTAAAGATTTTTTAATCTCAGTTTAATTAATTAATTTTTTAACTTTACAACATTGTATTGGTTTTGCCATACATTAACATGAATCCACCATGGGTGTACATATGTTCCCCATCCTGAACCCCTCTCCCACCTTCCTCCATCCCATTCCTCTGGGTCATCCCAGTGCACCAGCTCCAAGTACCCTGTATCATGCATCAAACCTGGACTGGCAATTCGTTTCATATGTGATAACTTACATGTTTCAATGCCATTCTCCCAGTCATCTCATGCTCGCCTCTCCCACAGAGTCCAAAAGACTGTTCTATACATCTTTGTCTCTTTTGCTGTCTCGCATACAGGGTTATCGTTACCATCTTTCTAAATTCTATATATATGCATTAGTATAATATATTGGTATTTTTCTTTCTGGCTTACTTCACTGTGTATAATAGGCTCCAGTTTCATCCACCTCATTAGAACTGATTCAAATGTATTCTTTTTAATGGCTGAGTAATATTTCATTGTATATATGTACCACAGCTTTCTTATCCGTTCATCTGCTGATGGACATCTAGGTTGCTTCCATGTGCTAGCTATTATAAACAGTGCTGCAATGAACATTGGGGGTACATGTGTCTCTTTCAATTTTGGTCTCCTTGGTGTATATGCCCAGCAGTGGGATTGCTGGGCCATATGGCAGTTCTATTTCCAGTTTTTAAAGGAATCTCCACACTGTTCTCCATAGTGGCTGTACTAGTTTGCATTCCCACCAACAGGGTAAGAGGGTTCCCTTTTCTCCACACCCTCTCCAGCATGTATTGCTTGTAGACTTTTGGATAGCAGCCATTCTGACTGGCATGAAATGGTACCTTATTGTGGTTTTGATTTGCATTTCTCTGATAATGAGTGATGTTGAGTATCTTTTCATATGTTTGTTAGCCATCTGTATGTCTTCTTTGGAGAAATGTCTATTTAGTTCTTTGGCCCATTTTTGATTGGGTCATTTATTTTTCTGGAATTGAGCTGCAAGAGTTGCTTGTATATTTTTGAGGTTAATAATTGAAGTGTTTAGTCCTCTTACATTTAATATAACATAGTCAGGTTTAAATCTATGATCTTACTTAAAAAAAAATTTCCCTAACTTGTCCTATATTCCTTTTTCTCTTCTTTAGGAGCTTCTTTTGGATTAATCAAGTATTCATCATTCATTCTCCCACCTGCCATTAGCTAATTAATCATATATTGTTTTCTCTTCAGTAATCCTGTACAAATTAAAAAATCCTTTGAGACATTATGATTATTTTATATAGTCCATATTCACTTATGTTTACTTTTTATCTTGTTTGTCCTTCTTTTCTGCATGTCTGTTTCTCTCTTAGGTCATTTTCACTCCACAAAGATTCTCGTTTTAGTGTAGGTCTACTTGATGAAAGTGAAAGAGGAGAGTGAAAAAGTTGGCTTAAATCTCAACATTCAGAAAACGAAGATCATGGCATCTGGTCCCTTCACTTCATGGGAAATAGAAGGGGAAACAGTGGAAACAGTGTCAGACTTTATTTTTTGGGCTCCAAAATCACTGCAGATGGTGACTGCAGCCATGAAATTGAAAGATGCTTAGTCCTTGGAAGGAAAGTTATGACTGACCTAGATAGTATATTCAAAAGCAGAGATATTACTTTGCCGACGAAGGTCCGTCTAGTCAAGGCTATGGTTTTTCCTGTGGTCATGTATGGGTGTGAGAGTTGAACTGTGAAGAAAGTTGAGCACCGAAGAATTGATGCTTTTGAACTGTTGGAGAAGACTCTTGAGAGGCCCTTGGACTGCAAGGAGATCCAACCACTCCATTCTGAAGGAGATCAGCTCTGGGATTTCTTTGGAGGGAGTGATGCTGAAGCTGAAACTCCAGTACTTTGGCCACCTCATGCGAAGAGTTGACTCATTGGAAAAGACTCTGATGGTGGGAGAGATTGGGGGCAGGAGGAGAAGGGGACAACAGAGGATGAGATGGCTGTATGGCATCACTGACTCGATGGACATGAGTCTTGGTGAACTCCGGTAGTTGGTGATAGACAGGGAGGCCTGGTGTGCTGAGATTCATGGGGCCGCAAATAGTCGGATACGACTGAGTGACTGAACTGAACTGAACTGGTAAAAAAAAATTTTTTTTTTCTAGAGCTCCCAGGTTGCTCAGTGGTAAAGAGCCTGTCTGTCAGTGTGGGAGACATGGGTTGGATCTCTGGTCTGTGAGGATCATGTATGCCTGGAAGCAGATGGGCCCACACAACACAACTGCTGGGCTTGTGCTCAGAGCCCGAGAGCCGCACGTGCTGCATGTGCTGAGGTCCCTGCGTCCCAGAGCCTGGGCTCCATGACGGCAGAAACCCCCACAGTAAGCTCGCACACCACAGCAAGACTGCACACCACCACGAGGAGAGGCCCTGCTCAGTGCAACGAGAGAAAAATGCCCACCCAGCAGCAACAACCAGCAAAGCAAAATATAATTAATTAAAAAAATTTTCTTTCAGTTTTACTATTCTGTAAACATAGTTATTTTGCCTTAATATTTGAAGGTTTCTTCATCAAAGAGATAATCTTAAGTTTCATTTCAGAACTATTATAAAGATCTCATTCTATTGTTTATTGTTTTTTACCATTTCTGTCAAAACTTCAGTTAAAAGTATTACTGAGGTTCTTTGGAAAGTAATATGTCTTTTTCTTTGACTGCTAGGATGTCCCTATATTCTTTAGTTTTAAACAGTTTTATTATAATGTGATTCCATGTAGATTTTTAAAAAAATTATCTTGCTTGGGATTCTTACTCCTTCTTAAATCTGTGAATTTTCATCTTTTCAAACAATTTTGACTATTATTTAAGCTGCTACTTCTGTATTATTTCTTCTACCTTTCAGACTTCAATTATGTTAAACTTTCCAGGGGCTATTCTTTTATATATGCTTCAATTGTTTTCCTCTCTGCTTCAGTCTGGAAACGTTCTATTGACCTATGTTCTAGTTCACTTGTTTTATCATGTATTTAATCTGCTTTATGTCTATTTATTGAATTGTTTATGAACGAAAGGTAATGGAGGAAGGGAAAGATATAACCAATTGAATGCAGAGTTCCAGAGAATCAGTTCAGTTCAGTCACTCAGTCCTGTCCGACTCTTTGTGACCCCATGGACTGCAGCACACCAGGCCTTGCTGTCCATCACCAACTCCCAGAGATTATCCAAACTCATGTCCATTGAGTCGGTGATGCCATCAAACCATCTCATCCTCTGTCGTCCCCTTCTCCTCCTGCCTTTAACATTTCCCAGCACCAGAGTCTTTTCAAATGAGTCAGTTCTTCACATTAGGTGGCCAAAGTATTGGAGTTTCAGCTTTAGCATCTGTCCTTCCAATCAATATTCAAGACTGATTTCCTTTATGATAGACTGGTTGGATCTCCTTGCTGTCCAGGGGACTATCAAGAGTCTTCTCCAATACCACAGTTCAAAAGCATTAATTCTTTCATGCTCAGCTTTCTTTATAGTTCAACTCTCACATCCATACATGACCACTGGAAAAACCATAGCCTTGACTAGATAGACCTTTCTTGGCAAAGTAATGTCTCTGCTTTTAAATATGCTATTTAGGTTGGTCATAACTTTCCTTCCAAGGAGCTAGCGTCTTTTAATTTCCTGGCTGCAGTCACCATCTGCAGTAATTTTGGAGCACCCCCCCCGCCCCCGCAAATAAAGTAAGCCACTGTTTCCACTGTTTCCCCATCTATTTCCCATGAAGTGATGGGACCAAATGCCATGATCTTCGTTTTCTGAATGTTGAGCTGTAAGCCAACTTTCTCACTCTCCTCTTTCACTTTCATCAAGAGGCTTTTTAGGTCCTCTTCACTTTCTGCCCAAGAGGGTGGTGTCATCTGCATATCTGAGATTATTGATATTTCTCCCAGCAATCTTGATTCCAGCTTGTGCTTCTTCCAGCCCAGCATTTCTCATGATGTACTCTGCATATAAGTATTATATTGGTTTATGTCAAATATCAATATGAATCAGCCATAGGTATTCATAAATCCTTCCAACGAACACCCAGGACTGGTCTCGTTTAGGATAGACTGGTTGGATTTCCTTGCTAATATATTACTATGAGCATATAAGGAGGTTCAAGGCTTACTGGAAGTCAAACCTTCTGCCATCCTGTATCTAGTTGGTTCTAATTAGTTTTTCTCATGTCCTAAGGTTATGGTTTTTCCAGTGGTCATGTATGGATGTGAGAGTTGGACTATAAAGAAAGCTGAGCCCCAAAGAATTGATGCTTTTGAACTGTGGTGTTGGAGAAGATTCTTGAGAGTCCCTTGGACTGCAAGGAGATCCAACCAGTTCATTCTAAAGGAGATCAGCCCTGGGTGTTCTTTGGAAGGAATGATGCTAAAGCTGAAACTCCAGTACTTTGGCCATCTCATGTGAAGAGTTGACTCATTGGAAAAGACTCTGATGCTGGGAGGGATTAGGGGCAGGAGGAAAAGGGGACGACAGAGAATGAGATGGCTGGATGGCATCACCGACTCGATGGATGAGAGTCTGAGTGAACTCTGGGAGTTGGTGATGGACAGGGAGGCCTGGTGTGCTGCAATTCATGGAGTTGCAAAGAGTAGAACACGACTGAGCAACTGAACTGAACTGAACTGATGGCTATACTATTTTTTTAAAGGTTGTGCCCTGCCCTCTTCCCTTCTGTTTCAATTCCACTATTCAAATATATGCCTCTTTTTAAAAATTATTCACGTCTGGAAAGGGTAAAGTGCAAAAATTTCCACTTAAAACAACTAGAAAAGCTTGACAGTTTACTTTGAAATCATGTTCACGGGCAATGAAAAGCTACTAAGGCAGTCAGAACTTGACAAGGATGTTAGAGAGAAGAGAAGCACATGAGGTGAGAGTTTGAGTCTCCTTTCAAGGCATTTAGTTACTCAGGAGAACTCCATATCCAGAAACTCAAAAGCCATGTAGAAGTAGTGGCCAAAATGGAGAGATTTCAGCAGTCTAATTAGCCTGGTGAATTCAAACGTGAATATCAGGGCTACAAAAAGAAATGGGAAACATGCTGAGGTGAGTCCAATAATCTCTGTCACATATGTCCTTGAGGGTCTTTATGTTCTTAGACAAACCTTAGGAAGGATGGCCATCCCTACCTACATCATCTCTACATGAACTGATCACATACCCCACAACCCACCTCCCTCACTTTACCTTTAAAAATGCTTTCCTGAGGTGCACTGATTTATCTCTGGGCTTTCTATTTCATTTCTTTGATCAATATTTCTATCTTTGTGCCAGGACCACACTGTCTTGATGACTGTAGCTTTGTAGTATAGTCTGAAGTCAGGCAGGTTGATTACTCCAGTTCCATTCTTCTTTCTCAAGATTGCTTTGGCTATTCGAGGTTTTTTTTTTTTAAATTTCCATACAAATTGTGAAATTATTTGTTCTAGTTCTCTGAAAATTACCGTTGGTAGCTTGATAGGGATAGCATTGAATCTATAGATTGCTTTGGGTAGTATACTCATTTTCACTATATTGTTTCTTCCAATCCATGACCATGGTATATTTCTCTATCTATTTGTGTCCTCTTTGATTCCTTTAATCACTTTTTTATAGTTTTCTATATATAGGTCTTTTGTTTCTTTAGGTAGATTTACTCCTAAGTATTTTATCCTTTTCATCATAATGGTGAATGAAATTGTTTCCTTAATTTCTCTTTCTGTTTTCTCACTGTTAGTGTATAGGAATGCAAGGGATTTCTGTGTGTTAATTTTATGTCCTGCAACTTTACTATATTCATTGATTAGCTCTAGTAACCTTACCTGTGACAAAGGAGGCAAGAATATACAATGGAGAAAAGACAATCTTTTTAACAAGTGGTGCTGGGAAAACTGGTCAACCACATGTAAAAGAATGAAACTAGAATACTTTCTAACACCATACACAAAAATAAACTCAAAATGGATTAAAGATCTAAACATAAGACCAGAAACTATAAAACTCCTAGAGGAAAACATAGGCAAAACACTCTCTGACATAATCATAGCAGGATCCTCTATGACCCACCTCCCAGAATAATGGAAATAAAACCAAAAATAAACAAATGGGACCTAGTTAAACTTAAAGGGTTTTTTCACAACGAAGGAAGCTATAAATAAGGTGAAAAGACTGCCTTCAGAATGGGAGAAAATAATAGCAAATGAAGCAACTGACAAAGAAGTAATCTCAAAAATATACAAGCAGCTCAGGCAGCTCAATCAAAATGACCCAATCAAAAAATGGGCCAAAGAACCAAACAGATATTTTCCAAAGAAGACATACAGATGGCTAACAAACATATGAAAAGATGCTCAACATCACCCATTATCAGAGAAATGCAAATCAAAACCACAACGAGGTATCATCTCACACCAGTCAAAATGGCTGCTATCAGAAAGTCTACAAACAATAAATACTGGAGAGGGTGTGGAGAAAAAGGAACCCTCTTACACTGTTGGTGGGGATGCAAACTAGTACAGCCACTCTGGAGAACAGTGTGAAGATTCCTTAAAAAACTGGAAATAGAACTGCCATACGACCCAGCAATCCCACTGCTGGGGAAACCAGAATCGAAAGAGCCACGTGTATCCCAATGTTCATCGCAGCACTGTTTACAATACTTAGAACATGGAAGCAACCTAGATGTCCATCGGCAGATAAATAGATAAGAAAGCTCTGGTACATATACACAATGGAACATTACTCAGCTATTGAAAAGAATGCATTTGCATCAGTTCTAATGAGGTGGATGAAACTGGAGCCTATTATACAGAGTGAAGTAAGTCAGAAAGAAAAACACCAATACAGTATATTAATGCATATATATGGAATTTAGAAAGATGGTAATGATGACCCTATATTTGAGACAGCAAAAGAGACACAGACATAAAGAACAGACTTTTGGACTCTGTGGGAGAAGGCGAGGGTGGGATGATTTGAAGGAATAGCATTGAAACATGCATATTACCATATGTGAAATAGATCACCAGTCCAGGTTAGATGCATGAGACAGGGCACTCAGGGCCGGTGCACTGGGACACCCTGAGGGATGGGATAGGGAGGGAGGAGGGAGGGGGCTTCAGGATGGGGAACAAATGTACACCCATGGCTGATTCATGTCAATGTATGGCAAAACCCACTACAATATTGTAAAGTAATAAGCCTGCAGGTAAAATAAATAACTTAAGAAAAAAACTAATGAAAAAACAATGCTTTCCTGAAATGCATCTAGGAGTTTAGGTGTTTTGATCACTAGCTGTCTAGATTCCTTGCTTGGTGCCTGCAAAAAATGCCATACTTTCCTTCATCACAACCTGGTATCAGTAGACTGGCTTCACAGTGCATGGGTGAGTAACCCAAGTTTGGTTCTATAACACTACACAGTCCATTAGAAGCCTCCAGGGGAATTCTGTTCAAATATTCACATACTCTCTCAAACATCTATTTCACAAAAAATATCTCATGCTGCAATTAAGGCTCCTGCCTCTGGTTCTGTTCTTAGAAGGAATGGAAAAATACATGTCCTACACTCTGTGAATAATTATATTTTTCCAGAGAGTGAGACCTCATTAGCCATTATCTTGGGAATTAAGTTCCTATAAATGAAGTCATTCGTGTTGAAGATAACTTGTATTTCTCAGAAATTTCAGAAAGCAAAGTACATCTTTCTTTTAATGCAGAACCAAATGAAGATAAATAAGATTCCTTAGAAGATATTGCAAAATCTGGGGGAATCTAATTTTGCCTCTGCTTTCTTCTTTTTTTCCCACAAGGATTGGTCTGTTAAACTTTTCAGAAACCATTTCCCTTTTTCTCTGTTAGATTACACATCCCAGCCATGCTTGCAATTAGGTATAGTCACATGATTAAGTTTGGACACATGAAATAAGGATGATAGTTGATTTATCCCACTTCCAGGCATGGCCCTTACAATTCCTGAGTGATCTATCCCCAATTGTTTTCCCTCATATGACAGTTAATAATGAGCAGAGAGTGGAAGCTTAAGTCAGAAGCAGCCTGGGACCCTGATAGCACGTGGAGGACTGCCAACGAGAACCACTCACATTAGACAGTGAAATGAATGAAATACACTTTTATTTTGCCAGGCCATCGGGAATTTGGGTTTTATTACAGAAATAAACTGCTTATCATTATAGAGAGACTGGAGCCAGGACCCACAGATTGTTAAGTGCCCATTTAACCCTCTAGAAATACACTGCCTGGGTTCTGATCATGGTTCCTAGTTACAAAACTCTGGGAAACTCCCTGAGGATTCTGGTTCCTGAACGAAGGTTGCTGCACAGGAACTCCCACGTTGAACTGGGAAATGAAGGAGAAATACACACATATTGTGTCAAGCCACTGAGAGTTCTGAAGTGGTTTACTATACAGATTTGTCTACTCGGACTAAATCAAAGGGCACTGAAAAATGGGAAAGTGATCAAGGCATGGAAGGCTTCAAGAAACTGCAGCATCCAAAGCTTGGAAGTATGCCCAGAGGAAGCTATCAATAATTTGCCAGTTTCCCTTATCATGAATAACTGTCACTTATTGGTTTGTTAAAGTGACACTCTGACTCTCTTTCCCCTTCTGCCAGGGATGTTCAGAATGGCCTCTATTGCTTTTCAAAAAATGCATCTCTGTTCTCCAAACCGTCTAAAAACTAATGACCAAACTGATTGAACTCATTCATGTGGGTGCTTCTTCTTTCTATAATTTTTATTTATTTAATGTTTTGGCTGTGCTGGGTCTTTGTTGTTGTGTGGGCTTTTCTTTAGTTGCAGCGAGAAGGGGCTACTCTTTGTTGCAGTGTGAGGGCTTCTCAATATGGTGGCTTCTTTTGCTGCGAAGTTTGGTCTCTAGGTTGTGTGAGTTTTAGGAATTCTGGCATGTGGGCTCTAGTGTTGTGTTTCCCAGGCTCTGGAGCACAGGCTAAAGAGATGTGGTGCACGGGCTTAGTTGCTCCACGGCACGTGGGATCTTCCAGAACCAGGGGCTGAAACAGTGTCTTCTGCATTGCAAGGCGAATTCTTTACCACTGAGCCACCCAGTAAGCTCCGTGTGGGTGCTTCTTCACTCAGGCATTAGCATCTTTAAGCCTTGTGGCATGTGGGCTCCAACCATTCCCAGTAAAGAGGTGGAAGGTTGTCTTGTGACTAAGAGATTCCTGAGAAGCAGAACTGATGGCAGCTTGGGGAGCTTTGGGGTGGGGGTGGGAAGCTTGCCTGCCATGCAGATGCTCCTCACTCCCAGAGGACCTGCTGTCTGGGTGGGGCCTCTAACCTGTTCCCTTCCTTCTCCTAGAACTCCTGCCAGCCCCAGTCTCTCAGGGTCTACAGACACTCACTTTCCTTTCAGCCCTTTATTTAATCCCTTTCCTCCTTGGGGACAGCTTGGTCCTGATATCTCTCTTAATCCAATTTTGTCCTCGCCTTTCCATAGCACCTGCCCCACGTTTTTGATGAAGGTTATTTTTGAGCACATTGGATACATTTTAAAGCATTTTCTAGTTGGGCAAATGTTACATTGCTAAGCAATCTGTTTTCTCATCTGACAATTGTGTTATGTGTTGAACTGCGTGTCCCCCACCAGTACCCCCACCCTCACCAAACTCATCTGTTGAAACTTTAACCCTCAATGTGGAAATATGTGGTCTTATTTGAAAATAAGGTAATTATGAGAAGTTGCTCAGTTGTGTCCAACTCTTTGCGGCCCCATGGATTGTAGCCTACCAGGCTCCTCCCTCCATGGGATTCTCCAGGCAAGAGTGCTGGAGTGGGTTGCCATTTTCCTTCTCCAGGGGATCTTCCTGACCCAGGGATCAAACCCAAGTCTCCCACATTCCAGGCAGACGCTTTAACCTCTGAGCCACCAGGGAAGCCCAAGGTAATTATAGATGACCTTATAATTAGCTATAATGGGATCATTAGAGTGGGTTTTAATCCAATATGACTCGTATCTTTATAGAAAGAGAGAATCTGAACACACACACACACACACACACACAAACACACCTCCCCCCCCCCCCCCGCATTATGTGAAAATGAAGGTAGAGACCTAACAAGCCAAGGAATGCCAAGGATTGCCAGCAGACCACCAGAGCCAGGAGAAAACTGAGAAATAGCCTTTTCTCTCACAGCTCTCAGAAGAAACCGACACTGCTGACATCTTGACCTTGGATGTTTCCAGAAATTCAAGTCAGTAAATTTCTGTTTAAGCCAGCAAACTTGTAGTACTTTGTTATGGAAGCCTAAACAAACAGATTCAAAGGTAGACAGCAATGTCTATGCAATTGGGCTGTTTGGAAGATTTCAGAGGTGATACTTATGGGACTCGTAACACGGAGTCTGGCACGTAGCCAGGGCTTGATAAATGTCTGCTGCTGATGCTCCTTTTGCTTCCACTTCTTTACTGAACATTTCATCTGTCAATTGCACCATCTATGTTCTGAAGGGAAGCCCCATCCTGCCTGCATTATTTGTCTTTGGCCTCAAAGTTAATGATAAAAATATTTATTACAATTGATTCCATTTTCTCAATTTAGCAAAGTACTGCTACATGAAATGAACAATTTTAGTTTACCCTTCAGACTTCCTTTCTTTGTACTAAATGAGCCTTGATTATTTTCTTAATAGTTTTCCTTAATGCCTTAACATTTAAAATCATCTCTATAGTGGCTAAGAAAGACTCTTAGTTCTTTAGTAACAGAATCTGGAATCTGACACGGTATCAGCAGGAGCTAAAGCTCCACTGCGCTAAGCAGGGACACTGTGTGGCTGCTTCTCCTCTGTGTGCTCTGCCAGATCCAGTATCTCCCTGCTGCTGTGTCCTCAGAGGGTGATGCATGGAGTCCATCTGGCCCAGATTTCCTTGGTGACTGGTGTCCAGATGGGTGCAGCCATGGGGGGAGGCACTGGCAGATGTCATGATGGCAGGAGGAGACACCAGGGAGGGTATTTCTCTCCTTCTCTCTTCCTGACTTAGCACTGTCTCTAGGGGTAGCTGCATTGCTCCATGACCTCAATGTCTGGGAAACACCTGTGCACCTTGACCCTTAGTCCCAGAGACAGGACGTTCCTGCTATCCCCAGTCCCTGGGGCCTTGCCACCTTTCCTCACTCCTGACCCCTGCCCACACCTCCACAGGCCTCCCTTCCATTGACTCTGTTTGTCTGAACTACCTGGGCTGGTTACCTGTACCCTGACTAATGCATTCTTGAAGTTAGGCTGCCCCTGAAAAGATCCTGATGCAAAGACTGAGTGCAAGTTGATTTGGGAACTATACTGGTAGGAAGTAGGGGACAGATATGAGAGAAGAAGACAGCTAATTAAGGGTAAGCTAGGGGGTTCCCTGGGCTTCCCAGGTGGCACTGGTGGTAAAGAACCCACTTGCCACAGCAGGAGAAGCAGGAGAGCTGGGTTCAACCCCTGGGTCAGGAAGATCCCCTGGAGGAGGGCATGGCAACACACTCCAGTATTCTTGCCTGGAGAATCCCATGGACAGAGGAGCCTGGTGGGCTACAGTCCACAGGGTCACAGAGTAAGACACAACTGAAGTGACTTAGCACCCATGCAGGCACCTCCCTGGGGATCCAGGGTTAAGATTCCACCTCCCAATTCTTGGCTGGGGAATTAAGATCCCACATGCTGCATAGGAGCCCTGAATGTTAGGTCCATGAATCAAGGCAAATTAGAAGTGGTCAAACAGGACATGGCAAGAGTGAACGTTGACATTCTAGGAAACAGTGGACTAAGATGGACTGGAATGGCTGAATTTAACTCAGATGACCATTATATCTTCCACTGTGGGCAAGAATCCCTTAGAAGAAATGGAGTAGCTATCATAGTCAACAAAACAGTCCCAAGGACAGTACTTGGATGCAATCTCAAAAATGACAGAATGATCTCTGTTCGTTTCCAAGGCAAACCATACAATATCACGGTATTCCAAGTCTATGCTCTGACCAGTAACGCTGAAGAAGCTGAAGTTGAATGGGTCTATGAAGACCTATAAGACCTTTTAGAACTAACACTCAAAAAAGATGTCCTTTTCATTATAGGGGACTGGAATGCAAAAGTAGGATGTCAAGAAAAACCTGGAGTAATAGGCAAATTTGGTCTTGGAGTACAGAATGAAGCAGGGCAAAGGCTAACAGAGTTTTTCCAACAGAACACACTGGTCATAGCAAACATCCTCTTCCAACAACACAAGAGAAGACTCTATACGTGGACATCACCAGATGGCCAACACCAAAATCAGATTGATTATATTCTTTGCAGGGAAAGATGGAGAAGCTCTATATGGTTAGCAAAAACAAGACCAGGAGCTGACTTTAGCTCAGATCATGAACTCCATATTGCCAAATTCAGACTCAAATTGAAGAAAGTGGGGAAAACCACTAGACCATTCAGGTATGAACTAAATCAAATCCCTTATGATTATACAGTAGAAGTGAGAAATAGATTTAAGGGACTAGATCAGATAAACAGAATGCCTGATGAAGTGTAGATGGAAGTTCATGACACTGTACAGGAAGCAGGGAAAGAAATGCAAAAAAGCAAAATGGCTGTCTGAAAAGGCCTTACAAGTAGCTGCGAAAAGAAGAGAAGTAAAAAGCAAAGGAGAAAAGGAAAGATATACCCATTTGAATGCAGAGTTCCAAAGAATAGGAAGGAGAGATCAGAAAGCCTTCCTCAGTGATCAATGCAAAGAAATAGGGGAAAAAGTAGAATGAGAAAGACGAGATCTCTTCAAGAAAATTAGACATCAAAGGGATTATTTCATACAAAGATGGGCTCATTAAAGGACAGAAATGATATGGACCTAATAGAAGCAGAAGATATTAAGAGGTGACAAGAATACACAGAAGAACTGTACCAAAAAAAGATCTTCACAACTCAGATAATCATGATGGTGTGATGACTCACCTAGAGCCAGACATCCTGGAATGTGAAGTCAAGTGGGCCTTAGGAAGCATCACTACAAACAAAGCTAGTAGAGGTGATGGTATGTCAGTTGAGCTATTTCAATTCCTAAAAGATGATGCTGTGAAAGTGTTGCACTCAGTATGCCAGCAAATTTGGAAAACTCAGCAGTGGCCACAGGACTGGAAAAGGTCAGTTTTCATTCCAATCCCAAATAAAGGCATTGCCAAAGAATGCTCAAACTACTGCACAATTGCACTCAACTCACATGCTAGTAAAGTAATGTTCAAAATTCTCCAAGCCAGGCTTCAGCAATACTTGAACCATGAACTTCCAGATGTTCAAGCTGGTTTTAGAAAAAGCAGAGGAACCAGAGATCAAAATGCTAACATCCACTGGATCATGGAAAAAACAAGAGGGTTCCAGAAAAACATCTATTTCTGCTTTATTGACTATGCCAAAGCCTTTGACTGTGTGGATCACAATAAACTGTGGGAAATTCTTCAAGAGATGGGAATACCAGACCACCTGACTTACCTCTTAAGAAACCTGTATGCAGGTCAGGGTGCAACAGTTAGAAGTGGACATAGAACAACAGACTGTTTCCAAATAAGAAAAGAAGTACATCAAGGCTGTATATTGTCACCCTGCTTATTTAACTTCTATGCAGAGTACATCATGAGAAACGCTGGACTGGATGAAGCACAAGCTGGAATCAAGACTGGCAGGAGAAATATCAATAACCTCAGATACGCAGATGACACCACCCTTATGGCAGAAAGTGAAGAAGAACTAAAGAGGCTCTTGATGAAAGTGAAAGAGGAGAGTGAAAAAGTTGGCTTAAAGCTCAACATTCAGAAAACTAAGATCATAGTATCCGGTCCCATCACTTCATGGCAAATAGATGGGGAAACAGTGGAAACAGTGGCTTACTTTATTTTGGGGGGGCTCCAAAATCACTGCAGATGGTGACTGCTGCCATGAAATTAAAAGATGCATACTCCCTGGAAGGAAAGTTATGGCCAACCTAGATAACATATTCAAAAGCAGAGAGATTACTTTGTCAATGAAGGTCCATCTAGTCAAGGCTATGGTTTTTCCAGTGGTCATGTATGGATGTGAGAGTTAGAATATAAAGAAAGCTGAGCATGAAAGAATTAATGCTTTTGAACTGTGGTATTGGAGAAGACTCTTGATAGTCCCTTGGACAGCAAGGAGATCCAACCAGTCCATCCTAAAAGGAGATCAGTCTTGAATATTGATTGGAAGGACTGATGTTGAAGCTGAAACTCCAATACTTTGGCCACCTGATGTGAAGAGCTGACTCACTTGAAAAGACCCTGATGCTGGGAAAGATTGAGGGCATGAGGAGACGGGGATGACAGAGGATGAGATGGTTGGAGGGCATCACCGACTCAATGGACATGAGTTTGGGTAAACTCCAGGAGCTGGTGATGGACAGGGAGGCCTGGTGTGATATGGTCCACCGGGTCACAAAGAGTCAGACAGGACTGAGAGACTGAACTGAACTGATGCCTCATGGTGCTGCCAAAAATTAAACAAAACTGGTTTTATTATTATTTTTCAATTGTTTAAAAAAAATAAAAGGAACTTAAAAAAAAAAAGGTAAGCTAGTTTGTCAGTTACCACAGTCTGTGACTGAGCATGAATCCTTCTGGGAACCCTGGGGTATAAAATATATGCCTCAAAATTACTTGCCCTGTGGAGGATAGGGGCTGAGTTGAGGAGGTGGAGGGCTACTCCAAGGGTGCTCTTCACTGGAACTGTCAGCGTACCTTATCTCCAGGCTGTACATCTCTGCTTAGCAAAAAGGGCCTCTGGCCCCAGAGCTGCACAAATTGGCAGCGGGGAGAAAAGGGTAAGGCTTGCTGTGCACGTGTCGTGTCTGGAGACCAGCTCCTGCACATCACATCCCCACACCTCCCCTCTGAGGCATGCTGCCTAGAGTCTCCTTTTAGGGGAGCTTCACTCGTGTCACCCCTTCTGGATATTATCCAATGACATGTTTGCCTGAAATATGCCATTTTCCACCTCACTTGTAAACTGCTTCTCCTCCCTAACCAGGGTTCCTTAGGCTTCTCTTCACTGGACTTTATTCTGACACTTCCAATTTGACTGTGTCATTCTGACTCCTGGTTTCCTCCATTGCACACTGAAAAGATGACTGGACTCCATTCTCATCTTCCAGGGTCTACTTTGGATAAGAATCAGGACAGAGCTTCCCCAGGTTTCATGTTTTCAAAGTCACAGGGCTAGACATATAAATATAGGGTGATTAATTTCAAATGCTGCAAATAGTGGATCCAAATGTGGCCAAATACTTATTTAGGGTCACTAAGGTAGGTCTTGTATTGTTGGAAGAGGGTGTTTGCAATGACCAGTGCGTTCTCTTGGCAAAACTCTACTAGCCTTTGCCCTGCTTCACTCCGTACTCCAAGGCCAAATTTGCCCATTACCCCAGGTGTTTCTTGACTTCCTACTTTTGCACTCCAGTCCCCTATAATGAAAAGGACATCTTTTATGGGTGTTAGTTCTAAAAGGTCTTTTAGGTCTTCATAGAACCGTTCAACTTCAGCTTCTTTAGAGCTACTGGTTGGGGCATAGGCTTGGATTACCGTGATATTGAATGGTCTGCTTGGAAATGAACAGAGATCATTCTGTTGTTTTTGAGATTGCATCCAAGTACTGCATTTAGGACTCTCTTGTTGACCATGATAGCTACTCCATTTCTTCTAAGGGATTCCTGCCCACAGTAGTAGATATAATGGTCATCTGAGTTAAATTCACCCATTCCAGTCCATTTTAGTTCACTGATTCCTAGAATGTCGCCATTCACTCTTGCCATCTCTTGTTTGACCACTTTTAATTTGCCTGGATTCATGGACCTAACATTCTAGGTTCCTATGCAATATTGCTCTTTAAGCACTGGGCTTTGCTCTATCACCAGTCACATCCACAACTGGTTATATTCTTTGCAGCCAAAGATGGAGAAGCCCTATACAGTCAGCAAGAACATGACCAGGGGCTGAATGTGGCTCATCATGAACTGAATTATTGCCAATTATTGGCAAATTCAGACTTAAATTGAAGAAAGTAGGGAAAACCACTAGATCATTCAGGTATGACCTAGATCAAATCCTTTATGATTATACAGTGGAAGTAAGAAATAGATTTAAGGGACTAGATCTGATAGACAGAGTGCCTGATGAACTATGGACGGAGGTTCAAGACACTGTACGGGGGACAGGGATCAAGACCATCCGCATGGAAAAGAAATGAAAAAAGGCAAAATGGCTGTCTGGGGAGGCCTTACCAATTGCTGTGAAAAGAAGAGAAGTGAAAAGCAAAGGAGAAAAGGAAAGATACAAGGATCTGAATGCAGAGTTCTAAAGAATAGGAAGGAGAGATCAGAAAACCTTCCTCAGCGATCAATGCAAAGAAACAGAGGAAACAACAGGATGGAAAAGACTAGAGATCCCTTCAAGAAATTTAGAGATACCAAGGGAACATTTCATGCAAAGATGGGCTTTATAAAGGACAGAAATGGTATAGACCTAACAGAAACAGAAGATATTAAGAAGAGGTGGCAAGAATACACAGAATTGTACAAAAAAGATTTTCACGACCCAGATAATCACGATGGTGTGATGACACACCTAGAGCGAGACAACCTGGAATGTGAAGTCAAGTGAGCCTTACAAAGCATCACTACAAACAAAGCTAGTGGAGGTGATGGAATTCTAGTTGAGCTATTTCAAATCCTGAAAGATGATGCTGTGAAAGTGTTGCACTCAGTATGCCAGCAAATTTGGAAAACTCAGCAGTGGCCACAGGACTGGAAAAGTCCAGTTTTCATTCCAATCACAAAGAAAGGCAATGCCAAAGAATGTTCAAACTACCGCACAATTGCACTCATCTCACACGCTAGTAAAGTAATGCTCAAAATTCTCCAAGCCAGGCTTCAGCAATACATGAATCATGAAATTCCAGATGTTCAGCTGGTTTTAGAAAAGATAGGGGAACCAGAGATCAAATTTCCAACATCTGCTAGATCATGGAAAAAGGAAGAGAGCTCCAGAAAAACATCTATTTCTACTTTATTGACTATGCCAAAGCCTTTGACTGTGTGGATCACAACAAACTGTGGAAAATTCTTAAAGAGATGGGAATACCAGACCACCTAACCTGCCTCTTGAGAAACCTAAATGCAGGTCAGGAAGCAACAGTTAGAACTGGACATGGAACAACAGACTGGTTCCAAATTGGGAAAGTAGTACGTCAAGGCTGTATATTGTCACTCTGCTTATTTAACTTATATGCAGAGAATATCACGAGAAATGCTGCGCTGGAAGAAGCACAAGCTGGAATCAAGATTGCCAGGAGTAGTATCAATAACCTCAGATATGCAGATGACACCACCCTAATGGCAGAAAGTGAAGAAGAACTAAAGAGGCTCTTGATGAAAGTGAAAGAGGAGAGTGAAAAATTTGGCTTAAAGCTCAACATTCAGAAAATGAAGATCATGGCATCTGGTCCCATCGCTTCATGGGAAATAGATGGGGAAACAGTGCAAACAGTGACAGACTTTATTTTTGGGAGCTCCAAAATCACTGTAGATGGTGATTGCAAACATGAAATTAAAAGACGCTTACTCCTTGGAAGGAAAATTATGGCTAATCCAGATAGCATATTAAAAAGCAGAGACATTACTTTGTCAACAAAGGTCTGTCTATTCAAGGCTATGGTTTTTCCTGTGGTCATGTATGGATGTGAGAGTTGGACTGTGAGGAAAGCTGAGTGTCGAGGAATTGATGCTTTTGAACTGCTGTGTTGGAAAAGACTCTTGAGAGTCCCTTGAAATGCAAGGAGATCCAACCAGTCCATTCTAAAGGAGATCAGTCTTTGGAAGGACTGATGCTAAAGCTGAAACTCCAATAATTTGGCCACCTCGGGTGAAGAGTTGACTCATTGGAAAAGACTCTGATGCTGGGAGGGATTGGGGGCAGGAGGAGAAGGGAACGACAGAGGATGAGATAGCTGGATGGCATCACCCCCTCAATGGACATGAGTTTGAGTGAACTCCTGGAGTTTGTGATTGACAGCGAGGCCTGGAGTGCTGTGATTCATGGGGTCACAAAGAGTCAGACATGACTGAGTGACTGAACTGAACTAAGGTAGATCATCTTTCCATTCAATGATGCTGTGTCTGCCATGAATGGGGCACTGAGAATATATTGATGCATATAAAAGAATCTTTGTTCTCATGAGCAGTCAGACAAGAAGATAATTGTAACATACAGAGATATGACAAGTTTTTGCATGAAGAGAAACCTAGGCAGAGGGCTGTGTGTGTGTATGAGAGAGAGATTATTCATTTCAGAGTTGAGAGTGGCATCAACAATGTCTCTAGCATGGTGGGAGGCAGGGACTGGGTTAAGAATTTCCAAATATTTAAATAGACACAGTGGTGAGAGAGAAGTTGGTGCCTTTGGGGGAGGTTCAGTTCAGGTCAGTTGCTCAGTAGTGTCCGACTTTTTGCGACCCCATGGACCACAGCATGCCAGGCCTCCCTGTCCATCACCAACTCCTGGAGCTTGCTCAAACTCATGTCCATTTAGTCGGTGATGCCATCCAACCATCTTATCCTCTGTTGTCCCCTTCTCCTCCTGCCTTTACTCTTTTCCAGCATCAAGGTCTTTTCAAATGAATCAGTTCTTCTCATCAGGTTGTCAAAGTATTGAAGTTTCAGCTTCAGCAGTCCTTCCAATGAATATTTAAGACTGATTTCCTTTAGGATGGACTGGTTGGATCTCTTGCACACCAAGGGACTCTTAAGAGTCTTCTCCAACATCATAGTTCAAAAGCATCCATTCTTCAGCACTCAACTTTATAGTCCAACTTGCATACCCATACATGACTACTGGAATAACCATATCTTTGACTAGATGCACAGGAGTCCCTTGGACTGCAAGGAGATCCAACCAATCTATCCTAAAGGAGATCAGTCCTGAGTAGTAATTGGAAGGACTGATGTTGAAGTTGAATGTCTAATACTTTGGCCACCTGATGTGAAGAACTGACTCATTTGAAAAGACCCTGATGCTGAGAAAGATTGAAGGCAGGAGAAGAAGGGGATGGCAGAGGATGAGATGGCTGTACGACATCACCGAATCAACTGAACTGACTAGATGGACCTTTGTTGGCAAAATAATATTTCTGCTTTTTAATATGTTGTCTAGGTTGGTCATAACATTTCTTCCAAGGATTAAGTGTCTTTTAATTTCATGGTTGCAATCAGCATCTGCAGTAATTTTGGAGCCCCCCAAAATAAAGTCTCTCACTGTTTCCACTGTTTCCCCATCTATTTCCCATGAAGTGATGGGACCAGATGCCATGATCTTTTCTGAATGCTGGGTTTTAAGGCAACTTTTTTATTCTCATCTTTTACTTTCATCAAGAGGCTCTTTAGTTCTTCTTCACTTTCTGTCATAAGGGTGGTGTAATCTGCATATCTGAGGTTATTGATATTACTCCTGGCAATCTTGATTCCAGCTTGTGCTTCTTCCAGCCCAGCATTTCTCATGATGTACTCTGCATAGAAGTTAAATAATCAGAGTGACAATATACAGCCTTGACGTACTCTTTTCCTGATTTGGAATCAGTCTGTTGTTCCACGTTCAGTTCTAATTGTTGCTTCCAGACCTACATACGGATTTCTTGACAGGCAGGTCAGGTAGTCTGATATTCCCATCTGTTGAAGAATTTTCCAGTTTATTGTGAATCACACAGTCAATGGCTTTTGTATAGTCAATAAAACAGAAGTAGATGTTTTTCTGGAACTTTTCTGCTTTTTTGATAATCCAGTGGATGTTGGCAATTAGATCCCTGGTTCCTCTGCCTTTTCTAAATCCACCTTGACAATCTGGAAGTTCACGGTTCACAAACTGTTGAAGTCTGGCTTGGTGACTTTTGAACATTACTTTACTAGCATGTGAGATGAGTGGCATTGTGCAGTAGTTTGAGCATTCTTAGTCATTGCCTTTTTTTGGGATTGGAATGAAAACTGGACTTTTCCAGTCCTGTGGCCACTGTGGAGTTTTCCAAATTTGCTGGCATATTGAGTGCAGCACTTTCACAGCATCATCTTTCAGGATTTGAAATAGCTCAACTAGAATTCCATCACCTCCACTAGCTTTGTTCATAGTGATGCTTCCTAAGGCTCACTTGACTTCACATTACAGGATGTCTGGCTCTATGTCAGTGATCACACCATTGTGATTATCTGGGTCGTGAAGATCATTTTTGTATAGTTCTACTCTGTATTCTTTCTACCACTTCTTAATATCTTGTGCTTTTGTTAGGTCCATACCATTTCTGTGCTTTATTGTGCCCATCTTTGCATGAAATTTTCCCTTGGTATCTCTAATTTTCTTGAAGAGATCTCTAGTCTTTCCCAGTCCATTGTTGTCCTCTATTTCTTTGCACTGATCACTGAGGAAGGCTTTCTTATCTCTCCTTGCTATTCTTTGGAACTCTGCATTCAATGGGTATATCTTTTCTTTTCTCCTTTGCTTTTTGCTTCTTTTCTTTTCACAGCTATTTGTAAGGTCTCCTCAGACAGCCATTTTGCTTTTTTGCATTTCTTTTTGTTGGGCATGGTCTTGATCACTGCCTCCTGTACAATGTTATGAACCTCCATTAGAGTTATTCAGGTACTTTGTCTATAATATCTAAACTCTTGAGTCTATTTGTCACTTTTACTGTATAATCATAAGAGATTTGATTTAGGTCCTATCTGAATACTCTGGTGGTTTTCCCTAATTTCTTCAGTTTAAGTCTTAATTTCGCTATAAGGAGTTCATGATCTGAGCTAAAATCAGCTCCCAGTCTCATTTTTTCTGACTGTATAGAGCTTCTCCATCTTTGGCTGCAAAGAATATAATCATTCTGATTTTGGTATTGAGCATCTGGTGACGTCCATGTGTAGAGTGTTCTGTTGTTTTTTTGGAAGAGGGTATTTGCTATGACCAGTGTGTTCTCTTGGCAAAACTCTGTTAGCCTTTGGCTTGCTTCATTCTGTACTCCAAGGTCAAATTTACCTGTTACTCCAGGTATTTCTTGACTTCCTACTTTTGCATTCCAGTCCCCTACAATGGAAAGGACATCTTTTTTTGGCTATTAGTTCTAGAAGGTCTTGTAGGTCTTCATAGAATCATTCAACCTCAGCTTCTTCAGCATTACTGGTTGGGGCATAGACTTGGATTACCATGATATTGAATGGTTTGCCTTGGAAATGAACAGATCATTCTGTCGCTTTTGAGACTGCATCCAAGTACTGCATTTTGGACTCTTTTGTTGACTATGATGGCTGCTCCATTTCCTCTTAGGATTCTTGCCCACAGTAGTAGATATAATGGTCATCTGAGTTAAATTCTCCCATTCCAGTCCATTTTAGTTTGCTGATGCCTAAAATGTTGACATTCACTCTTGGCATGTCCTGTTTGACCACTTCTAATTTGCCTTGATTCATGGACCTAACATTCTTTACAGCATCAGAGTTTGCTTGTATCACCAGTCATGTCCACAACTGGGTGCTGTTTTTGCTTTGGCTCCGTCTCTTCATTCTTTTTGGAGTTATTTCTCCACTGATCTCCAGTAGCATACTGGGTACCTACCGACCTGGGGAATTCATCTTTCAGTATCTCATCTTTTTGCCTTTATACTGTTCATGGGGTTCTCAAGGCAAGAACAGAGAGGGGCAGCAGGCTGAGTCTAAAACTGCTGGGAGCAAAACCTTAGCAGAAACCAAGGGCAAGCAGTGATTTGAGACACAGAGTAGCAGTGGGCAGACTTGATTGCTTTCCTTCTTCCAAAGATGCCTTCCTTCCAGAGCCCCAGGAAAAGCCAGAATGAAATGTCTTGCTTCACACAAATTCTGCTTTTCTCCCATGTGCACCTTGTATCATTTGAGAGATGATGAGCATTTCCCTTGAACTTAAACATCTTCTTCAAAGGTGAGATGAGACTATTCTAAGGCTTTTAGGAACAGAATGTAGATGCCTGTTCATTCACTTGGTTGGTAATCAACCCTGACTTGGGCATCCCTGCTTCTGCCCATCTGGTCTTGTTTTTGTTTAAAGGTTTTTTATTTTTATGTGGACCATTTTAAAAGTCTTTATTGAATTTGTTACAGTACAGCTTCTGTTTTATATTTTAGTGTTTGTCCAATAGGCATGTGGGATCTTAGTTTCCCTACCAGGAATCATGTCCATACCCCCTGCATTGGAAGGCAAAGTCTTAACCACTGGACTGCCAAGGAAGTCCCTGCCTTTCCATTCTGTGTGCCCATGGGGCTCTGCAGGTTGGAGACTCTTCCCTGGGTGACAGCACTCTCATCTGCCCAGTGATGGCTCCTTCCTTATTGGGAAAACTTGGTATATAATTTCTTCCAGCAGCTTATGCACAGGCTAGGAATGAACCATGAGTCAAGAATGCTTAAAACATTTCAGCAGGGGAACTCTTATACACTGCTGGTGGGAAAGTAAACCAGTGCTGTCACTGTGGAAAACAGTATAGAGCTTTCTCAAAAAATAAAAAAAATTAACCATGAGATGACCCAGAAGTTCTATTTCTGCTACTGCTGCTGCTGCTAGGTTGCTTCAGTCGTGTCCGACTCTGTGTGACCCCATAGACGGCAGCCCACCAGGCTCCACCGTTCCTGGCATTCTCCCGGCAAGAATACTAGAGTGGGTAGCCATTTCCTTCTCCAATGTATGAAAGTGAAAAGTGAAAGTGAAGTCACTCAGTCGTGTCCAAAGAGTCATGGACTCTTCGTGACCCCATGGACTGCAGCCCACCAGGCTCGTCCATCCATGGAATTTTCCAGGCAAGAGTACTGGAGTGGGGTGCCATTGCATTTTCTGATTCTATTCCTAGGTGTGTGTGTGTATATATATGTATGTGTGTATATATATATATATATGTATGTATGTATATTATACTATTCCTAGGTATATATACATATATTATTCAAAAAGATGATAGATGCACCCCAGTGTTTTTAGAGGAGCATTATTTACAATAGCCAAGATATGGAAACAACCTAAGCCCCAAAACAAATGAATGGACAAAGAAGATGTGGTATACATATATAATGAAATATTAGTCAACCATTAAAGAGGACATTTTGCCATTTGTAACAACACTGATGGTCTTGGGGAGCATTATGCTAAAGTGAGATGAGTAAGACAGAAAGGGACAAATACTGTGTGATATCATTTATAGATGGAATCTGAAAAATACAACAAACTAGTGAATATAACAAAAAATAAGCAGATTCACAGACACAGAGAACAAACTAGTATTACCAGTGAGGATGGGGAGGAGGGGTGGGACAATATAGGTATAGGGGATTAAGAGATACTAACTATTGGGTATAAAATAAGCTACAAGGATATACTGTACAGCATGGGGACTATAGCCAATATTCCATAATAACTATAAATAGAATATAGCCTTTAAAAATTGTGAATCTCTAGATTGTATACCTCTCAACATTCAGAAAACGAAGATCATGGCATCCAGTCCCATCACTTCATGGGAAATAGATGGGGAAACAGTGGAAACAGTATCAGACTTTATATTTTTGGGGCTCCAAAATCACTGCAGATGGTGATTGCAGCCATGAAATTAAAAGACACATGCTTCTTGGAAGAAAATTTATGACCAACCTAGACAGCATAGGAGAAGGCAATGGCACCCCACTCCAGTACTCTTGCCTGGAAAATCCCATGGATGGAGGAGCCTGGTAGGCTGCAGTCCATGGGGTCGCTAAGAGTCGGACATGACTGAGCGACTTCACTTTCACTTTTCACTTTCATGCATTGGAGAAGGAAATGGCAACCCACTCCAGTGTTCTCGCCTGGAGAATACCAGGGACGGGGGAGCCTGGTGGGCTGCCGTCTTTGGGGTCGCACAGAGTCGGACACGACTGAAGCGACTTAGCAGCAGCGGCAGCAGACAGCATATTCAAAAGCAGAGACATTACTTTGCGTCTAGTCAAGGGTATGGTTTTTCCAGTAGTCATGTATGGATGTGAGAGTTGGACTGTGAGGAAGGCTGAGCACTGAAGAATTGATGCTTTTGAACTGTGGTGTTGGAGAAGATTCTTGAGAGTCCCTTGGACTGCAAGGAGATCCAGCCAGTCCATTCTGAAGGAGATCAGCCCTGGGATTTCTTTGGAAGGAATGATGCTAAAGCTGAAACTCCAGTACTTTGGCCACCTCATGCAAAGAGTTGACTCATTGGAAAAGACTCTGATGTTGGGAGAGATAGGGGGCAGGAGGGGAAGGGGACGACAGAGGATGAGATAGCTGGATAGCATCACCAACTCAATGGCCGTGAGTCTGAGTGAACTCCAGGAGTTGGTAATGGACAGGGAGGCCGGGTGTGCTGAGATTCATGGGGTCGCAAAGAGTCGGACATGACTGAGAGACTGAACTGAACTGACTGAACATAAATAATATTGTACATCAACTATACTTCAATTAAAAAAAAATTCAACTTTGGATCTCCTTGCCTCAGTGTCCCCATCAGCATAAAACCACCCATGGTTGTTGTTAAATTTGTGTTACCATTTGAAAACAATTTGCCTGGCAAAAATGACTGCTATTTGAATTTTAACTAGTCATTTTTCTAGCCAGTCCTACAGGACAATGTTACTCAAGTGATGAGAGCCTCGGTTGGGGATAAAACACAGTTGCAGACATGGTCCCACCCTTGGGGTGCAGGGATAACTCAGATTCAGTTCCATCTTTATAGATGTGAGCTTGGGATCGTTGGAAAATGGTTCCCTCAGACCAATAACCTCATTTACATTGAAGTGATATTTCAAACTGTTCTCAGAGAACCATGAGCCTTCATTGTCTTTTTTTCTTATAATTAAGGTCTCCAGTCGAATATTTCTCTCCTCAGGTACTGCCGCATTTGTTTTCTGAGTCAGGAGGTGTCACTGCTCTGTAAACATTCCCCCTCTGCACAAGCCGTGGGAGGTTCTGTCTGCCACATCTCAGTCCTCAAACTGGGCTTCAGAAAGGAGAAAATCAGGATGCAGGATAAATTCACTTCCTTTCATCCTGTGGCTAGCCTAATTATCTACTCAGCCAAATACCAATTACCTGTAATCAGAATCACAGTGAAGTTCAATACCAGATGGACACTCAATTGATTTCAAACAAACTCTTAATTGTTTCTCCTCCTTTCCCCCCTCTTCTTCCTTTGTGTTTATATCCCGCAGTTCTAACTCACTCTTGGGTTCCCTAGCCTCCCTAACAACTTCATCAAACCAACAATTACTTCTTCCTCCAGCCTTCACACTTCAAGAGTTTAATGAGTTGGAACCTAGCGATGAAACTTCTGTGAAGCAAGAGACATCCAGCAAACTGGCAGGGAGAAAGCTATCTTTGGCAACCTAAACTAGATAAATGGATCATTTAGATTCTAAGTCTTTATCAAAAATGACTTTTTGATCCCTGTATCCCATAATTGTTACTGTAAGGTTGGAAGTACACTGGAATGTAGTGTTAAGAATGCTCTCTTGGGTGTCTCTGTGGACTCATGTGTAGACACATTATGCACATATTTACAGTCATGTATAACAAAACATCTGACCTTCTAGGCCAGTTCTGTGGTTACATGACTAACACACTGACCTGTGTGCCATAGGAACTTATTGGAGACTCACAGAGGACCTTAATCGGCAGATGCCCACGGATGAAATCCTTGTTTGAGTACAAGATGCTGTAATCTAGATCTTTGAGAAAGCACACCCAACTCCACCTTAAAATACAGTCCTCTTTGCTCAGTGAGTAAACCAAAAGTATTATATAAATAAGTGGATATTTACAAATAACTCACTGAGATCAGTTGATAGAAAAGTTGTCGGTATCTATGCCCCTGGCCAGAAAACCAAAGGAGAGCTATGGTCACAGGAAGAGAAATCAAGATGGCAGCCAGAGTTTAGTGGAGAGCGGGCTACCAAAGACGCAACATCTGAGACACCCCTGTTGGGAGTTTGAGGTGGCTGTTCAATACTGTGGATGGCTAATTCCCAAAGAGCTGCCTTCTGATCAAACAACATGTTAGTGTAGCCTTTCAGGTTATTTTTTAAAAGAAACATGTTTTCCCCAAGAGGCAGTTTCCAGGACAAGGATCTGAGTGCAAATAATTTATCTGCAAAGTTGTCTTGGAAACCAGTGGTGAGAAAAAGGGCAATAATCCAGGGAAAGGAAGGTTGCCAATGGAAGCTGAGTTAATGAACAAGTTACTGCTGTGTCTCAATCCTGCGGGGGGGGGGGGGGGGATCTTGTGGAAGATAGTGTAAAGGTGCTTCAGAGATAGTCACCGACTTGGTCTGCTACATCCCACCTGGAAGCTAGGAAGCTGAGTATTTATACATGAGCTACTAACCCTCATATGCTTGAGAGATGCTCCCAGGGGTATTAGTTCTTCACTACTTCTGTCTGCATCCTCACAGAGAGGCTGGGAACCCTGAGAAAGCCAAGGGAGACAGGTAGGGCAGTAACAGCATCTGTCTGTCTTACAGCTGCCTCACAGAAATGTATGCTCAGACATGCCTGGGAGGAGATGCCCTTAGACATGTTTTAAATGCAGGAGTCCCTGAGGACCAAGAAAAAATCTAGATTCACAGTAAACTGAGTAACATCTCTGCCAAAAGACAAATGCTCTTGGTTAGTGTCAAAATTTGGAAAGGAGTATGTCAAGGCTGTATATTGTCACCCTGGTTATTTAATTTATATGCAGAGTACATCATGAGAAATACTGGGCTGGATGAAGCACAAGCTGGAATCAAGATTGCTGGGAGAAATATCAATAAATAACCTCAGATATGCAGATGACACCACCTTAATTGTAGAAAGCAAAGAGGAACTAAAGAACCTCTTGATGAAAGAGGAGAGTGAAAAAGCTGGCTTAAAAAAACTCAACGTTCAAAAAACTAAGATCATGGCATCTGACCCCATCACTTCATGGCAAATAGATGGGGAAAAGGTGGAAACAGTGAGAGATTTCCTCTTTGTGGGCTCCAGAATCACCGAGGATGGTGACTGCAGCTATGAAATCAGAAGACGATTGCTGCTTGGCAGAAAACTGATGATAATTCTAGAGAGCATATTAAAAAGCAGAGACATTACTCTGCTGACAAAGGTCTGTATTGTCAAGGCTATGGACTTCCCAGTGGTCATGCACGGTTGGAAGAGATGGACTGTAAAGAAGGCAGAATGCCAAAGAATTGATGCCTTCGAACTGGTACCGGAGAAGACTCCTGAAAGTCCTTTGGACTTCAGAGAGATCAAACCAGTCAATCTTAAGGGAGATCAACCCTGAATACTCACTGGAAGGACTGATGCTGAAGCAAAAGCTCCAGTATTTTGTTCATCTGATGCGAAAAGATGACTCATTGGAAAAGTCCCTGATGCTGGGAAAGATTGAGGGCTGAAGGGGAAGAGGGAGTCAGAGGATGAGATGGCTAAACAACATCACCAATGCAATGAACATGAAGCTGGGCAAATTCCAGGAGATGGTGAGGGACAGGGAGGCCTGGTGTGCTGCAGTCCGCGGTGTCACAAAGAGTCGGATATGACTGGGCGACTGAACAACAACTGAGAAGACAGTGGGGAATGCTGGTGGGAGAAGGCGGGGGGTGAGAGACAGTGGGGGCGGGGGCAGCCAGTGTGAGAGAAGACGCCCTGTTCCTAGAGTTAAAAGCATCCTGGCGGCCTCAGGCACCTTTGCCACCAAATCACAGACTCTGTGGAAAGAAAAGGGTCCGTGATCATGTTCTCAAACGCCAGTCCCATCAGGACCATTCTGACTGAATGTCTCAAGTTTTGGAGGGTTTATATAGAAAACCACCTTAATTTCTTCTATCCTTTTCACGGACCTCCTTCTTTTACTCTGAACAAAAAAATGGGGAAGATTCCATAGATTAGTGGTCACTCTCAGTGACAAGAATCATCTAATTTTAATAATGAAGCTTCATAAATTAAGTCACAACTGTTATTATTTACAAGGAAAAGAAAATGAAATTACAAGTTTATGACTGTAATGAACCTCCTTATATTCTTCACATTCAACTAATAGGGCCAGTACCTCATTACAGAACAAAGTATTTCCCTTTGAGAATACTCATATGCAGCATGCAATTTAAGATACTTTACTTTTATAAACACTTTTATCTGGGGTCATTTGATTTGACCTTGATTTATCAACAATGATTTGTTTTCAAAACATTTGACAGCTGGTCATAAATCTCAGCTGTGCCTGACCTTGAAATGGGGCTGTGTTCCCTCCCTCTAAAAGCCTAACTGGATTGCTAAGCCTACTTTATGATGCAGAACTGAGTTTAAATCCACATGCAAAGAGATCACTGAACCTGCCCATGTTCACACATCACTTGTTCAAACTTTGCTCATCATGCATTCTCCCCTCCAAAGAATGAACATTTAGTGATTGCTCATTCTAAAAGAGTTCCTGAGATGTAAAAACTTTTTTCACGTAAAATAAAACAGTATCAGGACCTATGTCATCTGTATTGCTTCTAACTTGACCCTCATGTCAAGAAATTCTAAAGCCACGTTCATTATGTGAGAGTAACAGGAAGATTAAAAATCCCTGATGCATTCCCCCCTTTTAAATGATTGGTTTGTGGACGTCCTGGTAGCGCAGATGGTAAAGAATCTGCTTGCAATGCAGGAGACTGGGATTCGATCCCTGGGTGGAGATCCCCTGGAGGAGGAAATGGCAACCCACTTCAGTATTCTTGCCTGGAGAATCAATTCTGTGGAAAAGTGTAATTACAGCATTTTAAAAAGTTCAGGTGGGGTCATGGCAAAACTCTAAACTGAAGGTTGAGTGTTATCTTGGAAAGAGCATGAGTTTTACATGTGTCTATACCATCTTAGCAGCTGTCTTAACTGGTAGACAAGTACTGGGTTAGTTCTTTATTAAAAAAAAACACACAAAGAAACAAACAAAAGTTTCTGTCCCCTCTCTTTCAATAAAGTCATAAAAGTCCATCTCATAGATTTATTTACTAAGAGAAGCAATACTAGTTCCTCCCTTAGAAGCAAATCATGGTTCAGTATTATAACATATTGCCATCTTATTCTATGGACCATGTAATTTGAGTGAATTAACGTCTGGTCCCATGAACGACAAATAAGTTCTTTACGATGAGAGAATGTAATTGACCACTTGTGAGGGTCAATGATATTCCTTTTTCAGAAAAGCAATAAAAGCCTCTTTCTTTGTAAATTTGACATTATTCTTGATAATCTAAGAAATGGAAAAGACCTTCACTTAAAAGTGATGCTCTGAAACGGTATGGCAAAAAGAAATTGACCTGATGCTTTAATTCCACCAAATGAAAGAGTCAATGAAGAAATGAGAGTCTGATTAATGATAGCATGTGTTTCTCTTTCTCTTCACCTCTGTTCTTTTTCCATCTTTCCTTTAACATTCTGTTTCTGTCTTTCCTTCCTTCCCCTCCCTGGTCTGTGTCTCTCTCTCATGTATATCCCCCCATATACACTATCTTAATGAAGCCAAAGAACAGTAATGATAGTTATTTATAACTCAAAAAGGTATATAACACATTAGATTAGTTGAAAATGTGTCACTAATGTGGCATTTCAAAGTAGTTATGCATAGATATTCTATGTTACTATACTGCAATCATACCCTTAGGTACTAAAACCAAGTTTGATGAAATGTGTTTTGAGTCATATAAGTTTTAGTTCATTAGTGCTCTAGAAAAACATGCATTAAGACCAGCTTCCTATTGGCAAATAATATATCAGACATTCATAAAAGTTTTTTAATAAGTTATGTTGAACAAATTATGATTTCTAAAATAATGACTTTCTGTAATTTACCACTTCAATCTAATGCAAATAATTGGATGACAGTCATATACATTTATGTCTGTCAAAAATCTTTTGAATCATGTAGTGTATAGTGTTAGTCGCTCAGTCATGTCCGACTCTCTGAGACCCCATGACTGAAGCCCGCCAGGTTTCCCTGTCCATGGAATCCTCCAGGCAAGAATACTGGAGTGGGTTGCCATTTCGTTCTCAAATCTCATGATCTATACAGAATATGCCTGCCATCAAAGTCCTATATTTTTTTAGGTTTTGGAGGACAGTTTGAATAATGTAAAATCTACATGATATCTAATTGAATATAGAACCTACTAAAGTTCTATAATTCAATGGTTATTAATTTTTTATTTTCACTGATATGTGTTTAGTAAGGAACTTAAGATAATTAAACTCATAGGTCCAAAATCCTTATTATGTTAAACGATTTGAAAAAGTCAATTGCAACTTACAGTTTTATTTACTTTTAATTATTTTTTCAATCTATAGTTATAAGTTGTGAGATACCGCTATGGTTTGTGTATGTGTGTGTGTGTGCATGTGTATTTAAGGAAGTAAGATACTTTGGGGGGCAGTCATGAAGGTTCAACTTGTGTTTCCTGCTTTTGTCACGTTTTGTCATTTTATTGAAGTCTAGTACACATATAGAAAAGCACACATATCTTAAGGGTACAGTTAATGAATTCTCACAAAAGGATGATATTTCTGAAACCACAGTAAAAATTAAAGAGAGAAAAGTGCCAGAAGCACCTCTCACACTGTGCCAGAATCATCATCTTCACCAGAGATAAGCCATCATTCTGATTTCTCCTGCCACAGGTTGGTTTTGCTTGATCTTGAATTTCAAATGCATAGAATCTCAAAACGTGTTCTTTTAGGTTGAATGTCCATGATTCGACAGTTTCTGAGATTTATCCATGTTGCTAAATGGCACACCCCTTCTCCTTACTCTCTCATGTTCCACTGCATGATGATACCACAATTTATAAGCTCACTCACAGACTGATGGAAATATTGGGTGGTTTATAGTATAGACTGTCAGATATAACACTGCCATGAATGTTCTAGTACATGCTTTAGGTGAACACAATGCATGGTGGGTATATACATACCTAGGAGTGGAATTGTTGGGTAAAGCTCTGTGTATATTTGGCTTCAGTAGATAGTTTCAGTCAGCTTTCCAAGGTGGTTACACAATTTACACCCTGACCAGCAGCTTATGGGTTGCTTCCATCCTCATCTACACTTTCTATTGTCAATCTTTTCACTGTAGCTATTCTGGTGTGTGTGCAATGGCATAGTATTGTGGTTTTATTTTGTATTTTCCTAGTGATTAATGAGTCTGAGCATTGTGCATGTGCTTTGGCCACTTGGGATATTCTTTTCTATGAAGTTCTGTTCAAGTCTTTTGCTATTTTCCCTTTTTCTTAGTCAGTTGAGTAAGAAAACAAGTTATTGCCCTTTCTCTTACTCAGTTGATGAAGTTCTTTATAAATTCTGGATGAAATTCCTTTGTTGACTATATATATATATCTCACATTCTATAATTGGGTTTTGCTCTGTTAATAATGCTTTTAAATTTTAAGTATAGTTGCTGTAAAATATATGTTACAGGTGTACTTATATAGGTGTACCTATAGTATTTTCTCAAAGAACAGGAATAAGACAAGGATTCCCACTTTCACCATTTTTGTTCAGCATAGTTTTGGAAGTCTTAGTCACACCAGCCAGAGAAGGAAAAGAAATAAAAATAATCAAAATTGGAAAGGAACAAGTAAAACTGTCACTGTTTGCAGATGACATGACACTATATAAAGAAAATCCTAAAGATACCACAGAAAACTACTAGAGCTCATCAATGAATTCAGTAAAGTTGTAGGATACAAAATAAATATACAAAAACTGGTTGCATTTCTATACACTAACAATGAACTATCAGAAAGAAAAAATAAGGAAACAATCCCATTTACCATCACATCAAAAAGAATAAACTACCTAGGAATAAACCCACCAAAAGAGTTAAAAGGCCAGTACTTGGAAAATTATAAGACAATGATGAAAGAAAGACAACACAAACAATTGGAAAGACACACCATGTTTTGGATTGGAAGAATTAATATTATTAAAATAGCCATATTATCCAAGGCAATCTACTCTCTGAATACTCTCTTAAAAATGCTCTTGACAAACACATGTAATTTTAATTAGTCCAACTTAGATATCTTTTCTTTGTATCTATCATATTCCATGTCCTGTTTTAAAAGTCTTTGTTTCCACCAAGATCATGACTATACTCTCCTAAGCTTAGGTTTATGATCCATCTGGGACTGATTTATGTGTATTGAACAAGGGGTCCAAATAGATTCAAAGAAGGGAATTTCCGTGGCCTTTATGGGGTTTGCTTCTGAAGAAGAGCACTGCTTAGTAACTTCAAGGAATAAAAACACCTCAGGAGAAACTGACCCAACAGCTACATTAACTGAGGTAGGTCCTGCATCTACTGAAAAAACCTGATGAATATTAATCTTGTTAATTGGTATTCAAAACAAAATGAATATAAAGGATATTGCTGAAAACAACATCATTTACCTATTGATACAAAAAAAAAGCATAATACCTTCTTTTCCTCTTCTAGTAACTCTTTTAAGTTCTTAAAAAATTTCAAATCCTAAAAAAACCTCCAAATCTTCAGCATACACACTTAGAAAAGCTTTACAGATCAGTTTTGTCCAGGAGAAATAGAATGCAAACTACAAGCCTTAATTTAAAATTCCTTTTAGCCACATTAAAAATTAAAAAATCAAGTCAAATTATTTTTTAATAATATGTTTTGCTTAATATCAGAGATCTAAAATATTTTCATTTCAACGTATGTCAACAGCCACACTTCAAGAGCTCAACTGCTATAACTGCCTAGTCCTTATGATACTGGGTAACCCAGCCAGTTAAAAGAACACATGAAAAGATGCTCAACATCACTCATTATCAGAGAAATGCAAATCAAAACCACAATGAGGTACCATTTCATGCCAGTCAGAATGGCTGCTATCCAAAAGTCTACAAACAATAAATGCTGGAGAGGGTGTGGAGAAAAGGGAACCTCTCTTACACTGTTGGTAGGAATGCAAACTATTATAGCCACTAAGGAGAACAGTATGGAGATTCCTTAAAAAACTGGAAGTAGAACTGCCATATGGCCCAGCAATCCCACTGCTGGGCATACACACTGTGGAAACCAGAATTGAAAGAGACACGTGTACCCTAGTGTTCATCACAGCACTGTTTACAATAGCTAGGACATGGAAGCAACCTAGATGTCTATCAGCATACAAATGGATAAGAAAGCTGTGATACATATACACAATGAAATATTACTCAACTATTAAAAAGAACACATTTGAATCAGTTCTAATGAGGTGGATGAAACTGGAGTCTATTATACAGAGTGAAGTAAGTCAGAAAGAAAAACACCAATACAGTATATTAATGCATATACATGGAATTTAGAAAGATGGTAATGATGACCCTATATTTGAGACAGCAAAAGAGACACAGATATAAAGAACAGACTTTTGGACTCGGTGGGAGAAGGTGAGGGTGGGATGATCTGAGAGAACAGCATTGAAAGATGTATATTACCATATGTGAAATAGGTGAACAGTCCAAGTTCAATGCATGAAACAGGGTACTCAAAGCTGGTGCTCTGGGGGTGACCCAGAGGGATGAGATGGGGAGGGAGGTGGGAGGGTGGGTTCAGGATGGGGGCATATGTACACTCATGGCTGATTCATGTGACTATATGCCCCAAACCACCACAGTATTGTAATTAGCCTGCAATTAAAATTAATAAATTTAAAAAAGAATACAATGGCCTCCTTCATATAACAATTTATATACCTACAGATCAATCAATTTTATATGTTTAGCAATCAAATATTTAAATTAGAACAAGGTGGTTCTCAATATGTAGCCTCTGAATGATCAGTGCAGGCATCACCGGAGACTGTTAGAAATGCAAATTCTCAGTCCTCATCCAGACTTTCTGAGTAAGAGTCTTTAAGGGTAAGCCAACCAATCTGGCAAAACTATGTTTTTTCCAGTAGTCATGTACAGATATGAGAGCTGGTCCATAAAGAAGGCTGAGCACCAGAGAATTGATGCTTTCAAACTGTGGTGCTGGAGAAGACTCTTGAGAGTCCCTTGGACAGCAAAGGAGATCAAACCAGTCAATCCTAAAGGAAATAAACCCTGAATATTCATTGGAAGGACTGATATTGATGCTGAAGCTGAAGCTCCAATACTTTGGCCTGATGCAAAGAGTGGATTCATTGGTAAAGACCCTGATGCTGGGAAAGACTGAAGGCAAAAGGAAAAGGGGGTAGAAGAGGATGAGATGGTTAGACAGCATCATTGCCTCATTGGACATGAATGTGAGCAAACACCAGGAGACAGTGGAGGACAGAGGAGCCTGTGTGCTACAGTCCTCAAAGTTGCATGCTACAGGTTGCAAAGAGTCAGACAAGACTTAGCGACTGAACAGCAACAACAAGAACACCAATCTGTGTTTCTCTGACTCTGATGTGTATTCCAAAACTTTGGGAACAACAGGGTTATTTCTATTTTATACAATGATACCAATTCTGTATTACATCATTATAAATATATTGTCTTATCTGAAGCAGGACTTCCTGGGGGGTGAAGCAACCTCAAAGTCAGGTTACCATCTCACACAGTCCAAATGAGACCTCTCATAACATGACAAATGGTCCATTACTCTCTGCAACAGACAGGTGGGGGAAAGTTTCTTTTTTGCTGGCAAGTGATTCCCAATTGCCATAAGCATCTATTAAATTCACAGAAGTGAAGACTTGGGACCACACAGTAATAATCAGAGCATAGAAAATGTATTATAGAAAAAAGCGGATAACTACATCCCCCTTATTAGCTCTGTATGAGTAAAGTGAATATATATAAAGAAATGCTTGAAGAACTTTTATTTTAAAAAAATATTCATCTTTTTGGCTTGGGATATATGATCTTGAGGGGCTTCCCAGATGGCACTGGTGGTAAAGAACATGCCTGCCAATTCAGGAGACATAAGAGACATGAGTTCAGTTTTTGGGTTGGGAAGATACCCTGGAGGAGGGCATGGCAACCCACTTCAATTTTCTTGCCTGGAGAATCCCACGGACAGATGAGGCTGGTGGCCTAGAGTCCATAGGGTCACAAAGAGTCAGATACAACTGAAGTGACTTAGCACACATATGATCTTGAAAGATTCAATCTTACTAAATTAATGTCTCTTCAGAGGCAGGAAGCTTTCCCCAGGCTTCTCATTAGTGCATCCTTAGCCCATGGCACAGCTCCAGGTACCTAGAGGGGTCTCAGTGAGTGAATGAATGGGTGGGTGCTTGATAAAACACCCTCCATGTCTCAAATTCTGGCTTAGGAAGATCAATTAGGTCAGATACTGGGGCTCTCTTATTATTTTAACACAAAATAATAATAAGCTGAATATTTTTAACAGACACACAAAATAAGTTGAATCATTCTATTTTTTCCTTTCCCAGTAGCTTTCTCCTTCTTCCTTAAATACTTCTTGTCATCTAAAAGTTAGAGGAATATAATGGACATTTTAAGGAAAGTTCTTAAAATAGATTCAAGTGTAAATTTCATAAGAAAAAGGATTTTGTTGTTCACTGCTATATCCATGGCCTTTAGAAATCAGTGCTCAATAAACATTTGAAGAAAGACCAAGTTTTATTCTTTTAAAATTCCTTTAGAGGGAGGTGGTCCTAAGATGGTGGAGGAATAGGACAGGGAGATCACTTTCTCCCTTGCAAATTCATCAAAAGAATATTTGAATGCTGAACAAACTCCACAAAACAACTGAACGCTGGCAGAGGACATCAGGCACCCAGAAAAGCAGCCCATTGTCTTCGAAAGGAGGTAGGACAAAATATAAAAGATAAAAAGAGAGACAAAAGAATTAGGGAGGGAGATCCATCCCAGGAAGGGAGTTTTAATAGAGGGGAAGTTTCCAAACACCAGGAAACCCTCTCATCCACGGGTCTGGGGAAGTTTTCAAATCTTGGAGGGTAACATAACTGGGGCGGGCACCAGCCGGAGCCAGAAAGGGGAAAACAGCCCCAGAGAGGCCATCCCCTACCAAAATGTGAACAGGCTTCCAGTTTCTAACCAATACTTCATGAGATTCTGGATGATCCACTGGGAAGGTCGCAGCCAGAGATCAGCTCCCCAGAAGAGATACACGGCACACTGGAGATGGGCGCACCTGGAAACCTGAGCAGCTGGGACTGGGGAGGTGATAAGACACACCACACCTGAGGGGAGTGTGCTCCCCATGCACCTGGTTGCCTGAGCTGCTCGGACCTGGGAATGGCACAAAATGCAGGCCCAACCAAGTTTGCACATTTGTGGAGTACCCGAGAACCTGAAACTGAGCAGCTTAGACCTGGGAAGGTCATGCAACCCAGGGCCCGCTCCCTGCTGAGCAACCTGAAGCCTGAGCAGTGTAGTCTGGGAAAGCACAAACGTAGTGAGTGGGGGCAAACCCAGTGTGGCTGAGACACTGCAAGTACTCCCCACACATGCCAGTGATATTTGTTTGCAGTGTTCTTCCCTCCCCACAGCAGTACTGAACAAGTGAGCCTAAACAATAGACGACCTTTGCCCCCTAGTGTCAGGGCAGAAATTAGACACTGAAGAGACCAGCAAACAGAACAAGCCAAATAAACAGAGGGAACCGCTTTGAAAGTGACAGGTGCAACAGATTAAAATACCTGTAGTTAACACCAACTACATTGGAAAGGGCGTATAGATCTTGAGAAGTATAAGCTGGAACAAGGAACTATCTGAAACTGAACTGACCCCACACTGCCCTCAACAGCTCCAGAGAAATTCCTAATTCCTAGATATATTTTTACTATTATCATTTTTTTAATTTTTAATTTTTTTCTTTTTAAGTCCTCTATTATTCCTTTAATTTTCATTTTTATAACATATTATTACCTTGAACAAAAAAGACCCTATTTTTAAAGCAAACTTCATATATATTTCTTACACTTTTTGTGATTTTTAAAAAAATATTGTATTTTTGAGAGTCTAACTTCTACTCTAGATTTTTAATCTTTGCTTTATAGTATTTGTTACCAACTTGTATATTTAAGAATCCAATCTTCAGTATCCATTTTTACTTGCATGTGATTACTGGCTTGATTACTCTTCTCCCCTTTTGACTCTCCTTTTTCTCTCCCAGGTCACTTATATCTCCTCCCTTCACCTTCTCTTCTCAACCCAACTCTGTGAATTTCTGCAGGTGTTCCAGGCTGCGGAGAACACTTAGGGAACAGAGCACTGCCTAGATCTCTCTCTCTCCTTTTGATTACCCCCTTTTCCCTCCTGCTCACCTCTATCTCCTTCCTCCTTCTCTTCTCTGTGTAACTCCACGAACCTCTCTGAGGGTTCCAGACTGTGGAGAGCACATACAGAATTGAATATTGGCTAGCTTGCTCTCTCCCCTTTTGATTCCCCCTCTTCTCCTGGTCACCTCTATCTCCCTCCTCCCTCTTCTCTTCTCCATGTAACTCTGTGAGCATCTCTGGGTGTCCCTCACTGTGGAGAATCTTTTCACCATTACCTAGATGTTTTATTATCAGTGCTATATGGATGGAGAAGTCTTGAGGCTACTGTAAGAATAAGACTGAAAACCAGAGACAGGAGGCTCAAGCCTCAAACCTGAGAACACCAGAGAACTCCTGACTCCATGGAACATTAATTGATAAGAGATCATCCAAAAGCCTCCATACCTACACTGAAACCAAGCACTACCCAAGAGCCAATAAGTTCCAGAGCAAGACATACCATGCAAATTCTCCAGCAATGCAGGAACATAGCCCTGAGCTTCAATATACAGGCTGCCCAAAGTCACACCAAACCCATAGACATCTCAAAACTCACTACTGGACACTTCATTGCACTCCAGAGAGAAGAAATCCAGCTCCACCCACCAGAACACTGATGCAAGCTTCCCTAACCAGGAAACCTTGCTAAGCCACTCGTCCAACCCCACCAACAGGGAGGAAACTCACAATAAAGAGGAACCACAAACTGGCAGAATACAGAAAGGCCATCCCAAACACAGCAATCCAAACAAGATGAAAAGGTAGAGAAATACTCAGAAGGTAAAGGAACATGATAAATGCCCACCAAACCAAACCGAAGAGGAGGAGACAGGGAGTTTACCTTAAAAAGAATTTAGAATAATGATAATAAACATGGTCCAAAATCTTGAAAACAAAATGGAGTTACAGATAAATAGCCTGGAGATAAGGATTGAGAAGATGCAATAAATGTTTAACAAGGACCTAGAAGAAAAAAAAAGAGTCAATTAATAATGAATAATGCAATAAATGAGATAAAAAAACACTCTGGAGGGAACCAACAGTAGAATAATAGAGGCAGAAGATAGGATACATGGGGTAGAAGATAGAATGGCAGAAATAAATGAAGCAGAGAGGAAAAAAGAAAAAAGAATTAAAAGAAATGAGGACAACCTCAGGGACCTCTGGGACAATCTGAAATGCCCCAACATTTGAATCATAGGAGTCCCAGAAGAAGAAGACAAAAAGAAAGGCCATAAGAAAATACTCTAGGAGATAATAGTTGACAACTTCCCTAAAATGGGGAAGGAAATAGTCACCCAAGTCCTAGAAACCCAGAGAGTCCCAAACAGGATAAACCCAAGGTGAAATGCCCTAAGACACATATTAATCAAATTAACAAAGATCAGACACAAAGAACAAATATCAAAAGCATCAAGGGAAAACCAACAAATAACACACAAGGGGATTCCCATAAGGATAGCAGCTGATCTTTCAATAGCAACTCTTTAGGCCAGGAGGGAATGTCAGGACATAGTTAAAGTGATGAAAGAGAAAAACCTACAACCCAGATTACAGTACCCAGCAAGGATCTCATTCAGATATGAAGGAAAATTCAAAAGCTTTACAGACAAGCAAAAGCTGAGAGAATTCAGCACAGCCAAACCAGCTTTTCAACAAATGCTAAAGGATCTTCTCTAGACAGGAAACACAGGAAAAGGTGTATAAACTCAAATCCAAAACAACAAAGTAAATGGCAACGGGACCATACTTATCAATAATTACCTTAAATGTAAATGCGTTGAATGCCCCAATTAAAAGACAAAGACTTGCTAAATGGATACAAAAGCAAGACCCCTATATATGCTGTCTACCAGAGACTCACCTCAAAACAAGGGACACATACAGACTGAAAGTGAAGGGCTGCAAAAAGATATTTCACACAAATGGAGACCAAAAAAAAAAAAAAAGGCAGGAGTAGCAATATTCATATCAGATAAAATAGGCTTTAAAATAAAGACTGTGAAAAGAGACAAAGAAGGACACTACATAATGATCAAAGGATCAATCCAAGAAGAAGATATAACAATTATAAACATATACAGACTTCCCTGGTGGCTCAGAGGGTAAAGCGTCTGTCTATAATGCGGAAGACCCGGGTTCGATCCCTGGGTTGGGAAGATCCCCTGGAGAAGGAAATGGCAATCCACTCCAGGCCTATTGCCTGGAAAATCCCATGGACAGAGGAGCCTGGTAGGCTACAGCCCATGAGATTGCAAAGAGTCGGTTGAATGACCAACCAAAAGACAAAGACTGGCTGAATGGATACAAAAACAAGACCCCCATATATGCTGTCTACCAGAGACCCACCTCAAAACAAGGGACACATACAGACTGAAAGTGAAGGGCTGTAAAAAGATATTTCATGCAAATGGAGACCCCCCCCCAAAAAAAAAAAAAAAGCAGGAGTAGCAATACTCATATCAGATAAAATAGACTTTAAAATAAAGGCTGTGAAAAGAGACAAAGAAGGACACTACATAATGATCAAAGGATCAATCCAAGAAGAAGATATAACAATTATAAACATATATACATCCAACATAGGAGCACCACAATATGTAAGGCTGCTGCTGCTGCTGCTGCGTCATTTCAGTCATATCTGACTCTGTGAGACCCCCTACACAGCAGCCCACCAGGCTCCCCCATCCCTGGGATTCTCCAGGCAAGAGTACTAGAGTGGGGTGCCATTGCCTTTTCCGAATATGTAAGGCAAATGCTAACAAGTATGAAAGGGGAAATTAACAATAACATAATAATAGTGGGAGACTTTAACACCCCACTCACACGTATGGACAGATCAATTAAACAGAAAATTAACAAGGAAACACAAACTTTAAATGACACAATGGACCAGCTAGACCTAATTTATATCTATAGGACATTTAACCCCAAAACAATGAATTTCACCTTTTGCTCAAGTGCACACAGAAACTTCTCCAGGATAGATCACATCCTGTGCCATAAACCTAGCCTTGGTAAATTCAAAAAAACTGAAATCATTCCAATCATCTTTTCTGACCACAATGCAGTAAGTTCAGTGCAGTTCAGTCTCTCAGTCGTGTCTGACTCTTTTTGACCCCATAAAGCACAGCACGCCAGGCCTCCCTGTCCATCACCAACTCCTGGAGTCCACCCAAACCCATGTCCCTCTTACTTGGTGATGCCATCCAACCATCTCATCTTCTGTCATCCCCTTCTCCTCCCGCCCTCAATCTTTCCCAGCATCAGGGTCTTTTCCAATGACTCAGCTCTTCACATCAGGTGGCCAAAGTATTGGAGTTTCCGCTTCAACATCAGTCCTTCCAATGAACACCCAGGACTGATCTTTAGGATATTCTGGTTGGATCTCCATGTAGTCCAAGGGACTCTCAAGTGTCTTCTCCAACACCACAGTTCAAAAGCATCAATTCTTCTGCACTCAGCTTTCTTTATTGTCCAACTTTCACATCCATACATGACCACTGGAAAAACCATAGCCTTGACTAGATAGACCTTTGTTGACAAAGTAATGTCTCTGCTTTTTAATATGTTCTATAGGTTGGTCATAACTTTCCTTCCAAGGAGCTAGCGTCTTTTAATTTCATGGCTTCAATCACCATCTGCAGTGATTTTGGAGCCCAGAAAAATAAAGTCAGCCACTGTTTTCACTATTTCCCCATCTATCTGCCATGAAGTGATGGGACCAGATGCCATGATCTTAGTTTACTGAATGTTGAGCTTTAAGCCAACTTTTTCTCTCCCCTCTTTCACTTTCATCAAAAGGCTCTTTAATTCTTCCTCACTTTCTCAATTGCAGGAAAAAAACTATTAAAAATTCCAACATATGGAGGCTAAGCAACATGCTTTGAATAACCAGTAAATCATAGAAGAAATCAAAAAAGAAAAAATATGCATAGAAACGAATGAAAATGAAAACACAGCAACCCAAAACCAATCGGACACTGTAAAAGCAGTGTTAAGGGAAAGGTTCATAGCAATACAGGCTTACCTCAATAAAAAAGAAAAAATTCAGATAAATAACCTAACTCTACACCTAAAGCAACTAGAAAAGGAAGAAATGAAGAACCCCAGGGTTAGTAGAAGGAAAGAAATCTTAAAAATTAGAGCAGAAATAAATGCAAAAGAAACAAAAGAGACCATAGCAAAAATCCACAAAGCTAAAGGCTGGTTCCTTGAGAAGATAAATAAAATTGACATACCATTAGCCAGACTCATCAAGAAACAAAGGGAGAAGAATCAAATGAACAAAATTAGAGATGAAAATGGAGAAATCACAACAGACAACACAGAAATACAAAGGATCATAAAAGACTACTATCAGCAACCATATGCCAATAAAATGGAAAACTTGGAAGAAATGGACAAATCCTTAGAAAAGTATAACTTTCCAAAACTGAACCAGGGAGAAATAGAAGATCTTAACAGACGTATCACAAGCACAGAAATCGAAACTGTAATCAGAAATCTTCCAGCCAACAAAAGCCCAGTAACAGATGGCTTCACAGCTGAATTCTACCAAAAATTTAGAGAAGAGCTAACACCTATCTTACTCAAACTCTTCCAGAAAATTGCAGAAGAAGGTAAATTTCCAAACTCATTCTATGAGACCACCATCATCCTAATACCCAAACCAGACAAAGATACCACAAAAAAAGAAAACTACAGGCCAATATCACTGATGAACATATATGCAAAAATCCTTAACAAAGTTCTAGCAAACAGAATCCAACAACATATTAAAAGCATCATACATCATGACCAAGTGGGCTTTATCTCAGGAATGCAAGGATTCTTTAATATTTGTAAATCAATCAATGTAATACACCACATTAACAAATTGAAAGATAAAAACCTCTGTCATTTGTTGGTTATTCAGAAGTGTGTTGTTCAACCTCCATATGTTGGAATTTTTAATAGTTTTTCTTCTGTAATTGAGATCTAATCTTAATGCATTATGGTCAGAAAAGATGATTGGAATGATTTCGATTTTTTTAAATTTATCAAGGTTAGATTTATGGCCCAGGATGTGATCTATCCTGGAGAAGGTTCTATGAGCACTTGAGAAAAAGGTGAAATTCATTGTTTTGGGGTGAAATGTCCTATAGATATCAATTAGGTCTAACTGGTCTAATGTATCATTTAAAGTTTGCATTTCTTTGTTAATTTTCTGTTTAGTTGATCTGTCCATAGGTGTTAGTGGGGTATTAAAGTCTCCCACTATTATTGTGTTATTGTTGATTTCCCCTTTCATACTTGTTAACATTTGTCTTAAATATTGCGGTGCTCCTATATTGGGTGCATATATATTTATAATTGTTATATCTTCTTCTTGGATTGATCCTTTGATCATTATGTAGTGGCCTTCTTTATCTCTTTTCACAGCCTTTGTTTTAAAGTCTATTTTATCAGATACGAGTATTGCCACTCCTGCTTTCTTTTGGTCTCTATTTGCGTGGAATATCTTTTTCCAGCCCTTCACTTTCAGTCTGTATGCGTCCCTTGTTTTGAGGTGGGTCTCTTGTAAGCAGCATATAGAGGGGTCTTGTTTTTGTATCCATTCGGCCAGTCTTTGCCTTTTAGTTGGGGCATTCAACCCATTTACGTTTAAGGTAATTATTGATAAGTATGATCCCGTTACCATTTACTTTATTGTTTTGGGTTTGGGTTTATACACCCTTTTTGTGTTTCCTGTCTAGAGAATATCTTTTAGAATTTGTTGGAGACCTATCCTATTTAAACTCTTCCAGAAAATTGCAGAGGAAGGTAAACTTCCAAACTCATTCTATGAGGCCACCATCACCCTAATACCAAAACCTGACAAAGATACTACAAAAAAGGAAAACTACAGGCCAATATCACTGATGAACATAGATGCAAAAATCCTCAATAAAATTCTAGCAATCAGAATCCAACAACACATTAAAAATATCATACACCATGACCAAGTGGGCTTTATCCCAGGGATGCAAGGATTCTTCAATATCTGCAAATCAATCAATGTAATTCACCACATTAACAAATTGAAAAATAAAAGCCACATGATTATCTCAATAGATGCAGAGAAGGCCTTTGACAAAATTCAACATCCATTTATGATAAAAACTCTCCAGAAAGCAGGAATAGAAGGAACATACCTCAACATAATAAAAGCTATATGTGACAAACCCACAGCAAACATTATCCTCAATGGTGAAAAATTGAAAGCATTTCCCCTAATGTCAGGAACAAGACAAGGGTGCCCACTTTCACTGCTACTATTCTACATAGTTCTGGAAGTTTTGGCCACAGCAATCAGAACAGAAAAAGAAATAAAAGGAACCCAAATTGGAAAAGAAGAAGTAAAACTTTCACTGTTTGCAGATGACATGATCCTCTACATAGAAAACCCTAAAGATTCCACCAGAAAATTACTAGAGCTAATCAATGAATATAGTAAAGTTACAGGATATAAAATCAACACACAGAAATCCCTTGCATTTCTATACACTAATAATGAGAAAGTAGAAAAAGAAATTAAGGAAACAATTCCATTCACCATTGCAACGAAAAGAATAAAATACTTAGGAATATATCTGCCTAAAGAAACTAAAGACCTATATATAGAAAACTATAAAACACTGATGAAAGAAATCAAAGAGGACACTAATAGATGGAGAAATATACCATGTTTGTGGATTGGAAGAATAAATATAGTGAAAATGAGTATACTACCCAAAGCAATTTACAAATTCAATGCAATCCCTATCAAGCTACCAGCCATATTTTTCACAGAACTAGAACAAATCATTTCAAGATTTGTATGGAAATTCAAAAAACCTTGAATAGCCAAAGCAATCTTGAGAAAGAAGAATGGAACTGGAGGAATCGACTTGCCTGACTTCAGGCTCTACTACAAAGCCACAGTCATCAAGACAGTATGGTACTGGCACAAAGACAGAAATATAGATCAATGGAACAAAATAGAAAGCCCAGAGATAAATCCACACACCTATGAACAGCTTATCTTTGACAAAGGAGGCAAGAATATACAATGGAGTAAAGACAATCTCTTTAACAAGTGGTGCTGGGAAAACTGGTCAAACACTTGTAAAAGAATGAAATTAGATCACTTTCTAACTCCGCACATGAAAATAAACTCAAATTGGATTAAAGATCTAAATGTAAGACCAGAAACTATAAAACTCCTAGAGGAGAACATAGGCAAAACACTCTCAAACATAAATCACAGCAGGATCCTCTATGATCCACCGCCCAGAATACTGGAAATAAAAGCAAAAATAAACATATGGGATCTAATTAAAATTAAAAGCTTCTGCACAACAAAGGAAAATATAAGCAAGGTGAAAAGACAGCCTTCTGAATGGGAGAAAATAATAGCAAATGAAACAACAGACAAACAACTAATCTCAAAAATATACAAGCAACTTATGCAACTCAATTCCAGAAAAATAAATGACCCAGTGAAAAAATGGGCCAAAGAACTAAATAGACATTTCTCCAAAGAAGACATACGGATGGCTAACAAACACATGAAAAGATGCTCAACATCACTCATTATTAGAGAAATGCAAATCAAAACCACAATGAGGTACCACTTCACACCAGTCAGAATGGCTGCGATCCAAAAATCTGCAAGCAATAAATGCTGGAGAGGGTGTGGAGAAAAGGGAACCCTCCTACACTGTTGGTGGGAATGCAAACTAGTGCAACCATTATGGAGAACAGCGTGGAGATTCCCTAAAAAACTGGAAATAGAACTGCCATATGACCCAGCAATCTCACTGCTGGGCATACACACTGGGGAAACCAGAATTGAAAGAGACACGTGTACCCCAGTGTTCATCGCAGCACTGTTGATAATAGCCAGGACATGGAAGCAACCTAGATGTCCATCAGCAAATGAATAGATAAGAAAGCTGTGGTACATATACACAATGGAATATTACTCAGCCATTAAAAAGAATACATCATTTGAATCAGTTCTAATGAGGTGTATGAAACTGGCGCCTATTATACAGAGTGAAGCCAGAAACAAAACCACCAATACAGTATACTAACACACATATATGGAATTTAGAAAGATGGTAATGATAACCCTATATGTGAGACAGCAAATGAGACACAGATGTATAGAAGAGTCTTTTGGACTCTGTGGGAGAAGCTGAGGGTGGGATGATCTGAGAGAATAGCATTGAAACAGGTATCTTATCATATATGAAACGGATCGCCAGTCCAGGTTTGATGCATGAGACAGGTTTCTCAGGGCTGGTGCACCGGGATGACCCAGAGGGATGGGATGGGGAGGGACGTGGGAGGGGGGGTTCAGGATGGGGGACACATGTACACCCATGGCTGATTCATGTCGGTTCAGTTCAGTTCAGTTCATTTCAGTCGCTCAGTCATGTCCGACTCTTTGCGACCCCATGAATTGCAGCACGCAGGCCTTCTTGTTCATCACCATCACCCAGAGTACACTCAGACTCATGTCCATCGAGTCAGTGATGCCATACAGCCATCTCATCCTCATCGTCCCCTTCTCCTGCCCACAATCCCTCCCAGCATCAGAGTCCTTTCCAATGAGTCAACTCTTCGCATGCGGTGGCCAATGTCCTGGAGTTTCAGCTTTAGCATCATTCCTTCCAAAGAAATCCCAGGGCTAATCTCCTTCATAATGGACTGGTTGGATCTCCTTGCAGTCCAAGGGACTCTCAAGAGTCTTCTCCAACACAACAGTTCAAAAAATTGCAAATAGAACTGCCTTATGACCCAGCAATCCCACTGCTGGGCATACACACCGAGGAAACCAGAATTGAAAGAGACACATGTACCCCAATGTTCATCGCAGCAGTGTTTATAATAGCCAGGACATGGAAACAACCTAGATGTCCATCAGCAGATGAATGGATAAGAAAGCTGTGGTACATATACACAAAGGAGTATTACTCAGCCATTAAAAAGAATACATTTGAATCAGTTCTGATGAGATGGATGAAACTGGAGCCGATTATACAGAGTGAAGTAAGCCAGAAAGAAAAACACCAATACAGTATACTAACACATATATATGGAATTTAGAAAGATGGCAATGATGACCCTGTATGCAAGACAGCAAAAAAGACACAAATGTGTATAGTGGACTTCTCGAGTCAGAGGGAGAGGGAGAGGGTGGGATGATTTGGGAGAATGGCATTGAAACATGTATACTATCATGTAAGAATCAAATCGCCAGTCTATGTCCGATGCAGGATACAGCATGCTTGGGGCTGGTGCACGGTGATGACCCAGAGAGATGTTATGGGGAGGGAGGTGGGAGGGGGGTTCATGTTTGGGAACGCATGTACACCTGTGGTGGATTCATGTCATTGTATGGCAAAACCAATACAGTATTGTAAAGTAAAATAAAGTAAAAATAAAAAAAAAAAAAAAACTAAAAAAAAAAAAAGCATCAATTCTTTGGCACTCAGCCTTCCTCACAGTACAACTCTCACATCCACACATGACCACAGGAAAAACCATAGCCTTGACTAGACAGACCTTAGTCGGCAAAGTAATGTCTCTGCTTTTGAATATGCTATCTAGGTTGGTCATAACTTTTCTTCCAAGGAGTAAGCATCTTTTAATTTCATGGCTACAGTCACCATCTGCAGTGATTCTGGAGCCCAAAAAAATAAAGTCTGATACTATTTCTACTGATTCCCCATCTATTTCCCATGAAGTGATGGGACCAGATGCCATGATCTTTGTTTTCTGGATGTTGAGCTTTAGGCCAACTTTTTCACTCCCCTCTTCACTTTCATCAAGAGGCTTTTTAGCTCCTCTTCACTTTCTGCCATAAGGGTGGTGTCTTCTGCATATCTGAGGTTATTGATATTTCTCCCAGCAATCTTGATTCCAGCTTGTGTTTCTTCCAGTCCAGCGTTTCTCATGATGTCCTCTGCATATAAGTTAAACAAGCAGAGTGACAATATACAGCCTTGACATACTCCTTTTCCTATTTTGGATCAGTCTGTTGTTCCATGTCCAGTTCTAACTGCTGCTTGCTGACCTGAATACAGATTTCTCAAGAGGCAGGTCAGGTGGTCTGGTGTTCCCATCTCTCTCAGAATTTTCCACAGTTTATTGTGATCCACACAATCAAAGGCTTTGGCATAGTCAATAAAGCAGAAATAGATGTTTTTCTGGAACTCTCTTGCTTTTTCCATGATCCAGTGGATGTTGGCAATTTGATCTCTGGTTCCTCTGCCTTTTCTAAAAGCAGCTTGAACGTCAGGGAGTTCACGGTTCACGTATTGCTGAAGCCTGGCTTGGAGAATTTTGAACATTACTTTACTAGCATGTGAGATGAGTGCAATAGTGTGGTAGTTTGAGCATTCTTTGGCATTGCCTTTCTTTGGAATTGGAATGAAAACTGACCTTTTCCAGTCCTGTGGCCACTGCTGAGTTTTCCAAATTTGCTGGCATATTGAGTGCAGCACTTTCATAGCATCATCTTTCAGGATTTGAAACAGCTCAATTGGAATTCCATCACCTCCACTAGCTTTGTTCATAGTGATGCTTTCTAAGGCCCACTTGACTTCACATCCCAAGATGTCTGGTTCTAGATTAGAGATCACATCATCATGATTATTTGAGTCGTGCAGATCTTTTTTGTACACTTCTGTGTATTCTTGCCACGTCTTCTTAATATCTTCTGCTTCTGTTAGGTTCATACCATTTCTGTCCTTTATCGAGTCCATCTTTGCATGAAATGTTCCCTTGGTATCTCTAATTTTCTTGAAGAGATCTCTAGTCTTTCCCAATTTGTTCTTTTCCTCTATTTCTTTGTATTGATCGCTGAAGAAGGCCATTTCTTATCTCTTCTTACTATTCTTTGGAACTCTGCATTTAGATGCCTATATCTTTCCTTTTCTCCTTTGCTTTTTGCCTCTCTTCTCTTCACAGCTATTTGTAAGGCCTCTCCAGACAGCCATTTTGCTTTCTTGCATTTCTTTCCCATGGGGATGGTCTTGATCCCTGTCTCCTGCACAATTTCACGAACTTCATTCCATAGTTCATCAGGCCCTCTATCTATCAGATCTAGGTCCTTAAATCTATTTCTCACTTCCACTGTATAATCATAAGCAATTTGATTTAGGTCATACCTGAATGGTCTAGTGGTTTTCCCTACTTTCTTCAATTTAAGTCTGAATTTGGTAATATGAAGTTCATGATCTGAGCCACAGTCAGCTCCTGGTCTTGTTTTTCCGCGGGCGGCTGCAAGAGCCGGCTCACTAAGCACGGGTGGCTGATACATGTCAATATATGGCAAAACCACTACAATGTTGTAAAGTAATTAGCCTCCAACTAAAAAAAAAAGAAAAGAGAGAGACATTACTTTGCCAAGAACAACAGCAACAAATTCCTTTAGAGCCTTCTCTCTCCTTTCCATGTGCCACAGGTGAAACCCATCCATTTTTGTGTTGATCCACAGGGCTCGGCTTCCCTAGAACACCTCTGCTCTTCTTTCTTCACAGTTGCTGAAATGCGAGCTTATCTTTTTACCCCTGTTAAAGTTTCCCCTCCTAGAAAGGCTCATCAGAAATTCAAGGTTGTCTAAGTGTCCAAATTTCCACTCTTCTCAATCCTACACTGGCTAACATGATAACTGTCAAGTATTCTTTTTGCATCACTGCTTTTCATAAGCTGCCTCTTGCCATATAGATCCTAGTTTCCAGAAGGCTAGAAGCATGGCATACACTTAGAAAGATTGTTTTTTAAAATTTTTCCCACATCTAATTTAGTCCCTTCTCATGTGCCAGTTTCTCTTGCTTGTGCTTAGTTGTATCCAACTCTTTTGTGGCACCATAGACTGTAGCCTGCCAGGTTCCTCTGTTCATGGGATTCTCCAGGAGAGAATACTGGAGTGGGTTGCCATTTTCTCCTCCAAGAGATATTCCTGACCCAGGGATTGAAGCTCTGTCTCCTGCATTGGCAGGAGGATTCTTTACCACTGAGCCACTTGGGCTGCAGACTCTTTCTCCTTAGCCCATTTTCTGCCTTAAAGAACAAATGCCATTATTAGTGTATAGGAATGCAAGGGATTTCTGTGTGTTGATTTTATATCCTGCAACTTTACTATATTCATTGGTTAGCTCTAGTAATTTTCTGGTGGAGTCTTTAGGGTTTCCTATGTAGAGGATCATGTAATCTGCAAACAATGAGAGTATTATTTCTTCTTTTCCAATTTGCAACAAAAAGAATAAAATACTTAGGAATATATCTACCTAAAGAAACTAAAGACCTATATATAGAAAACTATAAAACACTGATGAAAGAAATCAAAGAGGACACTAATAGATGGAGAAATATACCATGTTCATGGATCAGAAGAATCAATATAGTGAAAATGAGTATACTACCCAAAGCAATTTACAAATTCAATGCAATCCCTATCAAGCTACCAACAGTATTTTTCACAGAGGAAACAAATAATTTCACAATTTGTATGGAAATACAAGAAACCTCGAATAGCCAAAGCAATCTTGAGAAAGAAGAATGGAACTGGAGGAATCAACCTGCCTGACTTCAGGCTATACTACAAAGCCACAGTCATCAAGACAGTATGGTACTGGCACAAAGACAGAAATACAGATCAATGGAACAAAACAGAAAGCCCAGAGATAAATCCACACACCTATGGACACCTTATCTTTGACAAAGGAGGCAAGAATATACAATGGATTAAAGACAATCTCTTTAACAAGTGGTGCTGGGAAAACTGGTCACCCACTTGTAAAAGAATGAAACTAGAACACTTTCTAACACCATACACAAAAAAACTCAAAATGGATTAAAGATCTAAATGTAAGACCAGAAACTATAAAACTCCTAGAGGAGAACATAGGCAAAACACTCTCCGACATAAATCACAGCAGGATCCTCTATGACCCACCTCCAAGAATACTGGAAATAAAAGCAAAAATTAACAAATGGGACCTAATTAAAATTAAAAACTTCTGCACAATGAAGGAAACTATAAGCAAGGTGAAAAGACAGCCTTCAGAATGGGAGAAAATAATGGCAAATGAAGCAACTGACAAACAACTAATCTCAAAAATATACAAGCAACTCCTGCAGCTCAATTTCAGAAAAATAAACAACCCAATCAAAAAATGGGCCAAAGAACTAAATAGACATTTCTCCAAAGAAGACATACAGATGGCTAACAAGCCCATGAAAAGATGGTCAACATCACTCATTATCAGAGAAATGTAAATCAAAACCACAATGAAGTACCATTTCTCGCCAGTCAGAATGGCTGCAATCCAAAAGTCTACAAGCAATAAATGCTGGAGAGGGTGCGGAGAAAAGGGAACCCTCTTACACTGTTGGTAGGAATGCAAACTAGTACAGCCATATGGAGAACAGTGTGGCAATTCCTTAAACAACTGGAAATAGAACTGCCTTATGACCCAGCAATCCCACTACTGGGCATACACACCGAGGAAACCAGAATTGAAAGAGACACATGTACCCCAGTGTTCATCGCAGCACTGTTTATAATAGCCAGGACATGGAAGCAACCTAGATGTCCATCAGCAGATGAATGGATAAGAAAGCTATGGTACATATACATAATAGAGTATTACTCAGCCATTAAAAAGAATACATTTGAATCAGTTCTAATGAGGTGGATGAAACTGGAGCCTATTATACAGAGAGAAGTAAGCCAGAAAGAAAAAGACCAAAACAGTACACTAATGCATATATATGGAATTTAGAAAGATGGTAATGATAATAACCCTGTATGTGAGATAGCAAAAGAGACACAGATGTATAGAAGTCTTTTAGACTCTGTGGGAGATGGCAAGGGTGGGATGATTTCGGAGAATGGCATTGAAACATGTATAATATCATATATGAAACGAATCACCAGTCCAGGTTCGATGCATGATTCTGGATGCTTGGAGCTGGTGCACTGGGATGACCCAGATGGATGGTATGGGGAGGGAGGTGGGAGGGGGTTTCAGGATGGGGAACACATGTATACCTGTGGTGGATTCATGTTGATGTATGGCAAAACCAATGCAATATTTTAAAGTAATTAACCTCCAATTAAAATAAATAAATTTATATTTAAAAAAGAAAAAAAAAAAAAAGAACAAATGCCAAATAAAACAGCCTGGGCTCTTTAGGTCCCTTCCAATAGCTTCTTGTTGGGACCTCACTTGCTAGTCCCTGGGATAGGAGAGGCAATCTGCACTGTGACTTAAATTCTCAGTAGCAGAGAGTCAGGCTGGGGAGCAGCCAGTCTCCTGAGTCTATTCCTCAGGCCATTTTATAGAAATATTAGGCTTGTGAGTGAAGGGAGAAGATTACTCTACTTTTTTTTTAACGTGCAGAGGCTAGGGTACTGCAGGGTCAGAGAAAGGGTTAGTGTCCGCAAGGAGTGCCCACCAAAGTGCCACTCCCAAGTTTGGCAGGTTTACAGGAAACTCTGAATGGCTATACTTGGTTAAAGGAAGTTGTATTTCATAGGCGGAGGATCTGGAGGACTTGGAAAAACTGGACTATCATGCGACATGGGGAAGCAGATGGCCTTCAGCTCTACTATGTGTGCTTGTTAGGCTGACATCACAAGTTGAATGAGAGAAGAATTAGCCTTCCAGTTTCAGCCCTCTCACACCTGTGAAAATGGGTCCTTGAAAAGCTCCTTGAAATTACTCAGAGGCTATCCCTGAGCTGCAAAACCATAGAGTTAACTCAATTAACAACCGCTGCTGCCGTTTATTGATTTACTTTTCATTGCACATAGAATGCGGAAATCTTAACTGTTAACAGCTACACAACCACTCCCGGGTCAGAAGACAGACCATTACGAACACCCTAGAAAGCTCCTGTGTGTCCTCCAAAGCTCTATCACTGTAAACTAACGAGCTGAGTTCTAACACCATTGATTATTTTTGTCTGTTCTTGCACTCCATGTAAATAGAATCATGCATACATCCTTTGTTGTGTCTGGTTCCTTTTGTTCAACATATTGTCTGTGAGATTAATCCATGTTATTGTGTGGATCAATAGTGTGATCTTTGTATGGTTGCACAATATTCTACTGTGTGAAGAAACCAATATACTTTTTTTTTTTTATCATTCTCTCATTGAACATTTGGCTTATTTAGAGTCAGCGTAGCTTTCTTGAGATTCTAAATTGTTTCCATGTTTCTCCTCTCTTTCTGTCTGCCTTTCTCACTCTCAAACACACACAATCTTATACACAGGATCTTTGCATATGTGGAGCTCTAATTGATAGAGGATCCACTAGACTTTTAAGTTTTACTCGGGAAAAAAATCCCAGACAGAAAAACAAGTAAACAAAAGCAAAGATAAATGAGACAAAAATTTATTTTTCTTGATACAAAGTAATCAAATTGCCATGCAGATAGGACTTACATTTTGTCAATTTGAACTTGTCAGCAGAAGAAATTCAGTTTTTCAGTTGCCTACAAATGTGGTTTGTTTCTCTGAACAGTCAGGTTGTTTGTGGGTAGCATATCCACATTTGTTTTTAGTAAATCAGTGTTCAAAAACTGGGAGAACTCAAGTCAGAAAATTCAAGTTTTCAGATATCTCAAAAAGCTAAAACACCTGGTAGACCTGAGCCCCATTCCCACAGGGCAACACAAACAGGAACTGAGTATGAGCCCCTGCACTCAGACAAGCACATATACCCCTGTCTGCACAGGGCTCGCCTCCATCTACCGCTTCTTACACTGCCTGGTCTGTGTAAGCATGAGAACCCTGCTCCACCATATGAAAGTCTGTCAAATTCATGTCAATTTGTGTTGGTAAAATTTATGTGAATGTCGGTCAAATTCGTCCACTCTTCTCTCACTTAGAATACAGGAATTTGGCAATTCCCTGTTGATGAGAGTGTTTTAGAACTAAAACACTCTAAAATTTGTTGCTTTTTTTATGTGTCCAAAAATCTTTCTAAAAGTACTACATACAAATCTGATTCAAAAAAAAAAAAAGGCTAAAAGAAGAGGGACAGTTCAGAATACATTAAATCTCTGTGTTAAACGCAGACGAGAGAAGGTGTAGAGAGAAGAGCCAGCTGACCTTGCTTCTTCTGCTCAGAGAAACTTCATTCAAAATGTCCACACACAGGCCAGTCTTCCGATCAACATCTATTAGCCGTGTGGGAGGATATTTGACAATGGATGAGAAAAACAGCCCCTCTGATTCACTCGATTAAATACTTCCTGGACCAAATGCAATTCCACCATGATGGGTGGGCTGGGGAGTTACTAACTGCATTTAGTCATTTTCATGGTGCCAGTGATGTTAGAGGGGAGACAAAGTGATTTCCTTTTGCAAACTAGATAATCTGAAGTCTTCTTATGCAAAAATACAAATGTCTCCTGGATACATTTAAAAAATGACAAAATTTTGCTAGACTCACTAGGTAGTAAAGGAAATATATGAGCACCCCCACCCACTCTACAAATAAGTTACATAAACTAGAGAATCTATACAGAGAATAAACTAATGAAAAAGACAGGATAGCCCAGGGAACATGGCAACAACAACACTGATCTGGAGACCAAGCCTTAGGCCCTCTGAATAGCAAAGGCAGGGTGTTTAAGCTTATGAGAAAGAACCTAGAATGGAGCTTTGGAAGAGGGCTAAAGTTGTTACTGCCTTAGAGGAAGCAAAGTAACACTTCCCCCTAGGAAAACACCATTGCTTTAAGCCCTGAGGTTTCCTACATATGAACACTGATGGTGGCTTAGACCATAAAGAATCTACCTGCAATGTAGGAGACCTGGATTCAATCCCTGGGTTGGGAAGATCCTCTAGAGAAGGAAATGGTACTCAATCCAGTATTTTTTCCTGGAGAACTCCATGGACAGAAGAACTTGGCGGGCTACAGTCCATGGGGTTGCCAAGAGTTGGACATGACTGAGTGACTAACACACACACAATCAACTATTACCACAGAAGGAGAAACATCACCAAAATTAAGTTGACAAAATGACAAGCTGGCTTATGCACCCAATAGATTAGCAGATACATACAAAACAGGTATATGTAAAATGTAAAAACAATTAAAAATAGAATAAAGATGAGTATGAGTTGACTGTCAATTTTTTTGGTCAATCTATGAACTGATTTAGAGGTGGAAAATTGGTAAGGGACCGTGATATTCCATGGGTCATATTTTCCCTGAAATTTTCCTGATTTTCCAAACTGTGCATCATCCCAATAAGCTGTCCAATTACTTTGTCCCAAAGATTTCCAGCCTCTCACGACTGTCAGATATCTGTGGTTCAAGGCACCCTAACAAGAACTTTAATTTTTCTGCCCATTATGGTAGTTAAGTCTACCTTGCCACTTACAATAAGTACTGCTTACACACTCTGTTATTCTGGGTCCCATTATTTAAGTGATATTAGGAAGCTCAACTCCCAGATAGCTTTTCTGCACATCAACCCAGCCTATAGATGACAGCCTCCACAGAGCACTCTTCTGCAGAGAATATTTATTGTCTTTGTACAAGGAGTATCCTCTGGGCTCTCTTAGTTAGAAACATAGTCAAGTGACAGGTCCTCAGACAGTACCTAAAACTATCTTCACATTCATTTTAACTTCCTTCTTCCATGAGCTATCTGACCCTTTATCAAGATATGGTAAAACTACCATATGATCCAGCAATCTCACTCCTGGGTATATATCTGGAGAAATTCATAACTCATAAAGATACATGAACCCCAGGGTTCAATGAAGCACTATTTACAAGAGCCAAGACATGGAAACAACCTAAATGTACATCAATAGATGAAAGGATAAAGAATACACAGTACATATATACAGTGGATTATTACTCAGTCATAAAAATAATGGGAAAGACTAGAGATTTCTTCAAGAAAGTTGGAGATATCAATGGAATATTTCATGCAAAGATGGGCTTTAATACTTCATGCAAAGAAATGGCAAGAATGTAACAGAAGCAGAAGATACTGAGAAGAAGTGGCAAGAATACATAGAAGAACTATACAAGAAAGGTCTTAATGAACTGGATAACTATGATGGTGTGGCCACTCACCTAGAGCCAGATACCTTGGAGGGTAAAGTCAAGTGGGCCTTAGGAAGCATCGCTACAAATAAAGCTAGTGGAGGTGATGAAATTCCAGTTGAGCTATTTCAAATCCTAAAAGATGATGCTGTTAAAGTGCTGCAGTCAATATGCCAACAAATCTGGAAAACTCAGCAGTGGCCACAGAACTGGGAAAGGTCAGATTTCAGTCCGATTCCAAAGAAGGGCAATGCCAAAGAATGTTCAAACTACAGTACAACTGTGTTCATTTCACATGCTAGCAAGATAATGCTCAAAATCCTTCAAGCTAGGTTTCAGTACATGAACCAAGAACTTCCAGATGTACAAGCTAGGTTTCAGTACATGAACCAAGAACTTCCAGATGTACAGGCTGGGTCTAGAAAAGGCAGAGGAACAAGAAATCAAATTACTAACATTCTGTTGGATCATAGAGAAAGCAAGGGAATTCCAGAAAAGCATTTACTTCTATTTCATTTCCCTGGAAGAGGGAAAGGCTACCCACTCCACTATTCTGGCCTAGAGAATTCCATGGACTATAGCAGTGGCCCTGGGGTTGCAAAGAGTTGGACACAACTGACTTTCTTTTCACTTCACTTATGTTTCATTGACTATGCTAAAGCCTTTGACTGTGTGGATCACAACAAACTGTGAAAAATTCTTAAAGAGATGGGAATACCAGACCACCTTACCTGCCTCCTGTGAAACCTATATTCAGGTCAAGAAGCTATAGTTAAAACCAGACATGGAACAACAGACTGGTTCCAAATCAGGAAAGGAGTATGTCAAGGCTATATACTGTCACTCTGCAATAACTTATATACAGGGTACACCATGTGAAATGCCAGGCTAGATTAATCACAAGCTGGAATCAAGATTATTGGGAGAAATATCAGCAACCACAGATATGCAGATGATACCACTCTAATGGCAGAAAGTGAAGAAGAACTAGAGAGTTTCTTGATGAAGGTGAAAGGGAGAGTAAAAAAGCTGGCTTAAAACTCAAAATTTAAAAAACTAAGGTCATGGTATCCAGTCCCATCACTTCTTAGTAAATAGATGGGGAAAAAGCAGGAACAGTGGCAGATGTTATTTTATTTTATTTTCCTGCTCTCCAAAATTACTGTGGATGGATGAAATAAAAAATAAAATGATGAGGGGGAAAAAAATATGGGGTCAAAGAAGCTGTGGGTTTTTTTCCTCATTTGCTATAGGCCATCAGAGCATATAAGCTTCAAAGAACCATCCTAGAAACCACAGAGGACAGCTTCAAGAGTCCTTTGCAAAAATACTGAATCTTGAGTTACTGAGTGCTTCTATATCAAAGAAATCCTCACTGTTTCAGCTCCATGTGGGTTCCATCCTCCCCACTATAAACTCAAAGTTTGCTTTAATGTAGGTTTCCTTGGTTTTGAGGGCATAAATTAGCTACGCACTTCAATTTATCAATGGGTATGCCAAATCTTCCCAGGGAAAGGGTGGTACTTTTCTGTTGACTCTATTCTCTAGTTATCAGCTTGGAGGCAATAAGGAGTAGCAGAGAAAGAACTTAAGTGGAATGAGACTTATCATAGGAGGCTTCAGATGAGGTCCTTGTACAGCCATTGGGTAAGGAAGGTGGTTGTTCTCTGTCAAGGGAGAAGGGATTGCTCCTGTCTTCCACGATCAGTTCAGTTCAGCTAAGTCATCTCTGACTCTTTGCAGTCCCATGGACTTCAGCACTCCAGGCTTCCCTGTCCATCACAAACTCCCAGAGCCTACTTAAACTCATGTCCATCGTGCTGGTGATAACATCCAACCATCTCATCCTCTGTTGTCCCCTTCTCCACCTGCATTCAATCTTTTCCAGCATCAGGGTCTTTTCCAGTGAGATGGTTCTTTGCATAAGATGGTCAAAGTGTTGTATTTTCAGCTTCAGCATCAGTCCTTCCAATGAATATTGAGGATTGACAGGACTGGATCTCCTTTAGGATTGACAGGTTGGATCTCCTTACAGCCCAAGGCACTCTTAAGAGTCTCCTCCAAAACCACAGTTCAAAAGCTTTAACTCTTTGGTCCTTGGCTTTCTTTATAGCCCAACACTCACATACATACATGACTACTGGAAAAATCATAGCCTTCAGTAGAAGGACTTTTGCTGGTAAAGTAATGTCTCTGCTTTTTAATATGCTGTCTAATTTGGTCATAGCTTTTCTTCCAAGGAGCAAGTGTCTTCTAATTTCGTGGCTGCACTCACCCTCTGCAGTGATTCCGGAGCCTCAAAATATAACAGTGAAAAATCACCATTTCCATTGGTTCCCCATCTATTTGCCATGAAGTGATGGGACTGCATGTCATGATCTTAGTTTTCTGAATGTTGTTTTTAAGCCAACTTTTTCACTCTCCTCTTTTACTTTCATCAAGAGGCTCTGTAGTTCCTCTTCATTTTCTGCCATAAGGCGTGGTGTCATCTGCATATCTGAAGTTATTGCTATTTCTTCCAGCAATCTTGATTCCAGCTTGTGCTTCATCCAACCCAGCATTTTCCATGATGTACTCTGTATATAAGGTAAATAAGGAGGGTGACAATATACAGTTTTGACATACTCCTTTCCTGATTTGGAACCAGTCTGTTGTTCCATGTCCAGTTCTAACTGTTGCTTCTTGATCTGCATACAGAATTCTCAGATTTCTCAGATTTTTTCTTTTTAGAATAACTAAAGAGCCTCTTGATGAAAGTGAAAGAGGAGAGTGAAAAAGTTGGCTTAAAACTCAATATTCAGAAAACTAAGATCATGGCATCTGGTCCCATCACTTCGTGGTGAACAGATGGGGAAACAGTGGAAACAGTGATAGACTTTATTTTGGGGGGGGCTCCAAAATTACTGCAGATGGTGACTGCATCCATGAAATTAAAAGACACTTGCTCCTGGGAAGAAACGCCATGACCAAACTAGATAGTATATTAAAAAGCAGAGACATTACTTTGCCAAAGAGGACCATCTAGTCAAAGCTATGGTTCATTTCCAAGGCAAACCATTCAATATCACAGTAATCCAAGTCTATGCCCCGACCAGTAATGTTGAAGAAGCTGAACGGTTCTATGAAGACCTTCAAGACCCTCTAGAACTAACACCCAAAAAAGTGATGTCCTTTTCATTATAGGGGACTGGAAAGTAAAAGTAGGAAGTCAAGAAATACCTGGAGTAAAGGGAAAATTTGCCCTTGGAGTACAGAATGAAGCAGGGGAAAGGCTAATAGAGTTCTGTAAAGAGAATGCACTGGTCATAGCAAACACCCTCTTCCAACAACACAAGAGAAGACTTTACACATGGACATCACCAGATAGTCAATACTGAAATCAGATTGATTGTATTCTTTGCAGCCAAAGATGGAGAAGCTCTATACAGTTAGCAAAAATAAGCCTGGGAGCTGACTGTGGCTCAGATCATGAACTCCTTATTGCCAGATTCAGGCTTAAATTGAAGAAAGTAGGGAAAATCACTAGATCATTCAGGTATGGCCTAAATCAAATCTCTTATGACTATACAATGGAGTGACAAATAGATTCAAGGGATTATATCTGATAGACAGTGTGCCTGAAGAACTACTGATGGAGGTTTGTGACACTGTACAGGAGGCAGTGATCAAGACCGTCCCCAAGAAAAAGAAATGCAAAAAGTAAAAATGGTTGTCTGAGGAGGTCTTACAAACAGCTGTGAGAAGAAGAGAAGTGAAAGGTAAAGTAGAAAAGGAAAGATATACCCATCTGAATGCAGAGTTCCAAAGAATAGCAAGGAGAGATAAGAAAGCCTCCTTCAGTGATCAATGCAAAGAAATAGAAGAAAACAATGGAATGAATGACTAGAGATCTCTTCAAGAAAATTAGAGATACCAAGGGAACATTTCATGCAAAGACGGGGACAATAAAGGACAGAATGGTAGGGACCTAACAGAAGCAGAAGATATTAAGAAGAGGTGGAAAGAATAAACAGAAGAGCTATACAAAAAGATCTTCATGACCTAGGTAATCATGATGGTGTGATCACTCACCTAGAGCCAGACATCCTGGAATTCGAAGTCAAGTGGGCTTTAGGAAGTATCAACGAACAAAGCTAGTGGAGGTGATGGAATTCCAGTCGAGCTATTTCAAATCCTAATAGATGATGCTGTGAAAGTGCTGCACTCAGTATGCCAGCAAATTTGGAAAGCTCAGCAGTGGCCAGGACTGGAAAAGATCAGTTTTCATTCCAATCCCAAAGAAAGGCATTGCCAAAGAATGCTCAAGCTACCGCACAATTGCACTCATCTCACATGCTATCAAAGTAATGCTCAAAATTCTCCAGCCAGGCTTCAACAGCTCATGAACTGTGAACTTCCAGATGTTCAAGCTGGACTTATAAAAGCCAGAGGGACCAGAGATGAAATTGCCAACATCCATTGAAAAAGCAAGAGAGTTCCAGAAAAACATCTACTTCTGCTTTATTGACTATGCCAAAGCCTTTGACTGTGGATCACAACAAACTGTGGGAAATTCTTAAAGAGATGGGAATACTAGACCACCTGACTTGCCTCCTTGGGCCACATTCAGTAAATCTGTAATCTAATTTTTTTCCATCAGAGACTCCTGGACACTCATCCACATGGCTGGATCAGTTTCTTCCAAGATGGCTTAGGGAAATTCAGGAGTCAAGGTTCTCAAGTTCGTCCACTCAAATGAACTCATCCCAGATCTCAGCATCCCTATCCGGGCCCTGAATCTTACAAAGTTGTGTATTAAGTCTCAAAGTTCGATATACTTAAAGTTACAGTTTTTCCAATAGATGTGAGAATTGGACCATAAGGAAGGCTGAGCACTGAACTGATGCTTTTGAACTATGGTGCTGGAGAAGACTCTTGAGAGTCTCTTGGACAACAAGGAGATCAAACCTGTCAATCCTAAAGGAAATCAACCCTGAATATTCACTGGAAGGATTAATGCTGAAGCTGAAGCTCCAATAATTTGGGGGCCTGATGCGAAGTATCAACTAATTGGATAAGACCCTTATCTGGGAAAATTGAGGGCAGGAGAAGAAGAGGGCAACATAGGATGAGACAGTTGGGTGGCATCATCGACTCGATGGACATGAGTTTGAAAAACTCTGGGAGATAGTAAAGGACAGGGAAGTCTGGAGTGCCGAAGTCCACTGGGTCACAAAGAGTCAGACACGACTGAGCAACTGAACAACAACATCAAAAATGTGGTCATCTTATTCTACAATCTGTATAATTATCATTGTATGTTATAGCTATTAGATATCCCAACATTTAACTACCTACCTAAGTCTCATCTTGATTTACTACAGGCAGATGCTTGTATAATGATGACCTCCCATTGAACAAGTGTGAACAAGTGTGATGCTACTATATACCAGGATTAATTTTTACTCCAGTTACCACACCAAAAAATTTGTGGTCCGTATTACATTCAGACAGGTGTGTAATCCAATTCCCAAATCCTATCTACAGGGTATCTTTCTACAACCACTTGTTTTAAGCTCAGTTGCCTAGGGACAAGCACTAACAGATAATGCCTTAATTGGAACATGCAATCCCAAGGTAGGAGAGAATAAATGAAGCAAGGAAGAATAAGAAGCAAGAAACAGTGCTATGCTACTATCCAACACAATGCATTATGATGAACCACAAAGAAACAAAGCCAGGAGTTCAGCAAATGCATCTGCTAAGTGACGCAGGAAACCTCTAAACATGCTATGCAAGGACACACGCCAAGGAATAGGACACGGGAGAGACGCATGGAGAGGGACTTTATCTGCCTTGCTCCTCTCTCCCACCAGAGCAAGCTGCTAAGGGTATAGGTCAATGTTTTTCAGTCAGGTATAATTTTATCCCCCAGGGTGACAAAAATAGAGATATTTCATATCTAGAGATCCCATTCTTATTATTGTCACAATTGGGAGAAGCTACTGGCATCTTTTGAGTAGAGGCCAAGAATAACTTTAAACATACTACAATGCACAGGACAGTCCCCCACAATAAGAATTATTCAGCCCAAAACATCATTAATGCTACTGTGACAAAACCTGTTTCAGATAATGGTAACGCTGAAAGAAAATGAAGAGGTACCTAAGGTGTGTCTAACAAAAAAACCAACAGGAAAAACACAGATGTGGAAGACATTTCACAGAAAAGAAACACAAATGGAGAACAAAATATGAAAAAACTGGAACCTCTTTAGTAAACAGGGAACTCAAATCATGGTAAGACACCATTTCACACTCAACTGAGTGGAAAAATTAAGATCTTGAGAACACACAGCGTGGGGAGACTGGGTCTCTGCAGGAATTCTCACTTTTCTGTTGTCCTGGTCAGGAGTGGAAATTGCTACTGTCTCTTTGGGAAAGAGTTTAGCATCATGTTGTAAAGTTGAACAAGTGCATATTTAAGGTGAACACTCATACCAGTTTGTCCGAGACTGTCCTAGTTTTAATGCTGGAAATCCTGTATCTTAGGAAATTCTGAAGTTCCGAGTAAACTGGAATGATTGGCCACCCGTATATCCTAGCAATCTGTTCCTATGTATGTAACCCTAAACAACTCTTGCACAAGCACCAGGAGATATATAAAAAATAATTATAATATCATTTTCATAACAGCAGAAAATAGAAACAATGGTAGAGTCTATCTACAAGAGAATAAATGGTGAGATATTCAGGCAATGTAGTATTTTCTAGCTGTGAAAATGAACTACAGTTACATGTAACAATATAGATGAATCTTAGAAACAACCGTTCGATAAAATGAGTAAATCTGTTGACTCTGAGTACGAGATAATTACAAAACTCAAAAGGAAGCAAAAACAGGGCTTCCCAGGTGGCTCAGTGATAAAGAACTTGCCTGCTGATGCAGGAGACACGGTTTGACCCTGGTTTGGGAAGACTCCACATGTTGCAGAGGAACTAAACCCATGCACAACAACTGAGTCTGTGCTCTGGAGCCTGGGAATTGCAAGTACTGAGCCCACAGCCCACATCTGCTGAAGCCTGCATGCCCTAGAGCCCAGGCTCCACAACAAAATAAGATACCACAGTGAGAAGCCACGTACCACAGCCACAGAGGAGCCCCCACTCACGGTAACTAGAGAGAAGCTCGAGCAGCAACGAAGACCCAGCATCACCAAAGACAGATGAATACTTTTTTCAAAAAAAGGAAACAATAATCAAATATTTCATAAAGATATATTCATGTTTGGCCCAATTTCTTTTTAAGCAAGAACATGGTAAATGGTAGACAAATTTAAGATAGTATCTCTGGAGGGGAGGGGAAAGGAGGAAATGGAATGGAAGGCTCCCTTCTTCCCAAAGAGAAATTAATTAAACTAATCAATTATTACATCCCCAGAAAGTGTTCACTGGATTTTGTATCTTTGCTGTAAACTTTAATGGTGTTATTTATTTCTTTTTTGGCTATGCTATTTTCTGTTTATTTTACCTCTTTTTGTTTTTTTAAAACCCTTCTTTATCTCACTTCTTAGAAATAGATTGGGAAAGAAGAATGAATGTTATACAGTCCCCGAGCCAACAACAGTGGGTGGGTATTTTGGCCTGGCTTGCCATTCACGGATTTTGCAAGCATGTATTTCCAGTCAAATTCTCATTCTGCTTCCAAGGAGCTGGGGATCCCAATGTCAGCCTGTTAAGTCTCATGCTAGAATTGGCTGTACCTGGTCACTTGGGAAGCACCAAACTTAAAACACAGGCCCCAGAGAGCAGTAAAAGCTTAGGAAAACTGCAGAATAGGGCTGCTGTTAATTTACACAGTTTAGTCTCAGAGTGAAGAAATCCATGAATGGAAAGTTACCATTTCAAATGCACATCCCAGTGGAAACACACAGGCACAGATCTCCCTATAAATATGTTATACTTGAAACTTGACCTTGGAGGGTCCAGAGCCTCGGAAGTTTGAGTTTGGGACCATAATCCAAAAATTCTTTGTTTCTACAAAAAGACATTCAGTGTGCTTAGCACACTTACAGAAGTTGTACCACAGAAAGAGAATCTATCACATTAGTCTGCATCATTGCATTACCTCCCTGAAACCACAAACACCGTCACACACTGAAAATTTCTTACATTCAGGCCCACTCCAAACCTCACCTTTTTCTCCAAGCCCTCATCACGGTATTTTCTTCCTTCTTTCCTCCCTCCCTCCCTCTCTCTCTTTGAAATAAACACAAATACTATTATTCTGCCTGCAAGTTAACTTTTGTCTTCCTGAATTCTGGTACTATTTTTTGTGTTTCTAGTCTTTAATCTTGATCCCTTTCATGCACAATGCTCAGCCCTTCCCTTCCCCGCACCCCTGATGCCTTCACTTCCAAATCTGACAGCATCATGGGACACCTTTTTTGTGTGTCTCTGAACACATTCTATTGTCTTTGCCTTAAACATGCTTCTTCTTTATTTTTTTCTGAGGAACAACTACTCACCTTTTACGATTTTAAAAAATTATTTTATTTTTATTTTTGGCTGAACAACATGTGGGAGGCCAGTTCCCCACCCAGGGATCAAACCCCCTGCATTGGAAATGTGGAGTCTTAACCACTGGACCACCAGGGAAGCCCCACCTTGTACATTTTAATCAAGATGTTTCTTTTCTTGGTAAATTGCAATCTCCCTCTGTCTAGTCAAAGCTATGGTTTTTCCGGTGGTCATGTATGGATGTGAGAGTTGGACTGTGAAGAAAGCTGAGTGCTGAAGAATTGATGCTTTTGAACTGTGGTGTTGGAGAAGACTCTTGAGAATCCCTTGAACTGCAAAGAGATTCAACCAGTCCATTCTAAAGGGGATCAGCCCTGGGTGTTCATTGGAAGGAATGATGCTAAAGCTGAAACTCCAGTACTTTGGCCACCTCATGCGAAGAGTTGACTCATTGGAAAAGACTCTGATGCTGGGAGGGATTGAGGGCAGGAGGAGAAGGGAATGACAGGAGATGAGATGGGTGGATGGCATCACCGACTCGATGGACGTGAGTTTGAATGAACTCTGGTAGTTGGTGATGGACAGGGAGGCCTGGTGTGCTGCAGTTCATGGGGTCGCAAAGAGTCAGACATGACTGAGTGACTGAACTGAACTGAACTGAACTTCCTGCATATGTCTTTGAAGCTCTTACCAAAATCCCTCAAGTTTGGACTGTTTCCACAGCCCTCAAATTTGAACTGGCTGTGTGATTTGCTTTGGCCTATAAAGCAGAGGTGACATCTGAGCCTAGGCCTCAAAAAAACCATTCACTCTCTTAAACTTTCCTCAGCCCATGAGGGTGGGCCTGGACTAGTCTGCTGGAGAGCTGAGTTTCCCAATCAGTTACCAGATATGCACCTCAGACTGTCTGAAAGGCACCTGAAGCACCTCAGACTATCGAAACCCCAGGCCACCTGTCAGCTGATAGCAGATAAACCAATAAACCAAGCCCAGGTCAGAACTCAGGTCACAGAGTCTTATGAGCAATAATACATGCTTATTGTCTCAAGCTACTCAGTTGTAGGCTTATTTGTTATGCAGCAACAATGGATGCTCTTTCCTGATCTGATTTAATAGCTGCAACATACTTCTACCATAGCCCCTTATATCAGTACATAGCTTCTTGTGTTTCTCTTCCACAAATGTTCAAGCTATTTAAAAACAGGGCAAATTTTTATTTTGCACCACAAAACCTAACAGCACCTGCCAATAAATGAGTGTCAGAAAAATATCAATGATAATTAGTCAATTAAGGATTATAATGATGGCCAAAGGATGGCTTTGGAGGTAGAGAAACCAGAATTTAAATTGTAATTCAGATTTCTATATGTGTTACTCCACAGATTTTGGCTAACCTCAGACAACTTTATCTGCCCATGTATAAACTGAAACTAGAATTAAATATATGCCGCAGGATTGTGGTTATAAGGTATATATTCCCTTTGCCTCCAACCTGGGGCAGAGCATTGTTGTTGTTCACTTGCTCAGTCATGTCTAACTCTTTGTGACCCCATGGACTGCAGCATACCAGGCTTCCCTGTCCTTCACTGTCTCCTAGAGTTTACTCAAACTCAGGTCCATTGAGTCAGTGATGCCATCCAACCATCTCATCCTCTGTAGCCCCTTCTCTTCCTGCCCTCAATCCTTCCCAGCATCAGGGTCTTATCCAATGAGTCGGCACTTGGCATCAGGTGGCCAAAGTACTGGAGCTTCAGCTTCAGCATCAGTGCTTCCAGTGAATATTCAGGGTTGATTACCCCTTAGGATTGATCTCATTGCTGTCCAAGGGATTCTCAAGAATCTTCAGCAGGACAGTTCAAAAGCATCAGTTTTTTAGTGCTCAGCCTTTTTTACAACGCTCAATGCTCCAATGCTCAAAATCATACATGACTACTGGAAAGGTTTAACAATATGGACTTTCATTAGCAAAGTGATGTCTCTGCTTTTTAATATGCTGTCTAGGTTTGTCATAGCTTTTCTTCCAAGGAGCAAGTGTCTTTTAATTTTGTGGCTACAGTCACTATCTGCAGTGATTTTAGAGCCCAAGAAAATAAAGTCTGTCACTGTTTCCACTTTTTCCTCATCTATGTGCCATGAAGTGATGGGACTGGATGCCATCATCTTAGTTTGGCATAGGACTGGGTGAGTGGTCAACAAATGAGAATAAAAGCATAAAATGTAAGTAAAGGACTTTACTGGTGGTCCAGTGGTTAAGACAATGTCTGCCAACATAGGGGACACAGGTTTGATCTCTAGTATTGTAAGATTCCACATTATGTGGGGCAACTAAGTCCATGCATCACAACTGCTGAGCCCACATGCCTCAACCCTGTGCTGGGCAATAAGAGAAGCCACCATAATGAGAAGTCCATGATGAAGAGTAGCTCCAGCTCACTACAACTAGAGAAAGTGTGCATGAAGGAATGAAGACCTAGAACAGCCAAATAAATTTTTTAAATGTATGAAAAATAATAAAAAATTAAAATGTACAAAAAGCATTTAGTATAATACACAGCTTAGAGATACTCAAAAAACATAATTAATTAATATGACCTAAAAAGTTATGACCAACCTAGATAGCATATTCAAAAGCAGAGACATTACTTTGCTGACTAAGGTCCGTCTAGTTAAGGCTATGGTTTTTCCTGTGGTCATGTATGGATGTGAGAGTTGGACTGTGAAGAAGGCTGAGCGCCGAAGACTTGATGCTTTTGAGCTGTGGTGTTGGAGAAGATTCTTGAGAGTCCCTTGGACTGCAAGGAGATCTAACCAGTCCATTCTGAAGGAGATCAGCCCTGGGATTTCTTTGGAAGGAATGATGCTAAAGCTGAAACTTCAGTACTTTGGCCACCTCATGCGAAGAGTTGACTCATTGGAAAAGATTCTGATGCTGGGAGGGATTGGGGGCAGGAGAAAAAAGGGACGACAGAGGATGAGATGGCTGGATGGCATCACTGACTCAATGGACACGAGTCTGAGTGAACTCTGGGAGTTGGTGATGGACAGGGAGGCCTGGCGTGCTGCAGTTCATGGGGTCCCAAAGAGTTGGACATGACTGAGCGACTGAACTGATAGCCTATTAATGTGATCATGCTCATCATCATTGCTGTCACTTCTTACAGGAGAACTACAGGTGCTCCATCCATAATTCCTTGGCATCATCACCTCTGTACATGCTGACCCGATGGTACCCTCCAATGGCAAACAGCTGGGACTCTCTCACTCCTATATGTAACATGCCTCACTCCCACCTAGATGAAGCAGCCCTCAACCAAGGCAGATGGGAGAATGTGGCTATGTCCCCCAATTTCCCTTCCCTTGGTTATGATAAATCCAAGGTATGTTTTCTACTATATCTAGAATTGCCAAATGAGGCTGTGTACCTTGTCATGGCAGTGATAAAATACATTTCCTGTCTTTCCTCCCTATCTCATATCCCTACTCTTTGACACAGATATATACTAGCATCATCCCCACAGATACACCAGTAGCTCTAGAATCACCATCTGACTCTAGGGAAATCAACCTAAAATAATACTACTCTTACGTTTATTTTACCCTTATTGCTTCAGAATCTAATTACTTCTCCCAGTAATTCTGACTTCCATTTAAGGCCTAGCCTTTTAATGATCTCTCCAGCTAATCAAAGAGTTGTATCCAGCCCACTGATGACAAAACCAAGCACAGGATGTGGTGTGCCATCTTTTGTCTTCTTGGATGCGCTCATCATGGCTCAATTCTCTGAGTATATGAGGACAAAGTGAAATTGTAGTTGATCTTGGGTAGCTCTGTGCTCCTCCTGACGGGCATCTAAAACCCTGGCATTGACTCTTGGCCAAGACAGAGGTGAAACGTACTAGCTTAGTGATTTATACTATGATGATAAGAGTAGTATCCTAGGTATCCTGGACCAGCTTGTCTATGCTGCTCACTAAAATGTATGAATATGAAAGTGAGTTGCTCAGTCACATTCGACTCTTTGCAACTCCATAGGCTATGTAGTCCATGGAGTTCTCCGGGCCAGAAAACTGGAGTGGGTAGCCTTTCCCTTCTCCAGGGGATATTCCCAACCCAGAGATGGAACCTGGGATCAACCCAGAGATCAACTCGCATTGCAGGTGGATTCTTTACCAGCTGAACCTCAAGGGAAGCCCAGGAATACTGGGGTGCATAGCTTATCCGTTCTCCAGCAGATCTTCCTGACCCAGGAATCAAACCAGGGTCTCCTGCATTGCAGGTGGATTCATTACCAACTGAGCTATCAGGGAAAGACAAAAATATATGGATTGATGGTTTGTACTTGTTTACCTGTTTGCAAAGCTGCTTTTGTGGAATATAAAATACCCCTCATAAGTTTGAGCTTTGGCTCCTTTGAGACACATGTATTTTGGTGGTTCATGATCAGAAGACAAAGTATATCCTGTATGGTGAATGGGGACTATACCTGGAAGTCTCAGTCCTCTGAGATGTTTTCTGAACTTGCATTCACCTGCTGGACCCTATCCTGTGCCTTTATGTGTGTACTCAGAGGCATCTTTACAATTATCTGACACTATATAACTATATAGTTATACTGTATATTATATATAGTATAGTATACCATATATAACACTATATATAACTATATCTGACATTATATACCTGCTGCACTGAGGCTCTCTTATGACAACTGAAGCCTTTTGACAGCGGCCTGGTATGGAGGAAGGAAGGGACTATAGCAAGCAAAGTTAGAACCATTTCAGAAAGATATGACTCTTAGAAAGCAGAGCCCAGTATTTTGCTGAGTTTTTTTATTCAGCTGAGTTTTCATGAAAACCTCTCCTAACACAGACTTGAGGTTGGTCCATGCTCCAACAGTGGCTGTGGGCTTCTTGAAATCTTGGACCCCCTGCCAAGGTCACTGCATAATTCTCTGTCCTCCCACCACTACCTGTGAGCTCTGCCCAATGGGTATATACTCCAATATAGAAGCCCTGTCTTTGGAGAGTATCAGTTTCTCTGGTAAGAATTGGTTGAATCCACATACTGCTGTCTTTTTTAAAAAAATTGAAGTATAGTTAATTTACAACATTTCAGGTATCAAGCAAAATGATTTAGTTATACACACATACATATATATGCATATGTGAGTGTGAGAGTGTTAGTCACTCAGTTGTATCCAGCTCTTTGTGACCCCATGGACTGTAGCTTGCCAGGCTCCTTTACTTTCTGAGCCACTAGGAAAGCACATATGTACATATTTTGAAGGTGCATATGTATATATTCTTTTTCAAATTCTTTTCCATTATAGGTTATTACAAGATAGTGAATAGTTTCCTGTGCTATATAGTAGGTCTCATTGTTTACCTACTTTATCTATAGTATTTTTTCTGTTAATCTCAAGCTCCTAATTTATCCCTCTCTTTCTCTCTTCTCGCTTTCTTAATCAATTAAGTTAGCTTTCTGTCTGTGAGTTTGATTCTGTATTGTAAAAAAGTTCACTTTTATCATATTTTTACATTCCATATATAAGTGATATCATATGATATCTCCTGTCTGAGTTACTTTTTATGGATAACTAATATTCTACTGTGTATATGTACTACATATATAGTTCTCTGTGCTATACAGCAGGATGATATTTATCAATCAATGATATTCTACTATATATATGTATATATATGATATTCAATGATAAGAGCTATTCATATATGTTGGAAACAATTCCTTACATATTCCCATCTTTTTAAAACATCAATTTTAAGTAGTATTTTAATTTTCTCTTTAATACTCCACCTAGGAATAATCCATAGGAAAGTTTTAGTCTTTAAGTTATGCTTCACTAAGCTAAGCCATTGGTCCTTTAAAAAACTCATTTCTTATCCAGAAAGGTACCCTTAATATCGACTATCTCTCTGTGACCCAAGTAACACTGTTCTCAGAAGTTAGGAACCATACAGTAACGAAGGGAGTTGTTATAAAAGCATCTGGAAGGCTTAAGCCTCCAAGTGTTGCCTTGAACATGATATTTCACAGCAGAATTTTATGCCTTCTCACAGTGTGACATCAACCTCCTCTAAATTTCAGAAGCCACAAATATATACATCATAGACTGAAACAGCAAAATAAATTACCATTTATGTTATAGTAACCACCATAAACCAGCAAAATAACCACCATTATATACCAATGGTTATAAATCACCACTCTCAAGGGACTGTTGAGAGTCCCTTGGACAGCAAGGAGATCAAACCAGTCCATCTGAAAGGAAATCAGTCCTGAATAGTCATTGGAAGGATTGATGCTGAAGCTGAAACTCCACTGCTTTGGTCACCTGATGCGAAGAGCTGACTCATTAGAAAAGACCCTGATGCTGGGAAAGATTGAAGGCAGGAGGAGAAGGGAGCGACAGAGGATGAGATGGTTGGATGGCATCACTGACTCAATGGACATTAGTTTAAGCATGCTCTGGGAGCTGATGATGGACAGGGAGGCCTGGTGTGCTACAGTCCATGAGGTGGACAAGAGTCAAACATGACTGAGTGACTGAACTGACCTGAACCAACTGTACATTAAAACTCAAATAGCAGCATACCTTACATATGACAATTAGAATTATGTTTGGGAATTCATAAAGGACATTGGTGATCATCTAGTTTAAGTCGGTGGAAGGACATCCAAAACCTATTTTAAATCCATCTATTCTCAGTGCCAGGTCTCTAAGCCAACTCATCATGCTCACTTGCCTAGGGGACAGCATCCTATTTTCCACAATGACTGAGCTCTACCCCTACCTAAACAACAGTCTTTTACAAATGTAACATAAACTCACTTCTTTACTATTAACCCTCCAAAGGCTTCTGTCTTTGTTGGACTGAAGTCAAGCCAATTGTCCATGTCTAAAGACTCTGCAACTTCCTCTCTATATCATGCTTCTCCAAATACCCTCTTGAACATCTGGATTCTGGTTCATAGCACATGTAAGATCCTATCTTCAAGCTTTTACCCTGTGGGCTCTTTTCCATCACTCAGAATTCTCTGAGTGGTCTTCTCTTTATACTGAAACAGAAGTTGCCCTTTATTTATTCTTTTCCTCATTAACCTGTTTATCATGTTCATAAACATTATAAATGGCTGCCAGCCTCTTTTGCATTTATTGACAATCACTCCTTGGTATCTGGGGACAATTGGTTTTAGGACCCTTGTGGATACCAAAACCCATGGCTGCTCAAGTCTCTTGCATAAAATAACATAGGAAAGTCAGCCCTCTGTATTCATGGATTCCCCATCCAAGGGTTTAACAAGGATGCTGAATGTGAGGATAGGGAGGTTCAACTCTACTTACTTACCTCCTCCCACTAGAATGTCAGCTCTTTCAAAGCTGTCACCTTGCCTTTTTTGTGTACTATCATATCCCTAAGTGCCTAGAACAATGTGCAGACATGTAGAAGCCACTCAGTAAATACATACTGAATAAAAAGGGTACTTTTTTGTTTTCTTACCACTGCATGACTTAAAATTTAAAATGAAAAAAAAAAACATAACATAATTTATTACCCTACCTTTTTGATGATGGCTGTGGATGAATCAGACTCCAGAGGAGTGTGGCTATTTCTGTTCTGCAACTTTTTGTTGGTGCTCTTCACTGCTCTTCATTTTTCTTCAGTGTTCATTTTGGCAAGAGGTGGGAACATTTTGCCATAGTGTATTTCTGCAACAACATGGTACCAACATGAGTCAGAACCCCACCAACATTATTCTTTGTTTAAAAATAAACATAAAACCTCATTTACTTCATACTCTCCTCCATGCTGTACATCCCCTGTTTACTGTTTCAACACTCTTCCTCAATATGCAGCTACAGACCTGCATGTTACTACCTGGACACCCCTAGGCAATGTTCCCTTAGCACTGCCTGCATCAGTCACAGCACTTCCTCTAATCATTCCACTGTGAGTCCATCTCTCCCACTGATGGTGAGCCCCCTCTGGGGACAGGTACTACACCTTTGGCCCATGAATCCTTAGTCTCACTCACTCTCTAGTAATGATACAAGTTGTATACAGCTGATTCTCATTATTTGTAGTAGTTATGTTCTATAGAGTTGTCTGTGATACTGAATGAGTGATGCTGAACCATTGGACTAAGAGGAAATACAGCATTATGTTTATGTTCATCTTTGGCCTCAACACTGGTACCACTCACTCAATACACAACCTCGTATGGTTTTACGTTAATTTCCACATAAAGATGCCTTATTTAATTGTTGTTGTTGTTCAGTTGCTCAGTCATGTCCGAGTCTTTGAGACTTCATGAACTGCAGCACCCCAGACTTCCCTGTTCTTCACTATCTTCCAGAGTTTGCTCAACTTATGTTCATTGAGTTTGTGATGCCATCCAACCATCTCATCCTCCGTTGCCCCCTTCTTTCCCTGCCTTCAATCTTTCCAGCATGAAGTTCTACTTCGATAAGTTGGCTTTTTGCATCAGGTGATCAAAGTATTGGAGCTTCAGCCTCAGTCCTTCCAGTGAATATTTGGGATTGATTTCCTTTAGGATTGACAGGTTTGATCTCCTTTGCAGTCAAAAGTACTCTCAAGAGTCTTCTCCAGCAGCACAGTTGGAAAGTAGCAATTCCTCAGCATTCAGCCTTCTTTACAGTTGAACACTCATATCCATACATCATGACTATTGGAAAAACCATAGCTTTGGCTATATAAACTTTTGTCAGCAAAGTGGTGTTTCTGCTTTTTAATATTCTCTCTAGGTTTGTCATAGCTTTTCTTCCAAGGAGCAAGAGTCTTGTTATTTTAAGGCTGCAGTCACTGTCTGCAATGATTTTGGAGCCCAAGACTATAAAGTCTGTCACTGTTGCCATTGTTATTCCACATATTTGCCATGAAGGGATGGGACCAGATACAATGATCTTAGTTTTCTGAATGTTGAGTTTTAAGCCAGATTTTTCACTCTCTTTCAACTTCATCAAGAGACTCTTTAGTTCCTCTTTGCTTTCTGCAATGAGGGTGGTTTCATCTGCATATTTGAGGTTGTTGATGTTTCTCCTGGCAATATTGATTACAGCTTGTGCTTCATCCAGCCCAGCATTTCACATGATGTACTCTGCATATAAGTTAAATAAACAGGGTGACAATATTCATCCTTGATGTACTCCTTTTCCAATTCTGAACCAGTCTGTCGTTACATATCTGATTCTAACTGTTGCTTCTTGACCTGCATACAGGTTTCTGAAGAGGCAGGTAAGGTAGTCTGTTTTTCCCATTTCTTTAAGAATTTCCCACAGTTCGTTGTGATCCACACAGTCAAAAGTTTCAGTGTAGTTAATGAAGCAGAAGTAGATGTTTTTCTGGAACTCTCTTGATTTTTTGATGATCCAATGGATATTAGCATTTTGATCTGTGGTTCCTCTCTAAGAATGTGAATTCTCAGTTCACATACCATTGAAGTCTAGCTTGGAGAATTTTGAGCATTACTTTGCTAGCATGTAAAATGAGTGCAATTGTCTGGTAGTTTGAACATTCCTTGGCATTGCCTTTCTTTGGGATTGGAATGAAAACTGACCTTTTCCAGTCCTCTGGCCACTGCTGAGCTTTCCAAATTTGCTGGCTTATTGAGTGCAGCACTTTTATACCATCATCTTTTAGGATCTGAAATAGCTCAGCTGGAACTCCATCACATCCACTAGCTTTGCTCGTAATGATGCTTCCTAAAGTCCACTTGACTTTGCACTCCAGGATGTCTGGCTCTAGGTGGGTGTTCACACCATCGTGGTTATCTGGGTCATTAAGATCTTTTCTATATAGTTCTTCTGTGTATTCTTGCCACCTCTTCTCAGTATCTTCTACTTCTGTTAGGTCCATACAATTTCTGCCCTTTATTGTGCCCATCTTTGCATGAAATGTTCCCTTGGTATCTCTAATTTTCCTGAAGAGCTCTCTAGTCTCTCCCAATCTATTGTCTCCCTCTATTTCTTTGCACTGATCACTTAGGAAGGCTTTCTTATCTCTCCTTGTTATTCTTTGGAACTCTGCATTCAGATGGATATGGCTTTTCTTTTTCCTTGCCTTTGACTTCTCTTTTCTCAGCTATTTCCTCCTCAGACAACCATTTTGCCTTTTTGCATTTCTTTTCTTGGAGATGTTTTGATCACTGCCTCCTGTACGATGTCACATGCCTCCATCCATAATTCTCTAGGCACTGTCTATCAAATCTAATCCCTTGAATTTATTTATCACTTCCATTGTATAATGATAAAGGATTTGGTTTAGGTCATACCTGAATGGCCTAGTGGTTTCCCATACTTTCTTCAGTTGAAGTTTGAATTTTGTAATAAGGAGTCCGTGATCTGAGCCACAGTCAGCTTCCGGTCTTGTTTTTGCTGACTGTATAGAGCTATTCCATCTTCAGCCACAGAGAAGATAATCTGATTTCAGTATTGACCATCTGGTGTTGTCCATGAATAGAGTCATCTTTTGTGTTGTTGCAAGAGGGTGAATGCTATGACCAGTGTGTTCTCTTGGCAAAACTCTGTTAGCCTTTGCCCTGCTTCATTTTATACACCAAGGCCAAACTTGCCTGTTACTCCAGGTATCTTTTGCTTTCCTAATTTTGCATTTCAGTCCCCTATAATGAAAAGGACGTCTTTTTTTTTTTTGGGGGGGGGGTGTTAGTTCTAGAAGGTCTTGTAGGTGTAGAGATCAAGACTTGTAGACCTACAAGACCTTATTTAATATCTGTTTATTCACTGAAAGTCAACCCACAGCCAAGAGTACTGTAACTCGTGCCTGAGCCAAGCTTATCCAAGACACATAGATACTCGATAAGGTGCATCACAGCCTCCCAGCATTTAGGAACACTAAACAACACTTCAGCACTATGCTCTGGTGGATGGCTGGTGTACATTTCCAACAGCAAAATCACCAAGAAAAAGCACAGAAATACAAAAATATAAGAAGGTGCCTTGAAAATATAAAATCCATCAATAATGAGGATTGGATGAATATACACTGGTGAGTTATATGCACTGCCATTGAAATGAGCAAAAAATAAATACTACTGATAGCATATAAAGAGACTAAGAAAGATTTCATATGCCTCATGAACAGTTCAGGAACTGAAGGCTGTTATTCTTGCCTATTCTAATAAAAGGACAAATTCCAGATATCACCCAATTTCAGACAAGCCCAAAGAAAACTTCTTTGAAAATAATTATAGGTTGAGAGTCTACCTTATCGATTAGGCATAACCCAAAGTGCTCTCGAAAAGATGGCTCCATTTTTTCTCCTGAGATTATAAGAAATACCTGCTGTTATTTCATTATATGCATTAGTTAACTGTAGGTACACAATGTGATATTTCCAAAACATTTTTTAAATAACAATGCCAATACTTTGTGACATAAACAGCAAAGATTTTATACTTCCACTATCGACTTTCTAATGCATTTGAAGGACATTTAAAACTTCCTTAAGAATATAGATTTTATGTTTTAAGGCTGCTGCAAAATTTTTCCAATTAAGTTTAGTTCTCAAAATTTTAAACTGGTTAAATTTAACCCTGATTTAATTGTAGTTCATAGGAAGTAATTAGTAAAATCGCCATTGCAGAAGCATGCCCTATGTTTTAAACTACCATTCCTTCCATCAGTAGGATTTGCAGAAGATGATGTTTTGTGTAGAAACAAAAGGATGATTCTGAAAGCTCAGTTCCAATGTGTTCAAAGTCCAATAAAATATAGGTAGACACAGGTTCCTTTTAAAGTCTTGTGAGACTCTCTTCATATATTTCAGAGTATCAGAAGATAAGTCATCTTGTCAGGAAATGCAATTTCAGGATTGATAAAACCATATGGGGAGAGAGACCAAGATGGCGGAGGAGTAGGTGGACGTGGAGTACATGTCCCTCCACGGATACATCAGGAATACACCTTCAGACACAGAAGTGCATGCAGAACACCAGCTGAGAGCAGACAGGAGCACCTGATCAGTGGGGAAGGATACATAGTACCATGCAAAACTTGGTAGGATGAAGGCACCAGGGGGAAAAATCAGGAGTGTTAGTAGGACTGGACTTCCCTTGGCAGGTGGTGGAACTGAAACAGGGGTCTGATCCCCACCTTGGGGCAACTGTCTACGTCAGAGGAGAAACATTTACGGCTGAGAGTCAAAGAGCTGATCTGTGACAGCTGAAATGGAATAAGAATGAGACAGTCCTTGCCACGGCCATACAAACCCTGGACAGGGATACAGGTCCCGTGGAAGGTGCAGTGGCTGGGAGCTGGAGTTTGGGGATTGTGGTGACGGCTGCTGTTGACTGTGGAGAGATGATCGCGGGGATGTGAGGTAGGAGATTGTGGTGGGAAATGCCTGTGGAGGGAAGCCAGGCAGCCATGGAAGCAAGGCAATACTGCTGAATCACACGTAGGGGATGGAGCCATCACCATAGCCCCTCTCTCTCCCCACACACCAGCATCAGGAGCTGAACAATAGAGAGGCTGGGCGATCAAATGCCTGATGTACTGAACTACAGAGTAGTATCCCATCCAGGGTTCTCCTTTAATAGACTTATGCACCAAAATACAGAGTAGGACCCCATCCAGGGTGCCCCTTTAAGTGCCAGACATGCCAAATAACACAGAAGGACCCCAGGCAAGGGAGCCCTCTAAGTGCCAGACTGGGCAGAGCTACAGAGAAAGACTGGCCAAAGAGGCCTTCTGATTGCCAGCTACAAGAGACTCGAAAAAAGACTCTGATAGGGCCACAACTCCTGTAACAGAGGCAGTCTGTGTCCTGCACACTTGGTGCTGCTAGGGTCCCCACAAGCCCAGCAGCTGTGCCACCTTCATGCTCAACCCTCACTGGGGCAGAGCTGCCACAGGCAAAAAAAAAGTCTTGCGTCTATGCATGCAGGGTCGCTTCAGTCTTGTCCAACTCTTTGCGACCCTGTGGACTGTGGCCTGCCAGGGTTCTCTGTCGAGGGGATTCTCCAGGCAAGAGTAATGGAGTGTATTGCCCAATACTGGTTGCCATACCCTTCTAGAGCACTATACCTCCTGCTGCCCTAGTTTCCGACTCCCCTGAGTACCTGTGACCCAAGCAGGTGCACCACCTGCACATCTGGCCCTCACTGGGGCAAACCCAAGTCCTCCAGGGAAGCCTCAGGAACAAACACAAGTGGACAACCCACATGCAGAAGTGGAAATAAAACCACAATGGAAACCAAGGGGGAAGAAGACCCAAAACCTTCCCACCAGCTGCACAAGCTGCAGATTAAATCCACATGATCCACTAAGCAGACTCTGTGTCTATAGAATATATAAAAGGACATTGAGAGCTCCCACAAAAGACAACACACTAGTTCTGATAGCTGTGGCCATTGGAGGCAAGACACACAGGACTAGGACCGAATTAGAATCTGAGCTGCCCCCACATCAGGTCCAGAGACCGGCACAGTGTTGGAGGGCATCCTAGGGAGGTGAGGTGGACTGTGACTCTCAGAGAGGGTCTCTGACAGCAGAGACTCAAGAAAAACATTTATTATTCTTATGTTTGACTTGTTTTGTAGATTCTTTTGGATTTTTCTTTCTTTTTTTCCCCTCCCCTCCCCCCGTTGTAGTTACTGATTTTCTTGGCACTATGAAATCTAACTAAGCTTATGAGATTTTTTTTTTTTCTCAAAGTCACATTTTTTTTATTGTTGTTATACATAGAGGCTGGCAAGCCCAACCTCTGCCTCTATGTTGGGCTTCTGCAGTTCTGTGGAGTTTTCCTTTTTTATTTTCTTTCTTCCTTTTTATCTTTCTCTTTTTAAATCTTTAATTTTTTAAACGTATTTTTCTATATTTATTCCTTTGTTTGCTTTTCTTACTGTTCTTTCCCCCTTGCAGTTAATCTTGTATATAAATCTCCTTTATATACCTGTATTTAACTTTCCATATTTATTCTTTCTTTCTTTTCCTTCTTTCCTTTCCTCTCAACATATTTGTTAGTTTTGTTTTCATTGCTTTATTCCCCACCTGGCACATTGCTTTGGTTTTGTTTTCCAGTTTGTGCTTTAGTTACCTTTGTTCTTAACTGGTAGAGACAATTTTTTATTTCCTTTGTTTGCCAGGTCAATCTATTGCACTTTATTTTTGTTAGACTGTTTTGTTTTTGCTTATGGATGTATACATATATGTGTATATTACATTATTTTAATTATTATTTGCCTGATTTGGTAACTGTCATTTGTTTGGAGTTAATCTTTGATTTCTCATTTTTGGCTTAGTGCCATAAAAAACCACTTGTGGAATCTTCGTTTCTGACCAGAAATCAAGCCCTAATCCTTTGGAATGAGAGCACTGACTCCAAGAGTCTAGACTACCAGAGATCTAACCCTAGTGAATATCAAATAGTGAGAACTCACACAAAGGAAGCCACTTGAATACAAGACCCGGCATCACCCAACCACCAATAGCACCCTGTGAAGTATGACACATCTAAACAACAAACAAAACAAAAATACAAACCCAATCATCAGCAGACAGGATTGCCACCTCCACCTTGCCCATTAGAGGAAAAACAAACCCAGCACAAATCTCACCCTGTAGGAAGCTTACACAAACCACTGGGTCAAACTTAGGAAGGCAGAAACCAAAAGGAAGAAAGAATTCAAACTTGAATTCTGGGAAAAGGAGACCTCAAACACAATAAGTTAAAAAAAGAGTGAAAAGGCACAGAAATACTACACAAATGAAGGAACAAACTGGAAACACAGAAGTCCAAATAAATGAAGAGGAAACAGGAAAAGTACCTGAAAAAGAATTCAGACTAATGATAGTAAAGATGATCAAAAGCCTTGAAAACAAAATGGAGAAAATGCAAGAAGCAATTTAAAAAGATCTAGAAGAATTAAAGAATAAACACACAGAGACAAATAGCACAATTATTGAAATTAAAAATATTCTAGAAGGAATCAATAGCAGAGTATCTGAAGCAGAACAAATCAGTGAGCTGGAAGATAAAATGGTGGAAATAACTTCTGAAGAGCAGAATAAAGTAAAAAGAATGAAAAAAAAAAAAAAAACAGGGTAGTCTCAGAGACCTCTGGGACAATATCAAACACACCAACATTCAAATTATAGGGATCCCAGAAGAAGAACAGAAAAAGAAAGGGTATGAGAAAAATTTTGAAAAGATGATAATTGAAAATTGTCCCAACATGGAAAAGGAAATAGTCAAGTTCAAGAGGCACAAAGAGTCCCATATAGGATAAACCCAGGGAGAAACACTCCAAGACATATACTAATCAAACTAAAAAAGACTAAACACAAAGGAAGAGTATTAAAAGCAGCAAGGGAAAAGCAACAGGAAACATACAAGGGAAACCCCATATGTTTAACAGCTGATCTTTCAGCAGAAATTTTGCAGGCCAGAAGAGAATGGCAGGATATATTTAAAGTACTGAAAAGGAAAAATCTACAAAAAAGATTACTGTACCCAGCAAGGATCTCATTCAAAATTGATGGAGAAATAAAAAGCTTTTCAGACAAGCAAAAGTTAAGAGAATTCAGTACCACCAAACCAGCTTTACAACAAATGTTAAAGAGACTTATATAGTCAAGAAATACAAGAGAATAAAAAGATCTAAAAAAATCAACCCCAAACAGTTAAGAAAATGGCAATAGGAACATATATGTCAATAATTACTTTAAATGTAAATGGATTTAAATGCTCCAACCAAAAGACACAGACTGGTTGAATGGATGCAACAACAAGACCCATAGATAGTCTGTCTACAATAAACCCACTTCAGACCTAAAGAGACATATAGACAAAGTGACAGGATGGAAAAATAGATCCCATGCAAATGGCAAGCAAAAGAAAGCTAGAGTAGCAATCTTCATACCAGACAAAATAGACCTTAAAATAAAGAATACAAGAGACAAGGAAGGATGCTACATAATAATCAAGGGGTCAATTCAGGAGGAAGACGTAACAATTGTAAATATCTATGCACCAAACACAGAAGCACCTCACTACATAAGACAAACACTAAAAGACATAAAAGGAGAAATTGACAGTAACACAATAATAGTAGGAGACTTTAACACCCCACTCACACCAATGGACTTCAGAGAAGGCAATGGCACCCCACTCCAGGACTCTTGACTGGAAAATCCCATGGATGGAGGAGCCTGGTAGGCTGCAGTCCATGGGGTCATGAAGAGTCAGGCACGACTGAGTGAATTCATTTTCACTTTTCACTCTCATGCATTGGAAAAGGAAATGGCCACCCACTCCAATGTTCTTGCCTGGACAATCTCAGGGACGGGGGAGCCTGGTGGGCTGTCATCTATGGAGTTGCACAGAGTCGGACACAACTGAAGTGACTTAGCAGTAGCAGCATACCAATGGACAGATAATCAAAACAGAAAATTAATAAGGAAACACAAGTATTATATGATACATTAGATGAAGTGGATCTCACTGATATCTTCAGGACGTTTTATCCAAATGCAGAAAAATACACCTTCTTCTCAAGTTCACATGGAACATTCTCCAGGAGAAACCACATCTTGGGTCACAAATCAAACCTCAGTAAATTTAAGAAAATTGAAGTCATATCAAGCATTGTCTCTGACTACAACACTATGAGACTAGATATCAATTACAAGAAAAAAAAAACAGTAACAAACACATGGAGATTAAACAATACATTTCTAAATAACCAACAGGTTGCTAAAGAAATCAAAAGGAAATAAAAAAAATTCTAGAAACAAATGACAATGAAAACACAACTCAAAACCTATGGGATACAGCAAAAGCAGTCTTAAGAGAGAAGTTTAAAGGAATACAATTCTACCTCAAGAAACAAGAAAAACATCAAATAGATAACCTAACTTTACAGATAAAACAAATGGAAAAAGAACAAAAAAAAAACCCTCAAAATTAGTAGAACAAAAGAAATCATGAATATCAGAGAAGAAATAAATGAAAAAGAAATTAAAGAAACAATAGTAAAGATTAATAAATCTAAAAGCTGGTTCTTTGAAAGATAGAACAAATTGACAAATCTTTCACCTGACTCATCAAGAAAAAAAGAGAGAAGAATCAAATCAACAAAATCAGAAATGAAAAAGGAGAGGTTACAACAGACAGTGCAGAAATACAAAGGATTATAAGAGACTATTATAAACAACTATATGGCAATGAAATGGATAACCTGGAAGAAATGGACAGACTCTTAGAAAAGTTCAGTCTTCCAAGACTGAACTGAGAAGAAATAGAAATTATGAAGGAACCAATTACAAGCACTGAAATGGAAGCTGTGATAAAAAGCTCCCAAAAAATGAAAGCCCAGGATAAAATGGCTTCATAGGAGAATTCTATCAAACATTTATAGAAGAACTAGTGCCTACTCTTCTAAAACTCTTCAAAAAATTGAAGAGTAAGGAACACTTCCAAACTCATTCTATGAGGCCACCATCACCCTAATACCAAAACCAGACAAAGACAACACAAAAAAAGAAAACTACACGTCAATATCACTGATGAACACAGATGCAAAAATCCTCAACAAAATTTTAATAAATAGAATTCAGGAACACATCAAAAAGCTGTGATCAATAAACCCACTGTGATCAAGTTGGGTTTATTCCACAGATGCAAGAATTCTTCAATATATGCAAATCAATCAATGTGATACACCACATTAACAAACTGAAAGACAAAAAGCATATGATAATCTCATTAGATGCAGAAAAAGCCTTTGACAAAATTCAGCACACATTTATGAATAAAACTGGTCAGAAAATGGGCACAGAAGGAACCTACCTCAACATAGTAAAGTCCATATATGATAAGCCTACAGTAAACATTATTCTCAAAGGTGAAAAACTGAAAGAATTCCCCTTAAGATCAGGAACAAGACAAGGGTGTCCATTCTCACCACTATTATTCAGCATAGTTCTGGAAGTACTAGCTACATCAATTGGGGAAGAAAAAGAAATAAAAGGAATCCAAATCAGAAAAGAAGTAAAGCTCTCACTGTTTGCAAATGAAAATCCTAAAGATAGCATCAGAAAATTACTAGAGCTAATTAGTGAATTCAGTAAAGTTGAGGATACAACATCAATACAGAGAAATCACTTGCATTTCTATATACTAACAATGAAAAATCAGAAAGAGAAATTAAGGAATCAATTCCATTTACCATTGCAACAAAAAGAATTAAATATCTAGGAATAAATTTACCTAAGGAGACAAAAGAAACAGACGGAAATTTATACCATGTTCCTGGGTAGGAAGAATCAATATTGTGAAAGTAACTGTACTACCAAATGCAATCTACAGATTCAGTGTGATCCCTATCAAATTGCCAATGGCAATTTTTCACAGAACTAAAACAAAACATTTCACAATTCACATGGAAACACAAAAGACTCCATATAGCCAAAGCAGCCTTGAGAAAGAATGGACCTGGAGGAATCAACCTTCCTGACTTCAGATTATACTACAAAGCTACAGTCATCAAGATAGTATGATACTGGCACAAAAACAGAAATATAGACCAATGGAATAAGATAGAAAGCCCAGAAATAAATGCATCCACCTATGAGACCTTATTTTTGACAAAGGAGGCAAGAATATATAATGGGGCAAAGATAGCCTCTTCAATAAATGGTGCTGGGAAAACTGGACAGCTACATGTAAAAGAATGAAATTAGAATGCTTCCTAACACCATACACAAAGATAAACTCAAAATGGATTAAAGACCTAAATGTAAGACCAGAAACTGTAAAAATCTTAGAAGAAAACATAGGCAGGACACTCAATGACATAAATCCAAGCAAGATCCTCTATGACCCACCTCCTACAGTAACAGAAATAAAAATAAAAGTAAACAAGTGGAACCTGATTAAACTTAAAAGTTTTTGCACAGCAAAGGAAACTATAAGCAAGGTTAAAAGAGAACCCTCAGAATGGGAGAAAATAATAACAAATGAAACTACTGACAAAGGATTAATTTCTAAAATATACAAGCAGCTCATACAACTCAATGCCAAAAAAACAAACAACCCAATCAAAAAGTGGGAAAAAGACCTAACAGACATTTCTCTACAGATGGCTAACAAACACATGAAAAGATGCTCAACATTGCTCATTGTTAGAGAAATGCAAATCAAAACTATAATGAGATATCACCTCACACCAGTCAGAATGGCCTTCATCATAAAGTCTACAAACAGTAAATGCTGGAAAGGGTGTGAAGAAAAGGGAACCCTCTTGCACTGTTGGTGGAAATGTAAATTGATACAGCCACTATGGGAGATGGTAGGGAGATTCCTTGAAAAACTAGAAATAAAACCACCATATGACCCAGCAATCCCACTCCTAGGCATGAACTCTGAGGAAACCAAAATTGAAAAACACACATGTATCCCATGGTTCATTGCAGCACTATTTACAATAGCTAGAACATGGAAGTAACCTAGATGTCCATCTATAGATGAATGGATAAAGAAGTTGTGGTACATATATACAATGGAATATTCAGTTCAGTTCAGTTCAGTTCAGTCGCTCAGTCGTGTCTGACTCTGCAACCCCATGAATCGCAGCACACCAGGCCTCCCTGTCTATCACCAACTCCCCGAGTTCACTCAGACTCACGTCCATCGAGTCAGTGATGCTATCCAGCCATCTCATCCTCTGTCGTCCCCTTCTCCTCCTGCCCCCTATCCCTCCCAGCATCAGAGTCTTTTCCAATGAGTCAACTCTTTGCATGAGGTGGCCAAAGTACTGGAGTTTCAGCTTTGGCTTCATTCCTTCCAAAGAAATCCCAGGGCTGATATCCTTCAGAATGGACTCAACCATAAAAAGGAACATGTCTGAATCAGTTCCAATGAAGTGGATGAACCTAGAATCTACTATACAGAGTGAAGTAAGTCAGAAAAAGAAAGATAAATATCATATTCTAACACATATATACAGATCTAGAAAAATATTACTGAAGAATTTATTTATAGGGCAGCAATCGAAAACCAGACATAGAGAACAGACTTATGGACATGGGAAGAGGGGAGGAGAGGGTGAGATGTATGGAAAGAGTAACAAGGAAACTTACATTACCATATGTAAAATAGATAGCCAAAGGGAATTTGCTACATGGCTCAAGGAACTCAAACAGGGGCTCTGTGTCAACCTAGAGGAGGGGGAGATGGGAGGGAGGTTCAAAAGGGAGGTGATATATGTATACCTATGGCTGATTCTTGCTGAGGTTTGACAGAAAACAATAAAATTCTGTAAAGCAACTATCCTCCAATTAATAAATTAAAACAGTTAAAAAAACCCATATGGTTCTACTGCATATAATAAAATATTTTACAAAAGTAATACCTTGATGCAGGAAAATAAAATGAATTAAATGCATCTAACTTTACACTTTATTAGTACTAGTATATTACATTTTCCATATAATTAACCAATAATTGCCTTGGTTTATTTTGTAAAATTTATCATTATTTTTTATTTTCTATTTACTCTGCAAAAAACTAAATTAAAAAAAAAAAACAAAAACAGATTCCCTTAACTTACTTTATATGTGCCTCTCTGTGCCTGTGTGCTAAGGCACTGTAGTCACGGACAGCTCTTTGCAACCCTATGGACTGTAGCCTGCCAGGCTCTTCTGTTCATGCAATTCTCCAGGCCAGAATACTGGAGTGGGTAGCCTTTCCCTTCTCCAGGGGATCTTCCCAACCCAGGGATCAAACCCAGGTCTCCCTCATTGCAGGTGGATTCTTTATTAGCTGGGCCCTAAGGGAAGCCTAAGAATACCAGAGTGGGTAGCCTATCCCTTCTCCAGCAGATCTTCCCTGCCCAGGAATCAAACTGGGGTCTTCTGCATTGCAGGTGGATTATTTACCAACTGAGATATCAGGGAAGCCCCCTCCTGCCAATGGAGGAGATGTAAGAGACTTGGGTTGGATCCCTGAGTGAGGAAGATACCCTGGAGGAGGGCACAGCAACTCACTCCAGTATTCTGGCCTGGAGAATTCCATGGACTGTATAGTCCATGGGGTTGCAAAGAGTTGGACAGGACTGAGCGACTTTCACTTTCATTGTCTTCACCACTAGCACCACATGGAAAGCTTCAACATGTTCCTAGATCACCACTAAAGCTGTCAGATTTATTTTTCTATACACATCCCACTAAGAAACTTTTACTCATATTCCTCTGATAAAGCCATAATGCCACTATTGGCCTAAAAAAGAATGACCTGAATGTTCAGGTAACAGCTATCCCATTGTGAACCTTAATATTAGGTACTGATACCAATTAAATTTCATATTTTCATTCCCAGCCTTCAAGAGGAAGGGTTGGTCCTGTAACTGACAGCTGTGACTCTACCCACCTTGCACTATCTGCATTATTTGGGCCAGTTCATTATTCCCCATATTTATTGATTCATTTGAATACAGGAGACGGACACCATTTTCTATAACCTAGAACGGTCCTCATGATAAAGTGAAAATGGTCTATATAAAGTACCTTGCCAATAGTGAATAGTAAAAAATATTAGTTCTTGTTTTTGCTCAGTATAAAACCAGCCCAAGCACTGCAGACAATTGAATTTAGCTCTTAAAGCCAAGAACTATCACACGTGGGTAATTTGAAAAAAAAAAAAAAGTTATAGTTCACCGACATTTGACTTTCCAGCAAAACAAACATCTCTATGACTGTGATATGATGTGTTATAATATATAACTCAAAATCTGAGTCTGTGTTACATAAAACAGAACAAAGATTGACCATCAGTTATATTAAAACAATAAATTTTCTTGGGCTCCAAAATCACTGTAGATGGTGACTGCAGCCATGAAACTAAAACATGCTTACTCCTTGGAAGAAAAACTATGACAAACTTAGACAGCATATTAAAAAGCAGAGACATCACTTGGCCAACAAAGGTCTGTATAGTCAAAGCTACGGTTTTTCCAGTAGTGATGTATGGATGTGAAAATTGGACCATAAAGGAAGCTGAGCACCAAAGAATTGATGCTTTTTTTTTTTTTTAGCAGATAAAATAGACTTTATTTTTTTTTAATTTTTATTTTACTTTACAATACTGTATTGGTTTTGCCATACATTGACATGAATCTGCGACGGGTGTGCATGAGTTCCCAATCCTGAACCCCCCTCCCACCTCTCTCCCCATATCATCTCTCTGGGTCATCCCAGTGCTTTTGAACTGTGGTGTTGGAGAAGCCTCTTGAGATTCCCTTGGACTGCAAGGAGATCCAACAAGTCCATCCTAAAGGAAATCAGTCCTAAATATTCAGTGGGAGGACTGATGCTGAAGGTGAAACTCCAATACTTGACCAACTGATGTGAAGGACTGACTCACTGGAAAAGACCCTGATGCTGGGAAAGATTGAAGGTGTGAGGAGAAGGGAAGAACAGAGGATGAGATGGTTGGATGGCATCACCGACATATTGAAAATGAGTTTGAGCAAGCTCCAGGAGATAGTGAAGGAAGGGGAAACCTGATGTGCTGCAGTCCATGGGGTGACAAAGGGTCAGATACGACTCAGTGACTGAACAACAATGACATATTAGAACAAACAGTTGTGTCTCTGCACAATTTTTTCTCTTATCTTTCAAAGATGAAAGCACTTATGCAGATGCATTTTAAGGTGGTTTCCACTCAGAATGAAATGGGCCCCAGAAGCTCTGCCATCTTAGGATGTTTGTTGCATCATTCATCCTTTCATCCACTTTCCCTAGTAACAAGAAAAGCAAATTCATGAATGGTAGCTTTAATACATGGTGTGTGCTATTTGTGTTAGAAATACAGGACTTTTTTTTCCCCCTATGAGTGTAGGCTATGACCTTGGCCTCATTAACACTACATTTTAGCCAAGGGAACTCCAGTGGGTTATGAAGTTATGAAAGCTGCTATATTTTACTACGCTGAATCGTTCAACAATTCCAAGGCACTGGGCAGAATGGAGAAAGAAATGGACTGCATAAGAAAATTAAGCTACAATTATTTCTTAACTTGTTCTTCAAAACTAGGATAGAACCTTTCTACAAGGAATTAATATAGATCATCCTTATTGAAAATATTGTCTTTACCACTGCACCATTTTAAAATAGCTTTTTCTTTATGTATACTTTACAATTTTTCATTATTTTTTTAATTGAGTACAATTGATTTGCAATGTTGTATTACTTTCAGGTATACAGCAAAGTGATTCAGTTTTCAGTAGGTCCTTATTGGTTATTTATTTTATTGGGTTGGCCAAAAGTTCACTTGAGTTTTTTCCATAACACAGAATGAGGTTTCCCAGGTAGTGCTGATAAGAATCCACCTGCTAATGCAGGGGACATAACAGATGTGGATTCGATCCCTGGGTTTGGAAGATTCCCCTGGAGGAAAAACAGCAACCCACTCCAGTGTTTTTGTCTGGAAAATTTCATGGATGGAGGTGCCTGGCAGGCTATAGTCCATGGCATCACAAAGAGTCAGACATGACTGAGCACATGCACACACACTCACATAACATGGAAGGGAAATAATTCTATAGAATGGAGATATTAAACTCTATACTTTCAGTTAGATGCTGTGCTCTTCATCTAATAGGTAAACTTTAACTGCACAAAGGGTTTCATTAACAGGCTTGAGAGTGTAAAAGCCAAGCAGAAACAAACTATCAGAGATAGTTTAATATAAGTCTCCTCCAAGGAGTTGAAAACATCATCACATTTGTTTCCTGCTATTCATCTGCCCCTCTGTGATCTTTGTCTCCCTATAATAAAATATTTATAGCCAGAATCCAGCATCCCTTCCTCTTTCTTCCCTGTTGAAACATGGAGTGTTCTGTTTCCATGGGAGAAAACAGCAACATTATAGGAACACTAAAATTTGGATACATAACTTTGGGGAGTAGTATTGAGTTGGCCAGAAAATTTGTTAGGGTTTTTCCATACCATCTTATGAAAATCCTGAGTGAACTTTCTGACCAATGCAATCAGAAACTTAGTGCACTCAGGAAGGGATTTTCTTTCTTTCAAAGCAAGATAGCTGTGACATATGGGACTGAAAGCTTGCAATAATTATTAATATTCACACCCTGTTTGACTGCACTGAACTCTCTCAAGGGAACTCTCTTTTTGGGAACCTACAGAATTACTTCCTGTCTTTGGATGTCCTCAAATATAGATTGAGTACTATTTTGTTTTTCTTTTCAGGTAATAATGAAACTGGATCAAAAAAAAAGAAAAGCAATCTCACCTTTCTCTATAGGAAATATCCTGTTTGAATAGCGTCTATTTCTGAGACACTTGCCCTAAGCCAATGGAGGGATTGAGCTTTTCAGGACTATGAACTATAGGTAATATTCACATGTTAGGGCTCATTTCAAATGGAAGAGCAGCTTGGAATGTACTGGCTTTCATCTTAGAGTCACTGATCTTTGCACAGGAAAACCAAGTGAACCATTAAATTTGGATATGTTGGTTTCCTAGTCCAGTAAAAAAAGCACTTAAAAGTTTTTAACTGCTAGATACCCAAAGTTCTAAGCACACTGGCACATGCTTGCTTTGTGAACTTAATTAAATCATTTTGTGTCTGGGCCTCCTTGTCTTCAATTCACGGCAATGACAGCTTGGAGATATACTCACACTTTTCAGAGGATTAAGTGAGACAATGTGACATGGAGCACTGTGTAACATTAGATTTAGAAAAGTTACTTAAATCCTGAAGTGCTTGCGTTACACAGAAATTAACTTAATCAAATACAGAAAACAAACATAACATCTAAAACCTGGCAATAATGTCCCCACAGTACGAAGACTGTCAAATCTCCACTTCAATGGATGTGTACCTGTCGAAAGATGAGCCTGCTGAAGTTACATTTCCAAAGATGAAGACTGGATGGAGGGATGGTGGGGACAGAAGTGGGAAAAGAGAGTTGTTTTTTGGTCGCTAAGTCGTGTCCAAGTCTTCTGCAACCCCATAGATTGTAACCCACCAGGCTCCTCTGTTCATACGATTTCCCAGGCAAGAATACTGGAGTGGGTTGCTGTGCCCTCCCCTCTAGGGGATGGTCCTGACCCTGAGAGCAAACCTGTGTCTTTTGCACTGGCAGGCAGATTCTTTACCACTGAGCTACCAGGGAAGCCCAGAAAAATGGAGCCCCCTCTCACTAAAAAAGCTAATCAACAGGAAGCTCATTCTTATAACCACTCTCCTCTCTAAAGCAGGAGGTGTTGACCAGGGGTTTTAACTTCAAGTCTCTGGGCTCCTTTAGATAGATTCATGAGTTCTATGAATTTGAATGGGAAAGAAATTATATCTTTATTTTCACTAGCCTTTAACAGACAATAAATATTGTAAAGACAAGTGATCAAGAAAACACAGACCTTTTCACATGATATTATAACTACTGCATATACCTTAAAATATCATTTGCACTCATGACCACTTTGCCTATAAGGCAGTTATTAGACGTGCCTTTAGATCTTATACTCCAAAATCAAGAAACACATATTACCAAAGCACAAATTTATTTAATGTTTTAATAACTCATGTCCATTAAACTTGGCTTCCTTTATAACCCTAGGCACTTTATTCTATGCATTTTAAAACATTATTCAGACACTATGGTTACCCAACAATTCCACTCCTAGGTATATACCCAAAAAAACTGAAAACAGCAACTCAAACAAATATTGGGCCTTCTCAGGTAGCACTAGTGGTAAAGAACCCCCCTGCCAATGCAGAACATATAAGAGACATGGGTTTGATCCCTGGGTTGGAAAGACCCCCTGGAGGAGGGCATGGAAACCCACTCAAGTATTCTTGCCTGGAGAATCCCATGGAAGAGGAGCCAGATGGGCTACAGTCCATAGGGATGCTAGGAGGTGGACATGACTGAAGCAACAGAGCATGCATGCAAACAAATATTTGGTACAAGAGTGTAGCAGTATTATTCACAATAGCTAAAAAAAAAAAAAAGAAAGAAGAAGAAGAAAAGAAACAACCCTAATGTCTACCAACCAGATGGATGAAGGTGGTATATTCATACAATGGAATATTATTCAGGCATAAAAGAGAATGAATATGGATACATGCTACAGTATTGATGAATCTCAGAAATATGCTAAATGGCTGAAGGCAGACACCAGAGGTCACATATTGTATGATTCCACTTAAACAAAATATCTAGAACAGGAAAACCCATAGGAAGAGAAAGCACAGTAGGGGGCCCACAGGCTTGGAGGACAGGAAAATAAATAGAACTGCATAAGACAATAAACTGTGGAAAATTCTGTGAGAGATGGGAATACAGACCACCTGACCTGCCTCTTGAGAAACCTGTATGCAGGTCAGGAAGCAACAGTTAGAACTGGACATGGAACAACAGACTGGTTCCAAATAGGAAAAGGAGTACATCAAGGCTGTATATTATCACCATGCTTATTTGACTTTTTTGCAGAATATATCATGAAAAACACTGGGCTGGAGGAAGCACAAGTTGGAATCAAGATTGCCGGGAGAAATATGAATAACCTCAGATATGCAGGTGACACCACCCTTATGGCAGAAAGTGAAGAAGAACTAAAGGGCCTCTTGATGAAAGTGAAAGAGGAGAGTGAAAAAGTTGGCTTAAAGCTCAACATTCAGAAAACTAAGATCATGGCATCTGGTCCCATCACTTCATGGCAAATCGATGGGGAAACAGTGGCTGACTTTATTTGTCTGGGCTCCAAAATCATTGCAGATGGTGCTTGCAGTCATGAAATTAAAAGACACTCCTTGGAATGAAAGTTATGACCAACTTAGACAGCATATTAAAAAGCAGAGACATCACTTTGTCAACAAAGGTCCATCTAGTCAAGGCTATGGTTTTTCCAGTGGTCATGTATGGATGTGAGAGTTGGACTATAAAGAAAGCTGAGCACCAAAGAATCGATGTTCTAGAACTGTGGTGTTGGAGAAGACTCTTGAGAGTCCCTTGGACTGCAAGGAGATCCAACCAATCCATCCTAAAGGAGATCAGTCCTGGGTGTTCATTGGAAGGACTAATGCTGAAGCTGAAACTCCAGTACTTTGGCCACCTGATGCAAAGAGCTGACTCATTGGAAAAGACCTTGATGCTGGGAAAGATTGAAGGTGGGAGGCGAAGAGGTGGGATGACAGAGGATGAAATGGTTGGATGGCATCACCGACTCAATGGACATGGGTTTGGGTGGACTCCAGGAGTTGGTATGGACAGGGAGGCCTGGCGTGCTGCAGTTCATGGGGTTGCAAAGAGTCGGACACGACTGAGTGACTGAACTGAATTGAAGGGGAACAGGATTTTATTTGGGGTTGATGGACATATCTTGAAACTTGATAGAGATGGTGGTTGCACAATTTTATGAATGTACTAAATATCAGTAAGTTGTTCACTTGAAAATGGTTAACTTTATGTCTTGTGAATGTCACCTCACTAAATGAACACCATGTTAAAAACTAGTTCCTAGTCTTCCTGAGACTACCAAAGAAGTCCATGGCACAGCTAAAGGAATAAATCACTGATTTACAGCTTTCCACACTGACTTGTGCTCTTCTGCTTTGGTCTGGGCGTAATCAAGAATTTTCCAAATTGTCCTGGGATACCAGAGCACCTCCTACGGCCTAAGGTTAAAGTGAGGAGGAAGCAAGGGCATGGCCGATGAGCACTAAACTTGTATTAAACAAGGCATATTTGTCTTATATTTATAATATACTCTTGGAGACCAACATAGATAGTATATTCAAAAGCAGAGACATTGCTTTGCCAACTAAGGTCCATCTAGTCAAGGCTATGGTTTTTCCTGTGGTCATGAATGGATGTGAGAGTTGGACTGTGAAGAAGCCTGAGCACCAAAGAATTGATGTGTTTGAACTGTGGTGTTGGAGAAGACTCTTAAGGGTCCCTTGGACTGCAAGGAGATCCAACCAGTCTATTCTGAAGGAGATCAACCCTGGGATTTCTTTGGAAGGAATGAAGCTAAAGCTGAAACTCCAGTACTTTTTCCACCTCACACGAAGAGTTGACTCATTGGAAAAGACTCTGATGCTGGGAGAGATTGGGGGCAGGAGGAGAAGGGGACGACCCAGGATGAGATGGCTGGATGGCATCACTGACTCAATGGACGTGAGTCTGAGTGAACTCCGGGAGATGGTGATGGACAGGGAGGCCTGGCGTGCTGCGATCCATGGGGTTGCAAAGAGTCGGACAAGACTGAGCGACTGAACTGAACTGAACTGAACTTTCAGATACATTTCAGAAAGTGAAGAATGACTAGAAACAACAAACTTTATATTCTAAATGATGAGAGTGGAGAATTTCCTGATGGTCTAATGGTTAAGACTCCACACCTCCAATGAAGGGGTACAGGTTTTAATCCCTGCTCAAGGAACTAGAATCCCACATGTTCCATGGCATACTCCCCTCCTCTCAAAAAAGACCAGCAGTGGTAAGCACTACTTTTTCAATAGTAAGAAATTTCTGTGCTGTCAGTTCTTCCACACACCATGCATTATTCAGGGGCTTTCTTCATGCTGGTTGTAGTGCTCCTAGAACTTTATTCCACTTCCCTTAGGTTACTGTTTTCATTTAATAAGTACACATTATACAGGCAAACCTCATCCTATGTGCTTTACTTTATTATGTACCAGAGATACTGTGTTGTTTTGCTGTTTTTTTTTTCCACTAATTGAAGGTTTGTGGAACCCTGAATATTAAGGCATATATATATATATATATATATATATAGGCAAGTCATTGACCCTATGTTGAAAAAAAATGCTTTTTATCAGAGGATAGTTGCTTTACAATATTGTGTTAGTTTCTGCCATGCATCAGCATGAATCAGCCACAGGTAAACAAATGTCCTCTCCCTCTTGGACCTCCCTCCCACCTCCCACACCATGCCACCCCTCCAGGTTGTCACAGAACCCTGGGTTGAGCTCTCTATGTGACACAGAAAATTTCCACTGACTATCTATTTTACATATGGGAATGTATATGTTCCCATGCTATTTTCTCAATTCATCCCACCCTCTCCTTCCCCCACTGTGTCCACAAGTCTGTTCTCTATGTCTGCATCTTCACTGCTGTAAATAGGTTCACAATACCATCTTTCTAGATTTTGTACACGTGTTAATATACAATATTTGTCTTTTTATTTCTGACTTACTTCACTCTGTACAATAGGCTCTAGGTTCATCCACCTCATTAGGACTGATTAAAATGTACTCTTTTTCTTTTCCTTTTTTACAGCTGAGTAATATTCCATTATGTTGGATGAAGCACAAGCTAGAATCAAGACTGCTGGGAGAAATATCAATAACCTCAGATTGGCAGATGACATCACCCTTATGGCAGAAAGTGAAGAACTAAAGAGCCTCTTGATGAAAGTGAACGAGGAGAGTGAAAAAGTTGGCTTAAAGCTCAACATTCAGAAAACTAAGATCATGGCATCCAGTCCCATCACTTCATGGCAAATAGATGGAGACACAGTAGAAACAGTGGCTGACTTTATTTTGGGGGCTCCAAAATCACTGCAGATGGTGATCGCAGCCATAAAATTAAGACACTTACTCCTTGGAAGAAAAGTTATGACCAACCAAGATATCATATTCAAAAGCAGAGATATTACTTTGTCAACAAAGGTCCATCTAGTCAAGGCTATGGTTTCTCCAGTAGTCATGTATGCATGTGAGAGTTGGACTATAAAGAAAGCTGAGCACCGAAGAATTAATGCTTTTAAGCTGTGGTGTTGGAGAAGACTCTTGAGAGTCCCTTGGACTGCAAGGACATGCAACCAGTCCATCCTAAAGGAAATCAGTCCTGAATATTCATTGGAAGGACTGATGCTGAAGCTGAAACTCCAATACTTTGGCCACCTGATGCAAAGAGCTGACTCATTTGAGAAGACCCTGATTCTGGGAAAGATTGAGGGCAGGAGGAGAAGTGGATAACAGAGGATGAGATGGTTGGATGGCATCACCGACTCAATGGACATGAGTCTGAGTAGACTCCAAGAGTTGGTGATGGACAGGGAGGCCTGGCGTGCTGTAGTCCATGGGGTCACAAACAAACAGTTGGATGCAAAGGAGCAACTGAACTGAACTGAATATTCTATTTATAGATGTACCAAAATTTCTGTGTCCATTTATCTGTCAATGGACATTTAGGTTGCTTCCATATTCTATCTATTGTAAAATGTGCTGCAAAGAACTGTAGGGCACATGTGTCTTTTTCAGTTATGGTTTTCCCAGGGTATATGCCCAGTAGTGGAATTGTTGGGTCATATGGTAGTTTTGTTCCTAGTTTTTAAAGGAATCTCCATACAGTTCTCCATAATGACTGTATCAATTTACATTCCCACCAACAGTATAACATGGTTCCCATTTCTCCACATCCTCTCCAGCATTTATTGTTTGTAGATTTTTTTAATGATGGTCTTTCTGACCAGTGTGAGGTGATACCTTGTGGTAGTTTTGATTTCCATTTCTCTAATAATGAGCAATGTTGAGCATCGTTCCATGTCTTTGTTGGCCATCTGTCTGTCTTCTTTGGAGAAATATCTATTTAGATGTACCACCTATTTTTTGATTGGGTTGTCTTCCTTCCTTGTTTTGAGCTGCATGAGCTACTTGCCTATTTTGGAGATTACTTCTTTGTCAGTTGTTTCATTTGCAATTATTTTCTCTCATTTTGAGGGTTGTCTTATAATCTTATTCATTGTTTCTTTTGTTGTGCAAAAACTTTAAGTTTAATTAGGTCTCATTTGTTTACTTTTGTTTTTATTTGCATTACTCTAGTAGGTGAGTCAGAGAGGATCTTGTTATGATGTAGGTCAAAGAGTATTCTGTTTATGTCTTCCTCTAAGAGGTTTATAGTTTCTGACCTTACATTTGAATCTTTGCTATTGCACACTAAATAGACTCAGTATGGTATAAACCTGTTACATGTGCTGGGAACCACAAAATTTCCTGTGACTTTCTTCATTGTGACTTTTTTTTTTTTTTTTACTGCTGTGTCTAGAACTGAACACATAATATCCCTGAGGTATGCCTGTAATATCCAGGAGAAACATATGCCATGAAGAAAAATAAAATTGGGCAAGCATGAGAGTGAAAGGAAGCTACTGGGCAAAGAGATCAAGAAAGACTCATAAGAGATAGCATTTGAGGAGAAACTTGAATGAAGAAAATGAGCATTACAGACAGTAGGGCCACCAGTGTTCTGGCTATGAAGATGGCATCTGCAAATGTCCTGAGGTCATGACTGTTTACAGAGCACCAAAGGTCCTGTGACCATAATGGAGTCCGCAGAAAAGAATGGTATAAACATAAGATAGGGCAAGCAGCTAGTGATCAGACTGTGGATGGCCTACCAGGGTATGGTAAAGATTTGGGGTTTTATTATAAATTTGATGGGGAAACCACTGGAGAGCTTCAGGTAGAAGGTGGCATTTTGACTTACATTTTAAAACTATTCCTAGGTTTGGGGAAACATTATAGGAAAGCAGAATATTAGTTAAGGGGCTGGTTAGGTAGCACAGGTAAAGGATGATAGCGGCTTGCACTTAGGGTGGCATGGTGTGGGCAGTGAGAAGTGGTCTGACTCTAGCTATACTTTCAAAGTATCAATGACTATTTGATGGGTTGGCTATAGTGCAAGAGAAGCAGGGTGGCTAGCAGTCAAGCAGGGTGGACAGCAGTCTACCTGGGGAACAGCTGGAGAGAAGCGTATTTACATGGTGCCTTTGTCCCTTTGGGTTGCAATAACAAAGTGTCACAGACTGGGCAGCTTATAAGCAACAGAAATTTACTTCTCACAGTTCTGGAGGCTTGAAGTCTGAGAATAGGAGGGCAGCAGTGTAACTGCTGAAGGCTCTCCTCCATGCTGTAACCTCATGTGGTGGGAGGGGCTAGGGAGCTCAGTGGGATCTCTCATAAGTATACTAACTCCATCTTGAGGCTTCCACCCATATAGACCTAATCACTACCTCAAAACCCCACCCACTAACACCATCATCTTCAGAGGTTATAATGTCAACATAGCCATTTGGTAGAAGATATCGACACTCAGATAATATCAAGTATGTTGGTCAAGAAAATCAAGGGTTCAGTTTTGGACACTGGGATAAACTGATTAAAAAGAATTGTCCAAATTCCTCAGTTTTCACTGTACCCACACTTTTCACCAAGTAACTTCTTAGGTCAATCCCTCTCTGATTCTAGGTTTGGTTATGTAGCTTGGTTTAGAGAGGTCATGACTTCATAGAACACTAAAGAGACACAGCAGTTTCCCTATATTTTCAAGTGCTTGTGCTTTTTTTGATATTTCATGTCTGTCATTACCAAGAAAACAGGTCCAACCTAGCTGAGGCAGAAGAGCGACAGTGGAGACGAACAGCATGGTCCTGGTAGTAAGAAATTAATAAAGAAACTGAAGCAGCAATAAAGGAATGAACCACAAAACCCAGGCTTCCTCTTGGACTATTTCACTGTGGAAAAAATTATCTTTATAGTTTAAGAAAGCTTATTAAAGCTTTTGTTGTCAGGGAATTCTATTTTTACAGAGTATTATCATATTTTGAGAAACTTGTCTCAAGTATAAGATTTCAGGGCATTTCTGGATTTCTTTGAATTACCAGCACTCACTCAGCTACTAGTTCATCATCAATGTCTTCATGGTTTTTGCTTCTGATACTTCCTGCAGGATAAAGAACAGAGATAAATGTACCATGAAGCCAATAAAGCTAAAAGCTCAAGGTCATTCATTTGTTCATGGACATCAAGGCCTCAGCCTGGGAAGGACCCTAGCAATATGTTCACATGGTCATATATTTTTGAAGATTATGCAAAGGTAAAATCTTTTAACAGCAACTGGTTAAGAGAACTGTCTCTTTGTAATTCAACTTCCTACATTACACTTCACTATATGTTGCATGGAGTTGGGGTGGCTGTAGGTATTTGGGGGCTCTAGCTGAGGATGTATTTGAGTTGGAGATTAATTTGGTTAGTTAACGGTGGGATATATTTCTGTGTTTTGCAGCCAATTTCCATGACAGTTCAGCTTTTGCTAGTTATTCCAAGCACAGCAATGCCATCCAGGAAATCTCCAGCACCTCCACATACTGACTAAACCAGCATCACAGCATAAAGATGCAGGGCCTGAAAGCATATTGCAATGTAAGTGTGCCCTGCAGCTCTGGGTATATGTGAAAGGAGGAATGCTGCCTTTTGTAAAGCTCCTTAAGCCTTGTCACATGGGCACAACAGCACAAGAAGTATGCAGAAGTGTATTTTCAAAGATTCACAGAACTTTTGTAAGTTGATGTAGTTTGAACATATTTAATAGCACATGGAAAGTTGTTTTGAAGGTATCATTAAAACAAGTAAGAAACTAAACCTCTTGGCTTTGATCATATAAGAAAGGTACTTTTTATATCTTTATTTAAGAATGGAAGAAAGACCTTAAAAATTAAATATGAAGTGAACATTTGATTAAATCAATAGAAATTATTCTGATGTTGAAGAAGTCTTTTGTACTAAAATAATTTTCAGACCACATCGAAAGCATTCATTAGGAGGAAAATGGTGAATAGAAGTAACAAACTGGTTCTTATTTGATAATTCAATTAATAAAAAAGGGTGAATCATATGCACACTTGGGCATATTTCCATTTTTCAATTTGACAAAAATAAAGATTATGAAGAGAAAATTCATCATAAAACAATGACAAGTCACTGGTGATGTGGTTCATCAATTTAAAGAGTATTAAGATTAGTCATTGTACAAGCAAATTTCAATTATTGTTAAATGTTATAGCTCATACATTCAAGAAATATGGTAGAGGTGTTTCAAAATTTGATAATTCTAAAAAAGTTTACATACCACTACTGATAACAAGATGTGATGCCCAAATAAGCTTTTCTAGATGTCAGTAAAAAATAAATTTCAGTCAGACATCTTAAAGAGAAAGCTGTATTATGATTCTATTTTCTCTGCAGAAGGATGTTTCAAAATAATTTTTATATTTAAAGGTGAAGAGATAAAGCATTTTGTGCCAACATATTCAGTGGCCAAGATATTAGAGAGGTGGTATGGCATTCTATTAATAAAAATATACTGCTCTTCTGATTTTGTGATGTTCGCATTGTTAGCTTATTAATTTCATAATTTGTTATGAATTATTACCTCATTCTAAATATTCACATTCCTACCTAATTTTGTACTCACAGGCACACGTCTTTAAGTCATGGATCTTTAGGTTTAGGAATCGTGTATGCTGTGCCATTGGTTACTTTTCCCTGACACGACTGCTCAGAAGTTTACATTTAAAAAATCAACTAAAATGTACACATGAAGCACAGCGGTAGTTCAATCAAAGTAGAAATGTCAGAGTGAAAATGCAGCTGCCTCAGCAACCATCTCCCTTTGTGATGGCCACACTGCAATTTCACTACTGGTATTCGCCTTCAATAGGGTGGTTTGTTTCAATAAACTGAAGTTCCCAATAAGGGTAAGTGATTTGAAGCAAAAGTGATATTAACCAAATGCATGACAAAATGGAGCACAAGCATTAAAATAAGCAAAGAAATATAAATAGAACTTTGATTATATGGTTGCAAGAAAGAAAGCAGATGGATTTTTATCAAGTAAAGTGTCAGTGCCCAAAGCAGAACAATCAGCTATATGTGCTATCAATAGAAACTAAAGAAATATGGCCTGGAAGGTGTTTAATTAATTCAATAGAACACAAAAAGTGTAAGTTGTGAATTCTGAATAACTGATTCAAAGATTTAACTATTTAAGAGTTTTCTTAAATTTTTTAACCATCTAGTGTAGTTACTGAAGATATATGGCCTTTGTCTTCTTTCTAGAAATTCTACCAATTCTAGGATTTGAACCCAGTGAATATCAAACCCATGAACACTTCATTTAGCCTACAGTAACTGAGTCATACTTCAGTTTTTTTGAATTAAGAAGGAAATACAGTGCTTTCTTAAGAGGCAAGAAAATTCAATTTATTTAAAACATTTTTTTTAAGCTTTGGCAAATCAAGTATTGTCAGGGGTACATTCCATGTTAGACACTGCAAACTGAGATGTAAGTGCAAAATCTCACTATTTAACCAAGGTGATGTTTAAAATATTTGAAATAGGGGTACATAATATTATGTCATTACTGGTGATGTTAACCTTGATCATTCGGTTAAGGTATATCTGCCACTTAGTGAAATATAACTATTCCCTGCTCCTTTGTCATTCATAAGTATCTTAGGAGTTAAACCTTGAGATTATGCAAATGTCCTATCCTCCACCAACTTTAGTTTTTGTATCTATCAGAGGATTGTACCTGCAACAATTATCACTGTGGTATCTGCCTAATGGTAATTTTCTCTTTCATTCTTCCACTGGACTGTAATCCATGCTATTTATTAATTAGAACTCTTTCCTAAAAGAGAGTACCCCATTACCCCACTTATTTCTGTAGTTATTTATATCACCAAGGAGTCAGGAGTACTTATTTTATTTCACAAGTTATAATCCAAAACTTTAATTATATATCAGGTTGCTCACAAAGTCCCAGTTTTGGCCCTTTGGAACTCCTCCTGGTTCATATGTCCTTTGACATGCTCCTATTCTTTTTCAAGAAACACACACATTCCAGGCAATTATCATATTTTCCCCACCCCAGCCATGGAACCAACTACTTCTCCAAAGAACTCAGACTCCTTTTATTGGAAGATGGCTTTTTGTTTAAAAATCAAGAATCTGGGTGCTGTGCATGCTTTTTGCTATTTGAGGATCACTGATCTTAGGCTTTCTCAGTGGACAGAGTCAGGAAACATATGTATGTATAGTAACCCATGCCCATACTCATATTTGTAATCACACATAACCTCAGTTTAATCACAAGAAGCCATGAGACAATTAAGAGCCATTCTACCAAATGACTGACTAGCATACTTCAAAAGTGTCAGGTTCATGAAAGAGAAGAAAAGAATGAGTAACTGTTTGATTGGAGGAGATTGCAGAGACAATTAAATATGATGTGGGAGCTTGTATTGAAAAAAGAAAACCATTCATGAGAAAACTGATGAAATCAAATAGGGTCTGTACTTTAGTTTATGGCAGGTGTTGGCACACGGCATAACCCATGGACCTAATCTAGTCTGCCACTTGTTTTTGAAATAAAGTTTGGACACACTGTCATTTTCCACATATGGTCTATGACTATTTTTGTGCTGCAAGGACAGAGCTACCCAGTACTGGCTAAGAGAGTTACTCTCTAGTCTTTAACAGAAACAGCTTGCCAGCTCCTGGTTTATAGTCTTGTACCTAATTTTGTATCCACAGTGCACACCTCCTTGAACCATTTTTAAATCCTGTGTTTGGCAACTGTATTATGGTTAGATAAAATGTTAACATTAGGGATGAATAGTGTACAGAAACTCTTTGTACTATTTCTACAATTACTCCATGGCCTAAAATTACTTCAAAATAAAAAAAATTTAAATTGAATTAGGTGCCAACTTAAAAAAAAAAGGAAAATTTGCATAAAATTTCTGTATTTGTGGGTTTTTTTCCTTCAAATCAGGATGTTTGATAACACTGCCCAATAATCAAAAGAAAATGAAAGTTGGGATTTATGGATAACATGTCTGATGCTGCTGTTATTGACTTGCCATTGACTTTGATAGCATCAGAACCCTGACTTTGTTTGGCATGAATATTATTGAAAAGATCACATTTCCTACTCTTTATTTTAGCCATGTATAGTTAATGCTTTGGTGAGAAAAGGAAGGCTCATTAAAAAGGGTCAGAAGTCTGGCATGAGTCCTATTTATCCTTCCCCTTTTCTACTGCTCCTTGCCCAGACAATCAACATGATGGTTAGAGGTCCAGTGGACACTGATATTATGGCAGCTTGGGTGGATACTGCTAGCCAAATCTCAATGTTGTTTACAAAAACTGGGGGCTTCATTCACCAAAATATTTTTGGTAGAACATGTGTCCTTGGTGAAGAAGCAAGCACTAAAGTAGCAATGCCCAAGAGAAAGGCAATATTCAGCACAAATGTGAGTCACAAATCCAATTTTAATTCAGAGAAGGCAATGGCAACCCACTCCAGTACTCTTTCCTGGAAAATCCCATGGATGGAGGAGCCTGGTAGGCTATAGTCCATGGGGTCGCTAAGAGTTGGACATGACTGAGAGACTTCAATTTCACTTTTCACTTTCATGCATTGGAGAAGGAAATGGCAACCCACTCCAGTACTCTTGCCTGGAGAATCCCAGGGACAGAGGAGCCTGGTGGGCTGCCGTCTATGGGGTCATACAGAGTTGGACACGACTGACGCGACTTAGCAGCAGCGAGCTGCATTGGGCTTCCCAGGTGGCAGAGCAGTAAAGAATCTGCCTGCCAATGCAGGAGACACAAGAGACAGGTTTGATACCTGGGTGGGGAAGATCCCCTGGAGGAGGAAATGGTAACCAACTCCAGTATTCTTGCCTGGGTAATCCTGTGGACAGAGGAGTCTGCTGGGCTACAGTCCATGGGGTCACAAAGAGCCAGACACGACCAAACGACTAAGAATAAATACACAATAACTGCATTAAAAAGGTAAAGGAAACAGGCAAAGTTTTAATAATGCATTTTATACTAAAAAGCCTCATGATGAAAGTGAAAGAGGAGAGCGAAAAAGTTGGCTTAAAGCTCAACATTCAGAAAACGAAGATCATGGCATCTGGTCCCATCACTTCATGGGAAATAGATGGGGAAACAGTGGAAACAGTGTCAGACTTTATTTTTGGGGGCTCCAAAATCACTGCAGATGGTGGTTGCAGCCATGAAATTAAAAGACGCTTACTCCTTGGAAGAAAAGTTTTGGCCAACCTAGATAGTATATTCAAAAGAAGAGACACTACTTTGCCGACTAAAGTCCATCTAGTCAAGGCTATGGTTTTTCCTGTGGTCATGTATGGATGTGACAGTTGGACTGTGAAGAAGCCTGAGCCCCAAAGAATTGATGCGTCTGAACTGTGGTGTTGGAGAAGACTCTTGAGAGTCCCTTGGACTCCAAGGAGATCCAACCAGTCCGTTCTGAAGGAGATCAGCCCTGGGATTTCTTTGGAAGGAATGAAGCTAAAGCTGAAACTCCAGTACTTTGGCCACCTCATGAAAAGAGTTGACTCATTGGAAAAGACTCTGATGCTGGGAGGGGTTGGGGGCAGGAGGAGAAGGGGACGACAGAGGATGAGATGGCTGGATCGCATTACCGACTCGATGGACGTGCGTCTGAGTAAACTCCGGGAGTTGGTGATGGACAGGGAGGCCTGGCGTACTGTGATTCATGGGGTCGCAAAGACTCATGGGGACAAGACTGAGCGACTGAACTGAACTGAATCAAAATATTATTTCAACAGTTGCCAATGAGATATTTTCATTTATGTTTTCTTACTAAACCTTGAAATCTATTGTATACTTTATACTTAAGGCACATCTCAATTGGGAGCAGCCAAATTTCAAGTTCTCATCAATCACAGGTGATTAGTGGTTTCCATACTGGGAAGTGAAAGTTGTTCAGTCATGTCTGACTATTTGTGACCCCATGGACTAGACAGTCCATGGAATTCTCTAGGCCAGAATACAGAAATGGGTAGCCTTTCCCTTCTCCAGGGGATCTTCTCAACCTAGGGATTGAACCTAGGTCTCCTTCACTGCAGGAGGATTCTTTACCAGCTGGAAGCCACAAGGGATGCCCAAGAATACTGGAGTGGGTAGCTTATCCCTTCTCCAGCAAATCTTCCTGACCCAGGAATTGAACCAGGGTCTCTTGCATTGCAGGCAATTCTTTTTTTTTTTTAAATATAAATTTATTTATTTTAATTGGAGGTTAATTACTTACCAACTGAGCTATCAGGGAAGCCCCACAAGTCTAGAATACTCTGTGACTTACTGTGATGTGTTAAAGATCTTAGGAGTGATTGTAATCAGAGAAGAAAAAGGATGAAATTATAACTATAATAGATTAATGCATTTTCCAATAAGAATATGATAGAAATTATATTAGCAATACAAAAGTGAAAAGTGAAAAGTGAAAGTCCCTCAGTCATGTCCCAACTCTTTGTGACCCCATGGACTGTGTATTCTCCAGGCCGGAATACTGGAGTGGATAGCCTTTCCCTTCTCCAGGGGATCTTCCCAGCCCAGGGATCGAACCCAGGTCTCCTGCATTGTAGGCAGATTCTTTACCAACCGAGCTATCAGGGAAGCCCAGCAATACAAAAGTTTATACCAACTAGTTGGATTTTTTTAGTTTTTTTAACATGGCAATGTTAAAGCATATACTCTGCAGTATGTGCATGCTAAGTAGCTTCAGTCATGTCTGACTCTCTGCGACCCCATGGACTATAGCCCTCCAGGCTCCTCTGTCCATGGGATTCTCTAGGCAAGAATACTAGAGTGGGTTGCTATTTTTGCCTCCAGGGGATCTTCCCAACCCAGAGACTGAATCCACATCTCTTATGTTTCCTGCACTGGCAGGTGAGTTCTTTACCACTAGTGCTACCTGGGAAGCAATATAGAAGCATATCATTAGAAATTGGGGGTTTTCTGGTGACTCAGCTGGTAAAAAAGAAAAAAAAAGCCCACCTTGAATGCCAGAGACACAAGAGAGGTGAGTTTGATCACTGGGTGGGGAAGATCCTCTGGAGAAGGAACTGGCAATTCACTTCAGTATTTTAGCCTGGAAAATTCCATCGACAGAGGAGCCTGGTATGTTACAGTCCATGGGGTTACAGAGAATCGGACACCACTGAGCACAAACACACACACACATCATTGGAAATTGTCTCACTTATAACTCAAATATTTTGTAGATAAAGGAATTATTGGGATATTAAATTGTGCCAAAATAAAGCCTATTAAACTTTAGTTAACATCCCAAACATATAATGAAACATTTATTTACATCCTGCAACACTAGATAATAAAACATAGGCATTCTGCAGTGAATATAAATGTCAAAATTAATAGTATAATTTTATAAACAGCTTTCAAAGTGATTATTAGACTTTAGGGCAGGATTCATTTACATTAAAAATTGACATGCAAGGATTTTCTCCAGAGTCAAATGAGGTCATTAAAAAAAAAATCTATAAATTAGGTCAAAGAGAAGGTATAGAGATCAGGTTGCATGTTAACAAGCCAGAAAACATTTCGGCAAAAATTAAAGCTGCACAGAATATTAGATATTTTTCTGAAAATATTTGAAGAAAAATATTCTTAAACAGCTTATGTACTTTAACACCAATAAAACAATTTGAAGGCTTAAGGCTGTCAAATACCTGATAATTCAGTAATACCTAGAGTATGTGTTTTTTGTGGTAGACTTTCATTTGCATTCCTTGAGATTGTAAGAAAAATAATTTGCACCAAATGTAAATGGCAAAAGTTACACATTTAAAAAACTGACTATATATTGTTCTGGCATTCTCTGTAGAAAAAATGGGATAAACATAAGAGTAAAAAGTAGGAAAAAAATAACTGAGAACCCCAGGAACCAAGATATTCTTGACATTTTGGTCTACCTCCTTCCACACTAATACTAGCATAATTACTGCTGACAGATCTTGTTGATACAATAAACTCAGGGGGTCTTCCTGTGGGTCATATTCTACCAACAGATCTGCTAATCACTCTTGGAAAATATATACCATCACACTTCCCTCTCCTACACAGCCAGCTTTCTGAAGGCTGCAGAGAGTTCCTTTAATCTGGAGCTGATCTGTCGGTAACTTCTCTTCCCCCTACATCATCCCCCCTCAATCAAAACTCAACACCTGTACAATAAGACCTCTGTCTAAACACACTTTCTTTCAGTTAGCTCAAAGCTTTGTAATGCTCCTATTTAAGAAAAACAAAAAAAATCTTTGCTTGCATAGAGACACAGATTACCAGCTATGCTTATTTACACCATTAGAACAGTAGAAATATCTGGAAGAAACATCATTTTTTACCTCATACTCACTAATAACACTGGTACTGGCTATAAATAAAGCCCTTTGGTTCTATTTTACTGGGCTTTACTTTGTGCCTGGAAGAATCTACTTTCTCAGAAATAGATTCAACAATAAATATTTATCAAGGTCTTAACAGGGCAGACTTTGGAAACAGGGCAGACTTTGGGTTCAGGGCAGGATAGTGAATTGTGCATGAATCAGATATGGTCCTTTGGTTTCACAAAAGTAATAGTTTAATAGGGAAGATGGTCATTGGTAAACTAAGCAAATGAATACATATTTACATACTGGCATCAATGTACTAAAGGCAATAGACAACTGATGCTGAGGTGGAGAACACAAGATAGCCAATCTTAGTTACTGACCAGAATTCAGGAAGAACTGACAAAAATTCAGGAAGTTTCCCACTTTCTACGTCAAAACTGAGCCTTCCGCTCAGAAGCATGCCACTGTAGTAAAGGAGGCCAGGACAGAATGACTTGCACCAAGAGTTCCTACACTGGTTTTATTTTTCATTTTGTTTTTTAATAGAAATATAGTTGGTTTACAAAGTTGTGTTAGTTTCTGGTATACAGAAAAGCGTAACAGATTTTTTTCAGATTCTTTTCTATTATACTTCATTACGAAATACTGAATACAATTCCCTGTGCAGTGGGACCTTATTGTTTATCTGTTTTAAATACAGTAGCTTGTATCCCAAATTCCTAATTCATCTCTCCCTCACACGCTTTCCCCTCTGGTAACCATGTTTATATTCTATGTCTGTGGGTCTGTTTCTGTTTAATAAGTCCTGTAATAAGTTCGCTGGTATTATTACCTACACTGGTTTTAAAAAGTAAATTCTGAATGATTTACTAAGGTAGTGTCATTCACGTGGAGAAGGTTCTCTTTCGGGGTTTCCCTGGTGGTTCAGATGATGAAGAATCTGCCTGCAATGCAGGTACGGAAATCCTCCCAACAACCACCATGGAGGGGAAAAAAGTGTCTTAAAGAAGCTTTTATTAGATTTCCTATTGTTATAAGGGTATGTCTTCTTCAAGGCTACTGTATACACCCTACCTTTGAAGTTGATCTCAGATATAATAAAAGAAAAGCTAACTGCAAAGTTTATGACAAAATCCAGCACCCATTTATGATAAAAACTCTCCAGAAAATGGGCATAAAGGAACCTATCTCAACATCATAAAGGTCAAATATGGCAAACTCACAGCAAACTTTCTTTTCAGTGGTGAAAAACTGAAAGATAAGGAAAAAGACAAGGATGCCCACTATCACAACAATTATTCAATATAGTTTTGGAAGTCGTACCCACAGCAATTAGGGAAGAAAAAGAAATAAAAGGAATCCAGATTGGAAAAGAAGGTATGAACTCTCACTGTTTGTAGATGACATGATATTATACATAGAAAACCCTAGAAGGTGCTACCAGAAAATTACTAGACTAATCAATGAATTTAGTAAAGTTGCAGGATATAAAATTAACATACAGAAATCCCTTGCATTCTTATACACTAACAATGAAAAATCAGAAAGACAAATCAAGGAAAAAATTCCATTCGTCATTGCAACAAAAAGAATACAATACCAAGGGATAAACCTACCTAAATAGACAAAAAAACATATATATAGAAAACTATGAGAAACTGATGAAAGAAATAAAAGAAGACACAAACAAATGGAGAGATACATGGAAGAATCAATATTGTGAAAATAACTATACTGCCTAAGGCAATCTACACATTCAGTGCAATCCCTATCAAACTGTCAATAGCATTTTTCATAGAACTAGGACAAACAATTTCAAAATTTGTATGAAAACACAAAAGACCTTGAATAGCCAAAGCAATCTTTTTTTAAAAAATATAAATTTATTTATTTTAATTGGAGGGTGTGCTACGATTCATGGGGTCACAAAGAGTCGTACATGATTGAGCGACTGAACTGAACTGAACTGAATTATTTTACAATATTGTATTGGTGTTGCAATACATCAATATGAATCCGCCACAGGTATACACGTGTTTCCCCTCCTGAACCCCCCTCCCTCCCCGTACCACCTCCTGGGTCGTCTCAGTGCACCAGCCCCAAGCATCCAGTATCATGCATCGAACCTGGACTGGCGATTTGTTTCATATATGATATTATACATGTTTCAAAGCAATCTTGAGAAAGAAGAATGGAGATGGAGGAATCAACCTTTCTGACCAGAGTATACTACAATGCTACAGCCATCAAGACAGTGTGGTATTGGAACAAAAACAGAAATATAGATCAATGGAACAAGATAGAAAGCCCAGAGATAAACCTACACACCTATGGGTACCTTATGTTTGACAAAGGAGGCAAGAATATAAAACAGAGAAAAGACACCCTTTTCAGTAAATGGTGCTGGGAAAATTGGACAGCTACACGTAAAATAATGAAATTAGAACACTTCCTAACACTGTACACAAAAATAAACTCAGAGACTTTCCAGGTGATTCAGTGGCTAAGACTCCATGCTCCCAACACAGGGGGCTCTGGTTCAATACTTGTCAGGGAACTAGATCACACATTCTAAAACTAGGAGTTTGCATGCCACACTTAAAGATGCTGCATGCTACCACTAGAAGATTCGGCATGCTGCAATGAAGATTATGGAGCCAGTGTGCTGCAACAAGCACCAGCAAGGCAAAATAAATAAATAAAAAGAAATATGTATTTAAATAAATAGATAATCTCAAAATGGATTAAAGGCCAGAAGCTGTAAAACTCACAGAGGAAACTATAGACAAAAAATTCTTTGACATAAATCACAGCAATACACTTATTGACCCACCTCCTAGAATAATGGAAATAAAAACAAAAATAAATAAATGGGACCTAATTAAGCTTTAGCACAGCAACGGAAACTATAAATAAAATAAAAAGACAACCCTCAGAATGGGAGAAAATAATTGCAAATGAGGCAGCTGAAAAAGAATTAATCTTAAAATCTCCAAAAGCAGCTCATGCAGCTCAATACCAAAAAAACAACCCAATTAAGAAGTGTGCAGAAGACCTAAACAGACATTTCTCCAAAGACATAAAGATGGCCAATAAACACACGAAAAGATGCTCAACATCTCTCATTACTACAGATATGCAAATCAATACTGCAATGAGATGTCACCTCACACTGGTCAGAATGTCCATTATCAAAAAAATCCACAAACAATACATGCAAGAGAGGGTGTAGAGAAATGGGAACACTCTTGTCTATTGGTGGCAATGTAAGTTGATACAGCCATTATGAAGAACAAAATGGAGATTCCTTTAAAAACTAGGAATAAAACTACCATATAACCTATCAATCCCACTACTGGGTATATACCCTGAGAAAACCACACTTTAAAAAGACACATATAATCCAGTGTTTATTGCAGCACTATTTACAACAGCTCAGACATGGAACCAACCTAGATGTCCACTGAAAGATGAATGGCTAAAAAAAAAATTGTGGTACATATGCACAATGGAATATTACTCAGCCATAAAAAGGAATGCATTTGAGTCAGTTCTAGTGAGGTGGATGAACCTAGAGCCTGTTATACAAAGTGTAGTAATTCAGAAAGAAAAAAACAAACACTGTATATTAATGCATAATATGGATCTAGAAAAATGGTACTGATGAACTTATGCACAGGGCAAGAATAGAGACACAGACATAAAGAACAGGCTTTGGACACAGCGAGGGAAGGAGAGAGTGTGAGAGATTGAGAGAGTAACATTGAAACATATACATTACCATATGTAAAATAGATAGCTAACAGAAGTTGCTATATAACATAGGGAACTCAATGAGGTGCTCTGTGAAGACCCTGAATGATGGGATGGGGTTGGGAGAGGGAGGGAGGTTCAAGAAGGAGGGGGATATGTATACTTATGGCTGATTCACATTATTGGGTGGCAGAATTCAAGCCAACGCAATATATTGTAAAGCAATTATCCTCCACTTAAAAATGAGTTTTGTGAGACAGCAAAAGAGACACAGATGTATAGAACGGACTTTTGGACTCTGAGGGAGACGGAGAGGGTGGGATGATTTGGGAGAATGGCATTGAAACATGTATACTATCATGTAAGAAACGAACCGCCAGTCTATGTTCGATGCAGGATACAGGATGCTTGGGGCTGGTGCACGGGGATGATCCAGAGAGATGATATGGGGTGGGAGGTGGGAGGAGGGTTCAGGATTGGGAACTCATGTACACCCGTGGTGGATTCATGTCAATGTATGGCAAAACAAATACAGCATTATAAAGTAAAAATAAAAATTAAAAAAAGAAGATTAAACTGAAAAAAAAGTTATTCAAATAAATAATTGGGTTAAATCATAATGTATTTTTGCTTTAAAAATAAAACCTGAATCTGAACTTCCAAAAAATAAATAAATAAATAAATAAATAAATAAAGAGAGAAAGAAGAAAAGAAATCAATAACAAAAATCTCTGTAAAGTCCCCAAGTATTTGGAGACTAAATAATATACTTCTAAAAAACCATGAGTTAAAGGAGATATCAAAAGCAAAATTAGAAATATTCAGAAGCAAATAAACATTTTTTTAAAAAACCACATAAAATTTTATGGGATGGAAAAACAATAGAACTTGTGGACTTTTTTAAATAGCTATACTACTAATAAAAGAAAATAAGAAAAGTCTCAAAGCAATGACCTCACCTTTGGCCTTAACAAAGCTAGGAAAAAAAGAGCAATAAAACTCAAATTAGAAAAAAGTAAACAAATATCACTATCATTACATTAAAACAATGGGAAAAAGGAATAAAATAGAAGTCTGGTTCTTTTTACGACTGATACAATTGATAACAGCAGAAGTGATTAGGACAAAAAGATATGACACAATCTACCATTCATGATTTTTGATTTACCAGTGTTATAAATGACAGAGGAGGCATCACTACAAGTTTTAAAAATATAAAAGGACAATTTAAAATGTGTGAGAATGAACTCGTGAACTTGGATGAAATGGTAAAGTCTTTGAAAGACACAAACCAAAGCCCACTAAATAACAGAATCATATCTATTAAAGAACTTGAGTTTGTAATTTAAAACTTTCCAACAAAGAAAACTAAGTGTAGATAACTTTCCTGGTCAACTCAATAGCCCACCAAGCTCCTCTGTCCATGGGATTCTCCAGTCAAGAATACTGGAGTGGGTTGCCATTTCCTTCTCCAATTAAAGAATAAACAATATCAATTCTATACAACTTGTTCATAAAAATGGAAATAAAGGAATCCTTTCCAACTCATTGTATTAAGCAAGCATCACTGTTACCAAAACCCAGTAGAGTAGACAATAATCACCATGATACAGATGTACAGATTTCAATGAAAATTTTACCAAATGAATCCAACAGTATAATATTAAAAGGGTAACACATCATGGCCAAATAGGGTTTATTTCAGAAAAGCAAGTTTGGTTTACATTTGAAAAAAATCAATGTAATTCACCATATTAATAAGCCAAAAATTATATTCTCAATAGACACATAAACAGCATTATCAAACTCTGACATCTATTCCTAGTGAAAAATCTCAGCAAACTTGGAATAGCAGGGAACTATCTAACTTGATGAAGTATATTTATAAAAGATATAGAGCTAACATCATATTTAATAGCAAAGGAATTGATTGTTTTTCCCCTCTTAGAAATGAAAAACAAGACAAAGATGTCTGCTTCCACCACATCTATTCAACATCGTTCTAGAGAATCTAGTTAGGGCAAAAGGGAAGAAAAAAAAAGATGATTAATTTCATCAGTTCTTGTTAAGTATGTTGAAGGACTGGGGTTCTCTTATACTTCTAGGGGAAAGTAAAATAGTTTAAGTGTTTTGGAAAACAGTCTGGCAGTTTCTTAAAATGTTAAGCATATGCCTGCTATATGACCTAGTCATTTCATCGAAGTACTCACTCAAGAAAAATGAAAGCATTTGCCTACACAAAGCCTTGTGCATGCTTATTCAGTAGCTTTACTGGTAATAGCCAAAAACTGGAAACAACCCTGTCTATCAACAGGTAAACATATAAACCACCTGTTTTGTATGTGTACTACAGACTATTACTTAGCAATAAAATGGAATGGACTATTGGTATATGCTGCAACTTGGAGGAACCTAAGTAAGGATGCAGACCAAAATGTATGCATACTATTATAATTTTATTTACATAAAACTCTAGGTAATGCAACTAATACATAGTGACAGAAATAAAATCAGAGGTTTCCTGGGGACAGAGGTAGGGGTGGAAAGGGAGGGAAATGAGAGAGAGATTTTAAATGGCCACATGATGTATGGAAATACAAAAAACCTCAAATAGTCAAAGCAATCATGAGAAAGAAGAATGGAACTGGAGGAATCAACCTGCCTGACTTCAGGCTCTACTACAAAGCCACAGTCATCAAGACAGTATGGTACTGGCACAAAGACAGACATATAGATCAATGGAACAAAATAGAAAGCCCAGAGATAAATCCACACACCTATGGACAACTTATCTTTGACAAAGGAGGCAAGAATATACAATGGAGAAAAGACAATCTCTTTAACAAGTGGTGCTGGGAAAACTGGTCAAACACTTGTAAAAGAATGAAACTAGATCACTTTCTAACACCATACACAAAAATAAACTCAAAATAGATTAAAAATCTAAATGTAAGACCAGAAACTATAAAACTCCTAGAGGAGAACATAGGCAAAACACTCTCCAACATAAATCACAGCAGGATCCTTTATGACCCACCTCCCAGAATATTGGAAATAAAAGCAAAAATAAACAAATGGGATCTAATAAAATTAAAAGCTGTTGCACAACAAAGGAAACTATAAGCAAGGTGAAAAGACAGCCTTTAGAATGGGAGAAAATAATAGCAAATGAAGCAACTGACAAAGAATTAATCTCAAAAATATACAAGCAACTCCTGCAGCTCAATTCCAAGAAAATAAACAACCCAATCAAAAAACGGGCCAAAGAACTAAACAGACATTTCTCCAAAGAAGACATACAGATGGCTAACAAACACATGAAAAGATGCTCAACATCACTCATTATTAGAGAAATGCAAATCAAAACCACGATGAGGTACCATTTCATGCCAGTCAGAATGGCTGCTATCCAAAAGTCTACAAACAATAAATGCTGGAGAGGGTGTGGAGAAAAGGGAACTCTCTTACACTGTTGGTGGGAATGCAAACTAGTACAGCCACTATGGAGAACAGCATGGAGAGTCCTTAAAAAACTGGAAATAAAACTGCCGTATGACCCAGCAATCCCACTGCTGGGCATACACACTGAGGAAACCAGAATTGAAAGAGACACATGCAACCCAATGTTCGTTGCAGCACTGTTGATAATAGCCAGGACATGGAAGCAACCTAGATGTCCATCAGCAGATGAATGGATAAGAAAGCTGTGGTACATACACACAATGGAATATTACTCAGTCATTAAAAAGAATACATTTGAATCAGTTCTAATGAGGTGGATGAAACTGGAGCCTATTATACAGAGAGAAGTAAGCCAGAAAGAAAAACACCAATACAGTATACTAATGCATATATATAGAATTTAGAAAGATGGTAACGATAACCCTGTATGTGAGACAGTAAAAGAGACACAGATGTATAGAACAGTCTTTTGGACTCTGTGGGAGAGGGCGAGGGTGGGATGATCTGAGAGAATGGCATTGAAACACGTATATTACCATATATCAAACAGATCACCAGTCCAGGTTTGACGCATGACACAAGGTGCTAAGGGCTGGAGCACTGGGATGACCCAGAGGGATGGGATGGGATGGAGGTTGGGAAGGGGGTTCAGGATGGGGAACACAGGTATGTATACTCATAGCAGATTCATGTCAATGTATGGCAAAACAAATACAATATTGTAAAGTAAAAAATAAAAAAGAATAAAAGGCCACAAGAAAATTTTTGATGATGGAAACATTCACTGCCTTGATTGATGTTGATGATTTCATAGTTATATACATATGTCAACATGTATCAAATTGTCCACTTTAAATATGGGCAATTTTTATATGTCTGTTACACCTCAATAAAGTTTTTTTTGTTCTTAAAAAGAGTATTCATTTCCTCATCTGTACTAGCTACATAAGGAAGCTCAATAACCTTATAGAGTTAATGCTATTGCATTGTCAAAGCAGATATAAAACATTCCCATCAAAACAGAAAGCTCTATTAGAGAGCAGTGCTCTAACTCCTATAACTGCAATTAAGAAGTGAATGATAACTTTTAAACAGCATTTAGGGATTACTCTTCCCTCTCACAAATGCCTCATGTACTTTTAACCATTACTTGCAATACTCTGTAATATACGCAAAGTTCCTCAAATATCATGACACCATATCTCGCAAAAAGTTCTTTCTGCGGTTGGATATACACAAGTTCTTTTTTGTTTGTTTTTGTCTTTTAATCACAACTTTCAAACATTTTCTAAGTGCTCAGTGCCTTCTCTGCTTACCTAGAATCAAACAAAGAACCAACTATTCGAGCTGGGTAAAATGATCACCATATATAACCTTTACTGAAATACAGTGATAAAGGGAAACATGTACACATTTGGGACACAATTTATGTTTGTGAAGTGCAGAGTGAAGTTGTAATTGCTAAAACTTCTAACATGACCTTTGGCCTATTTTATGGAAGTTGAGTTTAAAATTGCCACAAATTCAGAAAGATTGAATTAAATTACTTGCCCAAGAGAGTGCTATTTTAATTTATCCTACTTTTTCACTTGACTTTTAAACAATCTTTTTCCAAAAGTTAACTGAACCTGTGTCTCAACTTGTTAGCAGGGTTTGGATTAATGACTGTTGTGATTGAGACTGAATAATCAATATTTTATGATTACAGGAGAACCTCACTTTCTTGTGCTTTACTTTATTGCACTTTGCAGATAAATTGCCTTTTTTTTTTTTTTTTTACAAATTGAAGGCCTGTGGCAATGCTGTGCTGTTAGTGACATTTTTCAAACAGTGTTATTGTCTAAAGGTATATACATTGTTATTATATATACAATGTTATTATACACTTAACTGACTATACTTAAGCATAAACATAACTTTTATATACATGGGAAGCCATAAAATTCATGTGAGCTGCTTATTGCAGTAGCTCGAAACCACACCCACGGTACTTCTGAGGTACAACTGGAATCAGTAATTTTTCAAGCCTGAGTTAAGAGAACCCCCAATTGACTGACTGAGAGAAGAGAAGGATGTTTTGTCCTCAGAAGAAAATATTCAAGAGAGAAGCACAGCTTATCACCACAACTCTCAACCTGGAATCAGTGAAGGTAGAAATAAGAATCATTAAGGCTTGTTCATCATTGGGCATTTATGACTGAAAATATGGGTTCAAAGTAAGTGAAGCAGTGATGGTCTTTACTGTTGTATGAAAAAGCTGTATATTGTCACTCTGCTTATTTAACTTAAATGCAGGGTACATCATGAAAAATGCTGGGCTGGATGAAGCACAAGCTGGAATCAAGATTGCTGGGAGAAATAACAATAACCTCAGATATGCAGATGACACCACCCTTATGGAAGAAAGTGAAGAGGAACTAAAGAGCCTCTTGATGAAGGTGAAAGAGGAGAGTGAAAAAGCTGGCTTAAAATTCAACATTCAAAAAAAAGATCATGGCATCTGGTCCTATCACTTCATGGACCCTTCACTAGTACCCTCAACTAGAATACCCTTGAGCCCTCCAGTCTATCCCACCACACTTCACTCAACTGTGTTATCCACAAAGTCTCTGAGAGAATTTCTGGATGCCTGTAATGGTTAACACAGGTACCCCCCCACCCCCCGCCGTCTGTTTGAAAGTTTGCTTTACACCACTTTGCTTTAAGACCTCAATCAGTACATGTTCTCACTAGCCAAAAGAAATCCAAAGAGAATTTTCACTTTTACAGTAAAAAAAAGACAAAAGGTGAAATAGCATTCAGAATCTGCTTCTCAGGGGAGCTGCTATGGAAGCAGATGTGCACCCCTGTTAGAGGGGCACTGACTGCTTCTTCTTTGGGAACTGCACCCAGCATCTCAGCATCAGTTGAGTCTATGAGCATTTGTGTTTTATCCTGATTTATTTTGTGCATCTGTCAGCAAGGTGTGTCATAGAGCAGCTGTTTCTTTGATTAACACCATTTTGATTTATGGAAAGTTTCACAGGAAAGTTCTACTTTTGCATAGTAGGGGAAACCTGTAAGACTTGGATTGAGGTCCTGGAGGAGTGAGCAAAAGATGTGGCACTTATACAGTGGAATACTACTTAGCCATATAAAATGAAATGTTGCCATTTACAACAACACAGATGTACTTGGAGGGTCTTTTCATGTTAAGTGAAATGTCAGACAGAAAGACAAATACTGTGTGATATCACTTACAAGTGGAATCTAAAAAATACAATAAATTAGTGAGCATAACAAAAAGAAACTGATTCACAGATACAGAGAATGTACTAGTGATTACCAATGGGGAGAGGTAAAGAAGGAGGGGCAAAATAGGGGTAGATGATTAAAAGGTACAAACCATCATGTATAAGATAAGCTACAAGTATGGAGATTCCTTTAAAAACTAGGAATAAAACTACCATATGACCCAGAAATCCCAGGATTAGGCATATACCCTGAGGAAACCAAAACTGAAAAAGACACATGTACCTCAATGTTCACTGCAGCACTATTTACAATAGCCAAGACATGGAACCAACCTAGATGTCCATCAATAGATGAATGGATAAAGAAGTTGTGGTACACATACACAATGGAGTATTACTTAGCCATAAAAAGGAACACATTTGAGTCCGTTCTAATGAGGTAGATGAACGTAGAGCCTATTATACAAAGTGAAGTAAGTCAGAAAGAGAAAAATAAATATCATATATTATTGAATATTTATGGAATCTAGAAAGATGGTACTGGTAAACCTATTTGTAGGGCAGCAATGGAGACAAAGACATAGAGAACAGACTTATGAACACAAGTGAGGGGGAGGAAGGAGAGGGTGAGATGTATGAAAGAGTAACATGGAAACACACACACTACCATTTGTAAAATAGATAGCCCATGGGAATTTGCTGTGTGACTCAGGGAACTCAAACCGGGGCTCTGTAACAATCTAGAGGGGTGGGATGGGGAGGGAGGTTTTGACATGGAGGGGACTTATGAATACCTATGGCTGATTCATATTGATATTTGACATAAACCAATATAATACTTATATGCAGAGTACATCATGAGAAACGCTGGGCTGGAAGAAGCACAAGCTGGAATCAAGATTGCTGGGAGATATATCAATAACCTCAGATATGCAATGACACCACCCTTATGGCAGATAGTGAAGAGGAACTAAAAAGCCTCTTGATGAAAGTGAAAGAGGAGAGTGAAAAAGTTGGCTTAAAGCTCAACGTTCAGAAAACAAAGATCATGGCATCTGGTCCCATCACTTCATGGCTAATAGATGGGAAAACAGTGAAAACCGTGTCAAACTTTATTTTTTCTGGGCTCCAAAATCACTGCAGAGGTGATTGCAGCCATGAAATTAAAAGACACTTACTTCTTGTAAAGAAAGTTATGATCAACCTAGATAGCATATTGAAAAGCAGAGACATTACTTTGCCAACAAAGGTCTGTCTAGTCAAGGCTATGGTTTTTCCAGTAGTCATGTGTGGATGTTAGAGTTGGACTGTGAAGGAAGCTGAGTGCCAAAGAATTGATCCCTTGGAACTGTGGCTGGGATGGGGCCACTTTAGCTGGCAAAGTGTGCTGTCACTGGTCCCCGGGGATCTGGGAGGCTCCTTCTGTTAGGGACTTCCCCCGCTGGTTGGGGAGAGAAGGGGCGGCCCATCATGGCCCCTGGGGTCTGATCTTACAATGCTAAAGCTGAAACTCCAGTACTTTGGCCACCTCATGCGAAGAGTTGACTTATTGGAAAAGACTCTGATGCTGGGAGGGATTGGGGGCAGGAGGAAAAGGGGAGGACAGAGGATGAGATGGCTGGATGGCATCACCAACTCGATGGACATGAGTTTGAGTGAACTCCGGGAGTCGGTGATGGACAGGGAGGCCTGGCATGCAGCAATTCATGGGGTCACAAAGAGTCAGACACGACTGAGCAACTGAACTGAACCAAACTCAATATAATGCTATAAAGCACTTATCCTTCAATTAAAATAATAAATAGAAAAAAATATATAAGCTACAAGTGCTGCAGCAAAGAGAGTGGGACTCAAGAGGACAGTCACATCCCAGGTTAGGTCTGAGTCCCTTCAATGGTTACTAAGTGTGGGTTATTGGCTTTGCACAGCAAAGAATTCAAGAGAAAGCCATAGTAAAGTAAAAAAATGGTACATTTATGGAGAAAACGAACTTCATAGACAGAGTGTGAGCCATCTCAGAAGGCAAGAGAGGCACCAGGGTATGGGATGGGATCTTGGACCAAGTTGGTTCTAATAAGTTTATGTCACATCCTTGGGATATGTCATTCTTTTAAAGGTTGTGCCCTGCCCTCTTCCTCCCTCATAAGGACATATTGTACAACACATTAAATATAGCCAATATTGTGAAATAACTACAATGGTGTATAACCTTTAAAAATTGTGGATTACAGACTTCTCTGGTGGTCTAGAGGTTAAGAATCTGCCGGCCAATGCAGGGGGCACAGGTTGGATCCCTGGTCCAGAAAGATTCCAATGCCATGGGGCAACTAAGCCCATGCACCACAACTACTGAGCCTACACTCTACAACCTGTGTTCTGCAACAAGAAAGTCACTGCTATGAGAAGCCTGTGCACTGCAATTAGAGAGTAGCCCCCACTCACCATAACTAGAGAAAGTCCAAGCACAGTAACAGAGACCCATCACAGCCAATAAATAAATAAAACTGAATCACTATATTATATACCTGTAACTTGTATAATATACCAAAGCCTTTGACTGTGTGGATCACAATAAACTGTGGAAAATTCTGAGAGAGATGGGAATACCAGACCACCTGACCTGCCACTTGAGAAACCTATATGCAGGTCAGGAAGCAACAGTTAGAATTGGACATGGAACAACAGACTGGCTCCAAATGGGAAAAGGAGTACGTCAAGGCTGTATATTGTCACTCTGCTTATTTAACTTATATGCAGAGTACATCACGAGAAACGCTGGGCTGGAAGAAACACAAGCTGGAATCAAGATTGCCAGGAGAAATATCAATAACCTCAGATATGCAGATGACACCACCCTTATGGCAGAAAGTGAAGAGGAACTAAAAAGCCTCTTGATGAAAGTGAAAGAGGAGAGTGAAAAGTTGGCTTAAAGCTCAACATTCAGAAAACAAAGATCATGGGATCCAGTCCCATCACTTCGTGGAAAATAGATGCGGAAACAGTGGAAAGAGTGTCAGACTTTATTTTTCTGGGCTCCAAAATCACTGCAGATGGTGACTGGAGCCATGAAATTAAAAGACACTTACTCTTTGAAAGGAAAGTTATGACGAATCTAGATAGTATATTGAAAAGCAGAGATATTACTTTGCCAACAAAGTTTCGTCTAGTCAAGGCTATGGTTTTTCCAGTGGTCATGTATGGATGTGAGAGTTGGACTGTGAAGAAAGCTGAGTGCCAAAGAATTGATGCTTTTGAAGTGTGGTGTTGGAGAAGACTCTTGAGAGTCCCTTGGACTGCAAGGATATCCAACCAGTCCATCCTAAAGGGGATCAGTCCTGGACGTTCATTGGAAGGACTGAGGCTGAAGCTGAAACTCCAATATTTTGGCCACCTCATGAGAAGAATTGACTCGTTGGAAAAGACTCTGATGCTGGGAAAGATTGAAGGCAGGAGGAGAAGGGAATGACAGAGGATGAAATGGCTGGATGGCATCACTGACCCGATGGACATGAGTTTGAGCAAACTCCAGGTGTTGGTGATGGACAGGGAGGCCTGGCGTGCTGTGATTCATGGGGTCACAAAGAGTTGGACATGACTGAGCGACTGAACTGACTGACTGAATTTGTATAATATTGTATACAACTATACTTCAATTTAAAAAAATGTTTAAAATATCTGTAACCAAAGGGAAAAAAAGGAATGACATGACTCTGGGAAAGTTGCTGGACTTCTCTTAGCTTCAATTTTCTCATCTACAAATTGATGATTAATACCTATCCAGACGACTTCAGAAGATTATTCCAAGAGAAAATGTGACCACATCTATACAATTGCCTTTAAAACCCAAAGGTGCTCTACAAAATGCCAGACTCTATCATAAGCACAGTTGCTATGGGCAAAAGTCTTTGTTGGGGAGGGGGAGGTGACAGGGCAACCACTTAAGACCTGGGATTCTCTGGAGGTCTTGCATGGCATCTTTGTTATGCCCATTTCTTCAAGCAGCACTAAGTAGGATCTCAAATATACAGCAGAGAGGAAAAAAAAAAAATCCTCCCTCTCTCTTTTCCTAAAAGCAATACTTAGAAAAATGTCCCATCAACAATGGAAGTAACTACCCAGATCCTGCCCTTTTGTCTTTACAGTAAATCCTACCTTAAAAGATACAAAGCCAAGTTGGAGCCTAGCAGTGGTCCTATGATGCACAGGTCTCCTTAAGGCACATAGCAAGAGAGCTGAATAAAGCAATGTGCTAGCCAGCCCTTTCTGCCCAAAGGCATTCAGATGCCACACAGAGTTGACCTTCTTAGAAAAGATTCTAATAATGATTTCCTCCCCACACACCCACACGTTACTGTGAATCTGCTCACAGCAAGAAAACCTACAGACAGATGGCAAATATCAGGTGCCAAGTATATGGTTTCTTCCATGCAAATAGTGAAAGAGAACCATCTTGCTGGTATTATTGTTTCTAAAACAAAGGTTAATTTTGAAACTAAAGCAGATCTGCCTTAAATAAAAATAGGAGCCCCATTGTTTGATCCAAGTCATTCTCTCACTCATCAGATGGAAGTAGGTTTTTGTTTTTAATCTCAGGCCATAAAGGCATCTAAATATCTCATAAATAAATTACACACACTGATGATCATTCTCTTAGTTGAGGTCCCTCAGGCATCTTTAGTATAAACAAATAAAACTATGTTCTGTTCAAATAGCAGACGCTATTCCCACAACCCTTGCTTTTATGTGGTTCCCTTGCATTTCTGATGTTTGCTCTACACTCCTATTACAGAAAACACAAACACACCATCAATTGTTTCAGGATAGACCTACAAAATAGTTTGGTTCTTTGATTCATTTACGTATTTGGTCTCCAAATGATAAGGTCTCAAAAGCGAATACTCTCTAAACCTAAAAGAGAATCCACGTGTGGGAAAGACAGAATTAACAGTAGGTCTATCACTTCTAGCTTCCTCCCTCCTAGGACTTCCAAAGGAAGTGCTGGCCTCCACAAGACCAGACCTTATTATAAATACTGTAATGGGATTTACTAGCGGGATGATAACCCAAGAACTCACCTAAGATTTTAGCAGATTACCCTGGTCTGCCATAAGTGCTTCAAACAATAACCTGGAATTTATGGATTGGATTGATGGAATACAGCCTGCTGGAGAACATATATTAGTTATGCAGGCTCTCTACCTCTGTAACTAATCTAGAATTAAAAAAACTGAGACACCTTAAATCTAAATTGCTTCACCTGAACTAACTTGTATCACATTTTTGGGTAGCATTTGTCAGTTACTCCTACCCCTAAATGTGGAGTTATAGGAAGCTGAACCTGAGGTTCAAGGCCCTTTCACAGAGATGCAGAAATGCTGAGAATGTATTTTGGATTTGTTCACATTCATCACTAATTACTAGCAGCGCATTATGTTTGGTGAGGTCCATGATCCTTTGAGGAACAACAATATGCAGACACAATACCTATTCTTCAATAATAAACAACAGTTTAAAGGGAAATGCTCTAATACCTGAGACTATTCAGGAGGTTAAGAAATGACCCATCAAAAAAGATATCCACATCCTAAATCCTGGTGCTTGTGAACGCCACCTGACATGGCAAAGGCTTTGCAGATGTGCTTAAGTTAAGGATATTGAGAGGCAGAGATTATCCTGTTTCATCCAGATGGGCTTTTAAATACCATCACATGTGTCCTAAGAGCAAAGCAATGGGAGCTGGGACTACAGAGGAGAAGGCAATGTGGAGGGATTTGAAGATGCTGGCCCTGAAGATTCAAGTGATGCGGACACAAGTAAAGGAGTGCTAGCAGCGACCAGAAGCTGGAAAAGGCAGGCAACAAGTCCTCCTCTAAAAGCTCAGGAGGGCGCATGTCCCTGTCGAGATATTAACTTCAGTCCACGGGTACTGATTTTCAGACTTTTGGCCTTCAGAATGGGGGAGAACAGAATTCTGCTACTATTAGCCAAGTCTGTGATGAGTGGTTAAAGCAATCACAGAAAATTAATACACACCCTAAAGGCTTCCTGAAACATTAGTTCATTACCAAGAAACAAAAACCCAAGAAAGCAACATGGCTTCTTTAGAATACTTTATGCTATTAACTCACTCAACTGGCAAAACTGGTCTGTGCTCTTAATGTAGGAGTTAAACTATGTAAGCTTATCAAAAGCAAGAATTTCTCTGATTACATTAGCATCTCCAGTATACAGTTCTTCATGGATATTAACCCATGTCCAATGACTGGATAGAAGTAAAATACTAACAAACTAAGAGTCTGGGGGAAATAAAATCATCAGTCTCTTCCTGGGTGATTAAATGGACAGACTGGTGTATTATGGATTGAACAGATGACTAGCAAACCATTCTGACCATCTCTGTGATGACAGGCAGCATCACAGAAGAACTCTTGCACACTTGTGAGGTGTGTGTGATGGAGCGGCCCTCTTAAATCATATTCCACATAAGCTCAATGTTATCTACTTGGCCTGTCTAATCTTGCCCTTGTGTTTAACCATAGGCATCTGTGTGGCCTTCAGCATTGATTTTTGTTTTGTTTCCATGTTGCTCTCAATATCACGTTTTGCTTTCCAGGCTTCTAAGATTTGGGCAAAACAAACTCATTCTGGCCATGCATAAGGGCCTCTTGGGGAATGCAAAATTTATTTGCCTATGACATGAGCTGAAAAGTTCCAAGAGCAGGCAAATGGGGAGAGAAGAGACTGGACAGGCCCTTGCTCCTTCCAAGTCTGGTTTTCTGAGTATGTCTCCAGTATCTGATTTGAAATGAACTAATCTCCAGTCAAAAGTGAGTAGAACATGCATTAAAAAGCTTACTATAAATAATAGTAATCATCTGACATTTGGGGTTATTCATTCTTCTTCTTCCTTCAATTTCAGAGATTAATTGAAAGCTGCCAGTACCAAGTTATTTCTTATTAAACCATCATCATTTAGTCAAAGGATAATGGTGCACTTACCCTTTTATAGTTTATTTTTCACTCTGAGTGATGCTATATCATAAAGCAATTTTCACATTTAATATATAAAATACATATGGTATCTCATATGCTTGTTATAAGAAGATGGACTACAATATTGGTGACTCAATTTCTCTATGAAATGAGAAATCCTACAAGAAGGATTTAATAGACAAGAGATGGTCACCTTAGTATCTAAAATCCATCTTGGCTAATTGGCTACAAATGATCAACCTAATTTATGAATGCAGTTATGTAATATTCTGGGTGAGATTACATATATATAATCTCAGCCAAAATACATATATTGGCTGTACCATGCAGCTTGTGAGATCTTAGTTCCCCAACTAGGGATTGAACCTGGGTCACAGCAGTCTAAGTACTGAGTCCTAACCACCGGAACTTCAGGAAATTCCTTTTGGGTGCTTTATATTATTTTCATGTATTAATTGTATGTTCCTACAGTGGTGATTCTCTAGCTGCAGCATGCACAGGAATCTCCTCTTGAAGTGCAAGTTCTGGCTCTGTAGTTCTGGGGTGGGGCCTGTAGCCTGCATTTTCACAAGCTCCAGGTAACAGCCATGTTGCAGCTCCTTGGACCACATTTTATGTAGTAAGACCTTGAATGAGTGAAGAACAGACAAGTGAGTCAATTTTGCTGAAATCCTCAAAATCTGTAAAGAAAAATAAGGGGCAAAAAGAAACATGCAACGTCAATGTCAAAACCAAAAGAAGAAACGGTGAATCTAGTACCGGAGACTATGTTGTTTTCTCACCAGCTTTTGACCTAGCTTCCCCATCCCTAGACATCAGTGATAGAAACAACATCTGTATAAAGCAGAAGCAAAGTTTTAAAATGACCCAGAGCAAGCTCAATGTTAATAAAGGTTTCTAAAACTTTCCAATCTCCCATTTGACACCGAGGTCTTTTCTCCTCTAATAATAACATTTCAAACATTGAGATCATTCTTACATTTGGTGTCCCAGGCACTCCTCTTTTGTCTGTTGTACCTGAGGTAACCCCTGCCCATACCTCCCCACACCCCTCTGAAACCTGTTCCATGGAGGGCCACGTTCACTGTGGCAGTGCTGGTCATGGGAATGTACCTTCTCTATAACAACTAGCTCCTACCCAGACTTCCCAGTGTCCAGGAATGGCAACAATGTCCCTTGAGCCTAAGCAGAAAAGCCAACAGAGCCAAATTTATATTTTTTTATATACCTTTCAAACTGATGAATAACTTACAACAATAAAGTACACACATCTTTGAAACAAGTATATAGATGATTTATAACATTGTGTTAATTACTGCTGTACAGCAAAGTAATTCAGTTATATATATATGTACATTTAAAAATATTCTTTTCTATTATGGTTATTATAGGATATTGAATATATTTCTCTGTGCTATACAGTGAGAGAATTATGCACAATATACAGTCTTGACATTATCCTTTCCCAGTTTGGAGTATATTGTGTATATTGTCACCCTTCTTATTTAAATTGTATGCAGAATACATCATGCGAAATGCCAGACTGGACGAAGAACAAGATGAAATCAAGATTTCCAGGAGAAATATCAATAACCTCAGGTATGCAGATGACACCAACCTTATGGCAGAAAGGAAGAAGAAGTAAAGAACCTCTTGATGAAGGTGAAAGAGGAGAGTGAAAAAGCTGGCTTAAAATTCAACATTTAAAAGTTCGTTCTAAACATCTATGTCTCTTTTGCTGTCTCGCATACAGGGTTATAATTACCATCTTTCTAAATTCCATATATATGTGTTAGCATACTGTATTGGTGTTTTCCTTTTTAGCTTACTTCACTCTGTATAATAGGCTCCAGTTTCATCCACCTCATTAGAACTGAGGGAGAATGGCATTGAAACATGTATACTATCATGCAAGAAACGAATCACCAGTCTATGTTCGATACAGGATGCTTGGGGCTGGTGCACGGGGATGATCCAGAGAGATGATATGGGGTGGGAGGTGGGAGGGGGGTTCAGGATAGGAAACTCGTGTACACCCGTGGCTGATTCATGTCAATGTGTGGCAAAACCAATACAGTATTGCAAAGCAAAATAAAGTTAAAAAAAAAAAACCCTCAACATTCAGAAAACTAAGATCATGGCATCTGGTCCCATAACTTTATGGGAAATAGATGGGGAAACAATGGAAACAGTGACAGACTTTATTTCCTTAGGCTCCAAAATCACTGCAGATGTTGACTGCATCCATGAAATTAAAAGATGCTTACTTCTTGGAAGAAAAGCTATAACCAACCCAGACAGCATACTAAAAAGCAGAGATGTTACTTTGCTAACAAAGGACTGTCTAGTCAAAGCTATGGTTTTTCCAGTAGTCATGTATGGATGTGAGTGTTGGACTATAAGAAAGCTGAGTGCTGAAGCACTGATGCTTTTGAAATGTGGTGTTGGAGAAGACTCTTGAGAGTCCATTGAACTGCAAGGAGATCCAACCAGTTCATCTTAAAGAAGATAGTCCTGAATATTCATTGGAAGGACTGATGCTGAAGCTGAAGCTCCTGATGTGAAGCTGAAGCTCCTGAAGCTGGCTACCTGATGTGAAGAACTGACTCATTGGAAAAGAATCTGATGCTGGGAAAGATTGGAGGTGGGAGGAGAAGGGGACGACAGAGGATGAGATGGTTGGATCTCATCACTGACTCGATGGACATGAGGTTTCAGCAAGCTCCGGGAGTTGGTGATGGACAAGGAAGCCTGGCATGCTACAGTTCATGGAGTCACAAAGAGTTGGACATGACTGAGTGACTGAACTGAACTGATCTGTGCTATACAGTAGGGTTTTATTGTTCATCAATTCTATATACAATAGCTACTATCTGCTAACCCCAACCTCCCACTCCATCCCTCCCCAACTCCCTCCCCCTTGGCAACCACCAGTTTTATTTCAATGATGTGGTTCTGTTTCTGTTTCATAGATAGGTGTATTTGTGCCATGTTTTAAATTCCACATAAAAGTGATATCATATGGTGTTTACCTTTCTCTGAGTCACTTTACTTAGCATGAGTATCTCTAGTTGCGTTCGTGTTGCTGCAAATGGCATCATTTCATTCTTTTTATGGCTGAGTAATATCCCATGTATATATGTACCACATCTTATTAATCCATTCATCTATTGATGGACATTTAGGTTGTTTCTATGTCTTGGGTATAGATGAGTAGTGCTGCTAGGGGTGCATGCATCTTTTCAGTTTATAGGTTTGTCTGGATATATGCTCAGGAGTGGGATTGCTGGTTATATGATAATTCTACTTTTAGTTTCCTGAGGAACCTCCATACTGTTTTCCATAGTGACTGCACCAATTTACATCCCACCAACAGTGTAGGAAGGTTCCCTTTTCTCCACAACCTCTCCAGCATTTGTTATTTGTAAACTTTTTAATTACGGCCATTCTGACTGGTATGAGTTGATACCTCAATGTAGTTTTGATTTGTATTTCTGTATTAATTAGCAATGTTGAGCATCTTTTTGTGTGAAATTAACAAATATTAAGTATACAGCTCAATGACTATTGACATACCTGTATATTGAAATAACAAGCCAGATCAAGACTGAACACAACACTATACAACAGGACTTCACACAATGATGGGAAGATTCCATGATAAAATATTTATATACTGATCAATTTATTAGCCACAATGCCACTGAGCACTTTTAAATGTGGCTAGTACAACTAAGGAACTTAATTTTTAATTGTTATTTTCATTAATTTACACTTAAGTAGCCATAGAGGTTATTGGCTGCCATACTGGACAGCACAGGCCTAGAACATTTTCAGCACCTTCCAGGAAGTTTCTCTCATGCTCTCTTCCTGCCAATATCCTCCAAACATAAGCCCTCTTCAGGCTTCCAAAACCACAGGTTAGTTTTTGCTGTCTCTAGTTTAACTGTGATCGAGAACATATTTTCAGTTTTTGGATGGTGCTTTATTTGAATCAATGATGGGAAAGTATTTGGAAATAACCCCTTCACTATGCACAAAACAGTCAATGTCAGCTTTATTATTATTAATTATCTTTATTATTATAATTATTTTCATCTACTAATACTGTGTTGGAGAAGACTCTTGAGAGTCCCTTGGACTGCAAGGAGATCCAACCAGTCTATTCTGAAGGAGATCAGCCCTGGGATTTCTTTGGAAGGAATGATGCTAAAGCTGAAACTCCAGTACTTTGGCCACCTCATGTGAAGAGTTGGCTCATTGGAAAAGACTCTGATGCTGGGAGGGATTGGGGGCAGGAGGAGAAGGGGATGACAGAGGATGAGATGGCTGGATGGCATCACTGACTCGATGGACGTGAGTCTGAGTGAACTCCGGGAGTTGGTGATGGACAGGGAGGCCTGGCGTGCTGCGATTCATGGGGTTGCAAAGAGTCGGACACGACCGAGTGACTGAATTGAACTGAAGGGGAAAATAGTCTAAAAATATACGAGAGCCACTAACTATCATATAGAAAACTAACAAAAACTAACAGTCAACTTATCCAATATTTGTTTAAAATACTATATGGACAGAACTTTTAAAATTGCTATAATTCTTATTAAAAATACCCCAGACCATTCATCATATTTGGTATTTTAATACATCTGTTTTTAAGTATTTTCCCACTTATGAGATTTAAAAATCTTGATGTCCATGGTTATATTAGATATTTTTGTAAATCTGACAAAATACTGAATAGTATCTTGTACATGGCACCTGCCCAAGGTTCATGCATAGAAAGAAGAAAATGAGAGTTCCTATAATAAGTACTAATTTAAATGTTTGTTTTGAAATGAAAGTTAATATGAGGTTCATATTTTGCTATTCCATATATTGATGTAATCACTCATAATTTCCAGCGTTTTATAATATTTATGATCCACTAAATTACTGCTATTAAAAATATACAATCCACAAAGCTGTTATGATCAGTGAAAAGATAATTCGTATCCTTGGGCAAGCTCTTCAGTCACTGACTTTCAAAGCCTGGTACGTACCCAGAGAAACATCAGTTAGACCAAATAGTGTGCTGAATGATTTACGTTCTGATACAACTCATTGGAAGGACTGATGCTGAAGTGCCAATACTTTGGCCATTTTATGCGAAGAGCTGACTCACTGGAAAAGACCACAATGCTGGGAAAGATTGAGGGCATGTGGAGAAGGGGGTGACAGTGGGTGAGATGGTTCAATGGCATCACCGACTCAATGGACATGAATTTGAACAAACTTCAGGAGAGGGTGAAGGACAGGGAAGCCTAGTGTGCCACAGTTCATAGGGCTGCAAAGAGTCAGACACAACTGAGCAAGTGAACAACCAATTCTTTAATCCATTATCGGCCAGTTTACAGCTGTAAAGTTGACAGGTGGCACAGGTCCGTGTACCATACTCAGAGTACCATTGCCCTGGACTATAAACTCCTGAGAGCTGTTTTCTAAAGAAACCAAAGCAATAGTCACTCAGTTGTGTCTGACTCTTTGCAACCACATGGACTATAGCCTGCCAGGCTCCTCTGTCCAAGAATACTGGAGTGGGTAGCCATTCCCTTCTCCAGGGGATCTTCCCAACCCAGGGATCAAATCTGTGTCTCCTGCACTGCAGGTAGATTCTTTACAGCTGCACCACCTGGGAAGCCCGTTTTCTAGAGAAGAATTAGCCCCAAATTATCCAGTTCTAACTCTCCCGTGTCTTATAATTCCTGACTTTAGCAAGTATCCAATACAATCTTTTAAATAAACAAATAGTTGTTGAGCCACCTAGACTTTCCACTATGTAATACATTAACTCTCATCAGGTTCTCCTCAAACATTCTACCAGAGGGAATTACTTTGTGGGTGGAGGCAGTAAATGTTTGCCTCCTTGGTCCCTCCTACACATACAATGAGAATGATCAGACCCATGAGAAAACTGTTAGACTAAATCAATTTACTGAAACTCTAAGGAAAAAAGTCACATCTTTTTAAATAGTGTGAAGCATAACATTGAAAAGAGGTTCTAATTTTTTTATTTCAGTCATATTTTTATTAGTAAAAAAAAAAAAAGAACTGGGAAATCAATGTCACCAAACTTTTAAGTCCTCCTAAAAAAACTGATTATTTGGGTGGTACTGGGTAACAGTAACACATGGAGGAGACCTGATGAGAGTTAATGTATTACATGACTGTGTTAATCACATAAGGGACTATATATGTGATGCAGTATCCCCACTACCTCTTGTGTCACTTCAGTTCAGTTCAGTCGCTCAGTCATGTCCGACTCTTTGCAACCCCATGAACCGCAGCACGCCAGGCCTCCCTTTCCATCACCAACACCCAGAGCTTACTCAACCTCATGTCCATTGAGTCAGTGATACCATTTGACCATTTCATCCTCTGTCGTTCCCTTCTCCTCCCGCCTTCAATCTTTCCTAGCATCAGAGTCTTTTCAAATGAGTCAGTTCTTTGCATCAGGTGGCCAATGTATTGGAGTATCAGCATCAACATCAGTCCTTCCAATGAATATTCAGGACTGATCTCCTTTAGGATGGACTGGTTGGATCTCCTTGCAGTCCAAGGGACTCTCAAGAGTCTTCTACAACACCACAGTTCAAAAGCATCAATTCTTCAGCACACAGCTTTCTTTATGGTCCAACTCTCAGACCCATACATGACTACTGGAAAAACCATAGCTTTGACTAGCTGGACTTGTTGGCAAAGTAATTCTCTGCTTTTTAATATGCTGTCTCGATTGGTCATAGCTTTCCTTCCAAGGAGTAAGCATCTTTTAATTTCATGGCTGCAATCACCACCTGCAGTGATTTCGGAGCCCCCCCCAAATCAAGTCAGCCACTGTTTCCTTTGTTTCCCCATCTATTTGCCAGAAATGATGGGACCAGATGCCATGATCTTAGTTTTCTGAATATTGAGCTTTAAGCCAACTTTTTCACTCTCCTCTTTCACTTTCATCAAGAAGCTCTTTAGTTCTTTCCTTTCTGCCATAAGTGTGGTGTTATCTGCGTATTGGAGGTTGTTGATATTTCTCCCAGCAATCTTGGTTCCAGCTTGTGCTTCATTCAGTCCAGTGTTTCTCATGATGTACTTTGTGTATAAGTTAAATAAGCAGGGTGACAATATACAGCCTTGACATATTCCTTTCCCAATTTGGAACCAGTCTGTTGTTCCATGTCCATTTCTAACTGTTGCTTCCTGACCTGCATACAGATTTCTCAAGAGGCAGGTCAAGTTGTCTAGTATTTCCTTCTCTTTCAGAATTTCTACAGTTTGTTTTGATCCACACAGTCAAAGACTTTGGTATAGTCAATAAAGCAGGAATAGATGTTTCTGGAACTCTCTTGCTTTTTCAGTGATCCAACAGATTTTGGCAATTTGATCTCTGGTTCCTCTGCCTTTTCTAAATCTAGCTTGGACATCTGGAAGTTCACAGTTCATGTATTGTTGGAACCTGGCTTGGAGAATTTTGAGCATTACTTTGCTAGCATGTGAGATGAGTGCAATTGTGTGGTAGTTTGAGCATTCTTTGGCATTGCCTTTCTTTGGGATTGGAATGAAAACTGAGCTCTTCCAGTTCTGTGGCCACTGCTGAGTTTTCCAAATTTGCTGGCATATTGAGTGCAGCACTTTCACAGCATCATCTTTTAGGATTTGAAATAGTTCAACTGGAATTCCATCACCCCCACTAGCTTTGTTAATAATGATGCTTCCTCAGGCCCACTTGACTTCAAATTACAGGCTGTCTGGATCTAGGTGAGGGATCATACCATCGTGATTATCTGGGTCATGAAGATCATTTTCGTGTAGTTCTTCTGTGTATGTTTGCCACCTCTTCTTAATCTCTTCTGCTTCTGTTAGGTCCATACCATTTCTGTCCTTTATTGAACCCATCTTTTCATGAAACATTCCCTTGGTATCTGTAATTTTCTTGAAGAGATCTCTAGTCTTTCTCATTCTATTGTTTTCCTCTTTTTCTTTGCATTGTTCACTGAGGAAGGCTTCCTTATCTTTCCTTATTATTCTTTGGAACTCTGCATTCAAATGGATATATCTTTTCTTTTCTCCTTTGCTTTTCCCTTCTCTTCTTTTCTCAGCTATTGAAAGGCCTCCTCAGACAACCATTTTGCCTTTTTGCATTTATTTTTCTTGGGGATGGTCTTGATCCCTGTCTCCTATATAATGTCATAAACCTCCATCCATAGTTCTTCAGGCACTCTGTCTATCAGATCTAGTCCCTTGAATTTATTTTTCACTTCCACTGTATAGTCATAAGGAATTTGATTTAGGTCATACATGAATAGTCTAGTGGTTTTCCCTACTTTCTTCAATTTAAGTGTGAATTTGGCAATAAAGAGTTCATGATCTGAGTCACAGTCAGCTCCCAGTCTTGTTTTTGCTAATTGTATAGAGCTTCTCCATCTTTGGCTGCAAAGAATATAAACAATCTGATTTTGGTATTGACCATCTGTTGATGTCCATGTGTAGAGTCTTCTCTTGTGTTGTTGGAAAAAGGGTTTGCTATGACTAGTGCATTCTCTTGGCAAAACTCCATTAGCCTTTGCCCTGCCTCATTCTATACTCCAAGACCAAATTTTCCTGTTATCCCAGGTGTTTCTTGACTTCCTACTTTTGCATTCCAGTCCCGTATTATGAAAAGGACATCTTTTTGGAGGGTTAGTTCTAGAAGGTCTTCTAGGTTTTAATAGAACCATTCAAATTCAGCTTCTACAGCATTACTCATCAGTGTATAGACTTGGATTACTGTGATATTGAATGATTTGCCTTGGAAATGAATAGAGATCATTCTTTGATTTTTGAGATTGCATCCAAGTACTTCATTTCAGACTCTTGTTGACTATGATGGCTACTCCATTTCTTCTAAGGGATTCTTGCCCACAGTAGTAAATATAATGGTAATCCGAGTTAAATTCACCCATTCCAGTCTATTTTACTTTGCTGGAGTTGTGGCTGCATAGCATTGGAGTGACTTTCAGGAGATACTCCACATCCAAAGGCAGAGAAGCCTCAGCAGATGGTAGGAGAGGCAAATTCGCATTTAGAATCAAATCCCATTCCCTCCAGAGATGCTCAGAGGGCTCAAACAAACCTTGTGCATACCAGGACCCAGAGACCCCACAGACACTGAGACAGAACTGTGTTTGAGTGTCTCCTGTGGAGGTATGGGTCAGCAGTGGATTGCTGCAGGGCCAGGGACTCTGGGTGCAGCAGATCTGGGTATAGAATAAGCTCTCTATGAGGAGGTCACCATTAACCCCACCATAGAGCTGCCAGAACTTACATAGGATTGGGAAATAGACTCTTGAAGGGCACAAACAACCTTATACACTCGAGGACCAAGGAGAAAGGAGCAGTGATCCCAGAAGAGACTGACCCAGACTTACCCATGGGTATCCAAAAGTCTCCAGCAGAGGTGTGGGTTGGTGGTGGCCTCTGCAGGGCCAGGGACACTGAGTGTAGCAGTACATGCATGGACCTTTGGAAGGAGGTCACTGTTATCTTTATTACCTTCACCATAGTTTGGCCCCAGGTAAATTACAGGGACGGAACACAGCTCTACTCATCAACAGAAAATTGGATTAAAGATTTATTGAACATGGCCTTGCCCATCAGAACTAGACCCAATTTCCCCCTCAGTCAGTCTCTCCCATCAGAAAAATTCCATAAGCCTCTTATCCTTTTCCATTGGAGGGCAGGCAGACTGAAAACCACTATCACAGAAAACTAACCAATCTGATCACATGGACCACAGCCTTGTCTAACTCAATGAAACTATGAGCCATGCCGTGTAGGGCCACCCAAGACAGATGGGTCATGGTGGAGAGTTCTAACAAAATGTGGTCCATTGGAAAGGGATTGGCAAACCACTTTAGCATTCTTGCCTTGAGAACCCCATGAACAGTATGAAAAGGCAAAAAAATAGAACACTGAAAGAGGAACTCCCCAGGTTGATATGTGCCAAATATGCTACTGGAGATCAGTGGAGAAATAACTCCAGAAAGAATGAAGAGATGGAGCCAAAGCAGAAACAACATCCAGTTGTAGATATGACTGGTGATAGAAGCAAAGTCTGATGCTGTAAAGAGCAATATTCCATAGGAACCTCTTGTGTGGTTAATATCTTTTATTGGAGTGAACTAGTTGGTATCTGTAAGCAACAAAAAGTGACCCTGTATATTAAAAAGTAAAAAAAAAAAACAATTGAAATGATAATAGGCAACATTATCAGCATTGCTGAGAAGCCTGAAGAAAGAGTCAGGGAAGGCAAAGCAGGCTAAGATGGACTATGACTAAAATTCCACCCGAGCTGCCCAGTGAGGACATACATAGAGCTTGCAGTGCCACCACCATCTGCACTAGTTCCTATAACCCTGTGGCCCCAACTCCCACTAGTTCTACCAATAAAATGGATTCTCTCCTGCTCCATCTCTTACGTCATATAGTTTAGGGTTTATTTATCTAATGGCCCATGCCCAGATCACATGCATTTGACCTGGCTGCAAAAGAGTCTGGAGACTGACTTGTCTGGCTTCTGTTGACTCACAAAGGAAGAATTCTAGGTAGAAAAAGGAGGCAGCTATCTGGCAGCACTCCCAAGTAACAGATGTACATTCAGTTCAGTGCAGTCGCTCAGTCGTGTCCGACTTATGCGACCCCATGAATCACAGCACGCCTGGCCTCCCTGTCCATCACCAACTCCCGGAGTTCACTCAGACTCACGTCCATCGAGTCAGTGATGCCGTCCAGCCATCTCATCCTTTGTCATCCCCTTCTCCTCCTGCCCACAGTCCCTCCCAGCATCAGAGTCTTTTCCAATGAGTCAACTCTTCGCATGAGGTGGCCAAAGTACTGGAGTTTCACCTTTAGCATCATTCCTTCAAAAGAAATCCCAGGGCTGATCTCCTTCAGAATGGACTGGTTGGATCTCCTTGCAGTCCAAGAGACTCTCAAGAGTCTTCTCCAACACCACAGTTTGAAAGCATCAATTCTTCGGTGCTCAGCCTTCTTCACAGTCCAACTCTCACATCCATACCTGACCACAGGAAAAACCATAGCCTTGACTAGACAGACCTTAGTCGGCAAAGTAATGTCTCTGCTTTTGAATATGCTATCTAGGTTGGTCATAACTTTTCTTCCAAGGAGTAAGCGTCTTTTAATTTCATGGCTGCAGTCACCATCTGCAGTGATTTTGGAGCCCCCAAAAATAAAGTCTGACACTGTTTCCACTGTTTCCCCATCTATTTCCCATGAAGTGATGGGACCAGATGCCATGATCTTAGTTTTCTGAATGTTGAACTTTAAGCCAACTTTTTCACTCTCCTCTTTCACTTTCATCAAGAGGCTTTTTAGTTCCTCTTCACTTTCTGCCATAAGGGTGGTGTCATCTGCATATCTGAGGTTATTGATATTTCTCCTGGCAATCTTGATTCCAGCTTTGGTTCTTCCAGTCCAGCATTTCTCATGGTGTACTCTGCATATAAGTTAAATAAGCAGGGTGACAATATACAGCCTTGATGTACTCCTTTTCCTATTTGGAACCAGTCTGTTCTTCCATGTCCAGTTCTAACTGTTGTATCCTGACCTGCATACAGATTTCTCAAGAGGCAGGTCAGGTGGTCTGATGTTCCCATTTCTCTCAGAATTTCCCACAGTTTATTGTGATCCACACAGTCAAAGGCTTTGGCATAGTCAGTAAAGCAGAAACAGATGTTTTTGTGGAACTCTCTTCCTTTTTTGATGATCCAGCAGATGTTGGCAACTGGATCTCTTGTTTCTCTGCCTTTTCTAAAACCAGCTTGAACATCAGGAAGTTCACACTTCACATATTGTTGAAGCCTTGCTTGGAGAATTTTGAGCATTACTTTACTAGCTTGTGAGATGAGTGCAATTGTGTGGTAGTTTGAGCATTTTTTGGCATTGCTTTTCTTTGGGATTGGAATGAAAACTGACCTTTTCCAGTCCTGTGGCCACTGCTGAGTTTTCCAAATTTGCTGACATACTGAGTGCAGCACTTTCACAGCATCATCTTTCATGATTTGAAATAGCTCCACTGGAATTCCATCACCTCCACTAGCTTTGTTCGTAGTGATGCTTTCTAAGGCCCACTTGACTTCACATTCCAGGATGTCTGGCTCTAGATGAGTGATCACATCATTGTAATTATCCGGGTCGTGAAGATCTGTTTTGTACAGTTCTTCTGTGTATTCTTGACACCTCTTCTTAATATCTTCTGCTTCTGTTAGGTCCATATCATTTCTGTCCTTTATCGAGCCCATCTTTGGCATGCAGTGGTGGCTGCACTGGTGCAGGAGGGCCTAGAGGAGCTATCCCACATTGAAGGTCAGGAAGGGCGGCGGTGAGGAGATACCCGTCGTCCAAGGTAAGGAGCAGTGGCTACACTTTGCTGGAGCAGCCGTGAAGAGATACCCCATGCCCAAGGTTAGAGAAACCCAAGTAAGATGGTAGGTGTTGCAAGAGGGCATCAGAGGGCAGACCTACTGAAACCATACTCACAGAAAACTAATCAATCTAATCACACTAGGACCAAGCCTTGTCTAACTCAATGAAACTAAGCCATGCCTGCAGGGCAACCCAAGATGGGCGGGTCATGGTGGAGAGGTCTGACAGAATGTGGTCCACTGGAGAAGGGAATGGCAAACCACTTCAGTATTCTTGCCTTGAGAACCCCATGAACAGTAGGAAAAGGCAAAATAATAGGATACTGAATGAGGAACTCCCCAGGTCAGTAGGTGCCCAATATGCTACTGAAGATCAGTGGAGAAATAACTCCAGAAAGAATGAAGGGATGGAGCCAAAGCAAAAACAATACCCAGCTGTGGATGTGACTGGTGATAGAAGCAAGGTCCGAAGCTGTAAAGAGCAATATGGCGTAGGAACCTGGAATGTCAGGTCCATGAATCAAGGCAAATTGGAAGTGGTCAAACAAGAGATGGCAAGAGTGAATGTCGACAGTCTAGGAATCAGCGAACCAAAATGGACTGGAATGGGTGAATTTAACTCAGATGACCATTATATCTACCACTGCGCGCAGGAATCCCTCAGAAGAAATGGAGTAGCCATCATGGTCAACAAAAGAGTCTGAAATGCAGTACTTGGATGCAATCTCAAAAACGACAGAATGATATCTGTTCATTTCCAAGGCAAACCATTCAATATCACAGTAATCCAAGTCTATGCCCCAACCAGTAATGTTGAATAAGCTGAACTTGAACGGTTCTATGAAGACGTACAAGACCTTTTAGAACTAACAGCCAAAAAAGATGTCCTTTTCATTATAGGGGACTGGAATGCAAAAGTAGGAAGTCAAGAAACACCCGGAGAAACAGGCAAATTTGGCCTTGGAATGTGGAATGAAGCAGGGCAAAGACTAATAGAGTTTTGCCAAGAAAATGCACTGGTCATACCAAACACCCTCTTCCAACAACACAAGAGAAGACTCTACACATGGACATCACCAGACGGTCAACACCGAAATCAGATTGATTATATTCTCTGCAGCCAAAGATGGAGAAGCTCTATACAATCAGCAAAAACAAGTCTGGGAGCTGACTGTGGCTCTGATCATGAACTCCTTAATGCCAAATTCAGACTTAAATTGAAGAAATTAGGGATAACCACTAGAATATTTAGGTATGACCTAAATCAAATCCCTTATGATTATACAGTGGAAGTGAGAAATAGATTTAAGGGTCTAGATCTGATAGATAGAGTACCTGATGAACTATAGACTGAGGTTCGTGACATTGTATAGAAGACAGGGATCAAGACCATCCCCATGGAAGAGAAATGCAAAAAAAGCAAAATGGCTGTCTGGGGAGGCCTTACAAATAGCTGTGAAAAGAAGAGAAGTGAAAAGCAAAGGAGAAAAGGAAAGATATAAGCATCTGAATGCAGAGTTTCAAAGAATAGCAAGAAGAGAGAAGAAAGCCTTCTTCAGTGATCAATGCAAAGAAATAGAGGAAAACTGATGTACATTACAATGCCTCTTTATTCATTTTAAGAGATGAAAAACAATTGCTAATGTATAGAAACAAATCATTACTAATATATAGAGGATCTATAAGTAAAAATGTCCTCTAGCATCTTCAAAATGCCAAATGTCTCTGGTTCAAAATGTAATTCTTATGACTCAAAGCATTTTAGCATAATACTTTTAGATGTTATCCACCATGCGAGAAGCTTTACAATATATGATTTCCTCCTCTATTTCTCCCTCTCACAGTGTATTTCCCAAAGCCATCATCTAATTAACAATCACAAAGCTTCCTACAATACAACTGCCTATGAAATGGCTGGCTTCTTCATTAGCTTGTTTCTCTCCCCACATCTCTTTCAATTAGCAACTGATAAAAGGAAATCAAAAGCACCTGATACTCATTTTTTCATGATGGAGCGATTTCATTTCTCTCTGAAGCATGAATAAAATTCAATTTCAGAGATATCTCCCCTCCATTTGGAAAATGAGATTCTGAATATCAAGGCCTTTATCTGGTAAAGACCCCTTTCTGAAAATGTTTACTTGCATTGTATTAAGCAAGGCACTAATGCATGGCTTTTGTAAATGTCATCTCTATATGTGGGGCATCAAATGAATAAACTTCTAATCCTATGGACCATCCCAATTCAATTTCCATAATAAAAGATCATTTGTCATGATCAATGTCACTGCAGATGGTGATTGCAGCCATGAAATTAAAAGACACTTACTCGTTGGAAGGAAAGTTATGATCAACCTAGACAGCATATTCAAAAGCAGAGACATTACTTTGCCAACAAAGGTCCGTCTAGTCAAGGCTATGGTTTTTCCAGTGGTCATGTATGGATGTGAGAGTTGGACTATAAAGAAAGCTGAGCCCCAAAGAATTGATGCTTTTGAACTGTGGTGTTGGAGAAGACTTCTGAGAGTCCCTTGGACTGCAAGGAGATGCAACCAGTCCATCCTAGAGGAGATCAGTCCTGAGTGTTCATTGGAAGGGTGTTCACTGGATGTTGAAGCTGAAACTCCAATACTTTGGCCACCTGATGTGAAGAGTTGACTCATTGGAAAAGACCCTGATGCTGGGAAAGATTGTAGGCAGGAGGAGAAGGGGACAACAGAGGATGAGATGGTTAGATGGCATCATTGACTCTGTGGACATGGGTTTGTGTGGGCTCTGGGTGTTGGTCATGGACAGGGAGGCCTGGCATGTTCTGGTTCATGGGGTCACAAAGAGTTGGACATGACTGAGTGACCGAACTGAACTGAACTGATATTTATGATGTGCCACTGAGTATACTGCCATGAAAATATGGAAAAAAAATTTTTAAATAAAGGCTACAAATACTCCTCAGTTTTGTTATTCAGTAAAAATTTTATGTAAGATTTTGCTCTGTACATCAACATTTATTAAGTGACTAGTACATGCAATGATGTGAATAATCAGATACTGTCTTTGACTTTTAAGCACACATTTTGGTGGAAGAAATAGGCAATAAGCATGTAAACTGACAAACCAAACAGTATTACGGGAGTATAGAAAGCAATACAATGTAAGTTAATCAGGGGAGTCGTACGTGACATGGGTGGTTAAGAAAGCACCCAGGAGATGTGGTTATATGAGAAGAAATAAATCCCATGAAAAGCTGGAGAAGGAACATACCAGGAAGAGAGTCTAGCAATTTCAAAATCTCTGAGATAGAATACGCTTGATATGCTCCAGGGCTTCCTAAGAGGCAGGTCAGTCAGTAGCTTGTTACAAGTCAGATCACCGTGGAACATTTTGGGCCACGAAAATGAGTATAGATTTATTTTAAGACTGAGGAGAGACAAGAATTAATTTATATTTTAAAAAGATCGTCATGCCCATGTTGAAAACAGATTAGAAATGGCCAAGAGTAGAAGGAAGTAGATAAATTAGGAAGTGGTCCACCAGGTGAGATGGTGGCTTGAATTAGTGCTGAGAGAGTTGAATTTTACTATCTTAACAGCAAAACAGGGATTACTCACTGATTCAACATGGGGAATCAGAATAGGCAGGGTGCAAAAATGACCCCCAGGTCTCTATCCATCCCTGCATCCAAGTCCGTTACACAGTTACCTTCCAGCTCCTCCTATCAGGAGATGGAGTCTGTTTTTCCATTCCTTGTATTTGGGCTTGGACATGTGACTTGCTTTGACCAAGTGAATGAGGTATTAATAGATGCAATACCAGAGCAGTTCTAAATTGTTATTCAGTCACTCAGTCACGTCTGACTCATTGCGACTCTATGGACTGCAACACGCCAAACTTCCCTGTCCTTCACTATCTCCCAGTTTGCTCATACTCATGTCCATCGAGTCAGTGATGCCATCCAACCATCTCATCCTCTGTCCTCCTCTTATCCTTCTGCCCCAATTTTCCTAGCATCGGGGTCTTTTCCAATGAGTCAGCAGCTCTTTGCGTCAGTTGGCTGAAGTATTAGAGCTTCAGCTTCAGCATCAGTCCTTTCAATGACTATTCAGTGGCACTGGCAGCAGCAGTCCTGGGAGACGAGGTGTGCTGGCCTAACTCCTCTTGGAGGAGGTTGCCCTTACCCCTAAAGTTCTAAGGCTGGGTTTCAAAAATCTTTGCCACTTTCACTCTCTCAGAGAAAACGTTGAAACTAGCCTTCTGATACATGGAGACAAATGGGAAGTGGACCCAGTCAGTCATCCCAGCATCCCAGGAGACAGCATCCTAGACCAGCCAAACCCAAGCTGATCGCCACCTGCCATCACACACATGTGAGCCAACCAGCTGAAAACAACCAAGACCAGCCTAGATCTGCACAACTGCCCAGGTGATCTGCAGATCAATCAGCTAAAAAATGCTTGTTGCTTTAAATCACTACATTTTGAGATATAGTGTGTTGCACAGCCATAACCCACTATTACAATGGAAAAGAAAAGAATTAAGTGCAACATTTACATTATATAACTTATAAAAGTGCAGTACTTACTAAAGAATGATTTTTCCCCCCTATGGGCAGCCCTAAAGTAATATTTGTTATAATCAGAAATAGATTGTGTTAGTCAAGTATATAGTATAAGGTATTAGTGGAGGGTGGGTCTATATTAAATATGATGGACCAGAAAATATATGATAAATTCATGTTCTTTAAATTTCACCTTGGGACTTCCTTGGTGGTCCACTGGGTAACCAGTTAATTCAGGGGTCATGGGTTCTATCCCTAGTCCAGGAAGATTCCACATGCTGCAGGCCATTAGGCCCATGTGCCACAGCTAGAGAGCCTGCGTGCTACTGCTATGGAAATCCATGTGCCCTAGAGCCTGAGATCTGCAACAAGAGAATCCACTGCAATGAAAAGCGTGTGTACTGCAACAAAAACCAAGTGTGACCAATAATAATAAAGATAATAAACTGCTTTCTAGGATGTAGTTTCAAGTTATTTTTAAAAATTCACCATAAATAATAATGCTCAGTAAGAATGTAAGAATTTACATGTTATCTAGGTTTACAGAAAAGTATTTTTTAAAAATTATAGGTATCAATTAACAGGGTTATACACTTCTTGTTTTATCAAGTAAGGATAATTTACATACACACACACTCATCTGCTTTTTCTAATGCTCTCATGTCATGAAAAGTGATGCTTTCATGACATGATACTACTCAGTTTCCTAGGTTCCCCCATCACAGTCCAACCTAGTATCATGCCTAGAAAACAGACATGCTCACTGTCCTGGATCTTTTCCATCCATCAACAATTCATGGAGGATGCTACATAAAGCCACTAAGGAAAATGTCAAAGGTTAAATCTCAAGAGTCTCAGAATATTGTCTTAACAGTCCCACCATAGAGTCAAGTAACGCAAACAGAAAAGGACTGAGGGAAAGTTAGCTACTTAGTAACTTTTCTGAAAGCAGAAACAGTGGATGTGATGAAAAAGGAGCCATGTCATAATCTAAAGGTGTGCAGGGTGGGGGGGGGCACTGAACTATGACCTAGTAGGGAAGTGAACACATAAAATTTTCATCATCCTTTGAACACTTTTCTCTGTGGGACTCAATTTCCAGCTGAAGATGTTTCAATCACATGCTTTGCAATGCCTTCTCTAATGTCTTCATTTTTGTTTTAACAACTGCCATAATACCAATATGTTATCTTAAGGGTCTTTTTTTTTTTTTTAATACCACATTTGGGTATGTGTTCAGAGAGAGAAACTGCTGCCCTGGTCCCCACCTATGTAATCTGAACCACCAAAGAAAAGGACAAGGGTATATCTCTAGTCTGTAATGAAGACTTGTTGTTGTCATTGTTCAGTTGCCCAGTCACGTCTGACTCTTTGTGACCACATGGACAGCAGCACATCAGGCCTCCATGTCCCTCACCATCTCCTAGAGTTTAGCCAACTTCATGTTCATTGCATTGGTGATGCCATCCAGCTGTCTCATCCTCTGATGCCCTCTTCTCCTTCTGCCCTCAATCTTTCCTAGCATCAGGGACTTTTCCACTGAGTCATGTGTTCATATCAGATGACCAAAATACTGGAGACCTAACCAAGAGCAAAAATCAATGATGGGAGGGCAGTAGTTATGAAACTACTGTTCAGGTACAGGGAAGTTTCATATGGCTGACATCATTGACTAGTGTGCCATTCTACTGAGTAATGAATATTGATTTTTCTTTAAACATGAGAGTTTTCCCAGGAAGCATCTCATTATAACAATGAATTTGGAGAAGTACTGAACATGCAAAGCCTCTTCTCACTAAAACCTGAAACTCCTCCATGAATTACCTGTCTCCTGTGTGGATCAGAGCTGATTCTAGCCAAATTGGAAATGGCCATGCAAACTCTCATGTAGGGTTCTTCCAGTGGAATTTCATATACATGGATTGTTGCTCAGAACTGCCTTTTTTTTTTTTTTTCCTAAAGAGGTATGATACTCACATTCAGCCAGATAGTTCTACAAGACTGATTTCTGGGATAACTCATCTGTCACTGTATGGAATAAAGGGACAGAGCACGGAAAAGAACTGACCAAGGTCTGTTACACACACAACACAATAGATGGTGAGTGTTATTAACAGATAGGAAAGTAGTCTTTAATGGAGTAAGAGCTAAGCCCTGACATCAAACAGAAAAGTCTGAACTCTGGTCATTCCTCAGTCAAGGTGTTCACTGATTTTTGCCTCCGTTTCCCCATGTGTGAAATGAAAATAAGAATATATCCCTCATAGGATACTGTGAAATAAATAACATAAAATAAGGGTAACAAGTAACTGAACTCTCAAATAAAAGTAGTACTAATGAAAGAATTTAAAGTCTAATGTAATTATGACATCAAAAATAAGTAGTTTCGTTACAAGGTCAGGGTTGCTACTGCTAAGTCACTTCAGTCGTATCCGACTCTGTGCGACCCCATAGACGGCAGCCCACCAGGCTTCCCCGTCCCTGGGATTCTCCAGGAAAGAACACTGGAGTGGGTTGCCATTTCCTTCTTCAATGCATGAAAGTGAAAAGTGAAAGTGAAGTCACTCAGTCGTGTCCAACTCTTCACGACTCGATGGACTGCAGCCTACCAGGCTCCTCCAATCATGGGATTTTCCAGGCAAGAGTTCTGGAGTGGGGTGCCATCACCTTCTCTGAAGGTCAGGGTTACCAGCCAGCTTTTCTGTGGTTTACTTGGTTTTCCTCTCATTACCACAAAATGGCAACCACAGCTCCAAACATCACATGCTCGCCTAACTTAATTCAAAGCAGGAATAAAAGGTGTTGGGGTTTCCCTTTATGCACATCTCTTTCTTTGTAAGAGAGGTACCTCAGACCCACCGGTCATAACTGGGTCATGTGACCATGTCTTATGTCCAGAGGATGCTGGCAAAGTCAACATCCAGCATTTTTTAGCTTCTTTAATGGTAGCAGGATTCTGCCATCAAGGAGGAAGTTTGGGGCAAAAAGGCTAGTGAGGAGGCAACAATTTTTGCCAAAATATATGCAGCAACAAAAAATAGTTGTTGGCAAACAGGTATGGGCTTTAAGTAAAAAGTAAAAAAATATTAGGTTCTTTTGTTATAATTCTGTCAAACTCTACTCCATATGTGGTGAATTTTTACCGCTGATGTTATGTAGCCTCCACTTACCATCAATAAAGAGTTTCTAGCCTCCTTTTGTGAGAAGGCAATGGCAACCCACTCCAGTACTCTTGCCTGGAAAATCCCATGGATGGAGGAGCCTGGTAGGCGGCAGTCCATGGGGTCACTAAGAGTCGGGCACGACTGAGTGACTTCACTTTCACTTTTCACTTTCATGCATTGGAAAAGGAAATGGCAACCCACTCCAGTATTCTTGCCTGGAGAATCCCAGGGACAGAGGAGCCTAGTGGGCTGCCGTCTATGGGGTTGCACAGAGTTGGACACGACTGAAGAGACTTGGCAGCGGCAGCAGCAGCAGCAGCAGCCTCCTTTTGGGGAAGCACCACTCTCTCCTAATTTTGAATGGTCTTGGAGGGAATCAGTGCTTCCCGTCTGCTACTAAAACACAGTGGACTAAACCTTTTCTCATACTTTTCTGGTACATCCAGAGGAACCACGTACTTTAGGTTGGAACAGTTTACATTTTGGTCAAGGACTCTGCATTTCAAGCACAGGCAATGGCAATTCAGTTCAGTTCAGTTCAGTCGCTCAGTAGTGTCCAACTCTTTGCAACCCCATGAATCGCAGCATGCCAGGCCTCCCTGTTCATCACCAACTCCCGGAGTTCACTCAGACGCACGTCCATCAAGTCCGTGATGCCATCCAGCCATCTCATCCTCTGTCGTCCCCTTCTCCTCCTGCCCCCAATCCCTCCCAGCATCAGAGTCTTTTCCAATGAGTCAACTCTTCACATTAGGTGGCCAAAGTACTGGAGTTTCAGCTTTAGCATCATTCCTTCCAAAGAAATCCCAGGGTAGATCTCCTTCAGAATGGACTGGTTGGATCTCCTTGCAGTCCAAGGGACTCTCAAGAGTCTTCTCCAACACCACAGTTCAAACGCATCAATTCTTCGGTGCTCAGCTTTCTTCACAGTCCAACTGTCACATCCATACATGACCACAGGAAAAACCATAGCCTTGACTAGACAGGCCTTAGTTGACAAAGTAACGTCTCTGCTTTTCAATATGTTTTCTAGGTTGCTCATAACTTTTCTTCCAAGGAGTAAGCAGGTGCAACAGTAGGAACCGGCCCACTGAGCTGACCCTTCTCTTCCTGCTATGTGATGCTCATCAGTTCCCTGTATTATGTCAGCCTCTGGTAGAGGTTTCCCAGATGGTTCATGGGCAGGGACACCTCTCCTCAGCTACTGTGAGTGCTGGCTGGTAACAGTTTACGGTTGTCCTGTTTCCCGAAGAACTGCACTCCACAGACAGGAACACCACCTCTGTCTGCTCACCCCTGGTCCAGGAGATGCCTGAAGACAGTGATTTCCTGGAACCAGATCATACTAGCTCCTAAGAGCTTAATGTGCATGCCTGCCCCCACAGCCCAGCTCTACCCAGGTGGCGCAATGGTAAAGGACCCACCTGCCAATGCAAGAGGTGCAAGAGATGCAATCCTTGGGTTGGGAAGATCCCCTGGAGGAGAAAAATGCAACCAATCCAGTATTCCTTCCTGGAAAATTCTATAGACAGAGGAGGCTGGTGGGCTACAGTCCATGTTGTCACAAAGAGTTGGACACAACTGATTGACTGAGTGTGCGCACACACACACACACACACACACAGAGTAACTTCACCTTGGTAGCTTGAAAGAGGTCATGGGGGCAGTATTTACACTAAGGAAATTGGCAAATGCTGTAAATCTGGTTCCCCACGGCCCCAGAGGTCCCCTTTACCTGGACACTGCTGCCTAGAAGGCTATGCTCCAACCAGAGGTAAAAGCAGCTCTTTTTACCCCTTTCTTTTTACCCATTTCTGCTCCCCTCTAACCTTAAAAGAACTGAATTACAGGAATGAGATCACTAGGCAATTTCACCTAACTTTTGACTTCTGCTCTCCTGAATGCACACCGTGTCTTGTCCAACCTGTTGCTTTTCCTAGACAAAAAGAACTAAGAATGAAAAATTAAGTGATTAAAGAATGATCACTCCCAATACCCCTCTAAGGAAGCCTGCACGCAGATCATGTGGGCAATGGCAGTAGAAAGGAAACGTACTTTAATCGGAAAAGCTGGCAACTGGGGAGATGATGGACTCACATCCAGAGACTAATTTATTGGCTTTTGAGTGGTGAGCCGCCACACTTGACTCTGGTAGCAGAGACAGTCCACTGCCACTGACTGACTGGTACAGGAACACAACAACCTGGCCCTCTGTCTTGAGGTGGAACAATTCTCTGATGATATTTAAGCATCGAAGCCCAGTGAAATCAACCTGCTGCTAGGTTCCACCTGAACCCTCGCTTTTTGCTTAAATCCTTCTCCTGCCCTATACCGTTTCCGTCGCCAGCTTCCAACTTTCTCTGGAGAACATTCCCTCAGTAAGTCACTGGCACAAGAAACCCCCACTCAGTCTTTGCTTCTGGGGACCCCAGTCTAAGCTCCCCTGAGTACACCCTTAGCTCCTGTTGACAAAGCCCAAGGCTAAAAATGTTTGTCAATTCTTAGCCCCACTCTCTTTCCAAGGAGTTTCTTTTTGCTTACAATAGCCAGCATAAAGTTAAGCCTCTAATTTGCTTACGACCATCAAAATATTAGGGAGTAAGATATATAGAAAAGAGCATAATAGCCACCTTTGTCTACTGCAAAATTGCTTAAGTTTTAGGATGCAATCTAGCTCAGAAAATTAAATCGGTGAAAACCAAACAAGATCTTAAGTATTGAATCAACTGACGCAATCTGATGTGTTAAAGATGCTTAAAAAGTAAATCTACTCTTTTCCATCACAGTTACATTAAAATTATTCCAACAGCCACATGAAATACCCAGACCCATTAGAAGAAATTATTATGAAATAAAACACTATTATTCTCAGTCACTTAAAACTGAAAGTTTTTGTAGCCTAATATAACTCTAGAAATATCCTGCGTATGTAATCACTGCAGTAAAATCTTTGCAAGTGCCATTGCTTCAAGTTAACATTTTTCTTTTAGTGTCTCAACCCTCAAAAGTCAATTAAGCTTTGAAAACACCATGTCTTTAAATAATTAAATGCTTCCACATCTCATCCAATGAATAAAACAACCTTAATTAATAGAGAAATCATAGCCTTGTTCACACTTGTAGCTCAAATAAATACCTCCTAGGGTTCAACTGAAAATATGGAAATGGGAAGTCTGACCTGCCCTGCTGACTGCTATTCTTCAAAGATCTATAAGATTTATGCCAGAATGATGGCACAAGCAGCGACTCAGCTGTGTATCTGACAGCCCGTGCAGAAGCAGGATGTTTGAACTGTTCATAAATTAGGCACCCAAGGATGCCAAATACTGTCGTGTACATATCCTCCTAGGCCTTACACAACTTATTTTACAGCATAGGTAAATCCCTAGAAGTCCCCTGTAAATTAGTTCAAAGAATCTAAATCAAATCTCCCTCTAATTAAAGGAACCATGAGGTAAAAAATTCTGAAAAATGCAAAATCCTTTTTTTAAGAGGATTTTAAATAATCACTATCCAACTTATTACACAGGGCATCTGATTAAAGTAATATAAAGCCTAGTAGCAAGATGCAAAAACCAGTTGCTAAGAACCTATTCTTCCCAGGAAACTATGGATTTTGGGTGACTGTGATATATTAATGCAGGCTCATCAACTGTAACAGAGGTAGCACTCTGGTGGGGCTCTTGATAAAGGGGAGTCTGTGCGTGTATGAGGGACGGCTTATGTGGGGAATCTCTGTACCTTCCTATTAACTGTGAACCTACAACTGCTCTAGAAAAATAAAGTTTAACGTTTTTAAAGAACCTGTTCTTCATGGCACTTCTTATTTACATGGTATTCTGTTTGTCTGCCTTCCTCAGCAAAATATAAGCCAGGACATTGTGTCTTCACTGAAGGGTCCCAGGGTCTATAACTATGCCTGATCAAAAAAAAAAAAAAAAAAAGTTTTCAATAAAGATTTTGTGCGTGGAGGGAAAAAACAAGTTAAACAAGGATCTATTTTTCACTAGTAAAACCCTATACTGATCTATTAACATAAACAGCAGAAACTAACCTAACAACCTAAAGCAACTGTAATAAAAATAAAAAAATAACAAAAAACCCAATAGCAGTGCATTTACAAAGACATTAAAAATGCTAAAAATTTTTTTAAAATCTCAATAATCAAAAATCATTCTGCAGAATAAGCAGAAGGCAGGATTTCCCAGCTTTTCTATCTTGAGAAATCAGAGGAATATAATCTAGTAGAGACAGTGAAGCACAAGTTGGACTCAATATTGGAAGTATATGTGTGGCTCCTTTCCTTACTGGCTGGAATTGATTTGAGGCATTGCTCAGAGCAATTGACATGCTCCCGGGATGGCCAGATACAGTAGCCACCAGCTCCATATGACTATTGAGCCCTTGGCAAAGTAGCCAATTAGAAATGAGATGAGAGATGTGCAATTTGAGGTAAAATGTACACCAAACATCAAAGATTTGGGCAAAAAGGATTCAATAATTTTTATACTATATACATGTTTTCATGATGATATCTTGCATATACCTTAAAAACAGATATTAATATATCTTAAAAGCAACAGTATTAACATCAATTTACATATTCAGATTAATTAAGATTATCTTCATGAGGGCATCAGAGGGCAGACACACTGAAACCATACTCACAGAAAACTAGTCAATCTAATCACCCTAGAACCACAGCCTTGTCTAACTCAATGAAACTAAGCCATGCCCGTGGGGCAACCCAAGATGGGCGGGTCATGGTGGAGAGGTCTGACAGAATCTGGTCCACTGGAGAAGGGAATGGCAAACAACTTCAGTATTCTTGCCTTGAGAACCCCATGAACAGTAGGAAAAGGCAAAATAATAGGATACTGAATGAGGAACTCCCCAGGTCAGTAGGTGCCCAATATGCTACTGGAGATCAGTGGAGAAATAACTCCAGAAAGAATGAAGGGATGGAGCCAAAGCAAAAACAATACCCAGCTGTGGATGTGACTGGTGATAGAAGCAAGGTCCGAAGCTGTAAAGAGCAATATTGCATAGGAACCTGGAATGTCAGGTCCATGAATCAAGGCAAATTGGAAGTGGTCAAACAAGAGATGGCAAGAGTGAACGTCGACAGTCTAGGAATCAGCGAACCAAAATGGACTGGAATGGGTGAATTTAACTCAGATGACCATTATATCTACCACTGCGGGCAGGAATCCCTCAGAAGAAATGGAGTAGCCATCACGGTCAAAAAGAGTCTGAAATTCAGTACTTGGATGCAATCTCAAAAACGACAGAATGATCTCTGTTCATTTCCAAGGCAAACCATTCAATATCACAGTAATCCAAGTCTATGCCCCAACCAGTAATGCTGAAGAAGCTGAACTTGAACGGTTCTATGAAGACGTACAAGACCTTTTAGAACTAACACCCAAAAAAGATGTCGTTTTTATTATAGGAGACTGGAATGAAAAAGTAGGAAGTTAAGAAATACCTGGAGTAACAGGCAAATTTGGCCTTGGAATATGGAATGAAGCAGGGTAAAGACTAATAGAGTTTTGCCAAGAAAATGCACTGGTCATAGCAAACACCCTCTTCCAACAACACAAGAGAAGACTCTACACATGGACATCACCAGATGGCCAACACCATAATCAGATTGATTATATTCTCTGCAGCCAAAGATGGAGAAGCTCTATATAGTCAACAAAAACAAGACCAGGAGCTGACTGTGGCTCAGGTCATGAACTCCTTAATGCCAAATTCAGACTTAAATTGAAGAAAGTAGGGAAAACCACTAGACCATTCAGGTATGACCTAAATCAAATCCCTTATGATTATACAGTGGAAGTGAGAAATAGATTTAAGGGCCTAGATCTGATAGATAGAGTACCTGATGAACTACAGACTGAGGTTCGTGACATTGTACAGAAGACAGGGATCAAGACCATCCCCATGGAAAAGAAATGCAAGAAAGCAAAATGGCTGTCTGGGGAGGCCTTACAAATAGCTGTGAAAAGAAGAGAAGTGAAAAGCAAAGGAGAAAAGGAAAGATATAAATATCTGAATAGAGAGTTCCAAAGAATAGCAAGAAGAGATAAGAAAGCCTTCCTCAGTGATCAGTGTGAAGAATTAGAAGAAAAAAACAGAATGGGAAAGACTAGAGATCTCTTCAAAAATTAGAGATACCAAGGGAACATTTCATGCAAAGATGGGCTCGATAAAGGAGAGAAATGGTATGGACATAACAGAAACAGAAGATATTAAGAAGAGGTGGCAAGACAGAGAAGAATTGTACAAAAAAGATGTTCATGACCCAGATAATCATGATGGTGTAACCACTCACCTAGAGCCAGACATCCTGGAATGTGAAGTCAAGTAGGCCTTAGAAAGCATCACTACGAACAAAGCTAGTGGAGGTGATGGAATTCCAGTTGAGCTCTTTCAAATCCTGAAAGATGATGCTATGAAAGTGTCGCACTCAGTATGCCAGCAAATTTGGAAAACTCAGCAGTGGCCACAGGACTGGAAAAGGTCAGTTTTCATCCCAATACCTGAGAAAGGCAATGCCAAAGAACGCTCAAACTACCGCACAATTGCACTCATTTCACACGCTAGTAAAGTAATGCTCAAAATTCTCCAATCCAGGCTTCAGCAATACATGAACCGTGAACTTCCAGATGTTCAAGCTGGTTTTAGAAAAGGCAGAGGAACCAGACATCAAATTGCCAACATCTGTTGGATCATGGAAAGAGCAAGAGAGTTCCAGAAAAACATCTATTTCTGCTTTCTTGACTATGCCAAAGCCTTTGACTGTGTGGATCACAATAAACTGTGAAAAATTCTGAAAGAGATGGCAATACCAGACCACCTAGCCTGCCTCTTGAGAAATCTGTATGCAGGTCAGGAAGCAACAGTTAGAACTGAACATGGAACAACAGACTGGTTCCAAGTAGGAAAATGAGTACGTCAAGGCTGTATATTGTCACCCTGCTTATTTAACTTCTATGCAGAGTACATCATGAGAAACGCTGGGCTGGAGGAAGCACAGGCTGGAATTAAGATTGCCAGGAGAAATATCAATAACCTCAGATATGCAGATGACCCTTATGGCAGAAAGTGAAGAGGAACTGAAAAGCCTCTTGATGAAAGTGAAAGAGGAGAGTGAAAAAGTTGGCTTAAAGCTCAACATTCAGAAAACGAAGATCACGGCATCTGGTCCCATCATTTCATGGGAAATAGATGCGGAAACAGTGTCAGACTTTATTTTTGGGGGCTCCAAAATCACTGCAGATGGTGACTGCAGCCATGAAATTAAAAGACGCTTACTCCTTGGAAGAAAAGTTACAACCAACCTAGATAGCATATTGAAAAGCAGAGACATTACTTTGCCAACAAAGGTCCATCTAGTCAAGGCTGTGGTTTTTCCAGTAGTCATGTATGGATGTGAGAGTTGGACTGTGAAGAAAGCTGAGCACCGAAGAATTGATGCTTTTGAACTGTGGTGTTGGAGAAGACTCTTGAGAGTCCCTTGGATTGCAAGGAGATCCAACCAGTCCATTCTGAAGGAGATCAGCCCTGGGATTTCTTTGGAAGGAATGTTTCTGAAGCTGAGACTCCAGTACTTTGGCCACCTCATGTGAAGTGTTGACTCATTGGAAAAGACTCTGATGCTGGGACAGATTGGGGGCAGGAGGAGAAGGGGATCACAGAGGATGAAATGGCTTGATGGCATCACTGACTCGATGGACGTGAGCCTGAGTGAACTCCGGGTTTGGTGATGGACACAGAGGACTGTTGTGCTGTGCTTCAGGGGGTCGCAAAGAGTCAGACACAACTGAGCTACTGAATTGAACTGAACTGATCTTCACCTATGTCTTTTTACTTAAAGTGGCTCCTGGAAAATGTTAAATGACATGTGTAACTCACATGGGTGTCTCAGAATAAACTTTTTGGACAATGCAGCATTAAACAATGTCCTGATTACAGAGTGAAGCTCCTTACTGCAAACACCTATACTTTCTGCCTGGTGAGTGCCTATCATGCTACTGGAACTTACTGAGCCTTTTGTAAGACAGGGTGGTCTTGTCAGATAGTCAATGACCCTGGAAGCTCCTTGAACCAGTGGCTGGAAGTGAGCTGAATTAGTTCACCAGTTGTCTTGACTCTCACTGGGGACAGTTCAAAGCTGCAGGTTACCATGTGTCACAGAGTTCCCCGGCAGAGCTGAGCACCAGTCATCCACAAGGCCAACTCCCTTGATAACATTCCTCATTGAACTCTTTCCCTTCCCCATTTCACCTCTACTCGCCCAGGTGTTTCCTGGATTTATTTTCCCAAGAAATTATGCTTGCATTAGAATCTTCTCTCAAGGTCTGCATCTGGCAGAACCCAAATGAAGACAACAGGGAAGACAAAATAAAACAACAAAACCTACCAGACACATTCCATACCTGTCAAGGAGTTTTATTTCAACCCTTAAAAATTTAAAAACCCCTTCAAGCTAAAGTACAGTAAGAACCTTTGTGACCATTACAACCAGTGATACTGCTTTATCAAAGACAGGATAAAAACAAAACATGAGAATACAAAAAGAAACCATATGTTCAATTGCGCCAAATCTAAATGTAGGGTGTTTTTCCCTCTTGGATCTTTTATTAGATTGCACTCAACTTGGTGTTTTAGAAGGTTTTCATAGCTCTGTTCTCTTCTCTGATTCTACTTGGGAAATTGTGACTTTTGAAAGGAAATACTGGAGTTGAGAGATCCTGAGATAGAATGGAGGGTTTTGTCATCCTTAACATGGATCTGAATCCTTAGGCTATGTCCCTCGTAAAATGGCCTGATTTTGAGAACAGTGTAAATTAATAAAAACAAACCTTCCACATTCTCTGTCTTCTAAGAGCATCTTCATGCAGTCCTTGTTTAAGCTTTTATTTGAATTCCTTTCCTCTTCTCTCCAAATACCTTGATAGTAATAAATAAGTCAGTTCCCCAGATAAAATGTACCTCCTTTTTATTACCTTATAGGGCATAACGCTCTTACCACAGTCTTTTTAGGCTCTAAGCCCAATGGCGATAAGAATAATCAAACACTGAACTCAGGTACTAACTAGAGTAAATATGGATATTGGCTGTACTTGGTCTATAAATAACAGGATTATTTGAAGACGAGGAGTTTGCTTCAAAGCTCTGATGCTCTGGGAGCTTCTTCACAGTCTTACTAGGATGCAGCCTCTTTTATACTTTCATAGGAGAGCAAAGGCAGGCAATAGCTTTCTGGGACAAGGAAGTACGTGCACGCATGCCTCTGGCTCTGGGGGCAGCCTTAGGTGGGGAAAAAGGGTGTTGCTGAGTCATTTATCCAACAGCCTGAGGTGTGATGTCCTTCCTAGCCCCATGCTTTGTGGTGAACTCATCATGCTATTAATGGAAGCATAGAATCTAGCGTTTTATAGCTTGCCAACACTGGGGTCAACACAGCATTGAAAGGCAGAGGCTATTTTCTCATCTCCTGAAGACCACTAGATCTATCTTCCTCCCCACACGCCAAGCCTGGGCATCTGCAATTCCTACCTCCAGTCCATGTCCACCAAGGGCAAGGTCAATTCCTCTCCTCTGCAGTCTCAGGGAGCGCTGGAAAGGGAGCCTTGGAGAAGGGGTGTGCTGAGGCCAGCTGGCACAAGATAGTGACAGCCTGTGGTCCCAGCTCCACTCCAGTGACATCACCCTCTGCCAGCTGGAAATTGGCCCCTTGGTGAGAGAATGTATATCACAAAAATCAGCTTAAGTTACAATTCAGGGTCTCCTTGTCAGGAGAGTAGCTTGCTAAACATTTTCCAACACACCTCTGAATTTGGGGGAATTAAAAGAAAGATAGTTTATCAAAATCAAATATGCTCTATCCACACAGAATGAAACCATGCCCTAATAAGGACAAGACATGTCCAGCGTCAGGTTCGCAGGCTCCCTTCTCTATGAAATGTTTTGTCTTTTGCCTGGAGACCACATCTAAGGAAAAGAAAGGCAGCATTTTCCAACCAAGAAACAGGTCCCAGCACTCACAGAATTTGAGCTAGGCCTGCTTTCCAAAGGGGCCAAACCCTTTGTGACTCCAGTTACAATACAGTCCCTTGAGGAGCTACACACATGTCATCTTTGTTGAGTGCCTAAGAATTCTTAAGGAGAAAGCAGGTAAGCATCCATTGTAGGAAAAAAATTCAAATGGGGAAGATTTCACTTAATATTGCATCCTACAGTATAACAGGGAAATCCAGGGGGCTGGGGCTGGGGATCTAAAGAGAGGAGGAGTTACACAAGATGCTGCAGAACCTAGCTCTGCTTCTTTGTTTTACTGTCGTTTCACGGCTAAACATCTGATAACACTGTGTTTCAAGGAAATTGCTCTGTAGCACATTTAGGTTTGTAAGAACTGATTTCTAATCACAGCTTACAGATAAATATTCAGCCATTTGCATTTCAGGAAACAACTTCTACTCCTGGGTGAACAGATTACCATGCTTATCTTTGGAGAAGCAGGCAGCTATGAGGTTGACTGTTGCCTCACACCTATAGGAAATCTAAGGTTGCTAGACTTCACAGAATTACCGGGAGAGCTTGTTAAAACACATTCCCTAGCCCTGCCCCCTGGGATTCTGAATCAGTAAGTGAGGCCCATGAATTAGCATCTCTTACAACCTCCCAGGACTTCCCTCATAGCTCAGAAGGTAAAGAATCTACCTGCAATGCTGGAGACCCGGGTTCCATCCCTGGTTCAGGAAGATCCCCTGGAGAAGGAGATGGCAACCCACTCCAGTATTCTTGCCTGGAGAATCCCATGGACAGAGGAGCCTGGCGGGCTACAGTCTCTGGAGTTGCAAGAGTCGGACACGACAGCAACTAAACCACCACCCCCACAACCTCTCAGGTGACGGTGATGCACCTGGAACATGGACCTCACTTTGAGAAAGCCTGCTGTAATCCACTACCTTTTAAACAAGGGTAGATGATGTTCATGGCTCAAAGTCCAGAAAGGAAGCGCTCCTGGTCCCATGAAAGGGTCTTCTGTTAAGTCTCTGAGTAGTGCTGTTACAGTGTTTACCCAAACACAGTTGGGAATGATTCCCTGGAGGCAAGACGACTAGTTGCCTGGTGATAGAATGCGGGGTCACAGAGACAATGACCTTTTTTAAAATTAATTTTTATTGGAGTATAGTTGCTTTACAATGCTGAGTTAGTTTCTACTATACAGCAAAATAAATCAGCCATATACATACATATATCACCTCCCTTTTGGACTTCCTTTCCATTCAGCTAACAACAACAAAAAAAGATGTATTTCTATAAAAATTATTTTTTCATTACAGTCATTTTTCCCCCATACATAAAACTTTTTATTTTGTATTGGGGTATAGCCGATTAACAATGTTGTGATAATTTCAGGTGAACAGTGAAGGGACTCAGCCATACATATACATCTCCAAGGGGGTCACAGAGTCGGACATGACCGAGCAACTGAACAACAACAAAATTCTCTCCCAAAGTCCCCTTCCATCCTGGCTGCCACATAACCTTGAACAGAGTTCCATGTACTTTGCAATAGGTCCTTGTTGGTTATCCATTTTAAATATAGCAGTGTGTACATGACCTTCCCAAAGTCCCTAACTATCCCTTCTCCCTGGCAAACAAGTTCATTTGCTGAGTCTCTCTCTGTTTTGTAAATTCATTTATATTGTTTCTTTTTTAGATTCCACATATAAGGGATGTCATATTATATTTCTCCTTCTCTGTTGACTTTTTTCACTCAGTATGACACTAAGTCCATCCACATTGCTGCAAATGGCATTATTTCATTCTTTTCAATGGTGGAGTAATACTCCTTTAGGACACTAGGAGACTCTCTTAAGTTCTATATCCAAGTTTACATTCAGATCATAATATATAATAACTATTTCATTCTCTGTTCAGCATCTGCCTATGAACCATCTTGTTGCTGTTCAGTAGCTAAGTTGTGTCCAACTCTGCGACACTGTGGGCTGCAGCACTCCAGGCTTCTCTGTCCTACACTATCTCCTAGAGTTTGCTCAAATTCATGTCCACTGAGTCGGTGATGCTATGGAATGATCTCAACTTCCGCCACCCCTTTTTGCCTTCTTTTGTCTTCAATCTTTCCCAGCATCAGTGTCTTTTCCAATGAGTCAGTCAGTTCTTCACATCAGGTGACGAAAATATTGAGCTTCAGCTTCAGTCCTTCCAGTGAATATTCAGGGTTGATTTCTTTTAGGAATGATGAATCATTTACTCAAGTAAAAACTTTTAGGTAAGTATACAGCTTTATATAATGATAAGTTGCTACCTTACTGGAAAGTGTCCCTTTGTCCTCATTTTGCCCCCAGGACTTACACTGAAGGGTATTTAAATATCTGTAATTAAGCCAGTGTAGTTGCCCTTTCCATGTGGGTTTAGGGACTATCTGTGGCAGCCAGAGTGTTCCATGCATATGAGGCATATTTGCCAAAAATAATGATTTTTTTTTTTTTTGTATTTCAAAAAGTAGAATGCTTTTTCCAGAAAAAAAAAAAAAAAGAAAAGAAATTGAGAAAAGTGGAAACTTTTTTGGAAAAGCTCATTCTAGACTTTTAGGGCAATGACAACATAATGAAACACCTTAAAACATTATCATTTATTTATCCACGCTATACACCAGAAGTTCCAGTATTGAGGGTTGAATGATTAGTTTGAACGACAAACCATTCTGGGAACAACCAGAAGAATGGCCCTTGTTTTCGATCCTGAGCAAAACTATCCCACACAGATCTGCTGTTCTCCCATTCAAATTAAGACTTATAAAAGACATGCAAAGTGTCAACACTGCTCCTAAAATCCATCAAACTATTCTGATGGAATGGCCAGAAAGTGTTCCAGAATTCAAGTTTCTGATGGTTTAGAGAAAATGCATATTTATCTGAGTTCAGCTTCTTTCTGAAGTTCATCATCTGTATCAACTGATCTGGCTCTGATACTCTTCCCACAAAATTACAGGGCCTGTTCTAAAGAGACAGCTCATTCATTTAGCACTGCAGATTATGTTCAGAAGTTTTCCTTACTGCTGTAAGCATATGAAGCATATGAAGTATCACTAGTGTCACTGAAGTGTTAGACAAAGACTTTCCCCCCAATTTTGGGTAATAACACAGGCTGTTCTAAACTAACAGAAATGATAAAGAGGGAAGTTAGCTTTACTCTTCCTGATGCCACTGCTTATCACAGGAAAAACAGCATCATCTGCCAGGCATGATGCCATATTAATCCAAACACACACAAGGTCTTCTCCACTTCAGGGCAGCTCTTTCCCTTGTTCCAGGTATCTCCCCAGGGCAGGGTGGTGATTACTAAGAACCCTTCCTGAACCTCAATTCCTGCCTGATTACTAGGCAAATATAGACCAAACAGTACAGTGAAGTTGATCCCCGAAAGACTGACATTTTACCAAAATTTTACAGAATAAATGGAGTTGTGAAACTACAGAGAAATGGGATGAATGGTATTATCCCAACTTTTAAATTCTGAAACATTTCAAAACCATACAAAGGTTGCCAGAGTAGAAGATTCATGTCCATAAAACCTTCACATGCCTTTGAAGCTTAACACTTTGCCACATTTGCTTCCTCTGACTCTTTCTGTCTTCTTTTCTTTCTTTTTTACCCGGCCACATAGCACTGCATGTGGATGTTAGTTCCCTGCCCAGGGATCGAACTCATACCCTTGGCAGTGGAAGCACAGAATCCCAACCACTTATCCATGAAGGAATTCCCATCTCTGCCTCTTTCTGTGTGTAGTCTCTGTGTACACATAATTATACACACACATACTTACATGCACATACACATTTAAACATATGCACTTATGTGCACGTATACGTATAAACATATGCATATATATTTCGGGAAACATTTGAAAGTTACTTGTAGATATGACACTTCACTCACAAGCATTCAGCAGATTTTTCATAAAGCCAAAATCAGTCTCCCACATGACCATAATATACTGACTGCATTTAAGAAACAACATTAATACAATATTATCTAATATATAGTCTATTGTCAAAGTCTCCAAATTCTCCCAATAATATCCTTTACAGCTTCATTTTCCCGGGATCCAATCCAGTATCACAGACTACATTTAGTCATCAGGAGTTAAGATTTCTTTAATCCAGGGCAACATATTGTCTTTCTTGACATTGATATTTTAAGAGTAAAATAGACATTTTCCCAAAGAAGATAAACAGATGGTTAAGAAGCATTACAAAAAGAAGCTCAACATTGCTGATAATTAGAAAAATGCAAATTAAATCTACTAAGAGGTATCATCTTATACCAATCAGAATGGCCATCATCAAAAGTTTACAAACAATAAGTGCTGGAGAAGGTGTGGAGAAAAGGAAACTTTCCTACACTGTTGCTAGGAATGTAGATTCGTGCAGACTCTAAGGAAAATCGTATGGAGCTTCCTTAAAAAACTGAAAACAGAACTACCATATAATCTAGCAATCACACTGTTGGGCATATACCTAGAAAAGGTCATAATTTTAAAAGATACATGCACCCCAGTGTTCACTGAAGCACTAGTGACAATAGCCAAGAGATGGAAGCAACCTAATGTCCATCAACAGAGGAATGGATAAAAAACGCTGTGGTACATATACACAATGGAATATTGCCCAGCCATAAAACATAATGAAACAATGCCCTTTGCAGTAACACAGATAGACTGAGGGATTATCATACTAAGTGAAGGAAGTCAGAGAAAGACAAATATCATATGATATCACTTATCATCTTTATTTATTTTCTTGGGCTCCAAAATCACTGCAGATGGTGACTGCAGCTATGAAACTAAAAGACTCTTGCTCCTTGGAAGAAAAAGCTATGACAAACATTGACAGCATATTAAAAAGCAGAGACATTACTTTGCCAACAAAAGTCCATCTAGTCAAAGCTATGGTTTTTCTGGTAGTCAGGTATGGATGTGAGAGTTGGACCATAAGGAAAGCTGAGTGCTGAAGAACTGATGCTTTTGAACTGTGGTGTTGGAGAAGACTCTTGAGAGTCCCTCGGACTGCAAAGAGATCAAACCAGCCAATCATAAAGGAAATCAGTCCTTGAATATTCATTGGAAGGACTGATGCTGAAGCTGAAGCTGCAATACTTTGGCCACCTGATGCAAAGAAACGACTCACTGGAAAAGACCCTGATGGTGGGCAAGATCGAAGGCAGGAGGAGAAGAAGACAAAGGAGGATAAGGTGGTTGGATGGCATCATCAACTCAATGGACATGAGTTTGAGTAAGCTCCAGGAGCTGGTGATGTACAGGGAAGCCTGGTGTGCTGCAGTCCATGGGGTCTCAAAGAGTCAGACATGACTGAGAGACTGAGCTGATCACTTATATGTGGAGTCTAAGAAGATGATACAATGAACTTATATATGGGGAAAGAATCTGAAAAAGAATAGATATAAATATATGTATAACTGAATCACTTTGCTGTATATCTAAATGCAACGTTGTAAATCAACTATAACCCAATATAAAATAAAAATTAAATTTAAAATTGTGCTGTACAGTCAAGATTTTTCAAGGACAGTCTTCAGTTTAGTTTTTCCAATTTTTTTCCTCATGATTGGTGGTGGTGGTGCTCAGTCACTTCTGACTCTTTGAGACCCCATGGACTGTAGCCCATCAGGCTCCTCTGTCCAGGGCATTCTCCAGGAAAGAATACTGGAGTGGGTCGCCATTTCCAACTCCAGGGGATCTTCCTGACCCAGGGATTCAACCTGCATCTCTTGTATTGGCAGGTGGATTCTTTACCACTGCACCACCTGGGAAATACTGCCTAGATATCCTTCCCTAATGCATCTTCAGGGGCACTGTGGTTTCAGTCTGTCTCATTATTGGCAATAATAAATTTGATCAGTTGGAAAAGGCAGCTTCTGCCAAATCTCTCTATTTTTATGGTATCTTCTCCCCTTTGTGACACTTTGAAGACTATGTGAATAGTCCCTTGCTCAACAACTTTTAACCTGGTGGCTAGCATCCACTGCTGACTCTTGCCTAAATCAATTATCATTATGGTGTTTGCAAAATAAGCATTACATATACTGGAGATAGAGTCCAACACAAAAACCCATTAATTCATATAGAGAAAATAGTCTTCATTGGGATTGATCCTGTTACAATTTAATAGTTTCCTCTTTAGTTTCTGAGAAAATACAATACCGCTGGATAATTCTTCGAGTGAAACCATCAGTTTTTTCTAGGATAATTCAGATATATGAAAGGATGAAAATGCACATACATGAATTCAAATAAGCCCTTTCAAAATGACAAATGTCTTGAATGGTCTCTGCGGCTGTGACATTTACATACATCAAATATCCACATGTTTCCCCACATTCACCAGTTGCCCTTGCAGTGGGGAGGGACCAAGTAATTAGTTCTGACCAATGACCCATTAGTGGAAGTGATAAGTCACTTCTGGACTGAAGTTCCTATAAAGCCATGTCTCTCTCTCTCTTTGCTTCAGCAGTGACCATGGAGACTGACTGTTGAAATGAGGAGTCAGAACACAGAAGCAGCCCAGGCTGCTAAATCACTGCATTGGAAACAGTTGCCCCGAAGAGTTCCTTGACCTACAGTGGGTTTGGCATGAGTGGGAAAGAAGCCCCTATGTGCTGACCTGCTGTAATTTGGGTTTGTTTATTACCACAGCATAATCAAGCATAGTCTATTGTCTTGAAAAGCCAATTTTTATCAATAATTAGAATTTAACAAGAACCACCTTTGGTTTAGAATGGTGATATATTAATTTATCCACGGTGGAAATGCAACTGATGGAAAAACACGAGTCATCTACAGAACAACATTCTCTGCCCTTTCCCTGCCTCCATTTCCCTGACAGCCAAACTTCAACATAAAGACTGACGATGCAAGCTCGCGGTATCCTGGAGCTGTTTTAGGAGAACTGCTTTGCAAGCTGGTGGATGTAACACTGGTACCTTGACATTGCCCACGGAGGGAGTATTTACACCAAAGAAACGCAAATGCTACACACTGGTGCCACTTCCCTCATCCTCCTGCAGAGAGCTGCTTGTTGAACATTTACACAGCACATTGCTGGCTATTTTCCTTTCCAGGTTCTGCTACAAATAGGAGATGGGCATATGACCCAATATTCACCAATAAGTGAAACTGGATACAGAACATCAGGAAAGACTTCTCTCCCTATTAAAAATAAAACTGTATATATACACATATATATGTATATATGTATGTATATATATCAAAAAAGCACACATATGATCACTAAAAGATAGATATGTACTAGAATGTTTATTGTAACATCTTCACTGTAACCCCAAACTAGTTACTATTCAAATGCTCATCAACAGTAAAATGGACAATGAAATACTGTAAAGCAATGATAATAATTTGCAACTACACACAAAAAATGGCTGAGATTGTCTCAAATATAATGAGTAAAAGAAGCCAACACAGGATATATTAGATGAGATTCCATTTAGATGAAAGTTCAAAACAGGCAAAATTAATCTATGGTGTTAGACATTAAAAATTATACAACTCGTTACACTTGGAGAAGCTAGTTATGGAAAATAAACCTATGAGGGACTTCTTGAGTCTAATTATATTCTATTTCTTGATCTGGGTGATGATCTCAAATGCATCAGTTTGTGAGAATATATCAAGTGAATGCATACTTAAAATTTGTACACTTTTCTGTATGTATGTGCTTAGTTGCTCAGTTGTGTTTGAATCTTTGTGATCCCATAGACTGCAGCCCATTGGGTTCCTCTGTCCATGGGGATTCTCCAGGCAAGAATACTGGAGTAGGTTACCATGCCCTCCTCCAGGGAATCTTCCCAACCTAGGGATTGAACCCAGGTCTCCCATGTTGCAGGAGGATTCTTTACCATCTGAGTCACCAGGGAAGCCCAAGAATACTGGGGTGGGTAGCTTATCCCTTCTCCAGGGAATCTGCCTGACCCAGGAATCAAACTGGGGTCTCCTGCATTGCAGGCAGATTATTTACCAGCTGAGGAAACCCTTCTGTATGTATAGTATACTTCTATAAAATGCTTTTTAAAATAAAGACAGATGAAAAGATAATAAAGAAAGGTGAAAAAAAAGAGAAGAGGTTGACTTTGCTTCTCCTTCCCACACTGACATGTCTGTGTAAGACGTGGATGCCTAGACCCATGGCAGCCCTCTCAACCAACACACTGAGGGGAGCAGAGCTGCCTTCCTGAGGACAAGGCTGAACCATGGCACCAGTCTTGGACGTCCCTCTGGATCTTTGGCTTTGGAAATAATAAATATCATTTTGGGGACTTCCTTGGTGGCTCAGTTGTTAAGAATCCACCTGCCAATGCAGAGGACACAGGTTTGATCTCTGGTCCGGGAGGATCCCATATGCCACGGAGCAACTAAGCCTGTGTACCACACGATTACTGAGCCTCTGCTCTAGAGCCTGGGAGCCACAACGACAGAGCTCATGTGCGGCGGCTACTGAAGCCTGAGAGCCGAGAACCCACGCTCTGCAATAAGAGAAGCCTCCACAATGCAAAACCCGCACATGGCAACAAAGAGTAGACCCTGCTCTCCACAACCAGAAAGTCCACACACAGCAACAGAGACCCAGCACAGTCAAAAATAATGCACTTTAAAAATTATATTTTTCTTTGGCCTAGAGTAGTCCTGTCATCAAAATTATTTATTCTCAGGACTTCCCTGGTAGTCCAGTGGCTGAGACTCCATGCTCCCAGTGTAGGGGCCTGGGTTTGATCCCTGGTCAGGGAACTATATCCCATATGCCACAACTAGGAGTTCACATCCTGCAGCAAAGAAAGGTCAAAGATGCCACATGCCACAGCTAAGACCTGGCCTAGCCAAATACAAATTTCTTTCTTTTTTAAAATTATTATGATTTTGCATGGAGACAGCCTTTGGTATTAAATGAAGGAAAAATTTGCATGTCAGCATTGTAAAGCAGAATGATTAACCTATGCAGTAGTTTTCAATACTGCATCAGATAATTGACATGGTTATTTTAGTCTGTTGGAACTTCTATAACAGAATACCACATACTGGGTGGCTTACCAACAACAGAGATTTGTTCTGGAGGTTGGGAAGCCCAAGATCAAGGTGCCATTCTGGGTGACGTTGTTGTGAGAAACCTCTTCCAGTTCAGAAGCCAGCGTCTCGCAGTGGAGAAGAGGTTAGGGATCTCTCTTGAGGCTCTCTTATAAAACCATTAATTCTGTTCAGGAGGGTTCCACCTTCAAGATTAAAGGCCCTGCTACTTCCCAAAGGCCCCACCTCCTAATAGCATCATCTTAGGGGCTTAGGATTTCAACATGTGAAGTCTGGGGGGATACAGACATTCAGAGCATAGCAAAGGTTATCCTGGTCATTCTATTTATCAAATTAGGTCCCCCAAGGACTCACTTTCCTGCTCAAATGTCACCTCTTCAATAACAAAAGAATATCTGTGTACCTTTATTATGTATATATGAATATGATTTCTAATCAGTCTGTAATAACATTTCCTCATTCCTGTTATCTATTTCCTTCCTATTACCCTCCTTTGTTGTCATGAGCACACCAATAGTTCTGGAATAATCTTCTTTGTCTCTCTGTTTCTCTTCTAGGACATGAGCTCTACATTAAAACGAAGGGTAGAGGATCAGAGAGGCCTTTCCCACCTTGTTCAGTGTGGCCTCTCTAGTGCCTAAAATTGAACCTGGCAGAGTGTGGACAATCAATACATGTTTGGGTTTTTTACTATATATTTAGTTATCTCTGGCAGTGCTGGGTCTTCATTACAGCACATGGGGTCTTTCTAGTTTCGGCGAGTGGGGTCTACTCTCCATTGTGGTGCATAGGTTTCTTCTCATTGCAGTACCTTCTCTTGTTGAGAAACATGGGCTCTAGGTCACGCTGGCTCAGTAACCAGGGCATGTGGGCTTAAAGCTCAGGCTCAGTGGCTGTGGCACACAGGCTCAATCGTTCTGCACCATGTGGGATCCTCCTGGACCAGGGATTCATCCTGGGGCCCCTGCATTGCAAGGCGAACTCCCAACCATTGGACCACAAGGGAAACCCAATAGATTTTTAAAAAATAAATGAATAAAGAAGGAACACATATCACCAGGTAATTCATTAAGTTCCCCTGTATACAAACGAGTTCCATTCCAAGAGCACATTCATTAGGTACAATCTGTTCAGAAGCACAACAAAGTTCCCCTGGGTACCCAACTAACACAATCGGCTATATAGGACTATACTGTGATAGGTTCACAATACTTTCCATATAAATACTATATAAAAAAATAAAGAAAACATTTTTAATCTTACAGTACCAGCTGCGTCACCCTGCCTTTCCACTTGCCTCTGGACATCCTCGGATTGAAATAAAGAGCCTATGCTACTGTACTCTACACAGCACTGTACAGTAAAGTACAAAAAGCACAACCACCTGTAGAGGTTGTACACACGTGACAATGTATGCAGACATGTGAACTAACTTATGCAATTGGACATGCGAACATAAAGTTCATAACTCGAAGGTTCATAAAGGAGACTTTTCATGCAGGAAACTTACTGGTTTTAAGCTTTCCACTGAGTACCTATTGACTCATCTGGGGCTTCCCTGTTCTCCTGCATGTGCAACAATCATGCCATGGTTTCCCTTTCCTGCCAGTTGTGGGTACCCGGCGGGTCAGTTGGCACTGGAAGGTCTTCCTGTCCTACTTGCACAGGGATTCACGTCTGTCACCTCGTATTCTAAACATAGTCTGTGCGTTTTCAGTCTTGCTACCTCACTGTCCTCTTTTTATAAGAAGATTTTAAAAATATGATAAATGACACCTCCCCAAACTGCCAACACCTTTCCAGAAATCCCTCTGTAATTTATCAACGTTTTCAAAAATAACCCGACAACAAGCTTCCCTTACAACACAGCAAGAAAACAGACCTACAACTCATTAGGCCTGAACTTCTGACTAGTCAGAAGCACAGCAGAGCGAATATAGCACAATTAACATTTCTTAGATAAGTGAAAATTTAGGCACCCAGGGCATGACTGACCCATGGCAGAGATGAACGGGCACTGAAGCAGGAGAGACTCCTAAGTGTGTGGAGATGAAGCTTTCCTCTCATCATTGGGAGAGTGAATATCTTCCACAAAGTCTGCTCGTGGAATAAAACATGCCATCAAAATACAAGGCAGAGTTTGTGTGACATCCCTGCCAGGCTGCATAAACACGCAGGTGCCCCTGTGACAGGCGCTACCCCTCAGCCATCGGGACTAAAAATACTTCTTTGCTGTCACCGCAACAGAGTAAAGACTTTGACATAATTTACCAGATTTGACTAGAGTTCCCCCATCGCTTTTTTTTTTTTTTTAACTTTCAATGAGGCTCTGAACTCTTCCCTCCAAAATTGAATCTGACAATTGCAAACCAAGGAGATTTAAAAGAACAAACAGGCTCCAAGTTTTCCTTCAAGCCTGGTTAGATAGACTTCATGTGCCTTGAGCTTAGCCGTGGGCCAGAGAGAGCACATCCAAGCGCTTCTTCAAAGGTGGCAGAATGGGATGGCTTCATCTTTTCTCTAAATATTTGGCTGTGTTTCCTCTTCTTTTCGTCTATTTTAAACTCCCAAGCAGCCACTCCCCATGCGATGTGATCTCTGGTGTTGAGATGAAATAGGTCAAGAGGAAACAGCTCTTTAAAAACTAAATGTGGTACAAAGAAGCCAGGAGTAACTGGTGGAGACTGTGGAATGATGTGACCTAAAGAAATGTGTGAATTTCTTTGGTTCTTTATTGAATTTTGCTTTAAACTGGAGGAGAAATTGGGGTGACAGCTGGAAGGACCCAAGTCAAGAGAATTCCACTTTTAAAGGGGGAAAAAAAATAAGAGCACATGGATATGATACAGAAAAGCAAATTCAGGGCAGAGGGAGGACTTGTCAGAGCAAGCAAGAAAGGATGATGCTCCATTTCAGAAGGTGGGGTGGTTCACAGTTTCCTTCTGAGTAAAAGGCATGAGGCAGAGACCATGTGGATAGATGAAAGGTCGGTAATGTTATGCAGAAGGCATGGGGATGTTCTGTTCTGATGGCTTCTCTTTACTTCACGAAACAAGAAGCAAGAATATCAGCTCCAAGTGGGAATGAGGAAGAAAGGAGGAGAAGGTCTGAAATGGTTGTTAAGAAAATAGGAGAGCAAAAGGATTTGGGGAAACCATCCGACTCCCCAGCAGCTCAAAGGACTCATGAGTGCTTCCTGGTTTATAAAGTCAAAGGAAATCAGCCACCATGAGTCTTCTCCAGCTGTGTTTAACAGGACAAGTGCAGGCAACAAGTGAGAAAGGGGTGAATGTAATCAGCATTAGATTTTTGCCAAGTGAATAAAAAGGAGAAAGGAGAAATGTGCAAAGTATAGGCAAGAGAGAAACTATAATTATGGCAACTAGAATCTGAGCTGGCATGGAGCAGGGAGACAGGAAGGGTACAAGGGCTGGTGAAGAGGGTGATGGATTTCAGATCATAGTGGGGCTGATGAATTGTTGAAGCTGAGGTATGACAGGGCACAAGGGCCCTTGAGACGTTATCCTCACTCACACAGGGCTCCAATAGTAGGGTAGATGGAGGAGCAAGATGTCAAGGAAAGAGAAACAGCAGAGATAGTCCCCATATTGTTTAAGGCTGCCATGGGAACAGACAACTCAGACTAGAGCTGTCTTAAGGGAAAGACAAAACTGTCAAGTAAGGAAGAAATTAAAAAGGGTTACCAGAGAATGGAGGAGAGCCAGTATGTATAAATGTAGACCTAGGAGTAACCCTTCCTTTATGAGTTTGTAGATATAAGAAAATGAGGTATCAGCAAGAAGGAAAAACATCCTTGAAACAAGTTTCTGGTGGCAGCCGCAGCAGTGACCCACATCCTGGAGCCTTCCTGCACCCTTTAAGATTCATAAAGCCAAAGACTCATTGTTGGATTTATAGCCAAACCCATTTTACAGATAAGTAGCTAGACTCAAAGAGGTGGAAGAATTTACTAAAAGCTCTACAGCTACAATGCTGACATCTTGACTTACTTTTTAAAAGGGGAGATTACTGTCTTCATGTCAGTCAAACCTTATAAAATGGATATATTATAGGTCAAAAGTGGTTGAATATTGTCACTTTCATGCTCTTAACCTAACACATCCTGGCATTCTTTCCATTATAGCAGAATGTTAAGAATGAGCAATAAATTTTTTTAAATAAAGTGGTATTCAATTGGTTCCTTATAAAACTCTCCAAATTTTATCAGGAAAACTCCACTAAGCTCTGTGGAGTTAACTGTAAATAATCTCCTATAACTGAGGTCAAACTTAACCTCTAGTAAGAAAATGAGGAAGAATCCAAAAGTAATGGATCAGAGCAGCCATCTGGAGCTGTGACTAAGAGATTACTGGTGACCTTCAAATCCAAATTAAGGTGACCTGGAAAAAGTGTAATTGGATTATGACTATAAATATAATGCTTATGGCTAAGGAATTACATTGTATATTAGGAAAAGGAGAATGGTTACCAAGATGTCTACAAAAGGAAACACAGAGCCAAACCCAAGGAGTGTTTTGCAGGAGTCTCCACCCATCTCCATGGAGGGATATACCATCTTGGGGATGGATGCCATTGGTCTACAAAGCTCAATGATACTAGTGAAGAAGCTCAAGTCATCCCCTCTGAAAGCCACAATCTCTGTGAAGATAACCTGGGCTTCCCCCTGGGACATGACCAAAAAGAGAGACTGCCATGTCAAATCACACAGAGGCTGGAATTTCTGATGGTTATGTTTCTAACCAAATATTCATAAATCAGCTTTATTATTTTTCATACATTAGCCTCTGTACTTGGGGAATGTGATTAATGTGCATTAGTGTTTGAGACATAATGAAGCTGGGCTTCCTTGGTGGCGCAGTGGATAAGAATCCATCTGCCAATGCCTGGAACACAAGTTCAAAGATCCCTAGTCTGAGAAGATTCCACATGCCACAGAAAAACTAAGCCTGTGTGCCACAACTACTGAAGCCTGCACACTCTAGGGCCCACGAGCCATGACTAGTGAGCCCCTGTACACAACCATGGAGGCCCACGTACCCTACAGCCAGCGAGTGGCAGCAGCTGCGCCCACGTGCTGCAGCTACCAAAGCCCACGTGCCTAGAATCTGTGCTCTGCAACAAGAGAGCAGTCCCTGCTCTCTGCAGCTGGAGAAAGCCCATGCATAGCAATGAAGAGGCTGCACAGCCAAACATAGGTAAATATATATAGCAGTATGTGGTGGTGGTTTTAGTTGCTGAGTCGTGTCCGACTCTTGCGACCCCACAGACTGTAGCCCGCCAGGCTCCTCTGTCCATGGGATTCTTCAGGCAAGAATACTGGAGTGGGATAACAGTGTGTACATGTCAAAAAATAAGTATAAATAAATAGATAAATATAGCAGTGTGTACAAAAAAAGAAATAAAAACAAAAATGATAATAAAAATGGTTTTTTTAAAAGACATACTAAAGCAGATGCAAATCCCTGGACTCACCAGTAGACTTTCCTCATACCAGGACTGCTGCTCCTCTTGGCCTGAGTATGGATCCAAAAGACATGGTTCAGCTGGTGTGCAAGGTAAGCAAGACAGGCCAGGCAGGTAACACCTTCAACCTAGAGCGACCCTCAACCATGCAAATGTTGGTGGATAAATATCCTGACTTCCTCACTCCTCAGTGGGAAAACTGAGACATATCTTGTACTGTCTCCCCAAGGGTCTTCCAGACACTAAATCAGCAAGCTGAGAAATCAGATTCTTCACCCTTCAAAATCAACTGAGGATTATGGAGAATTTAACAATATATAGGCCACCCAGGAGCATCTGCTCAGTCTTTTCCTGTTTGACAGGAGTAAGTGCTCAGTCACTCAATCGTGTCCTACTCTTTGTGACCTCACAGACTGTAGTCTGAGCTTTATGTAACAAGAATACTGTAAACAGGTTACCATTTCCTCTAGGGGATCTTCTTGACCCAGGGATCAAATCTGAATCTCCTGCCTCTCCTGTTTTGCAGGCAGATTCTTTTAACACTGAGCCACCAGGGAAGCCCACTTGATAGGAGGTCACACTTTTCATTTACATGGTAAAGAATACAACTGCAATGCAGGAGGTGTGGGTTCGATCCCCGGCCTGGAAGATCCCCTTGAGAAAGAAATGGCAACCCATTCCAGTGTTCTTACCTGAAAAATCCATGGACAGAGGAACCTGGAGAGCTACAGTCCATGGGGTCACAAAAGAGTCAGACAAGACTGAGCGACCAAACAACAACACACTTTTATAAACTGGTTTCATAAGTGAAAAAGAGAAGCCCAAAGTCTGAATTACACACTGACCTGATGTGGCTACAAGTACATCAAAAAGAACATAGAATAACAAGAACAAAGATAAAAGCAGATAGTAAGCAAGGGCAGAGAGTGGTAAACAGCCAAGTTAGCAGACACTGGAAGTGACAAGAAGCAGTATTCTAGCCGCTATCATATTAATAATAGACTGCAGAGTTGAGTCTGTGCGATCTGTGGCTAAGCACTTTGCATACTTTATTCCCACAATAACACTTATTATTATTTTATTCTTATATTAACACTCCAGGTAGTTACTGTTATCAGATGTTTCACTTTGCAGATGACGAAAACAAGGCTTGATGTTAAATCCAAAGTAAACAATTGGTAAGCGGCAGAGTTAGGATGTATGCCCGGGGGTCAGTTCAAAGACCACACTCTGCAACTAATCTGTTCTATTGATCTTTTCTCTGTGACAGTCAAAGGTAGGGAGAGTTAGGTCTCAGAATGCTGTACGTTGAGAATGGAAGTGAGCATAAGCAGGGGATGGTGGTGGTAGTGGTGATTTAGTCTCTAAGTCGCGTCAGACTCCTGTGAGCCCATGGACAAGAGCTCACCAGGCTCCTCTGTCCATGGGATTCTCCAGGCAAGAATACTGGAGTGGGTTGCCATTTCTTCCTCCAGGGAATATTCCCAACTCAGGGATGGAGCCTGAGTCTTCTGCATTGGCAGGCATTCTCCTGCATTTCAGGAAGAAGATTCTTTACCTTTGAGCCACCAGAGAAGTCCAAGGAGGGGATGGGAGATCCACAAAGAAACAGGATGCAGGCTCCGACCTGCCTGCTCTGGCAAATGCTGAGGCCATTCAGTACAAGGAAAGCACAGTCTGGAAGTACCCGGCCACTGGAGACTGGCCATCATTCAGCACAACAGCTCATCCTCCATCAGGAACACTCCCTACTAGAGGAGCCTGGGGTGAGGGGAAGGGGAAGAGAGGCAGTCCAACATTTCTCTTGTGAAATTAAAGCAAACGTTGTGATTGGAGAAAATGGCAGCATACACACAACTTCAGTAGGGGAAATTGTAGCCACCACATCACACCAGCTAAAAGTGAAACGACAACATCAAATGTCAGGGAGGAGGTAGAGCAGCTGAACATCTCCTATATTGTTGGCGGGAGTAGAGAACGGTACGACCACTTTTAAGAAAGGCCTGGCCATTCCTTGTAAGATTAAATGCCAACCTGACTACCCAGCAATTATATTCCTCAGTACTTAACCCCCAAAGAAACAAAAGATGTGCAAAGCTGTTTATCGTTTTATTCACAATAGCCAAAAATCAGAAACAACTCAAATGTTCAACTCGATGAATGGGTAAACGAATTGTGGCATATACATACCATGCATATGACTCAAAGAGAAAAGGAAGGAATTACTGACAATATACAACAGTGGACCTCAGAGGCATAGTAATAGGCATGGCAGTACATACTTTCTAGAACAGACTATATTAATGATGATGGAAATCACATCAGTGGTTACTTTGAGGGGGTTGCTGAATGGCTAAAAAAGTGGATAAGGACTATTTTCAGGTGATACAAATGTTCTATCTTGATTCGGGTGTGGGTTATACACACACACACACACACACACATTTGTGAAAACTCATAGAAATACAAAATTTAGACATGTGCTTTTCCTTAATGGAAATAATGCTTAATTTTTTTTTTTTTTGAGGGGTAGGGGAAGAATTATATCAGTAGACTTACTCATATGTTATCAAGTTTCAGGACAGCTGGGGAAGTTTTTGTTGCAGTCTTTGATTCAACGAATTGTCATTTCCCACAGGAATAAATGTCATAACTACAGAGGAATCCTTTGGTTTCCCCTCAAGTACAAAGTATCATGACATTCATTTCCTTTAGACAAAATATTGGGTCTAAATTGCAGTGGGAGTCCCTACATTAACAAATTGTTTTCCATCCGACATAGTTGTTAATTTCCCCTTCTATGCACATTAGAATTCTCTTGGGAGGATCTAATAAGCAGAGATTATGCATTAGTGCCAAAGTTCCTCCAATCTGATGTACACTGATTTTTCTTTAAAAATTGAGCAAGTAGTTCATTACAAGAAGAGTTAAATTTTTGACATCACACAGTGAAGAAATTATTATTGAAGGAGGAAACAGACAGAACAGGCTCCATCTTGAAAGCAGGACTCCATCTTGGGCCGGACTGTGGACTTTGAGCTATATGCCCAGTATCTATGGAAACGACATACCAACTAGAAAACCAGGCCCCCTGGATGGAGAGCCCCAGGGCTTGTACCTAGACTCTCTGTTGCCTAAAAGAATATCCTAGTTATCTGTGTAACCAAATAGAATCATAAATTCTATTATGCTTATTGGGGTATGACCACAGGCCTATTGATAATTGTCCCCTGTTAACTACCTAGGCTTAAGGCATATGAATCACGGGTTAACTTTGATTGTATCTTTCTTTTCCTTTGTTTAGACTAATTTCAGGGAATTTGGGGAGGTGGGTTTGGGCACGTACACTTAGTGTATATAAGGTTTTCAGAAAAACTGGTCAGGGTCCTTGGCTAAGAGGAGACTCGGCCTTGGGCCCACCGGTGTAATAAACTGCACTCCACTATCTGCATTGTCCTTCTGAGTGAGTTTGTTTCCCAGAACACGTGGCTACATTATCTTTGAAGGTGTTGAGAAAAGTAGAAAGAAGGGGGGAAAATCAGGCACACTAAAATTCAAATGCTCACCGTGTGATCAACACTGGAGAAAGTGCTTGCATATATAATCTCATTAATCCTCAGACCATCCCTGCCAAGCAGGTGTTATGTACGTGGCATGAGGAAACCGAGGCTCCTAGAAATTAATATGCCCACAGTTCAAAGCTGGTGAAGTTGGAGCCAGACTTCATTCCAGCTTTACATAACTCCATGGCCTTCATTTTTGTTGCCTAGAGACATCCATCCATTTCCTCACCCAACAGATGTTTATCAATGTGCCTACTGCTTCAAGCATTAAGGGCATCGCTGTGAGTAGCAACCCATCCCTTGCACTGCTGGAGCTTATATTCTATTTGGGAGTTGGTGGTGTTAAATTATGCCAACAGATTCTCTGAAACTCCTTTCAACAACTGGAACTTAATGTCCCTTCCCCTGAGTGTAGACTAGACTTAGTGACTTACTGGTAACAAACAGACTAAGTGGTGTGTCACTCTTGAAACTAGGTCATAACACACTGTGGCTGCCTCTTTGGATCATTTGCTCTGAGGGAAGTCAGTGGTCCATGGTGAGAACACTCAAAAAGCCTTGTGAAGAGCCCCACGTACTGCAAGCCTGAGGCCTTCTGCGAACAGCCATGGGAGTGAGCTTGAAAGCAGACACCCTGACCTCAGTCAAAATCTCCAGAAGAGATTGCAGCCCTGCTCAATACCCTGGCTACAGCCTCATGAGAGAACTTGAGCCAGCGACATCCACAAGTTACTCCTGAATTCCTGATCCACAGAAACTATGAGTTAAATATTTGTTGTTTTAAGCCAGTGAACATGGCTAACTTGTCACATGGTAATAAAGTGTATAAAGATATGCCAGGAAGAAAACAACTGAAAGAAACGGAAGCATGCTGGTGCTGTTTTAGGTAATGGCATCTCTGAGCGTTTACTATTTACATGAGACATGAAGATGGAGAAAAGAGAAGTGTTTGTTGGATTCTGGAGCATGTAGGTAGCTGCTCCCTTGACAAGATCAGTTACTGCAAATGGTGGAAATTGAGACCGATTGGAATACCATGGGGAATAAATGGAAAGAAAGAGGTAGAAATATTATCTGTATATGTCTTCCTAAAATCTTAACTAGAGGAACAGAAATGGAGGGTGCCACCGATGGTGGTGGTGTTTTGTCGTTGTTGCTACCTTTTTGAAATGACAGATATTTTTGTTTGCACATGTGTTGAGAAAAAAAAGAAAAACAAGGACATGCACAAAGACAGAAAAAAGATGCACAATCTCAGCACAAACACAGGGACCAGAGAGGAATGATATTTCCTGCATCAGGACCAGAACGCCTAGCGTAGACAGAGTTGGTGGGTAGGTTTTTGTGAAACTCTGTGGTTATGAAGATGAGGGAATTTATGGCAAGTTTTATTAGGGTAAAATTTCTTTTAGGAGACACATCAATTTTTAATTATATAATTATCTAAAGTACTGCCCCAAAGAACCCTAAATGTGTTTTTATCTTGAATATACTATTTTGGGGTTTTGTGTCTTAACATCTCCTATGCCTCATGCTTATAATCATGGTGAGTTATGCACAAGTACTCCAATGTTAAATTTTCACACCTTTATATTTTTGTTATACTTAGTTTATTAACCTGACTTTTATTTTACTGTACATAATGAAGCATGGATAATCTTCTCCATGGATATTCAGTCTTTCCACTTACTAGACTGGTCACTCTCTATACTAATTAGAAATGATACTTCTACTAAATTCGAATATAACCATGAGTCTATTCCTGGACTAACAATACTTTCTGCTGATATACTGGCCTATTCCTGTATCTAGACCTTACTCTTTTTCTATTGTGAAATACAAATACACACAAAAGGACACTGAATACAAATATATTGTAGTTTAATGAATTGTACAAATTGTCTGGAATCTGAGTTGATAATTCACACAAATACAGGAGCATTTTGGCTGGTATTACATAAAATTAATAGATTATAATTCTAACTATCAGTTCTATGAACTTGACATTAGTGAAGGGAGGCATTTGAAAAGTCCCTACTTTATATATATTCCCATCTTATATGTTTTCCTTATACGTTTATATATCCACTTATGCATATTTTCTTTTAATTACATTTATACCTTATTTAACTTATACACAGAGTACATCATGAGAAACGCTGTGCTGGAAGAAGCACAAGCTGGAATCAAGATTGCCAGGAGAAATATCAATAACCTCAGATATGCAGATGACACCACCCTTATGGCAGAAAGCAAAGAAGAACTAAAGAGCCTCTTGATGAAAGTGAAAGAGGAGAGTGAAAAAGTTAGCTTAAAGCTCAACATTCAGAAAACTAAGATCATGACATCTGGTCCCATCACTTCATGGGAAATAGATGGGGAAACAGTGGAAACAGTGTCAGACTTTATTTTTGGGGGCTCCAAAATCACTGCAGATGGTGACTGCAGCCATGAAATTAAAAAATGCTTACTCCTTGGAAGGAAAGTTATGACAAACCTAGACAGCATATTAAGAAGCAGAGACATTACTTTGTCAACAAAGGTCCATCTAGTCAAGGCTTTTGGTTTTTCCAGTAGTCAGGTATGGATGTGAGAGTTGGACTATAAAGAAAGCTGAGTGCCAAGGAATTGATGCTTTTGAACTGTGGTGTTGGAGAAGACTCCCGAGAGTCCCTTGGACTGCAAGGAGATCCAACCAGTCCATCCTAAAGGAGATCAGTCCTGGGAGTGCATTGGAAGGACTGATATTGAAGCTGAAACTCCAATTCTCTGGCCACCTGATGCGAAGAGCTGACTCATTTGAAAAGACCTTGATGCTTGGAAAGATTGAGGGCAGGAGGAGAGGGGATGACAGAGGATGAGATGGCTGGATGGCATCACTGACTCGATGGACGTGAGTCTGAGTGAACTCTGGGAGTTGATGATGGACAGAGAGGCCTGGCGTGCTGCGATTCATGGGGTCACAAAGAGTTGGACACAACTGAGTGACTCACCTGAACTGAACTGATACCATATTTAATACTGCAGGTGAAATTAATAATTGTCTGAAAACCATTTCATTATTACAACTAAATACACTTAATATTATCTACTAAAGACATCTCTTTTCAATTACCAGCAAAGGGCAAATGTATCCATGCATTCCTACTAAAAATAATTACTATAATAATCATAAGCTCATTATTAACACCTCAAAGTACAATAAAACCCATGTTCAGTTCAGTTGCTCAGTTGTGTCTAACTCTTTGTGACCCCATGGACTGCAGCATGCCAGGCTTCTCTGTCCATCACCAACTCCTGGAGCTTGCTCAAATTTATGTCCATAGAATCAGTGATGCCATCCAACCATCTCATCTTCTGTCATCTCCTTCTCCTCCTGCCTTCAATCCTTCCCAGCATCAGGGTCTTTTGCAATGAGTCAGTTTTCACATCAGGTGGCCAAAGGATTGGAACTTCAGCTTCAGCATAAGTCCTTACAATGAATATTCAGGACTGATTTCCCTTTGGATTGACTAGTTGGATCTCCTTGCAGTCTGAGGGACTCTCAAGAGTCTTTTTCAACACTACATTTCAAAAGCATCAAGTCTTCAGCACTCAGCTTTCTTTATAGTCCAACTCTCACATCCATACGTGACTACTGGAAAAACCATAGCTTTGACTAGATGGACCTTTGTCAGCAAACTTATGTCTCTACTATTGAATTTGCTGAGTAGGTTGGAAAGACTGACGCTTAAGCTGAAGCTCCAATATTTTGGCTACCTGATGTGAAGAACTGACTCATTGGAAAAGACCCTGATACTGGGAAAGATTGAAGGCAGGAGAAGTAGGGAACAACAGATGATGAGATGGGTGGATGGCATAACTGACTTGAATGACATGAGTTTGAGCAAGCTCTGGGAGTTAGTGATGGACAGAGAAGCCTAGTGTCCATGGGGTCTCAAAAAGTTGGACCCTGACTGAGTGTCTGAACTGAACTGACTGCAGCACTTCACAGCATCACCTTTTTAGGATTTGAAATAGCTCAGCTGGAATTCCATCACAACCACTAGCTTTATTTGTAGTGAGGCTTCCCAAGGCCCACTTGACTTCACATTCCAGGATGTCTGGCTCTAGGTGAGTGATCACACCATCATGGTTATCTGGGTCATTAAGATCTTTTTTGTATAGTTCATCTGTGTATTCTTGCCACCTCTTCTTAATTGCTTCTGCTGCTGTTAGGTCCATATCATTTCTGTCCTTTGTTGTGCCCATCTTTGCATGAAGTCTTCCTTGGTATCTCTGATTTTCTTGAAGAGATCTCTAGTCTTTCACATTTTATTGCTTTCCTCTATTTCTTTGCACTGATCACTGAGGAAGGCTTTCTTATCTCCCCTTGCTGTTCTTTGGAACTCTGCATTCAGAAGAGTATATCTTTTCTTTTCTCCTTTTCCCCTTTGCTTCTCTTCTTTTCTCAGCTATTTGTAAGGCCTCCTCAGACAACCATTTTGCCTTTTTGCATTTCTTTTTCTTGGGGATGGTCTTGATCACTGCCTACTGTACAATGTCAGGAACCTCTGTTCATAGCTCTGCAGGCACTCTGTCAGATCTAATTCCCTTGTATCTGTTTGTCACTTCCACTGTATAGTCGTAAGGGATTTGATTTAGGTCATATCTGAATGGCCTCCTGGTTTTCCCTACTTTCTTCAATTTAAGTCTAAATTTTGAAATAAAGAGTCCATAATCTGAGCCACAGTCAGCTCTTGGTCTTGTTTTTGCCGCCTATGTAGAGTTTTTCCATCTTTGGTTGCAAAGAATATAATCAATCTGATTTTGGTAATGACCATTTGCTAATGTCCATTGTAGAGTTGTCTCTTGTGTTGTTTGAATAGGGTGTTTGCTATGACCAGTGCGTTCTCTTGCATTTTTTTTTTTATGGAAAGGCAAAAAACAAAACAACACACACACACACACACAAACCATTAAATCTGAATATTTAAGAATTTGACCCTGATATCCATTCCAATGATATATATTCTACAGTAAAATGTATGTTTCCACATATTAAACTAGACCTTCAACTCTCAACATATGTAAGAAAATCTCTCATGAGGCTACTGATATAACCAGGCACATTTTCTGCCTGGCCTGGATATCAAATCATCGAAATACTAACAGTGACTTTTCTGGACTTGTGGGGAACAGGTAGGTCCTAGTGAGTTTCTATTATCATGGGGTGAAATCAGATTTTAAAAATCTCTTCTAGAACCCTTTTCACCTCTGGTTCATTTTCCCAAAACACTAAATCAGATCAGGAAAACTATATCAGAGAGAAATAGGACACAGGGTATAATTTAGAAAGACAAATATTTACTCAAGAAAATTGCTAACATTATCCTGCTTCAACTCTGATATGGAAAATAAAGCATATGCATTCTGCTGCTAACTTTACATTCAATTTGAATTGAAAATGATAATCCAAAGCAAAATGTTATTCAGATCCTGGGAGAGGCTGAGATGTCCATGCCATGTGTATGCTCCCTCATGTCTGACTCTGTGCAACCCCATGGACTGTAGTCTGCCAGGCTCCTCTGTTCATGGGATTTCCTAGGCAAGAAAACTGGAGTGGGTAGCCATTTCCTATTCCAGGGTATCTTCCTGACTCAGGGACTGAACACACGTCTCCAGCATTGGCAAATGGATTCTTTACCACTGAACCACCTGGGAATCCCAGGTGTGCATGTTTACACCATACACCATGTTAAATAAACTAGTCATATATCATTAACACATATACATTTGTTTAGAGATGTATACTTGTATTAGCACTAATCTGCATGTTTAAATTTGAAAAACTAATTTCTGTATGTAGGTAAAAGATATATGTACAATTCTACACCTTGGTTATTTTTTTCCCCAAACCCATCATTTTTTTTTTTATTTTTAGTTTTTTATTTTTATTTTATTTTATTTTTATTATTTATTATTTTTATTTTTTTTTCACTTTACAATACTGTATTGGTTTTGCCATACATCAACAATTTATTTAATTTAAACATACCCCTTTGGAGACTGCTAATCTTAACCATACAAACATTGAATATTAGCTTTCTCTGAACAAGACTTTTTATATGCCATAATCATCTGAGTGTTAAGCAGATAGAGATTTAACATCCTTGCGTGTATTCCATCCATACATCATGTATTTAAAGGTTATAACAACAATGTATGTTATGACTTGGGCTTCTCATACACCATCAAAACCCTAATGTATCTGTTCCTTTACTCATCTGGGTATTATGATGATTTTTCTTTTATTAACACAGGTCTCAACTTTTACCTCTTTTCTCATGAAATGGACTATGCCTAAAAGAGCATCCTCAGGAATAAAGGTAAGAATTGAAAGGGACAAGGTAAATTTTTCTTTTAAATGGGCAACCATCACTGATACAAATACAGCTGCGTGAAAGTGAAAGTGTTAGTTGCTCAGTTGTGTCTGACTCTTTGTGACCCTATGGACTGTAGCCCACCAGCTCCTCTGTCCATGGAATTCTCCAGGCTGGAGTGCATTGCCATTCCCTTGTCCAGGGGGATCTTCCCAGAGATTGAATCCGGTCTCCTGCATCATAGGCAGACTCTTTACCATCTGAGCCATCAGGGAAGCCTGTATAACATTGGGCAAATGAAATCCTTTCTTCCCAGATTATTAAATCTTCATGGACTGCATTTCTAAACAGATTCTATCACTGTCTCAATTCTGGATTTCAGGAACAGAATTGGGTGAGTCTGGGAGAAAGATACACATCATCTTTCATGAATTTACCAGTGATGGAAAGGACAACTGTCTAAATAAGGTCTAAAAAATGGAAGGAGAAATTTTAAAAAAGCTCATCTGGGTCAGGTCCCCAAAAGAAGGCTCTCCTAGGAGTGGGCATTAAGAGGATGCTGTCTTGTTTTGAAGATTGAAGGAGCAAGTAAGTTACAGCGTGTATCACAGATAACGCATATTACATTACCTTAAATCAGAACGCTGTAGTTGAGTAGTATTGTTAGACCTCTCTCTCGACACCAAGAATTTCATGCCCAACAGCCTCATCAACATCATTCTGATTATTTGTCATCAGCTGTCTAATAGACAATGCAAAGCCAACATGTCTAAATCTTGGCCTCATTAGACATCCAGATTTCAACTACCTCTCATTTCCTCCATTATGTCCTGAGCCACCCTCCTCTCTCTCCCCAAATCAATGTAAAATTCTGGAACTGGTGCCTTAGTTTCTTCCTTTCTTCCTATATAGTCTGTTCTCAGTCAACATTCAAAATAAAAACAAGAAGAAAAATGAAAAATCAAGTCATGTCAAATTTCTGCGCAGACTCTGCATGGTCCCCATATGTCACTCAGAGCAAGAGTCTTAAATCTTCACCATGACTTTCAGAACCTCACATGATCTGCTTTGCCCCAAACCCCCATTCTCCCTGAGATCATCTCCTACCACTCTCCCTCGTGCTCAGCTGCAGTTCATTCATGATGGGTTCTGTCGTGAATGTCAGATACACTCATGATGTCATGACTCATAACTCTGTCATGATGTCAAATGCACTAATGCTGTTGTAATATCTATTCCTCCTTCTTGGAAAATTCTCCCTGCAGACATTGCCTTCATCACCTCCCTCTAGTCTTCCTCAGATCCCATCTTCTCAATGATGCCCACACTTACCATCCTAACACTGCAGCCCTCCCCCCTCATTCCTACTCTAACCCACCTAATGCCTCTTATCCTGTTCTCCTTTGAATAGCTCTGTTCACCTTCCACTTCACTAAATTTCAGACACCATCAGTTGTGAGTCATACCACCATCCTGCTATGACACACCAAACTATGACATGTCGTTGCTTGTAAGATACATCTTGATTTCAAGGATATTAAAATTTGAAACTATATGTACCTTAGAATCAATGACATAAGGATGCCAGTACTTTGAGAGCATCATTCCTTCTCTCTCACACAAAACTTAAATAGGATAACAGAAGGGGAGCCACTGCAGAGCCTAACTTTTGATTCATATCCTCATTCACTCATTATTAAAGTCATTCCTGGGAACTCTGTATCAGGCATCATGGATTCAGTAATAAATAGCATCTGCTCTCAAGAGGGACTTTCAGTCCAGTAGGAAGCCTGACCATAAATCAGAAACTGAAGTACAGTGTGCTAAGTCCTATGATGACTACAGTCTCAAAGAAGGTCCTCAGTAATCAAACACAAAGCTAACGAGAGTAGCATGGTTGCAGCCAGAGATATTAATACTGAAATTCCTTGTTTGTAACTAGAAAATAAACTTGTGAGAAATTTTTAAAAAGAGAGAGAGAGAATAGGTATAGTTTCCTTAGTTGTCTGCTTTTTCCTTTTTGCCAAACTGTGAAAAATGGGACAAATAATAGTATTGATACAACAGGCATCAAGCAATATACCCAAGTACCATTTTACATATGACAACCTAAATCAAGTCAAATTTATTAACTCTGGGACTGATTTTTTAATTTAAAATACAATTTTATAACTCTCTGTAAGAGAGAAGAGTTAGAAGCATTCTGTCAATTGGGTCTCATTTAACATGAGGCTCTCAAAGATCTTGAAGGCCAAAACAGCTCTTTCATCTCCTTATTTAATATACTTACTCAAGCTGAGAACTTTTCATCTATAAAAATCTTCTAACTGTGCCAATTGCCATTCAAAGCATGAATCAAATCATGATGTAAAATTTTGGCAAATATGAAGTCTATCAATCAATAGCAATTCTACAGTGAAATCATAATTTAAATCCCACAAAAAGGTAAAAAATAAACAGTCGATGCTAGTGTCCTCTTGATAATCTACAATGACACAACCAACTACAAGAATCTGAGACTGGACCAAAAATATAGACAACATAGGTTTTCACTGGTTTAAACTTTAATTTAAAGGGCTATTCCTGATATTATTGTTGTATTTCTACATTACAATATGGAAGCTTGTTTAATTCTTTGTATTGGGGCAGTCACTGCTGAGATTGAGGATTGCAGAGCAGCTTCCAAAACAAGAGTCAGGTGCGAAATAAATCCAGTTTGGGTTTTTTTTTTTAAGCTTAGCTTATATTTTTAAGCTATAGCTTTGATGCTCAAGGGAGAAGCTGGAAACATAGATTTGGTGACCAACATTGTAGAGAGTACCATGAGAGTTAGCGGGTTGTATACAGTTGTAGAGGGAGAGAATACCCCATCCAAAAGAGAGTGAACAGAACCACAAGGGGATAGTCAGGGGAGATCTGAAAAGGAAAACAGTGATGGAGAATCTTGAGAGGTCAGGTGGACTGCAGATTTAAATGATTTGGTTGGATGTTTAGGCTATTTCTTCACAGTTGCTAATAACTGTCATTGGTGGGCTTACAAATGGAGTAATGGAAGGGAGAATGAGAAAAAGACTTGTCCTGGGCTAGACAGAGAATGTGAAAAAACAAGAGCATTTTAAGATGTTTGGAAGAAAAGAGGGGCAGTAGCTGGAAGGGAAAGGCAAGTAGTGGGGAGACTTGATAGTTTTTGTGGGTTGAGGCAAGAAGGCAAGAAAGAAACAGTGAATATACAAGTGAAACACAGGGCTTATCTGGAGCTGCCAAGATCTAGATCAGGTGGAATATATGACATCAAAGGTTGATGGTTTTCAGGAGCTTGGTGTATTGATATATGAGCAGAGAAGTCAATCACAGATGGACTGCATTCTCTGTGAGTGGGAGGCAGGACCATATGCAAGAAGCAAGAAGGAAGCTTAAAGACGTGCAGCCACAACTGCCTGGACGTTTCCCAGTCTTACCTGAACTCTCTTACACTTACAACTGAATAAAGGAATAAATTGAACAAATGCATGCCAAACTGAACTAAACCCAGTTTAGCTTCAAATGAACATTTTCTTTAATTTCAGTGTCTTCACATTATGCTAGATTCATTTTGCTTTCATGGCATCTTCTGGCTTTCAAAACAGAAAGTTATAGCTTCAATTAATTGCATTAGTCTCTAAATACCATAACCCTTAGATATTTTTCTGGTCTGTATTCTATAGTCATTATAAGAAATCCTGACATTAATAAATTATTCTAGGAAAGGTTGTAAAAAATTCTTCCATAATTAGACAATCCATTTTTCTCTTCCAAGTTGGCAAATTAATATATAACCATATTTATATTATTTAAATTATCGCTGTACCCTAGAATACTCACATATGATTTCTATGATTACAACAATAAATGCAAACAAACAGAAAGTTTGGTGATGAGTGACAGTGAGCAAAGAATTTCAATGTTTCAGCTTCAAAATGGCTGTGGTAAAATGTGCTTGCTCAGCTCAATCCAGCATCTATTTTGTCAGCTTCTCAAGTTTATCAAGTTCTCTTCCAGTCTTTCCATTCCCCTCTGAGTATATCTCCTTGGAAAAAGTATCAAGTCTCTGAGTAAAAAAGATGATTCTCTCCAGATATGGAAATGTTGAAAATGTTTCATTTTATAAAGAATTGGTCTAACACTAGGATGACATAAAATTAATATCCTAACAGTGAGAAGAAAAAAAAAGTTCAGAGCGCAGCAGAGGAAAGTGTTTGAAACAGCAAAAACTTTCTGGCAATAACTTTGAAAAAGTTGGCTTTCAACAAAACTTTGGTTAATACAATCATGTGTTGTTGCTTGCAAGAGTATGTCCAATATGGCAAAATACCACCAAAATCATTGTTGGAAAAAGTAGCATATCTGTAGATCATGTCAAAACTTCCAAAGGGCAGCTCATGGAGCAGCCTACAGGTCAGAAAGAACTGAGTTCTGAAATGGACTGAGCCACCCAATCTGCCTCTCAGTCACAGGGGTCTAGAGAACTTTGCATCTGTCCACCCTCCATTCTTTGTACATAGACCTTTATCATGATGCTTGTCATGTCATGAGTGAAAAATTGCTGATCTGCTCACAGGGACCATGGCTCCAGTCCAGCAAGATAAAGAAAAGAGAAACCAAAATACAGAAAGACTATGAGGTATGCCCAATGAGTCTACTAGTTTAAAAATGTCTTTTCCAGAAGCCCATTCAACATACAGATGCCCATGTCTAACTGGAAAGAAAGCTAAAAAGTTGGATCTTTCCAACTTTGAAGGAAAAGAAAGGCAAGGAAGAAGTAGACTGGGATGATTTAGAGAGAACAGCAACTCACTCAGGTATTCTTGCCTGGAAAATCCCATGGACAGAGGAACCTGGCAGGCTGAAGTCCATAGGGTCAAAAAAGGTCAGAAACAACTGAGTGTCTAAGCACACACACACACGGCCCACAGTAGCTGCCAGCTGGGACACAGTAGATACTCAGTGAATGTTTACTGTTATGCAATATTCTATCCCCTCCACATGACACAAACCTGCTACGTCTGTCCTAACTCTCGCCTCTTCTCATTTTGTGTCTTGCTTCCATGGTCCAATGGAGCAAACACTGTCCCCTTTGTTGAGACCTTACTCCTTTTTAAGAAAAATCTTAAAATTGTAGTTTCACCCACATATAGCCCCATGCTTAGTCATGTCCAACTCTTTGCAACTCCATGGACTGTAGCCCACTGGGCTCTTCTGTCCATGGAATTCTCTAGGCAAGAATACTGGAGTGGGTTGCCATTCCCTTCTCCAGGGGATCTTCCTAATCCAGGGATCAAATACAGGTTTCCTGCATTGCAGGCAGATTCTTTACCATCTGAGCTACCAGACAAGCCCAGTACTTTAATGTTATACGTTTAACCATACTCCAAGAGATGCCTATATAATCGAAATGGGGATAAGAGGGCTTAATAACCTATTTTATGAGTACTGAATGTCTAGTTAAAAATTCGACAACTTTGATTTTCAAATTACAGAATATGTTTCATTATTTTTTTGTGGATCCATAGTGACCATTTGGAAAGTAACACAGAAGAGTATCCTACTGGGTCCATCACACTGCCAATAAGACAGCTAAAGACAGAGGCTAACAATCCCAGGTGAATTTAGGCTTCATTGCACTGTGGATTTTATACAGGTCTAAATATGAGTGTTTTGGCCACCTCATGCAAAGAGTTAACTCATTGGAAAAGACTCTGATGCTGGGAGGGATTGAGGGCAGGAGGAGAAGGGCACGACAGAGGATGAGATGGCTGGATGGCATCACTGACTTGATGGACTCAAGTCTGAGTGAACTCTGGGAGTTGGTGATGGACAGGGAGGCCTGGTGTGCTGTGATTCATGGGGTCGCAAAGAGTCGGACACGACTGAGCGACTGAACTGAACTGAACTAAAATATGAGTGTATTTAAATGTTTTCAAACCATTCATGGTACAGCTGCTAAAAATGGCAAGAAATAATTATTCTTCCTTAAAATTATATATGCACATTATATATATATATATATATATATATATATATATATATATGTCAAAAGAAAATAGTACTGATGGAACCACAGTGCTGGCTTAAGTTTATTAACAGTGACTTACCTATCACAGCAAATTCACATGTTTCACCATCCTTTACTCTTACCTTAAGTGTGATGTGACCCCTTCTACAGATCAGAAAAATGAGACAGAGAGAGAAAAATTACTTGCCTTGGTTTCATAAAGGTAGTTAGTGATCTAGTCCTTCTTCTAGAACTTCTTCAAGTTTTCCCCCCTCCCTCTTTCAACTTCAGCCTCAAGAGTACCCTTGCTTCCCTCAGAAACAGCAAGCATGAGCTCACTTGCACTGGTTGTACCCTCTCCATGGAACTCTGAAAGAAAGTGAAAGTGTTAGCCACTGAATTGTGTCCTACTCTTTGCGACCCCATGGGCTGTAGCCTGCCAGGTTCCTCTGTCCATGGAATTCCCTAGCAAGAATACTGGAGTGGGTAGCCATTCCCTTCTGCAGAGGATCTTCCAGACCCAGGGACTGAACGCACGTCTCTTGCATGGCAGGCAGATTCTTTACTGCTGAGCCACCAGGGAAGCTTTTCCCTTGGCTTACTTATTTTCAATTTTGGGGAGTTAGGAGAACGGAAGAATGAGAATGGCCCCTTGGCCAAGTTACTTAAACTCTCTAAGTCTCAGTTTCTCATTTATAAAATAGAACTGAGTCCTGCTCTGCATGGTTATAAAAAGTATTTGGATATATACGAAAGAGAAAGAGTGCCTTTGTGTGTGTACATCTATAGTGGCATGCTGGTAAATACTTAACTGACTCAAAAAAAAAAAAGAAAAAAGTTCCTGATGTTTGGATAGGCAGTAACACACTAGCATACAGTATTTCCCCAGTGCACGCAATAGACATGACTACCACAAGAGCATCAGTTCAGTTCAGTTCAGTCGCTCAGTCGTGTCCGACTCTTTGCAACCCCATGAACCGCAGCACGCCAGGCCTCCCTGTCCATCACCAACTCCCAGAGTTCACTCAGACTCACGTACATCGAGTCAGTGGTGCCATCCAGCCATCTCATCCTCTGTCATCCCCTTCTCCTCCTGCCCCCAATCCCTCCCAGCATCAGAGTCTTTCCCAATGAGTCAACTCTTCACATGAGGTGGAAAAAGTACTGGAGTTGCATCTTTAGCATCATTCCTTCCAAAGAAATCCCAGGGCTGATCTCCTTCAGCCCTGGACTGATTGGATCTCCTTGCAGTCCAAGGGACTCTCAAGAGTCTTCTCCAACACCACACTTCAAAAGCATCAATTCTTCGGCACTCAGCTTTCTTCACAGTCCAACTCTCACATCCATACATGACTACTGGAAAAACCATAGCCTTGACTAGACGGACCTTTGTTGGCAAAGTAATGTCTCTGCTTTTGAATATGCTATCTAGGTTGGTCATAACTTGCCTTCCAAGAAGTAAGCGCCTTTTAATTTCATGGCTAAAGTCACCATCTGCAGTGATTTTGGAGCCCCCAAACATAAAGTCTGATGCCGTTTCCACTGTTTCCCCATCAAGAGTAAAATGTAGTAAACTGATGGTTAAGTGGTGAGTTTTGAGTATTTATTACTTTTTCATATAAGTTTTATTTAATCATATATTTACATAATTTAAGTTTTAATAATAGCTGAAAGTGAGTTGACGCTAACACACTGGTCTTGGGTGGGGGGAGGGGAGGAGTAATGCACAAACCAAAGCCAGTGCTATTTACAGGAAAGAAAAACTACAATATCTGTTTTCTCTAAACAGACATAAATTAAAGGAATCACTGCCTTCATCGAATGTGATCTTATATCACTGACGCCTTACGGCAGCAGCTTCCAGGCTAATGCAGATACTCTGAGCCATACTAAACGGAGAACTGCAAAGGAACTTCAACCAGGGAACCAGAGAAAATGTGTCTCCAACAAAAAGGCTGGGATCTATTACTGATAAGCGTTTTGTCACAATAGATACCAAGTCTCTTTACTGAAACCTTCCCCTGACAGATTTCTGAAAAGCTTGTCAGGGCATGTCCTCAAGTGATTACAGACCCAGACAAGCTTTAAATCAAGGTCAGGGAGAAATCCCTCCATACCACCACCCAGATATCCAGATTCTAAACTGCCAACCTGCTTCAGCTGTGTTAAGATCCCAGTGGGGGATCCCCACTGGGAATGTGGTCAAAGCAGGGGAAAGAAGTACTATAGTACTTTTATAAGAGAATTAAAAGAAGGAGAATGTTCTGCTTTAAAAACTACCTGCTGGGTAGATGCAGTGCAGAGATAAACCTGGTTCCCACTCTGCAAAAAGACAAAAAAAAAAAAAAAAAAAAGGAATCATAGGAAGTGCCTTGTCCTTTCCTGTTCTCTGTTCCTATCCAAGCCACTAGTATGCTTTCACCTTTGCTGAAATTAGATAGTCAGCCTTCCATGTCTGTGGTTCTGTATCTGTGAATTCAACCAGCCATGGATCAAAAATATTCATAAAAAATTTCAAAAGTTCCAGAAAGCAAAACGTGTATTTGCTGCATGCTGGAAACTATTTACACAGCATTTACATTGCGTTAGACACTGCTGCTGCTGCTGCTAAGTCGCTTCAGTCATGTCCGACTCTGTGCAACCCCATAGACGGCAGCCCACCAGGCTCCCCCTTCCCTGGGATTCTCCAGGCAAGAACACTGGAGTGGGTTTCCATTTCCTTCTCCAATGCATGAAAGTGAAAAGTGAAAGTGAAGTCGCTCAGTCGTGTCCGACTCCTAGTGACCCCATGGACTGCAGCCTACCAGGCCCCTCCATCTATGGGATTTTCCAGGCAAGAGTACTGGAATGGGGTGCCATCACCTTCTCCGGTTAGACACCATAACTATCTAAAGATGATTTTAGGTAAGCAGGAAGATGTGTGCAGGCTATATACAAACACTACACTATTACGAGACTTGAGCACCCTTAGAAGTCTTGGATCCAATCCCCCATGGATACTGAAGGATGACTATACTGGGGCCGATCTATGCCTGACCCCATCCATCATTGAAAGTCCCTCTTCTAATTCTTCATGTGCTGCATATTAAAGAGGCTTCAAGATTTAGCTTAGTTGCAGCATTATGCTATGATCACAAAGCAGAGAGAAGAAAGTTAAACCCAAGGGGTAAAACTTACCTTGAGCCAGGTAGCAAAGGAACATACAAAGCCATGCAGGTAAAACCCAGGTCTTAGAGCTTTCAACAACCAATCATAAAGCATGGATGTAGAAGGATATACGGGGGAATAAAGATCCAGGCCACGTCCTCAGATCTCTGCTCACCACAATGCATGTGTTAGAATGTAGCCTCTGGAACTGAACTTACAGAATTAAACCACTGCAAAGGCCTCAAGAGCATTCCTAGTTGAGCTGCAGTAGAGTTGACAATAGGCAATTTGGGCTGAATGAACCAATTATTTGTAGAAGTATGTTCCAGCTTGCCTGCAGTCAACCCCTGGGCTACTCAAGTACCTCTGAACATTTCTGTAAGATGTCTTCTGCTGTCTTCTTCACGGAATACTCTATGTGACCAAATTTATGCCTATTTCACAAGTCTTACTTCAAGCAGGTGTTATTTTTGCTTCATCTTTCTGCCAGGTTGTATTTCTTGGGGACAGATGGCTATATCAAATTGCTCTTGCATTTGGAATCCACACCAGATGCCCTCACAAATCAAAGAGCGGTACTAGGCTCTTCAAGGTGTGAGCACTTACACTCTAAATTTAAAACTCACATAACTTCCAAGTCTTCATTGCAATAGGAAGAAAAAAGTTACCACTAAGCCATTCCTTTGCTTTTCCTAAAATCTGGCTTATATGAAGTTTTTACTTTTGCCATCCTTAGGAGGTAGGATTAAAGATGACTTCAAAATCACCGCAAGCTAGATTCCGTACAGACTATGAAGGGTTCTTGGAAGAAAAGCAATGAAAAACCTAGACAGCATATTAAAAAGCAGAGACATTACTTTGCCTGTAAAGGTCCATATAGTCAAAGCCATGGTTTTTCCAGTAGTCATGTATGGATGTGAGAGTTGTACCATAAGAAGGCTGAATGTGAAATAATTGATGCATTCAAACCATGGTGCTGGAGAAACTCTTGAGAGTCCCTTGGACAATAAGGAGATCAAACCAGTTAATCCTAAAGGAAATCAACCCTGAATAATTGCTGGAAGGACTGATGCTGAAGCTCCAATACTCTGGCCACGTGATTCAAACAGTTGACTCACTGGAAAAGACCCTGATGCTGGAACTACTGTAGGCAGGAGGAGAAGGGGATGGGGGTATGAGAAGGTTGCACGGCATCACCGACTCAATGGACGTGAGTCTGAGTAAACCCCGGGAGTTGGTGATGGACAGGGAGGCCTGGAGGGCTGCAGTCCATGGGGTCGCAAAGAGTCGGACATGACTGAGTGGCTGAACAAGTGAAGGGTCTTTGCATAGTAGATGCTGCTGGCACTGTGCCTAATTCTACTTTTCCTGGGACCATATACAGAGAGATGGTGAATACTGGAAAGATGAGGATTTCTTAGGGAAAGACAAGCAACTGTCTCCTGCATTCCTTACTGAGGCTTCAGGAGAGACTGAAATAAAGCATCCCTTTTCCCTTAATTTCCAGAGACTGTTACAAAGTCACTTCTGAGGATCTTAGGGGCCAGTGAAAGTCGCTCAGTCATGACCATCTGTTTTCGACCCCATGGACAGTAGCCCGCCAGGCTCCTCTGTCCATGGGATACTCCAGCCAAGAATACTGGAGTGGGTAGCCGTTTCCTTCTCAAGGGGATCTTCCCAAACCAGGGACTGAACCTAGGTCTTCCACATTGTAGGTTGATTCTTTACCTTCTGAGCCACCCAGGGAAGCCACTGGGGGCTGGCATGAACCCAAAACTGCCTCAAGAAAAATACCAGTAAGACTGAATGGCTCATTCCTTCCCCCCCCCACCATTAACTTGCAAAATAGATGATGATATAAATCAGGAGGGGCATGGGACAGGGGTCTCTCCATGCCCAGGATACAAGCAAACTAACAAGCATAAGTTTGAAGAAGTTAAGGAAGGAGCTGTCAGGGAATTTAGCTAAGGAGCTTCTTTCTGCAAAATAGCTCTCTACTCCAGCTTCCCAACAGCCCACCCATGACAGTTAAAGGAGCCTGCCTCCTGCTAAGGCACAAAGAAAACTGTACCCTAGAACTTCCTCCTCTGCTTCCAGAGGAAATTCCTGAAACCTTGGCTCAAGGCTTTGAGGACCAAGATGATGATACAAATCACCTCATGCCATTATTAAGCCCTGGCATCTTACACAGAACCAATGCAACTGTTATCACAGAGCAAATAGTGCAAAAGGGGCCCTGGGTAAGATAAATTTTTATTTCGAGGTTGAAGCGTGGGCAGAGGAAGAAAGGGGAGAGACAAACCTATTCCGAGGCATGAACAGTGGGAGGCAGGAGGTTCAGGGTGGAGTGTGCATAAAGGGAAGATGGCCACTAAAATAAGCCACCCAAGACTTCTATTATTTCATTGTCTGATCTTGGATCAAAGATGAGGAGTGGGGACAAGAGTATGTCTGAAAATAAACCTCCTTGAATTTAGAGTTTGTCTCAGGTCCAATCAAAGCAAAGGGGAAAAACTTATAGTAAATGCTTCAAGAAGAATAGAGAAACCATCTATGACTACTGAGAAGCAGGTTCTGACTGCATGTGCGATGCTGTAGAGGGGAAATGATGAGCCAGAGGCACTAGCACGCTCCATTTCCTTTTGTGCTATAACTCAGTTCCCAGTTTGCTCCAAAGCCCCATCTGGTCATCTCTCTGCTTGTCCTTCCCTCTGTCATCAAGCTCCACAGAAGCACAGTTTTCTCTGAGGACACCTCGTTCTGTATCATCTACTCCCTTGATCCTTTGATACTTTTCTTCTCGTAGAGGTGATTTAGATTCCCTATTTAGCAAAAGCAGTGGGACCTGGTCCTCACCTTTCCTGGCCCCTCGGCATCCCTGGGAGCAGATGGGCTGCATTTGGTGTCTCCCACATCTCACTTTCTCGTTTTTGCTCCTCCTTCAGAGAGATCAATTTCAGGCCCATTTCATTTGCCTTTCCCTTACACAACAGTGGAGTTCAACCCTCAGCGTCACTCTCCCTACTTTTTCTCACTGTATTGTGTCTATCTTGCTGCTGTTAGCCACGACTCCTTTCAGGATGACTTTAAAACTTTTAACTCTTGTTCCAGACCTCACTTCTAAGTCCTGGACAGATACCCTAAATTCCCTGCTTCCACAGCGACCTGAACCATGAGAGCAGCAACACATTCAGGGAGTGGTCTGAGCAGGCATAAACCACCCACCGATCCTTCTAAAAAAGTATTTGAAAAAGTACAGCATCAAACAAGACGCTGGTGCTAAACCAAAGACTTATAATCACTTTGCATAAACCATCTTTCTATCTAAAGCCTGTGGGCTGGTGATAAAGCAAAGACAAATTCTTTAAAAAGGCATTTGGTGGGTGAGCTGTGGGCCTCATTAAAGCAATTTTCTTGGAGACCCCTCCATCCTGACTTGCTGTCTTTGCTCAAGCTGCTGGCTCCACCTGGTCTGTCTCTGAACCACTCCCCCGCCCCGGTCTTTGGAAGGTTTTGTCTTGATCCAAGTGAAACCCTCTTTATCAAGCTTCTGAATGCACATCCCTCACAGTGAAGAAAGCCAAGAACATTCTGGAGGGATGTCCTGGAGTCTGTTCTAACTCAGGACCTCTACTGTATTATTTTTTGTTGTGGGTGTTTCCAGTGGGTCAGCTCTTCATACCAGGTGGCCAAAGTGCTGGAGCTTCAGCTTCAGCATCAGGCCTTCCAATGAATATTCAGGGTTGATTTCTGTTAAGATTGACTGGTTTGATCTCCATGTAGTCCAAGGAACTTTCAAGAGTCTTCTCCAGTTCACCCTTATTTATTCATCAGCCCATCTCCCTTGCTAGACTAGAAGCACCCCAGGTGACAGGAATGGGCTTGATAACCATTTGGGATTATTCCATTGTACACTGTACCTGTTATACTTGTCTATTAGACAAATAAATGAATGAATGATTTTTGAAAAAAAATATTTCAGACAGCTTTACACTGGCAGGGAAAATAAGTGAGGATGTGTTGAATATTTAAAGGATCCATCCCAAGTAACAAGGAAGTCACAGAATTCAACACACCATGTCTATAGGGGAGAAGCAGCTCGGTAATTATGGTGAACAAACAATATCTTGTGTCAAGAAGTCACAACAGTCCTATAACCGAGCCATGGACCAAGTGATTTTCAGCAGTGCTGGGGGTATGAACTATATTGCAGGAATTGTACTGATTAGCCCATGTTCAGTGCAGGGAGTTATTTTTACCTGAAGATGTTTCCAAGAATTGCCAGGCATTTTTTAAGTGGAATGGTAATTTATGGCAGACACATCTCTGAACAAATCTCCAATTTAATTTTCAGGAAGTGTAAGTGGAGGCAATTCTTCTGAGAATATCTAGTAACAGACCTAAAAGAAACAAGCCCAGAGAAACATATCTGAATAGAAAGCTGGAGAATACATTACCATTTCAGAGATGACTGACAACTCATTTATATTTTACTACGTGTTCTATTAGGAATCCCAGCAATGAAATATTTTCAGAAAGCAAGACTAGGTGAGAGATTCTAAATTCCAAGAGATATTATTAACCTCAGATCAAGTGGAAGATGGCATCTGAAATGCTTCTAGGAATCAAGCAGGGTATGACACAATCAATCAATCAAGTATCCTGGTAGAAAGCTAACAGGCAGGTAACCGAGCATCTATGAAGCTTGCTTAGAGAAAGAGACTAAATCAAGCTTGTTCTAGTGTATCACCAGAGTGCCTTGAAAATGCACTGGGGAAGGACTTCCCTGGTGGTCCAGCGGTTAAGAATCCGCTTTCCAATACAGGGGATGCAGGAGGTTTGGTTGTATGGATGTATGCAACTGGGGTGCTGAAAGTGGTGGTGTTTCTGCTTAGGACAGGACCCATAGAGTGACCTTGGGAGAGTGTGGTTAAAGTCAAGTGCACAAAAAGTTCGCTGAAAATGAGAAATGCAAGGAACTTGAGGAAAAGAAAAAAAACATGGATATAATGTGCTTCTCGATGATTTTGGAAAGTTGGTCACAAATACATTTGCAGAAATTCAGCACTTTGTCTTTCCTTAAAGCAACAGCTCCCAGATCTCTTATGGTTCTTTGTATTTCGTGGTGTCCGCTGTAATTTCTAATTTTTCCATTTCTAATTTTATTGATTTGGGTCCTCTCCCTTTTTTTCTTGATGAGTCTCACTCCCTAGAGTTTTACCAATTTTAACTTCTCAAAGAAATAGTTTTTAGCTTCATTGATGTATTCTATTGTTTTCTTAGTTTCTATTCCATTTATTTCTGCCCTGATCTTAGTGATTTCTTTCTTGCTGTTAACTTTGGGTTTTGTCTGCTCTTCTTTCTCTAGTTGAACAGCTCCCAAATCTGACAGTTGTCTTTGTTTTCTCTTCCAACTTTCACACTCTCAATAAAAGAAGAATCACAACTTCAGTATATGAGATTCCCTGGATGGCTTTTCTTCTCCTTCCCACTCTTTTGGGTTTTCCATTTCCTACTGCACATTTTAACCTTCTTTCCTCACAAGACTATGACATTCCTTCTGTCTCCCAGAGGCCCAACGGACATGAAACAGGAAAGAAGAGGGCAGGGCACAAATTTTAAAAGAATGACATAGCCTGAGGACACAACTGATTAGAACCAAACAGGTCCAAGATGACTAGACCTTGAGCCTCAGTACATGCTCACTGTAACACCCCAGCAAGCTAACTGGCATGCCCACCAGCACCATGAGAGCTCTAAGGCCAACCATGAAGGACCAAAACGTGCACAGGGGCCCAAGTCCTGGAAATCTCTGCTCCTTCCCCCCAAAAGAGTTGGAATACTCCTCCCACTCATTATCCTATGAAATTACACAACTCATAAAAGCTAAGCACAGCACATTTCATGGCCACACTTACCTTCTGTGGCGGCCCACACTCTTGTCTGTGGAGTATGCTCCCTGGGCTGCTCCTGCCTTCTGAGATGGCCCTGTCTGTGCAGTGAGTTTCTCTCTAAATAAATCCACTTCTTACCCATCACTTTGTCTCTCACTGAATTCTTTCTGCCATAAGACATCAAGAATCAGGCTTCATTAAGTCCTGAAACTAGGTGTGTGATCTCAGTTGGAAGACCATGAGTACCAGTCTAGATTTTGGCAGGATTCAAGTCCCAATCTGAGTTACATGGTTCAGACACACTTCACTTAGAACTCAGCTTCTATCACCTCAAGAGTTTTGCCATTTTGGATTCAAAATGGTTTCTGTTAGGAAAGTGTGTAATTTCCTCGCTTCTGTGTCACTGCAACAAAGGTTTTAAATGGTGGACCAGTGTTACAACTGAGTTACAGCTCAGAATTTTATTCAGTAAACAAAGGATAGCACACCCTCAAGGTGTGAGGGCAGGCCAACCTCAAAGGAGAGGCCTCAACCAGTCTTGGCTCCCTCTTTTTATGTGTTTTGTCTCCTCTCCTCTGAGACTGCCCTGTGTAAATTAGGGTTAGCCAGGAAGGAAGCATGTTTGTTTCACCTAATGTTCTCACTCTGGCGCATGAACTTTTCCTTTGTTCCCTTTTTGCAGGCTTTTCCCTTTCTTTGCCTTTTAACCACTGCCATTTTGGACTCCTTTTCCCTATTCTAACTACCTACAGTTTCCATAAATACCCTCAGATGTGTTACAAATATTAACTAACTAACAAGAGACCTTGAATCTCACTGGACACTCATTTTCCAAGATGAGCATGTCACTAAAGCTGTGTTAAAGAAGTTCAGTCTCTGGGCAAAGAAAAGCAAGATTGAGTTTTGAGTTTCCTACAGGGACCTGTTGCATAGTTATAAAGTTGTAGGTACTACACATTTGTATAACTCCCTCTATACCAAAGGTATTTACACAATTAATGACTTTAAGTGAAAAGTATGACCCTTGCCAAGTAAAGGGTTCTAAAACAATTAATGAGTACTTTTGCCATGCTGCTGCTAAGTCGCTTCAGTCGTGTCCGACTCTGTGCGACCCCATAGACGGGAGCCCACCAGGCTCCCCCATCCCTGGGATTCTCCAGGCAAGAACACTGGAGTGGGTTGCCATTTCCTTCTCCAATGTATGAAAGTGAAAAGTGAAAGTGAAGTTGCTCAGTCGTGTCTGACAAATGTCTTTTAAAATAACTTAATTACAACACTGATCATATTTACCATAAAAGGTTGAAAATAAGAAAGAATGATTAAATCCAACTATCATCCTACCACTCTCTCTCTGAGGAAAACCCTAGTAATATTTACTGTTTTTGTTGTTGTTGTTGTTGTTTTTTTTTAGATATTCAGTTATGGGGAACAGATGGATCCTGCTCTATATGAAGCCTCTAGCAGCAGCTGGTACATGGATGATAAATATTTGTAGGCAATGAATATAGTGTACGTATTATTTTGTAATCCACCTTAAAATGTCTTTGTTTTCAAACTAAGATGTTATAAAAGGATAATTTGCAAACTATAAAAATTTTAAAATCTAATAGTTCAGGAAGGGATGAGGTAAGAAATTCTTTTCACTCCATATTGCCATTCCCTGGAAGAAATCTGCAGAAATCCTGGAAGTTGACATAGAGAGAAAGAGAGACTATAAATGTGAAGATGCTTTAAAAAAAAAAAAATTGGAACTAGTATCACGTTTAGCAATGACTTTTACCATTTAACTATTTATTATATATGTTGCCCATATCAGCATATATAGTTTTACCTCTCTCTTTACAAAGGCTTCATGTGGACTGTCCTGTACATAATCATTAAATAAATTGACTTTTACATTGTGGCCAGCTTTTTTGCTGCTAAAAGCAATGCTCCAAAAAAAAAAATTAATCAGTCTCGCATCAAATAGTTTTTGAGCACCCATGTGCCATACAATGAGCTAGATTCTGGGGACTGTGATGTTAACACCACAGGTAAGATCTCTAGCCTCAGGTAGTTCATGAACTAATGGAGGAGATTATAACAAGAAAACAAAAATGAACATACCCTTTCAAATTTTAATTTGTACTATGAGGGAGAAGGAGGAGAAGGAAGTGACTTACATCAAATGGACAGGAAGGTCTCTCTGAGGACATAAGTAATCACTTTCTTACGGACAGAGTAAGATAGCTGGAGAAGTACGCAGGGAGTTGTGGAAGTCCCAGCAGGGGACTATAGAGTGGGAAACCTCGGAAACTTGGGGCGACCACTGTAAATTAACAATCACTCAAGAAAACTATAGGAATGTCACGGAACAAAGCAGGCTTGCTTAACTATAAAGCTATAAATAAAATAATGAGATATGCCCCAGGCCATTAAGTGAAAGAAGAATGTCACCATCCTTCTACTGATTTGAATAAGTGCTATGATAATCCTAGTTTGACCTCACAGAGTCAGATACTCTCCTGGCCCAATACAAAGGAGGAGCTAGTGATATAAGTCTCACATCTACTTGAAGAGGGAGGTCTTTCCCTCCTCCCTAACTTTCCTTTGATTATAAACTGTAGTCCACTTAATCCTTGGGGCTGAGCCCCTTCACTTGCCTACTTGCATCTCTCACAAGCACCTTAAAATAAAACTACTTCTTGCCTATCACTTTGCCTCTGGATGAATTCCTTCTATGCTGAGACACAAAGAATCTGAGCCTCAGTAAGTCCAGACACCAGGTGAGTGATTGTAATGAAAAGAACATTGGTTCAAATCCCAATCTGAGGTGCACAATTTCAAGCTGGCAACTAAAGGATGAAAAACAGGCAGGTTGCAAAGATTTGGGGAATGTCTAAGCAGAGGGGACAGCTAAGGGAAAGGTGCCAGTGAGAGATCTTGTTTTCAGGAAAGTGAACAACAATGAATGTACAAAGAACATTGACCAGGACCAGGTTGAAGGGTAAGAAATGCATGAATCTTGTAGGATCCTAGATGAACATTTTAAGCTTTATTCCAAATGTAGTAGGAAACTACAAAAAAGTGATAAGTAAGGGAGTGACATGATCTGATTTGCATTTTTTTAAAGATCCCTCTAACGAAGATCATGGCATCTGGTCCCATCACTTCATGGGAAATAGATGGGGAAACAGTGGAGGCAGTGTCAGACTTTATTTTGGGGGGCTCCAAAATCACTGCAAATGGTAACTGCAGCCATGAAATTAAAAGACTCTTATGCCTTGGAAGAAAAGTTATGACCAACCTAGACAGCATATTAAAAAGCAGAGACATTACTTTGCCAACACAGGTGCATCTAGTCAAGGCTATGGATTTTCCAGTGGTCATGTATGGATGTGACAGTTGGACTGTGAAGAAAGCCGAGTGCTGAAAAGTTGATGCTTTTGAACTGTGGTGTTGGAGAAGACTCTTGAGAGTCCCTTGGACTGCAAGAAGTTCAAACCAGAAAATCAATCATGATTATTCACTGGAAGGACTGATGCTGAAGCTGAAGCAATTACATTACATATATAATTCATTTTTAGACTCTTCTCCTTTATAGTTTAATACAAGATATTGAGTATAGTTCCCTCTGCTATACAGTAGGTCCTTGTTGATCTATTTTATATGCAGTAGTTCAGACTCAATCGTGTCCGGCTCTTTGCGACCCCATGAACCGCAGCATGCTAGGCCTCCCTGTCCAATAACAACTCCTGGAGCCCACCCAAACTCATCTCCATTGAGTTGGTGATGCCATCCAACCATCTCATTCTCTGTCGTCACCTTCTCCTCCTGCCTTCAATCTTAGCAAGCATCGGGGTCTTTTCAAATGAATCAGCTCTTCGTATCAGTTGGCCAAAGTATTGGAGTTTCAGTTTCAACATCAGTCCTTCCAATGATCACCAAGAACTGATCTCCTTTAGGATGGACTGGTTGGATCTCCTTGCAGTCCAAGGGACTCTCAAGAGTTTGCGCCAACACCACAGTTCAAAAGCATCAATTCTTCAGCACTCAGCTTTCTTTATAGTCCAACTCTCACATCCATACATGACCACTGGAAAAACCATAGCCTTGAATAATCGGACCTTTGTTGGCAAAGTAATGTCTCTGCTTTTGAATATGCTATCTAGATTGGTCATAACTTTCCTTCCAAGGAGTAAGCATCTTTTAATTGCATGGCTGCAATCACTATCTGCAGTGATTTTGCAGCCCAGAAAAATAAAATCAGCCAGTTTCCACTATTTCCCCATGTATTTGCCATGAAGTGATGGGACCAGATGCCATGATCTTAGCTTTCTGAATGTTGAGCTTTCAGCCAACTTTTTCACTCTCTTCTTTCACTTTCATCAAGAGGCTCTTTAGTTCCTCTTTACTTTCTGCCCTAGTGTGTGTATGTTAATCCCAAATTCCTAAGTTATCTCCCCCAAAGCCATCCTCTTTGCTAGCTATGTTTGTTTCCTATGTCTGTGAGTCTATTTCTGTTTTGTAAATAAGTTCGCGTTATAAATTTTTCAGATTCCACGTGCTCCCCCTTTTGTTTCTGCATCCCCTCTCTTTCCTGATTAGCAAATGTTTGAATCTGCCCTTTGGAACTCAGGGAAGGTCTAGGAGGCTGTTGTTGCTTGGTTGCTAAGTCGTGTCCAACTCTTTGTGATCCCATGGACTGTACACTGCCAGGCTCCTCTGTCCACGGGATTCCCCAGGCGAGAATAATGGAGTGAGTTGCCACTTCCTTCTCCAGAGGATCTTCCTGACTGAGGGATCAAACCTGCGATCCCACGTCTCCTGTGTCTCCTGCATTGCCAGGTGGATTCTTTACCACTGAGCCACGTGGAAATTTCCTATAAACAAGGAACAGGGATCAAGGAAAGGATCTGTACCCAGAGGGGCTTCCCACCGCATCCCCCACCCCCGGATCCTGCTCCGTTTCACTAAGACGACATAGGAAAAGGAGGTTGAGTGAAGAGAAGAACACAAGCTGTAGAGATGGTTGAGAGAAGGTTATTCCAGCGCACAGGTCAGTGGCAGAGAAAACTGAGGCAAATATTACATGAAGAGGATTAACAACTGAGAGATCGGGAGCAGATGGGGAAATCCACATCAGGGGCATTTGAGAGGCAAAACCAGGTGGGAATGTGTTAACCAGTTATTGGAAAGTAGAAGGCGGTATAACCCAGACAACTCTTTAGAGAAGTTTCATTTTAAAAGTCTGCAAAATAAGAAAAGTAGAGTAACTATAGAAGTCCTAGGGTCAAAACAATTCATGTTTGTTACTATAATTATAATGACAATCCTAGTGGAGTTTTGCATATTAACAGGAATGATCCAGTAAAGTGAGAGGGAATAACCAAGCAAACAAATCAATTTGGAGGTTAGGAAGAATGGGATTCAAGGTACAGTTTGTTTTTTATTCTCTTCAAGAAATAGGAATGATGAAAGAGAAACAGTACTCAGACACTAGCTGGTTTGGAGATTTGTGATAAAATGTCAGGAATCTTCCCAGTGGTGTTTCCTTTCCTCTCAAGAAAGCATAAGACAAGTTATCAGCTTGAAGTGTTTGCACTTATGTGCCTCTGAGAAGAAGAGATAAGTTTGAAGGGGAATAGCTAGAAGTCAAATTATTTGCAGACAATGGAAAGAGAAGCTTGGTAGAATTGCCTAGTAGTGTTTTACTTGGCATACAGAGAAAATTTCAAAAGATACATGCACTCTAATGTTCACAGCAGCACTATTTACAATGACCAAAACATGGAAACAACCTAAGTGCCCATTTACAGATGAATAAATAAAGAAGATGCGGTGTATATAAAGAATGGAATATTACTCAACCATAAAAATCAACAAAATAATGCCATTTGCAGGAACATGGATGGACCTAGAGATTATCATACTAAAAGGAGTCAAACAAAGACAAAATTCATGATATCACTTATATGTGGAATCTAGAAAAATGATATAAATGAATTTACAAATAGAAATATACTCACAGACATAGAAAACACACTTATGGTTACCAAAGGAAAAGGTGGGGGCGGGGGAGTGAAACAGGAGGGGAGAGGGTAAAGCACATCCTTTAAAGGAATGAAATAGCCATCAGTTCAGTTCAGTTCCGTTCAGTTGCTTAGTCGTGTCTGACTCTTTGTGACCCCATGAATCACAGCACGCCAGGCCTCCCTGTCCACCACCAACTCCCGGAATTCACTCAAACTCACGTCTATTGAGTCGGTGATGCCATCCAGCCATCTCATCCTGTCATCCCCTTTTCCTCCTGCCCCCAATCCCTCCCAACATCAGAGTCTTTTCCAATGAGTCAACTCTTTGCATAGGTGGCCAAAGTACTGGAGTTTCAGCTTTACCATCATTCCCTCCAAAGAAATCCCAGGGCTGATCTCCTTTAGAACGGACTGGTTGGATCTCCTTGCAGTCTAAGGGACTCTCAAGAGTCTTCTCCAACACCACAGTTCAAAAGCATCAATTCTTCAGCACTCAGCTTTCTTCACAGTCCAACTCTCACATCCATAGGACATGATGAAAACTGGTTAGGATCAACTCGGTCCAAGATAGTGGAAGATTTGATTTCCAGTGAACCTTTAGCCTCATTACACACTAGCATGCTAAATAACACACCCACCAATGCCATGATAGTTCTGAAAGCAAAACTGTTAGTTGCTCACTTCTGTCCAGCTCTTTGCGACCCCATAGCCTGGACTATAGCCTGCCAGGCTCCTCTGTCCATGAAATTCTCCAGGCAAGAATACTGGAATGGGCAGCCATTCCCTTCTTCAGGGGATCTTCCCAACCCAGGGATCGAACCTGGGTCTCTGGCACTGCAGGCAGAACAGCCACCAAGGAAGCCCAGACCAACCATGAAAGGCCAAAAAGTGGGCAGTGGCTCAATCCTGGAAATCCTTGCCCCTTCCCTGAAATAGTCAGAATAATCTTCCTATTCAGTAGCCTATGAAACTACCCAGCCCATAAAAACAAACCATGCCATATTCCAGAGCTTCTAGCCTTCTGAGATAGATTCTGTGGACTGTGCTTCTGTCTAAATAAATTCACTTCTTACCTATCACCTTGTCTCTCACTGAATTCTTTCTGCGATGAGATTATGTCTGAGCTTCATTAAGTCCTGAGACCAGGTGTGTGATATCAATTAAAAGACAGTGAGTTCTGGCTTGGTATGAGCCCCAGCCCATAGATTGAGTCCCAGTCTGAGTTGCATGGTTTCAGCACAGATAAATTAGGAGTTAGGGATTAACAGATGCACTATTATATGTAAAATGGATAAACAACAAGGACCTATGTGTAGCACAGTTCAGTTTCAGTTCAGTCGCTCAGTCGTGTCCAACTCTTTGTGACCCCATGAATCGCAGCACTCCAGGCCTCCCTGTCCATCACCAACTCCTGGAGTTCACTCAGACTCACATCCATCGTGTTAGTGATGCCATCCAGCCATTCAATACCTTACAATACCTATGATTTGGAAGAATCTTTAAAATTATATATATATATATAACTGAATCACTTTGCTGTTCAACTGAAATTAAGACTACACTGTAAACCAACTATACTTTAATTTAAAAAAAAATGTTGGGGTTCATTAATTTGTAGTGACACCAACCTGCCAGCTGTGATTCTCTCAAGTAACATTCATGAAGAGCTGGGTTCATCCAGGGCAGTGTTTCTCAAAGTGTGCTACCCAGACCAGTACCATCAACCTCACCAGATAACTTATTAAAATGCAAATGAGCAGGTTCCACCCTAGACAAAGGTCCATCTAGTCAAAACTATAGTTTTTCCAGTAGTCATGTATGGATGTGAGAATTGGACCATAAAGAAGGTTGAGTGCAGAAAAATTGATGCTTTTGAGCTGTGGTGCTGGAGAAAACCTGATAGTCCTTTGGATTGCAAGATCAAACCAGTCAATCCCAAAGGAAATCAGTCCTGAATATTCATTGAAAGGACTGATGCTGAAGCTGAAGCTCCAATACTTTGGCCTCCTGATCCAAACAACTGACTCATCAGAAAAGACCCTGATGCTGGGAAAGATTGAAAGCAGGAGTAGAAGGGGACGACAGAGGATGAGATGGTTGGATGGCATCACCAACTCGAAAGGCATGAGTTTGAGCAAGCTCTGGGAGACAGTGAAGGACAGGGGGACCTGGCATGCTTCAGTCCTTGGGGTCACAAAGAGTTGGACATGACAAAGTGACTAAACAACAACAATCCTAGAATTACTTATCTCACAGTGCCTGCGGTAAGGCCCAACAGTCCAGTCTCACTTGGCCTCCAGGTGATTCTGATACACTGGAAAGTCTGAGAACCACTAAACTAGGGAGAGCTTGTTTTGCCTTGTAAATACAAAGGAGGGATGGGGGTGGGGAAAACGCGTATCTGCAAGAGTGATTATACTGACAAACCAAGCAATAAAATCTGGATAAGCAGCAAAGACATTATAGACACCTTTGCCCCATTTTAAAAAGTATTATATACACACTGTTGTACAGCAGAAACTAACACAACATAGTGAAGCAATTGTATTTCAATTAAAAAGTATTGTTCTTGAAGGAAAAGTTTCTATGTTTTAAATTGTGATACATATTACACAATGGCCCTCTAAAAGCTTCACCTACCCATTCACAGGTCCACAGAGAAAGAAACCCTGCAGCACTGTGTGGCTGCTCCACACCTTTCTCCATTGTTGCGCATGTGCGTTTTCTTCGATAGCTGCTTTCATGTTTGTTCTATGTTGTGCCTGCATATCTTTTATTGCGCTTATGTTCCCTGAGATGAACTGCGAACAGTGTGGGGGTACCTCACAATAATGTAACATGGAGGATGAGGGGAGTTTTCACTGGAACATGCAATAATTCAGAGTATTCTGTGGCCCTATCACTAATAATAAGAATGGGTCTCCTCTTCTACTGCAGTGATGTTCCCATTCAGTTCTATCCTGGGAAGATTTGCATGGGTCTTCTATTAAGTCCTGGAGAACACACTGGAGAAAGAGATTTATAATCTATAATACAAATGTAATGATAATGTGCCTTCCTGAGGTCAAATATGAATGTTTTGGGAATATCTGGGCTAAAAGGGAGATGTCTATGAAGGGAAGAGAGTCTAGGAAAGGGGCTAGCATGACATTCATGAAGAAATAAGTGAATAGTTGACCAGTGAAAGAGTATAGACTTCACCACCACAAATCTTTAAAAAGGGTTCAAGGGTAGAATTCCTAAGGAGACATCTATGAGGATACATCTTAATAAAACAGAACTTTCTTCTCCAGTATTCTAGGATTTCAAAGCCATGGTTGTATGGCATTAGCTAAAGGCTAAAACAAGAATCTTTACCTAATCTTCTCTATCTTTGAGATTCAGGATGCTCTGAGGGTTCCAAATGTCATTTCCCTAGAGATAAACTCACTGTTTCTGTTATCCACATGTCTAAAATAGCTTGGTTTCCAACCGAAGGATTTGAGTTTCTCATTTAGCATAAAGTTAAAGGTCATTTTTATTTTTTCAACTTTGAGTATAATATATGACTACTAAAAAAATATATATATAAATATATTTAAATATATATAAATATATATATCAATAAATAATATAAATATATATAATTTAAATCATATAAATGTATTCTATAAATATACATTTATATATTAAATATAAATATATAAATATTAATGTATTTATAAATATACTTAAACATTATATTATATACAATATTAATATAATTAAACATTAATACATTTTAATATATTAAAATATATTAAAACACATACATATATTTATAAATATTTAAATATATTTATATAAATTTAAATATATAAAAAATATTATACATATACATATATATAAATTCACAACTGCTTATCCTATCATTTAAAATCTACTTGAACTTTGTGTCTATGGCATAACAATTTGAAAAATGTACCCAGAGACCCAGAAGCAAAACGCATTTCAGACACTAAAGAGTGAAAGAAATGAATATAAGATTAATTCTGAAAATTCAAAGACTGGAGAGTGTGAAAAGTCTTCTAACAGTGGTAGTTAGGTAAAGGGTGATATCTAATCATCGGGTTTCCTCTTGTAAACTTATTTTTTCCTGTAAGATATGGAATTAGTAGAGTAAAAGTATATGGGCAGAGGTTTCAACATTACTATTGACTCTACGTGAAAATAAATCATAAAGACCTTTTATATAACCTTTCTCAAGAAGGCCTTCAGGTAACGGCTGAGAATAACTTAGTGGGTCACTCTTTCCTCCATGGTCACCTACAGGGAGAAAAAGGACACTAGCTAGAAACACTGACTCACTATGTGGGACAATACAGCACACCTGCTAATTCCTTGTTCTCTCCTTGTCCGTGAAACGTCTCAGATTTTCAAACTCAGTCAAGTGTATATGCTAATGTCAATTTCAATTCAAATGATGTGAAAAAAATAATGAGCTAGTACATCCTACATGCCTCACAACAATGCCCTTTTTAAATGAAGGTTTTCCCATCCTGTTCTAAGTAGCAAAACTTTAGAGAAAGTTTTTTTGTTTTAATTTTAATTGGAGAATAGTTGACTTACAACATTATGTTAGTTTCAGGCTTACAGCAAAGTTAATAAATTATACATACATAAATATTCCATTCTTTTTTAGAGTCTTTTCTCTTATAGATCATTACAGAGTATTGAGTTCCCCGTGCTATACAGTAAGTCTTTACTAGTTATCTATTGTATATATAGCAGCGTGTATATGCCAATCCCAATCTCCCAATTTATCCCTCCCTGCTCCCCCACCTACCATGGTAATCATAAGTTTCCTTTCTATATCTGTGACTCTATTTCTGATTTGTAAATAAGTTTATTTGTACCATTTTTAAGATTCCACATATAGGCGATATCACATGCTATTTATCTTTCTCTGACAAAGATTTTAAAAGTTTCTTAATCACTTAAAAATTCTCTCTGAAACTCAGCTGCCTAAAAACAGAAGAACAATCTTTTGCAGGTATGTATATGTGTAAGAGAAACTCCTGAGAGTCCCTTGGACTGCAAGGAGAGGCAACCACTCCATTCTAAAGGAGATCAGCCCTGGGTATTCCTTGGAAGGAATGATGCTAAAGCTGAAACTCCAGTAATTTGGCCACCTCATGCGAAGAGTTGACTCACTGGAAAAGAAACTGATCCTGGGAAGGACTGGGGACAGGAGGAGAAGGGGACGACAGAGGAGAGATGGCTGGATGGCATCACCGACTCAATGGACATGAGTCTGAGTGAACTCCGGGAGATGGTGAAGGACAGAGAGGCCTGGCATGCTGCGATTCATGGGTCGCAAAGAGTCAGACACGACTGAGCCACTGAACTGAAGAGAAACATAACCAGGTAAACTTTGTCTGCCAGCTAGAAAAAAAACATTTCTTGTTTTCATTCCCACGATGATTTCAGATTATTTTTAACTAAACGTGATATGGGCAAGCTTTGTATTTCAACATTTGAGGATATTAAAATGTTATTAATTCAGACTGGTGGTATAAAAGGCCAGTATGATTTAAAGTATTTCAATTCTGAATAGCTTAAGATAAGTTAATTAATGCCACCTATAAAAGTAGCACAAACTGAAGGCCACCAAAATACCACAGAGGAGGAGTGTGCAAGGTCAAGGTTTCTGTGCTGCGGCTTCACTGAGGAGCACAATCTCAGGAAGCAAAGGTGAGTGACGTAAGAATTCAAGCAGAAAAGCAACAAGAGCCAATTGGCACCGCTTTATGGTGCCAGCCGCCATTAAGGGTGCTGGATATCTCCTGACCTTGTGGGACCATCCTCTGAGCAGCCACGATGCTTCTAGGACAGTCTGTCTGGGGGAAGAATTTAGCTGGCTCATATTTCTTATCGGTCAAAGATTAGCCCCATGGGGCATTAATCTCCCCTGTATCATGGTGTTCACTTGTGTGCAGTAAGTAGGATCTCACAGAATCCGTTGCTTTGAACACAAATGAGACTTGAACATAGCTTGAGAGGAAGCCAGGCTTCATTTGTGAGATGGTGGTTGGAGGCCATAAGAAGCTGGTGTGATGCGGTGACTGGAAGAGACAAGTGAGGCCAAGAGGACCTGCACACAAACAAGGCTCAATGTGTACACCATCAAATGTGGGAGAAGGAGCTGGCGTGTACACGTATCTGCTTTCACATCCTTTAAGACACCTGGAAGGGAATCCCAAAAACTATTGCTGATAACTTTTTAAGGTGGAGGGAAGGAATCTTAATAGCAGATATTTTTATATTTTGATCTTTGAATTATATGCAGGTTTGCCTTTGTGGCTCCCTGGGTTGGGAAGATGCCCTGGAGGAGGGAAAGGCTACCCACTGCAGTATTCTGGCCTGGAGCATTCCATGTACTACAGTCCATGGGGTCACAAAGACTCAGACACCACTGAGCGAATTTCACTTTTTCCTATTCCAAAAGTTACATAATTTTTGAAAAACTTAACCCGGAAAAGGAAACAGGATTCAAGCATGTATTCTAAAATCATCAAGGAAACATTTAAATTTGAGAAGCAGAGAAACTGGGAATTGGGGATGCACAAGTTAGGAGATAATATGCTAGTTTCTCAGTTGAGTCTGACTCTTTGCAACCCCATGGACTGCAGCCAGTGAGGCTCCTCTGTCCATGGAATATAACTGCTTGAAATTCCACATTTGTTCAGAGTAGGGACTGAAGAGATTCTGCATAAATCAAGAAACAAGTATCAAAATATCCAAAATACCATTTAAAATATAGTGGTGACTGGTGCTGGAGAAGCTCTTGAAAGTCCCTTGGACAGCAAGGAGATAAAACCAGTCAATCCTAAAGGAAATCAACCCTGACTATTCATTGGAAGGACTGATGGTAAAGCTGAAGCTCCAGTACGTTGACCACCTGATGTAAAGAGGCAACTCATTGGAAAAGACCCTGATGGTGGGAAAGATTGAGGGCAGGAGGAGAAGGGGGCAGCAGAAAATGAGATGGTTGGATGGCATCACTGACTCAATGGACAGGTGGGAGATAGTAAAGGACAGGGAAGCTTGGTGTGCTGCAGTCCACGGGGTCACAAAAGAGTTGGACACAACTTAGTGACTTAACAACAACAACAGAAGGGTTGGGACTGGAAAGTGGGGGCTAGTTTTCATTTTATCCCCTCCTGTATCATTTGATATTTTAAACATGTGTGTGCAGGGACTTCCCGGTAGTCCAATGATTAAGTCTCTGTATTCCCAATGCAGGGGATGGGTTCCACCCCTGTCTGGTAGGGAAACTAAGATCCCACATGCTGCAGGGCATGACCACAAAAAGTCATAAACGTGCGCGTGCAACACACATACATTAAAAATACTACTTAGTAAAATTAAAGAAAACAGAAGCTCCAATTCCCACTTCAACCAACTGCTAAGGCTCAAAATTCTCCAAGCCAGGCTTCAGCAATACGTGAACCGTGAACTTCCAGATGTTTAAGCTGGTTTTAGAAAAGGCAGAGGAACCAAAGATCCAATTGACAACATCCTCTGGATCATCGAAAAAGCAAGAGAGTTCCAGAAAAACATCTATTTCTGCTTTATTGACTATGCCAAAGCCTTTGACTTTGTGGATCACAATAAACTGTGGAAAATTCTGAAAGAGATGGGCATACCAGACCACCTGACCTGCCTCTTGAGAAACCTATATGCAGGTCAGGAAGCAACAGTTAGAACTGGACATGGAACAACAGACTGGTTCCAAATAGGAAAAGGAGTATGTCAAGGCTGTATATTGTCAGGCTGCTTATTTAACTTCTATGCAGAGTACATCATGAGAAACGCTGGACTGGAAGAAACACAAGCTGGAATCAAGATTGCCAGGAGAAATATCAATAACCTCAGATATGCAGATGATACCACCCTTATGGCAGAAAGTGAAGAGGAACTAAAAAGCCTCTTGTTGAAAGTGAAAGAGGAGAGTGAAAAAGTTGGCTTAAAGCTCAACATTCAGAAAACGAAGATCATGGCATCTGGTCCCATCACTTCATGGGGAATAGACGGGAAAACAGTGGAAACAGGGTCAGACTTTATTTTTGGGGGGGCTCCAAAATCACTGCAGATGGTGACTGCAGTTATGAAATTAAAAGATGCTTACTCCTTGGAAGGAAAGTTATGACCAACCTAGACAGCATATTCAAAAGCAGAGACATTACTTTGCCAACAAATGTTCGTCTAGTCAAGGCTATGGTTTTTCCTGTGGTCATGTATGGATGTGAGAGTTGGACTGTGAAGAAAGCTGAACACCGAAGAATTGATCCCTTTGAACTGTGCTGTTGCAGAAGACTCTTGAGAGTCCCTTGGACTGCAAGGAGATCCAACCAGTCCATTCTAAAGGAGATCAGTCCTGCGTGTTCTTTGGAAGGAATGATACTAAAACTGAAACTCCAGTACTTTGGCCACCTCATGCGAAGAGTTGACTCATTGGAAAATACTCTGAGGCTGGGAGGGATTGGGAGCAGGAGGAAAAGGGGACGACAGAGGATGAGACGGCTGGTAGGCATCACCGACTTGATGGACATGAGTTTGAGTGAACTTTGGGAGTTGGTGATGGACAGGGAGGTGATGGACATGGATTGCTGCAATTCATGGGGTCGTAAACAGTCAGACACGACTGAGCAACTGAACTGAACTGAAATACAGAGCTGCTAAGATATTGCACCAAAAAGACTTCAAATCAGAAAATCACCACTAACCCTAAGTCGCTGTTAGCTGAAGAGCACCAAAGCCTCATGAAACATTTAGAAAATGATGAAGGACAAACAAAAACATCAAGGGCTAAGTCAGAACATTGTTGTTAAAAAAGCAAACACTGCACAAGAGCTCATTTTAAAAATGTGGGTTTACTAGAAATTGATATCCAGAATTTACAGCTGCAATTGCCTGAAACTATAAACCAGGAAATCAATGACCACTCACTACACCAAGCTCAGAGCCCAGACAGCATGAAATAGTATGCAAGGGCAAAGCCTGAGCACATATTTGAGACTAATAAGTACAAGCTTCTCCAAAGTGCTTGAAAAAGAACAGTTTTCCTGTGAGGGGAAAGAGACAAATGGTCCTTATGTGAAAATGGAGACATTCCACATCCAAACAATTAGTATGACTTACTAAAGGCAAACATAAAAAAAAAAAAAAAAAAAAAGGAAGATTCTAAGAAAAACATATCAGCTTCAAAAACAGAACATTTCTGAAATAAAGACAGATCAAGTAGATGAAAAAGGTGCTATCTCTAGCACTTGTGATTTATCTAAACCCATTTTTCAGGCTAACACGATGCAATTATATGTGCATTAAAGTATCAACTGTGAAAGAAAAACAGCCTGCAAATAGACACCTTCTGGGAAAAAGTAGAATTAAAATAAATGGATATTATAGTCAATAGTTGTTCAGAAGCCAAGAAATCCCATTCTCAATTAGGCATTCCTAACTGCACAAGCCTTTTTCTGTAAACCCAGAAACAAAATCTTGAAGCCTTTTCAAAAACTACTCCCAAAATCTGACATGGAAGGCATCATATATCAGCTGGACAAGTGCATTATCTCAGTTGTATTAAAATGAAGGCAAAGAATAATAGAGAAGGAGATGGCAACCCATTCCAGTGCTCTTGCCTGGAGAATCCCAGGGACAGGGGAGCCTGGTGGGCTGCTGTCTATGGGGTCACACAGAGTCGGACACGACTGAAGCGACTTTTGCAGCAGCAAAGAATAATATGGGGTAAAAAAGTTGTATATACAACTAAGCCTAACCATGCCTCCAGAGGTCCATCTGCAAGGCCTGGAGTATAGCTGTTGCAGGAGACCTATTGGGCACCAGCCATGAACAGTGTCTGTACACCAGTAGCCTCTTCACCACCTGGGAACTTGGTAAATATGCAGAATCTCCGATCCAATCCAGACTTACTGAATCAGAATCTGCATTTAACAAGAGCCTTAGTGAATCACGTGTTCATTAAAGTCTGATAAGCACAATTATGGTTTCTTAAACCCCCTCCCAGTGTCACCTGGAAGTGCTTATATAAAATGCAGATTCCTAAGCACCTTCTCAGACTTACTGAATCTCTAGAATTAGTCATGTCAATGTGTTAAGAAAGCACTTCCCAGTAATCTTTCAAATCAGACAGAGAGGACAGACATGGGCAGTTGGCCCTCCTTATCTGCAGATCCCACCAACACAGGATGAAAATATTTGGGGAAAAAAATCCAGAAAGTTCTAAAAACCAAAACTTAAATTTGCCATGCACTAGGTAGCAAAAGAGACACAGATGTAAAGAACAGACTTTTGGACTATGTGGTGCAGGAGAAGGTGAGGGTGGGGTGATATGAGAGAATAACATTGAAACGTGTATATTACCATATGTAAAATAGATGACCAGTGCAAGTTTGATGCATGAAGCAGGGCACTCAAAGCTGGTACTCTGGGACAACCCAGAGGGATGGGGTGGGGGGGCAGGGGGCAGGGGTGTTCAGGATGGGGAACACATGTACACCCGTGGCTGAATCATGACGAAGCATGGCAAAACCCACCACAATATTGTAAAGTAGTTAGCCTCCAATTAAAATAAATTAATTAATTGAAAAGCTTTTTAAATCTGAAAAAAAATTTGCCATGCACTGGCAACTACTCACATAGCATTTACACTATTAACATTACAGGTAATCTAGAAAGGATTTAAAGTACACAGGAAGACATGTTTGCTATATGCAAATATGATGCTATTTTGTACAAGGGACTTGAGCATTCATGGATTTTGGTATCCTTGGGGGATCCTGGGACCAGTTCCCCACAGATAGGGAGGGATGGCTATACATCAATGGAAAATAAATAAGAGTCCAGAAAAAAATATATCTTTATCTATGGTGAATTCTTTTTCTTTTATCTTAAAAAATTTATCTTTTGACATGTTTTAAACTTTTTTTATTGAGGCACAATTGACATGCAAAAAGGCTGTACGTATTTAATATATATACATCTTGATAATTTTGAAGGCAAGCACACACCCCTGAAACCATCACCACATACAATGTCATAACTTTGTCACCTCTAGAAGTCTTTTTCAAATAACATTTAACATAAAATCTACTGTCTTAAAATTCTTAACTATACAATACAGTAGTGTTAACTATATGCACTATGTCGTAGATTCCTAGGACTTATCTTGCTTAGGTGAAACCATGACCAAAACCTTGACCAAAATTTTGACCAAAACCTCCCTGAGCCCCCACTCCTGCTGCTGCTGCTGCTGCTGCTGCTGCTGCTGCTAAGTCGTGTCAGTCGTGTCCGACTCTGTGCAACCCCATAGACGGCAGCCCACCAGGCTCCCCCCTCCCTGGGATTCTCCAGGCAAGAACACTGGAGTGGGTTGCCATTTCCTTCTCCAATGCGTGAAAGTGAAGTCACTGAGTCGTGTCCAACTCTCAGTGACCCCATGGACTGCAGCCCACCAGGCTCCTCCATCCATGGGATCCTCCAGGCGAGAGTACTGGAGTGGGGTGCCATCGCCTTCTCCCCACTCCTCCTAGCCCCTGGTAACTCCCTACTCTACTCTCTACCTCAAATTTGACAACTTTAGACTCCTGATATAAGTGGGATCAGGTAGAATTTGCTCTTCTATGTCTGGATTATTTTACTTCGCATAATATCTTCCGAGTTTATTTATGTTATAACAACAGACAGAATTTCCTCTTTTTCAAGGTGGAATAAAGCTTCTTTATCCATTCCTCTGTCGATGGATGTTTAGGTTGTTTCTCTGTTTTGGCTATTGTAAATAATGCTACAGTGAGCACTGGGAGCAGATATCTCTTTGAGATCCTGATTTCAATTCTTGGGTATATATCCAGAAAAGTGCCAAGGCAGTTCAAGTGGGGAAAGAATAATATTTTCAACAAAAGGTGTTGGGACAAGTAGAATCAGCACACAAAAGAATGAACTTGACCCTCACCACTTCACAGCCTATCCAAAATTTAACAGAAAAAGGACCAAAGACCTACTATAAAACTTCAAATGGATCAAACACCTACTATAAAATTCCTAGAAGAAAAAAAATACAGAGTAAATCTGCATGACTTCAGATCTGACAATGATTTCTTAGATCTAACACCTGGAACACAATCAATCAAAGGAAAAATAGATAAACCTATTTTATAAAAAACTTTCTGCAAAAGACACTATCAAGAAAGAGAAAAAATAATCCACAGAATGAAAGAAAATATTTGCAAATCATATATATGATAATGATATATTGATCTAGTATCCAGAGTATAAAAAGCACTCTTAGAACTCAAAAAATATGGAGGTGGAAGAGTTCCTAAATAATCCAATTTAAAAATGAGTGGACATTTTCCCAAAGACAATATATAAATTGCCAATAAGCACGTAAAAAAGATGCTCCATATCACTAATCATCAGTGAAATGAAAATAAAAAACACAATGGGGTTCCAATGTGTACACACTAGGATGGCTAGAGTTAAATAGGATCATAACAAGAGGTGATGAGGATATAGAGAAACTAGAACTCCATTAGGAATGTAAAATGCTATAGCAACAATGGAAAACAGTTTGGGAATTCTTCAAAAAGTAAAACATTGGAGTAACCATATGACCCAGCAATTCCATTCCTAGATATATACCCAAGGAAATTGAAAAAATGCATCCACACAAAATCTGTACTAGTATTCACAAAAGAAGTATTGCTCATGGCCGCAAAATAAGTGGAAATAACACACATGTCAACTAAATGATGAGTGGATAAACAAACTGTGGTATATCCACACAATGCATTATTTTTCAGTCATTTACTGATAGATGGCTGAACCTTATAAACATTGTGCTAAGTGAAAAAAAGCCAGTTACAAAGGACCACAAATTATAAACTTCATACAAACAGAATCAAAACAAAACAGGTAAATCCACAGAGATATAAAGTTGACTGATGGTTGCCTAGTGCTGAGAGTCTGGTGGGGTGATAGGAAAGGAGAATGAATGCTAACAACATCTAGGTGTCTTTCTGGAGTGATGAGAATGTTTTAAAACTGATTATGGGATTATTGCATAACTCGATATTAAACTGAATAATTCAATTGTATAGAATATTAACTATATCTCAATAAAGCTGCTGTTAAAATTTATAGGAGTGATGATTTCTGCGGGGAAAGAAGGCAATGCAATTTGGGGACAAGTACATAAAAGGACTTCAACTATTTAGGGATACATTATTTCTTAAGCTGGGTGGTAGGTATATGGATGCTCATTATATTGTTCTTTCTACCTTGTACGTGACCCCAGAAGGAAGATCTGTTCCTTGACTAGGGAGAGAAAGCTCATCACCATCGCCTCCAAGTTCTCAACCAACATTCAGTTCAGTTCAGTCGCTCAGGCGTGTCCAACTCTTTGAGACCCCATGAATTGCAGCACGCCAGGCCTCCCTGTCCATGACCAACTCCTGGAGTTCACACAAACTGATGTCCATGAAGTCAGTGATGCCATCCAGCCATCTCATCCTCTGTCATCCCCTTCTCCTCCTGCCCCCAATCCCTCTCAGCATCAGGGTCTTTCCCAATGAGTCAACTCTTCGCATGAGATGGCCAAAGTATTGGAGTTTCAGCTTCAACATCAGTCCTTCCAATGAACACCCAGGACTGATCTCCTTTAGGATGGACTGGTTGGATGTCCTTGCAGTCGAAGGGACTCACAAGAGTCGTCTCCAACACCACAGTTCAAAGGGATCGAGTCTTCTGTGCTCAGCTTTTTTCACAGTCCAACTCTCACATCCATACATGACCACAGGAAAAAACCATAGCCTGACTAGGTGGACCTTTGTTGGCAAAGTAATGTTTCTGCTTTTAACTATGCCATCTAGGTTGATCATAACTTTCCTTCCAAGGAGTAAGTGTTTTTTAATTTCATGGCTGCAGTCACCAGCTGCAGTGATTTTGGAACCCCCCAAAATAAAGTCTGACACTGTTTCTACTGTTTCCCCATCTATTTCCCATGAAGTGATGGGACCAGATGCCATGATTTTCATTTTCTGAATGTTGAGCTTTAAGCCAACTTTTTCACTCTCCTCTTTCACTTTCATCAACAGGTTTTTTAGTTCCTCTTCACTTTCTGCTATAAGGGTGGTGTCATCTGCATATCTGAGGTTATTGATATTTCTTCTGGCAATCTTGATTCCAGCTTGTGCTTCTTCCAGCCCAGCATTTCTCATGATGTACTCTGCATACAAGTTAAATAAGTAGGGTGACAATATACAGCCTTGACGTACTCCTTTTCCTATTTGGAACCAGTCTGTTGTTCCATGTTCAGTTCTAACTGTTGCTTCTTGACCTGCATACAGGTTTCTCAAGAGGCAGGTCAGGTGGTCTGGTATTCCCATCTCTTTCAGAATTTTCCACAGTTTATTGTGATCCACTCAGTCAAAGGCTTTGGCATAGTCAATAAAGCAGAAGTAGATGTTTTTCTGGAACTCTCTTGCTTTTTCGATGATCCAGCGGATGTTGTCAATTTGATCTCTGGTTCCTCTGCCTTTTCTAAAACCAGCTTGAACATCTGGAAGTTCACGGTTCATGTATTGCTGAAGCCTGGCTTGAAGAATTTTGAGCATTACTTTGCTAGCGTGTGAGATGAGTGCAACTGTGCGGTAGTTTGAGCATTTTTTGGCATTGCCTTTCTTTGGGATTGGAATGAAAACTGACTTTTTCCAGTCCTATGGCCATTGCTGAGTTTTCCAAATTTGCTGGCATATTGAGTGCAGCACTTTCACAGCATCATCTTTCAGGATTTGAAATAGCTCAACCAACATTGGAAGGATATATACCAGATACACCTATTATGCTTAGATAACAATAAAGCCTCACACCAGATCTCCGAAATCAGAGACTCTGGGAAGCTAAACTGACTATGAAAAATAGATCATTTTGCTGAGCAACCCAGTCAGAGAGCAGCTGATGCTATTTTTCTGCTGAGGCAATCCAAAACTGTGTTATGTTTTCTGGCAGCCTCGTAATGATGATGACTCAAGATTCAGGCTTTGGGGGATAACTGTATTTAAAGAAATTTTTAAAAAAGAGAAAAGAAGAACATAAAATGTGTTCAAAATATCTGCTTTTAGAAAGTTAAGTAACAGCCCAGGCAACTGAAGGGCAGAAAACTTCATTTTTCCCTCCCATCAGGGATTTAATTGGATATATAGTTGGATCATACCTTTTGTCTAATCTAAACTGGGCTTTAATTTGGATCCAGTTCATTCCACTTGCTGGAAAAATTAGACTTGAACAGTTTTGATTTGAATGGCTTTGATTTCTCCTATTTACCAATTCCCTCTTCAGAAATAGGCTCATCCCTTCCCTGGTTTTTCTTCTGAGAATGTCATTTCTTTGAGCTTTATCACTGTCATCTTCATATTTCTGAAAACCAGTTAAAAAAAAAAACAAACTGTTCATGAAGGTCCATGGCATGATTCTGTCATTGTTTCCTGGTCCCTCCACGTTGGTGAGCACCGTTCTTTCAAACATGTAGTTTTTCCAGCAGTCATATACAGCTGTGACAGTTGGACCATGAAGAAGGCTGAGAGCCGAAGAACTGATGCTTTCAAACTGTGGTGATGGAGAAGACTCTTGAGAGTTACCCTGGACAGCAAGGAGACTAAACCAGTCAATCCTAAAGGGAACCAACCCTGAATATTCACTCGAGGTGCTGATGCTGAAGCTGAAACTCCAACATTTTGGCCATCTGATGCAAAGAGCTGACTCATTAGAAAAGACCCTAAAGCTAGGAAAGACTGAGGGCAGGAGAAGCGGGCAACAGAGGATGAGTTGGTAAATGGCATTACCAAATCAATGAGCATGCATTTAAGTAAACTCTGGGAGACACTGAAGGACAGGGAAGCCTGGTGTGCTGCAGTTCATGGGGTTGCAAAGAGTCAGACACAACTTAGCGATTGAACAACAATTCCTTGAAAACTCTGAGCTCTGGAACTCTTTATGATGCCATTTTATTCTTTTAAGATGCATTGTCTTTACTGGCTCAATGTTTCCCACATTAAAAAAAAAAAAATTTATAACCGAGGCCCCCTGCATTGGGAGCACAGACTCTGGGATCCAGACTGTTACCACTGGACTACCAGAGAAGTCCCCTATATTTTTAAATTGATTCATAGCTCACCTTCCTTATATTTTTGCCCTAGAGCATCTGTGTATTTATTTATAATGCTATTTAAACCAATTAAACTTTTTCTCACTGTTAAATTGCAAATAGATTCATGAAATCACAAACTTAATGTGCCTCTTATAGGTTTAGTGCATAAACGCATAGTTGTTAATGATTTTGAAAAGTTTGGCTATGGAACTACCTAACATCTTCATCCATAACACACAAGGTAGGAGAACCACCTTTGGAGAACTCTCCTTGAAAGGTCACAAAGTTGGAATTTTATTCTGAGGAAGCCTCCTGAGTTATCCAACTTTAGGAAGCCCTTGACCACAGAATCCTATTTATTTCCTGATTTTCCATTCTGTAAGCATTTTTCTTCATGGATCTCTGCCTTTTCATGGTGAAGGGGTTTGCATAACTTGATGAAGCTATGAGCCATGCCCTGCAGGGCCCCTAAGATGGATGGGTCATAGTGAAGAGTTCTCAGAAAACTCAATATTAAAAAAAACACACACACACACACACTAAGATCACGACATCTGGTCTCATCACTTCATGGCAAATAGAAGGGAAAATGATGGAAGCAGTGACAAATTTCTTCTTCTTGGGCTCTAAAATCACTGTGGATGGTGACTGTAGCCATGAAATTAGAAGACAATTGCTTCTTGAAAGGAAGGCTATGACAAACCTAGACAGGGTATTAAGAAGCAGAGACATCACTCTGCTGACAAAGATCCATATAGTCAAAATTATAGTCTTTCCAGTAGTCATATACAGATGTGAGAAATGGACCATAAAGAAGGCTGAGCACCAAAGAATTCATGCTTTCAAATTATGGTGCTAGAGAAGACCCTTGAGAGTCCTTTGAACCTCAAGGAGGTTAAACCAGTCAGTTTAAAGGACATCAACCCTGAATACTCACTGGAAGGACTGGTGCTGAAGCTGAGGCTCCAATACTTTGGCCACCTGAAGTGAACAGTCAGTTCACTGGAAAAGACCCTGATGCTGAGAAAGATTGAGGGCAGAAGGAGAAGAGGGTGACAGAGAATGAGATGGCTGAATGGCATCACTGATTCAATGGGCATGAATTTGGGCAAACTCTGGGAGATGGTGAGAAACAGGGAGGCCTGACGTGCTGCAGTCCATGGGGTTGCATAAAGTCAGATATGACTTGGCAATTGAACAACAACAACAACAAGCATTTTCATAACACTGAATATCTGGCTTATAACACTCAAATGAGAACCACTTTCTCCAAAGATTCATGAGTATATTTCCCCAGCTACCCTTGCTGCTCAGAGTCTTTGGTCACAGATGCCCCTCGCTGCTTTCTCTTCCTTTTGGACAGTGGTTCTGAGGCTTCTTTGCACCTGGAAGTCTTTTACAAATCGTGATTCTAACACCTCAGATCAATTCAACCAGAATCACCTGGAATGTGGTCCAGATATCAGTATTTTTTTTTAATTGAAGTATAGTTGATTACAATTTTCTGTTTGTTTCAAGTGTACAGCAAAATGATTCAGTTATACATATATTTTTTTCAGATTCTTTTCCCTTATAGGTTATTTCAAAACACTGAATGGAATTCCCTGTGCTATACAGTAGGCCCTTGTTTGTTTTATATATAGTAGTGTGTATATGTTAATCCCAACCTCCACCTCCTAATTTATCCCCCCCACCTTTCCTTTTTGATAACCATACATTTGTTTTCTATGTCTGTAAGGCTATAAAGCTTCCCTGGTGGCTCAACATGTAGCCAAAGTTGACAGCTACTCCTTCATAAAGGCACAAATATCAGCAAGACAAACCAAGAGTGTATCAAAGACAGTATTTACTAGATTTAATTTTCCAGATATTTGCTTTTTTGACATCTCCAGACATTATAATTTATAATTCCATCTCTTTATACCAAATTTGAAATAATATTTTGAGCTGTTAAGATTATCTCCTTGCAAAATGTACTTTATCTGCTAACACTCCAGTGGAAAATTAGTTTAATATGGATTAACAAAAATTATAAAGTCAGGTTCTCCATTTCTTGACATAGAGGAATGAAAGAGCTACAAAGTTAAGGTACACTATAAATACACCCACATATATATACACATACACATATATATAAATATACAGAGCTGGAGATATTCAGGAAGTAAGTCTTCAAATAACTCTAGTGATTGGGAAACACTACCAAGAGCAGCTCACAGAAGAGACATCTGGTCGCCACATCAGCAATGGAAGCAGTATAAGGGTTTACAGAGCTGCATGATTTTGCTGCACATTTTCATACATTCTGTGTTGCCCAAGCACTACTTGAATATCTTCTTAATGACTGTGGAATATTTAAATTGAGTAAAATAAGCACCAGACTGTTGACAAAGTGCTGGCCAAGGATCCCCTCCTTACAAATTTTTCTGCCCCCAAATCTGATCAAATTTGATTTCTTGAAAAGCACTTATCCAGACCACCCAATAATTCTTAAAAACTACTAAAATTCCCATACATCCTCTATCTCCCACCTACCCCAAAAGAAATGTGTTCCCAAAATTTAGAAAAAAGAGGAGAGAGACAGAGACAGAGACATTTGTTTTATTAAGAAAGAATGGTCTAGTAAAATGGCACACTGAAAGCTATTTAATCATCACGTCTAACAACATGGAGAGAAGAGAAGGGGGAGGAGGCACTGTGACCCGAGGCTGGCTCTGTCCATCTGGCGTGGGGCACATGACCCTGTGAAGCCAAGTGGCCCATGGAACCCAATGACCACAGCTGCAGTCAAACAAGCTGGTCTTCACAACTAGAAACTCAGCCATTCCTATAGCTACATGTCTATCTAGGTCTTCAAAGTATGTAGTCCAAAACCTGAATACATGTATTTCTCTTAAAAAATGTTATATTTAAATACACTTCAAAAATGTTAAGGTATCATAAGCTCATACAGCCAGTCGAGCAGTGCAAAGCTGGGTGGTGGAAAAAGTCACTGTGCTCCCTAAAGCCCTCTGCACACCTCCTTCACATCCCACCTCCATCTCATGTGGAGTCAGAATGTCTTGTTCAAACACTGGCTGAACCAGTTTCCCACTTAGTGATTTGGAACATGGTAACTTCATCTCCAGCAGCACCAGTTTCCTTATTTTTATAATAGGGAAAATTATAGCAACTACAACACCTATCTCACATATAAGTGTTTGTGCTTAGTTGCTCAGTAGTGTACAACTCTTTGCGATCCTATGGGATTCTCCAGACAAAAATACTGGAGTGAGTTGACCTTTCCTACTCTAGGGGATCTTCCTGACCCAGGGATTGTACCCTCATCTCTTACATCTCCTGCATTGGTACGAGGATTCTTTACCACTGAGCCACCTAGATAGCCCAGTAAGCAGTAAACCAGGAGATAATTAATATCAAAAACTCCGAAGTATTTATCTACTGAGCAGTTCCCCATGAGGGAAAGAAAGAAATGGGAAAAAGGATATATTTCTTTTAAGAATCAGATGAAAATGTTCATTGTGATTTCTTGATAACAAATGTACTCTGGCCTTTGTCTCATTATCTAACTGTATTATTAATAAATACTACTTTTTTCACTTTATATTTATTAATTAATTTATTTTTGATTTTATTTTTACTTTATTTTACTTTACAATACTGTATTGGTTTTGCCATACATTGACATGAATCCACCACGGGTGTACATGAGTTCCCAAACATGAACCCGCCTCCCACCTCCCACCCCATATCATCTCTCTGGATCATCCCCGTGCACCAGCCCCAAGCATCCTGTATCCTGCATCAAACATAGACTGGTGATTCATTTCTTACATGATAGTATACATGTTTCAATGCCATTCTCCCAAATCATCCCACCCTCTCCCTCAGAGTCCAAAAGTCTGTTCTACACATCTGTGTCTCTTTTGCTGTCTCACATACAGGGTCATCATTACCATCTTTCTAAATTCCATATATATGTGTTAGTATACTGTATTGGTGTTTTTCTTTCTGGCTTACTTCACTCTGTATAATTGGCTCCAGTTCTTTTATACCTAAAACTTTAAGTAGGAGGGTATAAATGCCACAAGGTTAATGTCTATATACTATTATTCTTTCCAACTCACTCTTTCAATGCAGGGATTGAACCCAGGTCTCCTGCATTGCAGGTGGATTCTTTACCAGCTGAGCCACAAAGGAAGCCCATATACTACTTATTTTCTAAAATTAACTTTCCAGTCCCAACTATGAGTTATTGGAAAAATAATACTTGAGACAAGATATTTTGAGTCATTACTTTGTGCCAGGCCTTGGTCTAAATACTTTTTGTTCCTTAAAATACATATATAGTCTCACATGTAGGTACTATATATATATATATATTTTTTTAAGGAATGAAAACCTATATATACATATTATTGCCGGGAGCCAGTGTGAGGAATTCCACCCGTAACAAGGTCATGCGGCAAGAGCTCCGATGGCAAGGCTAATCAGACCTCAGGTTTTCCCCCTGGAATTTCCTGAGCATCCACCACCCACACACCCACCCACCCCCAAAATAAGAATCTGCTCTGCTTTTCCACTTTTCTAATATTCTCTGGAAAAAGTCAACTCAGGGCTTTAGTCTTCTGCATTTGAAAGGGATGTTTCAGTTAACCCCTTCTGATTGCTCTCTAGTCTGCCTAACAGGTTCCCCGGACCTCTTACAGCTTGTGAATTACTTACAGCCCCCCAACCGTGGGAAGCACAAAGCTTAAAAGCATCTTAAGATACAGAGCCTTTTTTAAGAGTTAAAAATCATACTGGTGATGGGTTTTCACTGTTGACTCCCATGATTGCCTCCAGGCCTCTATATTCTTTATCTTTTAGGCACCTGGAAGGATGTTACTCAATGTAAGCAGGATGTAGAAAAAGATACATAGTAGTTTTGATGTTAGCAACACTAGGCTTTTGAGTTAATTGCTTCTCTTTTGCTGTAAATCACTGTACTCCCTCTACTTGTTATAAGTTGCTGTATCCTTGCTGTGTAAGAATGTAACTTTATTTAGTGCTTTCTGAGAGTGGCACCAGACCTTGGGAAGATCAACACAAATAAGTCTTCTGGTTGACAAACCCTTATCAGAAAAAAGGCTGTAAAATGTTAATTGGCCCTTTTGGCTGGAAGATGATGTAAATTACCTAAGACTTGTGTATACAATTAGGTATGCAGAGAGAAAAGCCTGGTTTTGATAAGAGTCTGGACTGCTAACGCTGCATAACGTTGTGTTACCCATTGATCTCCATGTTTTATCAAAAGTATAAAAGGCCTTCTGAACAACAGGGGACAGAGCCAGCTGCTGGACTGGTTTCCCCTGCGTCTCTCTCTTCCCTCTCCTTTTCACTCTAATTTCAGGCTGAATTTCCATCTGGGGCACGGAGGCTCGCCAAGTCTACTTACTTGCCCTGGCTGTTAAGACCCGCACGAAAGGGAGCCTAAGGTGAGGCACCCTTAGATATTCAAGTGAGCGCCAGTGGCCCAACGTAGATGGTGCAAATTCCTTGTCTGGAATTTTATTGGTCTTCCGCGTAATCCAAGTTATTCAGCCCTCTTCCTCCACTTAATTTTCCTGCTACACTATTGTTTCTTAATCTAATCTTATATCAATCAATAAATAAGTTTTTCTCACACCAATGCCATCCACCCTTTGAATTCCCTGGATCCACCGGGGCTGGACCCCGACATATTATATATAGTGTCACATATATATACTACAAAAAGTCTGTGCCAAGGTCTGGCACAAAGCAACAATTCAACAATTATTTATTATTATTAGTTAACTATTATTTCTCTTTTACATCCAAAATTCCTTGAAGTAAATATATATTACTTTATTATAATGTACTTCATTATAGTATACATGCCTATATATAATAATGTATCGATTAAGATGAAAGGTTCTGGGATTGGTTAAGCTTGGTTTGGAATCGAAGATACTTGCTAGGAGCCTTTCATTAAATCTGCTTTTCAAGGAACAATTATAAGTGCCAACATGTGCTAACCACTACTCTAGTTCCTGGTGATAGAATATTAAGACAAAAGACACTGTTATGAGACTAAAAGGTCAAGCTACAATCTAGGAGAAATATTTGTAAAATATAGATGTAACAAAGGACTTTTATTTGGAATATATTTTTAAAACCTCATATCAATAAGAAAAACAGCCCAATTTTTTAAATGAACAAAATATTTAAACAGATGCTTCACTAAAGAATATATACAAATGGCAAGTAATGCATTAAAAATGCTCAAAACCATCAGGCATTAGGGAAATATGAATTAAAACCATGAGATGCCACCACTCCCCTTAGATGAGATAAAATGAAAAACAAAAATTGTTCAAAGTGCTGGGAAGGATATGGACAACTGGAATTCTTACACAGAAAACAGGCTGACAGTTTCTTATGGAGTTAAGTTGACCTACCATATGAACTAGCAATTCCACACTTATATACAATACACAAGGGAAGTGAAAGCACATGCTTGAAAGTTTTATATGTCGACATTTCTAGCAGCATATTTATAATGGACAAAAACTGGAATCAAGTCAAATGTTCATCAATAGATGAATGGATAAGCTGTAGTATATTCATACAATAAAACACTACTCATCAACAACAGGAAATAAACTGTTGATATGTGCAACAACATGACTTTCAAAGTATGCTAAGTGAAAAGAAAAGAGTATATTGTTTATGATCCAATTTATATAAGATTCTAAAAAATGCAAAGTAATGTATAAGTGACAGAAAGCAAATTGGCAGTTGCCTGGGATGGGAAATGCAGGGAGAAGAGGGAAACAGCAATTATAAGGAGCAAGAGCAGACTTTCGGGGGTTACTGTGTCACTATCTTGGTTGTGGTATTGGTTTTATGGGTGTATACATTTATCAAAACTCAGTATAAAAAATATATATGGATTATTATATGACAATTATGCTGGAATAAACCTGAAAGAGAAACATAAGCAAGACAAAAATGTAAAACAAGGTCTTCACCTATGTAAGACTAGATTTTAATGGGAGTGGAGTTAGAAAATGTCTAAATAAATACATACCACAAGGTGTATACCATGTAGTTTCAGAATTAAAATCAATTCCCACAGTGCTCACCAAAATATATATATTCAAGAATGTCATCACAGCATTGTTTGTAATAGCCCCAAGCTGAAAATGAGTAAATGCCCATCAACAGCAGCACAGATGAAATAAATTAGGTATATATACAGTGAAGTGAAGTCACTCAGTTGTGTCCAACTCTGCGACCCTGTGGACTGTAGCCTACCAGGCTCCTCTGTCCATGGGATTTTCCAAGCAAGAGTACTGGAGCGGGTTGCCATTTCCTTCTCCAGGGGATCTTCCTGACCCAAGGATTGAACCCAGGTCTCCCGCATGGTAGGCAGATGCTTTACCATCTGAGCCACTAGGGAAGTCCATATATATACATATATACACAGAGAGGAACACTATACAGCACTGAGAATGAATAAATTAGTTCTACATATAAAAACATAGGAGAATATCAGAAATGAAACACTGAGGAACAAAGCTGGGCCCAAATAAGGACTTCCTCTGAGATTCCAACTGCAGTCACTGCTAATAGAGGTCAGGACAGCGGTTACTCTGAGCTCATAGTGATTCCAAGGGAACACCAGAAGGGCTTCCTGCTGAAGACACACCCGTGGTGGATTCATGTCAATGTATGGCAAAACCAATACAGTATTGTAAAATAAAATAAAGTAAAAATAAAAAGTTAAAAAAAAAGATCCCTTTACTTTTTGTATATATGCTAATCTTCAATAAAAAATATTTTATTTTTTCAATTTTATTGAAGTATAGTTGATTTCTGAGTGAACTCCAGGAGATGGTGATGGACAGGGAGGCCTGGTGCGCTGCGATTCATGGGGTCGCAAAGAGTTGGACACGACTGAGCGACTGAACTGAACTGAACTGATAGTTGATTTACAATGTTAAATATATGTGTATATATATTACATATATGTACAAATACATATGTATATATGTTATATATATATATTCTTTTCAATTATGGTTCATCACAGGATATTGAATATAGTTCCCCGTGCTACTACCATAGAACCTTGTTGATGATCCATTACATATACAATAGTTTGCACCTACTAATCCCCAAACTCCCAATCTTTCTCTCTCCCACCCGCTCTGTCCCTTGGCAATCACAAGTCTGTTCTCTGTGACTACATTTCTGTTTTGTAGATAGGTTCCTTTGTGCTGTAGTTCAGATTCCACATATAAGTGATACCATATGGTATTTGTCTTCTCTTTCTGACATACTTCATTTAGTATGGTCATCTCTAGTATGATCATCTCTAGACTCAGTTACTATCCATATTACTGCAAATGACATTGTTTCATCCTTAATAAAAATATTTTAAATAAAATCAATATGAAGTCACATGATATGATAGGGATTGCCTGGCTATTTGAGGCTGGACATCAGAAACACTCTTTGAGAAGGAAGCACTGAATTTGAGCCCTCAGCAATAAGAATGAACCAGGTGGGGCCAGACCTGACAAGACTCCAGTACTGGAGTCTTCCCTGCAGGGTCACAGCTGACCCTTTGTCATCATAAAATCATAAAAATCACAAAAATCATCAGCTACCTTTGTCATATAAAATTCAGCTGGCATTTTCAAAACAAATATTCAGCTGCTTCTATTGTGAAAATTAAAGGAGGCTGAGCTTCTTTTGAAAAGGAAAACAGAGAAAAACATAAACTCAGAAAGAACACCCCCTTGAAATATATTTCTGCTCACTGTTCTTTATGCCTTTTGGTCTAAGAAAATGATCTCAGAAAAGAACTTTCTTTTCTGGAAAGAGAGGAGAGCTTAAACCTTCTCTTTTCTGGAGAAGAAGGTGGAGAAATATATGTATTTTTCAAGAAGGTAATCCAAAAGGAGGTAAAAGAAAGAGAAAGGGGGGAATCTGAACTGTCAGTCCATCAACATGGGACAGTGCCAAGTTGTATAGAAGACTAAGGATGTGCAATAACCAACAATGCAAACAATGTCAGGGAAAGCAAATACACCTGAACAGATGCACACAAACCTGATGTCCCTCAGGCCACTCATATATTAATCTTTGAATAGACAGGTGAAATTATCACAAAGTATTTATCTGATAAAATTCCATGAAAAAAGATTGGAAACATTATGGTTTCAGAGAGGCTGGAATGAGCCAGAATTTCAAGTCTGCCACTTTCTCAAGATGAAGCAGTAGGATAGCAAGATAAGGGCCAGATCAGAACCCCGTAGGTACCAAACCCTCACAAGGTGGTAGAGTTTATTCAGGTGAATACCCCCACAGCAGACCTTTGCTATAGTAATGCTGGCACAGATACAGTTTCCCACTACATTGCTGGCACAGTAACTGAGTCTGGCAGCCAGAATTGGTGTAGGCAGTGTGGCCAGCAAATTGCAGAAGGTGATGAAGATCACCGCACTGATGACAAACTGTTCCATGATGATGGATGGGTAGTGCAGTGGGAGACAGACGGCCACACAGTGGTCCTAAGGCGTGACCAGAAAGGCAGAGGACTCCACGGGAAGGAACATAATCATGATGAACATCTGCAGAAAGCAGCCCATAGAGCTGATGGGCTTCATGTCGGGCCAGAAGATGAGCAGCACCTGCCGGAATTATTATCTTCAAGAGCTGTGAATTCACTCCCACCCTAGGATATTCCTTAGATAACTTCAAGCACTCATATCCCCAAACCACAGTCCCATAATCCTAGCTGGAACAGTGTCCTAATTTCAGATACCTTCTATGTGCATCCCTACCTCCAGAGCCTGACTTATATGCTTTTCAACTATATATCACACCCTTTTGTTTAAAATCATTTATTTCTAGTCTGTCTTCTCTTGATCTCTAGAGTTCTTACCCTAACTTAAGATGGACACATCTGCTCATCTAAATGTATCACAAGGACATCAAATCCAGTAAGTCCAATACTTAAATTTGGACACCCTCCAACCTCTCCTTATACATAAGAAACATCTTCCAATTATTCCTACCTCAGTATATGACATAAATATACATCTAGTTAAATTTTTAAAGTTTTTTTTTTAATGTTGACCAGTTTTAAAGGCTTTATTGAAGAATAAATATTGTAACCAAAAAAAAAAAAAGAATATATGAACATCCCAAATCAAACAAAATGTTAGGTGTACAATGTTGAAGTAGAACCTATGCTGGCAGATAGGGCTGTAGTAATAATACAAACAAGTGACTGGACATCATTTCAACTAAATAGTAATAGCCAAAATAACAGTAGTTACCAAAGTACTTTCCAATTGATCTCATTCAAAACATGAAGCTAATAAAACATGAAGCTATAAGGACAACACAATAGCAAATCACAGACAGGAAAAATATACTCTGTGTTAGAAAGTCAACAAAAGAAATCATCACAAGTTCAGGGCTTGGGTGTATACACTTCATGTTACTTCCATGCAACAGTCAATATGCCCCTACTAACCCACTTAATTTCCCTGAGAAACATTTAGGTTGCAATTATCACTGATTTTCCTCCCATTAAGAGAGGGTTTGAACATGCAAATTACTTTCATTATAATTTCATACTAAATCAGTATATCCACACAAATCTATTTCTTACCAAAGTTCCAAAATAGAAAAGCAGATGTACAATGGCAAAATTAGGACACCAAGATGAAAAGCAAAGATCATAAGAGGATGAGGGAAAATAATCTATGTAGCGTGTCTTTGAAAGCTTCTATTTCTAGGAAAAATAGATATTTTCAAATATTATTGGACCCATTATGGGTCCAATCAACGCTGCCCAAATTATGTGGCCAGGGAAAACGCAATGGGCCAGAAAACTTTGTAGAGAATATGATTACATTGGGCAATTTTACTTTTATCCACTCTAAGAAAAAAAGCAAAACAAAACTGTTGTCAAGATCACATCCATTGTTCCTGCTTCTGATAATGGCATCCAGATAATCATTATGGGCTTCCCTGGTGGCTCAGAGGGTAAAGTGTTATGGATCTTCTCTCTTCCCACTCTCTGTCCAGATGGTTTGGGAAAAAGTCACTCTACTCTGACTTCTGACTCCAGGGATGGGTTTGGACTCCCTCCCAAGGAGTCAATGAAAAACAAACATTCCTTCAAGAGACATGAATTAGACTAGGAATGGACACTGTTATCTGACCTATAAAAGTACTACTGGGATTCAAACCTGAGATCTGAAATCTAAACCTGGAGCAGTGGGAGTGGGTGTGGGGAAGGGGGTTATCTTGCCAACAAAATGGGAGACCATGCCAGAGAATGAAGCCCACAAAGAAACAAGCAGAGCTGAGAGAAGGGGAAGAAAGGACACCATGATTATAGTTTTGTGCTCTTGATCCAGCTGTACTTCTGGACTTTTCAGCTATACAGATGAATAACCTCCTAGTTTTCTTGGTACCCTTTGGCTTGGATTTCTGAAGATACTCATTCTCTACTTCCCATAGCATCTGGCTGCAAATATAACTTTAGCCTGAATCAAGAGGTAGAGATCAGGAAAAGGAAAGCTTATTTTCTTTAAAAGTATTTGATAAAACTCAAACCTCGCCTTGGTGCAGAAGACCCCTCTTAATTAAACTGGGCCAAAGTTACTTTTTAGGGCTTCCCAGGTGGAGGTAAGAACCTGCTTGCCAATAGAGGAGATGTTTAACAGACACAGGTTCAATCCCTGGGTAGGGAAGATCCCCTGGAGAAGGGCATGGCATCCCACTCCAGTATTCTTGCCTAGAGAATCCTCATGGACAGGGGAGCCTGACAGGCTATAGTCCATGGGGTCACAAGAAGTTGGACATGACTAAAGCAACTTAGCATGCAAACTTCTTTTTTTCTGGTAGATACAAAGCAAATGTATACTTACAATTTTAATTTGTAGTTTAATCTCTTAAATGTAAGAGACAATTTCATTCATACAAACTGATGGAAGTACATAAAAATGTGAGGATCTCTGAATCAGCTGCCTCAGACTCTGAATTTCTGCACAAAGCATTTCATGCCCTTGCCAGTCTCCTTAAGATTACTATCACCATCACTGTGACCACCACAAACTTCTTCCTCAAACTGAATAGGTAACTTTCTTTCCTTCAAAGATTTTTTTAAAAAAGGATTCAGACAGAAACTTTGAGCTTCCCACCCACCAAGTTTCACTGAATCTATCTCATCTTCATTCCTGCATCAGGAGAATAAGCATCTTGTCCATTACTCCGTGTGCCTGTACTCTGAGTTCATCTCCAAACATCAATTTTCAGGTCTCTCAACTACGAAAGTCCATCTCTAATTTACAGCTGAATACATCCTATCAACATTTAAACATGCTTATCTCATCAATTTTTATATAAAATGCTCTCCCTCAATCCAACATTCTATTTCAGTTATACCTTCTAGAACTGTCTTCACTCACTGTCTCCTTATATATTAATAGCTGCTCACCATCGCAGCATCCTCAAAGGAGAAATGAAGGCAATGTGCACCCCCATGAGGATCACTATTTGGGTTAAGGGACAAGAACAGGCAAAATATTTTACACAAAGCCAATACATAGTCAAGTCTCAACAAGTCACAACATGTACAGCTGGCCCTTGAACAACATAAGCTACTTACAGCCTGGTATTTTTTCAACAACAAATACTATAGATCTAACATTAGTTGGTTGAATCCAGGGATGCAGAACTTCGGATACAAAGGACTCATATAAAAAGGGCTGACAAAGGAATTCCCTGGTTTCCCAGTGGTTAGGACTCTGTGCTTTCACTACCAAGAGCACGGGTTCAATCCCTGGTTGAAGAACTAAGATCCCACAAGTTAAGGCAGTAAAAAAAAAAAAAAAAAAAAAAAAAGCTGACTGTAAATTATACATAGATTTTTTTACTGGATGGAGGGTCAGTGTCACAAATCCCTGTGTTGCTCAAGGGTCAACTTTATTTCGGAAAGATTTATTGAGCAACTCTGTGTGAAGGGTGTCATGTGAGAGGCTTTATTATTAATATAAACACATAAAGTCTAACTTCTTCTCTGAAGCCTCTCACAGTCCAGAGTGAGATCAAGAGGACAGAAAATACGATCACATGGTATGCTGAGCCATTCCACAGAGTCTGGACCAAATCAATGGCAAGGCAAGCAGAAACACAGCAGAAGGCCAAGCAGGCTGTAATCCTGAAGGACTACAGCACTCCAGGAGGCCTCGTTCACATGGACCAGAGGGTAATGATGCTCCCTTAGCTTTATAACATGGAGGTCCTGAATATAAAGGAATTGGATAGTGAACCTGGAATTTCTGTCTGAAGTGAAGTGAAGTGAAAGTCACTTAGTTGTGTCCAACTCTTTGCAAGTCCATGGAATCTCCAGGTTGGAATACTGGAGTGGGTAACCATTCCCTTCTCCAGGGGATCTTCCCAACCCAGGGATTGAACCCTGGTCTCTTGCATTGTGGGCAGATTCTTTACCATCTGAGCCACCAGGGAAGCCCAAGAATACTGGAGTGGGTAGCCTAACCCTGCTCCAGCGGATCTTCCCAACTCAGGCATCAAACAGGGGTCTCCTACGTTGCAGGCAGATTCTTTACCAGCTGAGCTACCAGGGAAGCCCATCTAGAAATGGCAAATCTGAAACACTTAGGTTCAAGGATTCGAGCCACCAGTGGTGTTAAAGAAGGACTCAATGCCAATGTTACAAAGCCTACTCAGGACTACTCTTCCTCTGACAGCTCTCCCCCAATTTCTTTTCTTTATTCCTTTAGGAACACAAGAAATTGTGAAAGGGTGCCCTACAGGTTACTCTGCTCCAGATGGGAAAGCTCCAGCAGCTATGGTGCTGTCTGACATGAGAAAAATCTAGAAGGCTCTATGCTATACCAGTGAGGATGAGTTTTTTAAAACCATACCTCAAATCCAAGGCATAACAGCTATTATCTTAAGAAGACAAAGATCTGGGGCCTGTTAAGCATGAATACCCTGCTGGCAATCACTGGTAAGACTTCATCAACTTTGAATAACCCTTGTTGCCCTACAATTGTTTGAAGCTGATGGACACTTTTAAAATACTTTCCCAAACATCCTAAACCACCCCAACTGATACATTCTCATCAAGGGATTCTTTCTGGGGTATTTTTTAAATATCCTCTAGCTGACTAACTGCCTGCCCAATATCCATTCCTCACTTCTTACTGATCAAGCACATTTCAACGTGCAGTTAAAATTCACCAACATTGGGATTTTTCTGGGAGTTTAGTATTAAGACTCCACATTCCTAATGCAGGGGGCATAGGTTTGATCCTGGGTTGGGGAAGATCTGGCATACTGCATGGCATGGCCAAAAAGAAAAAAAAAAATCACCAACATTTATTGTATACCCACATATTAAAATGACCAAGACTTGATCCTCTGCCCTCAGCATACCTATTACACACTCTTCTTTCTCCATGAAAAACTGTTTTTAGTCTGGGGTGTCTAGCAAGACCTAGACTCAAAATCATGTTTATTATCCATGGCAATATATATAACTTTTATTTTTATTTTCTCCAACTTTCCCTACTTTGATGATATCTATTCTCTCCCTTAAAAATGACCATGGCCTGAGCCACATTATTTGGGACACAGAGTTCCATTAATGCCTTGGAGGAGATGGCTTACCCACTGGTCCACCACTGCCCTAAAAGAATGTAATTGCATTACATGGGTAAGTGATTTACTCCTGGGGAATATATCATTCTTTCTGATGCATCACAAGGTTAATTGTAGCCTTACTCCTGTCCCAATTTTCAGCATTAGATGCATTTAACAGTTACATGCTTAATTATCTAAGACTCCATTTCAGCACTTATATCATCTCATCCATTTGGATATGACTTTGAGTGCAGCTTACTCAGACTCAGTGCCCTATTACCCAATGTACACATGCTGTCATCATCTACAACAATAGATGGTCCGACCAATATACTTACATCTGGCCAGCAAAGGACGGAGCCTTTGAGAACTTCTGAAAGATCTGTGAAAGTTTTCAGGAACAGGCTAACAGATAACAAGTATGGACACATGAGCCCTTTAAGTCCACATGCCTAGGACTCCCAACAGCCGGAACACAGATACCCAACACTGCCATCCCAGGGGGATGTCTAACATCCAAAACTGAACTTCTGATTTCTCCTCCAGAAACATATTTCTCCCAGTTTTCCCTTGCTTAGCTGAAGACAATCCACTGTTGGAGTTGCTCAGACCAAAACCTTAGTTTTATTCCGAACTCTATCTATCTCCTAACTCAGACCAAATCCTGAGAAAACACCACCTTCGAGATATACGCAAAATTAACATGGCTCCATTGAGAACACAGGTTTTGCTTCCATCACTGTAATTCTATTGCAGTGGTGACAATGAGACCTGTAACTTTTTTTTTTTTTTTGCAAGGCAGGAGACCTGGGTTTGATCCCTGGGTCAGGAAGATCCCCTGGAGAAGGGAATAGCTATCCACTCCTGTATTCTTGTTGGGGAAATCCATGAAAAGAGGAGCCTGGAAGGTTACAGTCTATGGGGTCGCAGTCAGACATGACTGAGCGACTAACACTTTCTTTTCATTTTCATGAGTAAAAATTGGATATAACAAGGCTTTTCAATATTAAAGAAGATGAAACAATGAACACAAATGTACTTGCTATATTTAACTTCTAGCATCCTAAAGTAAATTGCTTGAGGAAACTGGATCCCAAAAGATTATGGGTAAGGAATTTTGAAGTGTGTCTGTATCTCACCAAAGAAGCCCAACTAAAAGAATTATGGACTGACAACTGTGGACCGAGCAAATTTCTTCTTGAAAGGGGTATGGGAAGCTTGAAGTGCTGTAGTTCATGGGGTTGCAGAGTCAGAAATAATTTGGCAACTGAACAAAAATAATCTTATCTTGAAGATTATGATTTTGGAGGAACTAAGGTGATTGGCAGTGGACAGAACCAGAATATGTGAATTTCCTTAAAAACTTATTGACTTAAACAGTTTTTCCTAGCTTTTAGTTTTGTTGATATTTCTTATAGTCTCCTTTGTTTCTCTTTCATTTATTTCTGTGCTAAACCCAAGCAAACATTATCCTCAATGGTGAAAAATTGAAAGCATTTCTTCTGAAGTCAGAACAAGATAAGGGTGCCCACTCTCACCATTACTATTCAACATAGTTTTGGAAGTTTTAGCCACAGCAATCAGAGAAGAAAACGAAATATAAAGGAATCCAAATTGGAAAAGAAAAACTAAAACTCTGTTTGCAGATGACATGATCCTCTACATAGAAAACCCTACAAAAGACACCACCAGAAAATTACTAGAGCTAATTAATGAATATAGGAAAGTTGCAGGATATAAAATTAACACACAGAAATCTCTTGCATTCCTATATACTAACAAAGAAATTAAGAAAACAATTCCACTCACCATCACAATGAAAATAATAAAATACTTAGGAATAAATCTACCTAAAAAAAACAAAAGACCTATATATAGAAAACTATAAAACACTGATGAAAGAAATCAAAGATGGCACAAATAGATGGAGAAACATGTTCATGAATTGGAAGAATCAATATAGTGAAAATGAGGATACTACCCAAAGCAATCTATAGATTCAATACAATCCCTATCAAGCTACCGATGCTATTTTTCAGAGAACTATAACAAATAATTTCACAATTTGTGTGGAAATACAAAAAAACCTCAAATAGCCAAAGCAATCTTGAGAAAGAAGAATGGAACTGGAGGAGTCAACCTGCCTGACTTCAGACTATACTACAAAGCCACAGTCATCAAGACAGTATGGTACAGGCACAAAGACAGAAATATAGATCAATGGAACAAAATAGAAAGCCCAGAGCTAAATCCACACACCTACGGACACCTTATCTTTGACAAAAGAGGCAAGAATAAACAATGGAGAAAAAACAATCTCTTTAACAAGTGATGCTGGGAAAACTGGTCAATCACTTGTAAAAGAATGAAACTAGAACACTTTCTAACACCATATACAAAAATAAACTCAAAATGGGTTAAAGATATAAATGTAAGACCAGAAACTATAAAACTCCTAGAGGAAAGCACAGGCAAAACATTCTCTGATATAAATCACAGCAGGATCCTCTATGACCCAGCTCCCAGAGTATAGGAAATAAAAGCAAAAATAAACAAATGGGACCTAATTAAACTTAAAAGCTTTTGCACAATGAAGGAAATTATAGCAAGGTGAAAACATAGCCTTCAGAATGGGAGAAAGTAATAGTAAATGAAGCAACTGACAAAGAATAATCTCAAAAATATACAAGCAGCTCATGCCACTCAATTCCAGAAAAATAAATGACCCAGTCAAAAAATGTACCAAAGAACTAAACAGACATTTCTCCAAAGACATACAGATGGCTAACAAACACATGAAAAGATGCTCAACATTACTCATTATCAGAGGAATGAAAATTAAAACCACAATGAGGTACCATCTCATGCCAGTCAGAATGGCTGCTATCAAAAAGTCTACAAACAATAGATGCTGGAGAGGGTGTGGAGAAAAGGGAACCCTCTTACACTGTTGGTGGGAATGCAAACTAGTACAGCCACTATGGAGAACAGTATGGAGATTCCTTAAGAAACTGGAAATAGAACTGCCATATGATTGTACTGTTGGGCATATGACTGTATTGTTGGGCATACAATTGCTGGGACTGTATGCCCAGCAATCTCACTGCTAGGCATACACACCAAGGAAACCAGAATTGAAAGAGACACGTGTACCCCAATGTTCACTGCAGCACTGTTAACAGTAGCCAGGACATGGAAGCAACCCAGATGTCCAACAGCAGATAAATGGATAAGAAAGCTGTGGTACATATACACAATGGAATATTACTCAGCTATTAAAAAGAATGCATTTGAATCAGTTATAATGAGGTGGATGAAACTGGAGCATATTACACAGAGTGAAGTAAGCCAGAAAGAAAAACACCAATACAGTATACTAACACAAATATATGGAATTTAGAAAGATGGTAACAATGACCATATATGTGAGACAGCAAAAGAGACACAGATGTAAAGAACAGACTTGTGGACTCTGTGGGAGAAGGCGAGGGTGGGATGATTTGAGAGAATAGCATTGAAACATGTATATCACCATATGTGAAACAGATCACTAGTCCAGGTTCGATGCATGAGACAGGGTGCACAGGGCTGGTGCACTGGGAGATGGGATGGGGAGGGAGGTAGGAGAGGGGTTCAGGATGGGGAACACATGTACACCAATGGCTGATTCATGTCAATGTATGGCAAAACCTCTACAAACAATATTATAAAGTAATTAGCCTCCAATTAAAATTAATTTACAAAAAATATGGAAACCATTTTGCCTATATTGCATGTAATTTTTAAAAAAATCTTTATACTTTGTGCAGAAAAATAAAAAAGGTAAGTGAGAACTGGGTCACTTCTCACAACTGTCACTGCCACAAGCCTAGTGAATCATCATCATCTCTTGTTTGAATCTATCACGTCCACCAGACTTCTTCCTCTGCCACTCTCAACAGAGGCCAAAGTGACTCATCTAAACTATGTCAGCTCCTGAACTCTGCTCAGATCTCTCCAGTGACTGCTCTCCTCCTTGACCTCATCTCCTTCGGCTCCTGCCTTCATTCACTCTGTTCCAGCCACACTGGCCTCTCTGTACTTCCTCAACCAACTGGGCATCCCATCCTTTGCATGGGGCTCTCTCTGCCAGTGATGCTCTTCCATATGAAACAAGGGTAGTTTACACAGGTACTTCACTTTCCACCTTCAAGTGCCACCTTCTCACTGTGGCCTATCTCAACCCTCCATTTAGTACTGCATCCCTTCCTGCCATCATCTCAGCACTTCTGATCCCTCTTAATAACCACTCTAATTTTTCAAAGCACAAATCCCCTTCTTATACTCTATGCATTTACTTCTGATGTTTATGTCTGCTGTCTGCTTCTTCCCACACAGGAGGGATTTTCATCTCTGTTCATTGATGTGTCCCCATCTGCTTAAGGGCCACTCCAAATAAACACAGAGGTGCACAATGAATGCCTACTAAATGGATGAATAACTAGCTGGGCACAGTAACTGTAATATATTTCCTATTTTTCCTCTAATCTATCAAAGGACAAAGCAGAAGCAAGCAAACACCACCCTAATAGGGAGACCCAATTAGCCTCTTCATTTTAATCCTAGCTGTTAAGTGATTAACTTAGACCGAAGGTTTTTCTGTTTCCTGGTGACACCTACAGCCATTGAATACCCTGTAGAAAATTCCCTTCAATGTGCTTTGTGTTTAAAATAAAATTGAAGTCTGGGGAAAAAAAGGGAGGGAGACCACTTTCTGAAGTCGTCTCTCACTCCTCTGCTGCAGTTGTTGCTGTTAAGTCGCTTCAGTCGTGTCTGACTCTGTGCGACCCCATAAACGGCAGCCCACCAGGCTCCGCCGTCCTTGGGATTCTCCAGGCAAGAACACTGGAGTGGGTTGCCATTTCCTTCTCCAATGCATGAAAGTGAAAGGGGAAAGTGAAGTTGCTCAGTTGTGTCCAACTCTTAGCAACCCCATGGACTGCAGCCCACCAGGCTCCTCCGTCCATGGGATTTTCCAGGCAAGAGTACTGGAGTGGGTTGCCATTGCCTTCTCCACTCACTCCTCTAGCTCAAGCAAATAAAAACTATGGGGATAGCTCTGGACTTTTCTATCTCATTTGTTTTTCATTACTTGTTTTATTATTACTTTTTAGTAAGGCACAGGAATATCATTATTCTCTGTCACCCTAGGGGATTCCAATATTGATTTTGAGATTTTTCTAGTCATTCTATAGAATGCATATTATTTATAAGTTTCTACTTTACTTCTGCGGGCATATTTGCATTCTGAATGTTTTAGATTTTCCAGATGATAATGTATTATGAAATATGATAACATCCTTTTGATATTCCCATTGTTGTTCAGTTGCTAAGTTGTGTCCGACTCCTTAGCAAAGAAATCATATAGTCTTGAGACGGTTAGATGGCATCACTGACTTAATGGACGTGAGCTGGACCAAACTTCAGGAGACAGTGAAGGACAGGGAAGCCTGGCATGCTGCTTTCTATGGGGCACAATAAAGGACAGAAACTGCATGGAACTAACAGAAGCAGAAGATATTAACAAGAGGTGGCAAGAATACACAAAAGAACCATACAAAAAAGATCTTAATAACCCAGAGAACCATGATGGTGTGGTCACTCACCTAGAGCCAGACACCCTGGAGTGTGAAGTCAAGTAGGCCTTAGGAAGCATCACTATGAACAAAGCTAGTGGTTGTGATGGAATTCCAGATGAGCTATTTCAAATTCTAAAAGATGATGCTGTTACAGTGCTGCACTCAACATGTCAGCAAATTTGGAAAACTCAGCATGGCCACAGGACTGGAAAAGGTCAGTTTTCATTCCAACCTCAAAGAAAGGCAAAGCCAAAGAATGTCCAAACTACTGCACAATTTCATTCATTCCACACACTAGCAAACTAATGCTCAAAATTCTCTAAGCTAGACTTCAACAGTACATGAACCGAGAACTTCCAGATGTTCAAGCTGGATTTAGAAGAGGCAGAGAAACCAGAGATCAAATTGGCAACATCTGCTGGATCACAGAAAAAGCAAGAGAATTCCAGAAAATCACCTATTTCTGCTTCATTGACTACAATAAACCCTTTGCCTCTGTGGATCAAAACAAACTGTGGAAATTCTTAAAGAGATGGGAATACCAGATCACCTGTCCTGTCTCCTGAGAAACCTATATGCAGGTAAAGAAGCAATTTAGAACCAGACATGGAACAACTGACTGGTTCAAAATGGGGAAAGGAGTGTGTCAAGGCTGTATATTGTCACCCTGCTTATTTAACTTATATGCAGAGTACATCATGTGAAATGCTAGGCTGGATGAACCACAAACTGGAATCAAGCTTGCTAGGTGAAATATCAATAACCTCAGATATGCAGGTGACACCAACCTTATGGCAGAAAGTGAAGAGGAACTAAAGAGCCTCTTGATGAAAGTGAAAGAAGAGTGAAAAAGCTGGCTTAAAACTCAACATTCAAAAAGTGAACATTATGGCATCTGGTCCCATCAGTTCATGGGAAATAGATGGGGAAACAGTGGAAACAGTGTCAAACTTTATTTTCTTGGGCTCCAAAATCACTGCAGATGGTGACTACAACCGTGAAATTAAAAGATGCTTGCTTCTTGGAAGAAAAGCTGTGACCAACCTAGACAGCATATTCAAAAGCAGACATTACTTTGCCAACAAAGGTCCATTTAGTCAAAGCTATGATTTTTCTAGTGGTCATGTATGGATGTGAGAGTTGGACTATAAAGAAAGCTGAGTGCAGAAGAATTGATGCTTTTGAACTGTGGTGTTGGAGAAGACTCTTGAGAGTCCTTTGGACAGCAAGATCAAACCAGTCCATCCTAAAGGAGATCAGTCCTGGGTGTTCATTGGAAGGACTGATGTTGAAGCTGAAATTCCAATAGTTTGGCCACCTGATGCAAAGAGCTGACTCACTGAAAAAGACCCTGATGCTGGGAAAGATTGAGGGCAGGAGGAGAAGGGGACTACAGAGGATGAGATGGTTGGATGGCATCACTGACTTGATGGACATGAGTTTGAGCAAACTGCGGGATTTGGTGATGGACAGGGAAGCCTGGTGTGCTGCGGTCCATAGGGTCACAAAGAGTCGGACATGACTGACCGACTGAACTGAACTGATTGTTGGAAAGCTGGCTCTTAGCTTACAGTTTGCTTCATTACTTTTCAGTATAGTATATATAGAATGTTTACTTTATATCCATATCCAATATTAGAATCTGTCTCTAACTAGAAACACAATTAATCTTTCCTTCCATGTGTCTTTCTTTTATCAAAAGTAGAAAATTATTACTAGCATACAATTTTTTTTTAAAGTAAATGACTTAGATTACATTATTGCTAGGTTCCATTTCAGAATTTTAAATCATGGCATTACTCTTCTTCATTTGGACTCATTTTTTAGCCTTGGTAACATCCATTCACCCACAAACTCTATTAAAAATGAAGACCTTAAGTATGGCTGCATAAAGCGAGGTGCTAGGGGACTCAAAGATGAAGAAACCAAGTATCTTCCTTAGGAATTACCAGTGTAGTACAAGAAGGGAGTCAAAGAAGAAAATAGCCTCAAAAATACTGTGACGAATGCCTTGAGAGGTCTCCCAGTTGAAGGAGTCCCCGAGCCTAGAAAAGAAGATAAAGACCTCAAAGGCCTCAGGCCTGCACAAAGATGACAGCCACAAGGGTCATCTTGCTGAACCATCTGACTTCGGGGATGACAAAGCTGAACTTTAAGTCCCACCCTGATACTCCGGGCAGACTGCATCAGCCTGGGATCCCCTGCCCCTGTTCATCCACAAACGGCCATCTCAGCTAAAGACTACCCAAATGCGCCGCCTGACTAAGTCTTCCCCTGTTGCTTCCACAAAACCTCCCCTTAAATATGAAGCCTCCCTGACCCCGCGAGATCTGCCTGGCCCTTAGACCGGCTGTTGTCCCTCCTTGCCTGAATAAAGGCAGCCTCCACTGAGGTCGTCTCCCTTTCTTCACTGCCTCGTCTGGAACTCTACCTACACCAGAACCTTGTGGAAGAATGTGGAGGACGTGGACAGCTCCACGCTCCCAGGTGGATTCCCAGGTGGTTCAGTGGTAAAGAATCCTCTGCCAATGCAGGAGATGCCCTGAGACTTGGGTTTGCTCCCTGGGTAGGGAAGATCCACTGGGAAAGGAAATGGCAACGTACTCAAGGATTCTTGCTCGGAAAATCCTAGACACAGAGGAGCCTGGAGGGTGGCAGCCCGTGTGGCCACAAGGACTCAGCTACAACTGAGCACGCACACACAGGTAGCTGGTAGGAAATTTTCAGCGAGAAGGTGATCACCAGATGATAAGATGTTCATTTTGGAGTAGCAATGATGGCAAAGCAGAGACAGGAAGCTGGCACAAGGTCTAACTGAGAGATACTACAGGGAGATGCAGTGGGCCAGGAAAGGGCTATTCAAGAAAGTTAAGCTGATGAGACTCAAGGACTCCTTAGCTGTGAGAAGGGAGAGTGCACTCTTGCCTGGAGTGTAAGACAGGACCCAGCTTGGAGCTCGTTTTTAGTTACTGAGTCATGTCCAACACAGTATAGTCCACCAGGCTCCTCTGTCCTGGGATTTCCCAGGCAAGAATACTGGAGTGGGTTGACATTTCATACTCCAGGAGATCTTCCCAACACAAGGATGGAACCCGGGTCTCCTGCACTGGCAGGTGGATTCTTTACCACTGAGCCACTGTTGCAGAGAAGAAGCCAATTCTGACTCCATGTTGGAAGCGTTTCTTTGACTTGCTTTTGTTATAACCATCTAGAATGGCCTGCCTCAGAGAATCCTGTCCCTCTGCCTGACGGTTAAACTAAAGTGCCTTTGTTCAGAACCTGTCCACCTATAGATGGTAGGAAGCAAGAAATTAACACATCCACTGCCTGAGGCTTGACATTCTAGGAGATGTTTGCAAGATGAATGAGCTTTCTACTTTGCTTCCTTATGTCCCCCCAATGTCTGATCTACAAAAGAACCTGGCATTCAGACCCTAATAAGATGGTTAATCAGAGGCACTAGCCTGCCATCTTCTCTGTCATCTGGCTCTGCAGTTGGTCCCTTCATTGCTCAGCCCTTGTCTCTTGGATTCATTGGCCCATCATGCAGCAAGCAGAGGGGGCTTGGACTTAGTAACACCACCAGGGAAGCCCAACTTGGAGGTAGCTAATAACTTAAAAACTTTCATAACAGGCAAAACAAACCACTGTTTAACTCAAGTTATGAATAACTGCTATTTCAATATTATTGGAAAAGTCCTTTTTTGTTTTCATGTCTCAAAAAGCTAGAGGAGAATGAACAATGTACTGAACACTACACTTTCCTTTCCAGAGGAGGAAAGCTCTACATTCCATTTCTGTAAGACTTTCTTCTTTAACCCCCTCCTCAATCAGTGTTTATGTTTTTCGAACGTAAATTATACCCACATAGCAACCGATCCTACTTTAGAGGAAGATGCTTTCTTTGAAACATATAAAGTATGAGTTTTCTCCACTTCACTTGCAGGAAGCTCTCTTCCTAGGTCAGTAACTGCAGTGGAGCTAAATTGGGCAAGGAGGCAACTCACTTAAGAAAGATTAGCTGGGAAATCCATTCGCACGACACAAAGGACCATCCTTAGATTCAAAGGGATAGAGTTCCACCTAGAAAATAGCTAAGGAATTTCTTAAATAGAATGCCAACCTTGAATGTGAATTGAGAACTGATGCTAACAAAGAACGACGAAATTGCGGATCTTCTACTTGCTATTGAAGGTGTGAACACCTGAGCTTACCCCACCCTCCCCCATCTGTAATTGATTAAAAGAGTGACGGAACCAATAATGTTGGGGAAAGCCATCTCCGTGCAGTTGGATGGGGGTGCAAGAGAAGCTTGGGGATATCAACTGTGCTCTACAGGAAAGACAAAGGGACTCTTCTCTGCCCATTCATCCTCATCATCAAGGACACAAATGGCAACTTCCTTGAAGACTGAAAGAATTCCAGAGCTGACATCTGTTTTAAACTGTAAATTAAATTTATTTGTTCATACACACAACCAAATGTTGATTCCTGGTTTTGATCATTCCCTTAATCATAATACTGAAGAGAGCAAGGCAATGAGTGGCATTTCTTGCCCTTTTCCTAAAGAAACCTGCATGAACCGAAATGCAGAGTCATTGCAGAGTCACAGTGGGGTGATTAATCCAGTGGCTCTTGAATCACTGAAGGCTCAAGGAGGCCAAGCAAAACTTTTAATCTACTGAGTTGCTTGCTGTATGCAACAGTCTATGTGGATGCTGGACCCGGTGAGGGAGGCTTGACTCCTCTGCATGACTGTTTGCCTTGAGCAACCTACTTTCTAGAGCTTTCAGGATGATTCAGATTCACAGGTAAAATACTGGGATGAGGGTTTACCATATCTTCTTCAACATGTTAAGTACAACCACAGGAGTGCAAGCTACTTTTCTTATAATCTACATTGCTACAGCATGAGCAGCAAGTTGTGTGTGTGTGTGTGTGTGTGTGTGTGTGTGTGTGTGTATGTGTGCATAACTCAGTGTGGCCTTTCTAAAACAGTTACTGAGCAGGTGCAATCCTGACACTGGAGAGGACGATAGCACCAGGAGTCTCAGTGACTATACATCTAAATATTCAAATATGATGTCATTGTTGTTCAGTCACCCAGTCATGAGTGACTCTCTGAGACCCCATGAACTGCAGCACACTAGGCCTTAAATACGATAAACCAAGCTAAAAATTGTTAAGTAGGTTCTATAAGCCTAGTCAGACAAATATGCCTTCGAAATAATATAGAAACTCAGGCTTCAACTCAGAAGCCTGGGATCCCAGAACGTGGCTAAGTAATGGGTCCCAGTCTCTTGTCCCATCGCCTCACTCCTTCTGCCCCAGGCTTCAGGTTCTGTATGTGGACTACGAGCTCCATCCCACCTCTCACTAATAAACAATCCTTCCTTGGCGTGTCTTGGGCCCCAGAGCCTCCTAAGAGGGGAAGTCTGAGGTCCCAGGAATGCAAAGCAGGGTCCAGTGGGGGCCAAGGTGGGCTCTGAGTGCAGGGGTCTTGGCTGCACAGGTGCCAAGAGGTGGGAGAACACAGCAGGTAAACTCTTTACTATACAGTATCCAGGGGATCCCTTGGTAATTTGAGATTTCCTGTTTTTAGTGCAATTAAAGAATAATTACCTTTTTTTTTTTTTCTGCATCCTATTTGCAAGTGTCCTCTCCTCAGGAAAAAGGTTATAAAAAGCTATAAAGGCAACATGAACCTGGGCATTAAATTACCTGGACAACCACAGCCATGTCCTATGTATGATGAGAACTGCAAGAAGAATATAGATTGATTTATGGGTGATTTTTCAGTATTACATACCAAAAGTTGCTTCCCTGGTGGTTCAGAGGGTAAAGCATCTGCCTACAATTTGTGAGGCCTAGGTTCAATCCCTGGGTCAGGAAGATCCCCTGGAGAAGGAAATGGCACCCTACTCTGGTACTCTTTCCTGGAAAATCCCACGGACGGAGCCTAGTAGGCTACAGTCCATGGGATAGCAAAGAGTTGGACACATGACTGAGCGACTTCACTTTCACTTTCACCAAAAGTTAGGGGGCTCCCAGGTGGCTCAGCAGTAAAGAATTTGCCTGCAATGCAGGAGACACAGGAGATGCAGGTTCGATCCCTGGGTCAGGAAGATCCCCTGGAGGCGGGCATGGCAACCCACTCCAGTATTCTTGCTTGGAGAATCCCATGGACCAAGGAGCCTGGCAGGCAACAGTCCACAGGGTCGCAAAGAGTTGGACAAAACTGAAGTGACTTAGCACACATGCACGCACCAAAAGTTATTTGACCTCAGAACCCATCATTCATAGTGGACTAAACTCAAACATATAAACAAATAAACAAATAGATAAGAACTGACTCATTTGAAAAGACCCTGATTCTGGGAAAGATTGAAGGTGGGAGGAGGAGGGGATGACAGAGGATGGTTGAATGGCATCACTGACTCAATGGACATGAGTTTGAGCAAGCTCCGGGAGTTGGTGATGGACAGGGAGGCCTGGTATGCTGCAGTCCATGGGATTGCAAAGAGTCGGACACGACTGAGTGACTGAACTGACTGACTGAAACTCAAACATGACTAAAAGACTTGCTCAGAGTTAAGATAATTCAAGATAAAAAGAAGCCTAGACTTGTGCTGGTGTTCCGTCTATTTCCAAACTATACCTCTTGTTTCTGCTAAACTGTTTTCTTTGGAGCATTCTTTCACTGGCTTTGGTTTCACTTGAGAATAGTATCTTCCCTTCAAAATACCTGTGCAGGGATTTCTCTGGTGGTCCAGTGGCTAAGCCTCAGCTCCCGGTGCAGGGAGCCTAGGGATCCCTGGTCAGGGAACTAGACCCCACATTCTGCAACTAAGAGTTCCCAGGCCACAACTAAAGATCCTGCCTGCCGCAACTGAGACCATGAGCAGCCAAATAAATAAATATTTTACAAAAACAAAAACCAACCCATATACGAAGATCAAATCTGAAAAGCCAGCTTCTTCAGGACATGTCCTGCTGACTCCAGGAGAAAATTGCATCTCTTATGTGTGGCACCACATGCACACAGTACCATAAACCTTGGGCTCCTTGTGAATCTCCATCTCAGCAGCTGTACCCTCTGCAGGGGAGGTGTGGAGGCCTGCAATTCAACCCTGTTGGCCTCCAAGTCCTGGGCTAATGGGCATTTTTATTCTTTCTGTTTGGTTTGTCATGGGTCATTGACCTCCTATCCCATCTTTTTTGGTTCTCTCAGCAGAAAGAGGACCATGGGACTGCCAATCAAGGTGCCTTCCCCTCTGTGATGCCAAGTGAATTGCGGCCTGAGGAGTGGGGCCAAGCCCTAAGCACAAAAAACAGTGGACTGGGGCCCAGCCCGGGTAAACCCCTTATGCATGGGCCTGTTTCTCTAATCCATGATATCTAGACTCTAAAGCTAGCTAGGTTCTGATTTGCTTGCAAGCCTGTTTCTTGGAGGTGATGGTGGTTGTTTTGAGGGTACACTCCCATTCCTGGCAATTCTTTTAGTTATCTGAGAGCCTTCTAGTAAATTCTTTCTTTACTAGAGTTTCTTTCATTTGCATGCGAACTAACAATCATTGCCAATACACTTGGCAAAGCCCCTGACATAAGAGTTAATCTTGAGTGCACATACTGAGTTATTATAACCTAAATATGTATCATCACCATATTTGAAAAACAGTGAATTTTTTTTCTTACTCATAAAACAACATTCAGTTCAGTTCAATCGCTCAGTTGTGTCTGACTCTTTGCAGCCCCATGAATTGCAGCATGACAGGCCTCCCTGTCCATCACCAACTCCTGGAGTTCACCCAAACTCATGTCCATCGAGTCAGTGACACCATCCAGCCATCTCATCCTCTGTCGTCCCCTTCTCCTCTTGCCCGTAATCCCTCCCAGCATCAGAGTCTTTTCCAATGAGTCAACTCCTCACATGAGGTGGCCAGAGTATTGGAGTTACAGCTTTAGCATCAGTCCTTCAAAAGAACACCCAGGACTGATCTCTTTTAGAATGGACTGGTTGGATGTCCTTGCAGTCCAAGGGACTCTCAGGAGTCTTCTCCCAACACCACAGTTCAAAAGCATCAGTTCTTCAGTGCTTAGCTTTCTTCACAGTCCAACTCTCACATCCATACATGACCACAGGGACCTTTGTTGGCAAAGTAATGTCTCTGCTTTTGAATATGCTATCTAGGTTGGTCATAACGTTCCTTCCAAGGAGCAAGCATCTTTTAATTTCATGGCTGCAGTCAACATTTGCACTGATTTTGGAGCCCCCCCAAAATAAAGTCTGACACTGTTTCCACTGTTGCCCTATCTATTTGCCATGAAGTGATGGGACTGGATGCTATGATCTTCGTTTTCTGAATGTTGAGCTTTAAGCCAACTTTTTCACTCTCCTCTTTCACTTTCATCAAGAGGCTTTTTAGCTCCTCTTCACTTTCTGCCATAAGGGTGGTGTCATCTGCATATCTGAGGTTATTGATATTTCTCCTGGCAATCTTGATTCCAGCTTATGTTTCTTCCAGGCCAGCGTTTCTCATGATGTACTCTGCATAGAAGCTAAATAAGCAGGGTGACAATATACAGCCTTGACATACTCCTTTCCCGAATTTGGAACCAGTCTGTTGTTCCATGTCCAGTTCTAACTGTTGCTTCCTGACCTGCATATAGGTTTCTCAAGAGGCAGGTCAGGTGGTCTGGTATTCCCATCTCTCTCAGAATTTTCCACAGTTTATTGTGATCCACACAGTCAAAGGCTTTGGCATAGCCAATAAAGCAGAAATAGATGTTTTTCTGGAACTCTATTGCTTTTTCCATGATCCAGTGGATGTTGGCAATTTGATCTCTGGTTCCTCTGCCTTTTCTAAAACCAGCTTGAACACCTGCAAGTTCACGGTTCACATATTGCCAAAGCCTGGCTTGGAGAATTTTGAGCATTACTTTACTAGTGTGTGAGATGAGTACAATTATGCAGTTTTGAGCATTCTTTGGCATTGCCTTTCTTTGGGATTTGAATGAAAACTGACCTTTTCCAGTCCTGTGGCCACTGCTGAGTTTTCAAAATTTGCTGCCATATTGAGTGCAGCACTTTCACAGCATCATCTTCCAGCATTTGAAATAGCTCAAGTGGAATTCCATCACCTTCACTAGCTTTGTTCGTAGTGATGTTTTCTAAGGCCCACTTGACTTCACATTCCAGGATGTCTGGCTCTAGGTGAGTGATCACACCATCGTGATTATCTTGGTCACAAATATTTTTTTTTTTATAGTTCTTCTATTTTGAAAAATTCAGGGATGTATGAAAAATATAAGCCATACATATTTTTACTGTCCAAACACTGCCTAATTTTTTGTCCCAGTTTTCATACATCTATATGTGATATTCCTGAAATACATATCATTGCAATGCAGCAGTACCTTTGGTTATTTCTAGTTAAAACTGTTGTGAAAGCTGTTCCTTGTCATTACATAATCTTTGAAACGACTCCTTTTAATACATGGCATAGTCTATCATTTGGGGGACTTTATTTTATTTTGGTTTTCAGATGACTAAATTTATTCTTTTCAAACCTTACTAGATTTTGTTCCTCTTGTTTTTCTGAGGTTTATTTATTTATTTATTTATTTTGGCATGGTGGGAAAAATTAAAAGAGCTTTACTTTTAATGCAGTGATGAGACAGTTGATGACCACTTTCTGGCTTTTATTTTCTTAACATGGTTTAAAATATTAATACTTTGCAAAGTAGGTTACCCTATGCTGTCTCCCACATCTGGGGGCACTTTTTGTTAATCAGTGAAATCCTGCCACTTGGAGGCTGCTCTTTCTTTCTTCTACGTAAAGGGAAACTTCAAAATAGCTTTAACCTACCTCCAATTTTTATATAATTTTTATGTAGATTGTTTTCATTTTTTTATTATTTCAGAATATTATAACAATCCTCAAGTAAGTTTTTGTCTGCATCTACTTCTTTAGCAAACACTAACTAATGTATAATTTTTCCACCAATAGTAACGCAAATGTCCTTCTCTCTGCGTCCTTGCCATTACTGAATATTTTTTTATCTATATATACATGTATACATTTTGCTGGTTTAATCCATGAAACATAGCGTATAACTTTTATTTCAATTTCCATTTCTGTGATTAATAGTAAGAATATTAAATATGTATGTTAGCCTTTTTCTTCCTTTTGAATTATTCAGGTATGTGGACAATTTTGTTGCCATGTTATTTTCTACTTACTGATATCTAAGAGCTCCTCAGTGTGATTATTACATTAACTGTTCTGTTATGCTTGGTGTCCATGTTTTTCTCCATAATTACTTTTTGCTTTACACTGTATTTTTTTGCATACAAATGTTTAAAATATATTCAAATCTATATTTTGCATTGTGATTCTTTCCATTAACTTTATATTAAAAAGTCATTTCCCTAAAATTATTAAATATTTTCTTCTGACTTTCTCATCTGGCAAATGAACTTTCCAGTTTGGAATTTAGTCTAATGAGTCATGTAAACAGAGGTTCTTAGTTGAATGTTTTCTGTATACTAAGCCAATTTGTTTGATTCTTTGGTCAAATATTCCTGTTTCAAAATGCTTTCTCCATCGCAGTTCTGTTTCCAAAAACTACCTGAGTCTCTTTGCAATCTATTCTATTCCATTGAGCTAACTATTGATTTTTACACCAGTACTACTCTGCTATAATGATTGTAGTTCAATGACTGTATTTATTTTTGTTTCTGGAAGGGCAACCCACCCCAACCTCCATATAAATTCCTCTGCAAATTTTTCTTGACTATTGTCATACAGTTATTCTTCCAAGTGAATATTAGAATCATTTTGACAAGTTTTTCCAAATCTCAATACTATAAAACTATATAATTGTTCATGGAAAAATAACCATATCAAATATCTATCTTTCTAAGACTAAGGCAAGTTTTCATTTGTTTCTGATTTTATATGTCTAAGTAAAATTTTATAGCTTTCCTACATAAGTCCTTAGATATTTTTTTCCTCCAAGTATTGGTATTTTATATACATTTCCAATTTTCTTAGATAATATATATTTGAATGGATTCATAAACAGAATCATTTTCTATTGTATTTTTCTTTGTTGGTAAATATTAGCGTTTGAGGTAATCCTTGATTTCTGAACATGTATATTATAAACCAACCACTTTACTGAACTCTCTTATTGGTTTCTTAGGTTTCAGTTGAGTCAACTGTGTATCCATCACTTTCAAACAAAATTAAGATACAATGTCTGACTTTTTTCTTGCTTAGATAAAAAGTAATACTTAAGCATAAGCATTAAATGATACTTTCATTTATTTTTAAAAAATACCTTTTTGCAGCTATTAAAATAACATAAAATTGAGGCCAAACTAGAAATGCAAAATATAACCTGTGTACCCATATTGGACCGCTTCCATTTCCCTCGGGTACTCAGTCTCGCTATTCAAAACTATGAAAATGTCCTCCAAATGAAAGATATTAAGTCACTTCTCACTTGGATTAAACAGGACAGACAAAACAATCCAGCTGGTGATTAAGAATTTTGACAACTGTGGAAGACAAAGAAATACACCAGGAACCTATCCTCACGTAGACAGCAATTTGTCTCTTATTTTAACCCTAGAGACAATAGGCAGGATACTTTTTTAAAGTAGAACAGGGTCCAAACCCAGATATCTTCAGAAAGCAATTGCATGCACTTCCGTATATGAGCAGATTCTGTTTTCCTCAGATAAACCTAAGTTCCCTATTTTGAAAGATCAGGATAATAGTACTTAATTATTAATTCATCAAGTATTTGTCATGCATCTAATCTGGCTTCTGTATTATTGGGAAAGACTGGAGAGCCATCTGTAGTAATAAGTAAGAGTAAAGAAGGAAGAGAACTTGAAAAGGGAAAGTGTTAGTCACTCAGTCGTGTCCAACTCTTTGCGACCCCATGGACTGTAGCCTGCCAGACTCCTCTATCCGTGGGATTTCCCAGGCAAGAATACTGGTGTGGGTTGCCAAGGGGGTCTTCCAAACTGAGGAATCGAACCCAGGTCTCCTGCATTCCAGGAAGATTCTTTACCAGCTGAGCCAGCAGGGAAGCCCCTAGGAAGGGAACCTAGCACATAACAAAAGCTCAATAAATAATATTATCGTTACCTTTTGGGATTATTTATTGTTAATCTCTAGAAGGCTAAGTCTAGTTCACCACTATCTTTCTAGGGCCAAACATAAGTGAGTGAAGTCGCCCAGTCATGTCCGACTCTTTGCGACTCCAAGGACTGTAGCCTACCAGGCTCCTTGGTCCATGGAATTTTCCAGGTAAGAGTACTGGAGTGGGTTGCCATTTCGTTCTCCAGGCATGGAAAATATTAATGTCCAATGAATATTTTGTTGGAATATTTGAATATTTGTTGACTGACATTTTTACAAAAGTCTTAGTTGCCAAAAACTATTTTGACTTCATTCTTAACTGCTCACTTGAAATCAGTTCTTCAAAATGCATTTGTTAAAGCCAAGAGTACTCTTAAAGTCAGAATGAGTTCTAAATTGCTCTTTTTATATAGGTAGTAAAGAAAATAGTTTCTAAAATATCATATCTTTAAGTTGGCACAGAAAAATACTATGAGGAAGAGTATTCATTCCTCCACTCATTGACCATTTACGAAGCATCTTCTACATGAAAGACACAAAACAAATGCCCATCACAGAGTTTACAGAAGTTAAATGAATAGCCAAACAAATAAATGGGAAACTGCAAATTTTCAGTGCCATAGAAGAAAAGGAGAAAGGTGATGAGAGATTAGGGTTCATGAGGAAAAGAGATCAAGGAGACCTAAGTGAGTACAGCTTGAACTGGCAAAGCATGGGGGATGTTCAAGAAACAGATCCATACGACAGCGGTAAGAGGAAGAAGTGCCCGGGAGCAGACAAGCAAGAATGTCTGGAAACTGTCCCAGGTACATAATGAATCTTCTGCAGGGGACTGGCATGATTCAACCTGTTCTGGATGAAGGATGGGCGGGCCCAAGCTGGGAACTGGGATTCTTGTAGGAAGCCCCACTAGTGGACCAAATGAAAGATAGTAACAACTTGGAGTTTGATGAAGGTGAATTTTTATATACCCAAACATAATAGAGAAAAGCAGTATTCAGAGGTACCTCATTTATACAAATGTCACTTATCTAGAGACCAAGGTAATCTAGGGTTTCAATCTTAAACAGGTAACATAGCTGATATATCCTGGCCTAGATGGATTAGTTAATGTTTGCCTTCCTCCCTTTTTGCTTCCCCACCAACACAATGCAAACAGTGAGGATGGAAATAAGAATTTATCAAGGGTTTATAGATAGATATAGAAGACAGAACTTGCAAAAAATTGGTGATACTTTTTGGTTTGGAGGACAAAGGGAACAGAGGCATCAGAGATGATATTTGAGTTTCTGGCAACACCCTGGACAGTGGTGCCATTTACCAGGATAAGAAAGATTAGAAAGGTGTTAAGATTGGTGAATTTTTGTGACTGTTATTTTTGTTGTTTAATATGGTTTTCTACTCTCTGTTTGCATTGTGTTGGTGGGGAAGCAAAAAGGGAGGAAGGCAAACATTAACTAATCCATCTAGGCCAGAGTATATCAGCAATGTTACCTGTTTAAGATTGAAACCCTAGATTACCTTGGTCTCTAGACAAGTGACATTTGTATAAATGAGGTACCTCTGAATACTGTTTTTCTCTATCATGTTTGGGTATATAAAAATTCAAATATATTGCCTGGATTAAATAAGCTTTAAAGTCTTTTCAAAATCCATACTATTTTATCTTTACATCCTACTGATAGTGGCATAATACTTATACTGTCCTTAAATACCTATCATAGGTTATACAAGGCTGAATAGAGTTCCCTCCAAATTCATGCCCAATCAGAACCTAAAAATGCGCCCTGATTACAAAACAGGATCTTTTCAGATGTCAAGTTAAGTTGAGGTCACACTGAACTAGTATGGGTCCTAAATCCAATATGAATGGTCTCCATATTTATAAATGGGGGAACTTCACAATGTGAAGATGAAGGCAGAAATTAGTTATGCTGTCCCAAAACAAGGAATACCTGGGTCTACCAGAAACTGGGAGAAGCCAGAAAAGATCCTCCTCTTGAGGCTTCCAAGAAAGAATGGCTTTGACTAAACCTTGATTTTGAATTTCTAATCTCCAGAACTGTGAAAGAATACATTTCTGCCATTTTAAGCCATCTGTTTGTTGTTTAGTCACTAAGTTGCGTCTGACTCTTTGTGACTGACAGGCTCTAGTCCGGAAGATTCAGTGAGATCACACATTTGAACTTATTTAGCTTAATACAGGGCATAGAGTATACGTTAAATAAACATCCGTTTTCCTTCCTCTGATAATGATCACCACCACTGGTTGCCGTTTATAAGTAAACCATACCTCTACCCAATTCAGTTTAGGTCTTACCCAATTTAGGTTAAGTCTTACCTCTAGGCTTATTTTACAGCTGAGGAAAGTGAGGCTTGGGCAAGTTAAATAGCTTGCTCAAGATCACAAAGCTAAACAGGGAAGAGTCAGAGCTCAAACTCAACTGTCTCACCACCAAGATGAGACACCAGAACACTTGCCTCTCACACCTGCAACATTTTAGCAAAATGACGGAGGAGAGGCACAAAGTGTTTTCAACGTCTGCAGTTCTCTCACACATTTATTAACAAATTTAGGGATCTAGTACAATTCAACTCTGCCCATTCACAGAGAAGCACAGTATAACTCCAGTGCTATCAGTGAACTTCACTTTCTACTGCTCCCATCAGCAGTGCTTCTGCTTTGCACATATGAATTCGAAGTCAAGGCATTATCACCAGATTGGACATTTATGGTTTTAATTTAATTAAATGCATTTTTCTCAAGTTTCTCCCGTTTCATTTTGATGATACTGACTCATTCTTGCCACCTAAAGAGACGATAAAAATAAGTACTGTAAGCACGGAGGGAAGTGTGTCTAAACTTCATAGTCACAGATGTCCGTCCTTTACAAATCAAAAAATAAAAGCACATTCTAAATTTACCTTTCCTCCTGAACTCAGTGAGTTGTAAGTCTGAATAAATCAGACATACACATGTAAGGTGCAAAGCTGTTCTTATGCAGTTTCAATTTCATAGAATTCTAGTGTAGGAGGGACTTCTAAAAAGTGGTGTGGTTCATCTGGACTCAAGTAAGACAGTTATTTACCTGCCACCAAACCCTAGAAAGGAAAAGGATGCTCTGAGAGGTTTTGAGAGTTACCTAAGACTCTATATCTATTTTTTGGTGGAACCCTCTGGAACACCTGGTTTCCTGATTTCCCCAAAAGTATATTTATCCTTCTAAAGCTGTCATTAACTATTAACGACGACACTGTCCTCTGGCTTTGTGCCAACTTTTCTTTTTCTTTATTAGTTTGGCCTTAAAAAAAAAGAAGAATAAGAAGACCACTATAGATAACATCCCAATGCTTCAAATTCCCTTAATTGACATCTAATGTGGAATTACCTTGCGTCCCAGGTTTAAAGCTCCCGATATGCACACATAGGTTCAAGAAAGGCCAACATGCTTCTCCTTCAACCTGGGCACTGATAATCTCTGGACTTTTCAAGTTTATCCTCCAGGAGGTTAACATCGCAGGCAATTTTGACGAGAGTTTGGAACCGAGATTCTCTTCCACGCTCTGTCCACACCCGTGCCCACGAGCAGAAGTTCTCTCCATTACAACCCACCACGCGAGCGCGCGCGCACATACACACACACACACACACACACACACACACCAAGGCAAGTAACAAAGGAAAACAGTCCCATAAAGCCTGAGCTATTGCATTCTCCAATCTGCACCTGTCAAGAGACAAAAACCAAACGGGAATCCTTCCCTGGCAATATGTCCAACACTCCTCAGAGAAGCAGGCACCGCGACACCCCCGGCGTGCGGGGCTGTATACACAAAGAGCCGGTACTGGGTTTGCCTGCGGTCCGGGGGACCAGCGCATTCCCAGGACTGGTATTCTGGTATCTCCCCCATGCCCTCCTGCTCAGCAGAAAAGAACTATCCTTTATTTGACTCGCAGAGAGCCCAGGCTGGATGGCAGTGCATGGGCGTGGGGGGCGGGGGGCGGTTCCCGAATCCATCCCCTTCAGCCAGTCGGTCCCCAGCCTTTGGCATCTCCTAACAGATGCACAATCGCGCGCTGTCACAGATGTCCGCTTCGTATCCTCTCCCGGCAAAGCCAGGTGCCGAGGTCCCGCCGTGCGCATCCCCGCAAGCGCCCCTCCCGGCGTCCGTACCCACCCGGGCAGCCCCGCCGGGCGCGCCTGCCTACCTGGTGGCTTGGCTGTCAGCACGACGGCAGAGACTCGTCCCCTTCTCCTCCTCCGCAGCTACATCGCTCGGAGCGCCATGTTCCCGGTCTCCCCGGGCGCACGCCGGGCAACTACTACGGGCTGGGTAGGGGCAAAGGGGGCGGGGGCCGGCGGGAGGGGCCGGAGGCTGAGCCACAGCTTCCCACTCTCCACCCAGGCCTCCCCCAGCTACTGAGCATGCCCAGCTGCCCGGCTTCGCCCTGGGAGGACTTTCCAGGAGCGCGCGCAGCTGCTCCGGGTTTTCGTGGCTGCCGGAGGGAGGCTGGCAGTAGCAGCTGCGGGGGGCGGGGGGCGGGGGTGGAGAGGTTGCGGGGGGCGGGGGGGAGTGTCTCACGCCGTGGGATCTGAGCTGGAGAAAGCCCTTCTCGCTGATCTGATCCCACTTTCCCTCTGCCTTCCACGGGCAGCTCCTGCACCCCACCTCCTCATACACACTGTGCAGAAATTTTGTGCAGAGCTTATGAGGAGAGCAAAGGGCGAGAGGGCGGGGCCGAGAAAAAGGTCCTTCCGCTAGTCTTGGTGCTACCACCTGGAACCTTGCTGCTTCAACTTCAAGGTGCCTAGGGATTAAAATGCAGATTCGGAGTCGCTTGCTCTGGATTGGGGTCTGAGATCTACAAGCTGAACAAGCCCCCAGGGAATGCTGATGTCACTGTTCCTCCGACCACGTAGAGCAGCCGAGATCTAGAGAATCCCTCTCCTGTGACCTTTAGGTGGCCCTCCTGCAAGCAGCCAGCCTAGAAACATTCTCTGGCTCCCACAGAAGCCGCTCAGACCTACAGACGGCTTGGCGTCTAACAGGTGAAGATGCCCTCGGGATGTTGTGCCCAACCCTGGAAGGAATCTCAGTAGCACTGAACTCTGAGCACCCACACAAACTGGCTACTTTCTGACATAGAATTTGAGCCTTAGGGAAAGCTGGACCTTTTCATGCTCTCTTTGCTAGTTGGATAGCACACTCCTTGCCAGATGAGCCTCTACTCAAGTCTGAACCACCTGACCTGCCTTGGCTGTTCCCAACCTTTCCTGATCTGGGACAAAAACTTAGACTGGGCATCAAAATGTCAATTTATTGGGCATCGAATGGTAAGGCTGGGCTTGCCAGTTAAGAAGACTGACAGACCATGGTAAGAATAGGGTGTTTACCTACCAAAAGATGACAGGGCTTTCAGATGAGTGATGTTTGGGTTGAAGCTTGCAAAGATATCTTGTAGTTCATCTTAAATCCCTGGGTTGCCCACTCCCTTCCCAATCCCTGAAGGCTCCCAGCATTGTCAAAAATATTCAGTGCCTGTGGACAGAGCAGGGAAGAGAGGGTGGGACAAACTGAGAAAGTAGCACTGAAACATATTGCCACATGTAGACTAGATAGCTAGTGGCAAGTTGCTGTAATAAAGAAGCTCAATTGCGAGCTCTGTGACAGCCTAGGGAGTGGGATGGGGTGGGTGGCAGAAGGGAGGTTCAAGCAGGAGGGGCCAAGTGTTTACCTATAGCTGATTCATGTTGTTGTATGGCAGAAACCAACACAATATTGTAAAGCAATTATTCTCTAATTAAAAACAAATTTAAAAAATATTTGCTGTCAAGGCTATAGTGAGAGAGATTCACAAAAGCATTCATGAATTGTCAACCTTGGAAATGAAGACATCACAAACATCTGCCTTAGCTGCCCCCAAAATACGCTCAGGAATTAGTGACACGGTGTGTGATATCAAATTAAAAATAAACGTTTATATCTATTGGTACCCTGTTACACTTAATAATTCTAAACAGTTTTCTAATTAATGGTATAATATTGATCTTGTTTTCCATTAACAATATTTGTTTTCCATTTGCTCAGTACCCTCAATGTAGTAGGTGCCATATCAAAACAGGAATCAGTACTTGAATGCAATCTCAAAAACAACAGAATGATCTCTGTTCATTTCCAAGGCAAACCATTCAATATCACGGTAAGCCAAACCTATGCCCCAGCAGATAATGCTGAGGAAGATGAAGTTGGATGGTTTTATGAAGACCTACAAGACCTTTTAGAACCAATACTGAAAAAAGATGTCCTTTTCATTATAGGGGACTGGAATGCAAAAGTAGGAAGTCAAGAAACATCTGGAGTAACAGGCAAATTTGGCCTTGAGTACAGAATGAAGCAAAGCAAAGGCTAATACAATTTTGCCAAGGGAACACACTGGTCATAGCAAACACCCTCTTCCAACAACACAAGAGAAGACTCTACACATGGACATCACCAGATGGTCAACACCGAAATCAGATTGATTATATTACTTGCAGCCAAAGATGGAGAAGCTCTATACCGTCAGCAAAAACAAGACCAGGAGCTGACTGTGGCTCAGGTCATGAAATCCTTATTGCCAAATTCAGACTTAAATTGAAGAAAGTAGGGAAAACCACTAGACCATTTAGGTATGACCTAAATCAAATCCCTTATGTTATACAGTGGAAGTGAGAAATAGATTTAAGGGACTAGATCTGATAGATAGAGTGCCTGATGAACTATGGATGGAGGTTCGTGACATTGTACAGGAGACAGGGATCAAGACCATCCCTATGGAAAAGAAATGCAAAAAAGCAAAATGGCTGTCTGGGGAGGCCTTACAAACAGCTGTGAAAAGAAGAGAAGCGAAAAGCAAAGGAGAAAGGAAAGATATAAGCATCTGAATGCAGAGTTCCAAAGAATAGCACGAAGAGAAGAAAGCCTTCCTCAGCGATCAATGCAAAGAAACAGAGGAAAACAACAAAATGGGAAAGACTAGAGATCTCTTCAAGAAATTAGAGATACCAAGGGAATATTTCATACAAAGATGGGCACAATAAAGGACAGAAATGGTATGGACCTAACAGAAGCAGAAGATGTTAAGAAGAGGTGGCAAGAATACACAGAAAAACTGTACAAAAAAGATCTTCATGACAAAGATAATCACAATGGTGTGATCACTCACCTAGAGCCAGACATCCTGGAATGCTAAGTCAAGTGGGCCTTAGAAAACATCACTACGAACAAAGCTAGTGGAGGTGATGGATTTCCAGTTGAGCTCTTTCAAATGCTGGAAGATGATGCTGTGAAAGTGCTGCACTCAATATGCCAGCAAATTTGGAAAACTCAGCAGTGGCCACAGGACTGAAAAAGGTCAGTTTTCATTCCAATCCCAAAGAAAGGCAATGCCAAAGAATGTTCAAACTAATGCACAATTGCACTCACCTCACACCCTAGTGAAGTAATGCTCAAAATTCTCCAAGCCAGGCTTCAGCAATATGTGAACTGTGAACTTCCTGATGCTCAAGCCGGTTTTAGAAAAGGCAGAGGAACCAGACATCAAATTGCCAACATCTGCTGGATCATGGAAAAAGCAAGAGAGTTCCAGAAAAACATCTATTTCTGCCTTATTGACTATGCCAAAGCCTTTGACTGTGTGGATCACAATAAACTGTGGACAATTCTGAAAGAGATGGGAATACCAGAACACGTGATCTGCCTCTTGAAAAATCTGTATGCAGGTCAGGAAGCAACAGTTAGAACTGGACATGGAACAACAGACTGGTTCCAAATAGGAGAAGGAGTACGTCAAGACTGTATATTGTCACCCTGCTTATTTAACTTCTATGCAGAGTACATCATGAGAAACGCTGGGCTGGATGAAGCACAAGCTGGAATTAAGATTGCCGGGAGAAATATCAATAACCTCAGATATGCAGATGACACCACCCTTATGGTAGAAAGTGAAGAGGAGCTAAAAAGCCTCTTGATGAAAGTGAAAGAGGAGAGTGAAAAAGTTGGCTTGAAGCTCAACATTCAGTAAATGAAGACTATGGCATCTGGTCCCATCACTTCATGGGAAATAGATGGGAAAACAGTGGAAACAGTGTCAGACTTTATTTTTGGGGGCTCCAAAATCACTTCAGATAGTGATTGCAGCCATGAAATTAAAAGATGCTTACTCCTTGGAAGGAAATTTATGACCAACCTAGACAGCATATTCAAAAGCAGAGACATTACTTTGCCAACAAAGGTCCATCTAGTCAAGGCTATGGTTTTTCCTGTCGTCATGTATGGATGTGAGAGTTGGACTGTGAAGAAAACTGAGCGCCGAAGAATTGATGCTTTTAAACTGTGGTGTTGGAGAAGACTCTTGAGAGTCCCTTGGACTGCAAGGAGATCCAACCAGTCCATTCTAAAGGAGATCAAAATGTGTGTTCTTTGGAAGGACTGATGCTAAAGCTGAAACTCCAATACTTTGGCCACCTCATGGGAAGACTTGACTCATTGGAAAAGACTTTGATGCTGGGAGGGATTGGGGGCCCGAGGAGAAGGGGACGACAGAAAATGAGATGGCTGGATGGCATCACTGACTCGATGGACATGAGTTTGGGTGAACTCTGGATGGACAGGAAGGCCTGGCGTGATGCGATTCATGGGGTTGCAAGAGTCAGACACGCCTGAGTGATTGAACTGACTGACTGACTGACTGATGGTAAATGGATGAATCCTTTTCTCCCTCAATATTTCTATATATAGCAACTTCGCTGGTGATACAGTGGTTAAGAATCTGCCTGCCAATGAAAGAGATATGGGTTCACTTCCTGGCCTGGGCAGATTCCACATGCCATGGGCAATTAAAACCCACATGCCGCAACTGCTAAGCCCAAGCTCTCTAGAGCCCAGGAGCCAGAACTAATGTGCCCTTGTGCTGCAACTACTGAAGCCCGTGCACTTAGAGCCTGTGCTCACAGCAGATGGAGGCGCCACACTGAGAAGCTCGCACACCACAGTGAAGGTAGCCCCTGGCACTGCAACTAGAGAAAGCCCACTCAGAGCAGAGAAAATCCAGCACGACCTAAAATGCATTAATTAAATGATAAATATTTGTATATGGCAAATAAATGGAGAAAAAAATTCAAACAGCGACAGACTTTATTCCCTTGGATTCCAAAATCACTGCAGATGGTGATTGCAGTCATGAAATTGGAAGAAAAAATTATGGTTTTCCCAGTGGTCATGTATAGATGTGAGAATTGCACCATAAAGAAGCTTGAGTGCTTAAATATTGACGCTTTCCCACTGTGGTGCTGGAGAAGACTCTTGAGAGTCACTTGGATAGCTAGGAGAGCAAACCAGTCAATCTTAAAGAAAATAAATCCTGAGTATTCATTGGAAGGACTGATGCTGAAGCTCTAGTACTTTGGCCACCCGGAACAAACAGCCAACTCATTGGAAAAGACCCTAATTCTGGGAAGATTGAGGGCAGGAGGAGAAGGGGACGACAAAGGATGAGATGGTTGGATGGCATCACCGACTCAATGGACATGAGTCTGAGTAAACTCTGGGAATTGGTTATGGACAGGGAAGCCTGGTGTGCTGCAGTCCATGCGGTTGCAAAGAGTTGGACTTGACTTAGTGACTGAAGAACAATGTATAAAGGAGAAATATGTCCTGTTATATTATACCCTGCTTTTCTATTTAAAACAATGTGCATGTGTGGTAAGTTGTTTCAGACATGTCCAACTCTTAGCGACCCCATGGCCCACTAGTCTACTCTTTCCATGGGATTCTCCAGGTAAGAAAACTGGAATGGGTTGCCATACACTCCTCCAGGGGATCTTACCAATCCAGGGATCGAACCTGCGACTCTTCTGTCTCTTGTATTGGCAGGCAGGTTCTTTATCCCTTTCACTGGGATAGGCATCTTTAAATTGATTCCTTGATTTTTGAAGTCACACACATAACCTTAACTGCCCACCTACCACCCCCACTCCCATCATTATTTGCATAAATATTTCCTATTTTTTACCTTCTTTTCTGTGTTCTTGTGCAGAGGCAAAAGTCAGAAATTATTTTTATAGAGGTGTTGTTTATTTGTGATTGATTGACATCAATTAAAATTTTCTTTTGAAGTACTGAACTTTAATCATTTCCTGTCCTATATAAAGCTTGTCTTTGTGTGGCTATGTCTACTGGTTAAATACTATAATTATTGTTAGTTCGCTCAATTTTTTTAGAAGTTATGCAAGGTAAACTATTATAAATGAATAATAATACTATTTCTATAAATACTGCATTGCATAGGGGTTTACTTTTTATACATACAATATCATTTATTTAGAGTCTAGCAGGCAAGATATTAATTAAGTACCAAGATCTGTGAGTGGGAGATATAGTGGGCAGCGTCGGGCAGAGGTAGAAGTCAAGCCGTGATGCCACAACTAATGACCCCTGTGCTGCTCATCTTATGGTGTTCAAGACAAGCCTCTTATGTAAATTCCCTTGGTTTTAAAATCTGCCACCTACCAATATTAACAATCTGGACTGGTCTGCCCTTTTCTTCAGTTTCTCCTTGCCTATGGGGGTGGGGAGTCATTTTCAGATTTTACCCAAGAGCTCCAAAGTTTGTGAACCAACAGAAGTACATTGTCTATTTAAGTATCTGGCTGTATACACTTTTTGCATGTGAAATGATTAATTATGATCTCTTGAGCTGGCATGCACTCATTCTCTGACACTTAAGACATAATTTCATCTACTATAAAAATCTGTATTTGTAATTTTGGAGGGGAAAATAACTGTTAAGTAATAACTAAGAGGACTTACCTGGTGCTCCCGTGGTTAAGACTCCTTGCTTCTACTGCAGGGGGTGTGCATTTGATTCATGGCTGGGAAACTAAGATCCCATGTGCCACATGGTCAAAAAGTAAAAATTAAAATAATAATAATAACTAGAAGTGTCTGGTTTTCAGTATAATACAGCTAAATACCTGTGAATGTTTCATGAGAAATGAACCTCAATCAACTTGATTAACACCAAAAACCATGAAAAGATGTGTCTGAGGGTTAGAGAAACTAATCAATTGGTTGAGATTAAGACTGCATTCTGGAATCAAGGTTGACTGCCCCAGCTCACTCTCTTCCCTTATGTATTCAGCAACAGATAGCTGCTGCTGCTACTGCTGCTAAGTCGCTTCAGTTGTGTCCGACTCTGTGCGACCCCATAGACGGCAGCCCACCAGTCCCTGGGATTTTCCAGGCAAGAACGCTGGAGTGGGTTGCCATTTCCTTCTCCAATGCATGAAAGTGAAAAGTGAAAGTGAAGTTGCTCAGTCGTGTCCGACTCTTAGTGACCCCATGGACTGCAGCCTACCAGGCTCCTCCGTCCATGGGATTTTCCAGGCAAGAGCACTGGAGTGGGGTGCCATTGCCTTCTCCCAACAGAGAGCTAGAATCCGCCAAAGATGAATCACAATTATAAAGAAATCAGCATGGACTCCAGAAAGGAACCAGACATGTGCTTAGATAATGAGGTGGGGGTGGGGGGCAGGGGCATATCAGAAAGAATAGGGGACAGGAATGAATGTTTCAAGAAACATATATAAAAAGAATAATATGTATCTGAAGAAGAATTACTGCCAAGGAAACAGACAAAAGTTCAGACAAATATTTCCCCAAAGTTCTAAAGTAAAGAAAGATAATATGATCTTAAAAAAAAAAAATGTATTTTTTTAAATACAAGGGTTTGAAGAAGAGACATCATGACCAAAATGAAAGGCAAACTGGCAGAGTTCAGAGGGAAATAAAAAGGAAGTTATTAAACTATCCAAAAGATTTTAAAAAGAGAGAGAAATAAGATTAAACACAACTGAAATTCAGTGATAGATGGACAGTTCTTAACTACAAAAAAGAATATAAAGTCAATTGTAGGAAAATTATGTAGAAGTTGAACAAAGGAGAGCCAACACGTGCACACATGTAGGCTTGCACTCGCATGCAAGAGCTGATTAGACATACCTATTCCTAACTTCATTTTCAATGACATCACATTGGTAGCTTAAAATTAATGATTGTGAGACTTCAACAAACTATGGTTGCCTGGGAGAAGGGTGAGGAAAAGGGATAGTTAGGGAGTTAGGGATGGACATGTACATACTGCTATGCTTAAAATGGGCAACCAACAATGACCTGAATGTTATGGGGCAACTCAGAAGGGAGGGGATTCAGGGAGAGAATGGATACATGTATATGTACGACTGAATCCCTTCACTGTTCACCTAAAACTGTCACATCATTGTTTAATTGGCTATGTTCCAATACAAAACAAAAAAATTAAAAGTAATAACCACTGTAGGAGTATTCACACCACATAAATTGACAGACATTACACATTAGAGGTTTTTATTTATTTTCATATATCAGGGCACCAGTTTGTACAAATTTTGCTGAAAACAAAACAAACAATAACAAACACAGAATAAAATGGAATAGAAAAATTAGTCAAATTTTTGTTTGACTAATTTTTGTTTTGATTTCTGTAATACAAGATATTCTCCTGAAATAAAAAGTCTTAAATCTGCTGAACAGAAGAACACAGTTGAAATATACTCTAGTGAAGTTATAGAATTTCACAAGCAAATCATCTTTGCTGCATCCAGGCCAAAAAGGTAATTTACATACAAGAAAAGGAAAATCAAGCTGCCTTAGATTGCTTCACAGCATCATATAATGCCTGAGGGAATGTGCTCTGGGAAGAAACAGTGACCCAGGAAGGTTAAGTTTTGCCTAGTCAGGCTGTTCTTCAGGTTTTCAAGCCAACAGTCAATTGTTCCCAAACATACAACACATTAGGATATATACCAGATATAAACTTTAAACAAAGAAATAAAAAACTATTTATCATGAAATTTACCCAACAAAAAAGAAAGGGAAAGTGAAAGTCATTCTGTAGTGTCTGACTATTTGCAACCGCACAGACTATACAGTTCATGGCATCCTCCAGGGCAGAATACTTGAGTGGGTAGCTTTTCCCTTCTCCAGGGGATCTTTCCAACACAGGGATCAAACTCGGGTGTCCTACATTGCAAGCTGATTCTTTACCAACTAAACCATCAGGGCAGCCCTTATCCAATGGAGGTAAATTTAAAAAGCAATTCTCAAAAATGGTGAAGACATGATCAAATGGAAGAATGATAATCATCAGTAAAGTTCAGTGACTCAGTCATGTCCGACTCTTGGTGACCCGATGAACTGAGGCACACCACGTTTCCCTGTCAATCACCAACTCCCGAAGCTTGCTCAAACTCATGTCCGTCTAGTCGGTGATGTCATCCAACCATCTCATCCTCTGTCATTCCGTTCTCCGCCTTCAAACTTTCCCAGCATCAGGGTCTTTCCCTAAGAGTCAGTTCTTCACATCATGTGGCCAAAGTATTGGAGTTTCAGCTTCAAAATCAGTCCTTCCAATGAACACCCAGGACTAATCTCCTTTAGGATGGACTGGTTGGATCTTCTTGCAGTCCAACGGACTCTCTAGAGTCTGCTCCAACACCACAGTTCAAAAGCATCAGTTCTTCAGTGCTCAGCTTTCTTTATAGTCCAGCCTTCACTGGAAAAACCATAGCTTTGACTAGATGGACCTTTGTTGGCAAAGTAATGTCTCTGCTTTTTAATATGCTGTCCACGTCGGTCATAGCTTTTCTTCCAAGGAGCAAGCATCTTTTAATTTCATGGCTGCAGTCACCATCTGCAGTGATTTTGGAGCCCCCCAAAATAAAGTCTATCACTGTTTCCATTGTTTTCCTATTTATTTGCCATGAAGTGATGGGACCGGATGCCATGATCTTAGTTTTCTGAATGTTGAGTTTTAAGTCAAAATTTTCACTCGACTCTTTCACTTCCATCAAGAGGCTCTTTAGTTCTTCTTCGCTTTCTGCCATAAGGGTGGTGTCACCTGCATATCTGAGGTTATTGATATTTTTCCTGGCAATCTTGATTCCAGCTAGTGCTTCAGCCAGCCCAGTATTTTGCATGCTGCATGCTGCATGTAAGTTAAATAAGCAGGGTGACAATATACAGCTTTGGTGTACTCCTTCCCATATTTGGAACCAGTCTGTTATTCCATGCCCAGTTCTAACTGCTGCTTCTTGACCTGCATATGCATTTCTCATAAGGCAAGTAAGGTAGACTGGTACACCCATATCTTGAAGAATGTTCCATACATTGTTTTATCCACACAGTCAAAGGCTTCTGCAGTCAATAAAGTAAAAGTAGATGTTTTTCTAGAACTCTCTTGCTTCTTCAATGATCCAACAGATGTTGGCAATTTGATCTCTGGTTCTGCCTTTTCTAAATCCAGCTTGAACATCTGGAAGTTCATGGTTCATGTACTGTTGAAGCCTAGCTTGGAGAATTTTGAGCATTACTATCCTAGTGTGTGAGATGAGTGCAATTGTGCAGTAGTTTGAACATTCTTTGGCATTGCCTTTCTTGGGATTGGAATGAAAACTGACCTTTTCTAGTCCTGTGGCCACTGCTGAGTTTTCCAAATTTGCTGGCATATTGAGTGCAGCACTTCCACAGCATCATCTTTTAGGATCTGAAATAGATTAGCTGAAATTCCATCATCTCAACTTGCTTTGTTCATATTGATACTTCCTAAGACAAACTTGATTTCACATTCCAGGATGTATGGCTCTAGGTGAGGGATCAAACCATCATGGTTATCTGGGCCATGAAGATCTTTTTTGTATAGTTCTTCTGTGTATTTTTGCCACCTCTTCTTAGCATCTTCTGCTTATGTTAGGTTCATACAATTTCTGTCCTTTATTGTGCCCAAATTGCATGAAATTTTCCTTTGGTATCTCTAATTTTCTTGAAGAAATCTCTGTTTTTTCCCATTCTATTGACTTCCTCTATTTCTTTATATTGATCACTGAGGATGGCTTTCTTATCTCTCCTTGCTATTCTTTGGAGCTCTGCATTCAAGTGTGTATATCATTTCTTTTCTCCTTTGCCTTTTGCTTCCCTTCTTTTCTCAGCTATTTGTAAGGCCTCCTTAGACAACCAATTTGCCTTTTTGCATTTGCTTTTCTTTGGAATGGTCTTGATCACTGCCTCCTGTACAATGTCACAAACCTCTGTCCATAGTTCATCAGGCACTCTATCAGATCTAATCCTTTGAATCTTTTTAGGTCATACCTGAATGGTCTCGTGGTCTTCCCTACTTTTTTCAATTTACATCTGAATTTTGCAATAATGGTTCATGATCTGAGCCACAGTCAGTTTCTGGTCTTGTTTTTGCTGACTGTATAGAGCTTCTCCATCTTTGGCTGCAAAGAATATAATCAATCTGATTTCAGTATTGACTATCTAGTGGTGTCCATGTGTAGAGTCTTTTCTTGTGTTGTTAGAAGAGGGTGTTTCATATGATCAGTGCATTCTCTTCACAAAATTCTGTTAGCCTTTGCCCTGCTTCATTTTGTATTCCAGCGCCAAAGTTGCACGTTACTCCAGTTGTCTCTTGATTTCCTACTTTTGAATTCCAGTCTCCTATGATGAAAAGGACATCTTTTTTGGGTGCTGGTTTCATATCAAAATGGCGGAGTAGAGGGACACGTGTTCATCTTCTCCTGCGAGAACACCAAAACTACAATTCACTGCTGAACTACTATTGACAGAAGAATGTTGGATCCCACCCAAAAAGGATACCCCACGTCCAAGGGCAAAGGAGAAGCCCCAGCAAGATGGTAGAAAGGGTGAAATCACATTTAGAACCAAAGCCCAAACCTCCCAGACACACTCAAGGGCTCAAACAAAACCTATGTGCACCAGAAGACCCCACAGAGACTGAGCCAGACCTGCCTTTGAGTGTTTGAGTGTCTCCTGTGGAGGTACAGGTCAGCAGTGGACTACCACAGGGGCTCTGGGTGCAGCAGTCCTGGGTGTGGCATAAGCCCTTTTGGAGGAGGTTGCCATTAACCCCACCAGAGAGCTGCTGAGCAGATGACCCATAAATTGCAGAACAATTATAACAAATAAATTCTCACACTGTTAAGAAAGTTCTAAGACCCACAAAAGATTTCCCAACCTGGGGATCTGGCAAAGGGACTGAGAACCCCCAGGGAATTTGACTTTGGAGGCCAGTGGGATTTGATTACTAAACTCACACAGAACTAGGGAAACAGACACTTGGAGGGCACAAACAAAAGCTTGTGTGCACCAGGACCCAGGAGAAAGGAGCAGTGACCCCACAAGAGACTGATCTAGACTTTCTGTGAGTGTCCAGGATTCTCCAGTGGAGGCGTAGTTCAAGCAGTGCCCTGCTGCAGGATCGGGGGCACTGAGTGCAGCAGTGTGTGCAGGGGAACTTTTGAAGGATGTCAACATTATCTTCATTAACTCCACCATAGTTTGGTCTCAGATCAAACAACAGGGAGGGAACAGAGTGCCACCCTTCAAGAGAAAATTGGATTAAAGATTTACTGAGCATGGCCAGCCCATCAGGATAGGATCCAGTTTCCCCCTCAGTCAGTCTCTTTCATCAGAAAGCTTCCATAAGCCTCTTATCCTTATCCCTCAGAGGGTAGACAGAATGAAAACCACAGTCACAGAAAACTAATCAAACAGATCACATATACAACAGCCTTGTCTAACTCAATGAAATTATGAGCCATACAATTTAGTGCCACCCAAGATGGATGCAAAAGTAGGAAGTCAAGAAACACCTGGAGTAGCAGGCAAATTTGGCCTTGGAGTACAGAATAAAGCAAAGCAAAGGCTAATAGAGTTTTGCAAGGGAATGCCCTGGTCATAGTAAACACCCTCTCCAGACAACACAAGAGAAGACTCTGCACATGGACATCACCAGATGGTCAAAACCAAAATCAGATTGATTATATTACTCGCAGCCAAAGATGGAGAAGCTCTATACCATCAGCAAAAATAAGACCGGGAGCTCACTGTGGTTCAAGTCATGAACTCCTTATTGCAAACTCAGACTTAAATTGAAGAAAGTAGGGAAAACTACTAGACCATTCAAATATGACTTAAGTCAAATCCCTTATGTTATACAGTGGAAGTAAGAAATAGATTTAAGGGACTAGATCTGATACACAGAGTGCCTGGTGAACTATGGACTGAGGTTCATGACATTGTATAGGAGACAGGGATCAAGACCATACCCATGGAAAAGAAAAAAAAAAAGCAAAAAAGCAAAATGGCTGTCTGGGGAGGCCTTACAAATAGCTGTGAAAAAAGAGAAGTGAAAAGCAAAGGAGAAAGGAAAGATAAGCATCTGAATGCAGAGTTCCAAAGAATAGCAAGAAGAGATAAGAAAGCCTTCTTCAGTGATCAATGCAAAGAAATAGAGGAAAACAACAGAATGTGAGAGACTAGAGATCTCTTCAAGAAAATTAGAGATACCAAGGGAACATTTCATGCAAAGATGGACTCGATAAAGGACAGAAATGGTATGGACCTAACAGAAGCAGAAGATGTTAAGAAGAGGTGGCAAGAATACACAGAAGAACTGTACGAAAAAGATCTTCATGACCAAGATAATCGCGATGGTGTGATCACTCACTTAGAGCCAGACATCCTGGAATGTGAAGTCAAGTGGGCCTTAGGAAGCATCACTATGAACAAAGCTAGTGGAGGTGATGGAATTCCAGTAGAGCTATTTAAAATGCTGGAAGATGATGCTTTGAAAGTGCTGCACTCAATATGCCAGCAAATTTGGAAAACTCAGCAGTGACCACAGGACTGGAAAAGATCAGTTTTCATTCTGCTCCCAAAGAAAGGCAATGCCAAAGAATGTTCAAACTACTGCATAATTGCACTCATCTCACATGCTAGTAAAGTAATGCTCAAAATTCTCCAAGCCACGCTTCAGCAATACGTGAACTGTGAACTTCCAGATGTTCAAGCTGGTTTTAGAAAAGGCAGAGGAACCAGAGGTCCAACTGCCAACATCTGCTGGATCATGGAAAAAGCAAGAGAGTTCCAGAAAACATCTACTTCTGCTTTATTGACTATGCCAAAGCCTTTGACTGAGTGGATCACAATAAACTGTGGAAAATTCTGAAAGACATGGGAATACCAGATCACCTGACCTGCCTCTTGAGAAACCTATATGCAGGTCAGGAAGCAACAGTTAGAACTGGACATGGAACAACAGACTGGTTCCAAACAGGAAAAGGAGTACGTCAAGGCTGTATATTGTCATCCTGCTTATTTAACATATGCAGAGAACATCATGAGAAACGCTGGGCTGGAAAAAGCATAAGCTGGAATCAAGATTGCTGGGAGAAATATCAATAACATCAGATATGCAGATAACACCACACTTATGGCAGAAGGTGAAGAGGACCTAAAAAGCCTCTTGATGAAAGTGAAAGAGGAGAGTGAAAAATTTGGCTTGAAGCTCAACATTCAGAAAACGAAGATCATGGCATCTGGTCCCATCACTTCATGGAAAATAGATGGGGAAACAGTGGAAACAGTGTCAGACATTATGTTGCGGGGCTCCAAAATCACTGCAGATGGTGATTGCAGCCATGAAATTAAAGAACGCTTACTCCTTGGAAGGAACGTTATGAACAACCTAGATAGCATATTCAAAAGCAGAGACATTACTTTGCTAAAAGATCCGTCTAGTCAAGGCTATGGTTTTTCCAGTGGTCATGTATGGATGTGAGAGTTGGACTGTGAAGAAAGCTGAGTGCAGAAGAATTGTTGCTTTTGAACTGTGGTGTTGGAGAAGACTCTTGAGAGTCCCTTGGACTGCAAGGACATCCAACCAGTCCATTCTAAAGGAGATCAGTCCGGGGTGTTCATTTGAAGGACTGATGCTGAAGCTGAAACTCCAGTACTTTGGGCACCTGATGCAAAGAGTTGACTCATTGGACAACATTGTGATGCTGGGAGGGATTGGGGGAAGGAGAAGAATGGGATGAGAGAGGATGAGATGACTGGATTGCATCACCAACTCGATGGACATAAGTTTGGGTGAACTCTGGGAGTCGGTGATAGACAGGGAGGCCTGGCGTGCTGCAATTCATTGGGTCACAAAGAATTGGACATGACTGAGTGACTGAACTGAACTAAACTGAAGATGGATGGGTTATGGTGGAGAATTCTGACAAAACGTGGTCCACTGAAGAAGGGATTGGCAAACCATTGCAATATTCTTGCCTTGAGAACTCCATGAACAGTATGAAAGGCAAAAAGATTGGACACTGAAAGATGCACTCCCCAGATCCGTAGGTGCCCAATATGATAGTAGAGAACAGTGGAGAAATAACTCCAGAAAGAATGAAGAGACAGAGCTAAAACAGAAACAATGCCAGTTGTGGGTGTGACTGATGATGGAAGTAAAGTCTGATGCTGGAATGTTAAGTCTATGAATCAAAGTAAATTGGAAGGGGTAAAACAGGAATTGGCAAGAGTGAACATTGACACTTTAGGAATCAGCAAACTAAAATGGCCTGAAATGGGTAAATTTAACTCAGATGACCATTATATCTACTACTCTGGGCAAGTATCCTTTAGAAGAAATGGAGTAGCCATCAGAGTCTACAAGAGTCTGAAATGCAGTACTTGAGTGCAATCTCAAAAATGATAAAATGATCTCTGTTTGTTTCCAAGGCAAACCATTCAATATGATGGTAATCCAAGTCTATGCCTGACCAGTAATGCTGAAGAAGCTGAAGTTGGATGGTTCTATGAAGACTTACAAGACCTTCTAGAACTAACACCCCCCCTAAAAAAGATAATCATATCTATTTTAAAATAAATCTAAGATTGAAAATTATGTGTCCTCATTTTCCTCAGCAAGAAGTCAATGGATACTATTAATGTTGAGGCAGATATATATGCTTCAGGTATACCTGGTATAGGAGATGTATATGTATATCACATACCAAAGAAACCCGGAAATTTGATCATGACTTTTCACAGTCTGTTTTTCTTATCTTTAGGGAAACAGTTTACAAGCTTATCTCTTGCAAAAACAAAACAAAACAAAACAAAAAAAACAGTTTCTGAAGTTCAGACAATACTACAGGAACACTTCAGTTTCTTTTCCTTTTTTTAAAATTCAATATTAATAAAATTAAATATAATTTAATTTTAAAGTAACGTATGTGGTACCATCCGTATATAAGAAAGTATCAGTTTGTCTTATTATAACCTTATATTTTTATCACTCTCTATGAGAAGATTTGTGGAATATTATATACCAAGGGATATTTCTGATGGAAAGATTTTCATTGTTTATGTACTTTCTTATTTATGTGTTTTCAGAACTTTGTAATTTTTAATAATGAATGCATGTAATTTTTAGATGTCATTATTCTCAAAAGAACTCAAAGTATATTTATTTTTGTGATTTTAAAACACTGTTGAATGTAAAAATGGAATGAGACAGATAATTAAAATTCATGTTGAGATTTGACAGAAAACAGCAAAATTCTGTAAAACAATTATTCTTCAATAAAAAAATTAATTTAAAAAATCAGTTTAGATTAAAATATTTTATTTAGACAAAAATAAAGAGAAAACACAAATCACCAGTATCAGGAATGAATTAAAGTATATAGCTACAGATTCTGCAGCTGTAAAAAGAAAAATAAGCAAAAGTTTTAAACAACTTCATGCTCATAAATTCAACAAAGTACAAGAAATAGACAATTCTTCAAAACCACACCAGAAAATCTCAACCAAGGCAAAATATACACTCAAAATAGTTCTTAAAAATTAATATTTTATTAATATAATCATTAATAAGAATTGAATTTATACTTCAAAATATCTCTAAAAATGTATCTCTAGGCCCAGATGGTTTCATTGGAGAAAGCTACCAAACATATGATGAATTAACACCTCTTTACACAATCTGCTGGGTTCCCTTACCCTACTGCTCTCCACCCGGGTGCCCTTTCCCAATAAAATCTCCTGTTTTGTCAGCACATATGTCTCCTCAGGCAATTCATTTCCAAGTATTAGACAAGAGCCCAGTTTTGGGCCCTGGAAGGGGTCCCTCTTCCTTCAACAAATGGCAACTCTGGCTCAGACGCTTCTTCACTGAGACTGACATCCTGACCACTCGGGGTACTCAGGGTCCAGCTTGCTTGCCAATGGACCAGACCCAGTGGCACAACTGGGACCCTTTTGTCCCTGGTCTCCTCCTGACGTGGACAACTGGCCAGAGTGCCCCAGCTGGTAAGGAACAAGAGACTTCATTGACCTCTCTCCCCTTCTCTCTCTCTTTCCTCTTCTTAACCCTTCCTATCCTTCCCCGTTTTTCTAGTCCCCCGGTCCTGGATGCAGGAATCTGGTCAAAGGGTCCTCAGCCTGAGCTTGGCAGAGAACTTGAATTCTGGTTCTGGTCTGATCTGATTTCTGGTAGGGCCGAGTTCCAGTCCTCCCTTCTCTGGAGGCCCAGGGAAAAGTCTCATAATCCTGGGTATCTGTAGGTGGCAGCAGACGTCTGTAAGGCCACCGCTTTCACCCCCTCTCTCCTGTCTCCTCCCCCTTCTTCTTTCAACCTGGCTTGCTTTCCTCCCTTGAAATCTTTGATGTTAGTACTTGGATCTGAAGTTCTGTGTCTCTATAGGAGGTTTTCTGAGAGACTGTATTCTTGTATTTAAGGGCTTCCCTGGTGGTGCAGAGGTTAAAGTGTCTGCGTGCAATGTTGGAGACCTGGGTTTGATCCCTGGGTCAGGAAGATCCCCTGGAGAAGGAAATGGCAACCCACTCCAGTACTCTTGCCTGGAGAATCCCATGGATGGAGGAGCCTGGTAGGCTGCAGTCCATGGGGTCGCAAAGAGTTGGACACGACTGAGCGACTTCACTTTCACTTTTCACTTTACACAATCTCCTCTAGAAAACACAATAAGAGAGAGCACATCTCAGCTTATTTTATAAGGCCAGTATTGAAAAAAAAAATTAAGTTTTAGTTGCTCAATGGCGTCTAGTTCTTTGTGATCCCATGTACTGTAGCCCAACAGGGCCCTCTGTCCATGGAATTATCCAGGCAAGAAGACTGGAGTGGGTAGCCATTCCTTTCTCCTGGGAAGGCCAGTGTTAACCTGATACTAAAACTAAAGAAACAGAGTAGGGAGAAAAAAACAAACAGGAAGAAAAAGTTACAGGCAAATATGTCTTATGAACTCGATGAGAAGTCCTCAAAAAAAATTTACCAAACCAAATCTTACAATGTATAAAAACAATTATACATGATGAACAAGTGAAATTTACCCCAGAAATGTAGGGCTGGTTTAACATTAAAAAAATAATTAATCCAGTATACTAACAACCTTAAAAATAAAAATGATGTTAGGGGAAGCACACTGACTGAAATTCACATGAGTTGTTCTATGACAGGAGGTCCTGGGAAGGAATATGGAACTAATAGGCTAACACCAATCAGAAGAGTTCAGGAAAGGTCAAAAGGAGACATCGAGTGTCTGTCCACTTCCCAGAATCTTTCTCGCTAGCATCCATCTTAGCTGAGCAATGCGTTCACCACCAGGAAGGACTCTGAGTCAGAAGGACTGGCCAAAGACAACCCGGAAACTAATCCCATCACTGTAAAACCCGAGACTGTGAGCCACGTGGCAAAGCAGTTTTCCTGGTTTCCCTTACCCTGCTGCTCTCCACCCGGGTGACTTTTTCCAATAAAGTCTCTTGCTTTGTCAGCACGTCTCCTCGGACAATTCTTTTCCGAGTGTTAAACAAGGGCCCACTCTCGGGGCCCTGGAGGGGGCCCCCCTTCCTACAACAATAATATGATTGTATCAACTGATGCAGGAAAAATTATGACAAATCTAGCACACATTCATGATTAAAAACTCTCAGCAAGTTAGACATGAGTTGGATGAGATTACCTCAACTTCACTGTAAAAAGAACACCAAGAAACCCCTCCAGCTAAAATCAGACTTAATGGAGAAATACTGAATGTGTTCCCTCCAAAATGTGGAACAAGGCTAGCAGTCTCTTTACATCAATTTTACTCAACATACTACCAGAAATTCCAGTCACACAATGAGGCAAGCAAAATGAAAAACAATGGATTGCAAATAAATAAATAAAACTGTCTCTATTAGCAGATGACATAATTATCTACATAGAAAATGCTAAAGACTCTACAAAAGTAACTCCTAGAACGAATAAACAGATTCAGCAAGCTTGCAGGGTACAAAATCCACATACAAAAGTTAATTCCATTTCTGTTTACATGCAGGAAATGAAATTTTAAATACAACACCATTTACAACTGCTCTAAAGAAAAGGAAATATTTAGGTATATGCTTAACAAAGCACATAATGGAGCTGTACTCTGAAAATTACAACATGCTAATTAAACAAATCAAAGAAAACCTGAATAAATGGAGATATACTCTGTGTTAGTGGATTAGAATATGTAGAATAGTAAAGATATCAATTTTTCCCAAAGCTAAAATTCTTATAAATATTCAAGTATGATTTTATAGACATAGTCAAATTTATTCTAGAATTTATATGGGGGTCGCAAAGAGTTGGACACAACTGAGCGACTGAACTGAACTGAACTGAACTAAATGGGCCCTAGAATAGCTAAATTGTCAGAGAGGTCATGAGGAAATGCTTGCAGAATGAAATATCCCTTTCTCTTTGGCCACACACGTGGCATGCTGGGTCTTCTTAGACCAGGCAACCAACCCACATCCCTTCCAGTGGAAGTGTGGAGTCTTAACCACTGGACCACCCAAGAAGTCCCTGAAATAAGCCTTAAAATGAATCTTAAGAGCAATTAAAGTAGGCCAGGTGAGATAAGGCAGGATCTGAGGAAGAGAAATACTGTCCCAAGAAGAAGTAGGATTTATACGGCTCACTGACTCAAAAAGATATTCAAGGAAAGGAAAGTGTTTGATAAGCTTGGGCAGGGTTAATGTGTCTGTAGAGAGAAGGAAGGGCTGGTTGGTAAAGAATCTCAGATGCCATGCCTGGACACTTGAATTTCATCATGAAGATCATGGAGATACACTGAGGTAGTCTAAGGATGGCCTAATTAGGTTTGCATCTTTAACACACCATTATCCCAGCAATGCATTGCAGTAGAGCAAGACTTTAGGTAAGTGGTTGCAGCCTCTGAAAATAATCGAAGGCTCAAATATGGCAGTGGGAATAGGGCAGGAAAGAAGGGAAAAGATTCAACAGACATTTTAAAAGTGGAATCAGGAGAGTATTCTGTCCAAATGGATGTGTTAAATGTAACCAACCAGTAGAGGAGATGGTTTCCAGACAATTGACTGGGATAACTTCATGAATGATAGTGTTATTGACAGAGAGAGTAACTAAGAAAGAATGAGTTGGAGTAGAAGTGGTATGCTTCAACTTTGTTAATGTGTTGGCACTGAAGGACCTGAGAACCCCCCAGAACTCAGAGATGTCAAGTAGTCATTTAGAATAAAAAATGTGAGGCTCAACAAGGAAGTGTGAAAGGAAGGCAAACCAGTTTGGGTGTCAGCTCATACCTATGTTTACATACATTCAGTGAAAAGGGAACTCAGACAGATACCAATATAAAAGGAGTGAATTGGGACTTCCCTGGTGGTCTAGTGTCTGCACCTCTATACTTCCAATGCAGAGAGCCTGGGTTCAATCCCTGGTCAAGCAATGAGATCCCACATGAGCAACTAAAGAGCCTGTAGTTACAAAGGAAAAAAAAAAAGTGATTAGAGAGATGACAGAAGGAAAAACAGGAGCATGCTAGAGCGGGAAAGCAGAGTGACAACTTCTACAAGGATGGAGGAGTCTACCCTGAGAGATACTCATAGAGGCCTTTTTTGTTGTTGTTGTTCCTAGCCTCAAAGAAATTGAAGTTAAAAGCTTTTTTATTGATTCATGAAATAGACATCAATAGAGCAGAAGAGTACAAAAATAAGTCTAAATCTATATGGAAATTTGTTTATAAAAATGGTGACATTTTAAACCATAGAGAAAAGATGGATTTCTATTGGTGAAAGAGTATAGCTGAAGTTCTTTATGTAGAATTGAGCTCTAAGTGACAGTGGCCTTAAGCAACAGCAAATTATTTCATCCAATTTAGTGAGCTCTATCCTCTTTCTGAAAGGGAAACCCATGTACCTTTAAGGCTATGGATTTCAGTGAAATTTGTATGAAATCTCCTTGAATGATTTAGGTTGAATTTCACTCAAGAACAAGCTTAAGAATTCAGAATGAGATACTAAATTTTGGAAAATTAAAATATTCACTGCTTATATACTCAGAAAGTACAAGGCCTGCCAGCTAAGCAATTAAGGCCTAAGTCAGTCATACACATGTGTATAATTGCTTCCATCCTGCTGAAATCCCAGCATGCTGATAAATATCAACGCAATATTTTTTTTCTGTGAGAAGAAAAACAGTAGCATCAACACCACTATGTAAAGGCTATCCCTCAATGAATTTCAAGACATTGTTTAATATTGAGGTTGTAGGATGGGAAAAAAAGTATAACCCCATTTACCAGTGGCATCTAATGAGACTTAGTCGTGGTCACCTTCTCCTTCTGTTTTTAAATAATTTTGTTTATTTATTGGCTGTGTTAGGTCTTTGTTGATTTTAGAGCTTTCCTCTAGTTGTGGTGAGCAGGAAATACTCTTTAGTTGGTATGAGCAGGCTTCTCATTGTGGTGGCTTCTTTTGTTGCAAAACACAGGCTCTAGGGAGTGCAGGCTTCAGTAGTTGCCCCCACACAGGTTCAATAATTGTGGCTCATGGGCCCTAGACACTTGCTCAATAGTTATAGCACATGGGCTCAGCTGCTCTGTGGCGTGTGGGATTTTCCTGGATCAGGAGTTGAACCTGTGTCTCCTGCAGTGGCATGCAGATTCTTTACCACTGACCCACTAGGGAAACCCAGTGGCTTTATTTTTAATGGCATTATACCATGACATTTTCTATCTGAAATTTAGGGGAAAAACCCAAGAGTTTGCATGAACCTTTATATTTTTATTGAATGAACGACTAAGATTCTATGTGGTCCTTTCAGTCAGCATGGAAAGGAAGTTTCAAAAGAAAAGCCGAGTGTTTGGTGAACTGACTGGGGCCCTGAACTTGAAATAAGTTTCTTGGGGGACTGGGAGAGATAGTGGATAACAAAATTCTTTCCTAAGTCTTAGAGGGAACTGGGTCACAGACCTAGGAAAAATGATAGTAGGTGACGTATTTGCTCAGTAGATAATGTAAGGTAAAGATGTAAGTCAAGGAAATATGATCAATGCAACAAATATTAAAGATAAGAAATATGGAAATAGATGATAATGAGATAAAGTAAAGGAAAAATATTAACTAAGTTACGAAGGCTGCTGTACATATAGATCTGGGGTCTATAACAATGAGGATTTGGGGAAGAAGATAATTGTGGATGGGTGAAACCAAGTATCTTTACATTTAACATATGATAACTGAGACTTCTCTGGTGGTCCAGTGTTTGAGAATCTGCCCCTCAATGCAGGGAACTTGGGTTCGATCCCTGGTAGGGGAACTAAGATCCATATGCTACAGAGCAACTAAGCCTGTGCACTGCAATAAAGACCCAGTATAGCCAAATATATACATATATGATAACTGATGAAAGTTCATTTACTTTATTTGGCATAATTCACTTAAGGAAGTAAATTATGTGAAGAAAGTTGAACAATGAAGAATTGATGCTTTTCAACTGTGGTGTTGGAGAAGACTTTTTTAAAATTTATTTATTTTAATTGGAGGCTAATTACTTCACAATGTTGTATTGGTTTTGCCATACATCAACATGAATCTGCCACGGGTGTACTCGTGTTCCCCATCCTGAACCCCCCTCCCACCTCCCTACCCGTACCATTTTAGAAAGATGAAGAAGACTCTTGAAAGCCCCTTGGACTGCAAGGAGATCCAACCAGTCACTCCTAAAGGAAATCAGTCTTGAATATCCATTGGAAGGACTGATGCTGAAGCTGAAGCTCCAATACTCTGGCCAACTGATGCAAAGAACTGATTCATTTGGAAAGACCCTGATGCTGGGAAAGTTTGAAGGTGGGAGGAGAAGGGGACAACAGAGGATGAGATGGTTGGATAGCATCACTGACTCGATGGACATGAGTTTGAGCAAGCTCCAGGAGATGGTGAAGGACAGGGAAGCTTGGAGTGGTACAGTCCGTGGGGTAGTCCAAAGAGTCAGATAGGACTGAGTGGCTAAACAACAAGAACTTAAGGAAAATTATTGTTGCTGCCAGTTTTCAAGGTGCCTACAAATGAACCTTTACTGAATTTCTCCAGAACCTTTCCAGATACAAAGTTTTGCTAGCTGGTCTTTCCTTAGTCTCCAAATTAAAAAAAAAAAAAAAGAAAAGAAAAGAAAGAAAGAAAGAATGTACTGAAAGTATTTAAGAAAGTTTCTCTCCAAGTTTGGAGAATGCAGTCATAAAATCTGGAGATAAACCAAAAGAAAAGAAAAAAGAGCCTCCAGGTCTCCAGTACTCTTATTCTTACAAAGAATATCATTGGTGGCCTGGGAGAGAAAGAAGAGCTCATTGTCACATGGTATAACTCCATCTGCTATCCTTTAGCAAATGTCCAGATGGATTCCATTTCTGGTCTCCAGAAAGATGAAGTCAATCAATATGAAAAAGCTTGTCTCTGATTATCCATCACAAAACCCCAAGGAGACTCACAATTTTTTGTTTTCTAAACATCATTTTTGTCAAGGGGCTCGTCTTATTTTTAACTACAAAATCTGTTTCTGAACTTACAAGGAATAGCAATACCAATGGTCTATTTTTCTTGTGTTTATTTCTTTTGGTGATACAAGAGTAAAGTCTAGCTTGAAAATGCTTTTCTTATTCTTTTTCAATATCTTTTACTCAGTTTTCTGAGGGACTATTTATTCTTCCAGAATTGTGGAACTTTAAAATTCCTTACTGTTATTACAGCCTGAAGAGTACCTTAGATTTAGGAGTCAAAGAAATGGCTTGAATTGGAATACCACTCTAATGAGAAATGAGACCTATAAAAAGATCATATTTGAGGATTTTCCCAATTTCTTCTCAGTACTAATGTCACCTCTTTTTCACACTGGTTAAATTTGCATGATCATCTCTATAACAATGCTGGTATCAGAAAGGATCCCCTGTGGGATCTTAATTTATACACAATCACAGATTCACACATACGCATACATACACATTCCTTAGATTAGGTCTATACTGTTTGCCTACTGTATTTTGATTTAACATATATATTTAAGTTGAAAGTTTCCCAACTAGTATGAATTTTGGAGGTTTCTAAGGAAATCACTGGTTTTCTCTTAGGTCCAAACACTCACCAGTTAAAGCTAAAGCTAAAGCTATCTTCTGGAAGTGAAAGTTACTCAAACCTGTCTGACTCTTTGCGACCCCATGGACTATACAGTCCATGGAATTCTCTAGGCCAGAATACCCGGAGTGGGTAGCCTTTCCCTTCTCCAGGGCATCTTCCCAACCCAGGGATCGAACCCAGGTCTCCCACATTGCAGGAAGATTATTTACCACTGAGCCACAGGGGAAGCCCATATCTTCTGAAAGTTACTTACAATTTAAAATTTAAAACATCACATTTTATATTTTTGAATTTATGAGGCAGAAAGTGATGGCTTCCTCAACTATCTCCTTATCCATTTATTTCTTCAGTAGTAAAGCTACCGTTTTAGGTGGGCATGTGGCCACTTGTAATAAAGATCCTTTTTCCAGCTGTCCTTGCAACTAGATGTGGTCACATAGCCAAGTTCTTGGCAATGGGATATAAATAGAAGTAGGGTATGCAACTTCTGAGACGCACTCAGCACCTCTTCAATCTTCCTCCTTCCTTTAGGCAGCAGAGAGAGAATGGAATACCTGGAGCCCCCGCAGCCATTGTAGACAATAAGAAAACTTTGTGAATAGAAACCACATCCAACAGAACAACATTTTAAACCTGAGTTGACTAACTTCTTGGATCAGATGTTTTGAATTAGAGAGCAAAAAAATTTTAATTCTAAAGCCTTATTATTTTGGGACTTGCCATCACTCATAGCTTATTATACATATGTATTTTATATATATATATATATATATATATTTTTAATTGGTTAGTACTGTACTAAAATTACTTCCCAGGTGGTGCTAGTCGTAAAGAATCTGCCTGCCAATGCAGGAGACAAGACATAAGAGACATGGGTTTGATCCCTGGCTTGGGAAGATCCCCTGGAGAAGGGATGATCCTTTGGAGAAGGGAACGGCACTCCACTCCAGTATTCTGGCCTGGAAAATCCCACAGGTAGAGGAGCCTGGAGGACTATAGCCCATGGGGCCTGAAAGAGTCAGACACACCTGAGGGACTGAGCACAGCACAGCACATCCTACTAATAATAAAGATTCTAGCAGATGTCATTTCTAAGATACAAGTATCCTACGTAAAACTGCAATGGAATTTTTAAGAAAAAAATTATTAGGCAGTCAAGATCTTTTTACATGAAGAAAGACCAAAAGAAAATGAAGTTTTGTGCATAGTTATTTTAATCCTGCAAGATATATTTTCTTTTCCAAGTTCTTTAGTATTCTATATAATAAAACTGAACTTATATAACTCAGCATCTGACTTCTAACTGTGATTTTTCCTTTTTTTTTTTTGCTGAGCACTTGATCTGGCAACAGAACCTGCTCTTCCTGAGGATAAGACAGCCTAGATGTGTTGGGGAATTAACACTCATCATCCAACTTAGGAACAGCCCTGAGACAGAGACGGAAAGACCATTTATAAATAGCCCAGGTGCTTTGTCCTAATCAGGTGGATTAACTCAGAGACATTTGTTTCACACTGGTTCCCAGAGTTCTTCACCAAGGTTAAGATCCAGTTATCCAAGTAGTAGCTAGATTGAAAACATACTCTTTATTGGCTGCCTGCTTTTCCTCTCCTCACTCTTCCAATCTTCTACTCAGTGCTTTCTGAGTTCGCAGCCTCAATCAATTACTGCCCGTGAATCTGTATCTCAAAGTTTGCTTCTGGGGCATTGGAACTAAGACATAATATTTCCGCATTGCATGAGTGACAGCAAAAGCGTTTATGGCCAGGGGAATGAGAGTCAACACTGACATGGCATGATTGCAAAGCAAAGCGAGAGTGTCTTTCCCCTCCTGTGCTTCCAGCCCCCAATGGCAGAACAGAATGAGGCTGTAAAACAGCCCTTGCAAAAACTGCTTAGTAAATAATGTGCTGGGAAGAGTATGTTCTCACATTCTTTTGATAATTAAGATGAATTGGCTCCAGGTGAAAGCAAGCTACATTACTTTCTTCAGGAAGAGTGTAAACAGAAATCATTGGGCTTATTATTTCCCCCCAGTATCTACAAAGTGCCCAGATATAGAACAGTTAATGAAAAAACATTTATCAAGTGAAAAAATACAGCTGAAAGAAAATTGGTGTAGTTAGCTGATCAGCTGATCAAAGCTGCTATTAGGAATGGAAAGGCAAACTATAGAATTAGAGATGATATGAGCAATACATATCCAATAAAGGACTCCAATCCAGACATTCAGACTATGAAAAGAACTATAAGTAAATTATAAAAGGGGAAGCCCATAGGAAAAAAATAAATAATGGTCAAAACCACTTTACATGATTATATCCAAATGACCAATAAACACGAGACGATGTGCTCAGTTTCATTAGTTATCAGAGTAATGCAAGTTAAAACCATGATGCAGTACCATATCTTCTAACTAGGTTAGTTTAAAATTAAAAGAGACAATGCCCACTCTTGGCAAAGATATGAAGCAGTTGGGACTCTCATAGGTTGCAGCTGGATGGATAAATTGGTACAGTCATTTTGGAAAAATTCCATCATTTGGAAAAAAAACTTGGCAATATTTACTAAAGCTCAACATATACATTCCCTATGAGGCAATAACTCCACTCCTGGTATATATGTGAAGTGTGTACACACGTTCAAGAGAAGACATGATCAAAATATGCACAGCAACAACACTGACAATCACCCAAAACTTGGAACCACCCAGATGTTTCATACTTCATCTACAGAAGCATGAAAACATAAATTGTAGTTTAGTCAATGAAAATACTCAATTTAGCAATGAAATTGAGTGAACAACTACACACTAAAATATATGACTCCCACAAAACCATTTGAGTGAAAGAAGCCAGGTACAAAAGAACACAGACTGTATGATTTCAAATTCATGTTGTTCAAAGATAAGCAAAACCATTCTATGCTGTTAAAAATCAAGTAATTATTCTTGGGAGACCTGCTGATTTTAGGTGAGCAAGAAGGGAGCTGATGAGTTGTCTCAGCCATCCCATCATGATCTGCTATCTTGGGGATTCACTGGAAGGACAAACACATCCCAACATAAAGTTTTAGTTCACGGCTAAGATTTATCACTGCAGAGGATACAGGGCAGGAATAATAGAGAAGAGATATACGTAAGCAGAGGTAGAGAGGTGCACATAAAGGCTAGAGAGATCAAAGCAGATTTTCTCATCTTCTGTACCCAGGGAGTGCATGGATGCGTCTTTTCCAGTTGGGAAGTAGCAGAATATGTGTGAGATGACCATGCTTAAGGAAAGTTGGCTTAAGTCTTAGGGTCCAAAGTTCCTAAATGGAATTGGTCACATTCTAGTTTGGGGTGTGAACCCCAAACCAGGCCCTGTGTACATACCTTAAACTTGATGTTTAACATGCTGCCCACCTGACTCACTACTTTGGGCATAGAGACTAATATCTTTGCTCAGCCTCTATGTGAACATTCCAGGAGTTTAGTTCTCAGAGCTGACCAAGGGTTATCACGATGACTACAGATTTAAACAAAAACTGAGTAAAACAGACCTGCTTCATTAACTCCCTCTGCTCACTAGTTATGCTATTGTTCCTGCTCTGGGGACTGATTAGAGGGGTAGGTTTCATTTGTGTTTATGCATGCATATTAAACTTCAAACATTTAAAAAAAAAATTAGTCTTGTAGCAATCCAGACAGATCAATTAGAGTCCCATGCTCTCGCAAGATACTGAAACCCTGGGAAGTTATCAAAATAACATTAGGAAACCATTAGGGAATATAAAAAGCAGAGGTAACTCTAAAATCTAAGTAGATGTCAAGAGAATGAGAAAATGAATTACAGTTATGATCATGAGTTTCAGAGTATGTTAAGTAGGCAGGTAGCAGCAATTTTGTTAAAACATTGCATTTGGATGTTTGGGCCTTTCTTTAATGTGTCTGATCTGATCAAATAACCAAATTATGAGCAAATTTGTAATTCAGATATAATTGTATGTGAATTTAATTGATTGCAAATCTATGTTAAAAGTTACCAAAGACAGTTTTGCAAATGTTGATTATGTTTTTAATTTTACATATGTGCAATAAAAAGTCAGTAGATCTGAGTTATGGTTCCATTTACTACTAAGTTGCTTCAGTCGTGTCCGACTCTGTGCGACCCCATAGACAGCAGCCCACCAGGCTCCCCTGTCCCTGGGATTCTCCAGGCAAGAACACTGGAGTGGGTTGCCATTTCCTTCTCCAATGCATGAAAGTGAAAGGTGAAAGTGAAGTCGCTCAGTCGTGTCCAACCCTCAGTGACCCTATGGACTGCAGCCTACCAGGCTCCTCTGTCCATGGGAATTTTCCAGGCAAGGGTACTGGAGTGGGGGGCCATTGCCTTCTCCGATGGTTTCATTTACTATTTATTAATTATGTGAATTCAGGCAAGCCTTTTAACCTTTAGCTTTCTTATCTATGCAACTTGAAAGGTGCAATAGCTTTGACAACATAGTTCATGGTCACTTTTTAATCACAAGCTTATGTTTTAGTAAATTACTGTTTCAGTACTAAACAATAACTAATTCAAAAAGTGCTTTGTGTATCTACTGTGAACTAGGCACCAGACTAGGTGATGTGGGCAAATGAAATGGTAGAAAATTCAGGACTACTATATTCAAGGAGCTCAGTTTGATGAGTAGGGACACAAATTATACAACTCATAACAAGAGAATATGGTCAGAGAGAGAGAGAGAGAGTGGGGAACCAAAGTAGCCCCTGAAAAGGGATATTTGTGAACCGGTAGGATTCCAATAGGAAAAGGAAGAGTAAGTTAGTGTCAAGTGAACACTCAAGCAGAGACTCCCATCATCAAAATGCTCATTTCAACAGAAAACTGCTGGTCTGAAGTTTTAGAAATGAATGTGGAAACATGTGGCAGGAAAGAAAGATTGGTACTCAATCATGAAGGGCCTTAACTTCCATAAACTGGAATTTATAGGCAATGAGGACTCAAAAAGTCTTTTAAGATGAAGGTGAACACAGCTCTGGCTTCAGATTCACGGCTCCCAAATGTCACAGATTGAGTTTCCCAGAAGCAGACTCTGAGAGAGAGGTTGGTGTTTGGGACGTGTATTGTTGCTGCTGCTGCTGCTAAGTCGCTTCAGTTGTGTCTGACTGTGCATCCCCATAGACGGCAGCCCACCATGATCCCCTGTCCCTGGGATTATCCAGGCATGAAACTGGAGTGGGTTGCCATTTCCTTCTCCAATGCATGAAAGTGAAAAGTGAAAGTGAAGTCCTTCAGTCATGTCCGACTCTTAGAGACCCCATGGACTGCAGCCCACCAGGATCCTCCATCCATGGGATTTTCCAGGCAAGAGTACTGGAGTGGGTTGCCATTGCCTTCTCCGGGATGTGTATTAACGAGTGGACTTTTCCAGTGGCTCATTTGGTAAAGAAACCTTTTGCAATGCAGGAGACCCAGGTTTGATCCTTAGGTCAGAAAGATCCCCTGGATGAGAGCATAGCAACTGATTCCAGTATTCTTGCCTGGAGAATCCTGTGGACACAGGAGCCTGGTAGGCCACAGTCCGTAGGGTTGCAAAGAGTCTGATACAACTGAAGCTACTGAGCATGCATGCTTGGGAAACAATCCCTATGGACAGAGGAGAGGGAACCAGGATGGGCAGTGGGAGAAGATAGGTGATGATAACCCAACCACAGTCTCGGCCACTGCCACGGGGAGCTCTGAATCCAGCGGCCCTCAGAGTTGCACCAAATGGGACTGCAGTGTCTGAGCCCTTCACAGAAGTTTGATAATTATTCTTTCAGATAGTCATTCAAGTGTGTGAGTGCTCAGTCACTTCAGTCATGTCCAACTCTTTGTAACCCTATGGACAGCAGCCCACCAGACTCCTCAGTCCATGAGATTCTCCAGGCGAGAATACTGGAGTGGGTTGCCCTGCCCTTCAGAGGATCTTCCTGACTCAGGGATCAAACACACATCTTCTGCACTGCAAATGGATTCTTTACCAACTGAGCCACCAGAGAAGCCCATTCATTCCTATGCCCTTTGCTTGTAGACATTCTTATGGCTTCCAAGTTCTTTCCTTGATATAAGAACTCCATGGAAAAAGCAGAACTGACATCTGTATTTTGCAGATGAGAAAACCAGCTTAGAAAGCATGTTACATGCCCAAGGTCAGAGCTGCTAAGTATTACTCAGGCTGAAACTTGCATAACCCTGCTCCAAGTCTCTTTCTATCTCTGTATCCTACTCTGTTTCTCTCTATTGCTCTCCCTCTCTTATACACTTAAAATTTATTACTTTAAAAGTCATTGTTCTTAAAATAAATGCCCTTATCATCCTTAGAAACTTCTCTAGTGGCCCTTCTTATAAAAATAAAAGTTTGACCCTGTCATGAAAATAATAGATTTCCTACTATATTCTGGCTAGCTTAGGTGGTCACACAGTGCTGATTTTGATCCTGGCAATAGCTTTGCTTTAACTCAAAATAACAGATACTGAAAAGAAACTGCAACTCTGTCTCATCTTTTTTCACTAAATAAATCCCTTCTAGATCTTTACAAGACAGAGTTGGGGTTTCCAGGAAAAGGAGAGTCTATTAAATTCCCTTCCAAGAGGCAACTGAGGCTTTAGATGGCAACACTGAGGATGTATATTAAATGAAAAAGCAAGTTAAATTGAGGATGCAGTGGGTTTAATGGGCAAATAACCTGTTTTTGGTTTTGTTTGGCATCACGTGTGGTACCTTCTTCAAATCTCTGATCAGCCATCTGATTCTGTCTAAACCAGTAGGTCTGTGCAAAGCAAAGAGAAGTGACCAAAAATCCCTCCAAAAGAATTCATACTACTTTCCATGCTGACAGCTTTCCTAAGTGACAAGTGAGTCACAATTTTTCATCATGGGAGTTAGTGATGGACAAGGAAGCCTGGCGTGCTGCAGTCCACAGGGTTGCAAAGAGTCAGACACCACTGAGTGACTGAACTGAACTGAAAAACAAAACAAAGCCACTATCAGATGATTACAAATAAAAGCAGAGCAATTAGCCTCCAATTAAAAGAAATAAATTAATTTACAAAAGAAACAGAAATCAGAGACTGGAGCTTAGTGAAAGACAGCTGTCCTTATCTTGTCAGGTTGCTCATCAGTCCCTGCAGGGTAGGTGGCCTTTCTCATTTATGCTTCTTCCCCTGGTCCCCTCCAGCTCACTTACCAGCAGGGTCTCACTACTCCATCAATAGCTTCTCTCTGGTCCTCCATCCATACTAGAGAGATGAAGAATCTTCAACAGGCCATTAAGATACTGCGGAGCCTCTGGAGATGGCTTCAGTTCCTCTAACCTCTCAGAAATATGGTCCAAGTTCACTAAAATGTTATTTTGTGGATAAAGACCATCTCTTAAAATGTTGATTAGGGACAATTTTATGCTAAGGAAAGATCTCTTCCCAGGAAGAGGCAAAGAGAAAACAAGACATTTTGAGGATGCTTCAGCAATCAATACAAGTATAATCATCTACATTTTACACATCCTCAGGCTTCTAATTTGCCATACTCACTATCCTCAGCACTAGCTAATCTGCTTTATTTTTTACCCTGCTTCTCTTCTGTAACATTACTGCAAGTAGTGCAGAAAGACAACACTTCCCAACATGGAAGCTTATACACAATTCCTTCTTTAAAAAAATTGTTTTCAGGACTTCCCAGGTGGTAGAGTGGAAAAGAATCTGCCTGACAATGCAGGGGACACAGGTTTGATCCCCGGTCTGGGAATAGTCCACATGCTGAGCAGCAACTAACTGACATGCACCACAACAATGGAGCCTATACTCCAGAGCCTGTGCTTCATGACAAGAGAGGCCACCGCAGTGGAAAGCTGGTACACCAGTGAAGAGCAGCCCCCACACAGCAGCAAAGACCCAGTGCAACCAAAAATAAACACATGAATAAAGGTTTAAAAATGTCTTTCCAATTTTATTGAAATAATGGACATGCATCACTATATAAGTTTAAGGCATACAGCATGATAGGTGATTATATACATTGTGAAATGATTATCACAAGAAGTTGACATCTATCATCTCATATAAATACAATAATAAGAAAGGAAAACATTTTCTTTTTGTGATGAGAACCCTTATGATCTACTCTTCTTAACAACTTTCCTATATAACATTACAGCAGTGTTAATGGAATATTACTCAGCCACTAGAAAGAATGCATTTGAATCAGTTCTAATGAGGTGGATGAAACCAGAGCCTATTATACAGAATGAAGTAAGTCAGAAAGAAAAACACCAATACAGTATATTAACACATATATATGGAATTTAGAAAGATGGTAATGATGACCCTATATGTGAGACAGCAAAAAAGACACAGATGTAAAGAATAGACTTTTGGACTCCGTGGGAGAAGGCGAGGGTGGGATGATTTGAGAGAATAGCATTGAAACATGTATATTACCATAAGAGAAATACATCACCAGTCCAGGTTCGATGCATGAGACAGGGTGCCCAGGGGGTGCACTGGGACAACCCTGAGGGATAGGATGGGGAGTGAGGTGGGAGGGGGGTTCAAGATGGAGGACACATGGACACCCATGGCTGATTCATGTGAATGTATGGCAAAAACCACTATAATATCATAAAGTAATTAGCCTCCAATTAAAATAAATAAATTAATTTAAAAACATTACAACAGTGTTAACTATATTCACATACATTACATTCTTATAATAAACATCTGCTTCTGCTTCATTGACCACACTAAAAGGTCTGACTGTGTGGATCACAACAAACTGTGGAAAATTGTGAAAGAGATGACCACTTTCCTGCCTCCTGAGAAACCTGTATGCAGGTCAAGAAGCAACAGTTAGAACCAGAAATGGAACAATGGCCTGGTTCCAAACTGGGAAAAAAGTACATCAAAGCTGTATGTTGTCACCCTACTTATTTAACTTATATGCAGAGTGCATCATGCAAATTGCTGGGCCAGATGAAGCTCAAGCTGAAATCAAGATTGCTGGGAGAAATATCTACAACCTCAGATATGCCAATGACACCACTCTAAAAGCAGAAAGAAGAGGAACTAAACAGCCTCTTGATGAAGGTGACAGAGGAAAGTGAAAAGGCTGGCTTAACAGTCAACATTAAAAAAAAAAACTAAGATCATGGCATCCAGTCCTACCACTTCATGGCAAATAGATGGGGAAAAAATGGAAACAGTGAGAGACTTTATTTTGGGGGGGATCCAAAATCACTGCAGATGGAGATTGCAGCCATGAAATAAAAAGATGCTTGCTCCTTGAAAGAAAATATATGACAAATCTAGACAGTATATTAAAAAGCAGAGACATCACTTTGCCAACAGAAGTCCATATAGTCAAAGCTTTGTTTTTCCAGTGGTCCTGTATGGATGTGAGAGTTGGACTGTTAAGAAGGCTGAGCACCAAAGAACTGATGCTTTTGAGCTGTGGTGCTGGAGAAGGCTCTTGAGAGTCCCTTGGACAGTAAGGAGATCAAGCTAGTCAATCCTAAAGGAAATAAATCCTGAATATTCTTTGGAAGGACTGATGCTGAAACTGAAACTCCAATATTTTGTCCACCTGATATGAAGAGTCGACTATTCGAAAAGACCCCACTGCTGGGAAAGATTAAAGGTAGGCAGAGAAAGGGAGGACAGAGGATGAGATGGTTGGATGGCATCATGGACTTGATGGACACGAGTTTGAACAAACTCAGGAAGATTGTGAAAGACAGGGAAGTCTGTTGTGCTACAGTCCACGAGGTCGCAAAGAGTCAGACACGACTGAGCAATTAAACAGCAACAACATCCTTATAATTGGAAGTTTGTATCTTTTGATCACTTTTCTCCAATTCCTTCTCCCCCTACCCTCCACACCACAACTCCCCTCTGCTAACCACAAATCTGGTCTCTTCTTTCTATGGGTCTGGTGAGGGTCTTGTTTGTTTTTATAGACTCCTCATATAAGTGAGATCATATAGTGTTAGTCTTTCTCTGTCTGACAGTTCTTTCTTATGCACCCTTTTCTGCTTCCCCCAAAGCTATGTTTCTTTTTCTCACAAAAACATATATCTACAGGGATAAATGCAAAGCCATCACACATATATATTCATTGGCTTATCTCTTCTTTTACTCATTCAGCAAATTGAACAGTTATTGAGTACAAATTACTGTGCTAGGAACTAGAAATTAAAACTGATCAGAAAAAAAAAAAAGACCAAGTCTTTGGCATTATAGGAGATACAGTGTAGATGAGACCAACTTTAATAAAATCACCAGTGACATAAATGTAAAATTTATACTAGTGAAAAGTGAACATTCAGTTATATAGTTCTATGACAGCCTATCATAGATTTAACCTAATAAAGCATGTTAGGGAACTTTTCAAAGAAAACACCTCTGGACCTGAGATCTGAAGAAGAGGCAGTAATTAAGAAAGGGGTTAGGTGAGGGGAAGATTGCAGAGAAGGATTTTTCTCATGGTTATTACAAACATAATCATGGTGCAATGGAACATGAAATTTGGAGGAATTAAATGATGACAGCCTTCATGGCTGGAATGTTGAAAGCAAGGTGAATTTGGTTTAAGTTGAGATCAGAGATGTAGGGGGTGGGAGAGAGTCCAGATTAGGCAAAATCTTGCAGGCTTTGTTAAGAAGTGCTGGGTGCAATGTAAGAAAGGTGGAACGCCTTCATCTTAGTCAGCTCAGATACTATAACAAAATCCCATAAATTTGTTTTATGCTAAAAACTAAATAAATTTATTTCTCACTGCTTTAGAGACTAGCAAGTCCGAAATGAAGGCAGATTCAGGGTCTGGTGAGATTCCAGTTCCTGGTAGAAAGAGAGCCATCTTCTCACTGTTTCCTAACATGGCGAAAGGGATGAGGGAGACCTCTAGGGTCTCTTATAGAAGAGCACTAATCCCATTAGTAAGAGTTCCATTCTCATGACCTAATCACCTCCACCTACCATCACACTGGGCATTAGGATTGGAGATAAGAATTTGGGTGAGGGCACAGACAGTCAGTCTGTGGTAGCCATTGAAGAGTTTTAAGCAATATGTGGGATATTAAAAAAAAAATCAGACTTTGCTTTGAAATTTTCACCTGTGGGTGCTGAGTGAAAATGAATTGGAGTAAGACCAGAATGAATGCAGAAGACCAGATTGGACGCTGGGACAAGAGTCTGTGAGAAGTGAGGCAGCCTGGTCTTGGGTTATGCAAACAGAGATGCAGGGAAGTAATTTGCGAGATATTTAGGAGATAAACCTACAGAACTTGTTGGTCATCTCAATATAAAATGTGAGAAAGAGAAAATCGTTAAAAATGCTTTTTAGCTTTCTATTTTGGGGTATCTGATAGATGGTGGTTTAACTGGATGTGGACTAGGTTTATAAAGATGTAGTCAGTAGTGATGGATGCTATTTTTTCTCTTCTGCTGAAGAGATTTGACTTTGCTTTCTCTGTTAGGCTCAGTTCCATTGGAAGCAAGGATTTGAATGCAAGTCCTTGTATTTGGGGTAAGGAAATGTGGAAAATGAGTAAGGAGGAGGGAAGTAAGAAAGGGAAGGAAAGCTATCCATTACCCATCCATGAACAAGTTACCACTGTGGGCAACTGAGACTCATCCTGCTGGGGTCTTCTGGGAGATGGGTAGAACATGCCTCTGGACTGCCTTGTCTGGGGGATGAGGAATATAATTATATGTCAGATTCTATATATTATTGGGTGAAGGACCATTCCAGAGACATTAATTCATGGCCAATCTTACCTGTCCTGCGCTCTAGCTAATAGTACTCAGGAAGCCAGAGGAAGCCTCAGGTTTTCTCAATAAGACAGCAGAGTGCATTTGAGAGGAGAATGCTGAAGGACTCACTGTTAGTGGAGCATGGACAGTGTCTGTTGTCCTTGAATTCCCTCCTTCAATATAACAGATATCAGCATTTCACCAAATGTATTTATCCATCTTGTGCTTTTGTCTTTTTCAATTCCTGGCCCATTTCTCAGCTTTCTTTCACTGCTACATTTTGAGAACATTGCTGATCCACAGATTCATTGAACTTCAAATTAAAATAGTACTTTCTGTAACAATGTAAATCCATAACTTAATATCTTTTTTATGAGACAGTAATTTATTAAGTATGAAGCCATGCATGATTCTGTGAAAGTTGTGTTGAAAAGCTAAGAAGATGAACTCATTGCCAGGCATACAAAATACAGGTTACAATGAATAGTGCTATACATAATGTTGACTTAAATTGCCCAGATGTAGCTGTCAGTGCTTTGATTTTACATTGAAAAGAGAAAGCAAGTTGGGTGCCTTAAGAGCCCAAATCCAAAATCACTCTTTCTTTTTATTAGTGACTTCTATGATGGAGTGCAGAGTACATTTTACAACATTTGCTGATATCACCAAGTTGGCAGCAACCACCAGCACTTTGGAAAGTGAAAGGATACCTAATAGACCATTGGACATAGACTTGATGTCCTGTAAATGCTTTGTGATTGATGGATTAGAATCTAGTACAATCTTTATAGATATTCCTCATAGATTTTGTGCCAAAGCTTTTCACTCTCTTGGGCTTTCATCCTCACCCACTTCTTTGAAGATGACACGATGTTCAACTTTATTAAGTTCAAAGTCATCTGATTTTGGCTCCCCACACTTTCACTCTCTCCTCCAAAGGAACTTCTGGGTTAATCCGCCATCCCTTTAAAGTCTCATTCTCCTTCTAGTGTCCCTTCTTCCCCCTCTACCAATTGTTTTCTCGAATCCCCACCCTGCTCATTATGCTTTTTCTCTTCTTTCTCTTGGCTGGAAACCTGCTCAGTTGTACCCTAGGTTGAAAACCCCTCTGCTCCCCATCATGTTACTTTTCTGAGCCTCTAAGTGTGCCTTTGGAGAGAAATAACCTCTATCCACACCTCCACTTCCTCCTTGTCATTTATTTGTTAATTGTTCTGGCCTTCTCTGGTTTAAAATCTTTTATGCCCAGGTCATGGCACAGCTCCAGTCACTTCACTGATGATGACTGATCACTTACTGAGGGAGTGTTGGTTAGCACTTGGCAGTTTATCTTCTTCCCACCCCAGTGTTTCCTGCTGTCTCCTTTACCTTCTTCCTTACACTGGTTCAGAGCTTTTCATCTTTAGGTCTTTTTTTTCTAGTTCATTTAGAGTTCTTTCCCCAGTCTTCTTTTGTCTTCGGCCCTTTCCCTTCTTTCCCTAAATTCTCTCCCTTGAGTTCTGCTCTGGTCAGTTCGGCCATCACTCTGGATTCCCTCCAGTCTTGGCCCCCTGTGAATTCTTCCTCTCCCCAGGCTCTCTCTCATTTTCATCTCTTAGTGCCACCCCTGCGCAACTTCCACTCTGTTGAAAATGTAACAACTTGCTGTTTCTCTAGCACGTCTTGAACTTTGTTACCTCCCATACCTTTGCTGGTGCAGGTTCTACCACCTCTGGCATCTTTTTCGGCCCTTTCTCTAATATCCACATTCCCAATCCCAGGCACTTGGGAAAACTCAACATCCTAGTTACCTCTCCCATAAAATCGTTCCTGCTGTCATTCAGTCAGAGACGTTTACCCCTCATACTACAGTATGTAACCTCCCGCACGGTATTTACTATACTTCCCTGGTACAAGGGATGTCTTCCCATATTCAGCTTGCTCTAGCCCCTTCAAGTGATCCCAGATCCACTGTACACACAAGGAGCTGGGAAAATGCACCCCACATTTAGGGGCTTATTTCTGAGATCACAACAGAGTCACCTACGTCTTCTCCCACACTCTTGTTCCCCCACCTCCTGCTTTCTAATCCCCACTTGTTTCAGCGTATGTGCCCCTGACACTCTACTCACTGCTGACCCTCTGCTTTCACAGTCTAGTTGGACAAACTTCTCCACTATAAATTATTTGGTTATGATTTATATCATTTATCAAAATAATGGGCCAAAGACACTTCAAACCCCACTCCAGGACTGTCTAATATTCTGGATTCCACTGCAGAGTAGCATCACCAGATGATTGCCGGGAGCCAGTGTGAGGAATCCCGCCCGTGACAAGGTCATGAGGAAGGAAGCTGACATACGCAAGGCGTGCTCAGACTTCAGGGACCCCTCTGGAAATTCCTAAGCATGTACCCCAACAAAAATCTGCCGGCTTTTGTGCTCTGCTTTTCTGCTTTTCTGGTATTCTCTGGGAAAAAGTCAATTCAGGGTTTTAGTCTTCTGCATTTGAAAGGGATGTTTCAGTTAAACCCCTCTGATAGCTCTCTAGCCTGCCTAACAGGTTCCCCAGACCTCTTACAGCTTGTGAATTGCTTACAGCCCCCCAACCGCGGGAGGCACAAAGCTTAAAAGCATCTTAAAGATACAGAGCCTTTTCTAAAGAGTTAAAAATTATATTGGTAGAGGGTTTTCACTGTTGACTCAAGGATTGCTGCCAGACCTCCTTATTCTTTATCTTTTAGGCACCTGAAAAGATGTTAATGTAAGCAGGATGTAGAAAAAGATACATAGTAGTTTTGATGTTAGCAACACTAGACTTTTGAGTTAATTGCTTCTCTTTTGCTATAAATCACTGCACTCCCTCTACTTGTTATAAGTTGCTGTATCCTTGCTGTCTAAGAATGTAACTTTCTTTAGTGCTTTCCGAGAGTGGCACCAGACCTTGGGAAGATCAACACAAATAAGTCTTGTGGTTGACAAACCCTTATCAGAAAAAAGGCTGTAAAATGTTAATTGGCCCTTTTGGTTGGAAGATGATGTAAATTACCTAAGACTTGTGTATACAATTAGGTATACAGAGAGAAAAGCCTGGTTTTGATAAGAGTCTGGACTGCTAACGCTGCATAACTTTGTGTTACCCATTGATCTCCATGTTTTATCAAAAGTATAAAAGGCCTTCTGAACAATAAAGGACGGGACCAGATTCTCAGACCAGTTTCTCGGACTAGTCTCGGCCTGGTTTCTCGGAAATCTGGCTCCCCCCGTGTCTCTCTCTCTCTCTCTTTTTCTCTCCCTTTTCTTCCCTCTGCTCTTTACTTTAATTTCAGGCTGAATTTCCATCTGGGGCGCGGAGGCTCGCCAGGTCTACTTATTTGCCCTGGTTATTAAGATCTGCGAGAAAGGGAGCTTAAGGCGAGGCACCCTTAGATATTCAAGCGGGCACCGGTGGCCCAACGTAGATGGTGCAAATTCCTTGTCTGGAATTTTATTGGTCTTCCGCGTAAACCAAGCTATTCAGCCCTCTTTCTCCACTTAATCTTCCTACTGCACTATAGTTTCTTAATCTAATCTTATATTAATAAATAAACAAGTCTTTCCACGCCAACGCCGTCCACCCTTCGAATTCCCTGGATCCACCGGGGCTGGACCCCGGCAGATGATCAAAAAAACAAAAACCCCCTTGAAATCAAGTGCCAAATCCTGTACATTTTTACTATACCCATTACAGTTAATACTAATCTTTTAATGCAGAGAGTGCTCAACAATAAAATTTTGATTAATGTTAGTTTCTTTGCATCATAAATATCTAAGTAATGGAATTTAAGATAGCATGGTATGTATGAAAGACATAAGAGGAGGAAAATTATGTGCTTGGTGAGTCATCTAAGATAACAGATGTAGAAGCTTCGGCATAGCTAAGGAACCTAGATAACTAGAATGTGCTAGGAAGTCGTGTAACAGTGATTAGGTATGAATGTCTTCAGTTCAAATCTTGATTCCATTGTCAAATAAGGATCTGTAATTTAACCTCTCTGGTTTTCATTTCCTCAACTGCAAAATGAAATTAATAGCAGATTATACTGCAAAAAGTTCATAGAGAGGTTAAACAAGATAATCGCTATAATTAATAAAGAAATTAGTATAATGTCTGTTATATATTAAGTACTCAGTTTAGTTCATTTCAGTCACTCAGTTGTATCCGACTCCTTGCCACCCCATGAACTGCAGCATGCCAGGCCTCCCTGTCCATCACCAACTCCCGGAGTTCACCCAAACCCATGTCCATTGAGTCAGTGATGCCATCCAGCCATCTCATCCTCTGTAATCCCCTTCTCCTCCTTCCCTCAGTCTTTCCCAGCATCAGGGTCTTTTCAAATGAGTCAGCAGTTTGCATCAGGTGGCCAAAGTATTGGAGTTTCAGCTTCAAAATCAGTCCTACCAATGAACACCCAGGACTGACCTCCTTTAGAATGGACTGGTTGGATCTCCTTGCAATCCAAGGGACTCTCAAGAGTCTTCTCCAACACCACAGCTCAAAAGCATCAATTCTTCGGCAATCAGCTTTCTTCACAGTTCAACTCTCACATCCATACATGACCACTGGAAAGCCATAGCCTTGACTAGATGGACCTTTGTGGACAAAGTAATGTCTCTGCTTTTGAATATGCTGTCTAGGTTGGTCATAACTTTCCTTCCAAGGAGTAAGCATCTTTTTATTTCATGGCTGCAATCACTGACAATAATTTTGGAGCCCAGAAAAATAAAGTCAGCCACTGTTTCCACTGTTTCCCTATCTATTTGCCATGAAGTGATGGTACCGGATGCCATGATCTTTGTTTTCTGAATGTTGAGCTTTAAGCCAACATTTTCACTCTCCTCTTTCACTTTCATCAAGAGGCTCTTTAGTTCTTCTTCACTTTCTACCAAATGTTAATTATTATCACCAGAGATAGGAGGATGTTAAAAGGGAAACAAAGAATCAGAGAAAAATGTTTGCCTTCTTCATGATTTTATCTAGAAATGAATTTGTGTGGGATCTTCTTTGTGGCCATAATAAAGTAATGGCATTATTTAAAATAGACTCAACAGTCTAAAGGGATCTAAGCTCTTTCCATTCTTTTCATGTTTGTCTCCCATCCTGGTCTTGAAGGCCATTCATTCTGTCAATGGATGGGAAAATTGGGATGAATATCAGGAGTCTCACTTTTTTAATGGGTCAAGACTAAATCTGCCACATATCACCTCTACTCACATGCCATTGGCTTGAACTCATCATATGACTGCAACTTAAGGAAAGGGAGGCTGAGAGATGTTAAGTGAGCAAAGAGAAAAAAGGAGAGTGCATCTGTGGTTTTGGCCATCAATGCATTACGTATACACTTGTCCTTGAGAATTAGGGGACAATTTCCAGATGGTGATTATCACAGGAAGTAGCAAACTCATGTGGGCCTCCCTGGTAACTCAGCTGGTAAGAAATCCACCTGCAATGCAGGAGACCTGGGTTCAATCCCTGGGTTGGGAAGATCCCCTGGAGGACGGCATGGCAACCGACTCCAGTATTCTTGCCTGGAGAATCCCATGGACAGAGGAGCCTGGCGGGCTACAGTCCATAGGGTCACAAAGAGTTGGACATGACTGAGCAGCAAGTGCAGCACAGCACAGCAAGCTCATGTGCAAGCTGGGGGCTCTGGCAGCATTCTCCCTCTCCACCCCTCCTACTCTGGCCTAGGAACCTTGGGCTCAAAAGTACTGTGGATCGAGGAGCCTAGAAACAGGCATGACAGGAGAAGTAGGGTTTTTCTTTCTTCCCTTCAACTGGTGAACTGATGATTACAGAATGCCCTTTACACGCATGCACTGCACTAAGAAATACAAGAGTACCTGTGCATGCTAAATCGCTTCAGTCATGTCTGACTCTTTGAAACCCTATGGACTTTAACCCAGGCTTCTCTGTTCATGGAATTCTCTAGGCAAGAATGCTGGAGTAGATTGCCAAGCCCTTCTCTAGGGGATGTTCATGACCCAGGGATCGAACCTGGGTGTCTAATGTCCCCTAATATTGGCAGACAGGTTCTTTACCACTAGTGCCATCTGGGAAACCAGAAAAATAGCGAGATCCTCCTAAGCCAATGACTTTTGATCACAAAGCTGAGCATTTACTTTAGTAACAAGTGTCCAGGAGAATAAAGTAAAACAATGAAAGTGGACTTTCTTTTTCTCCTTTAAAATTTTTGCACAGAACTCCCAGCCAATAGTCTTGAGCTACTTTAAACATTCCCTGCTAACATTTTTAGAGGTATCATTTTATCGTAAAGTGATGAAAAAGTATTTGACAAAAATGTAAGCCATATAATTATATTTGAATGTCAGCATGTTTTTTAAACAGAAGAAAATCAAATGAAAGTTTAGTAATGTGTATACTTGGGTTTACACATTACAGTGAACCTGTGGTGCTGGAGAAGACTCTTGAGAGTCCCTTGGACTGCAAGGAGATCAAACCAGTCCATCCTAAAGGAAATCGGACTCAAATATTCATTGGAAGGACTGATTCTGAAGCTGAAACTCCAGTACTTATGGCCAGCTGATGCAAAGAACTGACTCATTGGAAAAGACCCTGATGCTAGGAAAGATTGAAGGCTTGAGAAGAAGGGGACAACAGAGGATGAGATGGTTGGATCACATCACTGACTTGATGGACATGAGTCTGAGCAAGCTCCAGGAGTTGGTGTAAGATAGGGAAGCCTGATGTGCTGCAGTCCAAGGGGTCGTAAAGAGTCATACATAACTGAGTGGATGAACTGAACTGAACTGATACTTGGGTTTGCCAGATGGTACAAATGGTAAAGAATCTGCCTGCCATTGCAGGAGGTGCAAGAGATACAGGTTCTGAAAGTCCCCTGGAGAAGGGAATGGCAACTCACTCTAGTATTCTTGCCTGGAGAATTCCATGGACAGAGGAGCCTGGTGGGCTACATACAGTCCGTGGGGTTGCAAAGAGTTGGACATGACTAAATATCCACACACATACTTGGGAGAGACCTAGGATAACTGAGTAACTCCTGCATGTCAAAATATTTAATGCTAAATTCCAAGCTCTAATCTATGATCCACTTTACTTGCTTTTTAAATCATAACATCAAAGAAAACATTCATTTTATTTCCATATACAGAATCCTAAATATAAACAGCACTTGTTATGGTCCAGACACTGTTACAAATATTATACATATATTGTCACACTTCATTCTCACCATTACCCTGTGAGGTAGATATTATTACCTTCACTTTAGACATGATGAAACAATCCCTTGGAGATGTTAAGTCACTTGCCTGATATCACAAAGTTAGTACTAGGAAGAGTAGTTACTTAATTTCAGTCTTGTTTCAAAGGCTGTTTTCTTAATAAATTCAAATATTAGATATCTCCTCTATTCCCTTCAGGATTTGAAATTAATTAAGCACAATAGAGAAATTTTGGCTAAATGGAGACACTTTACACATTTCCTTTTACTTAAAAAATAATCCTATAAAGTTATAATATTTGAGTAGACATAAAATGTATTAGGTAAAATACTCAAATAAAAATAAAACACAACTATTTGGACTGATTAAATGTTCACATCATCCATATGGGAGACTGTATGGAAAAATATACTTAGAATTTTACTTTATTGGTGATAAATAAATTAGCATCTGTTATCCCAGTTTTGCAAGTTTAGCCAGCCAAGACACTTCTCAACAAATATGTTTTGAAAAAAATTAAAAATATATTTGATTTGGAGGCTTCAGAGAACTAGAGTAAGCAGCTAGCAGCACCCAACAAGGCTCCTCTTCTACCTCTTGACTCCCATAAAAATATTCTTTCAAAAAATCATTCAGTTGAATCAAAAAGGAATAATTAAAATATGGAAAAATCAGAGGAGAAAAGGTTTTGGGGAGAGGGAAACTTACCCCTTTAGCCTTCTTGAGTTCCTGAGGCTGGACTCATAATAAACTTGACCCAAGACAAACTAATAGGAGAAAAAGAAGCAAGTTTAATTTGTGGGCCCAGAGGTTCCATAGAAATGGACCTAAGAAATGGTGAAATCAAATGCAAGTGGCTTTTATACTTTTTTGTTGTTGTTCAGTTGCTCAGTCCTGTCTGACTGTTTGCGACCCCATGAATTGCAGCATGGACAAAACGTGGTTCACTGGAGAATGGAATGGCAAACCACTTAAGTATTCTTCTTTGAGAACCCCATGAACAGTATGAAAAGGCAAAAAGATAGGACACTGAAAGATGAACTCCCCAGGCTGGTAGGTGCCCAATATGATACTGCAGATGAGCAGAGAAATAACTCCAGAAAGAATGAAGAGATGAAGCCAAAGCAGAAACAACACCCTGTTGCGGATGTGACTGGTAATGGAAGTAAAGTCCAAAGCTATAAAGAGCAATATTGCACACGAACCTGGAATGTTAGGTCCATGAATCAAGGCAAATTGGAAGTGGTCAAACAGGAGATGGAAAGAGTGAACATCGACAATTTAGGAATCACCAAACTAAAATGGGATGGAATGGGTGAATTTAACTCAGTTCAGTTCAGTTCAGTTGCTCAGTTTTGTCTGACTCTTGACCCCATGGACTGCAGCAGTCCAGGCCTTCCTGTCCATCACAAACTCCCAGAGATTACCCAAACTCATGTCCATTGAGTTGGTGATGCCATCCGACCATTTCACCCTCTGTCATCCACTTATCCTCCTGCCCTCAATCTTTCCCAGCATCAGGGTCTTTTCATATGACTCAGCTATTTGCTATAAAGAGCAATATTGCATAGGAACCTGGAATGTCAGGTCCATGAATCAAGGCAAATTGGAAGTGGTCAAAAAAGAGATGGCAAGGGTGAACGTCGACATTCTAGGAATCAGCGAACTAAAATGGACTGGAATGGGTTAATTTAACTCTGATGACCATTACATCTACTAGTGTGGGCAGGAATCCCTCAGAAGATATGGAGTAGCTATCATGGTCAACAGAAGAGTCCTAAATGCAGTACTTGAACGATTTCTGTTCGTCTCCAAGGCAAACCATTCAATATCACAGTTATCCAAGTCTATACCCCAACCAGTAACGCTGAAGAAGCTGAAGTTGAACGGTTTTATGAAGAACTACAAGATCTTTTAGAACTAACACACACAAAAAGATGTCCTTTTCATTATAGGGGACTGGAATGCAAAAGTAGGAAGTCAAGAAACACCTGGAGTAACAGGCATATTTGGCGTTGGAATGCAGAATGAAGCAGGGCAAAGACTAATAGATTTTTGCCAAGAAAATGCACCGGTCATAGCAAACACCCTCTTCCAACAACACAAGAGAAGACTCTACACATGGACATCACCAGATAGTCAACACTGAAATCAGATTGATTATATTCTCTGCAGCCAAAGATGGAGAAGCTCTACACAGTCTACAAAAACAAGACCGGGAGCTGACTGTGGCTCAGATCATGAACTCCTTATTACCAAATTCAGACTTAAACAGAAGAAAGTAGGGAAAACCACTAGACCATTCAGATATGACCTAAATCAAATCCCTTATGATTATACAGTGGAAGTGAGAAATAGATTTAAGGGCCTAGATCTGATAGATAGAGTGCCTGATGAACTATGGACAGAGGTTTGTGACATTGTACAGGAGACAGGGATCGAGATCATCCCCATGGAAAAGAAATGCAAAAAAGCAAAATGGCTGTCTCAAGAGGCCTTACAAATAGCTGTGAAAATGAGAGAGGCAAAAAGCAAAGGAGAAAAGGAAAGATATAAGCATCTGAATGCAGAGTTCCAGAGAATAGCAAGAAGAGATAAGAAAGCCTTCTTCAGTGATCAATGCAAAGAAATAGAGGAAAAGAACAGAATGGGAAAGACTAGAGATCTCTTCAAGAAAATTAGAGATACCAAGGGAACATTTCATGCAAAGATGGGCTCGATAAAGGACAGAAATGGTATGGACATAACAGAAACAGAAGATATTAAGAAGAGGTGGCAAGAATACACAGAAGAACTGTACAAAAAAGATCTTCATGACCCATATAATCATGATGATGTGATCACTAATCTAGAGCCAGACATCTTGGAATGGGAAGTCAAGTGGGCCTTAGAAAGCATCACTATGAACAAAGCTAGTGGAGGTGATGGAATTCCAGTTGAGCTATTTCAAATCCTGAAAGATGATGCTGTGAAAGTGCTGCACTCAATACCCCAGCAAATTTGGAAAACCCAGCAGTGGCCACAGGACTGGTAAAGGTCAGTTTTCATAGCTATACCTGAGAAAGGCAATGCCAAAGAATGCTCAAACTACCGCACAATTGCACTCATCTCACATGCTAGTAAAGTAATGCTCAAAATTCTCCAAGCCAGGCTTCAGCAATATGTGAACCGTGAACTTCCTGATGTTCAAACTGGTTTCAGAAAAGGCAGAGGAAACAGAGATCAAATTGCCAACATCCGCTGGATCATGGAAAAAGCAAGAGAGTTCCAGAAAAGCATCTATTTCTCCTTTATTGACTATGCCAACGCCTTTGACTGTGTGGATCACAATAAACTGTGGAAAGTTCTGAAAGAGATGGGAATACCAAACCACCTAACCTGCCTCTTGAGAAATCTGTATGCAGGTCAGGAAGCAGCAGTTAGAACTGGACATGGAACAACAGACTGGTTCCAAATGGGAAAAGGAGTATGTCAAGGCTGTATATTGTCGCCCTGCTTTATTAACTTATATGCAGAGTACATCATGAGAAACACTGGACTGGAAGAAACACAAGCTGGAATCAAGATTGCCGGGAGAAATATCAATAACCTCAGATATGCAGATGACACCACCCTTATGGCAGAAAGTGAAGAGGAGTTAAAAAGCCTCTTGATGAAAGTGAAAGAGGAGAGTGAAAAGTTGGCTTAAAGCTCAACATTCAGAAAACAAGATCATGGCATCCGGTCCCATCACTTCATGGGAAATAGATGGGGAATCAGTAGAAACAGTGTCAGACTTTATTTTGGGGGGCTCCAAAATCACTGCAGATGGTGACTGCAGCCATGAAATTAAAAGATGCTTGCTCCTTGGAAGAAAAGTTATGACCAACCTAGATAGTATATTCAAAAGCAGAGACATTACTTTGCCGACTAAGGTCCACCTAGTCAAGGCTATGGTCTTCCTGTGGTCATGTATGGATGTGAGAGTTGAACTGTAAAGAAGGCTGAGCACCAAAGAATTGATGTGTTTGGACTGTGGTGTTGGAGAAGACTGTTGAGAGTCCTTTGGACTGCAAGGAGATCCAACCAGTCCATTCTGAAGGAGATCAATCCTGGGATTTCTTTGGAAGGAATGATGCTAAAGCTGAAGCTACAGTACTTTGGCCACCTCATGTGAAGTGTTGACTCATTGGAAAAGACTCTGATGCTGGGAGAGATTAGGGGCAGTAGGAGAAGGGGACGACCCAGGATGAGATGGATGGATGGCATCACAGACTCAATGGACGTGAGTCTCAGTGAACTCCAGGAGATGGTGATGGACAGGGAGGCCTGGCGTGCTGCGATTTATGGGGTCGCAAAGAGTTGGACACGACTGAGCGATTGAACTGAACCTAACAGCTATTTGCATGAGGTGGCAAAAGTATTGGAGTTTCAGCTTCAGCATCAGTCTTTCCAATAAATATTCAGGACTGATTTTTTTAGGAGGAACTGGTTGGATCTCCTTGCAGTCCAAGGGACTCTCAAGAGTCTCCTCCAACACCACAGTTTAAAAGCATCAAATCTTCTGCACTCAACTTTCTTTAGAGTCCAGTTCTCACATCCATACATGACTACTGGAAAAACCATAGCCTTGACTAGAAGGACCTTTGTCGTCAACGTAATGTCTCTGCTTTTCAATATGCTGTCTAGATTGGTCATAACTTTCCTTCCACGGAACAAGCGTCTATTAATTTCATGGCTGCAGTCACCATCTGCAGTCATTTTGGAGCCCCCCAAAAGAAACTCAGCCACTGTTTCCCCATCTATTTGCCATGAAGTGATGGGACCCTATGCCATGATCTTAGTTTTCTGAATGTTGACTTTGAGCCAGCTTTTTCACTCTCCTCTTTCACTTTCATCAAGAGACTCTTTAGTTCTTCTTCACTTTCTGCCATAAGGGTGATGTCATCTGAATGTCTGAGGTTACTGATATTTCTCCAAGGAATCTTGATTCCAGCTTGTGCTTCATCCAGCCCAGCGTTTCTCATGATGCACTCTGCATAGAAGTTAAATAAGCAGGGTGACAATATACAGCCTTGATGGACTCCTTTTTTCTATTTTGGAACTCCTTTTTTCTGTTCTCTATTTGTTTCTATTTTCTGTTGTTTCATATCCAGTTCTAACTGTTGCTTCCTGACCTGCATACAGAGTTCTCAAGCAGGTCAGGTGGTCTGGTATTCCCATTTCTGTCAGAATTTTTCACAGTTTATTGTGATCCACACAGTCAAAGGCTTTATTAACTCAGATGGCCATTATGTCCACTACGTTGGGCAAGAATTCCTAAGAAGAAATGGAGTAGCCATCATAGTCAACAAAAAGTTGAAAATGCAATACTTGGATGCAATCTCAAAAATGACAGAATGATCTCTGTTCTTTTCCAACGCAAACCATTCAGTATCACAGTAATTCAAGTTTATGCCCCTACCAGTAATGCTGAAGAAGCTGAAGTTAGCAGTTCTATGAAGTTCTATGAAGTTACAGAAGACCTTCTAGAAAGAAAGTGAAATTGAAATCACTCAGTTGTATCCGACTCTTCACAACCACATAGACTGCAGCCTACCAGGCTCCTTTGTCCATGGGATTTTCCAGGCAAAAGTACTGGAGTGGGTTGCCATTTCCTTCTCCAGGGGATCTTCCTAACCCAAGGATGGAACCTGGGTCTCCCACATGCTAGGCATATGCTTTACCATATTAGCCACCAGACCTTCTAGAACTAACACCAAAAAAATGTCCTTTTCATTATAGGGGACTGGAATGCAAAAGTAGGAAGTTAAGAGATACCTGGAATAACAGGCAAATTTGGCCTTGGAGTACTAAATGAAGCAGGTCAAAGGTTAACAGAGTTTTGCCAAGAAAACTCACTGTTCATAGCAAAAAACCTCTTCCAACAACACAAGAGAAGACTCTACACATGGACATCACCAGATGGTCAATTTATTATAGTCTTTGCAGCCAAAAGATGGAGAAGCTCTATATATTCAGCAAAAAACAAGACTGGGAGCTGACTGTGGCTCAGTTCATGAACTCTTTATTGCAAAATTCAGACATAAATTGAAGAAATTAGGGAAAAACACAGGTGTGATCTGCATCAAATCCCTTATGAATATACAGTGGAAGTGACAAATAGATTCAAAGGATTAGATCTGATAGAGTGCCTGAAGAACTATGGATGGAGATTCATGACATTGTACAGAAGACAGTGATCAAGACCATCCCAAAGAAAAAGAAATGCAAAAAGGCAAAATGGTTGTCTGAAGAGGCCTTTCGAATAGCTGAGAAAAGAAAAAAATGTGAAAGGCAAAGGAGAAAAGGAAAGGTGTACTCATCTGAATGCAGAGTTCCAAAGAATAGCAAGGGGAGATAAGAAAGCCTTCCTCAGTGATCAGTACAAGAAATAGAGGAAAACAATAGAATGGGAAAGACTAGAAATATCTTCAAGAATATTAGAGATGCCAAGGGAACATTTCACACAAAGATGGGCACAATAATGAACAGAAACAGTATGAACCTAACAGAAGCAGAAGGTATTAAGAAGTGGCAAGAATACACAGAACTATACAAAAAAGATCTTAATGACCCAAATAACCACGATGGTGTGATCACTCATTTAGAGCCAGACGTCCTGGAATGCAAAGTCAACTGGGCCTTAGGAAACATCACTACGAGCAAAGCTAGTGGAGGTGATGGAATTCCAGCTGAGCTATTTCAAATCCTAAAAGATGGTGCTGTGAAAATGCTGCACTCAATATGCCAGCAAATTTAGAAAGCTCAGCAGTGGCCACAGGACTTGAAAAGGTCACTTTTCATTTAAATCCCAAAGAAAGGCAATCCCAAAGAATGTTCAAACTATTGCACAATTGCACTCCTCTCACATGCTAGTAAAGTAATGTTCAAAATTCTCCAAGCTAGGCTTCAACAGTACATGAACCATGAACTACCTGATGTTCAAACTGGATTTAGAAAAGGCAGACAAAACAGAGATCATATTGCCAACATCTGTTGGATCATTGAAAAAGCAAAAGAATTCCAGAAAAATATCTGCTTCTGCTTTTATTGACTAAGCCAAAGTTTTTGACTGTATGGACTACAACAAACTGTGGAACATTCTTCAAGGGATGAGAATGCCAGACCACCTGATCTGCCTCCTGAGAAATCTGTATGCAGTTCAAAAAGTGACCGTTAGAACCAGACACGGAAAAACAGACTGGTTCCAAGCTCAGAAAGGAGTATGTCAAGGCTATATATTGTCACCTTGCTTATTTAACTTATATGCAGAGTACATCATGAGAAATGCTGGGCTGGATGAAGCAGAAGCTGGAATCAACATTGCCAGGAGAAATATTAATAACCTCGGATATCCAGATTATACCATCTTTATGGCAGAAAGCAAAGAACTAAAGAGCCTCTTGATAATAATAAAAGAGGAGTGAAAATTTGGCTTAAAACTCAAAGTTCAGAAAACTAAGATCATGGCATCTGGTCTCATCACTTCATGGCAAATAGATGTAGAAACAATGGCAACAGTGACAGACTTCATTTTGGGGGCTCCAAAATCATGGCAGATGGTAACTACAGCCATGATATTAAAAGATGCTTGCTCCTTGGAAGAAAAGTTATGACCGACTTAGACAGCATATTAAAAAGCAGAGACATTACTTTGCTAACAAATATCCATCTAGTCAAAGCTATGGTTTTCCAGTAGTCATGTATGGATGTGAGAGTTGGACTATGAAGAAAGCTGAGCACAGAAGTATTGATGCTTTTGTTTTTTTTGTTTTTTCTAAATTTTTATTTAATTTTAAAATCTTTAATTCTTACATGTGTTCCCAAACATGAACCCCCCTCCCACCTCCCTCCCCATAACATCTCTGTGGGTCATCCCCATGCACCAGCCCCAAGCATGCTGTATCCTGCATCAGACATAGACTGGCGATTCAATTCTTACATGATAGTATACATGATAGAATGCCATTCTCCCAAATCATCCCACCCTCTCCCTCTCCCTCTGAGTCCAAAAGTCCGTTATACACCGCTGTGTCTTTTTTCCTGTCTTGCATACAGGGTCGTCATTGCCATCTTTCTAAATTCCATATATATGTGTTAGTATACTGTATTGGTGTTTTTCTTTCTGGCTCACTTCACTCTGTATAATCGGCTCCAGTTTCATCCATCTCATCAGAACTGATTCAAATGAATTCTTTTTAACGGCTGAGTAATACTCCATTGTGTACATGTACCAACGCTTTCTTATCCATCCATCTGCTGATGGACATCTAGGTTGTTTCCATGTCATGGCTATTATAAACAGTGCTGCGATGAACATTGGGGTACATGTGTCTCTTTCAATTCTGGTTTCCTCGGTGTGTATGCCCAGCAGTGGGATTGCTGGGTCATAAGGTAGTTCTATTTGCAATTTTTTAAGGAATCTCCACACTGTTCTCCATAGTGGCTGTACTAGCTTGCATTCCCACCAACAGTGTAGGAGGGTTCCCTTTTCTCCACACCCTCTCCAGCATTTATTGCTTGCAGATTTTTGGATCGCAGCCATTCTGACCGGTGTGAAGTGGTACCTCATTGTGGTTTTGATTTGCATTTCTCTGATAATGAGTGATGTTGAGCATCTTTTCATGTGTTTGTTAGCCATCCGTATGTCTTCTTTGGAGAAATGTCTATTTAGTTCTTTGGCCCATTTTTTGATTGGGTCGTTTATTTTTCTGGAATTGAGCTGCATAAGTTGCTTGTATATTTTTGAGATTAGTTGTTTGTCAGTTGCTTCATATGCTATTATTTTCTCCCACTCAGAGAGCTGTCTTTTCACCTTGCTTATATTTTCCTTTGTTGTGCAGAAGCTTTTAATTGTAATTAGATCCCATGTGTTTATTTTTGCTTTTATTTCCAGAATTCTGGGAGGTGGATCATAGAGGATCCTGCTGTGATTTATGTCGGAGAGTGTTTTGCCTATGTTCTCCTCTAGGAGTTTAATAGTTTCTGGTCTTACATTTAGATCTTTAATCCATTTTGAGTTTATTTTTGTGTGCGGTGTTAGAAAGTGATCTAGTTTCATTCTTTTACAAGTGGTTGACCAGTTTTCCCAGCACCACTTGTTAAAGAGATTGTCTTTACTCCATTGTATATTCTTGCCTCCTTTGTCAAAGATAAGGTGTCCATATGTGTGTGGATTTATCTCTGGGCTTTCTATTTTGTTCCATTGATCTATATGTCTGTCTTTGTGCCAGTACCATACTGTTTTGATGACTGTGGCTTTATAGTAGAGCCTGAAGTCAGGCAAGTTGATTCCTCCAGTTCCATTCTTCTTTCTCAAGATTGCTTTGGCAATTCGAGGTTTTTTGTATTTCCATACAAATCTTGAAATTATCTGTTCTAGTTCTGTGAAAAATATGGCTGGGAGCTTGATAGGGATTGCATTGAATCTGTAAATTGCTTTGGGTAGTATACTCATTTTCACTATATTGATTCTTCCGATCCACGAACATGGTATATTTCTCCATCTATTAGTGTCCTCTTTGATTTCTTTCATCAGTGTTTTATAATTTTCTATATATAGGTCTTTAGTTTATTTAGGTAGATATATTCCTAAGTATTTTATTCTTTTCGTTGCAATGGTGAATGGAATTGTTTCCTTAATTTCTTTTTCTACTTTCTCATTATTAGTGTACAGGAATGCAAGGGATTTCTGTGTGTTGATTTTATATCCTGCAACTTTACTATATTCATTGATGAGCTCTAGTAATTTTCTGGTGGAGTCTTTAGGGTTTTCCATGTAGAGGATCATGTCATCTGCAAACAGTGAGAGTTTTACTTCTTCTTTTCCAATTTGGATTCCTTTTATTTCTTTTTCTGCTCTGATTGCTGTGGCCAAAACTTCCAGAACTATGTTGAATAGTAGCGGTGAAAGTGGACACCCTTGTCTTGTTCCTGACTTTAGGGGAAATGCTTTCAATTTTTCACCATTGAGGATAATGTTTGCTGTGGGTTTGTCATATATAGCTTTTATTATGTTGAGGTATGTTCCTTCTATTCCTGCTTTCTGGAGAGTTTTTATCATAAATGGATGTTGAATTTTGTCAAAGGCCTTCTCTGCATCTATTGAGATAATCATATGGTTTTTATTTTTCAATTTGTTAATGTGGTGAATTACATTGATTGATTTGCGGATATTGAAGAATCCTTGCATCCCTGGGATAAAGCCCACTTGGTCATGGTGTATGATCTTTTTAATGTGTTGTTGGATTCTGATTGCTAGAATTTTGTTGAGGATTTTTGCATCTATGTTCATCAGTGATATGGCCTGTAGTTTTCTTTTTTTGTGACATCTTTGTCAGGTTTTGGTATTAGGGTGATGGTGGCCTCATAGAATGAGTTTGGAAGTTGACCTTCCTCTGCAATTTTCTGGAAGAGTTTGAGGAGGATAGGTGTTAGCTCTTCTCGAAATTTTTGGTAGAATTCAGCTGTGAAGCCGTCTGGACCTGGGCTTTTGTTTGCTGAAAGATTTCTGATTACAGTTTCAATTTCCGTGCTTGTGATGGGTCTGTTAAGATTTTCTATTTCTTCCTGGTTCAGTTTTGGAAAATTGTACTTTTCTAAGAATTTGTCCATTTCTTCCACGTTGTCCATTTTATTGGCATACAACTGCTGATAGTAGTCTCTTATGATCCTTTGTATTTCTGTGTTGTCTGTTGTGATCTCTCCATTTTCATTTCTAATTTTATTGATGTGATTTTTCTCTCTTTGCTTCTTGATGAGTCTGGCTAGTGGTTTGTCAATTTTATTTATCCTTTCAAAGAACCAGCTTTTGGCCTTGTTGATTTTTGCTATGGTCTCTTTTGTTTCTTTAGCATTTATTTCTGCCCTAATTTTTAAGATTTCTTTCCTTCTACTAACTCTGGGGTTCTCCAATTCTTCCTTTTCTAGTTGCTTTAGTTGTAGAGTTAGGTTATTTATTTGACTTTTTTCTTGTTTCTTGAGGTATGCCTGTATTGCTATGAACTTTCCTCTTAGCACTGCTTTTATAGTGTCCCACAGGTTTTGGGTTGTTGTGTTTTCATTTTCATTAGTTTCTATGCATATTTTGATTTCTTTTTTGATTTCTTCTGTGATTTGTTGGTTATTCAGAAGTGTATTGTTCAACCTCCATATGTTGGAATTTTTAGTAGTTTTTCTCCTGTAATTGAGATCTAATCTTAATGCATTATGGTCAGAAGAGATGCTTGGGATGATTTCGATTTTTTTGAATTTGTCAAGTTTAGATTTATGGCCCAGGATGTGATCTATCCTGGAGAAGGTTCCATGAGCACTTGAAAAAAAGGTGAAATTCATTGTTTTGGGGTGAAATGTCCTATAGATATCAATTAGGTCTAATTGATCTAATGTATCATTTAAAGTTTGCGTTTCTTTGTTAATTTTCTGTTTAGTTGATCTGTCCATAGGTGTGAGTGGGGTATTAAAGTCTCCCACTATTATTGTGTTATTGTTGATTTCCCCTTTCATACTTGTTAGCATTTGTCTTACATATTGCAGTGCTCCTATATTGGGTGCATATATATCTATAATTGTTATATCTTCTTCTTGGATTGATCCTTTGATCATTATGTAATGGCCTTCTTTGTCTCTTTTCACAGCCTTTGTTTTAAAGTCTATTTTATCAGATATGAGTATTGCCACTCCTGCTTTCTTTTGGTCTCTATTTGCGTGGTATATCTTTTTCCAGCCCTTCACTTTCAGTCTGTATGTGTCCCTTGTTTTGAGGTGGGTCTCTTGTAAGCAGCATATAGAGGGGTCTTGTTTTTGTATCCATTCGGCCAGTCTTTGCCTTTTGGTTGGGGCGTTCAACCCATTTACATTTAAGGTAATTATTGATAAGTATGATCCAGTTACCATTTACTTTATTGTTTTGGGTTCGGGTTTATACACCCTTTTCGTGTTTCCTGTCTAGAGAATATCCTTTAGAATTTGTTGGAGAGCTGGTTTGGTGGTGCTGAATTCTCTCAGCTTTTGCTTGTCTGTAAAGTTTTTGATTTCTCCTTCGTATTTGAATGAGATCCTTGCTGGGTACAGTAATCTGGGCTGTAGGTTATTGTCTTTCATCACTTTAAGTATGTCTTGCCATTCCCTCCTGGCCTGAAGAGTTTCTATTGAAAGATCAGCTGTTATCCTTATGGGAATCCCCTTGTGTGTTATTTGTTGTTGTTCCCTTGCTGCTTTTAATATTTGTTCTTTGTGTTTGATCTTTGTTAATTTGATTAATATGTGTCTTGGGGTGTTTTGCCTTGGGTTTATCCTATTTGGAACTCTCTGTGTTTCTTGGACTTGGGTGATTATTTCCTTCCCCATTTTAGGGAAGTTTTCAACTATTATCTCCTCAAGGATTTTCTCATGATCTTTCTTTCTGTCTTCTTCTTCTGGGACTCCTATAATTCGAATGTTGGAGCGTTTCATATTGTCCTGGAGGTCTCTGAGATTGTCCTCATTTCTTTTAATTCGTTTTTCTTGTTTCCTCTCTGATTCATTTATTTCTACCATTCTATCTTCTATTTCACTAATCCTATCTTCTGCCTCCGTTATTCTACTATTTGTTGCCTCCAGAGTGTTTCTGATCTCATTTATTGCGTTATTCATTATATTTTGACTCTTTTTTAGTTCTTCTAGGTCCTTGTTAAACCTTTCTTGCATCTTCTCAGTCCTTGTCTCTAGGCTATTTATCTGTGATTCCATTTTGATTTCAAGATTTTGGATCATTTTCACTATCAATATTCGGAATTCCTTCTCAGGTAGATTCCCTACTTCTTCCTCTTTTGTTTGGTTCGGTGGGCAACTCTCCTGTTCCTTTACCTGCTGAGTATTCCTCTGTCTCTTCATCTTGGTTATATTGCTGCGTTTGGTGTGGTCTTTTTATATTCTGGTAATTTGTGGAGTTCTCTTTATTATGGAGCTTCCTCACTGTGGGTGGGGTTCTATCAGTGGCTTGTCAAGGTTTCCTGGTTAGGGAGGCTTGTGTTGGAGTTCTGGTGGGTGGAGCTGGGTTTCTTCTCTCTGGAGTGCAGTGGAGTGACCAGTAATGGGTTATGAGACATCAAAGGTTTTGGAATAATTTTGAGCTGCCTGTATATTGAAGCTCAGGGGAGTGTTCCTGTGTTGCTGGAGAATTTGAGTGGTATGTCTTGTTTTGGAACTTGTTGGCCCTTGGGTGGAGCTTGGTTTCAGTGTAGGTATGAAGGCATTTGATGAGCTCCTATTGCTTAATGTTCCCTGAATTCAAGAGTTCTCTAATGTTTTCAGGCTTTGTATTTAAGCCTCCTGCTTCTGGTCTTCAGTTTTGTTTTTACAGTAGCCTCTAGACTTCTCCATCTATACAGCACCGATGATAAAACATCTAGGTTAAAGATGAAAAGTTTCTCCACATTGAGGGACACTCAGAGAGGTTCACTGAGTTACAAGGAGAAGAGAAGATGGTGGGGGTAGTTAGAGGTAACTGGAATGAGATGCGGTGAGATCAAAAGAGGAGAGAGCAAGCTAGCCAGTAGTCACTTTCTTATGTGCGCTCTGTAGTCTGGCCCGCTCAGAGGTATTTACGGAGTTATACAGGGAAGAGGAGAGGGAGGAGGTAGACAGAGGTGACCAGGAGGGTAAGAGAGAGGAATGAGAAGGAGAGAGACAAATCCTGCCAGTAACCAGTTCCTTAGGTGTTCTCCACCGTCTGGAACTCACAGAGATTCACAGAGTTGGATAGAGAAGAGATGGGGGAGAAAAGAGACAGAGGCCACCTGGTGGAGAAAAAGGAGAGTCCAAAGGAGAAGAGAGTGGTCAAGCCAGTAATCTCGCTCTCAGGTAAACTTGGGTAGTGAAGTTTGGGTTTTTAAATGTACAAAATTGACAACAAAAACCTAAGAGCAAAGGTTAAAAATCTAGAGAGTAGAGGTTGGATTTTCAAAAATACAATATTAAAGAAAAGAAGCAGAAGGAAAAAGGAGGAAAGAAAGAAAGAAAGAAAAAACAAGAATTATTAAAACAAACAAACAAACAAAACAAACAAAACAAACAAACAAACAAAAACCCACCAACAACCATCTAAAGGCTATATATGGTGTTTGCCTTAAAAAAAAAAAAAGTCTTCTTTTTTTTTAATAGTAATAATAGGTTATAGTAATAAAAATTAGAGGAGAAATAGAAGACTTAACAATTAAAAAAAAAGTTAGGGGAAAAAAAGAGAAAAAAAAAAGGAATGATTTTAAAAATAGTGAAAATATATCTGGCCCTTCTCTGATGTTTTGGGCCGTGTGGGATCACTTCCAAGGTGGTTCCCTCTGTTTAACTTCTTCCGTTTGCTGGTTTTTCAGGCTCACTAGTTCAGTCACGCTGTGGGGAGGGGGGATGCTGCAAACAAATAGCACTGTCGTGTGCTCACAGTGTCTCAGCCCCGCTTGACCTGTCCCTTCTCGGGGCACACAAACCGCTCTGGCTCTACGATGCACAGCCGGGAACCGTCTGGGGCCGGCCCTAGGCTGCGTGCACTTCCTCAAGCCGCTCAGGTTCGGCGCTCAGGCAGCCCTCAGAGGCACAGATTCGGCTGGGACTGCGCTTTGTGCCCTTCCCAGGTCCGAGTAGTTCAGGAGTTTGGCGAGCGTGATCGCCGAGGCTTGTCACCTTTTCTGCCGCTGCTGCTCAGCTTTCTGGGTGAACCGCTGGCGTCCCCCGTGAGGCAGACTGTGACTGTCCAGCACCCCCAGAAGTCTTAGCAAAGAAGCCTGCTGCTTGCAGTTAGGTAAGTAAAGTCTCTCCGGGTCTGCAATTGCCCCTTTCCAGTCCTTACGGCTCTGGCTGCCTGTCCCCGGCGGGGGATGGTCTGCAGCCGGCTTTTTCCGTTCCGTCCTTTGTTCTGTGCTCGGTCCTGGCGGTGTCTTATGTTCGACCTTTTCGTGCGGTAGCTATCCCACAGTCTGGTTTGCTAGCCCAAGTTAGATCATTCTGGTTGCGCGTGGGGCGTTCCTGCCCGATTCTTACAAAGCACTGCAGCCCGCGCCTCCCGCGCGTCCCTGCCCTGCTCCCACTTCCCAATGGCAGATGCAGGCGTCTGTGCTGCTTTTCCGCTGGGGGAGTCACTGTTGGGCTTGCAATCTCTTGGTCTTAATTATTTCTCCACTCTTCCTTCCTGTTATGTTGCCCTCCGTGTCTCCAAGACTCGCCACAGACTCGGCAGGGAGAGTGTTTCCTGGTGTTTGGAAACCTCTCCTCTCAAAATTCCCCTCCCGGGACGGGCTTCCCTTCCCGGGACGGAGCTCCCTCCCCACCTCCTTTGTCTCCTTTTTCGTCTTTTATATTTTTTCCTACCTGTTTTTGAAGACAATGGTCTGCTTTTCTGGTTGCCTGATGTCCTCTGCCAGCGTACAGAAGTTGTTTTGTGGAGTTTGCTCAGTGTTGAAATGTTCTTTTGAGGAATTTGTGAGGGAGAAAGTGGTCTTCCCGTCCTATTCCTCCGCCATCTTTATGCTCCTCCCCCAGCCAGTATTTTTTTTACATATCAGAATTGATGCTTTTGAACTGTGGGTGTTGGAGAAGACCCTTGAGAGTCCCTTGGACTGCAAGGAGATCCAATCAGTCGATCCTAAAGGAAATCAGTCCTGAATATTGATTGGAAGGACCAATGCTGAAGTTGAAACTCCAATACTTTGGCCACATGATGTGAAGAAATGACTCTTTTGAAAAGACCCTGATGCTGGGAAAGATTGAAGGTACAAGGTGAACGGGGTGACAGAGGATGAGATGGTTGGATGACATCACTGACTCAATGGACATGAATTTAAGTAAACTCTGAGAGTTAGTGATAGACAGGGAGAACTGGTGTGCTTCAGTCCTTGGGATTGCAAAGAGTTGGACACGACTGAGCGACTAAATTGAACTGAACTGAGGCTTCACCTCAGTGAACTGAGGCTGAACTGTCCTTCACCTTCTCCCTAAGCTTGCTAATACTCATGTTTATTAAGTCAGTGATTCCATCCAACCATCCCATCCTCTGTCATCCCCTTCTCCTTCTGCCTTTATTCTTTCCCAGCATCAGGGTCCTTTCTAATGAGTTGGCTCTTCACATCATGTGGCCACATTGCTTCAGCTTCATCATCATACTTTTTAGACAAAAAATAAATGAACAAATAAATAAATTTAAGAGGAATTGACAAGATAAAGAAACTTAGGCTTTGACAGCTTAGTTAGTGAAGAAGCTAAACAGAATATGAGTTTGAGGTAGTAAATTTTAAAAGTAACAAGGTTGGTTTATGTAGGCTTTTGGCCCCTGAGTTCCCTATCTCTGGAGTTAAGGATTTTTAAAAAAATCTCTTGGTACAGAAAGGGCACCTTTCACTTGAGATATTTACTTCCTGCTTTCAGGGAGACAGAAGGAGGGTCAAATTGTCTATCCTATCTCACCCATTTCTCTAGTAACAGGAATTCAAAGTAATATTTCATCAAAGCCCATTTGGAATGGCCTGCCCTGGGCTCCAGTGGGTAGCAATTAGTAAGATCACATATGTGAGATTTGGTTTATAAGAACTGAGTTGAACAGTTTCTTTATTTATTTTACCCAGTGCTAGATGAGGTTATTGGGAGCTATATCCTGAATCCTCAAGGAGAGTCATTGGACTAAGAGGATAAAACAATTAGAGCATAATATGCTAAAGGGCCTGGTATATCTCTGGGTAAGTTTTTCTTAGATCTCTGTGGTATCATGGTCAACAAACATTAGATCTGCTGCATAAGGGAAGGGTTTATGGTTTGGGGAAGGAAAAGAAGAAAACACAAAAGGCACCAGGAAATATTTGAGGGCAAAGGATACGTTAACTGTCTTGATTACGGTGATTGTCTCCTCCCATGTGTAAAAAAGCATCATATTATATACTTTAAATGTGGACCATTTTCTGTATGTCACTTATTATTATTATTTTAATGAGGTTAATCTTGGTGATTCCTAAGCAACTTTCCAGCAGGAATGATATATGATTTCAACAAACTTGGGCTTTCCCACTGAGTCATGGGGTGAACCTTCCCTATGCCAGAATCAGAAGAGAAAGCAACCTTTCTTCCATTTGTATCTAATATATGCTAGATATGGTCCCAGGCATTGACAATAAAAAGAAAATTTTAAAAATTAAAGATCATGTGTTAGGATCAAGAAACAAAATCCAATATCAGCAGAATACACAAGACCGATCTGAAAACAGAATAATCAAAAAATGGATAAAAGAATACAAAAGTTAATGCAAATCTAAGTTTGAAAACAGAGGCACAGTCTTTAACATGAGACAAAGATGAAGATATAGACCCAAGTATTAGATGATAGAGAAATCATTTTGCAGTATGCCACATGAGGGGCTGAGGGTCTCTGTGAATCTGTTCCCCAGGGAAATTGGTAAAAAATGATATGTCTCTAGAAATAGTATGGTTGTACAGCAAGTGAAGAAATATCTGTTTGAGAAAATCTAACAAAATTCAGTAAGAACAGTGAAAATCTGTAGTGTTTGAACCAAGACCATTCCCTCTTTACTTTCTAGTTCAGTGAGACAAAAACTGCACTCCAGCCTAGTGCAGCCACAAACACAGGGCTTCCTCTACACTCCCCTTTCCATCTTTGAGGACTGTCTTACTGGGAGTCAGGATTTCAGTATTTCTCATCCTACCCCCACTACCCCACCCCCAGCTACCCTTGCTAAGATCAAGTTCTGGGAAAATTCACACAAGAGGTGGAGGTCCTTCCTTCTGCCTGCCTCTATTTGTGAGAAGGAGGTCCACCTGGAGCATAGCACCTCTGAGAACACTTGGGTCTCTTGGTTCAGCTTGAAAACCTTGATTCCATGCCAAGGGAAGCCAATGGAGATGGTCAGAGATTGTTGCAGGAAAAGGAGGGAGTGAGACGATGGGTCATGTCTCAGGTCCCCAGTGAGTTCTTGTAATGGGCTGGCCAAGTGAGAGCCCTTGGCTTAGTGAAGGAAAAAATTCAAATGCAAGCCATAGTAAAATGAAAGCAAGTTTATTTAGAAAGATACACATCCCATCCCCAGACTTCCCTGGTGGTTCAGACGGTAAAGCATCTTGCTTACAATGCGGGAGACCTGGGTTCAATCCCTGGGTCAAGAAGATACTCTCGAGAAGGCAATGGCAACCCACTTCAGTACTCTTGCCTGGAAAATCCCATGGACGGAGGAGCCTGGTAGGCTACAGTCCATGGGGTCGCAAAGAGTCGGACACGACTGAGCAACTTCACTTTCACTTTCACACATCTCATAGACAGGAATGCAACCATCTCAGAAGGTGAGAGTAGCCCTGGATGTGAATTTGTTATTTAATAGTTTTATGGGCTGGGTAATTTCATACCTAACAATTGGAGGAATTATTTCAATTATTTTGGAGATGGGGTGGAAATTTCCAGGAATTGGGCCACATCCACTTTTTGGCCTTTTATAGTCATGACAGCCTCCTAACTGTCATGGGGCCTGCAGGTGCCTTATTTAGAATACGCTAAAGTACTACAATAAGCATATAATGAAGCTTAAGGTTTGGTAGTGGTGGTGGTGATTGTGATTTAGTCACTAAGTCACGCCTGCTTCAACCGCACTGTCTGTAGCCCACTGTCTGTAGCTCCTCTGTCCATGGGATTTCCCAAAGAAGAATACTGGAGTGGGTTGCCATTTTCTTCTTCATGGGATCTTCACCACCCATGGGTTGAACCCATATCTCTTGCATTGCAGACAGATTCTTTACCACTGAGCCACCAGGGAAGCCCTCACACAAAGATATAGGCTCCCAAGGCTAGCATATTCTTCAGAGCTGCCTGGACACGGATGCTGCCAAGATCCTTCCAGCAACTTCTATCAAAGTCTACTTTCTAATTTAGGGACTTCTCAGCATTGACAGTGAACATTCATGGGAAAGATTGATGCTGAAGCTGAACCTCCAATACTTTGGCCACCTGATGCAAAGAGCCAACTCATTGGAAAATACCCTGATACTGGAAAAGATTGAAGGTGAAACGATAAGGAGGTGGCAGAGGATGAGATGGTTATATAGCATCACCAACTCAACAGACATGAGTTTGAGCAAACTCTGGCAGATAGTGAAGGACAGGGATGTCTGGTGAGCTACAGTCCATGGGGTTGCAGAGTTGGAAGGTCTTAGTGGCTGAACAACAATGACAACAACAACAAATGTATTATGGTGAGCATATAATGAGGCTCAAGGTCTACAGCAAGGCAAATCTTCAGCCATCTTGGACCTAGTAGGTTCTAACCAGTTTTTGTCCCATCTTCAACAACTGTATCATTCTTTTATCAGTTGTAATCTTCTTCCTTCCTTTATCAAGACTGCTCACTCTCCCTAATACCTAGTGCCCAGTTTCTAAAGCAGAGGGATCACTCAGAGAGAGTTGCACCATTGTCTCCACCCCTGTTGCAGGAAGCGGGACTCTTTCCAGGGCCTGAGGATGGGATTTTGTCTAGCATTTGGGAATGATTGTTCAAGGAGACACTCACGCTGACAAAGCAAGAGATTATATTGGTAAGGGGTGTCTGGGCAGAGAACAGCAGGGTAAGGGAACCCAGCAGAAGTGCTCCACCATGTATTTTGCAGTCTCGGGTTTTATGGTAATGGGTTAGTTTTCAAGTTATCTCTGACCAGTCATTTTTACTCAGGGTCCTTCCTGGTGGTGTGTGCATCACTCAACAAAGATGGATCCTAGTGAGAGGCAGGACATAGGGAGTTGTGTCTCCTCTCATTTTGACCTCTCCCCAATTCTTCCAGTTGTTGGCAGCTTATTAGTTTCAAGTCCCTTACCAGGACCTCCTGTTGTAAGAAAACTCATGTAAGTGGCTACTGTCTTGCCTAGCAAGGGTGGACAGTTTCAGCGTTTCCCCTCACACCCTCCACTTTCCAGGTGGTACTAGTGGTAAAGAACCCACCTGCCAGTGCAAGAGACATAAGAGATAAAGGTTTGATCCCTGGATCAGGAAGATTCCCTGGAGGAGGGCATAGCAATCCAGTCCAGTATTCTTGTAGAGAATCCCATGGACAGAGGAGCCTGGTGGGCTACAGTCCATAGAGTCACAAGGAATTGGACTTGACTGAAGTGACTTCAGTTCATTTCAGTTGCTCAGTCATGTTCGACTCTTTGCGACCCCATGAACTGCAGCACGCCAGACCTCCCTGTCCATCACCAACTCCCGGAGTTCACTCAGACTCATGTCCATCAAGTCAGTGCCATCTCATCCTCTGTCGTCCCCTTCTCCTCCTGCCTCCAATCCCTCCCAGCATCAGAGTTTTTCCAGTGAGTCAACTCTTCACATGAGGTGGCCAAAGTACTGGAGTTTCAGCTTTAGCATCATTCCTTCCAAAGAAATCCCAGGGCTGATCTCCTTCAGAATGGACTGGTTGGATCTTAGCATGGCAGTAACACCCTCAGCTCCAGAGTCTTGGCTCCAGGGTATTGCCTGGGGGACAAAGCAAGCCTTAAAACAGATAGCTGCTAATCTCTTCATCAAGGAACTGACTAGGTTTGCCAAAGTACAGGTTAAACCTTTAGTTCAGTTCAGTTCAGTTCAGTCGCTCAGTCATGTCCAACTCTTTGCAACCCCATGAATCACAGCATGCCAGGCCTCCCTGTCCATCACCATCTCCCGGAGTTCACCCAGACTCACGGCCATCGAGTCAGTGATGCCATCCAGCCATCTCATCCTCTGTCATCCCCTTCTCCTCCTGCCCCCAATCCCTCCCAGCATCAGTCTTTTCCAATGAGTCAACACTTCACATGAGGTGGCCAAAGTACTGGAGCTTCAGCTTTAGCATCATTCCTTCCAAAGAAATCCCAGGGTTGATCTTCAGAATGGACTGGTTGGATCTCCTTGTACTCCAAGAGACTCTCAAGAGTCTTATCCAACACCACAGTTTAAAAGTATCAATTCTTCAGTGCTCAGCCTTCTTCACAGTCCAACTCTCACATCCATACATGACTACTGGAAAAAACATAGCCTTGTCTAGACGGGCCTTAGTCAGCAAAGTAATGTCTCTGCTTTCGAATATACCATCTAGGTTGGTCATAACTTTTCTTCCAAGGAGTAAGCGTCTTTTAATCTCATGGCTGCAGTCACCATCTGCAGTGATTTTGAAGCCCCCAAAAATAAAGTCTGACACTGTTTCTACTGTTTCCCCATCTATTTCCCATGAAGTGATGGGACCGGATGCCATGATCTTCGTTTTCTGAATGTTGAGCTTTAATCCAACTTTTTCACTCTCCTCTTCACTTTCATCAAGAGGCTTTTTAGCTTCTCTTCACTTTCTGCCATGAGGGTGGTGTCATCTGCATATCCGAGGTTATTGATATTTCTCTTGGCAATCTTGATTCCAGCTTGTGTTTCTTCCAGTCCAGTGTTTCTCATGATGTACTCTGCATAGAAGTTAAATAAGCAAGGTGACAATATACAGCCTTGACATACTTCTTTTCCTATTTGGAACCAGTCTGTTGTTCTACGTCCGGTTCTAACTGCTGCTTCCTGACCTGCATACAGATTTCTCAAGAGGCAGATCAGGTGGTCTGGTATTCCCATCTCTTTCAGAATTTTCCACAGTTTATTGTGATCCACACAGTCAAAGGCCGTGGCATAGTCAATAAAGCAGAAATAGATGTTTTTCTGGAACTCTCTTGCTTTTTCCATGATCCAGCAGATGCTGTCAACTTGATCTCTTGTTCCTCTGCCTTTTCTAAAATGAGCTTGAACATCAGGAAGTTCATGGTTCACGTATTGCTGAAGCCTGGCTTGGAGAATTTTGAGCATTACTTTACTAGCTTGTGAGATGACTGCAATTATGCAGTAGTTTGAGCATTCTTTGACATTGCCTTTCTTTGGAATTGTAATGAAAACTGACCTTTACCAGTCCTATGGCCACTGCTGAATTTTCCAATCTTGCTGGCATATTAAGTGCAACACTTTCACAGCATCATCTTTCAGGATTTGAAACAGCTCCACTGGAATTCCATCACCTCCACTAGCTTTGTTTGTAGTGAAGCTTTTTAAGCCCCACTGGACTTCACATTCCAAGATGTCTGGCTCTAGATTAGTGATCACATCATCATGATTATCTGGGTCATGAAGATCTTTTTTGTACAGTTCTTCCGTGTATTCTTGCCACCTCTTCTTAATATCTTCTGCTTCTGTTAGGTCCATACCATTTCTGTCCTTTATCGAGCACATCTTTGCATGAAATGTTCTCTTGGTATCTCTAATTTTCTTGAAGAGATCTCTAGTCTTTCCCATTCTGTTGTTTTCCTCTATTTCTTTGCATTGATCGCTGAGGAAGGCTTTCTTATCTCTTCTTGCTATTCTTTGGAACTCTGCATTCAGATGCTTATATCTTTCCTTTCCTCCTTTTCTTTTTGCTTCTCTTCTTGTCACAGCTTCAGGTGTTCTCAAAAACAGTCGAGATTATGATGAGGTAACTGGGAAGAGATTGGTAGGTTCATTTGGGACAGAGGTCAAACTGTGGAAGAGGTAGTTTGCCAGAGAACTAGGAAAGAGATAACAGAGAGGATCTCTTGGGCCAGAACAAATCTAACACATTGACTTTATTAACTATCCTTTCAAAGAAGCCTGAATTTGATGGTATTAGTTTGTAGAGCCATTTATGCCATAGGACATTGTTGAAAAAAATAGAGCAAGGGCTCTTAACAGCTGGGTGTAGTCAAGGAAAACAACATACAGAACTCTGCTAAAATCCCTCTTCCCTCTGGGCTACCATGTTGTTTAGTTGCTAGGTTCTATCCAACTCTTTTGTGATCCCATGGACTGTACGTCACCAGGCTCTTCTGTCCATAGGATTTTCCAGGCAAGAATACTGGAGTGGGTTGTCATTTCTTTCTCTGGGTTATGTTTCCAACCCAGGGACTGAATTCATGTCTTCTGCATTGCAGGTGGATTCTTTACCACTGATCCTGGAAAGTTCCTGGGTGACTATAGACTCATCCAAAACTGCATCTCCTCCTGAAACCAGGAGCATCATCAGAGACTTTACGTTGTGTGGGGAAATAGACTCCACTGAAATAATCCATCTGGGCACTAAACAAATAAGCAAGCAAATAACAATGACAAACCCTGGAATAGGGATGCATGGAGGGAGAGAGTACCCAGAGTGACTACATTATCTAAAATATCCATCTTCCAACAACATACACAAGACTTGCAAAGAAACAGGAATGTTATGACCCATAGGTAGAAAAGACAGCAAGTAACTAAAAGTACTTTTGAGAGCAACCACACATTGGATTCAACAAAGACTTCAAAATAGCTATCATAAATATGTTCAAAGAACAATTGGAAACTGATTAAAGAATAAAAGAAAGTAAAATTATAGCATTAATCAGAGAGAAAGTATCAACAAAGAGACAGAAATCATCAAAAAGAAGCAAATGGAAACTTTGGAGTTTAAAAATACAGTAGCAGAATCCTGATGGTAGGCACGTAGTGTGCCTATCCTGTCTTACGTTACTGTGTGAAGGACTTTTCCACCACTTTCTTAAACAAGCAATTTAAATACTTTTTCAGTCACTAGTCCTACTGAGGTGTTTTTCTTATCTAAAAAGTCATTTAAAAATATTTGAGGATAATGTATTAAATTAATTTGAATTAAAGCTACTTAAGAAACAATATCAATAACCTCAGATATGCAGATGACACCACCCTTACAGCAGAAAGTGAAGAGGAACTAAAAAGCCTCTTGATGAAAGTGAAAGTGGAAAGTGAAAAATTTGGCTTAAAGCTCAACATTCAGAAAACCAAGATCATGGTATCCGGTCCCATCACTTCATGGGAAATAGATGGGGAAACAGTGGAAACAGTGTCAGACTTTATTTTGGGGGGCTCCAAAATCACTGCAGATGGTGATTGCAGCCATGAAATTAAAAGACGCTTACTCCTTGGAAGAAAAGTTATGACCAACCTAGATAGCATATTGAAAAGCAGAGTCTTTACTTTGCCAACAAAGGTCCATCTAGTCAAGGCTATGATTTTTCCTGTGTTCATGTATGGATGTGAGTGTTTGACTGTGAAGAAAGCTGAGGCAGTCCTAAGACAGCAGAGAAATAGGATGGGGAGACCACTTTCTCCCTCACAAATTCATCAAAAGAACATTTCAACGCTGAGTAAATTTCACAAAATAACTTCTGAATGCTGGCAGAGGACATCAGGCACCCAGAAAAGCAGACCATTGTCTTCAAAAACAGGTAGGAAAAAATATAAATGATGAAAAAAGAGACAAAAGAGGTAGGGAGGGAGTGCCCTCCTGGGAAGGGAGTCTTAAAAAGAGAGATTTCCCAACACCAGGAAACACTCTCGTTGCTAAGTCTGTGGCAAGCCTTGGAAGCACAGAGGGCAACATAACAGGGAGGGAAAATAAATAAATAATTAAAACAAACAGATTAGGAGCCCAATGGTAACTCCTCCAGTGGAGAAGCAGTGCAGACTCCTGCATCCGCCACTAGCAAGTGGGGGCTGGGCAGGGAGGTGCGGGCTGCAGTGCTTTTTAAGAATCAGGCCAGAATGCCCCGAGTGTAACCAGAGCAAACTAACTTGGGCTAGCAAACCAGACTGTGGGATAGCTACCACATGAAAAGCTCTAGCATAAGACACCACCAGGACTGTGCACAGAACAAAGGATGGAACAGAATTAGCCAGCTGCAGACCATCCTCCTCTGGTGCCAGGCAGCTAGAGCCAGAAGGGCCAGAAGGGGGCAATCACAGCCCCAGAGAGACATTAACTACCAAACTGCAAGCAGGCTTCTTTGCTAACTAAGACTTCTTGGGGTTCTGGATAGTCACCATCTGCCTAAGAAGGCACAAAATGCAGGCCCAACCGAGTCTGTACCTCTGAGGACCACCTGAGTGCCTGAGCCTGAGCAGCTTAGACCTGGGAGGTGCATGCAGCCCAGGGCTGGCCTCAGATGGTTCCCGGCAGAGCAACCTAGAGCCTGAGCTCTGTGCACTGTGAGCAGGGGCAGGCCCTGCGTGGCTGAGATACTGCAAGCACAGGCCAGTGTTATTTGTTTGCAGCTTCCCTCCCTCCCCACAGCACGACTGAACAAGTAAGCCTAAAAAAAGTGTCCACCACTGCCCACCTTTTGTCAGGGCGGAAATCAGACACTGAAGAGACCAACAAACAGAAGAAGCTAAAACAGAGGGAACCACCTTGGAAGTGACAGGTGCAATAGATTAAAACCCTGTGGTTAGTACCGACTACATAGGAAGGGGCCTAGAGATCTTGAGAAATACAAGCCGGACCAAGGAACTATCCGAAAATGAACTGACCCCACACTGCCCACAACAACACCAGAGAAAGTCCCAGATATACCTTTACTATTTTTACGATCATTCTTTTTGTTTGTTTTTTCTTCTTTTCTTTTTAACATTTTTAAAATTTAAGTCCTCTATTTCTCCTTCAATTCTTATTTTTATAACCTACTATTACTTTTCAAAAAAAAAAAGATCCTATTTTTAAAGCAAATGCCATATATATATATATATATATATATATATATATATATATATATAGTGTGTGTGTGTGTGTGTGTGTGTGTGTGTAGTGGTAGTTGTTTTTTTTAATTCTTGTGACTTTGTTTTTTTCTTTCTTTCTTCTTTTCTTTAATAATGTATTTTTGAAAATCCAACCTCTACTCTAGATTTTTAATCTTTGCTCTTTGGTATTTGTTATCAATTTTGTACCTTTAAAAACCCAATCTTCAGTACCCATTTTTACTTGAGAGCGAGATTACTGGCTTGACCACTCTCTCTTCCTTTGGATTCTCCTTTTTCTCCACCAGGTTGCCTCTATCTCCTCCCTCCCCCTTCTCTTCTCTACCCAACTCTGTGAATCTCTGTGTGTTCCAGACGGTGGAGAACACTTAGGCAACTGGCTATTGGCTGGATCTATCTCTCTCCTTTTCCCTCTTTTATCCTCCTGGCCACTTCTGTCTCCTTCCTCCCTCTCCTCTTCTCTGTATAACTCCATGAACATCTCTGAATGGTCCAGACAGTGGAACACACATAAGGAAGTGATTACTGGCTAGCTTGCTCTCTCCTTTTTTGATCCCACCTCATCTCATTCCAGTCACCTCTAACTACCTCCTCCCTCTTCTCTTCTCCATATATGTCAGTGAACCTATTGGGTGTCCCTCAATGTGGAGAAACTTTTCATCTCTAACCTAGATGTTTTATCATCAGTGCTGTATAGATGGAGAAGTATTGAGGCTACTGTAAAAACAAAACTGAAAACCAGAAGCAGGAGGCTTAAGTCAAAATCCTGAGAACTCCTGAGAACATCAGAGAACTCCTGACTCCAGGGAACATTAATCGATAGGAGCTCATCAAATGCTTCCATACCTATACTGAACAAAGCACCACCCAAGGGCCAACAAGCTCCAGAGCAAGACATACCATGCAAATTCTCCAGCAACACAGGAACACAGCCCTGAGCTTCAATATACAGGCAGCTCAAAGTTACTCCAAAACCATTGGCATTTCATAACTCATTACTGGACATTTCATTGCACTCCAGAGAGAAGAAATCCAGCTCCAGCCACCAGAACTCCGACACAAGCTTCGCTAATCAAGAAACCTTGACAAGCCACTGATACAACCCCACCCACAGCGAGGAAACTCTATAATAAAGAGAACTCCACAAATTCATAGAATACAGAAAGCCTACCCCAAATGCAGCAATATAACCAAGATGAAGACACAGAGGAATACCCAGCAGGTAAAGGAACAGGAGAAATGCCCACCAAACCAAACAAAAGAGGAAGAGATAGGGAATCTACCTGATAAAGAATTCCAAATAATGATAGTGAAAATGATCCAAAATCTTGAAATCAAAGTGGAATCACAGATAAATAGCCTGGAGACAAGGATTGAGAAGATGCAAGAAAGGTTTAACAAGGACCTAGAAGAAATTAAAAAGTTAATATATAATGAATAATGCAATAAATGAGATCAAAAACACTCTGAAGGCAACAAATAGTAGAATAGGAGGCAGAAGATAGGGTTAGTGAAATAGAAGATACAACGGTAGAAATAAATGAATCAGATGGGAAAAAAGAAAAACTAATTAAAAGAAATGAGGACAATCTCAGAGACCTCCAGGACAATATGAAATGCTCAAACATTCGAATTATAGGAGTCCCAGAAGAAGAAGACAAAAAAGAAAGACCATGAGAAAATCCTTGAGGAGATAATAGTTGAAAACTTTCCTAAAATGGGGAAGGAAATAATCACCCAAGTCCAAGAAACACAGAGAGTCCCAAACAGGATAAACCCAAGGTGAAACACTCAAGACACATATTAATCAAATTAACAAAGATCAAACACAAAGAACAAATATTAAAAGCAGCAAGGGAAAAACAACAAATAACACACAAGGGGATTCCCATAAGGATAACAGCTGATCTTTCATTAGAAACTCTTCAGGCCAGGAGGGAATGGCAAGACATACTTAAAGTGATGAAAGAAAATAACCTACAGCCCAGATTATTGTACCCAGAAAGGATCTCATTCAAATATGAAGGAGAAGTCAAAAGCTTTACAGACAAGCAAAAGCTGAGAGAATTCAGCACCACCAAACCAGCTCTCCAACAAATGCTAAAGGATATTCTCTAGACAGGAAACACAGAAACGGTGTATAAACCCGGACAGAAAACAATAAAGTAAATGGTGACGGGATCATAATGATCAATAATTACCTTAAATGTAAATGGGTTGAATGCCCCAACCAAAAGGCAAAGACTGGTTGAATGGATACAAAAACAAGACCCCTGTATATGTTGTCTACAAGAGACCCACCTCAAAACAAGGGACACATACAGACTGAAAGTGAAGGGCTGGAAAAAGATATTCCATGCAAATAGAGATCAAAAGAAAGCAGGAGTAGCAATACTCATATCAGATAAAATAGACTTTAAAACAAAGGCTGTGAAAAGAGACAAAGAAGGCCACTACATAATGATCAAAGGATCAACCGAAGAAGAAAATATAACAATTATAAATATATATGCACTCAACATAGGAGCATCACAATATGTAAGACAAACGCTAACAAGTATGAAAGGGGAAATTAACAGTAACACAATAATAGTGGGAGACTTTAACACCCTACTCACACCTATGGACAGATCAACTAACAGAAAATTAACAAAGAAAAACAAACTTTAAATGATACAACAGTTAGACCTAATTGATATCTATAGGACATTTCCCCCCAAAACAATGAATTTCGTCTTTTTCTTAAGTGCTCATGGAACCTTCTGTAGGATAGAGCACATCCTGGGCCATAAATCTAGCCTTGATAAATTCAAAAAAATTGAAATCATTCCAAGCATCTTTTCTGACCATAATGCAGTAAGATTAGATCTCAATTACAGGAGAAAAACTATTAAAAATTCCAACATATGGAGGCTGAACAACATGCTTCTGAATAGCCAACAAATCACAGAAGAAATCAAAAAAGAAATCAAAATATGCATAGAAATGAATGAAAATGAAAATACAACAACCCAAAACCTGTGAGACACTATAAAAGCAGTGTTAAGGGGAAAGTTCATAGCAATACAGGCATACCTCAAGAAACAAGAAAAAAGTCAAATAAATAACCTAACTCTACACCTAAAGCAACTAGAAAAGGAAGAAATGGAGAACCCCAGGGTTAGTAGAAGGAAAGAAATCTTAAAAATTAGGGCAGAAATAAATGCAAAAGAAACAAAATAGATCATAGCAAAAATCAACAAAGCCAAAAGCTGGTTCTTTGAGAAGATAAATAAAATTGACAAACCATTAGCCAGACTCATCAAAAAACAAAGGGAGAAAAATCAAATGAACAAAATTAGAAATGAAAATGGAGAGATCACAACAGACAACACAGAAATACAAAGGATCATAAGAGACTACTATCAGCACTTATATGCCAATAAAATGGACAACGTGGAAGAAGTGGACAAATTCTTAGAAAAGTACAACTTTCCAAAACTGAACCAGGAAGAAATAGAAAATCTAACAGACCCATCACAAGCACAGAAATTGAGACTGTAGTCAGAAATCTTCCAGCAAACAAAAGCCCAGGTCCAGATGGCTTCACAGCTGAATTCTATCAAAAATTTCGAGAAGAGCTAACACCTATCCTACTCAAACTCTTCCAGAAAATTGCAGAGGAAGGTAAACTTCCTAACTCATTCTATGAGGCCACCATCACCCTGATACCAAAAACTGACAAAGATGCCACAAAAAAAGAAAACTACAGGCCAATATCACTGATGAACATAGATGCAAAAATCTTTAACAAAATTCTAGCAATCAGAATCCAACAACATATTAAAAAGATCTTACACCATGACCAAGTGGGCTTTATCCCAGGGATGCAAGGATTCTTCAACATGTGCAAATTAATCAATATAATTCACCATATTAACAAATTGAAAAATAAAAGCCATATGATTATCTCAATAGATGCAGAGAAAGCCTTTGACAAAATTCAACATCCATTTATAATAAAAACTCTCCAGAAAGCAGGAATAGAAGGAACATACCTCAACATAATAAAAGCTATGCATGACAAACCCACAGCAAACATTATCCTCAATAGTGAAAAATTGAAAGCATTTCCCCTAAAGTCAGGAACAAGACAAGAGTGCCCACTTTCACTGCTACTATTCAACATAGTTCTGGAAGTTTTGGCCACAGCAATCAGAGCAGAAAAAGAAATAAAAGGAATCCAAATTGGAAAAGAGTAAGACTCTCACTGGGTGCAGATGACATGATCCTCTACATAGAAAACCCTAAAGACTTCACCAGAAAATTACTAGAGCTAATCAATGAATATAGTAAAGTTATGGGATATAAAATCAACTCACAGAAATTCCTTGCATTCCTATACACTAATAATGAGAAAGTAGAGAAAGAAATTAAGGAAACAATTCCATTCACCATTGCAATGAAAAGAATAAAATACTTAGGAATATATCTACCTAAATAAACTAAAGACCTATATATAGAAAACTATAAAACACTGGTGAAAGAAATCAAAGAGGACACTAATAGATGGAGAAATATACCATGTTCATGGATCAGAAGAATCAATATAGTGAAAATGAGTATACTACCCAAAGCAATCTATAGATTCAATGCAATTCCTATCAAGCTACCGATGGTATTTTTCAGAGAACTAGAACAAATAATTTCACAATTTATGTGGAAAAAAAAAAAAAAAACTCAAATAGCCAAAACAATCTTGGGAAAGAAGAACGGAACTGGAGGAGTCAACCTGCCTGACTTCAGGCTCTGCTACAAAGCCACAGTCATCAAAACAGTATGGTACAGGCACAAAGACAGAAATATAGATCAATGGAACAAAATAGAAAGCCCAGAGCAAAATCCACACACCTATGGACACCTTATCTTTGACAAAAGAGGCAAGAATATACAATGGAGAAAGACAATCTCTTTAACAAGTGGTGCTGGGAAAACTGGTCAACCACTTGTAAAAGAATGAAACTAGATCACTTTCTAACACCATACACAAAAACAAACTCAAAATGGATTAAAGATCTAAATGTAAGACCAGAAACTATTAAACTCCTAGAGAACATAGGCAAAACACTCTCCGACATAAATCACAGCAGGATCCTCTATGATCCACCGCCCAGAGTACTGGAAATAAAAGCAAAAATAAACAAATGGGATCTAATTACAATTAAAAGCTTCTGCACAACAAAGGAAACTATGAGCACGATGAAAAGACAGCCTTCAGAATGGGAGAAAATAATAGCAAATGAAGCAACTGACAAACAACTGATCTCAAAAATATACAAGCAACTTATGCAGCTCAATTCCAGAAAAATAAACGACCCAATCAAAAAATGGGCCAAAGAACTAAATAGACATTTCTCCAAAGAAGACATATGGATAGCTAACAAACACATGAATAGATGCTCAACATCACTCACTATCAGAAGAATGCAAATCAAAACCACAATGAGGTACCATTTCACACCAGTCACAATGGCTGTGATCCAAAAGTCTGCAAGCAATAAATGCTGGAGAGGGTGTGGAGAAAAGGGAACCCTCTTACACTGTTGGTGGGAATGCAAACTAGTACAGCCACTATGGAGGACAGTGTGGAGATTCCTTCAAAAACTGCAAATAGAACTTATGCCTTATAACCCAGCAATCCCACTGCTGGGCATACACACCAAGGAAACCAGAATTGAAAGAGACACGTATACCCCCAATGTTCATCGCAGCACTGTTTATAATAGCCAGGACATGGAAGCAACCTAGATGTCCATCAGTAGACGAATGGATAAGAAAGCTGTGGTACATATACACAATGGAGTATTACTCAGCCATTACAAAGAATACATTTGAATCAGTTCTAATGAGGTGGATGAAACTGAAGCCTATTATACAGAGTGAAGTGAGCCAGAAAGAAAAACACCAATACAGTATACTAACACATATATATGGAATTTAGAAAGATTGTAATGATAACCCTGTATGCGAGACAGTAAAAAAGACACAGATGTATAGAACAGACTTTTGGACTCTGTGGGAGAGGGAGAGGGTGGGATGATTTGGGAGAATGGCATTGAAACATGCATACTATCATGTAAGAAACGAATTCCAGTCTAGGTTCGATACAGGATACAGGATGCTTGGGGCTGGTGCACTGCAATGACCCAGAGAGATGATATAGGGAGGGTGGTGGGAGGGGGATTCAGGATTGGGAACTCATGTACACCCATGGCAGATTCATGTCAATGTATGGCAAAACCAATACAGTATTGTAAAGTAAAAAATAAAAAATAAAGAGCAAAAAAATAAAAGTAAAAAGGAGAAAATAAAAGGAGTATAATATGTATTTTTTTAAAAAAAAGAAAGCTGAGTGCCGAAGAACTGATGCTTTTGAACTGCGGTGTTGGAGAAGACTCTTGAGAGTCCCTTGGACTGCAAGGAGATCCAGCCAGTCCATTCTGAAGGAGATCAACCCTGGGATTTCTTTGGAAGGAATGATGCTGAAGCAAAACTCCAGTACTTTGGCCACCTCATGTGAAGAGTTGACTCATTGGAAAAGACTCTGATGCTGGGAGGGATTGGGGGCAGGAGGAGAAGGGGACGACTGAGGATGAAATGGCTGGATGGCATCATTGACTCGATGGACACGGGTCTGAGTGTACTCTGGGTGTTGATGATGGACAGGGAGGCCTATTATACAGGCGTGCTGTGATTCATGGGGTCAGAAAGAGTCGGACACGACTGAGCGAGTGAATTGAACTGAACTGAACTGAACTGAAGAAACAACCGGTGCAAGAAGGATGTGCTGACCCTCATCTGTACCAGGAAGCAGAGAGACATCCTTATCACCAGGGACTGGGAAATCAGGGCAGATGGGGCTTTTTCAACAAAGGTTATTCTTCACAAATAACGACTTGAAGCTTAAATTCTTTCATCTTACCAATTCTTCACAAGTTTATTGCTTCTTTGTTTAAAAACCATAAAAGCTGTCTGATTTGGTCTTCTTTGACTTTTATATCTTTGAGGTCCCTGTACATACAAATTTAAATTAAAATTGATTTTCTCCTGTTAATCTCTCTTGTATTACAGGGGAAGTCTTAGCCCCTGTAAGAACTTGAAATAGTAGAGATGGAACTTTTCTGGCAATCCAGTAGTTAACACTGCATGCTTCCACTGCAAGGGGAACTGGTTCCATCCCTGGTTGGGGAACAAAGATCCCACATGCTGTGTGGCATGGCTCAAAAGAGGGAAAAAAAAAAAAAACAGTAAAGAAAAAATTCTTTCCCTCCTCTAGCTAATAAGCGCAAAAAAAAAAAAAAAATAGTCTTTATGATTTTAGACTGATTGCATTGAATGTGTAGATCCCTTCAGTTCTGGTGCTGAATTCTAAGGAGACTATTTCTCTACTGTCTCTTACATGTTCTTTCCATTTTCATGGTACAATCTGACCCTTTATTAGTTCTGTTCTAGGAAGTGGCAGTGACCTATTATTGGTTCCTTACTCCTCCCTCTACCAAATCATGATCCCATCCCTCCAATTTGCCCTCTCAAAACTGCCAGACCGAACTTCTTGAATATAAGCGAAAGCCATATAATTTCTTCCATCAAACAAACAAACAAACAAACAAACTTCAATGTTATCCTTCGTTATGGAATAAAGCCTAACTAACTTTCTTAGGGTAGAATTCAAATATCTTTGTGACATGTGCCAATTTACCTTGCCAATGTTTTCATATCCTCTAGTCCACACAGACAGCTTAGATGCCAGTCAAAGAAGACACTCAAGGGTAACTAGAGCAGGCTCATAGCTTCAGACATTCCTTCCACATATTTGCTGTGCACCTATGAGCAGGTAAGTGTGAATAGCAACTGTTTCTTTGTGCTTCAGATGCACAATTTGAACTATTTAAATCTGGAATGGACATAAAGCAAATAGAATAACCAAGCAATTAGGTCTGAATTGGCTGTAATTCCCTGGAGGAGGAAATAGCAACCCATTCCAGTATTCTTGCCTGGAGAATCCCATGGACAGAGGAGCCTGGCAAGCTGTAGTCCATAGAGTCACCCAGAGTTGAACATGACTGAAGCCACTTAAAACATTGGCTGTAAACAAGCTACAAGTTTGCATCAAAATATCTGCCTTGTAATAATTGCTTCTTGAACAATATTGAACACACACCCTGACAATCTTCACCCACTTTTTAAGGTCTAGACCCAATACCATCCAAACTCTAAAAGGACTTATGACCTTCTTGCTTTTGAGTAAGGCTTCTTTCTTCCCCTCTTCTTAGCTTGTGTTAATCCATGTCTCTGAGACATAGCACATCCTGTCTGTAATTTATCCTACAAACTGAGCCTTTTTCTCTTGCCAGATTTGAAGCTCCTTGAAAAGAGGAATCTCATCTTGTCCACGTTTTGTGTTCCTCAGTGTGTAGCCCAAGACCTTTCACGTAGTGAATACTTGTGAAATTGGTTATAAATAGAAGGCAAAATTGAAATATTTCAGCACAAACTTGTCACTAGTACTTGAGCATGTGGCATATTGATAATATGTTATTGTTTTGTTTCATGTACAGGGTTACTGAAGAATATAGTTTGTAGAAAATCACAATTGCTAACATTTAATTTAGCAATTAATAAACTGCAAGATACTATTCAAGACCTTTAAAAACTCAATGAAAATGTCAGCATACATAGACTAAAGCCTACTAATGGTAGAAAGAGAATTTTTTCCTTTGCCTGAGCTTACTAAAAGGTAATAATTGTAGCACAATTCCTGATAATTTTACCTTTTTTTTTTTTTTAAATAATACAAGTGTCAGACTTAAGCTTTGATTGCTGAGGCATCCAATTCAGAGAGGCACTCAGGTCAAAGATGACTATTTTGAATACACACATTATCAGCAACATGACTAGATGAAGAGCCAGATCATCTCCCCACACTGTCTCTCTTTTTTTCAGTGATTTTGGTAACTGACCATTTAGGCTCCTTTTTTTCCCCTAACATTTTATTTTTATTAGGGTATAGCTGAATAGTCAAGGCTATGGTTTTTCCAGTGCTCATGTATGGATGTGAGAGTTGGATTGTGAAGAAAGCTGAGCACTGAAGAATTGATGCTTTTGACCTATGGTGTTGGAGAAGACTCTTGAGAGTCCCTTGGACTGCAAGGAGATCCAGCCAGTCCATTCTAAAGGAGATCAGTCCTGGGTGTTCTTTGGAAGGACTGATGCTAAAGCTGCAACTCCAATACTTTGGCTACCTCATGCGAAGAATTGACTCATCGGAAAAGACTCTGATGCTGGGAGGGATTGGGGGCAGGAGGAGAAGGGGATGACAGAGGATGAGATGGCTTGATGGCATCACCGACTCGATGGACATGAGTTTGGGTAAATTCTGGGAGTTGGTGATGGACAGAGAGGCCTGGTGTGGTGCAATTTATGGGGTCACAGAGTCAGACATGGCTGAACGACTGAACTGAACTGAACTGAATAGTTCCAAGTGAACAGCAAACGAATTCAGCCATACATATACATGTATCCACTGTCCCCTCAGCTTCCCTCCCATCCAGGCTGCCACAAAACATTGAGCAGAGTTCCCTGTGCTACACAGTATGTCCTAGTTGGATATCCATTTTAAATATAGTGGTGTGCACATGCCCATTTTTTCTCTTTTCATGCTTTCAGTTTCAATTCCTATGTTTTAAATTTACCAAACAATGTGAGCCCACAAAACCCTAGGCCACCCCAATCCCAATTCCAATAAAAGCAGAACCCCAGGTCAGCTCTCTTCTATCTGCAACCTCACTGTGGGGCCCCAGGTATGTGGTGTAATTTCTAGATCTTGTAATAAAACTTTTTTTCTTTTCCAGAGTTTCATGATGATTATTGCTGAAAGATGTCTTGCAATCATAATAAGAACCCCAAAGGCTAGTCCAGCTACAACATTGGTTATTGATAGACTGAGACTGGCACAAAACAGTAATAATAGCCAATAATAGCAATCTATTATGTATATAACATTTACTAGTAAAGAAGGCAATGGCACCCCACTCCAGTACTCTTGCCTGGAAAATCCCATGGGCAGAGGAGCCAGGTAGGCTGCAGTCCATGGGGTCGCGAAGAGTTGGACACGACTGAGCGACTTCACTTCACTTTTCACTTTTCATGCATTGGAGAAGGAAATGGCAACCCACTCCAGTGTTCTTGCCTGGAGAATACCAGGGATGGGGGAGCCTGGTAGGCTGCCGTCTATGGGGTCGCACAGAGTTGGACACGACTGAAGTGACTTAGCAGCAGACAGCAGTTCTCTTGTAAATGCTTTTCCTTTGAAAACTCATTGATTCTCCTGACACCACTATGAGATTGGAGGTATTACTTTTTTTTCCAGTTTTTTTTTAAATTTATTTATTTTAATTGAAGGCTAATTACTTTACAATATTGTAGTGGTTTTTGCCATACATTGACATGAATCAGCCATGGGTGTACACGTGTTCCCCATCCTGAGCCCCTCTCCCACCAAATAAAAACTCAGAGGAGTGAAGCCATTTTCCCAAGGCCAGTTTAACTAGTAATTGGGTAGGCTAGAATTAGATGCCAGATCTGCCCAAATTTGTCTCATATAGAGGCTGTCCTAGTGTGTTTATAAGGGAAAATTCTTACTTGATTTAGATGAAAGACAATACATTTAGTACTGACTTAGATGGGATTTTCCTTCCTTTTTTCTTCTTTATGTTTTCCGTATAGGGCAAATCATAGCAAAACTTTTAATACTTCTGAGTAGCGTTTGTAGTTGTCCCAATTTGAATAGGATAGGACTTAACATTGATATAACAGTGACAAGTTAAAAGTAACAAGCTAAAAGGCTAGGAAGTCTTAGGCATCTTTGGGAGAGTAGGGTTGAAGGTTGACTGATGCTCACAAAATTAGCTGCCTGATGGCCTTCAAAAGGTAATGTGATGGCTGGAAATAGCCTTTGGAGTTAAAGTCAGGATTTGGGTTCAAAGACTCACAGATATAGAGAACAAACTACTGGTTACCAGTGAGGAGAGTGACAGGAGGAAGAAAGAGGGGAGGGACAGTATAGGAGAGCATAGAGTCCCTTTTTAAGTTTATTTATTTTTAATTGGAGGATGATTGTTTTACCAGGTATGTTGTTCTCTGCCATACATCAACACAAATCAGCCATAGTTATTTCCCAGGTGGTTCAGTGATAGAGAATTCATCTGCCAATGCAGGAGCCGCAGGAGCCACAGGAACCACAGGTTTGATCCCTGGGTCAGGAACATCCCCTGGAGGAGGAAATGGCAACCCACTCCAGTATTCCTGCTGGGATAATCCCATGGACAAAGAAGCCTAGTGGGCTACAGTCCATGCATTCACGAAAAGCCAGACATGCATGAACAAACAAGCACATTAATTTCTGCCATACATCAACATGAATCAGTCATAGCTACACATATGTTCTCTCCTTCTTGAGCCTCTCTCTCACCTCCTATCCCATCTCACTCTCTAGATTGTCACAGAACATTGAGTTGAGCCCTCTGAAACATACAGCAAATTCTCATTGGCTATCTGTTTCACATATGATAATGCATGTGTTTCAGTGCTACTCTCTCAATTCATCCCACCTTCTCCTTAGGTCCCACTTGTTTGTTTTTGTTTTATTTCCATTACTCTAGGAAGTGGGTCATAGAGGATCTTGCTGTAACTTATGTCAAAGGGTGTTCTGCCTATACTTTCCTCTAAGTTTTCTAGGTTCTGGTCTTACATTTAGGTCTTTTATCCATTTTGAATTTATCTTTGTGTATAGTGTTAGGAAGTGTTCTAATATCATTCCTTTGTATGTAGCTGTCCAATTTTCCCAACACCACTTACTGAAGAGACTGTCTTTTCTCCATTGTATATTCTTGCCTCCTTTGTCAAAGATAAGGGACCCATAGGTGTGTGGATTTATTTCCATGCTTTCTCAAAACCTATGAGATACAGCAAAAGCAGTTCAAAGAGAGAAATTTATAGAAATACAATCCTACCTCAAGAGACAAGAAAAATGTCAAATAGAAAATGTAACCTTATACATAAAGCAACTGGAAAAAGGAAACAAACAAACAAAAACAAAATTAGTAGAAGGGAAGAAATAAAGATGACAACAGAAATAAATGAAAAAGAAATGGAGGGCAAAATAGCAAAGATCAATGAAACAAAAGCTGGTTCTTTGAGAAAATGAACAAAATTGACAAACCATTAGCCAGACTTATCAAGAGAAAAAGAGAGAATACTCAAGTCAACAAAATTAGAAATGAAAAAGACGTTATAGGAAACAATCCAGAAATACAAAAGATCATAAGAGACTATAAGCAACTATATGCCAATAAAATGTACAACCTAGAATAAATGAATAGATTCTTGAAAAGTTCAAACTTCCAAGACTGAACCAGGGAGAAACAGAAATTATGACCAAGCCAATCACAAACACTGAAATTGAAGCTGAATCAAAAATCTCCCCCAAAACAAAAGCCAAGGGCCAGAAGATTTCACAGGTGAATCCTATCAAACGTTTAAAGGAGAGCTAATCGTATCCTTCTCAAACTCTTCCCAAAAGTTTCAGAGGAAGGAACACTTACAAGCTCATTCTATGAGGTCATTATCACCCTGATATCAAAACCAAACAAAGACATCAAAAAAAGAAATGTATATGCCAATATCACTGATGAAATAGATGCAAAAATCCTCAACAAAATCCTAGCAAACAGAATTTAACAACATATTAATAGGATCATACCCCATGTCCAAGTTGGGTTTATCCACAAGATGCAAGGATTCTTAAATATACACAAGTCAATCAATGTGATACATCATATTAACAAAGTAAAAGATAAAAATCATATGATAGTTTCAGCAGATGCAGAAAATGATTTTGACAAAATACAGTACCCATTTATGATAAAAACTCTTCAGAAAATTGACATAGTAGGCTCCTATCTCAACATACTAAAGGCCATATATGACAAACCGACAAAAAACATTATTCTCTCAAATGGTGAAAAACTGAAAACATTTCCACTAAGATGAGGAACAAGTCAAGGTTGCCCAATCTTGCCACTATTATTCAGCATAGTTTTGGAAGTCCTAGCCACCGCAATCAAAGAAGAAAATGAAATAAAAGGAGTCAAAATTGGGAAAAAAAAGAAGTAAAACTCTCACTGTTTGCAGATAACATGATACTATACATGTGAAGTGTGAAGTGAAGTTGCTCAGTCGTGTCCGACTCTTTGCAACCCCATGGATTACATGTAGCCTACTAGGCTCCTCTGTCCATGGGATTTTCCAGGCAATAGTACTGGAGTAGATTGCCATTTCCTTCTCCAGGGGATCGTCCAGACCCAGGGGTTGAACCTGGGTCTCCTGCATTGTAGGCAGACGCTTAACCATCTGAGCCACCAGGGAAGTCCGATCCTATACATAGAAAACCCTAAAGATGCTATCAGAAAATTGCCAAAGCTAATCAGTGAATTTAATAAAATCATTAAAAAATCAATACATATAGGATGCAAAATCAATACACAGAAATCTCTTGTATTCCTATGTATTAACAATGAAAAATCAGACAAAGAGAAATTAAGAAATCAATCCCATTTACCATTGCGACAAAACAAAGTAAAATACCTAGGAATAAATCTATCCACAAAGACCAAAGCATGGAGTTGAAACCACTGAACCTAAAAAGGAAGTCCCTATATTTTAAGTTTTATATGCAATAGTTGCTACTTCTTGATCTCCTACCCCTATATTGCCCTACCCTCCTTCCCTCTCCCTACTGGTAACCACTAGTTTAAATTTTGACTCTACCACTTGCTATTTAGATGCTTTTGGACAGTTTACTTAGCTTTTAATATGTTTTTACTTTTGTTTCTACAAAGGGAATAATATTCAATGTGATTGTGAGGATTATAAATGCCAAATGTAAAGTGCTCAGATCATGATTCATAGGATACACTTTTCACGGAGACCATATGCAAAGCTAACTGGCTTTCTACCAGGGGTGTACTATGCTGTCATTTCCCTTGGTTTTATTGGTTATCTTCCTCCTTAACACAAACTCCCAATTGGCACTTGCTGCTCTACAGTAACAATGATGCAGAGATGAGCTTTTCATGTCCTGCCCCCCTGCTCTCCTCCACCCCCAGGATTCAAACTTTCCTCCTGGAGTGGTGTGTGATGCTCTCAGTAGAGCCTGAGCTTGGCTCAATGCTCATGTCTCATTCTGCTGAAATGTTGTTGCTGGACAAAAAAACGCTGGAATTCTTGGCCTCCGGAGGAGAAGAATTCAATCCAGGGCCAGAGACAAGGCTTGATCGCTCAGAGCTGTTGTGTAATAAAGTTTTATTAAAGTATAAAGGAGATAGAGAAAGCTTCTGATACAGGCATCAGAAGGGGGCAGAAAGAGTACCTCCCCCCTACCCCCTGTTAGTCTTCAGCTGGATGTTATTTAGTCACTAGCAGTCTGTTAATGAAAGAAAGGAATGTCTTAAAACTGAGAATGGCACCAGGCCCCTCATGCATAAGATGCATTTTGGGATATTCTTGGCACCAGATGATTCATCCCGGGCCATGAAACAATTGACTTGAATCTTGTAGAAGGGCAGATTACCATATAAATAGTTTTGTTTACATATATTAGGGGAACAATATCTGAGTATAACATACTGGTTTGTCAAGTGTGAGCCATTAGGCGAACCGACTTGAAGACAGAGTCTGGGGTAAATGCATAGTACATTAACAGAGCTTAAGACAAACATTTCCATAAGAAAAATTCAATGGTTAACTCAAGATATTCCGGAGTGGAAAGCCAAGTGGGCCTTAGGAAGCATCACCACGAATAAAGCTAGTGGAGGTGATGAAATTCTACCTGAGCTATTTCAAATCCTAAAAGATGATGCTGTAAAGGTGCTTCACTCAGTATACCAGCAAATTTGGAAAACTTGGCAGTGGCCACAGGACTGGAAAAAGTTAGTTTTCATTCAAATCCCAAAGAAAAGCAATGTCAAAGAATGTTCAAACTACCACACAGCTGCACTCATCTCACATACTAGCAAAAGTAGTGCTCAAAATTCCCCAAGCTAGACTTCAATAGTACATGAACCAAGGGCTTCCAGATACTCAAACTGGATTTAGAAAAGGGAAAGGAACCAAATATCTAATTGCCAACATCCGTTGGATCATAGAAAAAGAAAGAGAACTCCAGAAAAGCATCTACTTCTGTTTCTTTGACTTTGTGTGGATCACAGCATACTGGAAAATTCTTAAAGAGATGGGAAAGCAGACCACCTTATCTGTGTCCTGAGAAATCTGTATGAAGGTCAAGAAGCAACAGTTAGAACTGGACATGGAACAATGGACTGATTCCATATTGGGAAAGGAGTATGTCAAGACTGTATATTGTCACCTTGATTATTTAACTTATATGCAGAGTACATCATGAGAAATGCTGGACTGGATGAAGCACAAGCTGGAAGCAAGATTGCCAGGAGAAATATCAATAACCTCAGATATGCAGATGACACCACCCTTATGGCAGAAAGCAAAGAAGAACTAAAGAGCCTCTTGATGAAAGTAAAAGAGGAGAGTGAAAAAGCTGGCTTAAAACTCAACATTCAAAAAACAAAGACCAGGGCATCTGGTCCCATCACCTCATGGCAAATAGATGAGGAAACAATGGCAACAGTGATAGAGTTTATTTTCTTGGGATTCAAAATCACTGCAGATGGTGATTGCAGTCATGAAATTAAAAGACGCTTGCTCCTTGGAAGAAAAACTATGACAAACCTAGACAGTGTATTAAACTGCAGAGACATTACTTTACTGACAAATGTTCGTCTAGTTAAAGCTATGGTTTTTCTAGTAGTCATGTATGGATGTGAGAGTTGGACTATAAAGAAAGCTGAGCAACGAAGAATTGATGCTTTTGAGCTGTGAGTATTGGAGAAGACTCTTGAGAGTCTCTTGGACTGCAAGGAGATCCAACCAGTCCATCCTAAAGAAAATCAGTCCTGAATATTCATTGGAAGGACTGATGCTGAAGCTGAAGGTCCAATACTTTGACCGCCTGATGCAAAGAACTGACTCATTGGAAAAGATCCTGATGCTAGGAGAGATTGAAGGTAGGAGGAGTAGGGGATAATAGAGGATGAGATGGTTGGATGACATCCTGACTCAATGGACATGAATCTGAGCAAACTCTGGGAGTTGGTGATGGACAGGGAAGTCCATGGGGTTGCAAAGAGTTGTAGACGACTGAGTGACTGAACTGATCTGACAATTGTGTTAGTTTCAGGTATACAGAAAAGTGATTCATATAGATATATTCTTTTTCAAATTCTTTTCCATGAGAGGTTATTATAAGATATTGAATATAGTTCCCTGTTCATCATAATAGGTCTTTGTTGGTTATCTGTTTTGTATACGCTAGTGTGTATCTCTTAATCCCAAACTCCTAATTTATCCCTCCCCACTGCTTTCCTCTTTCATAACCATGAGTTTGTTTTCTATGTCTGTGAAGCTATTCGTGTTTTGTAAATAGGTTCATTTGCATCATTTTTTTTTTAGATTACACATGTAAGCGATATCATGTGATATTTATCTTTCCCTTTCTGATTTACTTCTCTTAGTATGATAATCTCTAGGTGCATCCATGTTGCTGCAAATAGCAAGGTTTTATTTTCTATGGCTGAACAACACGGCATTGTATGGAATTGAGGTTTTTGGAGGTCCAGTAACTATTTCAAAGGTTACACCAAGAGGTGCTTAGTGTCTGACTCAAACAACAATGGGCCAACAATCAGTTGAAAGTAGCAGATTGTTTAGATTGGCAATACCATAATAATGACCTGGACCTTAGGCTGTGTGATTAGTCTTATTTTCCTTAAACATTAAGTTGGAATGATCTCTCTACAGGTCTCAAGGGTTCTTAAGTTTTGAGAGCAAGTTTCTAGCACTCCATGTACTCAAGAAATAAATCTTATCCTTGGACCTTTAGAACCATAGTCATTGATGTCTTTTGCCTCACTCAGGAGAGGAAATTAAAGTGTGTCACACTTTGCTTTACTGATGAAGGTGAGAAAATTGATAGGCCTGCTCAGAGAAGAAATCCAGAGAGGGTGGAATGGAGGGAGTTCTGAAAGGGGTGAAACATCTAAGTCACAGCCTTTGAGTAACCCCACCTTCAATTTCAGCACTCATCCTGTGGTGTCCCAACCACAGGACTAGTTGGGCTGAATAGTCAGGTCACACTGCTCATGGTTTTCAGCAAAGAGCAGCTTATAATTTCTTCTATCTTATTTCCCCAGACCCCACCTAGTTTATTTGTGTTCTGCACCAGCCCCCTCCTTCAGTTCCAGACGGAAGTCCCTTGGCAGTGTCCTGGCTCTTGAATTAGCATCAGGCTATGAAAGGCCTTATCCTAGAGCCAAAGGCTCTCACTGCTCTGCAGACCATGCACGATGCTCTTTGCTGAATGACTCACAATGCAATGTCTCACCTGACTGCTTGGAGTTCCCCAAGTGGAAACAGTGGCTTGAAATATGCTTGAATCTGGTGATGCCTGAATTCCCATTTCTTTTTTCCCTCTCTTTTCATTGTGTTGCCAAAATGCCATGGTTCCTCAACATGTGCTGCAACTATGAATTTTAATTTCATAATTAATGAAAATGTGTAAAAATGGGTGTAAAGTATAAATCTGACTTGTGATGCACAGACATATACAATTACACCTTATGTGGAACTTTATTAGCCCCTGGGGAAGCATGATCACACTTCTTCTTGTCCCTCCTTGGAGCAATAAGCCTCTTTTGTCTCAAAGTCTCTTCTTTTATTGTTCAGTCACTCAGTCATGTCCAACTCTGCAACCCCATGAAGAGGAGCATGCCAGGCTTCTCTGTCCTGCATGAACTCCCAGAGTTTGCTCAAACTCATTTCCGCTGAGTCAATGATGCCATCCAACCATCTCATCTTCTCTTGCCCCCTTCTCCCCCTGCCTTTAATCTTCCCCAGCATCAGGGTCTTTTCCAATGTCTTTTCTAATATTGTCTGTTTTTTTTTAAGTCCACAAGTTCTGATTTTAACATGATCAAATGCATTACTCTCCTCTATTCCCTAAATCTTCACTAGGATAAAGTATAGGTGTTTTTTCAAAAGCCCTAAACCCACCAGATGGAGACATCAAGAAAGGGCACGTTCTCAGGTGAGCAATCTCAGCTGCTGCTTGGAAGCCAGAGAGTGGAGCAGTGGCCACTGACTCAGCTCTGCAGGAGAACAGAGCAAGGGAAGGAGGCTGGTTCACTCTGAAACCCTGGAAAGTTTAGGATTTGGAGGCAGCAGCTATGTCAGAAGAGGAGGTGAAGAGCTGGGTTTGAAAAACAGAGCAACTTCTTTAGACTTGCATATGGGGCATTTCCTAAACCTCACTCACACACTACCTCTTTAACACCTCTCTCTTCAATAAAAATAAAAGACATTCAGAGAAGCACTATAATAGGAATGAAAGAGAATTAAAAAAAAAACAGTTGAACAGACAGATGGAAAAGGAGCTCTAGAGGAGAGAGACAGTGAGTGACTAGAAAAAAAAAAAAACCCTTTAAAAATGACAATATCCTCAGATAAAGAATGAAACTGGCAGGTGTGAAGAGAGGAAGCAGACAGAAGAGGAAGAACCCTGTTTTGCATACTCACCTATATGAGTATTTTAGGGGCAGGAGAGTCTTCAGAACTTTCTTGTTGTTTCATTTAATAGTGGTATTTAAATGCAATCAACTCTTCATGAACAAGAATGCAGAAATCATTATAGAAATTCAGCAGTCATGCATTGTGTCTAAATAACCTGTTTTGCTTCCTTTGAACATAGGCATTTGTTATCCTTCATCACATGGAGAACCAACCAGACTCGGTCAATAATGGCATATGCTTTTGTATAAGCTGATGAAATAGCTATGCTTTGTTTAATAAATCAAAGTCTAATTCAGCTTTAAATGAATTAACTTGCTGCTTTTTCTTGGTGATTGTGAGCAAGTGGTGCACGTGTGCTAAGTCACTTCAGTCACTGTCAGCTCTTTGCAACTCCATGGACTATAACCCGCCAGGATTTTCTGTCCATGGGTTTCTCCAGGCAAGAATACTGGAGTGGCTTGCTATGCCCTCCTCCAGAGGATCTTCCAGGCTCAGGGATCGAACTCGAGTTTCTTATGTCTTCTGTCTTGACGGATAGGTTCTTTACCCCAGCACCATCTGGTTTCGTGATCTGCCTCCACAATAGTATAGACTGTGTCAGCTAGCTTAGTTTCCCTGCCAAATCTCTCTCCCTCCTTCCTGAATCCCTCTAGAATTAGTCCCAAGGCTAAGGCCAACAGAGATAAGTGAGGCCCCAAAGGCGTACAATTTAGATGTTCACTGTCGTTTGCTGTTATGGTCTGAGACTTTTATTTTTATGACTGAAATTCCTGAGCCTTGATATCTTTGTCAGGTTTCAAAGAAAAAAGGTCTGAAAATGCACGTGATTTCTGACAGCTCTTCATTTCTCTAACCATTTTCAAATCTCCAAAGAGTTCTCAAACAAGTAGTTTACCTGACAGACCCTACTTTTCACCCATGCATTCATGCATGCCAAGTTGCTTTAGTCATGTCCAACTCCTTGGGATCCCATGGACTGTAGCCCTCCAGGCTTGCCTGTCCCTGGGATTCTTCAGGCAAGAATACTGGAGTGGCTTGCCATTGCCTACTTCAGGTTTTCAACACATAGTCCATACTATTTTCTGCGTCTGAAGTTTCCTAGTGGCTTAATTTACTCAAAATGATTGCCACCTTGCACAAATGAAATGCATGGAAATGTAGAAGGCCATACAGTGGCTTTCCCTCTGCTTTTAGACAACTATAACTGTTTTAGAGCTCCTCTTAACTCAATGCTTCAGTTCAGTTCAGTTCAGTCGCTCAGTTGTGTCCGACTCTTTGAGACCCCATGAATCCCAGCATGCCAGGCCTCCCTGTCCATCACCAACTCCTGGAGTTCACTCAGACTCACAGCCATCGAGTCGGTGATCCCATCCAGCCATCTCATTCTGTCATCCCCTTCTCCTCCTGCCCCCAATCCCTCCTGGCATCAGAGTCTTTTCCAATGAGTCAACTCTTCACATGGGGTGGCCAAAGTACTGGAGTTTCAGCTTTAGCATCATTCCTTCCAAAGAACACCCAGGGCTGATCTCCTTTAGAATGGACTGGTTGGATCTCCTTGCAGTCCCAAGTGACTATCAAGAGTTCTCCCCAACACCACAGTTCAAAAGCATCAATTCTTCAGTGCTCAGCTTTCTTCACAGTCCAACTCTCACATCCATACATGACCACAGGAAAAACCATAGCCTTGACTAGACGGACTTTTGTTGGCAAAGTAATGTCTCTGCTTTTGAATATGCTATCTAGGTTGGTCATAACTTTTCTTCCAAGGAGTAAGCATCTTTTAATTTCATGGCTGCAGTCACCATCTGCACTGATTTTGGAGCCCCCCAAAATAAAGTCTGTCTCTGTTTCCACTGTTTCCCCATCTATTTGCCATGAAGTGATGGGACCAGGTGCCATGATCTTAGTTTTCTGAATGTTGAGTTTTAAGCCAAATTTTTCACTTTCCACTTTCACTTTCCACTTTCACTCTCATAAAAAGGCTTTTTAGTTTCTCTTCACTTTCTGCCATAAGGGTTAGTCTATCAGGAATGATTAAGAAAGGGTGAGAAGAGAGGCATGTGCTAATAAATTTCAGTAAGCAAGTGTAGTGAGTGTTATTAATGAAAATCTTAGGGATATTTTCCCTCTCTGTGTATTCTGGCTTTTTATTTTAATTTGACTTCAATTGCTGAGGATGAGGTTTAGCATAATCCCTGGCTCTTGACATGCTATCACCCATCTGGACCTAGCCTTCTTTCATTCAGTCCCATCTATTCATTATTCGCTTACCTTCAGATGATGTAATGAACCATCGTGGATACTTCTCTAAAATAGAAATCAACAAGTATTTGTATCTACCTATGTGCTTCTTCCCTCTCCCATCTTCCCTTCTCCGTGAAAGGGACCCCCACCCTCAACTCTGTATTGATAATTTATATATATTTTAAATATCTAAATAGACTTCTCAAAATTGATATACATTTATACAATATAATGTTTAGTTTAATTTTTCTTAGACTTCATCAGACAGCTACCATATTCTGAGTAGTTTTCTGAGATTTTTTTCATTCAGTATTGGATCCCTAAAAGTTATCTAATAAATTGTTGTATAACATTTTGGGGTAATATTTCAGGTGTATAATATTTTGGGGTGAATTTATCTCTATGCTTTCTTTGTCTTTGAGTATTGGGAGTTTCTCCTGCACATTTTTGTGTTATCACCAATCTTACTATGAACCTTTGTGTACAAGATGTGTCTGTTCAAATTGTTCTCTACTCTAAAGTTACTGTTTTGCTTAATCCTATTTCTCCTCAAACATTTGCCCATTAATTTTAGCATTTTCCTGTATATTGTGCCTGCAACAATTATTACTATGTTGTTTGCCTAATGATGAGTTAGCATTTCCTTCACTACTTCTACATTTGTTAATTATGTTATTGTATTATAACAATATATTTAATAATATATAGTGTTATATACTAATATTATATTAATAAATCAATAACGAATAATAACACATTTTAATCATGATTATATTGTAAGGAAGAGCTATTTCTGCTCCTCCATTATAGTATATTTAATTATTTATTTGTCTTAGCACAGGTTCATGGATATTTATTTTATTTCTTTATTATCTTGTGATATTATCATTCAGCTAGTTCTGGTTTTGGCAAGTGATTGCTCATTCAGGAGTCTTCTGCACCCGTTTAAGTTGACCCATCCTTTTTTAAGCACTTTCTTATTTTCTTGCACTACAAGATATTCCAAGGACTGGGACTTGCTCCTTAGGAATCTTGTATTTTCCCTGACTTGGCCCTGGATAAATGACTTTTGTAAGGAATAACTGATTACTTTTGTTGAAGAGTGATGTTTAGAAACCAAAATCTGGGCACTATGTATGCTCATTGTGACTATCTCGTCACACTGCTCCTAGGTCTTTTCAGTGGACAGAATGAGGAGATGTGTGTACACATGCACGGATTCATATACATATATATGTTCCCTCAGCTTTGAGTAAATGAAGTGCTTGCTTCATGTCCAAATCTAACCCGTTAAATCACAATTTAATTTTCCCTTTGTCTCATGGAATCAACCTTGACACCCCAAGCTAGAAGGATATTTCACTTTTCTGAAACTGCAGAGACCTTCATCGATATCCTATATCCTTTTCCTCCCATGTGTGTGTCAGTCACTCAGTTGTGTTTGACTCTTTGTGAGCCCATGGACTGCACCCCTCCAGGACCCTCTGTCCATGGAATGCTCCAGGAAAGAATACTGAAGCTGGTAGTCATTCCCTTCTCCAGGGGTCTCCCCGACCCAGGAACTGAAGCCAGGCCTCCTGTATCACAGGCAGATTCTTTACCATCTGAGCTATCAGAGAAGCAACCCCCTCCACCTTTTGTTAATCTCTTCATTACACTTGATATTAGATTATAAGTGCTCTAAAAGAAGGATCCTATTTTAATGCTGTTTACATAGGACTTTTTATAGTTCTTTACATAGAGAATTGACAATAGAGCCACCTCTTATGGGAAATTACACATTTTAAAGCAGGCAATTATTTTCTTTGTGAAAATGAATTAATTTCAAAGAGAATTTTAGATCTCATTACAATAAGGCAGTTTAAGAGGAAACAAAATTAATAAAACATGTAGAAGAATGTTTGTAACATTTTAGGTACAAAATATGTGTGAATTCCTTCCCTGACCCTTAACAATACTACTTTCTCACAGAAGATCTTATAATGTAAGTCAATTAATCCATTCTAAAGAAGCAGCCAGCTTCTTATTCCCCTATTATGTCCCAGAAAGTTAAAAAGCCTTTAGAAAGTATTTAAAAAATTAACTCAGGACAGAATGGGTTAAACATTATAAACTATTCATTTTATAAATAAGGCTGAATATTTGTTTTGTTCATTTAATTATGAAAAATAATCCACATTGGCATTTTCTTCTTTCCTATTGAGATTTCATTTTTATATTTTTAGAATAATGGTTAAGTCAGACTCTTTAAATGATGTTTAATAAGCTCTCTCTCTCTCTCTCTCTTTTTTTTTTTTTCCCTTGCACAAGCTAGGCAGGAAGCCCAGCTGGCCATATTAACATATTGTCATCTCATCAAAATACTCCTGAGATGTATGAGTTTGTGAGTGTGTGTGGTTGTGAAGTTAAAAACCTTTTATTGTAGGCTCTAGTTTTCTTTATGATCTATCACTGAATTGGCAAACTATGCCATATAGACCATATTTCATCCCTAGGCCTACCAGAGATTCATTCAGTGAAACATTTTTATTACTTTGTGATTCTGATCTTATTTCCTGGTGTTAGACCATGTGATTGTTGATGACAAGGTTAAGAAATATACTGGCTTTAACAATTGCCAGAAAATCATTAGTTTGTGTTTTCTATTTGCCTCCTCTTCTCAGAGATGGGGTCATTTGACTCCACCATCAGCCCTTTAGAATCAATTTTGACCTCAAAAGCGAGAGATTTAAAGTGTTCACCACCCTATGGTGCGTGTGTGCATGCTCAGTGCCTCAGTCATGTCAGACTCTTTGTGATCCCATGGACTATAGCCCACTAGGCTCCTCTGTCTAAGGGATTTCCCAGGAAAGGGTACTGGAGTGGGTTGCCATTTCCTTCTTCACCACTCTCTGGTGGTTGGACTCAAATTCTGTCTTCTTGAGCTTTGAATGGTGCTGGGCCTCTGAATTTTTTTCCTGGGGCCAGATTCCCAAATTCCACTCCAGTCCTTGCTACTGAACCTCATCTTTTGCCCTGTCCCAGCAAACAGCCTAATCTCCAACTCTCTCTGAGACCTTGGAATCTGCCTCTCTTAGTATATAAATTCCAAAGGACAGGGGCTTGCTCCCCAAGAATCTCCTAAGCCATTCCTCAGACACCTGGTTGAATTTCTCAGAACTGCTAGAAACACTTTATACTACACAAACTGTGTTCAGACTCTAGGAGATGTAATTTTAATCCTGCTCAATTCAATTCAACTTAACAAAGATTTATTAACCAACTTCAGGGCCAGGTCTTATGCTAGAGTCTGGGAATATAAAGATAAATGACACAAAAGAATGCTTTTAAGGAGTTCCTTGTCTTCTTGAGGACATTGAGGTATAAATATTCTACAACCGTGTATGCTAAGAACTAGATATATATACATAATCAGAGAGAGGAACAGCTCTGTAGTCAACTATCTGGGAGGAAAACATGAAGATAATCAGCTTTCGTGTGTACTGACTGCATAAGCATCATGCCTGAATTTTTTCCTTCGACTATTAGAAAATATGGTAGATTGCATTATTGGCTCCATTTTATACCTATATCTATGTATATAGATATATACACTTTTTGACTAGACCGCAAGGGGGCAGTCACCTGCCACATCCCATAACTTTGGGAAATTAGTGGACATAATATAAGCAGGGGTGTGGGATGGAGTTGCACATTGGAGTTTGCGTTTTGTGCTGCTACCATTGCTAATAAGAGGTGCTCAGGGAATCTGCCAGTCCCCAGAGGGGACTGAAAGACACATGAAATAAAGTTACTCCACGTAAGCTATTTTGGTCAAGCTACCCAAGAGCAGCAACCCCAAATGACACACATAAGCATGAGAAAGCCCAGTTGAGATCAGCTCAGCCCTGGCCTCATGATCTATAAAACTTACATATCATAATTATAAAAATTAAATATCATTGTGTTCAACCCTTAGTTCTGCTGAAGTATTATGAAGGAAGAGTTAGCCACACAGGAATCACTGAAACTGTTGACCGATTTATTAGAGTTATATTTTAGAAACATCATCATTTTGACAATAATATTGACAGGGAAGAGATTAGAAGTGGACAGAAAAGACTAGATCACAGTATTTGGATAAGAGGTTGTAACAGTGAAAAACAGAATGAATTCAGGAGTGATATAAGATGTAGGTCACTATTGATTACAGTTGGAGGAGAAGATGGAGTTGAGAATGGCTTGTTGATTTCTGGGTTAGGTTACTGACAAAGTGGATGACTATAAACAGGAGTTCAGAAAGGTTTGTTAATGGACATGAAACAAGTCAGTAACCCAACCCCTTCTTTTTTTAAATTTTTTTTAATATATATTTATTTTAATTGGAGGCTAATTACTTTACAATGTTGTATTGGTTTTGCCATATCCATTCCCTTCTAAGCAGAAATAACTAGAGGTAGTGAATTCAGTCAAGTCTCGATGTTAATGTGTTAATGACCTGAGAACAAGACCTCCTGGCAGACATACTAACAGTGATTTTTGGTGGAAGATATCAAGGAATCTAACCTATTTTTCACGGTCTCCCTTGATTATTAACTATACACAAAACTTGAATTTAGAAATTTATAGATCATGGATGGCTGAAGTGGACAGACAAAACTAGATGACATTGTACAGGAGTGAGGGATGAAGACCATCTCCAAGAAAAAGAAATGCAAAAAGGGAAAATGGTTGCTTGGGGAGGGCTTACAAATAGCTGTGAAAAGAAGAGAAGCAAAAAGCAAAGGAGAAAATGAAAGATATACCCATTTGAAGGCAGATTTCTAAAGAATAGCAAGGAGAGATAAGAAAGCCTTCCTCAGTGATCAGTGCAAAGAAATAGAGGAAAACAATAGAATGGGAAAGACTAGAGATCTCCTTAAGAAAATTAGAGCTACCAAGGGAACATTTCATGCAAAGATGGGCTCGATAAAGGACAGAAACAGTATGGACCTAACAGAAGCAGACGAGATTAAGAACAGGTGGCAAGAATACACAGAAGAACTAAAGAAAAAAAAAAAAATCATCATGACCCGGATAATCACGATGGTGTGATCACTCACCTAGAGCCAGACATCCTGGAATGTGAAGTCAAGCAAGCCTTAGGAAGCATCACTACAAACAAAGCTAGTTGAGGTGATGGAATTCCAGTTGAGCTATTTCAAATCATGAAAGATGATGCTGTGAAAGTGCTGCACTCAATATGCCAGCAAATCTGGAAAACTCAACAGTGGCCACAGGACTGGAAGAAGTCAGTTTTCATTCCAATCCCAAAGAAAGGTAATACCAAAGAATGTTCAAACTACTGCACAATGGCACTCATCTCACATGCTAGCAAAGTAATGCTCAAAATTCTCCAAGCCAGGGTTCAACAGTATGTGAACCATGAACTTCCAGATATTCAAGTTGGATTTAGAAAAGGCAGAGGAACCAGAGATAAAATTGCTAACATCCATTGAATCATCAAAAAAAAGTGAGAGAAGTCCAGAAAAACATCTACTTCTGCTTTATTGACTATGTCAAAGCCTTTGACTGTGTGAATCACAAAAAACTGTGGAAAATTCTTCAAGAGATGGGAAAATCAGACCACCTGACCTGCCTCTTGAGAAATCTGTATGCAGGTCAGGAATGAACAGTTAGAACTGGACATTGAACATCAGATGTTTCCAAATTGGGAAAGAAATACATCAAGGCTGTATATTGTCACCCTTCTTATTTAAATTCTATGCAGAGTACATCATGAGAAACACTGAACTGGATGAAGCACAAGCTGGAATCAAGATTGCTTGGAGAAATATCAATAACCTCAGATGACACCACCCTCATGGCAGAAAGCAAAGAAGAACTAAAGAACCTCTTGATGAAAGTGAAAGAGGAGACTAAAAACATTGACTTAAAACTCAACATTCAGAAAACTAAGATCAAGGCATCTGGTCCCATCACTTCATGGCAAATAGATGGGGAAACAATGGAAACAGTGACAAGACTTTATTTTGGGGACTCCAAAATCACTGTAGATGGTGACTGCAGCCATGATATTAAAAGATGCTTGCTCCTTGGATGAAAAGTTGTTACCAACCTCGATAGCATATTAAAAAGCACAGACATTACTATGCCAACAAAGGTCCATCTAGTCAGAGTTATGGTTTTTCCAGTAGTCATGTATGAATGTGAGAGTTAGACTATAAAGAAAGCTGAGCACCGAAGAATTGATGCTTTTGAACTGTGGTGTTGGAGAAGACTCTTGAGAGTCTCTTGGACTGCAAGGAGATTCAACCAGTCAATCCTAAAGAAAATCAGTCCTGAATATTCATTGGAAGGACTGATGCTGAAGCTGAAACTCCAATACTTTGGCCACCTGATGAGAAGAAATGACTCATTTGAAAAGACCCTGATGCAGGGAAAGATTGAAGGCAGGAGGAGAAGGGAACAACAAAGGATGAGATGGTTTGATGGCATCACCGACTCAATGGACCTGAGTTTGTGTAAACTCTGGGAGTTGGTGATAGACAGGTTGGCCTGGCATGCTGCAGTCCATGGGGTCACAAAGTGTCAGACACAACTGAGTGACTGAACTGAAATGATGTCTGAAGACTGGAAAGTCATGTCATAGACTATTACTAACAATGTATGAAATGGGTATTTCTAAAATGGAAATGTGTCTCTGTGAGTAGTGTCTCCATATACATTGTTCAGGTGGCACTAGTGGTAAGAACCCATCTGCTAATACAGGAGTCATAGGAGACAAGGGTTTGATCCCTGGATCAGGAAGATCCCCAGGAGGAGGGCATGGCAGCCCACTCCAGTATTCTAGTCTGGAGAATCCCTGAACAGAGGAGCCTGGTGGGGTACATACAGTCCATATGGTCACAAAGAGTTGGACACAACTCAAGCAATTTAGGATACATGCATACATTGTTCAGAAAAAAATCTTCTCTATAAAACGTGAAACCAAAATTCAGGTAAATGGTAGAGAAAAGTGGTCTTCTGGGTACATGTGTCTCACTGTCTCAGATTCCTCCATGAACATTTCATCTGTGACTGGTGACTTCCTACTTCCTTTGTATTATTAAGTTTTGGTTTGGGGTAGAATCTATAATTTTATGAGTCTTCTTGGGCAATTCCACACCTTGTGTTCTCAAAACATGGATATCAGTGCTGGAGTGTGGACAGGGAGAGGTGCGAAAACTTGACTGAAGATGATGCAAATAAAGCAAAGAGAAGCCACCAACCAGGACATGGTACTTCACCTATTCATAATTAGTGAATATTCTCTCAAAGAAAGGCTCCTCCCAGTGGGTGTTAGCTACCTGACTATGTTAATGAACAAGGCTGGGGATTGACTTGTTAAGATAAAGGCTTTCTTTGATTACAATCTGAGAACACTGTGGATGGAGTGAGCACTGGAAATTGCCAGAAAGAGAGGGTGCAGTTCTCAGAAGTAAGAGATATTAGGCAAACAAACAATAGCTGGTCTTAATGAAATTCTCTGACTGGCACAAAGTTTTAATGTTCAGATAGATTTGATGTGAAGTCTTTTCTTGTTCTAGAATCACTTGAAGTGTTGTGTGTTTGCTGCTTTGCTCTTTATAATGGGCTTATGTTTTATTTCTCCCCAAGATATTATTAACTTCTTAAGAAAAGGAGTGTGTTGTACACCAGTGATTCTCAGAATAAACTCATACAAATCCCCAATAAAATGCAGATTCTGATTCACCATGTCTGGGTAGGAACCTGAGAATTTGAATTTCCAAACATCTCAGGTGTTGTGATACTGCTGGTCTATGACACCAGTCTAGCTCTAGAAAGATCATTTATCAGAGTATGAACATTTCACAGCTGTTTATTATGGGTCCTTAATTATAGGAATTATTCCCATGACTGCCTCCCATAAAGAAATTTCCCATTTGAGAAAAGCTTTCACAGTCTTTTCTTTCTTCCTTCTAGAGAGCAGAATAAATCAGAGAGAAACTCATGGAGCAAAACTATGCCTTCCTCCCTACTCACCACGAAGTGGCTGCTAGTTGTCTTGAAATGGAAATATGACTTCCTCTGATGGCAATATGTTAATTAGTTGTCCTCAGCAAACTAAATCGCATTCATAAAAAGGCTTTTTTGGAAAAGTACTTTTGACTAAATTTCAGGGCATCTAATTTGTCTTCCTTTTTCATGTCCTCTATTTCATAGTTCAGTTCAGTTCAGTTCAGTTGCTCAGTCGTGTCCGACTCTTTGCGACCCCATGAATTGTAGCACGTCAGGCCTCCCTGTCCATCACCAACTCCTGGAGTTCACTCAGACTCACGTCCATCAAGTCAGTGATGCCATCAAGCCATCTCATCCTCTGTCATCCCCTCTTCCTCCTGCCCCCAATCCCTCCCAGCATCAGAGTCTTTCCCAATGAGTCAGCTCTTCACATGAGGTGGCCAAAGTATTGGAGTTTCAGCTTTAGCATCATTCCTCCCAAAGAGCACTCAGGACTGATCTCCTTTAGAATGGACTGGTTGGATCTCCTTGCAGTCCAAAGGACTCTCAAGAGTCTTCCCCAACACCATAGTTCAAAAGCATCAATTCTTCAGCACTCATCTTTCTTCACAGTCCAACTTTCACATCCATCCATGACTACTGGAAAAACCATAGCCTTGACTAGACGAAACTTTGTTGGCGAAGTAATGTCTCTGCTTTAGAATATGCTATCTAGGTTGGTCATAACTTTCCTTCCAAGGAGTAAGCATCTTTTAATTTCACGGCTGCAATCACCATCTGCAGTGATTGGGCACAGGTAAAATCTCCCCAGCCTTGGGGTCCTTGTTCATGTATATAATACCCATCTGCCCTGTTGATTTAGAGATGGTATCATTTACTGGATTTTGCTATTATTTACTTATTTCCATTCTTGACTTGTCTCCCCTAGAAAGTGTTAAGCTCTTGGAAGTCATGGGTGGTAATACCAACATTTACATCAATTAAGAAACAAATACTTAACTATGTGTCAGGTATCATCCCATGGATTTTCTGTACAATATTTCACACAATATTCTCAACACATTTATTATGCCTATTTCACAGATGAGAAAAAAAGAAGCTTAAAGGGGATTAAAAATATACCTGAGACAGTTGCCACTCAATAAACATTCTCTGGTGCTTTACAGGTGGCTCAGAGGGTAAAGAATATGCCTGCAATCCAGGAGACAAGACTCAGGAGATATGGGTTTGATTCCTGCATTGGGAAGATCCCTTGGAGGACGGCATGGCAACCACTCCAGTATCCTTGCCTGGAGATCACATTGACAGAGGAGCCTGTTGGGCTACAGTCAATAGAGTTGTGTAGAGTCATATTTGGCTGAAGTAACTGAGCACACATGCACTCATGCACCTATTCTCTATTTCTTCTCTTGCACAGAATCACAGTTACATTTGGGGCAGCAACGTGGTTAACTACAAGATTCCCTTTCCCAGCCTCTCTTGAAGCTACGTTTGCATGTGTCTAGGGCATTGTAAATGTAAGTCCAAGCGCAGTAGAGAACATGAAGATGTGTAAAAGAAGCCGAGATGATGAGGAGAGAAACATTTTTTGAGAAAAACATTTATCACTCTTCTGACTTCTTTCCTTCTTCAGGCCTTGTGTGAGAGAGTCAAAGTCGCTCAGTCATGTCAGATCTTTGCAATCCCATGAACTATACACTCCATGGAATTCTCTAGGCCAAAATACTGGAGTGAGTAGCCTTTCCCTTCTCCAGGGGATCTTCCCAGCCCAGGGATTGAACCCATGTCTCCTGCATTGCAGGCAGATTCTTTACCAGCTGACCCACAAGGGGGTGATTATTTAATGGCTTCAAGCTCTGGTAGATGACCTTGGGATGAAGGCTACCCACTGGCAAGTTGTAGCAAAAAAATAGGAAGAAAATGAGTCCTTGGTGATCAGGAAGCTACATTTCTCGTACAGCACTACTAGCTGTAGACTTCTGTTAGATGAGAGAGAAGTTAATTTCTACCATTTCAGTCATTTGGATTTTCACTTACTCATAGCCTTGCCTAATCCTAGGTGAAGCACAGCTTCAGAGATATCACTGAGATTCAGTTCTATATGTATATTTTCTTCCTACTCTCAGTGCCTGGTCCCATGATACACACATTATATGTACTTCTTAGCTAGGAAGAAAAATGAACTTCTTGTTGAGAAGAAAAAAAAAAACAGTATATTTTCTGTATTCAAATATCCCGTCCCAGAATTTCCTTGGAAGAAAAGCTATGACAAACTTAGTGTGTAAAAAAACAGAGACATCACTTTGCCAACAATGGTCCATATAGTCAAAGCTATGGTTTTTCCAGTAGTCATGTGCAGATGTGAGAGTTGGACCATAAAGAAGGCTGAGCACTCAAGAACTGATGCTTTCAAACTGTGATGCTGGAGAAGAAGACTCTTGAGAGTCCCTTGGATTGCAAGGTGATCAAACCAGTCAATCATAAAGGAAATCAACCCTGAATATTCACTGGAAGGACTGATGTTGAAGCTGAAGCTCCAGTACTTTGGCCACCTGATATGAAGGGCCAACTCATTGAAAAAAACTCTGATGCTGGGAATGATTGAAGGCAGGAGAAAGGGGCAACAGAGGATGAGATAGTTGGATGGCATCATTAACTCAATGGACGTGAGTTTGAGCAAACTCTGGGAGATAGTGAAGGACAGCAAAGCCTGGTGTGCTATAGTTCATGAGGTTGCAGAGTCAGACACAACCTAGTGGCTGAACAACAGCAACAATAATTTTGGTTGCAAACAACCTGGCCTGGACAACCTGGTAGAGAGGGGACTGGGTTGCATTTGCCTCTGGAGATACAGACTGCTTTTTGGGTGATCGTAGCCCCTTTCTCTAGTTGTGGTTCAAAGTAGCTGTTTTCAGTGAACCTGAGTGTGCTCTGAATCCTTGCTATTGGGGTTTCAAGTCCATGGGGTTACAAAGAGTCAGACACAACTGGGGTTACAAAGAGTCAGACACAACTGAGCGACTAAACAACAACAGAATTTCCTTGCAGATCCAGCAGGTCGAAGCTGGGAATACAATGATGCTCCCCCCAAATAATTAGAAAATGTAGTAAATATATTTCTTGAAGACTGGAAATGCTTTTCAAGATTCATATTTCGTTTACTGGTGTTCCTGCACTCTACATTTTTGTCATTTGCAATCCAGACATTTGAAGTTGCCATTGTCATTTGTACATTGATTTGGCAAATATTTATAAAACATCTGTTGTACACCAGAAGCTATTTAGTTACTGGGGACAGAAGAGTGAACAAAATAGACAATATTCCTCATATTCCTGATAAAATAGACAATATTCATTTTTGTGTGGGAGGGTATGGGGCGAGGACAAATAATAAACAGTATGTCATTTAGTATATTTTTATGGAGAAAATAAAGTGGAGTAAGGTGGATAGTACTGCCAGGATGGGGAAAATTGCCTAAAATAGATAGGAGAGCAAATTAAGAAATATTTGCTTTCTCCTTTTTTAAACACCTTTTAATTAATTAATTTTTGGCTTTCTCTCATTGCGGTGAGTGAGGGCTATCCTCTAGCTGCAGTGCGTGTGAAACAGAGCAAGGCCCTGTGGTCCTTGCCACCCCACCATGTCCTCCCCCTGCCTTTTGTCTGTGGAAAACTTTGGTCAAAGAATAAGTTTAATCAGAGAAATGAGAAATGAAGAAACAAAGAGAACAGTCAAAGGAAACCAAATAATAATAATATAGTCATTAAGCATAGTCAAAGACCTTTAGTTCCTTCTCAAGGACTAGATAATATTATGAGCCAATTCCTGTGAACTGGCTTATAGATACTTAAACCACAAGTTGAGGAAGTTAACTACATGATGACCAGACTGTCCCCATGACATCAGCTGCCACAATTCTGAGAACTGGCCTCAAAGAAAAGGAAACAATCGGGCCCTGGAACTGAAGATTCAGTTCAGTTCAGTTCAGTCACTCAGTCGAGTCAGACTCTTTGTGACCCTGTGAATCGCAGCACGCTGGGCCTCTCTGTCCATCACCAACTCCCAGAGTTTACCCAGACTCACGTTCATCGAGTCAGTGATGCCATCCAGCCATCTCATCCTCTGTCATCCCCTTCTCCTGCCCCCAATCCCTCCCAGCATCAGAGTCTTTTCCAATGAGTCAACTCTTCGCATGAGGTGGCCAAAGTACTGGCTAAAGCCTTCAGCTTTAGCATCATTCCCTCCAAAGAATTCCCAGGGCTCATCTCCTTCAGAATGGACTGGTTGGATCTCCTTGCAGTCCAAGGGACTCTCAAGAGTCTTCTCCAACACCACAGTTCAAAAGCATCAATTCTTCGGCACTCAGCCTTCTTCACAGTCCAACTCTCACATCCATACATGACCACAGGAAAAACCATAGCCTTGACTAGACGGACCTTAGTCAGCAAAGTAATGTCTCTGCTTTTGAACATGCTATCTAGGTAGGTCATAACTTTCCTTCCAAGGAATAAGCCTCTTTTAATTTTATGGCTGCAATCACCATCTGCAGTGATTTTGGAGCCCCCCAAAATAAAGTCTGACACTGTTTCCACTGTTTCCCCATTTATTTCCCATGAAGTGATGAACTGAAGATTAACTATACCTAAAACAATCAAGATGACATCAGTCAGACCACCATTGACCAATTTCAAGATGACTGACAGATGACTGTGCCTTTTCTGCATGTGGCCCCCCCACCCCCACCCCCAGTTGTCACCATCTGAAATAAGGCAAACTTTCCTTTCCACTAACCTGGCTTGTTTATTGGCTTTTAAGTGGTGAGCAGCTGGACCCCTTAGCCTTTAGGCAACATGGGGGCTTCTTGTGGTGGTGGGTTCTCTTTTTACAGCTCTAGGCACGTGGACTGCAATGGTTGTGGCACACAGGCTCAGTTGCCCTGCAGCATGTGAAATCTTCCTGTACCAGGAATTTAACCTATGTTCCCCTGTACTGGCAGGCAGATTCTTTACCACTGGACCACCAGGAAAATCTTATTTTCCATATATAACTGCCAACAAATGTTTTTAGTTTGAGAATTAACATATATCCTATTGACAGAGATTGATATAGTTCTGAGAAGTTTCTGCTTTATTCTTGACAACTTAAAAAACTTTCTTGAGACTTGCCTGAACATCTGTTGTCCACCAGTCCCAATTGGACAGTAACTGATTTGCTTTTTCTTTTCTTTCTGCTGTGAATGTGAATGTCAGTCCATCAGGAGCTCAAGTATCTCATTCCTTAAGTGAAACTGTACCCTATTAAACCAATTTGAAGGAGAGAATGAGAATCAATGAATAATTAGGTGTGCACGGGTTGGTGTGTGCCTGTCCCAAGTGTGTACATATATTCGAAATGAGAACTGCAGGACAATCCTGATATTTATTTGGTCAAAAGACTTATATTCCCAAATGTTCAACCCTAATTCCTCTCAGTCCTCTTAAAATATAAATTTGGGCCCAATAGTCTGCGGTCTGTGATGTTAACAGAGGTGGAAAGAGAAGCAGGATGGAATCTGAAAGTAATGGAAGGAAACGTAGTGAGGTGGCTGCTAAATGTTAGATATGAAGATAGATGACGCAGCCCTTTCCATTTTGATTTCATTTTCTTCATCTATTGATCAAGTGAGATTCCAGATGATCTGTAGTTCAGGTACTTCCTAGAAATAACAAATCCAGGGCTAATAGTCCTTGTCTTTGCCCTAGGACTGAAACCCATCTGCCTAGCACAAACCAACAGAAACCAACTTTCCTGTCATTATCATAAGCCTCTTAGAAGCTTATGGTGACTGGTAATATTTATCATTGGAATTAAAGCTAATTAAGTCTCATTGCTAATCTGGAAATATGGGTACTTCTAGGACAGTATGCTGAAGAGGACTGCAAAAGGAATTTTGAGTCTGTGATATATAAATCACTATATATACCATTGCTGTATCATTATTCCCTGGTCTGGTTTCTCAAAATCTAATTGTACCCTAAGATCTGATAGTTTGCTGTTTCCTGTTAATGAGACAATTAGTAATAAATATTTTTATTAGTCTTATAGTGATTCAAGAGTAGACGATTAATTGAAGAAAAGGTCTCAGGAGAAAAAGAATGAGGAAACCGAATTAGAATAGGACAAATAAAGTAAGCAAGGACATGGTCTCAGCTGAAATCTGGTCTTGTTTGATCACACAGGGAGCTCTGGAGCATGAGGTGTAACATTCTCCCCCAGTCTTTTGTATCCCACCCCTGTGCCCATCAGTTGCTGACTGTGTGGTGTCCTTATTCTGTGGGTTTATAACCTCCCACAGAAGATGGCTCCCATTGACTGAAGGCAACTCTATCCTGCTGGGAGCCACTGACAACCAGTATTTAAAGAAGTTGGTGCATGGGAGCACCAGCCTGATGGTAGGATCAGAAAGCATCCACCACACTCCCTTTTCTCTTTTCCATCTGGGAAAACTTCCTGCTTGCCTTCTTCTGTAGTATTTTTTCATATCCCCTTTCATTTTTCCTTAGTACTCATGCTCTTCTTTGTTCCACTCCTAAAAGTTATGAATGACTGCATTATTCCTTGAATAACTGACCCAACCTGTGAAGGAGTAATGGTATCATTACTTTTTTGATCAAAGCACAGTGTCCTGGGACCCTTTTGGTGTTGTGCAACTGACAACAGTATTCTAAGTCTACCTGTTTTGGCTTCTATTGGCTCTGCTATAAACAGTTTGGAATAGGAACTGTCATGTTTGTCTTTCTTACTTCCAGCCTCTAGTGTGGTTCCTAGCACAGAGCAGACATTCAGTGAAAGCTAATGAGTAACTGAACAAATGGTGGAGGTGAATTTTGAGATATGAACCTTCACTGTGTGAATCCTAAGATTCAAAAAGACTTAAAAGGTTTTGAAGGTCAGGCAAGTAATGTAAATGAGTGAAAGAGTGGTTGGAGAGCCCATACAGCATCCCACGTGGCAACAACTAATCAAATAGTGGGAGCTGGTTGGGAATGCTGGCCTAGATGTTTTGGTATTTTTTGTCAAAAAAAAAAATCTAGAAATGTCTTTGTTTTTGAATGTTATCAACTAACTTAAAAGCAAATAACTCCATACTGGTGAGAATGGCCATCATCAAAAAGTCTACAAATAATAAATGCTGGAGAGGATGTGGAGAAAAAGGAATCCTTTTGTTGTTGGTGGGAATGTAAATTGGTATAGCCACTGTGGAGAACAGCAACTGTGAAAGTTCTTTAAAAACAAAAACAAAAAACTAAAACTAGAGCTCCCCTTTATCCAACAATCTTAGTCCTGGGCATCTATCCAGAGAAAACTATACTTCAAAAAGATATATTCACACTAATATTCATAGCAGCACTATTTAAAATAGTCAAGACACAATTTAGGAAACCACCTAAATATCCATCAACAGAGGAATGGATAAAGAACATGTGGTTACATACATGCAATGGAATATTACTCAGCCATAAACAGAATGTTGTTGTTTAGTCCTTAAGTCATGTCTGACGCTTTTGTGACCCTATGGACTGTAACCTGACAGGCCTCTCTATCCATGGGATTTCCCAGGCAAGCAAACTGAAGTGGGTTGCCATTTCCTTCTGCAGGGGATCTTCCCAAACCATGGATCAAACCCTCATCTCCTGTATCACAGGTAGATCATTTACCACTGAGCCACCTGGGAAACCACTATAAAAAATGAAATATTGCCATTTGCAGCAGCATGGATGTACCCAGAGATTACCATACTAAGTGAAGTAACTCAGAGGAAGAGAAATATCATATGATATCACTGATACACGGAATTTCTAAAAAATTATACAAATGAAGTTATTTACAAAACAGAAGAAAGTCCACAGACATGGAAAACAGTGAGTATAGTTACCAAAACAGGAAAGCAGGGTGGATAAATGAAGAGTTTTGGATGAACACTTACACACTACTGTATAAAAAGGTAACCAACAAGGATCTACTGTATAGCACAGGGAGCTATCCTCAATATCTGTGATAACCAAATGAGAAAGGAATCTAAAGCAGAATGAGTAGAATGAGTATATGTGCAACTGAATCATTCTGCTATACACCTGAAACTAACATGTTGTAACACTGTAAATCAACTACACTTCAGTAAGAAAAAAAAAAATCAAACAACTAGCATTGTTAGGACCAAGCAATGTGTTTATGAACTGAACTTCACATGAAACCTTTCAGCTTTGTCCTCTGCATTGGAGCATGTCCTTATTGATGATTACCATTTTGTTTTTCCTGTTGGATTAATAACATAAAATGAAGAAATGGACAGCAATATTCTCTATCATCTTCTACTAATCAAAAGTAGCTCAAACAAGAGCAACTTTTTTCCCTCCAAGGAAACTCACTTTTGAGGCATTTTCTGTACCAGTGACACCTTCTTATCTTCCTTTCTTTACTCCTGTCTATGCTGCTGCTGCTGCTGCTGCTAAGTCGCTTCAGTCGTGTCTGACTCTGTGCGATCCCATAGATGGCAGCCCACCAGGCTCCCCCGCCCCTGGGATTCTCCAGGCAAGAACACTGGAGTGGGTTGTCATTTCCTTCTCCAATGTATGAAAGTGAAAAGTGAAAGTGAAGTCGCTTAGTCGTGTCCGACTCTTAGTGACCCCATGTACTGCAGCCTACCAGGCTCCTCTGCCCATGGGATTTTCCAGGCAAGAGTACTGGAGTGGGGTGCCATTGCCTTCTTCCATACTTACATGTTATTGTTCTTAGGGCTTCAATTCCTCTGCCATCTTGTGACCTCTTCTAGAAACCTTGAGATTGTCTATGATTATACTTCAAAAGGGGTCTGAGAATACCTATAAACTTTTTTGCAAAATTGTGTGTATGTATTTATGTTCATGTTTATGAGGAAGAATTTGTAATTTCTATTAGATTCTAAAAGTAGTAGCCCTTGTCCTGGGTTATTTTATTCACTGTTGAAGCCTCATCTACATTTGGCTCTCTTACAGTTACATCATAATATGTTCCCTTCCCTTCATCTAAAAATATTTTAGTGGATCCTCACTGCCTTCAAAATAAAATGCAGATTTGTTTTGAGCACTTGCACCCTCTGTTTCACCAACTGTAACTATTCACAGTCTCAAGTTCACTCCTGCTTCCATGTATGCACATATCTCACTGACCTTCTATCACTTCTCACCTGTAAGCACATCAGTTCACTTCAGTGCTCAGTCGTGTTTAACTGTTTGAGACTCCATGGACTGCAGCACACCAGGCTTCCCTGTCTATCACCAATTCCTGGAGCTCACTCAAACTCATATCCATAGAGTCAGTGATGCCATCAAACCATCTCATCCTCTGTTTTCCCCTTCTCCTCCTGCCCTCAATCTTTCCCAGCATCAGGGTCTTTTCAAATGAGTCAGTTCTTTGCATCAAGCGGCCAAAGTATTGGAGCTTCAGCTTCAGCATCAGTCCTTCCAATGAATATTCAGGACTGATTTTCTTTAGGATGGACTGGTAGGATCTTCTTGCAGTCCAAGGGACTCTCAAGAGTCTTCTCCAACACCACAGTTCAAAAGCATCAATTCTTTGGCGCTCAGCTTTCTTTATAGTCCAGCTCTCACAACCATACATGACTACTGGAAAAACCATAGCTCTGACTAGATAGACCTTTGTCGGAAAAGTAATGTCTCTGCTTTTTAATATGCTATCGAGATTGGTCATAACTTTTCTTCTGGAGGAGCAAGTGTCTTAATTTCATGGCTGCACTCATCACCTGCAGTGATTTTGAAGCCCAAGAAAATAAAGCCTGTCACTGTTGCTACTGTTTCCCCATCTATTTGCTATGAAGTGGTGGGACCAGCTGCCATGATCTTAGTTTTTTGAATGGTGAGTTTTAAGCCAACTTTTTCACTCTCCTTTTTTACTTTCATCAAGTTTCTTTAGTTCTTCACTTTCTGCCATAAGGGTACTGTCATCTGCATCTGAGGTTATTGATATTTCTCCTGGAAATCTTGATTCCAGCTTGTGCTTCAGCCAGCCTAGTATTTTGCATGATGCATTCTGCATATAAGTTAAACAAGCAAAGTGATAATATACAGGCTTGAGGTACTCCAAATTGGGACTGGTTCCAAATTTGGAACCAGTCTGTTGTTCCATGTCCAGTTCTAACTGTTGCTTCTTGACCTGCATACAGATTTCTCAGGAGGCAGGTAAAATGGTCTGGTATCCTCATTTCTTTAAGACTCTTCCACAACTTGTTGTGATCCACACAGTCAAAGACTTTGGCATAGTCAATAAAGCAGAAGTAGATGTTTTTCTAGGACTTTCTTGCTTGTTCAATGATCCAACAGATGTTGGCAATTTGATCTCTGGTTCCTCTGCCTTTTCTAAAACAAGCTTGAATATCTGGAAGTTCATGGTTCACATACTATTGAAGCCTGGCTTGGAGAATTTTGAGCATTACTTTACTAGCATGTGAGCTGAGTGCAATCGTTCAGTAGTTTGAAAATTCTTTGGCATTACCTTTCTTTGGGATTGGAATGAAAACTGACCTTTTTCAGTCCTGTGGCCACTACTGAGTTCTCTAAATTTGCTGGCATATTGAGTGCAGCGCTTTCACAGCATCATCTTTCAGGATTTGAAATATCTCAACTGGAATTCCATCACCTCCTCTAGCTCTTTTCTTAGTGATGCTTTCTAAGGCCCACTTGACTTCACATTCTAGGATGTTTGGCTCTAGGTGAGCGATCACACCATCGTGATTATCTGGGTCATGAAGATCTTTTTTGGTATAGTGCTCCTGTGTATTCTCACAAACTCTTCTTAATATCTTCTGCTTCTGTTAGGTCCATACCATTTCTGTCCTTCATTGCACCCATCTTTGCATGAAATGTTCCCTTGGTATCTCTAATTTTCTTGAAGTGATCTCAGTCTTTCCCATTCTATTGTTCTTCCTCTGTCTTTACATTGAACACTGAGAAAGGCTTTCTTATCTCTCCTTGCTATTCTTTGGAACTCTGCATTCAAATGGGTATATCTTTCCTTTTCTCCTTTGCCTTCAGCTGCTCTTTTTTTCTCAGCTATTTGAAAGGCCTCCTCAGACAGCCATCTTGCCTTTTTGCATTTCTTTTTCTTTTGAATGGTCTTGATCCCTGTCTCCTGTACAATGTAATGAACCTCCATCCATAGTTCTTCAGGCACTCTATCTATCAGATCTAATCCCTTGAATCTATTTGTCACTTCCACTGTATACAATCATAAGGGATTTGATTTAGGTCATACCTGAATGGTCTAGTGATGTTCCCTACTTTCTTCAATTTAAGTCTGAATTTGGCAATAAGGAGTTCATGATCCAAGCCACAGTCATCTCCTGGTCTTGTTTTTGCTGACTATATAGAGCTCCATCTTTGGCTGCAAATAATTTAATCAATCTGATTTCAGTATTGACCATCTAGTGATGTCCATGTGGAGAGTCATCTCTTGTGTTGTTGGAAGAGGGTGTTTGCTATGACCAGTGGATTCTCTTGGCAAAACTCTGTTAGCCTTTGCCCCACTTCATTTTGTATTCTAAGACCAAAGTTGACTCTTACTCCAGTCTTTGGAGTAATTTTTGATTTCCTTCTTTTGCATTCCAGTCCCCTATGATGAGGAGGCCCTGATTTTTTGGTGTTAGTTCTATAAGGTCTTGAAGGTCTTCATAGAACCATTCAACTTCAGCTTCTTTGGCATTAGTGGTTGGCATAGACTTGGATTACTATGATATTGAATAGTTTGCCTTGGAAACGAACAGAGATCATTCTGTCATTTTTGAGATTGCACCCAAATACTGCATTTCAGACTCTTTTGTTGACTATGAGGGCTACTCCATTTCTTCTAAGGGATTCTAGCCCACAGTAGTAGATATAATGGTCATCTGAATTAAATTCTCCCATTCTGGTCCATTTTAGTTCACTGATTCTGAAAATGTTGATGCCACCGACCCATATGCACATAGATGGCTCATATTCATCCTTGGGAAGATTTTGATCTAGCAGCAGATTCTAAGACAAGGATGCAACTGTTAGAGTTTATTTGGGAGTTAATGCCAGAAAGCACAGGTAAAAAGCCAGGATGGAAGAAATCTTGTGAAAGGATTATTATCAAGCCAGTTGCCACTGTGGGCAATTAGCAAAATTCCATCCCACTGATGACCTCTAGGAGACAACATAGAACAACTCTAGAGCTAGCTATGAAGCAAAAAAGGTAAGGTATTTATGCAACAGCTCCTGGAAGTCACTGATCTTGGGGGGGACTTCCTGCAGCAACTGTGTGTGTCCCATGGCTGAGAAAAAAAAGCTGTCAAGTGTTGTGTCTTAGGTTTTCCCTCCAAATAGCTTGTAGCATAGAAATGAATGCTGAGGGTACATGGGCAGGGTAATGTCAGTTTCACTACAAAATCTGAGCTGTACAGACTCCCCTGTAAACATACCCAATCAAAGTAAACTAAGCCAAGAGACATTCTCAAAAGATCATTCTCCCTCACTTGAGTTATGTAACTCTTTATTTGTCCTCTTAGTGACCTATGACAACGTCTATAAATATATTAGCTACATAATTGAGAAAATATTTATTAAACTGATGCCCCAGACTGGGTATTGTGCTAGGCAATGAGGACGTAGCAGCGAAAATGGCAGGTGTCCAACCATCAATTACAGGAGTGATGACTATCATACAACAATAACTAGTTGACTATTTGTCTGCATCCAAGACTAAACACTATCTTTTGTGCATTAATTCTCAGGCCTTACTCATTATCTGGCACAGAGTGTACAGTCAATAAATGCTGATCAGTGATGAGTGAATAAATGAAGTACATTCTTCAGGCTTGCCTGAAGCCTTTCATTTGGAAATGTGAGCATGTGGAACAATTCCAAGTTGAACTGGGCATTGAAATTCTACCAATAAGCACAGATCTGGGAAATCACTGCCTTATTTTGGACATGTCACCTTGACTGGAGGCTTTAGCAATCCATACCTAGCTGTAACCCAGAAGGAACGTTCCATACAATTGCAAATAGCATGGATTTGGTTTTTTTTCAGTAAACTCAAAGCAAGTCAACTTTGCAGGCAGAATCACTGCAATTGATCAGCTGTAATTAAATTCAGGCCTAACAGACAGACTTTTAATCTTTAAAGTAATTCCCAAAGTGAAAGGTATCTACCCTGGTAACCCAGCTCCAGCATCTTCCTAGAGAATCCCATGAACAGAGGAGTTTAGCAGGCCACAGGCCATGGGGTCACAAAGAGTGAGACACAACTGCAGTGATTCAGCGCACATGCATGCAAACCAGAGTAGAATCACTGCCTGACCTTCTGGTGAAGGGAAGTGCAATATAATATATGGAGAACTTCCTTGATTATTTTATCTTTTATAACTGAATTTTTCTTAAGAAGAAATGCAGTCTAACATAAAAAGTCTAAAGAAATATTTTCAGACAAGAATGGAAGTTCCATCATGTTTGTCTAGAGGCTTGTTAAGAGTCACACAATCAAAGACAGTGCTGAAGAAAAAGGCATTTGAATTATTCTACAAATATAACTCTACTCTTTATTTCCACTTACTACTATTTTTCTGGAGATGTCTTGATATGCAAATAAGCTCATTTTACTAAACAGTGTTGTGATCGAGTGAGCCACCTGTTGGTCATTGCTGACAACTGAACCATAATTGGGTTACGATTTTGTTTTCCACATGACTTGCTGCTGGAATACACTGCAGAGCACTGGTTATTGAACTTTGATGTGTTTCAGGATCACCTGAAGAACTAATAAAGAATACACAGGACTGTGTTTCTTGTAGCAGGACAGGGACTGGCTCTTTGTATTTTTACCAAGTTCTCACACCCACTGAAGATTAAGAATCACTGCTATTCATTGTTTATTCCCTAAGTCATGTCAGATTTTTGTGACCCCATGGACACAAAAGGATCCTCTGTCTATGGGATTTCCTAGACAAGAATACTGGAATGGGTTGCCATTTCCTTCTCCAGGGGCTCTTCCCAATCCAAGGCTCAAACCCATGTCTCTTGCATTGGCAGGTGGATTCTTTACCACTGAGCCACCTGGGGAGCCCTAATTACTGCTACGGATTTTCTCAGATATTTTGAGCAATTATTTTATGCAGAGCACCTATGAAAAAGTTTTAGACATTGGATCTTCCCAGATGGTGCAGTGGTAAAGAGTTTGCCTGCAGGAGACACAAGAGGTGTAGGTTCAATCCCTGAGTCAGTATATCACTAAAAAAAAAAAAAAAAAAAAAAAGATTATCAAAGAAAATCAAAAGTGTAACTTGCAAAAACAAGTGGAAGCAATTCAAGTATCAGTCTAATGACGAATTAGCATTTCCTTTTGTATTAATGCAGAAGAAACTATAGTTGAATTGTGTACCAAATGCTCATGGGAAACCTGCAAATTATTCTCAGAATAGTGGCCTATTAAATACTGATCAAGGCTACAACCTTCCTTTATTTTTAGCCCTCCTCTGCTTTCTTGCTTAAATTCTAACTTTAAATCAGTGCCATGCACATTCAATATCCAACTTCTTTTCCAACCCATAGTTCTTTTTCTGATAATTTAAATTATTTTTTTATCTAAAAGCCATTTATTGAATTATTTTTATTTCATTAAAAATAAAATAGGTCGTATTACAGATGGAGACTTTAGATCAAAAAATGATTTCTGTCTGTAGAAAACTTTTAAAAAGTACAAACCTCAGCATTAAAGGACTTGGTTCAAATATGGAAAATGTTAGTTCAGCGTACACTGAAAAAATTCTAAAAAATAGTAAACGTTACCACTTCAAACTTACTAGAATGGTTAAAAACAAAAAAGATTGATCACACCAAATCTTGGTGAGGATGTAGAGCTACTGGTACTGTTTGGAATGTAAAATGGTATGATCAACTTGGGAAAAAGTCTTTTATAAAGTTAAAACATTGATGGTTATGATACAGTAAGTGCCCTCGTGGGAGAAAGTACCTGCAAGAGAAATGAAACACATGTCCAGAAAAAGACTTATGAAGCATCTTCATAAAACTTTATTAATAATAGCCCAAACCTGAAAACAACTCAAATACCCATCACTTTGAAATGGTGAAGTAACTATGCTGTTCTCAAATAGTGGACTACTAGTCAGCAACACATAAGGATCAATTTCTAAGGCAAAACGGTACAGATGACTATCACAGTCATTATGCCAAGGGAAAAAAGATATAACTGAGGAGGTGATGTGTAATTTCATTTATAAGAAGTTTTAAAAGAGGCAAAACTAATATACAGTGATAGATCAGCTCAGAGGTTGCTCTTTGGATTGATTAATTGGAAGCACGTGATATTGCAATAATAGATGGGGAAACAGTGTCAGACTGTATTTTTCTGGGCTCCAAAGTCACTGCAGATGGTGATTGCAGCCATGAAATTAAAAGATGCTTACTCCTTGGAAGGAAAGTTGTGACCAACCTAGATAGCATATTCAAAAGCAGAGACATTACTTGCCAACAAAGGTCCGTCTAGTCAAGGCTATGGTTTTTCCTGCGGTCATGTATGGATGTGAGAGTTGGACTGTGAAGAAGGCTGAGCACCGAAGAATTGATGCTTTTAAACTGTGGTGTTGGAGAAGACTCTTGAGAGTCCCTTGGACTGCAAGGAGATCCAACTAGTCCATTCTAAAGGAGATCAGTCCTGGGTGTTCTTTGGAAGGAATGATGCTAAAGCTGAAGCTCCAGTACTTTGGCCACCTCATGCAAAGAGTTGACTCATTGGAAAAGACTCTGATGCTGGGAGGGATTAGGGGCAGGAGGAGAAGGGGACGACCGAGGATGAGATGGCTGGATGGCATCACCGACTCGATGGACATGAGTTTGAGTGAACTCCGGGAGTTGGTGATGGACGGGGAGGCCTGGCGTGCTGCAATTCATGGGGTTGCAAAGAGTCGGACACGACTGAGCGACTGAACTGAACTGATCTGAACTGATATTGTGATTTATAATAAGAAATGTATATACTTGGAATGTATATACTCTTGGAATGTATATACTCTTGGAATATATATACTCTTGGAATATATATACTCTTGGAATGTGTATACTCTTGGAATGTATATACTTGGAATGTATATACTCGTTGGAATTTCCTAAGTGAATGTTAATAAGGTAACTTTTGGACTTCACCTAAGAATGGGGGGCTGGTTATCAACTGATGTTCCAAGAATTACTTGGTGATAGATAGGAACTTTGCTCTGTCCCCCAACACACATACATTGGAATTGGGTCCAGGAACTCAAATTAAGGCATTAAGGAACTTTCTAATATGATGTAAATGTTCTCTTTGGAAGATACTATATTTTCAAATTGCATTGAATTTTATACTTAAGATCTGTGCATTATACTGTATATAAGTTTTTAATCTCAATTAAAGTGAAAAATGTAGAATTTTTAATCTAGTGAAATGTTTAAGCAGTTCACCATCTTAGACTAAAAGCCCGAGAGAAGCCTATAAATTGTCCTTTGCGCTGCTGTGACCAATGGACATGTGTGTGTTCTCACATACATGTATGATGGGGACACTGATAAACCTTACAAAAGATATTTCAAAAGCTACTGGTGAAGAGGCACTTGGATTTGGTTTGGGGATAAAGTTAGAGATATTGATCTGAGATCAGATAAAATGGTCTTTCTTCAACCAAGAGAGTTTGAATATTTAAAAAGTTGGATGTCCATCTCTGTCCTCACCGGATCATAAGGAAAGTTACTGATTCCAAGTGAAAGCGAAGGTAGTTTACTTAGATTTGGAAAGGAATACACAGCAAAAACCAGAGGTGAAGGGAAGAGTGAAAGCAGATGAACTTCTCAGGCTTTAGGTAAAGGTCCACATGGACCTGAAAGAGGTGGGCATCCTCCTGTTGGTGAGATCATGCTGGGAATACCTGGAAGACATTTAGAAGGGGAGGTGGCATGAGAATTAAGCCTATCCCCTATCATCAGAGTTGCTCCTTGAATTTTTCAATTAAGCTTCATCAAACCCAAGCAGAGGCAGGACTCCCTAACACTAAGTCCCTATCCATTGGACTTGTATAGTTATGGATAAATTTCTTCTGTTAAGAGAAAAGAATATGTTAAAGAAAAGAATATCCATCACAAATGTATACATTACCATATTTAAAATAGATAGCTGGTGGGAATTTGCTGTATGACACAGGGAGCTCAAATCAGGTGCTCTGTGACAACCTTGAAATGGGATGGGGTGGGAGGTGGGAGAGAGGTTCAAGGCGGGTTGGGGGGAACATACGTATACCTATGGCTGATTCATGTTAATGTACAGCAGAGACCAACACAATATTGCAAAGCAATTATCCTCCAGTTAAAAACAAATAAGTTTTTTTTTTAAAAAATGAATACATCATAGGTAGGAATAAGAGGCAATATGTTGCCAATTTCAGTGAAATGGTTGGAAGAACCAGTTTGGGTAGCTTCATTGGTTCTCAGCCCTGGTTATGTCATAATTATCTGAGCTGCTTCGAAAAATGCCAGTGCCTGACCTCCCCCCTCACTCCCCCCACCACACACAGATACTGATTGAATAGGTCTATAAGGGGCTCAGGCAGTCCTAAAAATCAACTGGAGTTGGTTTAGAGCAGTGGCGCTCACAGTGTGATCTTCAGACCAGCAGCAGCATCATAACCAGAGAACTTGTTAGTTCAGTTCAGTTCAGTCGCTCAGTCATGTCCGACTCTGCGACCCCATGAATCGCAGCACGCCAGGCCTCCCTGTCCATCACCAACTCCCGGAGTTCACCCAGACTCACGTTCATCGAGTCCGTGATGCCATCCAGCCATCTCATCCTCTGTCGTCCCCTTCTCCTCCTGCCCCCAGTCCCTCCCAGCATCAGAGTCTTTTCCAATGAGTCAACTCTTCGCATGAGGTGGCCAAAGTACTGGAGCTTCAGCTTTAGCATCATTCCTTCCAAAGAAATCCCAGGGTTGATCTCCTTCAGAATGGACTGGTTGGATCTCCTTGCAGTCCAAGGGACTCTCAGGAGTCTTCTCCAACACCACAGTTCAAAAGCATCAATTCTTCGGTGCTCAGCTTTCTTCACAGTCCAACTCTCACATCCATACATGACCACAGGAAAAACCATAGCCTTGACTAGATGGACCTTAGTAGGCAAAGTAATATCTCTGCTTTTGAATATACTATCTAGGTTGGTCATAACTTTTCTTCCAAGGAGTAAGCATCTTTTAATTTCATGGCTGCACTTACCATCTGCAGTGATTTTGGAGCCCCCGCCCCCCCCCCCCCAAAAAAAAAGAGAACTTGTTAAAATAAAGGTTTTCAGGCCTCACCTAACTCTACTGAATCAGATTCAGGGATGGTGCCCAGCCGTCTTCATTTCAACAAGCCCCCTAGGTGATTCTAATGTACCACCTAGTTTGCCCACTGATTAGAAAATTTCTGTGGGACTGTTTCAGAATCAAGTCTTCCTGGATTTGGTTTTAAAGTCTCTGGCTTTTTGAAGCATTCCTCTTTTTATATCATGGTATTAACTTCAATCTTAAGTCATTTTTGTATGAACCGCATATGGATAGTTCTATTTTCTAAAATTCCCCCTCCATTTCTTAAATTCTTTGCCCATAAGTTTTCATCTCCCCTACAGCTGATTGCTTTTGCCCTTTCTTTTCCTATTTCTTCTCTTCCTGAATCAGCTTCTTTTTACAAAGTCACATCTTTATCTGCTTTTGGGATATCCACCTTGCACTGCAAGGTTTTGCATTCATTTTCCAGTTAAGCTTAGCTAAATGCAGAGAATGAATCTCATGTTCTTTGTTTTCTCTTCCAGCTCATGCCTGGCTGACACCTCATCACTCAGTTTGGATGGGAAATGGCCTCAGTCTTTTCCAGCTATTGTTAACCAAGATTATATCCAGGAGATATATATCACCTGTCATCTCTGATTAATTTTGTCTCCTCACTCTGGTGATTTACCAGTTATTTCAGCTGCCCAGTGCAATTATTCAAAACTTCAAATTCGTTTTCTTTGTAAACAAGAATTTCCTCGAGGTTTTTCTGAATTTTATAGTCAATTGTAATTTTATTGGTTTTTTCAGCTAAGTGTTCCCTTCATTCTGGTTGGCTGCTTCCTACAGGAATTGCTCCATGCTCTCCTTAGGTCTTGATTTTTTTCTATCAAATCTGCCAGATGTCAAACTTCATCTTCTCTTTGCCAAGTTTTGCTGCATTAGAACATTTTTTCCACTTTCAACATTTTATAGGATATCTTGAAAATATTTGTAATATTTCCATACCCTTCTTGCCTTCCAATACCTTATTCTACTTGTTTGATTTTATCTCATCTATTTTGTGTTTAATACTTTTTTGTGTGGTTTATACTTCTTTTGTTGTTATTTAGTTGCTCAGCCATGTCCAGCCCTTTCATGACCCCATGGACTGTAGCCCCCCAGGCTCCTCTGGCCACGGAATTTCCCAGGCAAGAATACTGGAGTGGGTTGCCATTTCCCTCTCCAGGGGATCTTCCTGACTCAGGAATGGAACCCACATCTACCTTGGCAGGCAGATTCTTTACCAGTGAGTCACCTGGGAAACCCTTTATACTTCCTGCTGCTGCTGCTGCTGCTAAGTCGCTTCAGTCGTGTCTGATTCTGTGCGACCCCAGAGACGGCAGCCCACCAGGCTCCCCCGTCCCTGGGATTTTCCAGGCAAGAGTACTGGAGTGGGGTGCCATTGCCTTCTCCGTTTATACTTCCTAAGTTTCCCCAAACAAGCATGCTTTCTACCAGCATTTCTTTTACCATTTGATTCATTTTTTAAAGATGCTGATTAGAATCTTTATGGATTCTCTTCCTCAGAGAGATGTTTATATTTTATCTTGATTTTCACCCCTCCCCCCCAAGTCTTTGCTGCTTTAATTTTCTGTTCCTATTTGACAATCTTTATTTCAAGATAAATTTTTGTAAATCAGTTGCATTGTCATTTATCTTTATTGTGGAAAGGAATAATCTCTGAAAGATGGTTATCTCAAGGACCTCATCTTCTTTGGGAACTTAGCAAGTTTGTTGAGTTTCAACTGTGGGCTTTTCTTAAAGTGTTTCATTGAGAAATAGTTCATTTTCTCTCTTTCTCATGTGAATCCTGTTTTCTCCCCCAAAGTATCCAACTCCATTTCCTCTGTGAAAACAAACACTGTCTGTACCTATTGACCATGCTGCCAGTAAGCCTCTCTTCCTCTCCCTCTCTCTCCCGTGTGCTCTCTCATACTTGATATTTAGTTGGATTATATTATTCAGGAATTACCTACCATCAAACAACCCAAAGCTCCCACTAACTTGTAACACACATGCATGCAGTTCCTTCATTTTGTTGTGTTTATTTTAGTATTGCAACTAGAAATAATTTTTATTTCTTGAGTTTTATATTCTTCCAAGTTTATTGATATATCATTGACATACAGCACTGAATAAGTTTCAGTTGTGCAGTATAATGATTCCACTTACATATATCATGAAACAATTATCACAATAAGCTTGGTGAACACAAATAATCACATACTGATATAAAAATAAATGGAAACAAATTTTCCTTGTGATAAGATTCTAAATATTTACTCTCTTAACAAGTTGCATATATAGCATACAGAAACGTTCATGATATTTATCATGTTGCACAGTACACTCAGTTATTTTATCTTGGTACTGCTGATCCTGTTCGCGATGCCAACTGTCTCTCTGTATCTCACTGTGCGCACTCTTCTTAACCCACGCTAGGCAAGGTGTGAGCTAAGAGGCTGAAAGAAAATAACAGGAGTCATAAGAACTGTCCACTCCAGTACTCTTGCTTGGAAAATCCCATGGATGGAGGAGCCTGGTGGGCTGCGGACCATGGGGTCCTGAAGAGTTGGACTCGACTGAGCGACTTCACTTTTACTTTTCACTTTCATGCATTGGAGAAGGAAATGGCAACCCACTCCAGTGTTCTTGCCTGCAGAATCTCAGGGACGGGGGAGCCTGGTGGGCTGCCGTCCCTGGGGTTGCACAGAGTCGGACACGACTGAAGCGACTTAGCAGCAGCAGCAGCAGAACTGTAGACGCATTTATTCTCCCCTGGCTGGCGCAGCAGCCATAGTAGCAGACACAACATAACATAATTGCACACAGCCCTCCAGGGCTTTTCCAGGTGAACTTATATACTTACAGAAGAAAAGTAGCCTGAGTCCAGGTGAGTGCATTCTGATGTGCTGCACAGCGCTATGAGTGATCTTAGCTGTTACATAAATCTCATGCCGCGCATGCGCAGTGCTTTAAGTGATCTCAGCTATTACATAGTTATTTACAAACCATGGGGCAAGAGTGAGAGGCCCTGGGGTGCGAGAGAGCCTGACCATGCCATCTTCGCTAATTTGCTCTTTCCCTACAATCTTGTAACTGGATGTTTGTACCTTTTGACTGCCTTCATTAAACGCTCCCTTGCCTCCTCTGGTACCCACGAATCTGATCTCTTTTTCTATGAGTGTGTTTGTTTTTGAAATATAATTGACTTAGAACACTATGTTAGCTCCTGCTATACAACACAGTGACTTGGTATTTCTATACATTTCAAAATGATCATGAAAAATCTAGTTATGATGTGTCACTATGCAAAGGTATGACATAATAATTGATGACATTCCCCACACCATACATTTTGTAACTGTGACTCATTTATCTTGTAACTGGAAGTGTGCACCTCTTAATCTTCCTTACCTATTTCTCTCCTCCCCACACTGTCTCCCCTCTGGCAACCACCTGTTTGTTCTTTGTTTCTGTGTATTATGTTTGTTCATTTGTTTTGCTTTTTAAATTACACATATGAGTGAAATAACTTAGCATAATACCCTCTAGGTCCATCCATGTTGTCACAAATGGCAAGATCGCATTCTTTTTTATGGCTGAGTAATAGTCCATCAAACAAATATATCGCATCTTCTTTGTCTATTCATCTATTGACGGGCACTTAGGTTGCTTCCACACCCTGGCTATTGTAAATAATGTTGCAGTGAATATTGGAATGCATATCTTTTCTAGTTAGTGTTTTCATTTCCTTTGTATAAATATTCAGGAGTGGGATGAAATTGATGGATTATATGGTAGCTCTAGTTTTAATTTTTTTGAGGAAGCTCCATAACTGTTTTTCATAGTAGCTGCACCAGATTACATTCCCACCAACAGTACATGAGTGTTTCCTTTTCTCCACATCCTTGCCAACATTTGTTGTTTGTTGTCTTTTTGGTAATAGCCATTCTGACAGGTATGAGGTGGTATGGTAACATTTTTTGGCTGCAGGAAGCAGCATGCAGGATCTTAGTTCCTTGACCATGGATCGAATTCATGCCCCCTGCAGTGGGAGTACACACTCAGCCACTGAACTGCCAGGGGAATCCTTCACTGTGGGTTTGATTTGCATTTCCCTGATGATTAGTGATGTTGAACATCTTTTCATGTGCCCATTACCCATGTATATGACTTCTTTGAAAAAATGTCTATTCAACCCTTTTGTCCATTTTTAAACCAGGTCATTTGGCTTATTGTTGAGTTGTATGGATTCTTTGTATATTTTGGATATTAATTCTTTGTTAGATATATTGTTGGCAAATATCTTCTCCCATTTAATAGGTGGTCTTTTCATTTTGCTGATAATTTCCTTTGCCATAGAAAAACTTTTTAGTTCGATATAATCTCATTTTTTCATTTATTGTTTTTATTTTCCTTGCTTTAGGAAACATATTCAAGTAAATATTACTAAGACTAATGTCAAAGAGTCTATGTTTTCTTCTAGAAGTTACATGGTTTCAGATCTTATGCTTAAGTCTTTAATCCATGTGAATTTATTTTTATATGTGGTGTGAGAAAGTAAATCAGTTTGAATCTTTTGCATGTAGCTGTTCGGTTTCCCCAACACCATTTATTAAAGAGATTGTCTTTTCCTCCATCGTATATTCTTGCTCTATTTGTCATAGATAGTTGCCCTTACAAATATGATCATTTCTAGACTCTGTCTGCTGTTCCATTGGTCTATGTGGACATTTTTGTGCCAGTACCATACTGTTTTTATTACTGTAGGTTTGTAGTACAGTTTGGAATTAGGGAGTCTGACATTAATGTCTCCAACTTTATTCTTCTTTCTCAAGATAATTTTGGCTATTTGGAGTTGTTTGTGTGTTTCCAAAGCAATTTTAAAATAATTTGTCCTACTTCTGTGAAAAATGCCACTGGTATTTTGTTAGAGGTTACATTGAATCTGTAGATTGCCTCAGGTAATGTAGTTATTTTAGCAATATTAATTCTTCCAATCCATGAACCCAGTCTATCTTTCCATCTGTTTCTATCATCTTCCGTTTCTTTCATCAGAGTTCAATAGTTTTCCAAGAACAAGTCTTTTGCCTCTTTTGTTAAGCTTACTGCTGTTATTTTATTCTTTTTAATGCAGTGATATGTGGGATATTTTGTCTTTCTCTATTTGTTATGATTTGAATGGGATTGTTTTCTTAACTTCTCTTTTTGATTGTCCAGTATTATAGAACCACAATAAATTTCTATATATTAATTTTGCATCCCAAAACTTTACCAAACTTGTTGATGAATGCAGGTATGCTGTAGGTGGCATCTGAAGGATTTTCTATATAGAGAGTCATGACATCTATAAACAGTGACAGTTTTACATCTTCCTTTCCAGTTTGAATTTCTCTTATTTAATTTTTTTCTTGTCTGATTTCTGTGGTTTGGACTTCCAAAACTGTGTTCCAAAATCCATTCTGACTCTGAAATCCATTTTATTTCCCTCCACCAAATACAAACAGGAACTGAGTTCCAAACCAAACTAAATAATTAGAGGCTGCTTATAAGTCAAATCCAGGAGCATAATCTGAGGACTAGATGGGCTCAGTAAATAGTAAATGAAGTCAGATGGGAAACAACTTCAGAGCGTAATTTTAAAAACTTCAAAAGCACTGCTTTCTTGCAAATATGTAGGGAATTTGTGTTCATTAATAGCAGAAACTCATTAATGGCTTATTCAGTAAAATGGTAAAGTTGGGTCAAAGGAAAGAAGCACATATTATCTATGAAAGGAAAAAAAATGTTAAAACAAGATTGTTAATTAAATGCAAAATTGTTAATGTACTACAAAAAAATCAAGTTGTTTTATTGCCCTGTAGTACAGAACAGAAATTATTTTCAAATTATCAGAATTCTATTAATAGAAGTTAACATTTTACTTTGCAGAGTCTGGTCTATAATCAAAGAAACATTGTGCTTTGGACCTCCCTGGTGATCCAGTAGTTAAGAACTTGCTTTCTAATGCAGGGGATGTGGGTCTGATTCCTGGGAAGGGAAATAAGATCCTTACATGTTGTGGGAAAACTAAGCCCACTCACCATAACTGCTGAGCTCATGCAGTCTAGAACCTGAGCTCTGCAACAAGAGAAGCCTGCGCACTACAACTAGAGAAGCCCCACGTGCCACAACTAGAGAGCTTAAGTGCTGCCCAATCTCAGTTCCCCGACCAGGAATCAAACCCATGCCCTCTGCAGGGCAGTTGTAGAGTCTTAGCCATTGCATCACAAGGGAAGTCCCTAAAGTAATTTGCTTTATATTTAAAAGCTTTTATTGATCATTCTACATTCTTCATAGCACCAAAACTATGTATAATAAATTGAAAAACAAATTTATTGCAGATGACCATAAGGGTAGTCATGTTTTTAGATGTATTGTAAAATTACTGCAATTATTGGTAATTCAGAATTGGTAAAAACATTATAAATCTACTGCAAATTTTTATGGATAAGTATTCACAAAAAGCAAAAATATTTTGCACATGCCTCTCTTAATGAAATAAGTGAGACTTGTCCTCAATTTATACACTGTGGCTATTTATAAAGGAGGTAAATATATCCTTATTGCTAATAAGACATAGATCTGATCAGGGATTCTAATTCTGTTCTTCCTTTTGTATATTTAAATGTTATGAAAGTTTGTTCTAATAAACAGAACACAGGATTAGAAGGAGTTTTGCAATAACAATGACATTTTATTATTTGAATTTTCAAAATACATGCCAAAATTACATTGTGATTGATCTATCAGAACAATCTTTTAATGATTCTATCAACTACGAGCTTGACAAACTCCTCCTTCAGTTTTTCTGAAAGCTCATGATTGGAAAACTTTGTAAAAGGTTTTCTATCCCAATCACTAGATCTGTTTAGTATCTCAGTTTCTAGGAAAAATAGCAAAAAGGCTTTATCAAGAATAATCAAATGCTATTAAATAGACTTATTAGTCTTTCAACTAGATATATACTCTGAAAAGTTTTGGAAAATCAAAATGTTACTAATTTTTATATACTTTTGCAAATGAAATATTTTTTATAAAATGTCTTGAAGTCTTAGATGCCTTAAATGTCCATGCTTTCATCTTTTAGGTGATAATTTACAGATTGATTTACAGATTAATTCATGGGAAATTTCCCTGAATAACCTAACTGACAAACTTGGCCTCATTTTTAAACCTCACCAGCCAAATTCATCTTATCTTTCAGAAAAAAGTGGGATATCACTGTTGTATACAAATAGATATGCTATGTTGCATATTGAAACATCCATCTTACAGAATGCATGTTGTAATGCACATTACTGAAAACATGATAAAATGTATTAACTTTATGTTATTTAAAATAATATCTTGCTTCTCATTATTTAATTTGTAATTATTCAACATATCTAAAATAGAAATTATTCATAAAGCAAGGAGTATGATAATATTTCTTTGAAATATTAGCATATATTTGTATGTGTGTATATGTGTGTATGTGTGTGTGTGAGCCTTGTGTTCTGCTTTTGAGAATAATGATATAATATTCAGCTCAGTTCAGTTCAGTTCAGTTGCTCATTCACGTCTGACTCTGCAACCCCATGGACTGCAGGCCTCCCTGTCCATCACCAACTCCCGGAGCTTGCTCAAACTCATGTCCATCGAGTCAGTGATGCCATCCAACCATCTAATCCTCTGTTGTCCTCTTCTTCTCCTGCCTTCAATCTTTCCCAGCATCAGGGTCTTTTCAGATGAGACAGTTCTTCACATCAGGTGGCCAAAGTACTGATATTATATAATGTAGTATTAGCATTATATGCTCATATATAATGAATTAGCAAGACTAAGAATTAGTAAGACTTTCTTCAGTTTCATTAGATATCATGATCAAACAATATGTTTTTAATTAAAAGAATATCATAAATTGCTAAAAACAAATTAATCTGACAACAGTACATAATTTAATTTTTTAACTACAGGAAAAACAATGTGACATTTATAAAATGAAACTCAATAAGGTTATGTAATGAAGATAAATAGCTAATAATATTGTTTGATAAAATAGGTTTTAATTATTTTATTGAATAATAATAAATGTGAAGGAAGTCTCATAAAACTTTATCTCTGATTGGTACTCAGAACAAGGTGATACTCCCATAAAACAGCTTAAATGAATTAGAGTCACTAACTTGTCATCCTTCATTCATTCAGAGGTTCTTTTCCTCGCTTATCTGGGGATGAGGATTAAAAATAACAGGCATTGCTTATGTTTAAACACATGAAAGAAATTGGTATTTTAGCTTTCAGTGTTTCTTATGGTCTCTTTGCTTTGTTCTCATGGAATCTGCCTCAAGTGAGATCCCTCCTTTGACAGTATTCAGGAATTTAAGAGGTTAGGTAGTACACACTCATTTCTTTACTCTACATCTGAATTAAGAAACATTAGAAATGAATAGTCATGAAACACCTGTGACATAAAAAGAACTATATTTAGTATTTGCCCCCATTGCCTGGCACACAGCTCCTAAAACCCTTGGGATTGTTGAGTATGCTCCTGAGATGACTAGTGGCTATGGCTCTTAATAATCTCAGAATGGGGACTGGTTGCTAAAGGAACCAGTCATGTGATTAGAGGGTTGTAATTTTCAGCCCCACTTGGGACTGCAGGTCGAGTTAATTACCTATGGCTGATGATTTAATCAGTCATGCCTGTGTCATGGGGGCTTCCCAGGTGGCATTAATGGTAAAGAACCTACTTACCAATGTCAATGCAAGAGACATAAGAAAAGCCTGAATGTATGTGTGTGTGTGTGTGTGTGTGTGTGTGTGTGTGTGTGAGTTATGGGTGCACTCAGTTGCTCAGTTGCGCAGGACTCTGCAGCGCCATGGACTGCAGCCCACCAGGATCCTTTGTCCATGGAATTTCTCAGACAAGAATACTGGAGTGTGTTGCCATTTCCTTCTCCAGGGAATTTTTCTGACCCAGGGATCACGGCGTCTCCTGCATTTCAGATGGGTTCTTTATCACTAGCACAACCCAGGACTCCTGAATATGTATGTGTGTTAGTCACTCAGTCGTGTCTGACTCTTTGCAACCCCATGGACTGTATGTAGCCCACCAGGCTCCTCTGTCCATGGGATTCTCCAGGCAAGAACACTGGAGTGGATGGCCAGTATTCTGGAGTGGGTAGCCAGATCTCCAAGGGATCTTCCCAACCTACGGATTGAACCTGGGTCTCCCCGACTGTAGGCAGATTCTTTACCATCTGAGCCACAAGGGAAGCCTGAATAAAAAACCTAAATGAAGGAGTTGGGAGAGCTCCTGGGTTGATGAGCACTTCGAGGTGCTGGGAGAGAGGCATGCATAGAGAGCAGGGAAACTCTGCATCCCTTCTTTCATACCTTGGCCTTTGCATCTCCTCCATCTGGTTGTTCCCGAGTTGCATTCTTTAGTAAGAAAGGAGTAATAGTAAGTCAGGTGCTTTTCTGAGCACCTCAAAATTCTGAGCCATTCAAGCACATTATCAAACATAGAAAGGCAGTTGTGGAACCCTCAGATTTACAGCCAATTGGACTAAAGCGCCAGAAGCTTGGACTTCTTATTGGTGTCTAAAGTGGGGGCAGTCTTGTAGAACTGAGCCCTTAAACTATGTGACCTTTGGCTAACTTTAGGTAGATAATGTTCGAATTGAATTGAGTTGAGGATCCCCAGCTTGGTGTCAGAGACAATTAGTTGATATTGGAAGAAATTTACACTTTTGTCATGAGAACTGTGTGAAATAGAGAAATGGAATTTTTTTTTCTTTTTATAAAACATATCAAATTCTAAAATAAGTACTTAAAAAATTAATTAGCTTTCATAAATACAAGAAGAAACCAAAAAGGGTAAAAAATGAGCTAAGCATGCAAATAAATATTATGAAAATAACAGAAGAATAAATCCAACAACCAAAGATAAAAGAAATATTAGAATAATGGTACAAATCTGTGAAAGCTTGAACAAAAGAAATAGCATCAAATAGTCTTAGTAAAGTAAAACAAAATATTTGTTATTTGAAAGCTTAACAAGAAAGATTTCTGGCAAGACTGAATGGGGAGGGGGAATGGAATTTGCAAATAGAGAAATGCATCAAGCAGCTAGAAAGGCTGTATATATGCCCAAAATGTAAAATAAAAGCAGAATCTTAAGACCAACCTAGACAGTATATTAAAAAGCAGAGGCATTACTTTGCCAACAAAGGTCCATCTAGTCAAAGCTATGGTTTTTCCAGTAGTCATGTATGGATGTGAGAGTTGGACTGTAGAGAAAGCTGAGCACTGAAAAATTGATGCTTTTGAACTATCAAAAGTGGTGTTGGAGAGACACGTGAACCCCAGTGTTCATCACAGCACTGTTTATAATAGCCAGGACATGGAAGCCACCTAGATGTCCATCAGCAGACGAATGGATAAGAAAGCTGTGGTACATATACACAATGGAGTATTACTCAGCCATTAAAAAGAATATATTTGAATCAGTTCTAATGAGGTGGGTGAAACTGGAGCCGATTATACAGAGTGAAGTAAACCAGAAAGAAAAACACCAATATAGTATACTAAAGCATATATATGGAATTTTAAAAGATGGTAATGATAACCCTGTATGCGAGACAGCAAAAGAGACCCAGATGTATAGAACAGACTTGTGGACTCTGTGGGAGAGGGGGAGGGTGGGATGATTTGGGAGAATGGCATTGAAACATGTATACTATCATGTAAGAAACGAACCTAGAGTAACCCTAACCCTAACCCTAAATTCTATTAAAATACAAAAAATAAAAAAAAAAAAATTTAAAAGTGGTGTTGGAGAAGACTCTTGAGAGTTCCTTGGACTGCAAGGAGATCAAACCAGTCCATCCTAAAGGAAATCAGTCCCGAATATTCACTGGAAAGACTGATGCTGAAGCTGAAACTCCAATACTTTGGGCACCTGATGCAAAGAACTGAATCATTGGAAAAGACTCCTGATTCTGGGAAAGACTGAAGGCAAGAGGAGAAGGGGATGACAGAGGGTGAGATGGTTGGATGGCCAGCTCAATGGACATGAGTTTTATTACACTCTGAGAGTTGGTGATAGATAGGGAGGCCTGGCATGCTGCAATCCATGGGGAACACAAAGAGTCAGACAAGACTGAGTGACTGAACTGAATTGAACTGAATGAACTACTCTATTCTGTTAATTTGAATACCTAGATAGAATGAATAAATTCTTAGAAAAATAACTGCAAACATAATCAAAGTGGAGAAAATTGAAATGAACCAATAAAAATTAAAGAAATTTATTTGTCAAAGATCTCCTTTTCTCAATTACCCAATGTCTGGTTTTGTAAGTATTACCTCCCAAATATTTAAGGATAGTTAAGTCCTATTTTTTTACTCCAGAATCTAGCAAAAGAGAAAAGTCTGCCTCTCCATAACTGATAAAGTAAGACAGAATTTTAAATGACCAGTATAATCAAGCATCATTAAAGATTTTAAAAGGTGGGCGATGTGATCATATCTACAATCGAAGATCCCTCTTCAAGGGATCCCTTCAAGAAGATCCCTCTGTTGCATAAGACATGAGCTGGGATGAAGTTTAGATTGAGGGAGGAGAGGTCAAGTTGGAACAATTCTGCAAAAGTCAAGCTGAGAAGATAAGAACATGAGGTAAGAAAACAACGATCATGATGGAAGAGATGGATTATAGAGCTTTGAAGAAATTGAATTGACCTTAATAACTTATTAGCCCTGAGAAGTGACAATGAGAAGGTCTCTGAGGGGACAGCCAAACTTCTGACTCGGAAGAACAAGGGAGTCAGTCCCACTAACCAGGCTGAGGGTGAAGGCATTTGCCAAAAGGAAAAGGTATATAGTTAACCAAGAGGAGGAGGAATATATTGATGATTTTTAGATGCCATAAGCTCTAGTAAGCAGATGAATATAAGGATGTAGATCACAGGAGGAAATTCTGAGTCAAAGATTTGGAAGATTTCAGCATACAGAAGATAATGAAAGACTGGTTGGTGAGATGCATCAGCTGAAACAATGTGTACAGTGAGAAGGACAGGGAAAGGAAGAAGACATAAACAAGTATCTGTGGTGTCTTTCAAATCTCCTCTGCTAGCACTGCGTCCTCTAGCTAAGGGCATTGTCTGTGGAACGTGGCTTCCCAGGCAGTGAGTGGCTGGAGACACCATGGTGTTAACCCCTAGGAAGAGCCTTCAGTCAGAAGGATGTGGAGTTGTTGGTAGAGATGCCCCAGTCTCCTCCCAAATGGTTAGGGCAGAGCTTTTCCTACACTGTCACTCAGAAGCCCCAGTGAGACTGATCACCTGCCCATAATGGTGATGCATTTCTACTGATAAGGTAACTTTTGTCAGCTCCTGTCTGATCTGTCTCACTTCCCCACTTCATACCATGGTTTCCTACAACCTACACACAAATTCTTGGCTCAGGAAAACCAAACTATCCCAAGGAAGGGAAGTGCCAGAGAAGGAAGGTGAGCTTTGGAGAGAGGGTGTAGAGGAAACCGAGGGAAACCAGTCTGATATTGTAAAAGGCAAAGGAGAAAGTGATTTTAAAAGGAGAGGATACAAATATGTAAGACTCCACTCATAAGGGGCATCTGGAGTAGTCAAGCTCATAGAAACAGAAAGTAGGATGGTGGTTGCCAAGGGCTGGTGGGAGGAGAGATGGACTGTTGTTGAATGGATACCAAGTTTCAGTTTTGCAGGATGAAAAATTTTGGAGATTGGTTGCACAACAATGTGAATATATTTAACTTTACTGAATGGTACTCTTTAAAATGATTAAGATGATAAATTTTATGTTGTATTTATTTTGCCACAATTAAATTTGTAAGTGAAAAAAAAGAGAGATGGTAACAAATGGTATCAAATCCTGAGAAAGGTTTTATTTTTTTATTTTTTTTTTCTGAGAAAGATTTTAAAAGATAAGAAATGACAAAGATGTATAGACATGTCAAAATTGGGGTTCTGAAGAATTCAGAAGAGAGATTTCATTGTAACAAGTGTGGTTCGAGCTGGAAAGCTGTGAATTGGGATGTGCTTGGGTGAGATTAGTAAACACTGAATATTTATACCAAATGCTAGAAAACAGTGGAGCAGGTGAAAGTTAGAGTAATCTGCTTCTTGTATAGTCTTGTAGTTCCATGAGAAAACATAAAATGAACTATTTCTCCACTTATAGACCATTTATGATTGAGAACCAGCTGTACTGATCTCTGTAGCATTCTGTCATTTATTCACCCATTCTATAATATAGTTGGAGAGAGAGTACAAAAGAGAAATAGCAGTGAACAAAATCAGGCATAGTTCCTGTATCTATGACCTTATGGTGGAGTGATCCAGTGAGGGCAATGGAGAGCAGTCAAATACTCATACAAATTAATAGTACAGACACTCCTACAAACAGTACCTAACATTAATGCTTTAGAAACAGAGCTGCATGGTGCTATGATCACATTAGAATTGCTAGTGGATCCAACCAGGAAGGCAAAGTCAGTCATGATGGTGCAGGATGAGGGGCTGAGTTACTGGAAGTAGGGGAGTAGGGGAAGAGGAGGAGAGACAGAGAGAATAGTATGTGCAAAGGGCCTGGAAGGAGAGGAAGAAATGGCAAGTATGAGCTTAAAGAAGGCTCCAGGGGCTGGAACAAAAAGAGCCCAGTTCAAGAGCTAGAGAGAAAGGGAGAGGGTTAAAGGAGTCAGGCTTTGCTGCCCATCTTAGAGAGAGATGACTTCCTCTGTAAAGCAAGAAGTCTGAGAAATGCTTTAAATGGAATGGGAATGGATGGCAGTGTGACACGATCTCTCTGGTGCCAAAGTGGTAAATTAATGGAAGAGGGCAATAGTGAAGACGGTGAGCTCCATCAGGAGGGCAATAACAGTCTTAGCAAGAGAAAACAGTATCCGAGGCTGGCTGGTGGCCACGGTGATGGAAAGCCTGGAAGAATTCAAGACATAGCTAGGGAAAAAGAGATCACTGGGTCTTGAGTTTCCCATGGAGATATGAATGTAAAGAGACCCCATAGAACAAAAAGGAAATTAGGCAGAACCCAAAAGTTTCCCAGGCTACAGCGGCCAAGTGAGCAGAATATACATCATAACGCATCATGGTGTTAGAGTGGGGTGAGAGAGTAGTTGCAGGTAGTTGAGTCAAACCAGTTATGGTGCCCAGATCTGTAAGGGCAAATTCTGGGCCAAGGAGGTAACTATAATTGTAGAAGTGGAGGACTGCATTGGGGCAAGTCAAGGCCAATTTTAGTGTAGTAGGAGGAGTAAAATAGGTGGGGATTCTCAACATTACAAGATTAGACCCCTCAGAAAATCAGGGAGTGGATATCCTGCAATTTAGACCCATTTTCTACCTACTGACCATGTGACATTTACTCATTTGCTCATTTACTTGTCCATTAATGTATGAATTCATTCACTTATTCAGCAAATATTTACTGAGTGCTAATATGCAAAGGCTGTGTGCTAGAAGCTCAGGGCATAAGGAAAAAGACAGATAAGCTACTGCTTTCAAAGAAAGCATGACCAGTACATGCTGGTAAGTGTTTAGCATCTCCTTCTCCCTGTACTCTTCTCCACAGTTCAGACCTGCTTTGTACTTCATTCCACTTTCTAGGAGTAAATATTCCTGGTATCATTGAATTGAAATGATATCATTGAAAGAGTCGGACACAGCTGAGCAATTGAACTGAACTGATCACTGAATTCAAATTACCAACATGATATCAACTGACTCACAAAATTCCTGGAAGCATAGCAGTTGGCTCTTATGAGATGATATGAGCCTCCCCAGGACATTCTAGTGGGAAAGCCAGGAAAAATCAACAGTTAAGGAGGGAAAGAAATAATCTTTACATTGGTGCAAAAGTAATTGCAAAAAAAAGAAAAAAAGTAATTGTGGTTTTCCATTGTTGAACTTTGGCATTTGATATTGGAATACATTCTTAAATAAATGTGGTTATATTATATATCGTTTTAATGCACATTTCTCACTTTATGTTTTTTGCTAATGACATTACTTGCTGCTTGTTTTATATTTATTTTAGACTCTATAAATGATTTTAGACAAAAAGCAAGTTCGAGTGATTTTTTTTTTTTAATTTGAGTTCAAAATGGGTTATAAAGCAGCAGAGATAACTCTCAACATCAGCAACGCATTTGGCCCAGGAACTGCTAACAAACATATGGTACAATGATGGTTCAAGTTTTGCAGAGGAAATAAAAACCTTGAAGATGAGGAGCGTAGTGGCCAACCATCCATCAGAAGTTGACAACGACCAGTTGAGAACCATCACTGAAGCTGATCCTCTTACAACTAAATGAGATGTAGCCAAAGAATTAAACATCAGCCATTCTATGGTCTTATGCATTTGAAGTAAATTGGAGAGGTGAAAAAGCTTGATAAGTGGGTACCTCATGAGCTGACCAAATATCAAAAAAGTTGTTTTGAAGTGTCATCTTCTCTTACTGTACACAAAAACAACAAACCATTTCTCAATCAGATTGTGACATGCGATGAAAAGTGGATTTTATATGACAACCAGTGATGAACAGCTCAGTGACTGGACTGAGAAGAAGCTCCAAATCACTTCCCAAAGCCAAGCGTGCACCAAAAAAAGGTCATGGTCACTGTTTGGTGGTCTATGGCCCATCTGGTCCACTACAGATTTCTGAATTCCAATGAAACAATTACAGTTTAGAAGTATGCTTGCTAAATTGATGAGAAGCACTGAAAACTGCAATGTCTGCAACCAGTATTGGTCAACAGAATGACCACAATTCTTCTCCATCACAACGTGTTCAATGCTTCACACAAGCAGTTCTTCAAAAATTGAATTGGGCTATGAAGTTTTGCCTCATGCACCATATTTACCTGGCTTCTGACCAACCTCCACTTCTTCAAGCATCTCAACACCTTTTTGCAGGGAAAACACTTCCACAACCAGCAGGAGGCAGAGAATGCTTCCAAGAGTTTGTCAAATCCTGAAATATAGATTTTTACATTATAGAAATAAAAACTTATTTATAATCTCATTAGTCAAAAATGTGTTAACTGTAATAGTTTCCATTTTGCTTAATAAAGGTGTCTTAGCCTAGTTACAATGATTTAAACTTCACCATCTGAAACTGCCACTAATTTTGTATCAACCTAATATTATATATTGGAGGAGGCAATGGCACCCCACTCCAGTACTCTTGCCTGGAAAATCCCATGGATGGAGGAGCCTGGTGGACTTCAGTCCATGGGGTCACGAAGAGTCAGACACGACTGACTGACTTCACTTTCACTTTTCACTTTTCACGTTGGAGAAGGAAATGGCAACCCACTCCAGTGTTCTTGCCTGGAGAATCCCAGGGACAGGAGAGCCTGGTGGGCTGCCATCTCTGGGGTCGCACAGAGTCGGACACGACTGTAGTGACTTAGCAGTAGCAGCAGCAATATTATATATTATTATTTTGTTATTGATAGCTACTGCTAAGTAAAAAGTCATAAGGGGGAAGGAGTGTCTTAAGTTAGTTAGGGTAGTGAGCCAAGACCTCTTCAAGGAAGGTCATTTAAATTGAGACTGAATGAATGAAAAAGATCAAACAAGAGAATTCTAGACTAAAGGAAATACTAAGCAAAGCTTTTAGAGTTTGGGATGTTTATTTCTCTATCTTGCTCTCCGGAAATTGTTCGAGGCCACCTGAGTGCCTCTACTGAAGTTCTCAGGTCCCTTTCTTACTCTCTGCGGCACCCCTCCACCTTGGTAATGCCTTCCCATGCTGACACTAGGTTTGGTCATGCGACTCACTTTGGTCATTGCGACATTAGCAAATATAGAGAAAGTGGAGGCTGGAAAAGGATTTGTGCATTTGTACTTTCACTCTGGGTCCTCTGCACTCACTGACAACATACCCATGCCAGTATGCTAGAGGATAAGAGATTCAGGGAGCAAAGTTGGGTTGTATATAACCAAGGTTATAACCAAGTATAACATGTGACAAGGTCCAACCAATATCATCAAAAACATCCAGATGACCAACTCCAGATCGCAGACATACAGGTCAGTTCTGCTAAGCCTAGTTCTTATCAGTAGAACCACCCAGCTACATGTAAACTCCTGACAAATAAGAAATAATTGTTATTTCAAGCAACTAGGTTCTAAGATGTTTAGGTAGCAATAGCTAATACAATTAACTTTGTCTACATCTATTGATGGATGGATAGACAGATAGACTATGAGAGACAGACTGTGAGATTAAGAATTTGTTTGTGGGAAGAAGAGTATTTTTCTGCTAAGAGAAGCCCTCAGATGTTTAGAAATCTAGTGCTGAGGTTTGACAGAAAAAAGCAAAATTCTGTAAATCAATTATCCTTCAATAAAAAATAAATTAATTAAAAATAATAAAATGAAATAGCATCTTTTAATTTATAGTTAATAATTCAATAAATTAAATATATGTTCTCAGGGCAAGATGAAAATGGAACTCGGACTATGCAAACAAAGATGTGTCTTTCAGCCCTAGTTAGTTTTACAAAATGTATCTTATGGTCTTATTTTCTGGATATTGAAATTAGTCATATGTACCTTTACTGGTTTCTCCATTTTGTATGAGGGAGAGAAAATTTTAGAAAATAATTTATTCTAATTTCATCCAACTTGCAAAATGTATGCTATCTCTAGCAGTATTTGGTTTCTCCTCTTCTCCAGAAATCTTCATGCTCTGTTATGCTCAAAGAAAGACAGGGCTTTATTTTTATACATATACAAACTGTGTTTAACTTACCCAGATTCCTTGGAAAACTAAACAAGCAGGGATTTTTAAAGCTGGGAGCATATACTAAATTTCTCTTGGACCTCTGCTTTCTGTTTAATTCCGCTGATAAAGTCTGAGCAGTTGAGCAGAGGGAAAAAAATAAAACTAAAAAAAAAAACAAAAAATGACATGTAATAAATATGTGGGTTTCCCAAGTGGTGCTAGAGGTAAAGAACCTTCCAACCAATGCAGGAGATATGAGATGTGGGTTTGATCTCTAGGTTGGGAAAATCCCCTGGAGTAGGGTATGGAAACCCATTCCGGTACTCTTGCTGAGAGAATCCCAGGGGCAGGGGAGCCTGGTGGGCTACAGTCCATGGGGTCACAAAGAGTCGGACAGAACTGAAGCAATTTAGTATGAACTTATGCATGAATGTGGGATCTTAGTTCCCTGACCAGGGATCAAAAGCACGTTCCTGCGTTGGAAGCTGGATTCTTAATCACTGGAACACCAAGGAACTTTCAGTTCAGTTCAGTTCAGTCGCTCAGTTGTATCCGACTCTTTACGACCCCATGAATCCCAGCACGCCAGGCCTCCCTGTCCATCACCAACTCCCGGAGTTCACTCAGACTCACGTCCATCGAGTCAGTGATGCCATCCAGCCATCTCATCCTCAGTCGTCCCCTTCTCCTCCTGCCCACAATCCCTCCCAGCATCAGAGTCTTTTCCAATGAGTCATCTCTTTGCATGAGGTGGCCAAAGTACTGGAGTTTCAGCTTTAGCATCATTCCTTCCAAAGAAATCCCAGGGCTCATCTACTTCTGAACGGACTGGTTGGATTTCCTTGCAATCCAAGGGACTCTCAAGAGTCTTCTCCAACACCACAGTTCAAAAGCATCAATTCTTCGGCACTCAGCCTTCTTCATAGTCCAACTCTCACATCCATACATGACCACAGGAAAAACCACAGCCTTGACTAGATGGACCTTAATCGGTAAAGTACTGTCTCTGCTTTTGAATATACTATCTAGCTTGATCATAACTTTTCTTCCAAGGAGTAAGTGTCTTTTAATTTCATGTCTGCAGTCAACATCTGCACTGATTTTGGAGCCCCCCAAAATAAAGTCTGACACTGTTTGCACTGTTTCCCCATCTATTTCCCATGAAGTGATGGGACCAGATGCCATGATCTTCGCTTTCTGAATGTTGAGCTTTAAGCCAACTTTTTCACTCTCCTCTTTCACTTTCATCAAGAGGCTTTTGAGTTCCTCTTCACTTTCTACCACAGGGGTGGTGTCATCTGCATATCTGAGGTTATTGATATTTCTCCCAGCAATCTTGATTCCAGCTTGTGTTTCTTCCAGTCCAGCATTTCTCACTATGTACTCTGCATAGAAGTTAAATAAGCAGCCTGACAATATACAGGCTTGACGTACTCCTTTTTCTATTTGCAACCAGTCTGTTGTTCCATGTCCAGTTCTAACTGTTGCTTCCTGACCTGCATCCAGGTTTCTCAAGAGGCAGGTCAGGTGGTCTGGTATTCCCATCTCTTTCACAATTTTCCACAGTTTATTGTGATCTACACAGTTAACGGCTTTGGCATAGTCAATAAAGCAGAAATAGATGGATTTTTTGGAACTCTTTTGCTTTTTCCATGATCCAGCGGATGTTGGCAATTTGATCTCTGGTTCCTCTGCCTTTTCTAAAACCAGCTTGAACATCAGAAAGTTCACTGTTCACATATTGCTGAAGCCTGACTTTGAGAATTTTGAGCATTACTTTACTAGTGTGTGAGATGAGTGCAATTGTGTGGTGGTTTGAGCATTCTTTGGCATTACCTTTCTTTTGGATTGGAATAAAAGCTGACATTTTCCAGTCCTGTGGCCACTGCTGAGTTTTCCAAATTTGCTGGCATATTGAGTGCACCACTTTCGCAGCATCATCTTTCAGGATTTGAAAGAGCTCCACTGGAATTCCATCACCTCCACTAGCTTTGTTTGTAGTGATGCTTTCTAAGGCCCACTTGACTTCGCATTCCAGGATGTCTGGCTCTAGATGAGTGATCACACTATCATGATTATCTGGGTCGTGAAGATCTTTTTTGTACAGTTCTTCTGTGTATTCTTGCCACCTCTTCTTAATATCTTCTGCTTCTGTTAGGTCCATACCATTTCTGTCCTTTATCGAGCCCATCTTTGCATGAAATGTTCCCTTGGTATCTCTAATTTTCTTGAAGAGATCTCTAGTCTTTCCCATTCTGTTGTTTTCCTCTATTTCTTTGCATTGATCGCTGAAGAAGGCTTTCTTATCTCTTCTTGCTATTCTTTGAAACTGTGCATTCAGATGCTTATATCTTTCCTTTTCTCCTTTGCTTTTCGCCTCTTCTTTTCACAGCTATTTGTAAAGCCTCCTGAGACAGCCATTTTGCTTTTTTGCTTTTCTTTTCCATGGGGATGATCTTGATCCCTGTCTCCTGTACAATGTCACGAACTTTATTCCATAGTTCATCAGGCAGTCTATCTATCAGATCTAGTCCCTTAAATCTATTTGTCACTTCCACTGTATAATCATAAGGGATTTAAGATACTTAGCTGCACCTATTTGCCATTATTTCCTTCTCCAAACCTTCATTGTCATAGACCCCAGATCTATATGTATATGTATATGCATATGTATATGTATATGTATATGTAAAACAACTTTCATAACTTAGTTAGCATTTCAGGCTTCTTTGGTAGTGCTAGTGGTAAGGAATCCACCTGCCAATGCAGTAAACATAAGATACGTGGGTTTGATCCCTGGGATGGGAAGATCCCCTGGAGGAAGGCATGGCAACCCATTCCAGTGTTCTGGCCTGGAGAATCCCATGGACAGGGGTGCCTGGCAGTCTACAGTCCATAGGAACAAAGTTGGACATGAATGAAATGACTTAGCAGCATGCTTGCAATAAAATTTATAGATCTATGTCATTAACTATGACTCATTGATATTTAAGGACTTGTAGAGCTTTGGGCCTGGAAGATAGCAGGTAATCAAAAAACATTTGTTGGACAACTGACAAGTACCAGAGGCCAGTTTAAATATGTGGGCACTGCCAACATTAGTGTTTGGATTCCATATTTATCCCCCAAGTAACACTTAGATTATTGTTACAAACCTATGTGGTTTTATCACATTTTATCATGAAGAAATTTATAGAAGTTCCAAGTGATATGTGAAAGTAATTTTCACCCCCAAAGTTCAAGGAGGTAGAATTTTCCTCATCATGTACATCCTTTGATGAAGCCCACATCATTCTTGTCATGCAAAAGAGAAATGCTTTTGAAGACTGACTACTGCAAATTTGGCTCATTTCTTTGATGTGGGTTAGTTTCACACAGCCTAATTGCCTTAAGAGTTGATGATCATGTTAGCAGTGGTAAATTGCTAAGCATGGGTATTATGTCTATATTTTTTTTAAATCATGGTTTTGAAATGTTTTTGGATAACAAAGACAACTTAACAAGCAAAGACCCTCTCTCAGTGCTAGATTAAATTCAAATGAGTGTGTATCATATGAAGACTATATCTGAATGAAAATTATTCAAAAAATCCACTTTGGTAAACATTTTACATTTCTAAAGTGCATCCTATATACACACAAATCACAGTATGAAAAGAATCTTTCAAGAATGTATGGAGCCTTTCAATACTATTCAGTAATAAAAAGGAAATGTCATAACTAAAGATTGAAAATCCTACGTGCAGCAACTAAGATCTCATGCAGCCAAATAAATGAACAAATATATTTTTTTAAAGAAGTAATTACCAATTACAAAGCAACATGGATAAATTTTATGGACATTGCACCAAGGGGAAAAATGGACTCCAAAGTATATATACTGTATGAATCCATTTATATAAAGTGTAGAAAAACCAGAACTAATTTTCAGTAGCTGAATTCAGAAAGGGGTTGCTTCTAAGGAAGAATTTAACTAGAAAGAAGCACAGGAGAGATTTATGGGGTGATGACAATGTTCTATGTCTTGTTTTTGGTGGTATATAGATGGCTACATAGTCCCAGTCAACTGTAAAAACTCATCAAGCTGAACGTTTTAGACTATGTTTCATTCTATGTAAATTATACCCTAATAACAAAATCAGGCCTCAAGATTAGTTTTTGTGTTTTAATTATAAAGCCCAAAGTTTGATGTTATAGCCAAAAAGAATGGTGTCAACTAGGGATCAGATATTATCCAAATACTCACAGCACTAAGTAGGTGGTGTATTCTACTGGGGATATTGCTCAATTTTGGACTGTGTAGTGAAATAGGAAAATTCATAGAGAAGTAATTGTGAAACTTAGTAAAAAATCAAATAAGCAGGTAGACAGTATGGGTATGAAATTCTAGACAGTATGGGTATGAAATTCTAGACTGGCTCATTCTGTATATAAAACCCTAAAATGATTGTAGACATTATATGGATGCATATATTATCATATTAGTTCAGTTCAGTTTAGTCATTCAGTCGTGTCTGACTCTTTGAGACCCCAAGGACTGCAGCACGCCAGGCCTCCCTGTCCATGACCAACACCCAAAGTTTACTCAAACTCATGTCCATTGAGTTGAGTCAGTGATGCCATCCAACCATCTCATCCTCTTTTGTCCCCTTCTCCTCTTACCTTTAATTTTTCCCAGCATCAGTTCTTTTCAAATGAGTCATTTCTTCACATCAGGTGGCCAAACTATTGGAGTTTCAGCTTCAGCATCAGTCCTTCCAATGAATATTCAGGACTGATTTCCTTTAGGATGGACTGGTTGGATCTTCTTGCAGTCCAAGGGACTCTCAACAGTCTTCTCCAACACCACAGTTCAAAAGCATCAGTTCTTCAGTGCTCAGCTTTCTTTACAGTCCAACACTCATATCCATACATGACTACTGGAAAAACCTTAGCCTTGACTAGATGTACATTTGTTGGCAAAGTAATGTCTCTGCTTTTTAATATGCTATCTAGGTTGGTCATAACTTTTCTTCCAAGGAGCAAGTGTCTTTAAATTTCATGGCTGCACTCACCATCTGCACTGATTTTGGAGCCCCAAAAATAAAGTCTATCATTGTTTCCACTGTTTTCCCATCTATTTGCCATGAAGTGATGGGACCAGATGCTGTGATCTTAGTTTTCTGAATGTTGAGTTTTAAGTCAACTTTTTCACTTTCCTCTTTCACTTCCATCAAGAGGTTCTTTAATTCTTCTTTGCTTTCTGCCATAAGGGTGGTGTCATCTGCATATCTGAGGTTATTGATATTTCTCCTGGCAATCTTGATTCTAGCTTGTGCTTCATCTAGCCCAGTGTTTTACATGATGTATTCTTCATATAAGTTAAATTAGCAGGGTGACAATATACAGCATTGATGTACTCCTTTCCCAATTTGTAACCAGTCTGTTGTTCCATGTCTGGTTCTAGCTGTTGCTTCTTGACCTGCATACATATTTCTCAGGAGGCAGGTCAGGTGGTCTGGTATTCCCATCTCCTTCAGAATTTTCCAGTTTGTTGTGATCCACACAGTCAAAGGCTTTGGCATAGTCAATACAGCAAAAATAGATGTTTTTCTTGAACTCTCTTGATTTTTTGATGATCCAACAGATGTTGGCAATTTGATCTCTGGTTCCTCTGCCTTTTCTAAAACCAGCTTGAACATCTGGAAGTTCATGGCTCACGTACTGTTGAAGCCTGGCTTGGAGAATTTTGAGCATTACTTTACTAGTGTGTGAGATGAACGCAATTGTGCAGTAGTTTGAGCATTCTTTGGCATTGCCTTTCTTTGGGAGCAGAATGAAAACTGAGCTCTTTCAGTCCTGGGGCCACTGCTGAGTTTTCAAATTTGCTGGCATATTAAGTGCAACACTTTCACAGCATCATCTTCAGATTTGAAATAGCTCAACTGGAATTCCATCACCTGCACTAGCTTTGTTTGTAGTGATGCTTCCTAAGGCCCACTTGACTTGACATTCCAGGATGTCTGGCTCTTGGTGAGTGATCATACGACCATGATCATCTGGGTCATGAAGATCTTTTCTGTATAGTTCTTCTGTGTATTCTTTTCACCTCTTCTTAATATCCTCTGCTTCTCTTAGGTCCACACCTAAGAGCTCAATGTCCTTACCTAAGGTCCATACCTCGGGGCTCAATGTCCTTTATTGAACCCATCTTTGCCTGAAATTTTCCCTTGGTATCTCTAATTTTCTTGAAGAGATCTCTAGTATTTCCCATTCTATTGCTTTCCTCTATTTCTTTGCATTGATCACTGAGGAAGGCTTTCTTATCTCTCCTTGCTATTCTTTGAAACTCTGCATTCAGATGCTTATATCTTTCCTTTTCTCCTTTGCTTTTCACTTCTCTTCTTTTCACAGCTATTTGTAAGCCCTCCTCAGACAGCCATTTTGCTTTTTCACATTTCTTTTTTTGGGGGATGGTCTTGATCCCTGTCTCCTGTACAATGTCACGAACCTTCTTCCACATTCTTCAGGCACTCTGTCTATCATATCTAATCCCTTGAATCTATTTGTCACTTCCACTGTATAATCATAAGGGATTTGATAAAGATCATATCTGATTGGTCTAATGATGCTCCTTACTTTCTTAAATTTAAGTCTGAACTTGCCACTAAGGAGTTCATGATCTGAGCCACAGTCAGTTCTCAGTCTTGTTTTTGCTGACTGTATAGAGCTTCTCCATATTTGGCTGCAAAGAATATAGTCAATCTTATTTTGGTATTGACCATCTGGTGATGTCCATTTGTAGAGTCTTTTCTTGTGCTGTTGGAAGAGGGTGTTTGGTATAGCCAGTGCGTTTTGTTGGCAAAACTCTGTTAGCCTTGCCCTGCTTCATTCTGCACTCCAAGGCCAAATTTGCCTATAACACAACTGAGTGAATGCTTGCCCCAAATGTCAGTAGTGCCACCCTGGTGTGGATCAAAATTTAAAGAGATGCAAACACTTCACTGTAATTTGTACAGTCTTTGTGGCTGACAATAAAAATCCACTTGCATATTTTGCTATATTATAAAGGGAAAAATACAGAGCTTAACTCTGTTACTTACATTTCTGAGCAGTTGTTTTATAGCATTGCTCTTCTATCTTTAAGTGCTTACCTAGAACTAATCAGGAAGAACACTTTAAGGGGCCTCCTCAGTGCCTTCAAGTTGGTCTTGACTTAACTGGTCTTTTTCTCCACAAGTCAAAGGCCAGATCCACCAACCTCATCTTGTTATGTTAGTCTTTCAGTCATGTCTGACTCTTTGTAGCCCCGTGGATTCTAGCCTGCCAGGCTCTGCCATCCATGGGATTTTCCAGGAAAGAATACTGGAGTGGGTTGCCATTTCCTTCTCCAGGCAATTTTCCTGACTCAGGGATCAAACCCTGGTTACCCACATTGCAGTCAGACTCCTTACCATCTGAGCTACCAGGGAAGCCCTCTATTTTTATGTTAGTCTCTCAGCCGTGTCTTGACATAACCGGTCTTTATTTTTCTCAGCCACCAAAGGTCAGAATCACCAACGTCATTACATAGTTCTAAAGAAAAAGGAAAACCTTCAACCACATTCTGAAAATATTGAAGCATTTATGATTCAAATTCCTAATTTCACTGCCATTAGACCTGTAAATGAAACTAAATCATAATTCTTTATTTGAGTATTTTTCTGGGAGATGTAGGGTAACACCACTCTGCCTATAAGACCAGTAACATATGTCCATTGTTTGGGATGATAGATCTAAGTTAGTATTTCCATCAGATTTCATTGTTCTGAAAACAAAACAACAACAAAAACCAATTCAACCACTTCACAGAAAATTAAGCAATGATTAATTAAAAAAAATAAATAAAGGAATGGATTATTAACACTTCAGAACAAAACGCAATTAAGGCTGCTTGCCAGTATCATTTATTACTTTTAAAAGAAAAATTTTTGAAAAACTCATTTTATTGGAACTTCACTAATTAGAAAACTAATTTGCAAAGACACTTTACAGTTCAAAGATACAGTGCATAGGCAAGGTTGCACATTTAGAGTGCCCTGGATTTTTTTTTCCAGAGTCTATAATCAACTTTATTTTAATATGATCTAAGCACATATCATTTAGAAAATACCAAGAAAAAATTATGTACAAGAGTTGATGTTATCGCATTTGGACAAAGCTGGCAAGTTCCTGCTATGAGCATATACCAGGAGATACCACTGAGGAAACCTAATACATTGGAGTAGATGTTGTGGCATTTGGCCCACAGTTTGATAGCCCTCAGGGTTAACCTGAAGTTGTCACTGTTTGATACTAGATGTAAAACATCTAGTAAAACCATTTCATTGATTTGCAACAAAATCAAAACCCTGCAATCATTAAGACTTCTTATACATATCTAAATTTTTAAGCAGACTGTCATGTTTTAAGTCCAAGTTTCCTGGAATAGTCTGCAGTCCTAATCTTGCAAACAAAATATCAATCTCTATCCCATCAAACAGTTTGATAACTGATACGAATGCCTCTTCAACAGCTTTTAAATCTTTTACTTCTCCCTGTAATTTCAACTTATCATAGAATGAGGTGAAAAAGTCACTTCAATCAACGTGTCTTGTTGCAACACACAATGCATCAATATTGGCAGTTTTTTGTATATACTCCTAATCTGTAAGATCCAGATATAAACATTTTCCCATCAGCATGTTCTATTACAGACTGTGGAACATTCTTGCTTTCACTGATTTCTCGTATCCAGTCTTTTCCCAGGTTAATTCTCCCAAAATTAAATTCCTGCACTGAAGTTTCTCTTTCTCTTCAAAAACCCCAAAGGGCTTCAGAGTCTCCACTAGTTTCTGTGTAAGCAGGCAGTTAGTCTCCTTGGGGGCTGCTAAGTGGAAGGGAGAAGTAATGCCGTAGTGCTTTCGTGGCGGGTGTGTTTGCTGCAATCCCTGCTTTGTACTGGATTTTTAAAAATATGAATCTTTTCAAGTTTTCTATAAAGGTGATCTACTCATTCACTTGTAGGCTCACTCTTACCAGTTACTGCTGCATAATACGTGAACTGTGAACTTCCACATGTTCAAGCTGGTTTTAGAAAAGGCAGAGGAACCAGAGATCAAATTGCCAACATCTGCTAGATCATCGAAAAAGCAAGAGAGTTCAAAAAAAAAAAAACCTATTTCTGCTTTATTGACTATGCTAAAGCCTTTGACTGTGTGGATCACAATAAACTGTGGAAAATTCTGAAAGAGATGGGAATACCAGACCACCTGACCTGTCTCTTGAGAAACCTATATGCAGGTCAGGAAGCAACAGTTAGAACTGGACATGGAACAACAGAAAATAGGAAAAGGAGTATGTCAAGGCTGTATATTGTCACCCTGCTTATTTAACTTCTATGCAGAGTACATCATGAGAAACACTGGGCTGGAAGAAGCACAAGCTGGAATCAAGATTGCTGGGAGATATATCAATAACCTCAGATATTCAGATGACATCACCATTATGGCAGAAAGTGAAGAGGAACTCAAAAGCCTCTTGATGAAAGTAAAAGAGGAGAGTGAAAAAGTTGGCTTAAAGCTCAACATAAAGAAAACGAAGATCATGGCATCTGGTCCCATCACTTCATGGGAAATAGATGGGGAAACAGTGGAAACAGTGTCAGACTTTATTTTGGGGGGCTCCAAAATCACTGCAGATGATGACTGCAGCCAAGAAATTAAAAGATGCTTACTCCTTGGAAGGAAAGTTATGACCAACCTAGATAGCATATTGAAAAACAGAGACATTACTTTGCTGACTAAGGTCTGTCTAGTCAAGGCTATGGTTTTTCCTGTGGTCATGTATGGATGTGAGAGTTGGACTGTGAAGAAGGCTGAGCACCGAAGAATTGATGCTTTTGAACTGTGGTGTTGGAGAAGACTCTTGAGAGTCCCTTGGACTGCAAGGAGATCCAACCAGTCCATTCTAAAGGAGATCAGCCCTGGGTGTTCTTTTTGGAAGGAATGATGCTAAAGCTGAAACTCCAGTACTTTTTCCACCTCATACAAAGAGTTGACTCGTCAGAAAAGACTGATGCTGGTAGGGATTGGGGTCAGGAGGAAAAGGGGACGAGAGACGATGAGATGACTGGATGGCATCACCAACTCAATGGACGTGAGTTTGAGTGAACTCTGGCAGTTGATGATGGACAGGGAGGCCTGGCGTGCTGCGATTCATGGGGTCGCAAAGAGTCGGACACGACTGAGCAACTGAACTGAACTGAACATAGATATTTATTGCCGAATAAAAGCTACACTAAGGCTTAGCAGATTAAAACAACAGTTACGTACTTAGCCCTTGATTCAATAGGTCAGTAGTTGAGGCTAGGCTGACTTGGAACGCTAGTCTAGTCCTGACAGGGCGCCCCTGTATCTGTGCAGTCAGCAGGAGATCAAGGGAGCGACGCTGCTCCTTGTGCTTGTTTAGCTGTTGGCTGGTACAGAATCGGGACAGTTGGGCCCTCAGACACGAGGCTAGCCCTGGTCTGCTCACATAAAGAGGCAGGGGTCTAGAGAGAGAGAGAGACAGCAGGCAAGACCTCTTGCAGTCTAAACTGGTACAAAATTGCTTTTGTCATGTTCTCTAGGCTAATGCAGTTACAAGCTGCGCCCAGGTTGAAGGCATGGAGAAAGATTCTAGCACCTTAGTTTTGTCTCAGGCTTTACTTTCTATGAAACTCAGACTATCAGATTATCTATCACTCTATAGCATTTTTGTTTTTTCTTTAGCCAATGTCCTTGAAAATGCTTAAAAATTTTTTTTGGTATAAGTGCTATTAAGATAGGATTAATAAAAAATAAAATAACACAACCTTGTAAATCAACTATATTCCAATAAAAATTATTAAAATATTACATATAGTTCCATCACCTCCACAATAAAACAACCCATTATTTTCTGATTTTCTTTTCTAATGCTTTCTCATATATGTACATTTTTCAGTAATGTCTCCTTGAAATTAATATATTAATTTATATTAATAATATATTATAATAATATATTATTCTAGTTTTATATTATATAAAATATATTATATTCTAATTTTTTTTTCTTTTTTAACCTAACCCCAATATTATAGTCATTACCACTACTGAATTGTCTTCAAAAGTTTTGGTAATGGCCCGATATTTTAAAATTTGAGGATTCTAACAGATTATTATTTTAATTTTCCTTGATAGATGCTTAGTCTGTTCTACTATTGAGTCTTTGTGGTTTTATGATCAAAGACATTCATAAAAATTTATATATAAAGATTTTCTAAACTCTGCTTTTCTAACATGTAGTATGATTGAACAAAAGATTGTAAGCACTTGGTAGGATTTGAACAATCACTTGGTATATAATATGCTTCAAAATAGAGTCCTTAACAATAATCAGATTGTTAGTTTTAAAATTTTTGTGCATTTTATATAAACGAGATGAATTGTTTGATTTGTTCACTCGAAACTAGTCATATGCTAGGCATCATTGTAGTCTTCTTAAATGCAAATATGAATAAAATATGGAATTGATCTCAAAGAGTTTTCAGACACTGCAGTTCTGCTTCTTGTTAGTCTGGTTACCTGACTAGTTACATAAGTTTATGGTTATTATTTATGATTATTATTAAATTAAAATTAGATTTTTAAAATTATAAAATGCTGTAATGTTTGAGCAGATATAGAAAAAAATAAGTAATGGAACAGAATTGAGAAACAGATTCATGATTTTCAAGTCTTCTCTAAATGTGTTATTCAGTTCAGTTCAGTCTCTCAGTCGTGTCCAACTCTGCAACCCCAAGGACTGCAGCATCCAGGCTTCCCTGTCCATCCCAACTCCTGGAGCCTTCTCAAACTTATGTCCGTCGCGTCAGTGATGCCATCCAACCATCTTATCCTCTGTTGTCCCCTCCTCCTCCTGCCTTCAATCTTTCCCAGCACCAGAGTCTTTTCAAATGAGTCATTTCTTTGTATCAGGTGACCAAAGTATTGGAGTTTCAGCTTCACCATCAGTCTTTCCAATGAATATTCAGGACTAATTTCCTTTAAGATGAACTGATTGGATCTTCTTGCTGTCCAAGGGCCCCTCAAGAGTCTTTTCCAACACCACAGTTTAAAAGCATCAATTCTTCCACACTCGGCTTTCTTTATAGTCCAACTCTCACATCCATACATGACTACTGGAAAAATCATAGCTTTGACTAGACAGACCTTTGTTGGTAAAGTAATGTCTCTGCTTTTCAATATGTTGGCTAGGTTGGTTATAACTTTTCTTCCAAGGAGCAAGCGTCTTTAAATTTCATGGCTGCAGTCACTGTCTGCAGTGATTTTGGAGCCCCCAAAAATAAAGTCTGACACTGTTTCCACTGTTTCCCCTTCTATTTCCCATGAAGTGATGGGACTGAATGCCATGATCTTAGCTTTCTGAATGTTGAGCTTTAAGCCAACTTTTTCACTCTCCTCTTTCACTTTCATCAAGAGGCTCTTTAGTTCTTTGCTTTCTGCCATAAGGGTGTTGTCATCTGTGTATCTGAGGTTATTGATATGTGTTATTGCTTTCATAATTTAAAAAATAAAAAAAAATCATCAAAAAAAGAGAAACAGATTCACAGTAAATAAGAAAGCATTATACTTCAGAAGTGACATTTCAATTCACTGGGGGGAAAATTAGACTATTAAATAAGTTATTGTTGAACCAATATTCCATTCATTTTGGAAAATAAAGTAAAATTAGTTTCCTATATATACCATAGAGTATAAAATCTAGGTAGAATGAATTTCTTGAAGTATAAGGAAATAAAGCAGAATATGCTTGAGGTTAGGAAGTTCTCCCTGGGCAAGACTCCAAACAAAATTCACAAAGGTATAGATAGCCAGATTTGGTTTTATGAAAATGTTTTTAATCTTCCATAAATATAAACTTACAAGATGTTGCCAGACTGGAAGGAAATATAGAACATACAGAAAAATTAAAAGCAGGTACTATTTCTGAACATTCAGGTTTCAGTTGCAGACAATAAATTCACACAGGCTAGTTTAGGCTGAAAAATAATCTAATATGTGGAACAGGATATAAAGAAACTCAGTTAGGGACTAGAAGAGTAGACTTTATTTCCAGGGGGCATCAGTATCATGGTGGAGTAAGATGCGCCCTTTGTCCCATTCCTTCAATCTACAACCAGTAAAATAGCCACAGCTAAAAACATGCCTCTGCCCTACATACCAGGATGCTGGAGAGTTCCTCAAATCTGTGTTTCTGAAGGCTGGTGGGCTGGAATAGACAGGAGGCTGAATCAGGGGGACAGTGAAGGCCGTGCCTTTAATTCTGGATTCCCCAACTGCAGCTTGTGGCCCCAGAGAACTTGGAAGCAGAGGGGAAGTGGTGCACGTGACTCTAGTCTTCTTGCTGCCACAGGTAACCAGGCAGCACTGGCAGTGGACCTGCTGCACTCTCCCTCCAGTCACATGGGCACCCATTAGTCAGGCCCCTCGACCTCTGCCCGCAGCAGCAGAACCCATGCACCTGAAAACACCAGGCATGGCAGAGGTGCCCACGTGTCCCTGGTTGCCCCTTCATCCTGCATTGCCCCCTGCAGTGGTGGAGGCTGGGACTCAGGAGACCCTGAGCTGGCAGAAAAGTCCACTATTCTGGTGCGCCAGGCACCACTGAGGCTGGACAGTCAGCAGCAAGGTTTCAATAACTCTGGAGGCACAAGCAGTGATAACGAGGGTAAAGTTGGTAGACAGAGGTGGTAGAGGGTGGAAAATGTGAACTTTCAAATGTAACCAGAGGGCTCTTGGTTTAAAGAAACCAAAAAGTTGTGCTATAGTGCCACCTACTGTAAAACAAAAGAAAGGTCTCTAGTTTCTAACCTGTTTATCTGAGCCATCAGAGAAGACTGTTAAATCTTTAGAAACAAGTTTTTAAAAAATTTAAAAGTTTTGCCTAAAGAAGAAAGATATCTGCTACTTGAAATGCACCAGTAAAAGAAAAACTCAACAAACAACCTGAAGGATCACAGTAATTCTGTAACACAAAAAGAAAATGGCAAGTCTCCAGAAACCAAAGTTAAAGGGATGGAATATTGCAATCTGATAAAGAATTCAAAATAGGTGTCGTGGAGAAACTCAATGAGAGAAAGTTGTAGTTATACAGGCTTACCTCAGGAAAAGAAAATTCTCAAATAAACAGTCAGCCTTTCACCTAAAATAACTAGAAAAAGAACAAAGCCTGAAAAGAGTTGAAGGAAGAAAATAATAAAAATCATAGTGAAAATAAATGAAATAGAAAATATCCATCAAAATATGAGCTGGCTCTTTGAAAGGATAAATTGACAAACCTTTAGTTAGACTAACAGAAAAAAGAGAAGGCTCTCTTACTTAGAGTAATCAAAAATTTCCCCAAAAAAGAAGACAAAACATACAAAGGAGACTTAATGATTATCCTTCTCAAATTCTTCCAAAATTTAAAGAGGAAGGAATGCTTCCAAATTCACTTTATGAGGCCAACATTACCTTCACATCAAAGCCAGACAAAGATAACACAGTAAAGGAAAATTATAAGCCAATATCTCTGATGAATATAAATGCAGCCCTCCTCACCCACCCCCTGGAGAAGGAAATAGCAACCCATTCCAGTATTCTTGCCTAGAGAATCCCATGGACAGAGGAACCTGGCAGGCTACAGTTCATGGGGTCGCAAGAGTCAGACATGACTTAGTGACTAAACCACCACCACCATCACCACCTCCACCAAAAAACATTAGCAAACAGAATACAACAACACATTAAAAGGATCATACACCATGATCAAGTGAGATTTATTGCAGGACTACAAAGATGGTTCAACATCCACAAATCTACATGATATACTACATTAACAAAACGAAGAATAAAAATAATATGATCATCTCAGAAATAGTATTTGACAAAATTCAACACAATTAAAAAAAACTCTTGATAAAATGGATATAAAAATAATGTACTTCAACATAATACATTATTCTCATGATAAAAAGCTGAAACCTATCCCTCCAAAATCAGGAACAAGACAAGGATGCCCACTCTCATCACTCTTATCCAATATAGTATTGGAAGTTTTAGCCAGAGCAATTAGGCAAGAAAAAGACATAAAAGGCATCAAAATTGCAAAGAAGAAAGCAAAACTTTCACTATTCATGGATAACATGGTATGGAAAACTTCAAAGACTCCACAAAAAACTACTAGAAATAATAAACAACTATGGTAAAGATACATTACAAAATATGTATACAAACATTTGTTGCATTTATATATGCTGACAATGAGCTCGTAGAAAGAGATATTAAGAAAACAATCCCATTTATAATTGTCATTTAAAGAAAAGATGCCTAGGAATGAATTTATCCAAGGGGATGAAAGACCTATACACTGAAACTGTAACATATTGTTGAAAGAAATTGAAGACGACACAAATAATGGAAAAATATTCTATGATCATAGATTGGAAGGCATAATATTGTTAGAATGTCCATATTACATAAACTAATCTACATATCAATACAATCCTTATTAAAATCTCAAGGACATTTTTTTCACAGAAATAAAACAAAAAATTCTAAAATTTATATATAACCACAGAAAATCTAGCCAAAGAAATCCTGAGGAAAAAAACTCCATGGACAGAGGAGCCTGATGGGCTATAGTCCATAGGGTCACAAACAGTTGGACACAACTGAGCACACACTCACTGGAGTAATCAAAAGAATATTAAGTTGGAAGAAAAACAGAGTCACAAATCAATGGAACAGAGTTGAGAGCCCAGAGATAAACCCACACATATATGGACAATAAATTTACAATAAAGGAGCAAAGAAAATACAGTAGAGAAAGAATAGTCTTTTCAAATAAATGGTGTTGGGAAAGCTGGACAACCACATGCGAAAAAAAAGAAACAAGATCCCCATCTCACACTACACAGGAAAATCAACTAAACATGGATTAAAGAGTTGAAACATAAAACCTTAGAAGAAAATATAGGGAGTGAGTTCTTTGACATCAGTCTTAGCAATATCCTTCTGGATGTGTCTCGTCCGGCAAGGGAAACAAAAGCAGAGATAAAGAAATGGTACTGCATCAAACTAAAATGCTTCTGCACTGCAAAGGAAAGCATCAACAAAATGAATTTCTTGAGTAATTTGGAAAAGAACTACCATATTATCTGGCAATCCCATGTCTGGGTATTTATCAAAAAAAATGAAAATACTCATTTGAAAAGATATCTGCACCCCTATGTTCACTGCAGCATTATTTACAACTGTCAGGATACGGAACAGAACTTCCCTGGTGGCACAGTGGATAAGAAGCCACCTACCAGTGCAGGGGACGCAGGTTCCATCCCTGGTCCGAGAAGAGTCCACGTGCCGCGCAGTGACTCAACTTACTCACCACAACTGCTGAGGCCACACTCTAGCGCCCACGTGCTGCAGCTACTGAGGTCTGTCTGCCTGGAGCCTGTGCTCCAGAAGAGAAGTCTCTGCAGTGAGAACCCCACGCACCACAACGAGGAGGAGACCCTGCTGGCCGCAGCTGGAGGAAGCCCACACAAAATAATGAAGACACAGCACAGCCAAAAACGGATCAAATAAATCAATAAGTAATTATTTTAAAGATATGGAAGCAAACTAATGCCTGTCGGTAGGTGAACGGATGAAGAGGGTGTAGTGCATATACACAATGCAATACCACTCAGCCGTAAAAATGATGAAATCTTATAATCTGAGACAACATGGATGGACTTTGAGGGTATTATAATAAGTAAAATAAGTCAGATGGAGAAAAGGAAATGCCATATGATTTCACGTACATGTGGAATCTAAAAAGCAAACAAACAAACAATAACAACAACCAAACACGTAGATACAGAGGACAGAGTGGTGATTACCATAGGAGAAAGGTCACTGGGGAGGGGGAAATGAGTAGAAGGGGATCAACTGTATGGTAATGGATGGAAACTGCCTATATAGAAATATCATACAATGTACACATTAAAGACACAATGTTATAACGCAAAGTTACCTCAATAAAAAACAAACTAAAAAAAAAAAATGTCCAGTTCAGTACTAATCTCCCCCAGGTATAATCTGGAAAGCTGCCTCTGTGCAGGAAGCTAACAAACTGAACATATTGCTACTGAAGACAGAAATCCATGCTAAATGAAAATAATTGTCTTCATTAATAAAAGAAGCAGATGAATCAAAAGAATGCATACAGATTAGACAGTTGAACCACAGCCACTGATTCCAAAACCATTCCATCTCCACAAGTGACATCTGTAAAATGTGTTCTGGGCCCTGCCTCCTCTTCTCTTATGGACAATGTACCCTGTAAGTACATCTGATCAGTGGCTCCTAAATGATGGTCAGTACTCAACATTCAGAAAAATCTGAGAAACCTAGTGTTTATCTTCCCCCTTTTACATGCAGAAAGTGGGTTGTGATGAAAGTTGAGTCAACTGACCACAATCTCTAATATGCAAAGAGTTCCTATGAATCAATAAGGAAAGAATGATGAACTGATTACCAAAAATAATGCATAGAAAATGAAATTTTAAAAATTTATATGCTATAATAGAATGTTGTTCTTCATTAGCAAGCAAGAGAGAACATTATATAGTTAAATTTTGTATAGTTATAGCTGAAGTTCAAATTGGCTAAAATAATAAGTTATCTCTAATATATGCAGCAAGAAGAAGCTCTCATTGATCTGTTGACCTGTATTGGGAAGGTAAGGTTATTCAGATTTCCCTGCTCTTTTAAATTATTTTCAATTAATACTTACAATCCTTTGACCAAACAACACTTAATCTAGCAATCTGCCCTTTAGGAATACTTAAATTTGCACAAAGAGATATGTGTAAAGAGCTTATTGTATTATGGTTTGATATCAAACAATTAGAAATAACTTCAGCTAGTAAAGTAATGCTCAAAATTATCCAAGCCAGGCTTCAGCAATACGTGAACCATGAAATTCCTGATGTTCAAGATGGTTTTAGAAAAGACAGAGGAACCAGAGATCAAATTGCCAACATCTGCTGGATTGTGGAAAAAGCAAGAGAGTTCCAGAAAAACATCTATTTCTGCTTTATTGACTATGCCAAAGCCTTTGACTGTGTGGATCACAATAAACTGTGGAAAATTGTGAAAGAGATGGGAATACCAGACCACCTGACCTGCCTCTTGAGAAATCTGTGTGTAGGTCAGGAAGCAACAGTTAGAACTGGACATGGAACAACAGACTGGTTCCAAATAGGAAAAGGAGTACGCCAAGGCTGTATATTGTCACCCTGCTTATTTAACTTCTATTCAGAGTACATCATGAGAAACACTGGACTGGAAGAAACACAAGCTGGAAATCAAGATTGCTGGGAGAAATATCAATAACCTCAGATATGCAGATGACATCACCCTTACGGCAGAAAGTGAAGAGGAACTCAAAAGCCTCTTGATGAAAGTGAAAGAGGAGAGTGAAAAAGTTGGCTTAAAGCTCAACATTCAGAAAACGAAGATCATGGCACCTGGTCCCATCACTTCATGGGAAATAGATGGGGAAACAGTGGAAACAGTGTCAGACTTTATTTTGGGGAGCTCCAAAATCACTGCAGATGGTGATTGCAGCCATGAAATTAAAAGACACTTACTCCTTGGAAGAAAAGTTATGACCAACCTAGATAGCATATTCAAAAGCAGAGACATTACTTTGCTGACTAAAGTCCGTGTAGTTAAGGCTATGGTTTTTCCTGTGGTCATGTATGGATGTGAGAGTTGGACTGTGAAGAAGGCAGAGTGCCAAAGAATTGATGCTTTTGAACTGTGGTGTTGGAGAAGACTCTTGAGAGTCCCTTGGACTGCAAGAAGATCCAACCAGTCCATTCTGAAGGAGACCAGCCCTGGGATTTCTTTGGAAGGAATGATGCTAAAGCTGAAACTCCAGTATTTTTTCCACCTCACGCTAACAGTTGACTCATTGGAAAAGACTCTGATGCTGGGAGGGATTGGGGGCAAGAGGAGAAGGGGACGACAGAGGATGAGATGGCTGGATGGCATCACTGACTCAATGCATGTGAGTCTGAGTGAACTCTGGGAATTGGTGATGGACAGGAAGGCCTGGCGTGCTGCGAATCATGGTGTCGCAAAGAGTCAGACACGACTAAGCGACTGAACTGAACTGAAGCATTCATTGAAAAGGCAGTATTTAAATTGTACAATCATGTTATGGAATTTTATACAGATTTTTTGACAACTATTTTATAAAGACTGACATGATAAACATCCATGAACATTAAGTGAAGTCACTCAGTTATGTCCGACTCTTTGCGACACCATGGACTGTAGCCTACCAGGCTCCTCTGTCCATGGGATTTTCCAGGCAATAATACTGGAGTGGATTGCCATTTCCTTCTCCACAGGATCTTCCCGACCCAGGGATCAAACCCGAATCTCCCACATTGTAGACAGACACTTTACCATCTGAGCCACCAGGGAAGTCTTATGACTGAAGTCGCTCAGTCGTGTCCAACTCTTTGCGACCCCATGAACTGTAGACTACCAAGCTCCTCTGTCCATGGGATTTTCCAGGCAATAGTACTGGAGTGGATTGCCATTTACTTTTCCAGGGGATCTTCCCGACCCAGGGATCAAACCCGGGTCTCCCGCATTGTAGAGAGACGCTTTACTGTCTGAGTCAAGTTAAGAGAAAAGGTCAATTTTCATTCTAATCCCAAAGAAAGTGAAAGTGAAGTCTCTCAGTCGTGTCCAACTCTTTGGGACCCCATGGACTATAGGTTACCAGGCTTCTCTGTCCATGGGATTCTCCAGGTAAGAATACTGGAGTGGGTTACCATTTCCTTCTCCAGGGGATCTTCCCGACCCAGGGATCGAACCCATGTCTCCCACATTGGAGGCTGACTCTTTAACCTCTGAGCCACCAGGGAATCCCATGAACATTAGTAAATGTAAAAGCAAGTTGCAGAACTATAGTGAGATATTGTTTTTGAAAAATAAAACATGCATGTAGCCTATCTATCCCCATATCTCTACCAAAAAAATCTCAATAATGTCTACACTGGTGATTTGTTGTGTATGTGTGCATGTGTGTGAAAGGTTCTGGAAGAAAGCACCTTACCCTGTTACCAATGGTTACTTCGGAATAGCGGGTTTGGAGAGGAGACTTCGATTTTTACTCTGCATATTTTTATATTGTTGGAATATTTTACAAGTTGCAGTGCTCTTGTAAGTGAAAAAATGCATGATGTATCAAGGAAAATTCTGCTAGATTGTTCCCTAAAACCCTCATTCCAAATGCTGTCAACAATAATTTTTAAGATAATCATCATAGAATATCCTTGAGGCCTAAAAACTTGCCTATGAAATCTGAGATTTGTCTGTCTGATAATCATCAAAACTTTCAAGTTAGTTAACCTCAATACCATTCCTAGGGCCTGCCCACTCCACACACAGTCTTTGCCTATTATAACACTCTGTCTCCAGTTTGCAATAGATGTTACTGAATGATGCTACTGCTAAATTTCAGCCTAACAAAATATGGCTCAGAACCTTACCAAACAGAGCTAAAATACAAATCCCAGGATAATGTGCATTTATTTTGGCCACTCCTTGGCTCAAAAGAAACTGCTAAATTTTTAAAATTAGTAGTAAAAATGGCTAATAAGGCTGTAGTTATCTTTGCTTTATATAAATTGTCTGATTTCCCTGCAGCTTTCTTTGTTGATTTTTGGCCCTCAGAATTTAATGAGAATAAAAATCATATGATGCAACGTTGGGGCCATTTTCTCCTTCAAGTTACCAAATCCAGACGTCCCCGGAAAATGATACTGCCTCTTAGCATTACAGGAAAGCATCTCACCAAAGTTCATGGGGGCACACCCAAACTGAAAACATACTTTCAAAGAGCAATAACCAGCTTTGCTTTGCACAGATCTTTATTCTGAAGCTGATTAGAAGAGCTATTCAAACCATTTAGAGTTTGAGATATACTGGGTAATTCCTAGCTCATATTATAAGCCCAGGATAAGAACACTCTTAATAAATTAATCTGTAAACTAGGGGGAATACAAAATTATGCTGATTAGAGACAGATAATTATCATAACAAATAAAGAGTTTAAAAAATGAAAACATCCTATCTTTCCATATAGGATTTCATTCTGTCACCTGGAATTCTTCTATATACATAAACATATTCTCTAGAAATAAATGTTAGCTGAAATATGTATTTTTTCCCCTTTGCAACTGATGGTTTTCTCAGGCTAAGAAAACTCAAACCATTTTGACTTCTTAATTCTCTTCCTCTCACTTTTATTCTTTTATCATTTGGAGGGAAATCTCAATGTAAAACAAGTCTTCATTCCCAAAGTCTCAAATTTTGTCTCTTTGAATTCTGATTTTGAAGCAAGTTTCCCATGTAATCTTTGCAAACTGAGGTCTCCAAATCAAGTCAATTTTGAATTATTTAATGTGGAAAAAAGCAGTTAGTTGGGGGTCCTCAGTGTCATAGAGACCGTTCTGGAGAATGGCTTCAGACAAAGGGGCTGGGCAAGGGAGAAGGCCAAGTGTCCTGCAGCACTGGCTTCTGTTAACATTAATAACCATCACAATCATGTGTGTCTTGTTCCAGCCCCACTGGCTACCTTCTTATCACCAGAATAAAATATTGACTTTCTACTCACTTTTCTCCTTTTTCCCGTATACTAATTTCCACCCTTCATTTAGAATCAGTTTAAATTCACCCAATAGTTTTACAATTCCTTAGTCTTTCCTGGTCTGGAAATCTCTTCTTGCTTTGTCAATTCATATCCATAACCTTCAAGAAATTTTCAGTACATGTTTGCTTATGTCAGTGATAATTGTATAAAGATAGTATCTGCTTTCCAAAAGTATATCAATAACTCTTTCAAGCTAAGGTCCCAGTTCTAATACATTTTTTGCATTAAAATTTAAGGTATAGTTCTCCCTCTTTTGTGTACAGGTCTTCAAGTTTTCCCAGGTGTATATAGTCATGTAGCCATCAGGGTCAAGATGTAGGGTCCTTCAAAAAATTCCTCTATCCCCCTTTCTAGTCAACCTCTACACACATCCCAAGCTCCTAGCAGACATGGATCTATTTTCTGTCCATAGTTTTATTTTTGCAAAAGTGTTATATAAATGGAATCCTATCTTCTGATCTGGCCTCTTTAACTTAATATGTTAAAGATGCATCTATGTTGTTGCATGTTCCAACCGTTCATTCCTTTTTACTGATGGATAGTATTCCATTTTATGGATATACTGCAGTTGGTTTATCAGCACTCCAGGTGATGGATATTTCAGTGTTTTTCAGTCTGGGATGACTATGAGTTTAATATCTTTTGAACATCCAACTACAGGTTTTTTGGTGAAGACAGGTTTTCATTTCATTTGGGTAAATATCTATGAGTGGGATGTTAGGTGTGTTTAACTTCTAAATATATTCTGTTGTACCCCACCTCCTTGTATGCTGCTTTATATAACAGATGTTGGTTGGGCTCCCTTCATTTAATGGTCTGGGTAAAATTTGTTCAAAGTCACAAACCATTTGTTCATAATTCTCTCCTAATGTCAGTATGTTTTGGGGAATTTCACTTTGATGGGTACCACTGCATCTGATTTCTGGGTCCTTTAGTGATGCTCTTCCCACCACTAATAACCTCGATTCAAAATTTGCAACAGCTTCAAATTAATTATATACTGTCCAGTTACATAAATGCATGAGTAAGTATTATAGATTTTACTAAAAGTTCATAGGGACCATAAGTTGTGAGGGTGAAAGTGTTACATTTTACAACCCACAGAAAATGACTAAAAATTACATCTTAAACAACCCTGTCCTTTTTTGGAATCCCAACTTGGACACTCATCATTCTGACTTCTTTTTATTCTTGCCCTTATAGAAGCTAGTCTTGTTTTTTTTTTTTTTTCATGGTAGCAAGTGATAGGATATATTAAAGAGAAGGAAAATACAGAGCTCTCTGCATAGACACTGAGAGAGGTAAAGAGTCCCCAGAAGCTAGTCTTGTTAACTTCTCTCTAAGCCTAAAACAAATTTCCTCCTTCCATATACAGGGCAACTCGTCTTTTCCTGGCTGCTATTTCCAATGGTGCATATGTAAACTTAGAAGAGCAAAACAATGCTTTCCTGTTGAGATTATTTTCCCTATCTAGAATATGACAGTTTCTTCTTAAAAATGCTATTTTTAGTTAAGTTCTAATTTTTTGAAAGCTGATAATTCTTATATGGTTGTTGTTATTCAGTTGCTGAGTCATGTCTGACTCTTTGCAACTCCATGGACTATAGCATGCCAGGCTCCTCTTTCCTCTACTGTCTCCCAGTGTTTGCTCAAATTCATGTCCATTGAGTCAGTGGTACTATTTAACCACCTCATCCTCTGTCACCCCCTTCTCCTATTGCCTTCAGTCTTTCCTACCATCAGGGTTTTTTCTAATGAGTCAGCTCTGTGCATCAGATGGCCCAAGTATTGGAGCTTCAGCTTATGTCCTTCCAATGAATATTCAGGGTTGATTTCCTTTAGGATTGACTGGATTGATCTCTTTGCTGTTCAAGGCACTCTCGAGAGTCTTCTCCACCACCACAATTTGAAACCATCAATGTTTTAGCATGGTCCAGCTGTCATATGGAGTTAGTCCAACTTTATGATCCATAAAGCCCAACTCTCATGTCTGTACATGACTACTGGAAAAACATAGCTTTGGCTATATGGACCTTGTAAGCAAAGTGATGTCTCTGTTTTTCAGTATGTTGTCTAGGTTTGTCATAACTTTCCTTCAAGGAGCAAATGTCTTTTAATTTCATGGCTGCAATCACTGTCTGCAGTGATTCTGGAGCCTGAGGAAAGAAAATCTGTCACTGCTTCCACTTTTTCCCCTTCTATTTGAAAGGTGAAGAATTAGAGATATTTGTGCAATCAATCTACCATGCTTACAAAATCAGAATATTCCATTAATTACAAGATCTAATTTTTCTATAATTCAAAATCAGCAAAATTTTACCTTTATTCAGCTCATGAACACAAAGCTAATTAAAGTAAACTTCACACTTCATTTACAAAGATATCATTTTTCCCTAATAAAAAGCTAAAGCCACATTGTTCGATTCCTTTCAATTTAATAAACTACACATAACCTAAAGCTAGAATAGTACCACTATGGTTTTCTGTCGGTTATTTTAGTCAATACCATTGAATCTGTTTAAATAAAACACTAAAATGGTTGTATAAAAAGCTTTAAATAAAAATAAAATATGAAATAAAAAAGAAGCTAAATTATAACTTGCTTTTGTTTAGTCACTAAATCATGTCCAACTCTTGTGACCCTGTGGACAGCCCGCTAGGCTCCTCTGTCCACGGGAATTCCCAGGTAAGAATACTGAGTGGGTTGCCATTTCCTTCTCCAGGGGATCTTCCCGACCCAGGGACTGAACCCATGTCTCCTGCATTGGCACATGGGTTTTTACCACTGAGCCAACAGGGAAGCCTCCAAGTGTAACATGGAAATTCCCTAATATGCTCTGTTTTGGAGCGAGGGTGATTTTATGAAGTTATACATGTACATAGTTTAAAGAGTAAAATGTGAAACAGTTTTCCAAGTTTGAAACAGCAATTTCCTAAATCCCTGCAGTCACTATCTTCTTTCAACAGGCAACTCTCTGCAACCTTTTACATCTATTCTTTTTGTTTAGATAGCCGCAAGCTTAAAATTCCATTCTTATGTTGCCTCCTCTCAATTTTCGATCTTGGGTGTTTTCTGTTGTTTTCCTATTATGGAAAGTGATGAGTCCTGTGTGATCTCTCCTGTATCTTCCTGCTCCCTTCCTCCCCACCCCATAATGCACTTTCCCCCCTCTTCCCATCCTTATTCCAATCTGGGTTAGAGCAATATGCAAATATTATTATAGGAATACTTTCTGCAGGTCTTCTGTGTAATATACATAATTATTCTTCATGCTGGTGTTTTGTTTATAATGTTTCCATACTCTCTCTATTTTTTTAGCAATGCAGCCCCAAATTCTCTGCCAATTATTTATCTTTCCTCTTTAATTATTTTGATATATCATTATCCAATAATTTTATCTCTCATATAAGTTTCTCCCAAAGCCTTGCAGCTTGCTTTCATTGTCTTGTGCCTAGAAAATCAATATCTTTCTGATGATTCTCTTTATCTCTTCCATAAGTTGGAGTCTCTATTTTCTTAGCCCTTCATTTCCTCTCCCCTTGATTTCTTTATTTCTTTGGTTGTACACATCCTCCAAAAACTTCCTCAAGAAAAGTGTTGGAGATCTTGCGTGTCTAAAAATATGCTATCCTCAGATTAAGTGACAAGTTGCTGAAGTATAGAATTCTATTTGAAAATAAATTTTTTTGGAATTTTGAAGGAATTTCTCTGTTACTTACAGCATCCAGTGTCATCTACAGCTATCTAGTGTTGGCCATGAGCAGTTCAAGTCTATTTCAATTTTTACTCTTCCATCTGTGACTTTTTTTTTTTTTTCTTGTAGTATCTTCTGTGTCCCTTAAGTCTGACATCTCTTCAGTGTTTTGACACAGGAACATTTCCATCCATTGTGTCTGGCACTTGCTGAGTTTCTTTAAATTAGAATTTTATATATTTTTATTCTGGGGAATTTCTTGAGTTGTGGTTTCCTCCTCTCTGTTTCCCTGATATCTGTCTGAAATTCCAACTTTTTTTTTTTTAACTTTTACAACTTTTGGATTGGTACTGTAGCTTTCTTTTCTACTCTTACTTTCCATCTCTGTCTTTATGCTTTTCCTCTTGTGGAGATATTCTCAACTTTATTTTTCAAGACTTCCATGGAGTTTTTACATCTGTTCTCACGTTTCAATCTCTAAGAACTCTTTTTACTGTCTGAACATTTCTTTTTCATAATATATTTCTTCTCCTCACAATATGTTTCTTTCTAAGTAGTTCCCTGCCCCCCACCTCCCGCCATTTCTTTCGGCTTTAATCTTCCACGCTATGTATTTCCCCACCGTCTGGTGTCCTTGACCGTCTGCTTGTATTTAAACCTAGGGACCCCACAAATGCTGGTGGGCTTTGTCGACTCTGGGCTTTACTGTAGAGGCATCTAAGGAAGCTCTCTGGGGGAACGGTTAATGAAAGAGTCTTTACCTCTTTCTTTTTTGGACATGTCAGTATCCCCAGAGGAAGACTTCTGATTTCCTGGCTAGAAGGTGGACTTGCTGCCAGCATTCTGGTAACTAAATAGGAAAAAAATGGCTGAGGGTTAAGTATGGAGATTTTCACCTTTAACCGTAGAAGAGTAACCATTAATCACAGTTTACTCGGGACTGAATTGTTTCCTGGAATGCAAGATTTTTTCGTGTTAAAAGCAGTAGAGAACAGTATTACTTTAGCCTTGTGAAGTGCTATAAAGGGTGCTGTTCTGGCCCTTTTTGGAGTGTTCTTCCCCAAGGTCAAGCGGACCTGTCCATCACCTCTAGACTATGCTTTAGAATTCCTGTGCAAATGATCTCAAGCCTGCTCTAGGGACAGTGTGGGTTCCTTATCTCATTCCATCCTTTTTAGGGTGAATAATTTCACCCCCTGAAACCAAGGGATGGCCCAGGAGTTTAACAGAGCTTGAACAGGAGGACCCAGTCTCCACATGTGCTCATTTGAGGCCCCTGACAAGGAACAACATGGGGAGAGAGGGGAGGGTAAGCCAGGAGCCGGGCCCCTGGGACTCTTGCTGTGGGTTCTGAAAGTGGGCTTGATTTTTCACTGTGATATCTACTTCACTCCAAACTGTGCCTATACCACTTTAGTCCAGAGACCTCTCAGTTAACCTTTCCCATTACTGTATTTCTGGCATCTTACCAGGATGCAAGAGGGCAGTTGCCCAGCCTCATGGAGGGGCAGTGGGATCTTGTAATCATACCTCCTTATGAGCCTGCCACCAAAACTATCGTGACACCATCTTCACTCACTTCAGGAATACCCAGCCCTGCCAGTTCCGGATCTATTGGAGGCCAGCAGGCTGTTAAGTGGATCGCTTCTCATCTTTCCCCACTTCGGGCTTGTTATTTAGCTTTCTTTCATTTGTGAAGTCAGGTTCCTCCCATCTAGTCACGTCCCCTCTTCCAACATCTTGTGGATGTAGTTACTGCTCCAGTCTTTGTCTTAGTTAGTTTAGTTCAGTCACTTACTCGTGTCCGACTCTTTGCGACCCCATGAATCACAGCACGCCAGGCCTCCCTGTCCATGACCAACCCCTGGAGTTCACCCAAACTCATGTTCATCGAGTCAGTGATGCCATCCAGCCATCTCATCCTCTGTCGTCCCCTTCTCCTCCTGCTCCCAATCCCTCCAAGCATCAGAGTCTTTTCCAATGACTCAACTCTTCACATGAGGTGGCCAAAGTACTGGAGCTTCAGCTTTAGCATCAGTCCTTCCAAAGAACACCCAGGACTGATCTCCTTTAGAATGGACTGGTTGGATCTCCTTGCAGTCCAAGGGACTCTCAAGAGTCTTCTCCAACACCACAGTTCAAAAGCATCAATTCTTCACTGCTCAGCTTTCTTCACAGTCCAACTCTTACATCCATATATGACCACAGGAAAAACCATAGCCTTGACTAGATGGACCTTAGTCAGCAAAGTAATGTCTCTGCTTTTGAATATACTATCTAGATTGGCCATAACTTTCCTTCCAAGGAGTAAGTGTCTTTTACTTTCATGGCTGCAGTCACCATCTGCAGTGATTTTAGAGCCCAAAAAATAAAGTCTGACACTGTTTCCACTGTTTCCCCATCTATTTCCCATGAAGTGATGGGACTGGATGCCATGATCTTACTTTTCGGAATGTTGAGCTTTAAGCCAACTTTTTCACTCTCCTCTTTTAGTCTCATCAAGAGGTTTTTTAGTCTTCTTCACTTTCTGCCATAAGGGTGGTGTCATCTGCATATCTGAGGTTATTGATATTTCTCCCAGCAATCTTATTCCAGCTTGTGCTTCTTCCAGTCCAGCATTTCTCATGATGTACTCTGCATATAAGTTAAATAAGCAGGATGACAATATACAGCCTTGACGTACTCCTTTTCCTATTTGGAACCAGTCTGTTTTTCCATGCCCAGTTCTAACTGTTGCTTCCTGACCTGCATATAGGTTTCTCAAGAGGCAGGTTAGGTGGTCTGGTATTCCCATCTCTTTCAGAATTTTCCACAGTTTCTTGTGATCCACACAGTCAAAGGCTTTGGCATAGTCAATAAAGGAGAAATAGATGTTTTTCTGGAATTCTCTTGCTTTTTCCATGACCCAGTGGATATTAGCAATTTGATCTCTGGTTCCTCTGCCTTTTCTAAAACTAGCTTGAACATCTCAAAGTTCATGGCTCATGTATTGCTGAAGCCTGACTTGGAGAATTTTGAGCATTACTTTACTAGCATGTAAGGGACTTCCCTGGTGGCTCAGATGATAAAGCGTCTGTCTACAATGTGGGAGTCCCGGGTTCTATCCCTGGGTTCGATCCCTGGGTTGGGAAGATCCCCTGGAGAAGGAAATGGCAATTCACTCCAGTACTATTGCCTGGAAAATCCTATGGACAGAGAAGCCTGGTAGGCTACAGTCCATGGGGTTGCAAAGAGTCAGACTAGCATGTGAGATGAGTGCAATTGTGCCGGTAGTTTGAGCATTATTTGGCATTGCCTTTCTTTGGGATTAGAATGAAAACTGACCTTTTCCAGTCCTTTGTCTTCGTAGCTCTTAATTTTTTAATTTCTATGTTAAATTACAGCTATGTTAATAGAGTTTACTGGGTTCAATCCCTGGGTTGGGAAGATCCCCTAGAGAAGGAAAAGGCTATGCACTCCAGTATTTTGGCCTGGAGAATTCATACATACAGTCCATAGGGTCACAAAGAGTCAGACACGACTGAGCAACTTTCACTTGATATAGTTTATAGAAGGAAATAAAGAAAGTATGTATATTCAATCATCCAGCTCTACTAGAAAGTTAAAATGCCATAATATTTCCAGGAACATAGTAAACAGGAAGAACAAGAATAAATTTGGGGTAAGGATGTGGGTGAGAAATTGAGAGAGAAACAGGCAATGCCCATTTGATCTCATGTAATTTCAGGATGAAACAACATCCTGAAATTACGTGAGATAACATCTATCAGTTTGTTTGCCACCAAATATATTATATCAGACAAACATACAGCTGCCCTGGAATGGGCTGAGAAAACAAAGGGAATCACATTTCTTTCTAAGATATTATTTCTGACTTCTGCTGGTGATAAACTATAGTGATTGTCCTACTTTATATACAGGTGGAGAACAAAAGCAAACAAAAGCCCTCAAGTGGTAAGATAAGCACATGTAAGAGAACTTGAAAAAAAAAAATTAAATGTTTTGGGAGGGTGTCATAAAAACAACTCTGTAGACTCACCTCGGGGCCTCCCTGGTGGCTCAGCGGTAAAGAATCCACCTGCAGTGCAGCAGCCACAAAAGACATGAGTTCGATCTCTGGGTTGGGAAGACATCCTGGAGGAGAGCATGGCAACCCATTCCAGTATTCTGGACAAAGGAGTGTGGCAGGCTACAGTCCACAGACGCGTAGAGTCAGATACAACTAAGGTGACTTAGCAGGCACACATGCACGCAGCCTGACTTCAGCCTTGATTCCTAGTGATGCCGCATTTCTGGGAGAGTGAAGGCTGTTGGCAGCACCTGCAAAGCTAGAACTCGCATGACTGTGGAAGGACAGGGTTTTCTACTGGGGAGCACAGCCACCCACGCACTCAGTACAGCCCCACCATACACTGAGTACAACCCCTATACACTCAGTAGAGCCCATTCCTTTTGGCATGAAGGTAGGTTCTGGACAGACAGAGCAGTAGGTGTTGCTGTCAAGGCCAGACCAAAACCCACATTAGCTCAGAGAAAAGGCACTGCCCTTGACTTTGTGTCTAACGTGGACTCATGCAATGCCTGATTTCAATGAAAACTTCAGTAATCCCCCTTTACATGCAAGAAAATGGAAAACCAGAGCAGTTTACATAATTTACCCACAGGCCTCAGTGGCAATTTGTCAGTGAAACTGGGAATCCCATCCAATTCTGTCTAGTTCTCTAAACCATGTATTAGTACCATGAATCTGGGTGGAGGCAAGGACTTCCGTTGTACAAACGTTGCTACTACGGTTTCCCAGTCAGCAAGGTGAGGAGCCTAGGGCTCAGGTGCCTTGGGAAGCATGGTCTAGGCAGCACAGAGTGTCTGGAAAGTGAGTCTTCTTTACTGTGAGGTGCGATCAGCTTTCCTTCCATGTAGGATCCCACTCACTTTCAGATGTCAAATCTTCTGTCCTTGGATCACACTCCCATTTTAAGGAGAGTGAATTCACATCATTTAGCGTCCTGACATCTCCTGGTTCATGGCATTCTACAATTTTTTGGTTACTTTTCTGATTGTAGAATGGGTGTATTTGTTTCATATTAAGGACCTCAGCCAATTGACATCATATAGAGAGGGGAATCTTCTTTCTTGGGTTTAAGATTTATTTTTAGTCATTTTAAACTACTTTTAATCCAATATCCCTCCCCAATCCCCCAAAAAGCCTCACTGGGTTAGATTTCCTCAGAAAAAGCTGATAGAAATTATCTTAAATTCTGGAAGCCTTGATAACATGTTGAGATAAAAATGCCCATGATCATACCAATTGACATGTCAGCCATTCACACTGGCCATGAGAATCATATAAGAGCACAGATCAGAGACTGCAGGGTGAGACAGTTCTCCAGGGGAGAGGACTATTGTGAGCTGTTTGCAGGTGACACTTGCAACAGAAGATGATGAGTGCAACGGGAACCAGGGCACAGACTCCAACAGCATCCTGATTCCCCTTCACAGCACAAACATCAGCTTGATTCAGTGACTCTCTGAGTCTCTGCTTCTCTCTGATGATCTCATCTGCTCCCACTTCCAAATATTTGAGTTCATTTTTGTTATTTGACCTTTTAATTTTAGAAATGAAAGGATATCCAATATGACTTAAAACTAGGAAAGCATCCATATGACCATCATTCAAAATTAGCGACAGTTGATATTTCCTTGTATTTGCCTTCAGAAGCAAATAAAACATTACATAGTCCCTTTCAGTTAGAAACCCCCTGGGTCCCATTCCCTAAGCTCCTCTCTAAAGGTAAAAACACTCAATGGTGAGTTTCTTTTCATTCCATGTTTTTTTACACCCTGAACAATAACCAGAATAGAATATATGTGTGTTTTATTTACATAAAAGGTGCCAGGGTGTATATTCCTTTTTTAACTTTTAAATTATGTTTTAAAGATATAGCCATTTTATTTTTATATCATGCCTTACAGTTTTCTACAAATCAACCTCCAACTTTGCAGAATTCTTAATTTGGTCCTTATTGAGTTATTAGGCACAATTGTATTTCCAAAGAGAGTCAGATGACCCTTGGGTAGGCTAGATTAATAATGGGCTAGCCTGATATTAATGGATCACTGGATCACACAATCCTTTTTTCTTTTGGCCTTAATTATTCCCAAGTCTGGGAAAACTTACTGAATGGAATCAAATGTTTTTGTTGTTGTTCAGTTGCTCAGTTGTGTCCGAATCTTTGCGACCCCATGAACTGCAGCACTCCAGGCTTCCCTGTCCTTCACCATCTCCCAGAGCTTGCTCAAACTCATTTCCATTGAGTCAGTGACAACACCCAACCATTTTATCCTCTATTTTCCCCTTCTCCTCCCACCTTCAATCTTTCCCAACATCAGGGTCTTTTCATATGAGTCAGTTCTTCACATCAGGTGGCCAAAGTACTGGAGTTTCAGCTCCAGTATCAGTCTTCCAGTATATTCAGGACTGATTTCCTTTATGATGGACTGATTGGATCTCCTTGCAGTCCAAGGGACTCTCAAGAGTCTTCTCTAACACCACAGTTCAGAAGCATCAATTCTTTGGTGCTCAGCCTTCCTTATGGGCCAACTCTCACATCCATACATGATTACTGGAAAAACCAAAGCTTTGACTAGACGGATTTTTGTTGGCAAAGTGATGTCTCTGCTTTTTAATATGCTGTCTAGGTTTGTTATAGCTTTTCTTCCAAGAGGCAAGCGTCTTTTAATTTCATGGCTGCAGTCACCATCTGCAGTGATTTTGGAGCCAAAAATAATAAAGTCTGTCACTGTTTCCTTTGTTTCATCATCTAATTGCCATGAAGTGGTGGGATAAGATGCCATGTTCTTCGTTTTCTGAAGGTTGAGTTTTAAGTGAGCTTTTTCACTCTCCTCTTTCACTTTCATCAAGAGCCTCATTATTTTCTCTTCGCTTTCTGCCATAAGGGTGGTGCCATCTGTATATCTGAGATTATTGAAATTTCTCCTGGTAATCTTGATTCCAGCTTGTGCTTCATCCAACCTAGCATTTCACATGATGTACTGGGCATATAAGTTATGCAGATCTTATGTCAAATGAGATAATGCTCGTTTGATAGGGAACAAATGAGATAGTGCTTTAATCACAGTTAATGCTCATAGATATTCCCTTATCTCCTACATGCCTGTGTACTTCTCCAGATGTTAGTTTTCAGTGTCTAATTTGTTATCAGCTTCACTGAGTTTGTTTGCTTTTTGTAACAGTGTTGAAAGATTTGAAAACTTTCAGTAAATATTTTGGCACTAAAAAAAAAAAATCTAGGGTCACCATGATTCATCTTCACATCTGACTTCCTACTTAGATTCAACATGGTGATACCTTTGATTTTCTTAAGAACTTAAGAACCTTTCATGGCTTCATAGCATTTAGTGATGAAAATCCTAGTTTTTTGTCTTGCTTTCAAGGTCACCACCCACAGTTTGGCTTTAGCCAACATCCCTAGATATTTTTCCTACAATTTCTCAAAAAGGATCATAGATGGTGGTCAGTCTGAAACAAAATCTTGTACATTCTCCATCTCTACGCCTGTACTTTTGTTCATGTCCTCTTGTAAACATTCTTTCTCACTTTGAAACATTTCTTATGAAACATTAAGCAACAATGAAATGTTACTTAGTCTAGTTGACCTATTCTCCTCAATGTCACCATGTGTGAGCCTTGCCTCCTCCTGCTGTGTACAGTTTAACCAGTCACTAGCAAATCAAAATCATGAAGGCTGGGGGAAGGGCAATCACATGCATTATCTCATTTACTTGAAAGTAAAAATCCAGTGGAATTAGCACTATTCTGATAAGGAAACTGAGGCTTAGAAGGGCATGGTGTTTAATACATGTAGTTTAGATATCTTCTCACACTGGGGTGCTGTAATATTCTTGCCAGGTAATTATCAATGAGTATTACCATTTAATCCCTTGTCATGGATTACAGAAGTTAAAAGAGTGGTTCATATGGTTTCTCGTCCTAACATCTACCTTAAAGTACAGTGGCTTACTCGTACATGTTTTGTGAGAAAACAAATATTCAGATTTTTTTGCCCCTTCATCTAATCTGATTCTCTCTCTTTCTCTCTCTCTCTCTTTCACACACACACACACACACACACACACACACACACACACGGGTTGGTGCTGACTTGCACTTTCAGTCCCAGTAAACTTTGCCTTATAATACCTGAGTCTTGCCTCTCTCACACTGCACGCTTTTAGTGGCCAAGTAAATATTCTGAGATCCACCTTCACTTTCTAAATGGACAACTAGGTTGAGATCAGTTGCTAAGTCGTGTCTGACTCTTTGTGACCCCATGAATCACAGCACACCAGGCCTCCCTGTCCATCACCAACTCCTGGAATTCACTCAGACTCACGTCCATCGAGTCAGTGATACCATCCAGCCATCTCATCCTCTGTCGTCCCCTATTCCTCCTGCCCCCAATCCCTCCCAGCATCAGAGTCTTTTCCAATGACTCAATGTTTCGCATGAGGTGGCCAAAGTACTGGAGTTTCAGCTTTAGCATCATTCCTTCCAAAGAAATCCCAGGGCTCATCTACTTCAGAATGGACTGGTGGGATCTCCTTGCAGTCCAAGGGACTCTCCAGAGTTTTCTCCAACACCACAGTTCAAAAGCATCAATTCTTTGGCGCTCAGCCTTCTTCACAGTCCAACTCTCACATCCATACATGACCGCTGGAAAAACCATAGCCTTGACTAGACGGACCTTAGTCGGCAAAGTAATGTCTCTGCTTTTGAATATAATATCTAGGTTGGTCATAACTTTTCTTCCAAGGAGTAAGCGTCTTTTAATTTCATGGCTGCAGTCAACATCTGCAGTGATTTCGGAGCCCCCAGAAATAAAGTCTGACACTGTTTCCACTGTTTCCCCATCTATTTCCCATGAAGTGATGGGACCGGATGCCATGAGCTTCGTTTCTGAATGTTGAGCTTTAAGCCAACTTTTTCACTCTCTTCTTTCACTTTCATCAAGAGGCTTTTAGTTCCTCTTCACGTTCTGCCATAAGGGTGGTGTCATCTGCATATCTGAGGTTATTGATATTTCTCCCGGCAATCTTGATTCCAGCTTGTGTTTCTTCCAGTCCAGTGTTTCTCATGATGTACTCTGAATAGAAGTTAAATAAGCAGGGTGACAATATACAGCCTGGACCTACTCCTTTTCCTATTTGGAACCAGTCTGTTGTTCCATGTTCATTTCTAACTGTTGCTTCCTGACCTGCATACAGATTTCTCAAGAGACAGATCAAGTGGTCTGGTATTCCCATCTCTTTCAGAATTTTCCACAGTTTATTGTGATCCACACAGTCAAAGGCTTTGGCATAGTCAATAAAGCAGAAATAGATATTTTTTTGGAACTCTCTTGCTTTTTCCATGATCCAGCAGATGTTGGCAATTTGATCTCTGGTTCCTCTGCCTTTTCTAAAACCAGCTTGAACGTCAGGAAGTTCACGGTTCACATATTGCTGAAGCCTGGCTTGGAGAATTTTGAGCATTACTTTACTAGCATGTGAGATGAGTGCAATTGTGCGGTAGTTTGAGCATTCTTTGGCATTGACTTTCTCTGGGATTGGAATGAAAACTGACCTTTTCCAGTCCTGTGGCCACTGCTGAGTTTTCCAAATTTGCTAGCATATTGAGTGCAGCACTTTCACAGCATCATCTTTCAGGGTTTGAAATAGCTCCACTGGAATTCCATCACCTCCACTAGCTTTGTTCATAGTGATGCTTTCTAAGGCCCACTTGACTTCACATTCCAGGATGTCTGCCTCTAGATTAGTGATCACATCATCATGATTATCTGGGTCGTGAAGATCTTTTTTGTACAGTACTTCCCTGTATTCTTGCCACCTCTTCTTAATATCTTCTGCTTCTGTTAGGTCCATACCATTTCTGTCCTTTATCGAGCCCATCTTTGCATGAAATATTCCCTTGATATCTCTAATTTTCTTGAAGAGATCTCTAGTCTTTCCCATTCTGTTGTTTTCCTCTATTTCTTTGCATTGATCACTGAAAAAGGCTTTCTGATCTCTTCTTGCTATTCTCTGGAACTCTGCATTCAGATGCTTATATCTTTCCTTTTCTCCTTTGCTTTTTGCCTCTCTTCTTTTCACAGCTATTTGTAAGGCCTCCCCAGACAGCCATTTTGCTTTTTTGCACTTTTTTTCCCATGGGGATGGTCTTGATCCCTGTCTCCTGTACAATGTCATGAACCTCATTCCATAGTTCATCAGGCACTCTATCTATCAGATCTAGGCCCTTAAATCTATTTCTCACTTCCACTGTATAATCATAAGGGGTTAGATTTAGGTCATATCTGAATGGTCTAGTGGTTTTCCCTAGTTTCTTCAATTTGACTCTGAATTTGGTAATAAGGAGTTCATGATCTGAGCCACAGTCAGCTCCTGGTCTTGTTTTTGTTGACTGTATAGAGCTTCTCCATCTTTGGCTGCAAAGAATATAATCAATCTTATTTTGGTGTTGACCATCTGGTGATGTCCATGTGTAGAATCTTCTCTTGTGTTGTTGGAAGAGGGTGTTTGCTATGACCAGTGCATTTTCTTGGCAAAACTCTTATTAGTCTTTGCCCTGCTTCATTCCACATTCCAAGGTCAAATTTGCCTGTTACTCCAGGTGTTTCTTGACTTCCTACTTTTGCATTCCAGTCCCCTATAATGAAAAGGACATCTTTTTTGGGTGTTAGTTCTAAAAGGTCTTGTAGGTCTTAATAGAACCGTTCAATTTCAGCTTCTTCAGCATTACTGGTTGGGGCATAGACTTGGATAACTGTGATATTGAATAGTTTGCCTTGGAGATGAACAGAGATCATTCTGTCATTTTTGAGATTGCATCCAAGTACTGCATCTCAGACTCTTTTGTTGACCATGATGGCTACTCCATTTCTTCTGAGGGATTCCTTCCCACAGTAGTAGATATAATGGTCATCTGAGTTAAATTCACCCATTCCAGTCCATTTAAGTTCGCTGATTCCTAGAATGTTGACGTTCACTCTTGCCATCTCTTGTTTGACCACTTCCAATTTGCCTTGATTCATGAACCTGACCTTCCAGGTTCCTATGCAATATTGCTCTTTACAGCATCGGACCTTGCTTCTCTCACCAGTCACATCCACAGCTGGGTATTGTTTTTGCTTTGGCTCCATCCCTTCATTCTTTCTGGAGTCACTTCTCCACTGATCTCCAGTAGCATATTGGGCACCTACTGACCTGGGGAGTTCCTCTTTCAGTATCCTATCATTTTGCCTTTTCATACTATTCATGGAGTTCTCAAGGCAAGAATACTGAAGTGTTTTGCCATTCCCTTCTCCAGTGGACCACATTCTGTCAGACCTCTCCACCATGACCCAGCCGCCTGTCTTGGGTTGCCCCACGGGCATGGCTTGGTTTTGTTGAGTTAGACAAGGCTGTGGTCATAGTGTGATTAGATTTACTAGTTTTCTGTGAGTACAGTTTCAGTGTGTCTCCTCTCTGATGCCCTCTTGCAACACCTACAGTCTTACTTGGGTTTCTCTTACCTTGAGCATGGCGTATCTCTTCATGGCTGCTCCAGCCAAGAACAGCCACTGCTCCTTACCTTGGACGAGGGGTATCTCCTTACCCCTGCGGTTCCTGACCTTCAACGTGGGATAGCTCCTCTAGGCCCTCTCGGGTTGCTCCTCCTGGCCGCCCCTGGCCTCGGACGGGCCGTAGCTCCTCCCAGCCACCGCCCCTGACCTCAGATGTGGGGTGTCTCCTCCCAGCCGCCACTGACCTCGGACATGGGGTAGCACCTTTCGGCCATCACCCCTGGCCTCTGATGAGGTGTAGCTCCTCTTGGCCACTGCCCCTGACCTCAGACGCAGGGTGTCTCCTGCCAGCCGCCACTGACCTCGGACGCGGGGTTGCTCCTCTCTGCCGCCGCCCCTGACCTCCGATGCGGGGTAGTTCCTTCCAGCTGCCACCCTTGACCTCGGACTTGGGTAGCTCTTCTAGGCCGTTCCTGCCCCGTTGCAGCCTGGCACTCTCAGCCGCTGCCCCTGACCTCAGACGTGGGGTAACTCCTCTCACCCGCACTTAGTGCGCCAGGTCGCAGCCACCTGCGCTTAGTGTGCCGGGTCGCAGCCGCCACCTCCTTTGGGTCTTGTTTGTTTAATCTTTTCCAGGGATTGTTCCAAGATCAAATCTGAGCCATTTCCCAAGACCAAGTCAAGACTATTCTTTTGCTTGAGACCCTGAAATCAACATTATGGGCCTTAGACTTCCTTCCTCCCAGACCACAAACCCGTGGGTTACATAATACCTAACCCTACTGCCATTTCCTTTTACTTACAGATCATCTATTGCAGATTCCTAATCAAATTTAACATCTCCTACTCTTTTTTAGTCAGAGTCCTAGGAGGAATGAGCACTTGGTTCAGATGATTCAATGAACAGACTATTTACAGAAGTGTGGGCATCATTAAGAGAACCAGTGAGGAAGGGTGAGGCATGCACAGACTAGTAATGGTAGGAAGTTCTGTCACCACAGGTTTGAAAGGATGTGGGGCAGTGGTGTTGTTGCTGATGAAGCCATGGAAGAGGGGCTGCCAGGTGGATGTGAAACCATCAGGGAGTAGGAAAGAAGTACTCTGAGCTGTTTTCTCACTGTGATCTCTGGAGAGCTTTCCATTAGCCAAATCCAAAAGGGCAACAAATTACAGAGAAGTAGGTAATGCAACCAGAACGATCAGCCTCCTGGACACAAAGCAGAAGAAGGAAGGCTGAGAAAGGATGGGAGACAAAAAATAGCCAACATGCCCACCTTTTCTGATTCCATGAACAGTGGAATGATGCTAAAGCTGAAGCTCCAGTACTTTGGCCACCTCATGCAAAGCACTGAGTCATTGGAAAAGACTCTGATGCTGGGAGGGATTGTGGGCAGGAGGAGAAGGGGACGACATGAACAGTGGCCCCACTCTAGCACAATCCTACCTTCCATTGTCTTCACTGATTGATTCATTCAACATGGATTCATGAACTGCATCACTGAATTAGGAGGAGCATAAAGAAATTTGAATATAAGAACAAATTTTACTCATGAAAAATACATAATCTATACATAGGAAAAATACCTGGTCAAATATTCTTTGGAAGTATATCCTTATTTTTCTTGTATTCTGTTGTGAGCCCTCTAACATAAAGTTCATTATTATAAAAATATGTCATTTTGAGTTTATTTTTGTGTATAGTGTTAGAAAGTGTTCTAGCTTCATTCTTTTACAAGTGGTTGACCAGTTTTCTGAGCACCACTTGTTAAAGAGATTGTCTTTAATCCATGGTATATTCTTGTCTCCTTTGTCAAAGATAAGGTGTCTGTAGGTGTGTGGATTTATCTCTGGGCTTTCTATTTTGTTCCATTGATCTATATTTCTGTCTTTGTGCCAGTGCCATACTGTCTTGATGACTGTGGCTTTGTAGTAGAGCCTGAAGTCAGGCAGGTTGATTCCTCCAGTTCCATTCTTCTTTCTCAAGATTGTTTTCACTATTTGAGGTTTTTCGTATTTCCATACAAATCTTGAAATTATTTGTTCTAGCTCTGTGAAAAATACTGCTGGTAGCTTGATAGGGATTGCATTGAATCTATAGATTGCTTTGGGTTCATTTCAGTTCAGTTCAGTTCAGTCACTCAGTCGTGTCCGACTCTTTGTGACCCCATGAATCGCAGCATGCCAGGCCTCCCTGTCCATCACCATCGCCCGGAGTTCACTCAAACTCACATCCATTGAGTCCATGTTGCCACCCAGCCATCTCATTCTCTGTCGTCCCCTTCTCCTCCTGCCCACAATCCCTCCCAGCATCAGAGTCTTTTCCAATGACTCAATGCTTCGCATGAGGTGGCCAAAGTACTGGAGCTTCAGCTTTAGCATCATTCCTTCCAAAGAAACCCCAGGGTTGATCTCCTTCAGAATGGACTGGTTGGATCTCCTTGCAATCCAAGGGACTCTCAAGAGTCTTCTCCAACACCACAGTTCAAAAGCATCAATTCTTTGGCACTCTGCCTTCTTCACAGTCCAACTCTCACATCCATACATGACCACTGGAAAAGCCATAGCCTTGAATAAACGGACATTAGTCGGCAAAGTAATGTCTCTGCTTTTGAATATACTGTCTAGGTTGGTCTTAACTTTTCTTCCAAGGAGTAAGCCTTTTTTAATTTCATGGCTGCAGTGACAATCTGCAGTGATTTTGGAGCCCAAAAAAATAATGTCTGACATTGTTTCCACTGTTTCCCCATCTATTTTCCATGAAGTGATGGGACTGGATGCCATGATCTTCGTTTTCTGAATGTTGAGCTTTAAGCCAACTTTTTAACTCTCCTCTTTCACTTTCATCAAGAGGCTTTTTAGTTCCTCTTCACTTTCTGCCATAAGGGTGGTGTCATCTGCATAGCTGAGGTTATTGATATTGCTTTGGGTAGTATACTCATTTTCACTATATTGTTTCTTCCAATCCATAAACATGGTATATTTCTCCATCTATTAGTGTTCTCTTTGATTTCTTTCACCAGTGTTTCATTAGGTAGATATATTCCTAAGTATTTTATTCTTTTCGATGCAATGGTGAAAGGAATTGTTTCCTTAATTTCTCTTTCTATTTTATTGTTATTAGTGTATATGAATGCAAGGGATTTCTGTGAGTTGATTTTATATCCTGCAACTTTACTATATTCATTTATTAGCTGTAGTAATTTTCTGGTGGAGTCTTTAGGGTTTTCTTTGTAGAGGATCATGTCATCTGCAAACAGTGAGAGTTTTACTTCTTCTTTTCCAATTTGGATTCCTTTTATTTCTTTTTCTGCTCTGATTGCTGTGGCCAAAACTTCCAAAACTATGTTAAATAGTAGTGGTGAAAGTGGGCACCCTTGTCTTGTTCCTGACTTTAAGGGAAATGCTTTCAATTTTTCATCATTGAGGATAATGTTTGATGTGGGTTTGTCATATATAGCTTTTATTATGTTGAGGTGTGTTCCTTCTATGCCTACTTTCTGGGGAGTTTTTATCATAAATGGATGTTGAATTTTGTCAAAGACTTTCTCTGCATCTATTGAGATAATCATATGGCTTTTATTTTTCAATTTGTTAATGTGGGAAGATTGATTGATTTTTGGATATTGAAGAATCCTTGCATCCCTGGGATAAAACCCACTTGGTCATGATGTATGATCTTTTTAATGTGTTGTTGGATTCTGATTGCTAGAATTTTGTTAAGGATTTTTGCATCTACGTTCATCACTGATATTGGCCTGCAGTTTTCCTTTTTTTGGCATCTTTGTCAGGTTTTGGTATTAGGGTGATGGTGGCCTCATAAAATGAGTTTGGAAGTTTACCTTCCTCTGCAATTTTCTGGAAGAGTTTGAGTAGGATAGGTGTTAGCTCTTCTCTAAATTTTTGGTAGAATTCAACTGTGAAGCCGTCGGGACCTGGGCTTTTGTTTGCTGGAAGATTTCTGATTACAGTTTCAATTTCTGTGCTTGTGATGGGTCTGTTAAGATTTTCTATTTCTTCCTGGTTCAGTTTTGGAAAGTTGTACTTTTCTAAGAATTTGTCCATTTCTTCCACGTTGTCCATTTTATTGGCATATAATTGCTGATAGTAGTCTCTTATGATCCTTTGTATTTCTGTGTTGTCTGTTGTGATCTCTCCATTTTCATTTCTAATTTTATTGATTTGGTTTTTCTCCCTTTGTTTCTAACACCATACACAAAAATAAACTCAAAATGGATTAAAGATCTAAACATAAGGTCAGAAACTATAAAACCCCTAGAGGAGAACATAGGCAAAACAACCTCCAACATAAATCACAGCAAGATCCTATATGACTCACCTCCCAGAATACTGGATATAAAAGCAAAAATAAACAAATGGGACCTAATTAAAATTAAAAGCTTCTGCACAACAAAGGAAACTATAAGCAAGGTGAAAAGACAGCCTTCAGAATGGGAGAAAATAATAGCAAATGAAGCAACTGACAAACAGCTAATTTCAAAAGTATACAAGCAACTCCTGCAGCTCAATTCCAGAAAAATAAATGACCCAATTTAAAAAATGGGCCAAAGAACTTAACAGACACTTCTCCAAAGAAGACATGCAGATGGCTAACAAACACATGAAAAGATTCTCAACATCACTCATTATCAGAGGAATGCAAATCAAAACCACAATGAGGCACCATTTCACGCCAGTCAGAATGGCTGCGATTCAAAAGTCTGCAAGCAATACAAGCTGGAGAGGGTGTGGAGGAAAGGGAACCCTCTTACCCTGTTGGTGGGAATGCAAACTAGTACAGCCACTATGGAGAACAGTGTGGAGATTCCTTAAGAAAACTGCAAATACAGCTGCCTTATGACCCAGAAATCCCACTGCTGGGCATACACACTGAGGAAACTAGAATTGAAAGAGACACGTGTACCCCAATGTTCATCGCAGCACTGTTTATAATAGCCAGGACATGGAAGCAACCTAGATGTCCATCAGCAGATGAATGGATAAGAAAGCTGTGCTACATGTACACAATGGAGTATTACTCAGCCATTACAAAGAATACATTTGAATCAGTTTTAATGAGGTGGATGAAACTGGAGCCTATTATACAGAATGAAGTAACCCAGAAAGAAAAACATTAATACAGTATACTAAAGCATATATACAGAATTTAGAAAGATGGTAATGATAACCCTGTATGTGAGACAGCAAAAGAGACACAGATGTATAGAACAGTTTTTTGGACTCTGTGGGAGAGGGAGAAGGTGGGATGATTTGGGAGAATGGCATTGAAATGTATAATATCACATATGAAATGATTGCCAGTCCAGGTTCGATGTGGGATACAGGATTATTGGGCCTGGTGCACTGGCATGATCCAGAGGGATGGTACAGGGAGGGAGGTGGGAGGGGGATTCAAGATGGGGAACATGTGTACACTCGTGGCAGATTCATGTTGATGTATGGCAAAACCAATACAATATTGCAAAGTAATTAGCCTCCAATTAAAATAAATTTATATTTAAAAAAATAAATTAAAATAAATTTATATTAAAAAATATGTCAGTATTTGCCGGGAGCCAGCATGGGAGATCCTACCCGTGGCAAAGATAATGAGGAAGAGACCTGATGGACAAAGGCAGATCAGGATTTGAGGGACACCTTGACCCCACCCATGACAAGGTCATGCGGAAGAGGCTTGATGGGCAAGGCTGATCAGGACTCAAGAGGTCCCCTGGATCTGCTTGAGCATCTACCCCTGAAACCAAAATCTATCTGTTATACTACACTCTTCTGATTAACAGGGGCTATCCCCGACCACCTTTCTCTGGAAAGTTAACTTAAAGCTCCAGTTAATAGTCTGCATATAAAAGGAGTGTCTCAGCTCAAACCTCTCTGCTGGCAGTCTAGCTTGTGACAGGTTTATCCACACTCTTGCTACTACGCACATGATTGTTCACAACCTCTCAACCATAAACAACACAGAGAGTTTGAAGTATTTTGAGTCTTAGTTAGCATAGGACTTTTCTAAAGATAAAAATCATGTTGGTGAAGGGTTTCATTGCTGAGTTAATGATTGCCGCCAGGCCTCCATACCCTTAGGCACCTGGGAGTATGTTAATCAATGTAACTGGAATATAGAAAAACAAATATAGTAGTTTTGATGTTAGCAATACTAGACTTTTGAGTTAATGAATTTTCTCTTTGTTATAAATCACTGTACTCCTCTTTCTTTGTTATAAATCGTTGTATCCTTGCTATGTAAGAATGTAACTTTATCTTAAGACTAAGCAGATCTTAAGGGAAATCAAATTTTCTGATTGACTAATCTTTATCAGTAGAAAGAAAGATGGGGCCATAAAATGTTAATCAGTCTCCAGACCAGAAGATATTGTAAACAAACATGAGACCCTTGTAAGAACAAAGGTATGTAAAGAACACTCTGTCTTTAGATAAGGGTCAGAGCAGCTGACCCTGCGTGACTCTGCTTCTTACATTTATCTCTATGTACAACTTAAAGTATAAAAGCTTCCCTGAAAAATAAAGAGATGGACCAGTTCCACCAAAGCCTGGTTCCCCCATGTCGTTCTTTCTTTCTTTCTTTCTCTCTCACTCTCTTTTTCAGGCTGATCCCTTGGAGCACAGTGGCCCTCCGTGTTCACTTATTTGCCTGGGCTTCTAGGACCTGAACGGGAAGGCGCTCTGCGTCTTCACTCCCTCGGGAGACCGGGAGGGCGCCTGCGGCCTACGTGAACGGTGTAAGTCCCTTGTCTTGGGGCTTTATTGGCTTACTGTGTAAACCAAGGAATATCAGCCTCTATTCTATTCCTCTCTCTTTCCTTATTGCCAACTCCGTTCCTCCTGAGGGAATCCCTGGATCCAACTGGGGCTGGACCCCGTTAAGTATTATCTCTTAGTAATTTGTATCTGAACTTCATTGTGGAGCACATTTTAGTCAGTGATGAAAACCTTTATTTCTGGCACATTTTAGATAATCCAGTGTTGAAGCTGTTGATCTTGGAAACTTCAAATAGCAAATAAGTTTGTAGACACTTCAGGGCAAAATTTCCAGGAACTTGACAATTCCTTGTTAGCCTTCATTCACAAAACTTTTTGTTGTGTTGACCTGTCTACTCCAGAGACAAGCCCTCCTAGATTGCTTTAGCTTGGCACTCCATAGAAAAGCCTTGATTAAGCTCTATTTTGATCACTGAAGTTCAGTTCAGTTCAGTTGCTCAGTCGTGTCCGACCCCTTGTGACCCCATGGACTGTAGCACACCAGGCTTCCCTGCCCATCACCAACTCCCAGAGCTTACTCAAACTCATGTCCATTGAGTCGGTGATGCCATCTAACCATCTAATCCTCTGCCTTTCTCCTCCTGCCTTCAATCTTTCCCTGCATCAGGGTCTATTCAAATGAATCAGTTCTTTGCATCAGGTGGTCAAAGTATTGGAGTTTCAGCTTCAGCATCAGTCCTTCCAATGAATATTCAGGACTGATTTCCTTTAGGATGGACTGGTTGGGTCTCCTTGCAGTCCAAGGGACTCTCAAGAGTCTTCACCAACACCACAGTTCAAAAGCAACAATTCTTTGGCACTCAGGTTTCTTTATAGTCCAACTCTCACATTCATACATGACTACTGGAAAAACCAAAGCTTTGACTAAACAGACCTTTGTGGGCAAAGTATGCTGTCTAGGTTTGCTATAGCTTTTCTTCCAAGGATCAAGCATCTTTTAATTTCATGGCTGCAGTCACCATCTGCAGAGATTTTGGAGCCCCAAAATATAAAGTCTGTCACTGTTTCCATTGTTTCCCCATCTACTTGTGATGAAGTGATGGGATAGGATGCCATCTTCATATTTTGAATGTTGAGTTTTAAGCCAAATTTTCACTCTCCTCTTTCGCTTTCATCAAGAGGCTCTTGAGTTCTTCTTTACTTTCTACCATAAGGGTGGTGTCATCTACATATCTGAGGTTATTGATATTTCCCCTGGCAATCTTGATTCCAGCTTGTGCTTCATCCAGCATGGCATTTCTCATGATGTACTCTGCATAGAAGTACTCTGCATAAGCCAGGTGACAATATACAGCCTTGACATATTCCTTTCCAGATTTGGAACCAGTCTGTTGTTCCATGTCCAGTTCTAACTGTTGCTCCTTGACCTGCATACAGATTTCTCAGGAGGCAGGTCAGGTGGTCTGGTATTCCCATCTCTTTCAGAATTTTCCACAGTTTGTTGTGATCCACACTGTCAAAAGCTTTGGCATAGTCAATAAAGCAAAAGTAGATATTTTTCTTAAATTCATTTGCATTTTCTATGATCCAATGGGTGTTGGCAATTTGATCTGTGGTTCCTCTGCCTTTTCTAAAGCCAGCTTGAATATCTGGAGTTCACAATTCATGTATTGTTGAAGCCTGTCTTGAAGGAATTTTAGCATTACTTTGCTAGCATGTGAGATGAGTGCAATTATGTGGTAATTTGAAGACTCTTTGGTATTGCCTTTCTTTGGGATTGGAATGGAAACTGACCTTTTCCAGTCTTGTGGCCACTGCTGAGTTTTCCAAATTTGCTGGTTTGTTGAGTATTGCACTTTAACAGCATCATCTTACAAGATTTAAAATAGCTCAACTGACATTCCATCACCTCCACTAGTTTTGTTTGTAGTAATGCTTCCTAAGGCCCACTTGACTTTGCATTCCAGGATGTTTGGCTCTAGGTGAGTGATCACACCTTCGTGTTATCTGGGTCATAAAGATCTTTTTTGTACAGTTATTCTGTGTATTCTTGCTGCCTCTTATTAATATCTTCTGCTTCTGTTATGTCCAAAGTTTTCTATCTTTTATTTTGCCCATCTTTGCATGAACTGTTCCTTTGGTATCTCTAACTTTCTTTAAGAGATCTCTAGTCTTTCCCATTCTATTGCTTTCCTCTATTTCTTTGCATTGATCACTGAGGAAGGCTTTCTTATCTCTCCTTGCTATTCTTTGGAACTCTGTATTCAAATGGGTATATCTTTCCTTTTCTCCTTTTCCTTTAGCTTCTGTTCATCTCTCAGCTATTTGTAAGGCCTTCTCAGACAACCATTTTTCCTTTTTTCATTTCTTTTTCTTGAGGATGGTCTTGATCACTGCCTCCTGTACAATGTCACAAACCTCCATCCATATTTCTTCAGGCACTCTGTCTATCAGATCTAATCCCTTGGATCTATTTGTTACTTCCACCATATAATTGTAAGGGATTTGATTTATGTCATACCTGAATGGTCTAGTGGTTTTCCCTACTTTCTTCAATTTATGTCAGAATATTGCAATAAGGAGTTCATGATATGAGCCACAGTCAGCTCCTGGTCTTGTTTTTGCTGACTGTATAGAGCTTCCCCATCTTTGACCTCAAAGAATAGAATCCCTTTAACACTTTGGGTTGAATTGAAGGTCAGTAGGAGAAATGGCCATGTGAAACGTGTGTGTATGTGTGCTTAGTCACTCAGTCATGTCCAATTCTTTGCATACCTACAGACTGTAACTTGCCAGCCTCTTCTCTCCATGAGATGTTCCGGGCAAGAATACTGAAGTGGGTTATCATTTCCTTCTCCAAGGGATCTTCCTGAACCCAGGTCTAGATTGCATGTGGAATCTTTATCATCTGAACCCCCAGGGAAGCCATGTGAAACATGTTGCTTCTTATTCTATAAAGCTATGCTTGTAGACGACACCTAGTGTATTCTGTGGTGTTCCTTATATAAAAAACCATACAAACTCTGTTGAGAAGAAGTTCTCTGACAATGAGACCTCCAGTTTTGCTTCCCTCTTTACCATAATTACTAAAATAATTGTAAAATATCTGGTTTCTAGAACATTGTTACTATAAAATGGTTACTCTATTCTTTTTAGAAACAGTGAAATATAAATTAAGAATTAGAGCTAAGGAAAGAGCATTATTCATTATTTAGGTAGCTAATGAAGCCAAACAGCAATGGAATGCTTAAATATATAAAAATATATGTGTATGTATGTGTGTATATATATATATATATATATATATATATATATATATTTACACAGCCAAACAACATGTGAAAATTAGAGATACCAAGGGAACATTCATGCTAAGATGGGCACAATAAAGGACAGAAATAGTATAGTCCTTACAGGAGCAGAAGATAATAGGAAGAGGTGGCAAGAATACACAGAACTATACAAAAAAAGATCTTCATGACCCAGATAATGATGATGGTGTGATCACTCACCTAGAGCCAGACATCCTGGAATGCAAAGTCAAGTGGGCCTTAGGAAGCATCACTACAAACAAAGCTAGTGCAGGTGATGGAATTCCAGTTGAGCTCTTTCAAATCCTGTAAGATGATGCTGTGAAAGTGCTGCACTCAATATGCAAGCAAATTTGGAAAACTCAGCAGTGGCCATTGGACTGGAAGAGCTCAGTTTTCATTCCACTCCCAAAGAAAGGCAATACCAAATAGTGCTCAAACTACCACACAATTGCACTCGTCTCACACACTAGCAAAGTAATGCTCAAAATTCTTCAAGCGAGGCTTCAACAGTATGTGAACCATGAACTTCCAGATATTCAGGTTGGATTTAGAAAAGGCAGAGGACCCAGAGATCCAATTGCCAACGTCCATTGGATCATTGAAAAAGCGAGAGAGCTCCAGAAAAACATCTACTTCTGCTTTATTGACTATGCCAAATCCTTTGACTGTATGGATCACAACAAACTGTGGAAAATTTTGAAAGAGATGGGAATATCAGACCACCTGACCTGCCTCCTGAGAAATCTGTATGCAGGTCAAGGAGCAACAGTTAGAACTGGACATGGAACAACAGACTGGTTCCAAATCTGGAAAGGAGTACGTCAAGGCTGTATATTATCACCTGGCTTATTTAACTTCTATGCAGAGTACATCATGAGAAATGCCATGCTGGATGAAGCACAAGCTGGAATCAAGATTGCCAGGAGAAATATCAATAACCTCAGATACTTAGATGACACCACCTTTATGGCAGAAAGTGAAGAACAAAAGAGCCTCTTGACGAAAGTGAAAGAGAGTGAAAAAGTGGTTTAAAACTCAACATTCAGAAAACTAATATCGTGGCATTTGGTGCCATCACTTCATGGCAAATAGATGGGGGAAACAGTGGAAATAGTGACAGATTTTATTTTGGAGGGGTTCCAATATCACTGCAGATGGTGATTGCAGCCATGAAATTAAAAGACACTTGCTGCTTGGAAGAAAAGCTATGACCAACCTAAACAGTGTATTAAAAAGCAGAGACATTACTTTGCCCACAAAGGTCCATCTTGTCAAAGCCATGGTTTTTCCAGTGGTCATGTGTGGATGTAAGAGTTGGACTATAAAGAAAGCTGAGTGCCAAAGAACTGATGGTTTTGAACTGTGGTGTTGGAAAAGACTCTTGAGAGTCTGTTTGACTGCAAGGAGATCTAATCAGTCCATCCTAAAGGAAATCAGTCCTGAATATATTGGAAGACTGATGCTGAAGCTGAAACTCAAGTACTTTGGCCACCTGATGCAAAGAACTGACTCATATGAAAAGACCCTGATGCTGGGAAAGATTGAAAGTGGGAGGAGAAGGGGACAACAGAGGATAAGATCGTTGGATGGCATCACTGACTTGATGGACATGAGTTTGAGTACCCTCCAGGAGTTGGTGATGGACAGGAAAGCCTGGTGTGCTGCAGTCCATGGGGTCGCAAGGAGTTGGACACGACTGAGCTACTGAACTGAACTGAAAGATATATGTGTGCTTGTGTATGTTTATATGTATATATATATATATATATATATATATACATATTGCACAATATATTGCAAATGGAGAAGAATGAATTGAGTGATAAAGATAATTCATAAAACAAATAATAGGAAAATGTCTTCAGTGTGCTAAAGAAGGCAGCTAGAGAGTCAGACTGTGAAGAAAGCTGAGCACTGAAGAATTGATGCTTTTGAACTGTGGTGTTGGAGAAGACTCTTGAGAGTCCCTTGGACTGCAAGGAGATCCAACAAGTTCATTCTAAAGGAGATCAGCCCTGGGATTTCTTTGGAAGGAATGATGCTAAAGCTGAAATTCCAGTACTTTGGCCACCTCATACGAAGAGTTGACTCATTGGAAAAGACTCTAATGCTGGGAGGGATTGGGAGCAGGAGAAGAAGGGGACGACAGAGGGTGAGATGGGTGGATGGCATCACTGACTCGATGGCCGTGAGTCTGAGTGAACTCCGGGCTATGGTGATGGACAGGGAGGCCTGGCGTGCTGCGATTCATGGGGTCACAGAGAGTTGGACACTACTGAGTGACTAAACTGCACTCAACTGAGGGTTTCCTTTTTATTCATTCCACACATTTTTAGGCTGCTTCTGTGTGCTGGAGGTTGGGCTGTATGACACAAAGTTGCATTAAGCAATAGCTCTGTTCTCAGGGACCTTTCAGTCCAGTGGGGCAGGAGGTTATGGTGGACAGATGAGTAAATTTATTATAGAATGTGTTAAAAGTGGAACACTCTGGATTCTGAGAGTCCAAAGTTGCTGCTCAAAGCATGGGAGGAATTTTAAGGGCAGCAAGTCCATACTGTATAACCATCACCATCAAAACAATGATGATGACCAGGAGAATGTGGGGTACATTTGAAAACAGCATGCAGACTAGTCTATCTAGAATGAAGTGTTCATAGAAATCCCTGAACAGGATTTAATCTGGCAAGAGCTCTATACCCAGTACTGCTGCTGCTGCTGCTGCTAAGTCACTTCAGTTGTGCCCGAATCTGTGTGACCCCATAGATGGCAGCCCACCAGGCTCCCCTGTCCCTGGGATTCTCCAGGCAAGAACACTGGAGTGGATTGCCATTTCCTTCTCCAGTGCATGAAAGTGAAAAGTGAAATTGAAGTCGCTCAGTCGTGTCCAACTCTTAGTGACCCCATGGACTGCAGCCTACGAGGCTCCTCCATCCATGGGATTTTCCAGGCAAGAGTACTGGAGTGGGGTGCCATTGCCTTCTCTGATACCCAGTACTAGATACTCTATTTTCCTTGACAGCTTTCATTTGATTATTGTAAGATATTTCTTAGTACAAGCACTATGGTAGATTGATTGCAAAATGGCCCCAATTTTTCACCCCTGGTGGATCCACACGATTGCAATGTGAGCCTCAGGTCTTCTCATTGGGGGTGGAATCTATTTCTTCCCCACCTTGCATCTGGGCCTGACCTTGCAATTGTTTGGACCAATATATTATGGAGGAAGTGAGGGCATTACAGATCTGAGTCTCAAGAGAACTTGTGTAGTTTTCCTCACTTTCGGAACCCTGTCTTTGTCATGAGAACAAATCCAAGCTAGCTGGCTGGAGGATGAGAGGATATGAGAAGCAGGGATGAGTCACCCTAGCCAACATCCCAGGTGTGCCAGAGCACAGCAACCATCAACACTCCACCGAGAAGACCGACAGTGAACTGATATGAATGAGGGCCCTGCTCAGATCAGCCAAACTCCCCAGTGGGCCTGAAGACCCATGAGAAATGAGAAATGGTTGATATTTTGTATCGCTAGATATGGAGGTATTTTGTTATGAAATGATAGCTAACTGAAGGATTTCAGGGGGAAATGAGTGAAAAATAAATAAAGACCTACTGTATAGCATGGGCTTCTCTGGTGGTTCAGATGGTAAAGAGTCTGCCTGCAATGTGGGAGACCTGGGTTCAATCCCTCGGTTGGGAAGATCCTCTGGAGGAGGGCGTGGCAACCCACTCCAGTGTTCTGGCCTGGAGAATCCCCACTGGTGGGCTACGGTTAATGGGGTCACAGAGAGTGAGACATGAGTGAGACGAAGAACAGCACACACATCTGCATTCAGCACAGGAAACTCGACTCAGTGCTCTGTTGTTTTTCAGTCACTCAGTCCTGCCCGACTCTGCAACCCCAAGGACTGCAGCACACCAGACTTCGCTGTCCTTCACCAGTTCTGGAAGTTTGCACAAACTCAAGTGTGTTGAGTCAGCGATGCCATCCAACCATCTCACCCTCTGTCGCTCCATTCTCCTCCTGCCCTCAATCTTTCCCAGCATCAGGGTTTTTTTTCCAATGAGTCATCTCTTCTCATCCGGTGTCAAAGTATTGGAGGTGGCTGATACTCTGTGATGGCCTATATATGGGAAAAGAATCTAAAAAGAGTGGGTATATGTATGTATATGTATAACTGAACTGCTTTGCTGTACACCTGAAACTAACACATTTTAAATCAACTATACCGCAATATAAAATAAAAATCAATTTTAAAAATGAATCAAGGTATTAGATAAAAATGGAAAATGGGAATAAAGCCCTCTGTTAGAGGCAAAGAGACTTCTATTCTCAGCTCTGTTGTTAACCATCTGCTGCCCCAGAGTGATTTATGTAAACTCTTCAGACTTTGGTTTTCATTTCGGTGGTTTAGATAAGAGTATTTTTGATTAATAAAGGAAAAGTAAAATAAGCTTTATTTTTCTTTCTCTCTTGAAACACATCAGAAAAAGAAGAATGATAAACAGAGGGGAAAATATTTTGTCTATAAAGAGAAAAGAGTACCCCAAAGAATCGAAAAACATGTGCACTCAAGTTTGCACATGGATCTCCTTAGAATCATTATTCAAAAAATAGAAACAATTCAAATGTCCATTAGAAGATGAATGGATGAATAAAACAAGATATATTCACACACTGAAGTATTATCTGGCAATAAAAGTAAAGTACCGATACATGCTACAACATGGATGATCCTTGAAAACATTATGCTAAGTGAAGTAAGTCAGACATAAAAGACAGCATATAATATGACTCCGTTTTTATGAAATGCCCAGAATAATATAGAGACAGTATATTACTGGTTTTCAGGGACTATGGGACGAAGAAATGGAGAATGACTGGTAACAGGTATAAAGTTTTTTTTGTTTTTTTGTTTTTTTTGAAATGGTAAATGTTCTGGAATTAGATGGTTACCTAACATCATGTATATACAAAAAAAATGCTGAACTGTAAACTTTAAAAGGGTGAATTTTATGAAGTGAATTGTATCTCTATTTTTAAAAAGGCAAATTCAAAGAAGAGCTACAATCTCAAACTTTAGACTGTGATCATATATTTGCCCCAAACTATGAAATCTGCACCAAGAAAAACATGTGACAGGGAGGAAATAGATTTGATTAGAACCACAGTTTGCCCCAGAACATTCCCTCCTTGTTCTACAATATCTGCCACATAGTTGTCTCTATTCAAAACAATATTAGCTAGGCACCAGCTTGAGACTTGTTATCAGAAAGGACGTCATTTCGGTAGGACTCTCACCTCTGTTCTGTGGATCACTCACTGCTTTCATCATTTTGACTGCAGCCAACTTTACTCTTTTTCATGTTTCCCCTACCCACGAACTTTGCAGCCATCCTCTTTGTTAATGAAACCTCCTGAAACTACTCTTTTTCGAGTATTCTATTTGGTTGCTGCTGACACTTTGATTAATATAGAGAGGTAGTTTGGATAAATTTTCTTATTTCTATTTTAAAACTGGGATAAGTTATGTGATTCTAGGCTTAAGGGCCATTTTTCTATATTAACTTGCCTTCTAGCCTGGGATTTTAAATTTGGTTCAAGGCTTACAGTTTTGAGGCCCCTGCTTATGACTTTTGATAGAAAATAAAAACCCTCTAATTAATCACTTAGGTTGAAGAGATTTTCTTTTCAAAGTAGTCTGGTTAATTTAGAAAACAGCTTGCAATGGATTAAAAGACTGGCTCAATATTATTCTTTGAATATAACTTACTGATAATAGATTATATCTAGATATTCGAGAAAGGGTATGAGCAAGGAACAGTTGAGTGAAGGGGAGGAAGAAAGAAGAGGAAGGTCTAGGATTTGAGAGCAGATTTAGGCAATAAAATCCCATGGACGGGGGAGCCTGGTGGGCTGCAGACCACGGGGTCACTAAGAGTCGGACACGACTGAGTAACTCCACTTTCAGTTTTCACCTTCCACTTTCATACACTGGAGAAGGAAATGGCAACCCACTCCAGTGTTCTTGCCTGGAGAATCCCAAGGACGGCGGAGCCTGGTGGGCTGCCATCTATGGGGTCGCACAGAGTCGGACACGACTGAAGCGACTTAGCAGCCGCAGTGGCAGGCAGAAGGCTCCTGCTCATGACCATTCGAAGGCAAGGGAGGCAGGCGAAGATTGACAGGAGAAGCAAGGGTGGGGTGACAACCAGTAAGGATGATGAGCATCTGAGACTAACAGCATGTTGCTCAATATTTGCCAAGAGCACAGCTTATTTTGAGGACAGAGTGATGAGAATGGCGCACTGTGGAAGCGCACTTCAGAGCCCACCCAGAAGCCCCAGGTGAGCCAGGGTGCCCATCTCAGTTGCTGCGAATAACGGAAGTTAATGGCTACCAGTTGCTCCTCTGGAGAGTTACCCAGCATGTATAAGGGCTGCCTTGCCAGGAAAATTTATATCTTCCTTCTAAGCAACCAGGGACAAACTTAGAGCTGAGGATTATCTGATACAGGAATTCAAATCTTTGATGTGGCTTATACTCCAGAGCTCACCTGTGGGTTTGGGCAGAGGCTAGCACCTCCCTAAGACTACATCCTTGCTACCCTGCTTAGTCTCCTTCATTACACGCTTTTTTCTTCCTGAAGAGTGTGCCCTTAGTGCTAAGAAATGGAGTATTTCCTGCCATATCAGTGAATAAAAGATGTCACAGTCATGAGCAATTGCAGCCACCACCAATGCTGAGCTGGTGAGAAGAAAAGAATACCTGCCATCTAATAGCCATCAGACTGTAGCCACTCCTTATGGTGAGCCCGGAGGAAACCCAGAATGTGAAAACACAGGACACTAGCCCCAGTAGGTGAGGCACATATCAAAGGAATGATTTCAGTGAGCCAGAGTCTTGAATTTGTCCATACATTGTTGTTGTTTAGTTGCTAAATCACGTCCAACTCTTTCGCGACCCCATGGGCTGTAGCCTGCCAGGCTCCTCTGTCCTAGGATTTCCCAGGCAAGAATACTGGAGTAGGTTACCATTTCCTTCTCCAGGATATCTTCCCAACTCAGGGATCAAACCAGTGTCTCCTGCATTGGCAGATGAATTCTTTACCACTGAACCACCAGGGAAGACCTCTTCACATTTATTTAAAAAGCACTAAATTCCTTAATATCTGGTTTTCCTCTAATTAACAACAACATTTTGACATTCAGACTACCTGCCCTATGTTGTGAAACTTCCATTTAACTTGGCTTCCCCCCTTGCCTCTTCTAAGTAGTTTTCTTAGAATTACTTGAGATGCTGCCTCCGGGCTTGAAGTCCTTTTGCCGATTAAACATAACTCTCAACTTTAGCTTGTGAATATTTTTTAAGTCTGCAGTACTTCACACACAGAGGGATCTCTGTTTCTGGCTCTGCTTTGAGCTTCATCTATATGCAGTATGGTTACAAAGCGCTTTCCTGCTTCCTTCTTCCCCTGTTTTTCAAATATTCATAAATCCCTTATTGCATGTGAGTCACTATTTTTATGTAGCCAAACATCAGGAAGTTGTGGTGAGATTGTTACTGTTCACTTTAACGACTTCTTTACAAGTCTTTCTTGGTCCAGAGATCTTTACACTGAACTTCAAAAGAATCTTTGACTTATATTTCATCTGGTCAATCAGTTTCACAAGTTAGCAAAGATAGCAGGAAAACAATTTCCATGCTTTCTTCCAGTAGGGTCTTTAAATGAGTAGCATATTTGCAAAGCTCCTCCAAGATTCTATTGCATACATGCACCAAGTGCACTCTCTAGCTCCATTTAAACAAGAAGTTAATATGAACTCATAAATTTCAGTTTACTATGTCTATTCCTGAAAGCAGGAGCACTTGAGGATAAAGGAATAAAACTGAATTAGGTTAGTTAATTAGCTAGTGTTATGAAAAAGTAAACCTTATATCCCACTAAGGTGGCTTATTTATTCACAGTACACTGTAACATAAAAGCTAATAGGAACTTGTTATTTATGGTACTTACTCAACTTCCTGTTTTAAAGAAAACAGAGTTTAGGAGTTTAACTTAACATTTCTTTTTAAAATCGGTGAGTTACTGAATTAACTGTAAAACTACAATGAAGTTGCTTAGAAAAAAAGAGTAGGGTGTTCAGAGTGAAACCATGAGCTTTGTTCTTCTACACCTGTCAGGTAATGAGTAGTTGCCAAAAATCTTCACTACATAAAATCAATAATCAAAATAGGCCAATAGGCAGATTTCTGAGGAGCTCAAATCGTAAAGAGTCAGGCTGCAGTGTGGGAGACTTCGGTTCGATCCCTGGGTGGGGAAGATCCCTAGAGAGGGGCATGGCAACCCACTACAGTATTCTTGCCTGGAGAATTCCAAGGACAGAAGAACCTGGAGGGCTACCGTGCATGGGGTCCCAAAGAGTCAGACGCTACTGAGCAACTTTCACTTTACTTTCAAAATAGGCCAATAGATGGCGCCATTGCTGTGTGTAATGCTTTGGAAAGCCAAAGACCAAATACAGGACAAGAAGACAAAAAACGCTTCTGAATTCTCAAAGAGAAGGCAATGTTATTCTTTTCTCTCTTTTGTTCGAACTTCAGTCATCACTCGCATTATCTCATTGAGTTGAAGTGCTCAATTTTTTGTGCCCTAAAGAGCAACATTCCCCAAGAAAAAGAAATGCAAAAAGGCAAAAAGTTGTTTGAGGAGGCCTTACAAATAGCTGAGAAAAGAAGAGAAGCTAAAGGAAAAGGAGAAAAAGAAAGATATACCATTTGAATGCAGAGTTCCAAAGAATAGCAAGGAGAAATAGGAAAGCCTTCCTCAGTGATCAATGCAAAAAGTACAGGAAAACAATAGAATGGGAAAGACTAGAGATCACCTCAAGAAAACTAGAGATACCAAGGGAACATTTCATGCAAAGATGGACACAATAAAGGACAGAAATGGTATGGACCTAACAGAAACAGAAGATATTAAGAAGAAGTGGCAAGAATACACAGAAGAACTATACAAAAAAGATCTTCATGACCCAGGTAACCACGATTGTGTGATCACTCACCTAGAGCCAGACATCCTGGAGTGTGAAGTCAAAGTGGACCTTAGGAAGCATCACTATTAACAAAGCTAGTGGAGGTGATGGGATTCCAGTTGAGCTATTTCAAATCCTAAAAGATGATGCTGTGAAAGTGCTGCACTCAATATGCAAGCAAATTTGGAAAACTCAGCAGTGGCCACAGGACTGCAAAAGCTCCATTTTCATTCCAATCCCAAAGAAAGGCAATGCTAAAAAATATTCTAACTACCACACAGTTGCTCTCATCTCAAACACTAGCTAAGTATTGCTCAAAATTCTCCAAACCAGGCTTCAATAGTACATAAATTGAGAACTTCCAGATGTTCAAGTTGGATTTTGAAAAAGCACGGGAACAAGAGATCAAATTGCCAACATCCTTTGGATCATAGAAAAATCAAGAGAATTCCAGAAAAATACTACTTCTGCTTCACTGACTATGCCAAAGCTTTTGACAGTGTGGATTACAACAAACTGAAAAGTTTTTCAAGTAATGGGAATACCAAACCACCGTACCTGCTTCCTGAGAAATCTGTATGTAGGTCAAGGAGCAACAGTTAGAACTGGACATGGAACAAAGGACTGGCTCCAAACTGGGAAAGGAATACATCAAGTCTGTATATTGTCACTCTGCTTATTTAACTTATATGCTGAGTACATCATGAGAAATGCCAGGCTGAGTGAAGCACAAGCTGGAATCAAGATTGCCAGGAGAAATATCAATGACCTCAGATATGCAGATGACACCACCCTTATGGCAGAAAATGAAGAACTAAAGAGCTTCTTGATGAAAGTAAAAGAGAAGAATGAAAACTCTGGCTTAAAACTCAACATTCAAAAAAATAAGATCATGGCATCTGGTCCCATCACTTTGTGGCAAATAGATGGGAAAACAATGGAAACAGTGAGAGATTTTATTTTCTTGAGTTTCAAAATCACTGCAGATGGAGACTGCAGGCATGAAATTAAAAGACCCTTGCTCCTTGGATGAAAAGCTATGACCAAACTAGAGTACATATTTAAAAAGCAAAAACATTACTTTGCTGACAAAAGTCCGTCTAGTCAAAACCATGGCTTTTCCAGTAGTCATGTATGGATGTGAGAGTTGGATTATAAAGAAAATTGAGTGCCAAAGAATTGATTGACTTTGAACTGTGGTGTTGGAGAAGACTCTTGAGAGTCTCTTGGTCTGTAAGGAGATTAAACCAGTGAATCCTAAAGGAAATCAGTCCTAATTATTCATTCAAAGGACTGATGCTGAAGCTGCAACTCCAGTGCTTTGACCACCCAGTGCAAAGAACTGACTCACTGGGAAAGACTGTAATGCTGGAAAAAATTGAAGGCAGGAGGAGAAAGGGATGACAGAGGATGAGATGGTTAGATGGCACCATGGACTTGATGGACATGAGTTTGAGCAAGCTCTAGGAGTTGGTGATGGTCAGGGAGCCTGGCAATGAGATCTCAGAGTCAGACTGAGTGACTGAAACAGCAGTAAGTTATTTTCATACAAATGTTGCAATGAACAATATCTATATGGTAGATATCTTACATATCTTAACCAGTTTGCTTGAAAAGATGTCCTAACTCACAAGCAGAAGGATAAATCCTCTCTAGGATAAAAGTCTTTAAAAATAGGACTGTGGAAATCTCCTCAGAGTGCATATGATTTCTACCACTTTTGGTAGAATCATTCTACAGTTATTTTTTGGAAAATAAATTAGAATGAAATAATTATTTAATTTCCCAAAGTAAAATGAAGACAATTTTCAATAAAATGAAATTTGGAATAATTTTTAAAAGGTGCATTGGCCATGCTCAAGGAAAGGTGAGCAATATGTATAAAGAGCAAAGAATCTTGAAAGCATTGTTTTGTACATGGAGTATGGATTTTTTTTTTTTTTTCTTTATCATTTTAGAGTTCACTTTGTGAAACCAGTCTTCATGGTTTGAAGAGATCCAGGTGTGGAAAGAAAGTCACCTTGGGATGAAATTTTGACAAAAATAATCAACCAAATTGTGGAAATTTTACAACATTTGACATACATTTTAAGGCTGATTTGTGGAGACAAATTGTTTCTGACTCTAACGGTCTCATAAGAAAATTTGTTCTTATCGAACGAATCCATGAAGCAGCCTAAATTACTTCTATCCTCCAAAGACTCAATCAAAAAATAGTAAGTTGTGTTGTACAACCAAGTCAGAAATAAGAGACAAGAAAAGTAATACTTCATCAGGTTTGCAAAGTTCTTTCTAGGCACCTGATAATCTTGGAAATCTTCTGAGATAAGCAAAGTAACCAATCATGATTAGGTTAATTGAGTACCTAAGGTGCTTTTCCATCATCTTACCTCTGTTGCCTCGTTTGCAATACTTATATGAAGTCAGTACTATTATTGCCCTCCTGTCCCAACAGAAAGCATTGAAGTACAGAAAAATTAAGCCAGAAAGTGGCTTACTTGCAATGAAAACTCAGGCAGGTTAAAAGACTCATACAGTCATTTTTAGAGATAAAAAGGGGCATTAAATTTTATATCATAAGCTATTAAAGGTAGAGTTAAATTCAGACCAAAGGTCTTAATGATTTGTGACTTGATAGTTTTCCCTGAATGACATCCTGTTTTGATTTATATGATCCCAGACTTGGTAGAATGACAGTCCCCTTGACTCTAAACGCCATGTAGATTGCATCAGTCTAGTTGGCCTCCCACAGACAATTCTCTTCACTAGGCTCATATGCTGTTTGCAATTTTTTACCCATGCTCATCTCTCCAGGCTCCACCATAAACTGAGGCAGTTTACTCTTCAGACTTACTCTCTTCCCTGAGAAGTCTTTTGTGGATTTCTTAGTGCTATTGTCAGTGATGAAACAGAGAGATCTCCAGACTTTAGGACTCCAGACCTGTCTACAACCTGGTATGAAAGAGGGAGATTACCAGATCCCTTCAAGTATCAGCATTTTGCATTCCAGAACACAGTGTGCCCGGTGTTTTCCAAAGGATACATAAGGGGGATGGGCTTTCCAGGTGGCTCAATGGTAAAGTATCTGCCTGTAAATACAGAAGCTGAAGGAGATGCAAGTTCGATCCCTGAGTCAGGAAGATCCCCTGAAAGAGGAAATGGCAACCCATTCCAGTATCCTTGTCTGGGAAATCCTGTGGACAGAAGAACCTGGTGGGCTACAGTCCATGGGGTCACACAGAGTCTGACACAACTGAGCATGCACACACACACAAGGAGGAGTGCAGAGATTTTGAGAAATGAGATTATCACTCTCATCAGCCAAAGAAAGTGACTTTGCTGATCTTTTTTTTAGTTTATTCATGCTCAGACAGTACTTGCAGTTTCCATAAAGGATGCTGATTATGTCAGCAAGCATAGGCTAAGTTATGCTACAGTAACAAAAGAAACGCTTCACCCCTAAATCTTAGTAGCTTACAGCAAGGGAATTTTCTTTCTTGTTCATTTCAGCCACCAATCATGGGTTGGCTTTGACTGTTCCATCCAGAACCCACTCAGGCTGAAGGAGTAGCTTCCATCTGGGGACCTAACATGGGGAAAGGATGAGCGTGAAACCACACAATCGCCCTTGGAGCTTCTGCTCAGAGATGGCATCTGGCATTTCTGAGCACATTTCATTGGCCAAAGCGAGTCACATGGTCAAGCCTGATGGCAATGGGACTGGATGACTTCCTCCCCTTAGAGAGTGGTGCTTTGAGGGAAAGGTGGTGAGGGAGAGTACTGCCATAGCCACCAGCTTGCACATGAGCTTGCTCTGCTGTGCTGTGCTTAGCCGCTCAGCCATGTCCAACTCTTTGTGACCCCATGACCTGCCAGGCTCCTCTATCCATGTGGAATCTCCAGGAAAGAATACAGGAGTGGGTTGCCATGCCCTCCTCCAGGGGATCTTCCCAACCCAGGAATCAAACCCAGGATGGGTCATCTAATATTGGGAACAATAAAACAATCCTTAGACTTATTGCATTATATTATATTGGGCTTATACCTGGATAAATTAATAGGGTGAAAGTGGGAGCATGCTCCATCAGCCTCAATTTAACATCATAAAAGAAATAGTAAAGAAGTCCAAGCATCTAAGTTCCTCTCAACCTTTCTCAGAAGGAGCACATTGGAAAAAATTCATTTCAGGTTGTGGTAGTTAATGTTAGAGGGTCAGAGGGGAGCTGCTGAACTCAAAGAAGAATTCCCCCTCCATCAGCAGCTACACTACATGGGCCAGGTCATGAGGCTTCTTATCTTGTAACACTGGCAAAAGCCCAGGCCTCAATTTTAACTCACTGCATTGCAGTTCTTTTCAAGTACATTACCAGGGCTTTATGAAGATTGATAGAGTGCCAGGAAGCCATTGGGTTGAAAGTCCAGATGTACATAAATCAAGTCATAGCATCATTTAATTCAGAATGCTTTGGCCCAAGTCATTACAGAGTAGCAGTGCAGAGATTTATAGGGAGTCTTATAAGATTTGATGATCTGAAAGGTAGAGATATTAAGTGTCTGATTTAGCTCTAGGAGATGCTGCAGCAGTTTTAAATCAACTAAAACCTTTATTGCAGCTGGTTTAAAAATGTGTCTTAAATAACTAGAAATGTATCCTAAGAACATCTTGGAATGAAGGGGTGAATGTGATTTTTGACCATCAAAACTAAGATCTGATTTGCATAAGGAAATAACCTATCTATCAATAAAAATGCATATCAGCAAGCCTCTTTATATATTAAAGAACTGTTCTCTGTTCTAACTGTTCTATAGCTAATGATTTTTACATAAATCTTCTCTAGGATAAGACCCCAAGATCTTTGTGTCTGATGACAAGAATTCTTCTGATCCTTTTAATCTTGAGCCAGAAGTCATCTACATTTAAAATCATCTCAGGTTTTCCACTGAGGGACTCGAAAGGCCACAATCCCAGTTGACCTCACACTCACCAGGCCTGCTGAGTTTTAAGCCTGCAGACCTGGTGAGGTTTGCTATAATCTTCTCTGAGCCCAGCCCTTTCCATATTCCTTCTTTTATTTGAATCTCTTGATGTTCTCTTGATCTCTAATGCCTTAATCTCACATTTTCCTTTTTCTATCAAAATGTATTACTTAAAATAAATTATTTTTGTAAAAGTTTACCAACAGATCGCAATACCTCAAAGACTGAGGAAATTTAATCTGTTAGCATATGCCAGGGTATACAAATAGAATAGCCAAAGAAATGATGCTCTGATCTTCCCAACCCAGGGATTGAACCCAGGTCTCCCACACTGCAGGCAGATGCTTTAACCTCTGAGCCACCAGGGAAGCCCAGTGAGAAATTAAAGACAACTAAAGATGAAAGTGGAATATATTTCTCTCTTTTGTAAAATCACACTATGGAGAAAATTTAAAGACAGTGATTCAAAATGACAATTTTGAATCAATCTACATTTCTGCCCACCCTTTGGAAAAATTTACAAACGTTTTTGATGGAACAAATTCTTAAAGAAATGGAGACATTTCCTCCTCAAAGTGACCTCTGAAAACATATTCTTCCTCATAAAAAAAGACTGAACTGATAATATTATTTTCAATTAATACTAAAATTGATTTTACATAACTATGTATCCAAGAAATTTTGAATATGCATTTTATTAAATACTGTTTGTAAATTTAATATTACTACATTTTCTTTAATTGCAATTGTTAGGTAGTTAGAATAGGAAAAAGAAGTCCAAGCAAGGGGGTGGCTAAAGACAAGGAAGGGAAAAGCCTGTGAAAATAGAACAAAAGAAGGTCCGAGGACTGGAGTGAGGACCTCAAACAGTGAGGTAAAACAAACAGCACTCCTCACTAGCCCAATTTACATAGGGCAGGCCCGGGGGGCGGAGAAAAACCACATAAAAAGAGGAGCCAAAACCTTTTTCTCTTCTAGTCTTTTGGGTTGGCATTCCCTCACACCTTGAGGATGTATTTTCCTTTACTTTCTAAGTAAAACTGAGCTGTAACACGGAGCTGTAACACTGGTCCATCTGAAGGCTGTAATGCTGGTCTGTCGCTTCGCTTATTTTTGTTGCAATGAGACAAAACTGAGGAAATTACAAACTCCCCGAACATCTATGGTGCTGTTTCTCAGATTTAACCTGGCTGAAACAACCTCAGCTCGGCCCCCACAAGGAAGAGGCCAAGCACAGCAGGAGCCCAACTTGGCGAAAGCTTCCAAGGTAGAAGCTAAACCCAAGAAGACCCAGCGCAGGGGCAGTGACAAGAAGCCCAGCAGACTGGAAAACAGGACAGCAAAAAACAAACAGCAGAAAGCTCACACGACTCATCTCAGATTCCAGAAGACCTCTGGTTAAGGTAGGAGGTCCTCGCTCCTATGGCTAGAAGGACACATGCCTAACAAAATCTTGATTCCTTTACAATCTCTTGTTTCTTGTTTCCTTGAACCCCCCGTGAACAGGTGAGCGGCCGTGGGTGCAAATGAGGGACTCTGGCAGGGGCTACTCCTCAGTGTGTCCCAAAGGCTCCACTGTCTGCTGGGCCCCAGTAGCTTTGCCCAGGCGGGTGGGGGTTCTTCTGTCCTGAATCTTCTTTATGCCAAGGATCAGGCCAATGAAAACTGTGAGCACAGGTCAGGTATTTAGCAGGTTTTCCAGTAGGTTATGAAGGGGATTCCTCAGCACGTTTTTCCCACTGCTTTTTCCTCCTGTCCTTCAGCTTCTCTCTCCTGGGACTTGAGCCTGGCCCAAACCCATGGTGCTTGGCTTCAAGACCTAATGAAGCACAGGTTCTGATGTCTCATTGCAAAAATTCAGTTAGAGACACAGCGATAGTTAAGAGGTGTGCTGGGGACCAGCGTGAGGAACTCCACCCATGGCAAAGGTCATGAGGAAGGAGGCTTGGCATATGCAAAGGCATGGTCAAGCCTCAGGAAACCCCCTGTTCCCGAGCATCCAGCCCCAAAACCAGAGTCTGTTTCATGCTCTCACCTACACCTCTGACTTTACAGGGGCCTCTCCCCCATAACCATTTCTCTCGGAGAAGGAGTAAACTTGCAGCTCCAGTTAATAAAAATTCCTGGGCGTGACAAGAGTGTTTCAACTTAGAAATTCCTCTGGAGGTCCTCTAGCCTCCCTGATCAGGTTAGTCCGGCCACATGTGATTGTTTACAGCCTCCCAACCTTGGGAGGCATGAGATGCTTTAAAACTTTCTAAATACAGACTCTTTTAAGAAGTTAGAAAATTATTAGTATAGTATAGTGGGTTGATTAGAAATTATATTGGTGAAGGGTTTTTTCATTTGTCCTGCCAATAATCACTGCTAATTTGCTGCCCTGGGTGTGACAAGGGTGTCTCAGGTCAAACCTCTCTGCTGACAGACTAGCTTGTGTGACAACCTCTCAACCATAAACAGCACAGAGAGTTTGGAGTATTAGCATAGGGCTTTTCTCATTGTTGAGTCAGTGATTGCTGCCAGGCCTCCATATCCTTAGGCACCTGGGAATATATTAATCAATGTATTTGGAATATAGAAAAGGAAATATAGTAGTTTTTGATGTTAGCGATACTAGACTTTTTGAGTTAATGAATTTTCTCTTTTGTTATAGATCACTGTATTTTCTTATAAATCGCTGTGTCCTTGCTATGTAAAAATGTAACTTTATCACTATCTTAAGACTAAATAGATCTTAAGGGGAACATTGGTGAAGGGTTTTCATTTGTTGAGCCAATATTTGCTGCTAAATCTCCATATTCCTTGCCCTTATAATGAATATAACTAGCATATAGGAAAAATAAGTATTAACCTTTAAGATTAATCATGTTAAACCTTAGGCTAAGTAAATTCCTTTCCTAGTTGTAACTCACTACACCCTCACCCTATAGGAATGCAACTTTATTTGGAGGGTGGCGCCTGATTTAAGAAAAAATAACCCCTGGAAAAATAAGTTTTCTGATTAACTGACTGGTATCAGAAAGGGCCATAAAATGTCAGCAGGTCTCATGGCCAGAAGATGATGTAAAACCCATAAGACCTTTGTATAATTTTATATGAAGCACCTGATTGTGACAAGGGTCAGGTCTGCTGACCCCCGCGTGACTCTGTATTCATCCCTATGTACAACAAAAAGGTATATAAACAAACCTGAAAAATAAAGAAATCGGATCAATTTCTGGAAAGACTGATTCCCCCATGTCGCTTCTTTCTTGCTCCCCATTTTTCTGGCTGAATTCCCATCTGGAGCATGGATGCTATTCCATGTAAACCAAGTTATTCAGCCTCTTTTTCTCCACTAATTTTCCTACTACACTATGCGTTTCTAATCTCTCTATATATCTGTAATTAAGATTTTTCCTAGGACGCCGATTCCGTCCCCACCTTCGAATCATCCTAGACCCACCGGGGCTGGACCCCGGCAGAGGTGGATTTTTTCAGACTCAGAGAGAAGCACACTCCACAGGGTGTGGGCCATCACAGAGGAAAGTGCAGTGGCCACAGAATGTGCTGTGGTTAGTTTTTTTGAGCTGGGTGGTTTCATATGCTAATGAGTGAAAGGATCATTCCAACGATCGGGGAACCACCCACTCCTCCTCTGTCTTTTGACAATGCCTTGGAACTGTCCTGCTGGCACCTCTGGGTGTGTCAGTTAGCATGCAGATTGGGGATCAAGGTTTAGTTGAATTTGACTTGTCAGTTTGGACGCACTTGATTTTAATCAGTTTATGTTATACCCTTGGAGAAGGAAATGGCAACCCACTCTAGTACTCTTGCCTAGAAAATCCCATGGATGGAGAAACAATGTAGGCTACAGTCCATGGGGTCGCAAAGAGTTGGACACAACTGAGCGACTTCACCTTCACTTGCTCTATGTCATTCTTTCAAGAGTTGTGCCCTGCTCCCTTCCCTCCTATTTTATGCTCTTTTCCTGAGCCCCATCCAGGCCCACAATGTCACCTCTACAATCTTCTGGAGGGACAACCAGAAAACAGCTGGGCCTTGGGAGGGAAATACTGTATAATACCCAATCCCTCTCCATATTCAGGTCTTCATCTTCCATGTTTCGTGCAACATGTGCAAGAACAGCATCTCTCAGTGAACCTGCTAGGGCAGGCGACAGGCACACAATGCCTGCTAGAAGTCCATCTGCTGGCGTCCCTTCAAGGGCAATTGGGCTTCCAGGAATAATGTTTGCCACTTTGGGAGTTAGCCCTGCAGGCCGTTTGTGCCCAAAGCCTTACCACCCTTCTAAAGTTATAAACATACCCCTGGATCAAATCTCCACTCCACTGTATGGAACATCTGGTCTGTTGTCTCTTATCAATTTGTTCTTAAGCCACTTACTAACTCCTACAACCAGGACCCTGCCCCCTTGTAAGGAACATTGCTCCACTCCCCTTTTTATTAAAATACTCTTAAAGCCCCTAACAGGACCAGATAACCCACTCTTTTGTCATAACTTCTGCTATTACCTAAAGTGGGTCTATGACAATGAAATGCTTACCACTGGAGACACCCTAACCTGCTCTTATGGAAGACTAGGGGAGGAAATCAGTGACTTATATTCCCTTAGAGCAGTAAGAGGATAAAGCTATGGCTGCTTCATCAGGTTCCCAGTCTCAAGGCACAGGCTTGGATTGCTTTATGTCATGATATGTATTTCCATCTGTGGTGAACAAACTGGCAATGAGTTAAAATTGCAACCCCTTAATCCTACCCAGCACTGGTTACGCTGGAGACCTTGGGGATGCCCAACTCCAGTCCACGGTCCTAGGACATTGACCTGCCTAGGGATCTGGTCCTCGAAAGGTTGTCATGCCTCAACCTGCTCGGGGATCTGCCAGTCCAGGGGTTCCAGGAGGTGGGGATTTGATCTCCAAGCTGTCATTCCTCAGCCTGCCTGGGGATCTGCACCCTGACCCGGGGATGCCTGGCTCTCAGGTTGCAACAGTACTGGGTAGGACAAGCTTCAAAAAGACTCACCCTTAAGGAAGTCCACCCATGGAAATTGAAGGAGGCCTATTAGATTTTTTCTTTTCCTCCATGTCATCACTGTCTCTCAGATGGGAAATAACTAACCCAGTTCCTGACAAGTGCCCTTGAGATGCATCCTTGATAACTGGAAGCTGTTAGATCCTCTAACTCTAAGAAGTTGCTTAAAATTCTTTTGTGTCACTGTATGGCTATGGTATCCTCTGGGACACAAGGAACATTGGCCTGAGGATGGGAGTTTAAATTACAGTCCCATCCTGCAGCTAGACTTATTCTGCAAAAGACAGGGGAAATGGACAGAGATCCCTTATGTCCACATTTTCTTCTAAGAGATATGAAGGCACTCTGTCCTAAGTATGGGATTGTTGTATGCCCTAAAAGTGAGCCTACTAAGCACAGACAACCAAGAGAAAGACCCCCCTCCCCATGAAGGCTCACCTCCTAAGGCTCTCTAGTTGCCTGGTGCTCCTTCCTTGTATCCAAAAGTGCCCCCATATCCAGGAGTATCCCCTCCACAAAAGCCAACTCAATTATGTCCCTTAGTCAAAACTGGAGGAGAATTTGGACCAACCCAGGTCCATAAGCCCTTCTCCCTCTTAGAACTAAGACCAAACAAGACCTGGGAAGCAATACAGATGATCCAGGCAAATATATAGATACATTTCAACACATTGCCTTGGCCTTTCACTTGATGTGGAAGACATCATGGTCATATTTAGTCAAATTTTATCTGACCCTGAGCATGCTAGGGTCTTAAAGGAAGCCCAAAGGTATGCTATGGGGCTTCACATGTCATGTGATAAATACCCAGTAGGGGAAACTGAAGTCACCTCCTTAGATCCTGATTGGAATTATAATGATCCTGAGCACATCATGGAAAGGGATCATTTTCTGCCCTGCGTGAAGGCAGGACTAAAAGCAGCCCAGCAAAAGGTATGCCCGGGTCTCAGCAATAACTCAGGAGCCCCACGAGAACCCCATTGCCTTTCTGGAAAGGCTAAAAGAGGCCCTCCAAAAATTTAACAATCTGGACTTAGACTCTTATGAGGGACAAGTGATTTTAAAGGACAAATTTCTGTCCCAATCTGCACCAGACATCAGGATAAAGTTACAACAGCTACAGCAGCAGGAACCTGCTGCCTCTTTAGATGAGATGGTCCAGACAGCCACCAATACCTTTTATAACAGAGAACAGGAGAGGGAGGCCAAGGCTCAGGAAAAGGAGAAAAGGAAAGAGACAAGGCATGCCCAGATTCTGACTGCCAGGGAAGCCCTATGGCAAACCCTGAGTCCTTGAAGAACAAGGCACAAGATAAATGCTTAATCTATAGACAGGTGGGCCATTGGACCAAAGACTGTCCAAACTGTGACAAGTCTCCTAAAACAGCTTGCTACAAATGATATCAGTTGGGACATTAGGCAATACTCTGTCCTTGGGACCCAAGAGTCTCAAGGTCAAGCGCCAAGCCTTCCCTCACGATGGGTCAATAGGACTGAAGCAGCCCACTCCAGCCAGCCCGCCTGTCACAGACAACAATCACGGGGCTGGAACCAAGGGTACAACTGGATGTGGCAGGTAGGTCTGAGAATTTCTTGGCTAACACAGGGGCTACCTGCTCTGTCCTGACCTCCTACTCCAGAGCTTTCTTCTCCCAAACCTGTACCATTTTGGGTGCTACATGAAAAACAATTATTAAAAGATTCACCCAAGCACTTCTTTGTTGCTTGGATGGACAAATAATTTCCCCCAAGTTTCTGGTGGTCCCTGAGTGTCCTACTCCCTTATTGGGAAGAGATATACTCACTAAACTGGAGACCACCCTTATGATGGGAAGCTTTTCATCCTCTAGAGCCCTATAGCTTCTGGTTACTGCTAAGAATCCATTACACCGTATTCAATAGAAAAGGACCAAAAACTATGGGAGGACAAAATTAACCCCCAGGTGTGGGACCAGGAGACTCCTGGATGAGCCCACCAAGCTGAACCGGTCATCATTGTCCTCCAAGACCCCACTCGGTTTCCTAACCAGAAACAATATCCCCTCAGAAAAGGAACCCAGGAAAGACTACAGCCTCTAATAAACAAAATCCTTTCCTGTGGGCTATTAGTCCCCACCAATTCACAATGTAACATTCCGATCCTCCCTGTAAAGAAAAAGGGCAGAACCTGGTGAACGGTTCAAGATCTCCAGAGGGTTCCCAATCAAATATGGTGATGAAATCCTTAGGCTCTTGGAGGCAGTCCATCTGGCCACTGAGGTTTCAGTCTCCACTGTAAAGGCACCAACAAGGGAGCACAGAAGTGGCAAGAGGGAACCAAGCAGCCGATCAAGCAGCTAAGAGAGCAGCATTACAGAACGTGACCTAATAGGGGTAGCCACCTTAGTCCCACAGACTAATTTGTCAAAAACTCCCTCATATACTGAAGGTGAGACTCTTCAAGCTAAGAGTGAGGGTTTTCAAGATCATATGGGATGGTTCCAAAAAGAGAGACTCCTTTTTCTGCCTGGGAACCTCCAATGGAAGTTGGTTAACTCCTTACATGCCACCACTCATTTAGGGGGTCCTTGGATGGTCAAGTGGCCCCTTTCTTTCCAAATAGCAGCATATGCATGTAGCACCAGAAAGGCATACTTGGATTCAGTGTAAATGGTCACTCTTTTTCCTTTTCCTAGCTCTAAAGCTCGAGTCGGGGCTATGAGCTCAGCTAATTGGCCTGAAGTACCTGGTGGCAAAGGCTTAGCCTCTACGGTCTCAAAATTGGAGACTACTGAATATCCTCATTTAGGGGAAAAGGCCCTCCAAAGATTACTAGAAAGGTCCTTCAGAGGAACAGGCCTCCAAACAACTATAAGGCAAGTGGTCTCCTCTTGTCCCACTTGCCAATAAAACAATCCCCAAGGAGCTTGAAGACCCCAACTGGCCCAGCGCATCCAACAATGTGGGACTTACCCAGGAAAGGTCTGGCAGATGGACTTCACCCGGATGCCAGTTTCTCAAGGGTATAAATACCTATTAGTCATGATAGATACATTCACAGAATGGATTGAAGGCTTTCCCACCTGGACTAAGAAGGCTGAAGAGGTGGTTTAAAAAAAAAAAAAAAAAAACTGCTCCCTGAAATCATTCTGAGAGTTGGTCTGCCCAGGTCATTACAAAGTGACAATGGGACATCATTTAATTCTAAGCTCACCCAGCAGGTCTCTAAAGCATTGGGCATTACTTATTTCCATTGTGCCTAGAGGCCTCAATCTTCAGGAAAAGCAGAAAGAGCAAACCAATTCTGAAAATCAGCGATAAATAAGATAACCCAGGAGACCTCCCTGGGATGGAAGGAGGTTTTAACAATAGCTCTGCTCCTCACCTGTATTGACCCTAAGAAACAGGTTGGTCTTAGTCCTTACGAGATGCTATATGGGAGGCCTTTTGTTTTGTCAATGACCTCTTCCTAGATCCAGAGGCTCAAACCTTCTGGTCTTATACCATGGCCACTGGGCAATTCCAACAGGATATACACTTGTGAGGTGTCAATCAGGGCCCAAAAGATTCTAAAGAGCCACCACTATATGCTCCCGGGACTCAAGTCCTAATTAAAGTCTGGAAAGATGGGTCTCCCAAGGCTCAACTCCAGCCCACATGCAAGGGCCCCTACCCTGTAACACTTTCTACTCCCACAGCAGTCAAGGTACCAGGACACAACTCCTGGATTCACTGCTCACAAGTCAAGCCATGGAAGAAAACAGAAGAGGACACTCAATATATCTGTGAGCTCCTGGGATATCTCAGATACCTATTCAGGACTACAAATGAGTGCCATTCTAATGAACACCCCAAAATTAAGTTTATGGGGATAAGATTTCTCAGAACAGCTCTAAAGAGCCAACACAGCTTGGCAGGGCTTGTACTCCAAAAGAGACAGGGGATGGATCTCCTGATCCCTGAACAAGGAGGGACTTCAGCCATCTTGAATGAGACATGTTGTTTCTGGGTAAATACCTCCAGCTAAGTTAAAGAAAGTCTCACAGTCCTCAAGAAAAACATTTAGACCCTACAGGATCTCAAAGAATGAGCTGGAGAGTTCTCTGGGTGGCTACAATCTCTCTTTGGGGAATATTCCTGGTGATGGGAATTTGGAGTTGGATAATGCCCCTGCTAGTCCCTGTCATCACCGTATTGATGCTGCTTATGATTGCTCTATGTATCATCAATTGTCTAACCCGTTTTGTCTCTGCCCAGCTCAGCAAGCTACAACATGCAGTGCCAGTGCAACAATGATATATAAAACTACAGCCGACCACAGAAAATATCACTCACTCTTGTACGGTCACCACTAGAAGGACTCTGAGGCCTGAGACAGCAAAAGGGGGAGGCCCAATGCCCCTCCCCATCCCATTTCAGCAGGAAATAGCCAGAAAGACTTCTATGCCCCTGTTCTCAAAGAACTTGGCCTCCCATCTCTTGGGGGGGGGGGGGGGGGCGGGGATGTTAGGTAGTTAGAATAGGAAAAAGGAGTCCAGAATGGTGGTGGCTAAAAGACAAGGAAGGGAAGAGCCTGTGAAAATAGAACAAGAGGTGAAACAAACAGCACTCCTCGCTAGCCCAAATTACAGAGGACAGGCCCAGGGTGGGGGGCACTCCTCGCTAGCCCAATTTACAGAGGACAGGCCCGGGGAGGGGGGAGGGGGGCACTCCTCGCTAGCCCAATTTACAGAGGACAGGCCCGGGGAGGGGGGAGGGGGGCACTCCTCGCTAGCCCAATTTACAGAGGACAGGCCCGGGGAGGGGGGAGGGGGGCACTCCTCGCTAGCCCAATTTACAGAGGACAGGCCCGGGGAGGGGGGAGGGGGGCACTCCTCGCTAGCCCAATTTACAGAGGACAGGCCCGGGGAGGGGGGAGGGGGGCACTCCTCGCTAGCCCAATTTACAGAGGACAGGCCCGGGGAGGGGGGAGGGGGGCACTCCTCGCTAGCCCAATTTACAGAGGACAGGCCCGGGGGGGGGGGGGGGGGGCACTCCTCGCTAGCCCAATTTACAGAGGACAGGCTCAGGGTGGGGGGCACTCCTCGCTAGCCCAATTTACAGAGGACAGGCCCGGGGGGGGGGGGGGGACTCCTCGCTAGCCCAAATTACAGAGGACAGGCCCGGGGGGGGTGGAACTCCTCGATAGCCCAATTTACAGAGGACAGGCCTGGGGGGGGAGGGGGGCACTCCTCACTAGCCCAATTTACAGAGGACAGGCCCGGGGGGGGCAGGGGGGCACTCCTCACTAGCCCAATTTACAGAGGACAGGCCCGGGGGGGAGGGGGGAACTCCTCACTAGCCCAATTTACAGAGGACAGGCCCGGGGGGGGGGGGGAACTCCTCGCTAGCCCAAACTACAGAGGACAGGCCCGGGGGGGGGGGGATCTCCTCGATAGCCCAATTTACAGAGGACAGGCCTGGGGGGGGAGGGGGGCACTCCTCACTAGCCCAATTTACAGAGGACAGGCCCGGGGGGGGCAGGGGGGCACTCCTCACTAGCCCAATTTACAGAGGACAGGCCCGGGGGGGAGGGGGGCACTCCTCACTAGCCCAATTTACAGAGGACAGGCCCGGGGGGGAGGGGGGAACTCCTCGCTAGCCCAAATTACAGAGGACAGGCCCAGGGTGGGGGGCACTCCTCGCTAGCCCAATTTACAGAGGACAGGCCCGGGCGGGGGGGGGGAACTCCTCGCTAGCCCAATTTACAGAGGACAGGCCCGGGCGGGGGGGGGAACTCCTCGATAGCCCAATTTATAGAGGACAGGCCTGGGGGGGGAGGGGGGCACTCCTCACTAGCCCAATTTACAGAGGACAGGCCCGGGGGGGGCAGGGGGGCACTCCTCACTAGCCCAATTTACAGAGGACAGGCCCGGGGGGGAGGGGGGCACTCCTCACTAGCCCAATTTACAGAGGACAGGCCCGGGGGGGAGGGGGGAACTCCTCACTAGCCCAATTTACAGAGGACAGGCCCGGGGGGGAGAAAAACATAAAAAGAGGAGCCAAAACCTCTCTTCTCTTCTAGTCTTTCGGGTTGGCATTCCCTCACGCCTTAACGATGTATTTTCCTTTACTTTCTAAATAAAACTGAGCTGTAACACGAAGCTGTAACACTGGTCCATCCGAGGGCCATAACACTGGTCCACTGCTCCAAATTTTTGTTGTGACGAGACAGAACTGAGGAAATTATAAACTCCCCTGACAAAATTATAATAGAAAATCCACATTCTTACCCTGATGTTGCTTCTCTAGAAGCTCTGCAAATTTGGGGTGTTGAATTTTCAAGATAATATTTAAAGATATTCAATTCTGAAGTTCCTTGTTGGTTATTTAAGTTAAGGACAAGCTTCTTTAGTAAAGCGACCCATTACAAGCAAGTCTATCTTTGCTAAATCAGAGCATGTGTGTATTACTTAAGCATAAAGCTAACTGCATTTGAATTAGCCATCACAAAGCCACCATCTACTAATTATTTTGCATTATTACTTAATATAATCTATAGGAAACTATCCAGTGATCCCTAAAATTGAGTTTTAAACTGAACTGTGCCCTGCTGGTCAATATGATACATTTTACAAGCTTAACCTCCCTTCCCAAGTACAATTGCCTACTGCCCCTTCCCTTCTTTTCTTATATATTGAAAGCTGTATCGTTTCTAAGTTTTAATCTGCTTCACTCACCTCACTTCGTCCTTTTGATTTCTCTCAAACACCCACCTAAGTTTTTCTTTAAAAATGTACCATAGTCTGGGAGGAGGAGTGGCCGCAGCCAGACTACTCAGCTCGGTGAGGGCTCTCACAGCGCAGCCCTTCAGGCGCCGGGCTCTGCCTGCCCGCTGCCATGGTGCCCAGGAGAAGGTCAGCTCTGCTGAGTGGGTGGCGAAGGAGGAGCCCAAGGGGATGTTGGGGAGGCTGTCAGCAAACCCGCTCCTGCGAGAGTGGGAACAAAGTCAAAAAAGGAGGCGGGAAAGGGTGAATCTTCATACAAAAAAGTGCAAACAAAAGGAGAAAGAAGAGCAAAGGGACAACAGGCGGAAGTGGACAACCGAGAGAAGAGAGAGACTTACCTGCAGAAAATGCAGAGACTAAAAACGAGCAGAGCCCAGCCTCTGATGAAGAAGAGAAAGAAGCCAAGTCTGATTAATACCACACACCCAGTCCTGCCAGTGGCCCCTGTTTCCCTTCTTGTACAATCCAGAGGAATATTTATCAACTATTTTGTAAATGCAAGTTTTTGGTAGCTCTAAAAACATTTTTAAAAAGGAGAGAATCCCACCTCATCCCATTTTTTAAGTGTAAATGCTTTTTATTAAGAGGTAAAATCATTTTCTGGTTGTTTATTTTTTGGTACAACCAGAAAATAGTGGGATATTAGTTAGGAGAGGCTTTGATTGTGTTGGGTGTCAGCTTAATGTTCCATAGGTGGGCTGTAGCTTTTATATCCTATAATATAAAAACATACTAAATGGCAATTTGAGTCAGTTGTGCATTTAATGTCTTGAACATTTTTAATTACATCTCTTCACATATTGTTTTGGTAGAATTATTTTCTACAGCAAACCACTTTTTGATCTTGGCTCTCCTGGTCAGAATTTCATGAACTCTATAACATCTTTGGTTGTGGTAGTCCAATTTTCCTAGTAACTTGGTTAGTGTGCTGTGAATGATTGACAGTTTGAATATGTAGTGTATATGATATTAAATTGTGAATCAGTGGGACTTATGATGTAACAGCATATTAATATTTGAAGATATTGGTACTTGCTATTCTGTTAAGGAGAGTTTGCTCCAAATTTTAAGCTGGCAAGTCACTGGAATAACTGTTAAGAATCACAACTATATGATTTTTTAGATTTCTGGGTACGAATGTGAAGGATTGTGTACAAATTGAAATATTTGTGTAGTGGTCCTCAAAATAACCAATAAAATCTCAATTATAAAAGAAAAAACTGTATTATAATCTATTTATTACACCTTATCTTTTATTTATATTTAATTAAATGTTCATTTAAAGAATAGTAGAGGAACTTCACATTAAAAATTCAGACTATACAAAAGGCAGAAATAAAAACATGAAGCCTTTCCCTCCACACTTGTACTACTCTCCAGAGGGAACTAGTTTTAAAAATTTTTGGTTTTGGTTCTCCTGGCTTTTAGCTCTAAAATCCTAGATGAGTGTTGTCCAGTGAAAATGTAATGTGAACCACATTAATAAGTCTAGCAATCATATTTTTAAAGTAAAAAGAAATAGATAAAATAATTTTAATGACATATTTTACTTACTCCCATAACAAAATATTATTTAACATGTAGTTAATATAAAAAATATGAATGAGATATTTAAATTTTTTTCATGTTAAATCTATTTCCTACTTAGAGAATGTATCAATTCACACTGGCAACACTTCAGATGTTCAATAGCTGCATAGGACAAGTGGCCACTGTATTGGACAGCATAGGTCTAAGTAACATACTTTAAATCTAGCTTGTTATTTATAAGCAATTTAAAACAGTATCTTTGACTTACTACCATGAAAATCGAGAATTGAACACCTTTTACTATCCACTCTATCTTATTATTACAAGTCCTATTACATTTGTATTTTTAGCTTTCCAATTGACCATCTTTATTATTTTGAAAACTATAGCTAATACTTATTTCTTACTCAACTATTGGACAATATCCTTTGAGTTCCATATGCAAGATGAGGAAATAAATACCTCTGCCCTTTGTATAGTATGAGTTTTTTGACAATTTAAAAGCTGAAAAAAGTTAGGAAGCATATTGAGAGAGATGGAAAGAAGTGAAGTATTGAGTTTGAAAATATTCATTATAAAATCAAGGACTGTGGTTAAACCTTTTGGAAATGAAATTCTACACTCTGAATCAATGCTACTTAAAGCAGAATTTTCCAAATATTAAAGACAAATAGGGATTCCCAGATAGCTCAAATGATAAAGAATCTTCCTGCATTGCAAGAGACCTGGGTTCAGTCCCTGTGTTGGGAGGATCCCCTGGAGAAGGGAAGGCTACCCACTCCAGTATTCTTGCCTGGAAAATTCCATGGACAGAAGGGCCTGGTGGACTACAGTCCATGGGGTCTGTTTTTTTATATCCCATGACTTATTTGGAATCATGCTTCAGTTTAGTTTGCTTCATTTGAATACCATGGCTATACTATTCAACTTTATGTACTCCTTGGATTCTCTTATTATCTTTCATTTACTTTGTTAACTGAGAAATATTCTGGTCATTTTGTTTTTAGGTCATCTCACTTTTTAATTATACTATTCAATATAGGAAAGTGACTGTTTCCTTAAAGGATATTTCTGGCTGCTCACTGATTTTCCCTTATAATTTGAATTTATTTATATAATTTGAATTGTATGTTTGCTGATGAGCTGGGATTCTGGGATTTAATGTCATTGCTCCATTGGTTAAATTCACAATTTTTTACATACTAAGTTTTCCTCTTTCAGTAATGAAGATCTTTCACTGGAATATATCCTCTAGTAATTTTTTCCCCAGACACATTCAAGAGAGGTAGACATTCTGAATTTTTGCATATTTGAAAATGGCTTTATTTTCCTTTTACACTAGACTTGTACAGTTCAATTTCCCAAGAAAAATATCAAATTTCTATAGCAGCCTTGCATGTTATACATGCATATTAGCGTGTCCCTATCTTTGGAAATTACAATCCAAGTGAATCAGTTACACAGGAGATGAAATAGGTTCTTGTGCTTCTCTCCATTAGCATACTCTTGGTGAAGCAGTGTCTCACCCTTTACCTTTAGCCACCGTTGTGTATCAGTTGGGAAATCAGAAGTTTCATTACACAGCACTCTTGGTAGATCCTTGGGGAATTACAACACACTTTGGCACGTTTAGAAATGTCTTTTTTCCTGCTCACATCTTATAAAGACCTAACTGCGTGCCTTTAGGACTGTTTAAAAATCTTCTATGAACAAGGAGAAATGCAGACATGTTGTCAGAGCTGATCATTTTTGTTGTGGATCTTACACTTGCTTTGGCCTTTTTTATTATCATTTATGCTGTTTATTTAATAGCAGCTACAAGTATTTTCATCTCTGTCCTTTTCTATATTTTCAAAGGGGAAATGAAAAAAAACTATGACTTCGTCATGAGCAGAGCCTGGGTACTGGATTCTAGCAATGCTGCTGGGAAGCCATTCCTAGGCAGTGTAGAGACAGTCAGCTCCATGATGCCTCCTGCCCATTTTCCAGCCCCCAAAGAAGGGGCCTTCTCACTCTAGGAGAGTGGAGTGAAGAGCCTTCGGTGGTGGAGGAGACACCCAGGAAGACTCACGACATGCCACCCCCACCAGCTGAGAAGTATTTCTTGAGGTAAGAAATGGAATGTTCAGCTTAATTCTCCCTTTTGCGAATGAAGTGACACATGCATGTTTGAGGTGAGAAGAGAAAAACAAGCAGATGCCTTTTATCACTGCCTTCCACGTTTCAAAAATGGAGTTGGTAGAATCTGTAGAGACTACAATTTTTGTTTTCTGCTAAGACTCCCATTTACTCAGTAAATTAGGGAGCCTTACCTGTGATATTTTCTCTCCCAAGCATGGGTTAGGCACAGGTCAAAAACAGTTAAAACTCCCATTTCAATCTTTTTACCAATTGGGCAAAAAGGCTTGGTAGAAGAGAAATTTGAATAAACGGATATTCTTTCAATCTATGAGTTGTTTATTGCCTTAATTTTTAAATTACTTTTTATTGGAGTATAGTTACTTCCCTGGTGACTCAGTTCAGTTCAGTCACACACTTGTGTCCGACTCTTTGCAACCCTAGGGACTGCAGCATACCAGACTTCCCTGTCCATCACCAACTCCTGGAGCTTGCTCAAACTCATGTCCATCGAGTGGGTGATGCCATCCAGCCATCTCATCCTCTGTCATCCACTTCTCCTCCAGCATCAGGGTCTTTTCCAGTGAGTTGACTCTTCACATCAGGAGGCCAAAGTATTGGAGCTTCAGCTTCAGGATCAGTCCTTCCAGTGAATATTCAGGGTTGATTTACTTTAGGATTGACTGGTTGGATCTCCTCGCAGTCCCCAGCTGGCTCAGTGGTAAAGATTTTGCCTGTAGTGCAGGAGACACAGGTTCAATCCCTGGGTCAAGAAGATCCCTGGAGAAGGAAATGGCAACCCGCTGTCGTATTCCTGCCTGGAAAATCCCATGGATAGAGGAGTCTGATGGGCTACAGTCCACGGGGTCTCAAAAGAGTTGAACACAACTTAGTGACTAAAAACAACAATAAATAACTGCTTTACACTGTGGTGTTAACTTCTACTGTACAGCAAAATGAATCAGCCTTACATATACATATGTCCCCTCCCTTTTGAATTATAGGTATATAAAAGATAATAAAATTTTATAAAGTAATTTAAAAATACAACTAAAATAATGGTCCTTGGATCAAAATCAATGTGTGAGCATATGAAACGGCAGAATGTAGATTTACTCTCATTTTGGTTTAGTGTCCTCTGAACACTAGAGATTGCAAGGTGAAACACTTCAGGATGATCTCTTAAGAACACTTTAACTTTAAAACTAGACTTATTTGAAGTTTCCTGGTTCCTTGTTTATTCCGCTGCTTTGGTCCAGTGGAAGCAGAGGGATAAGTTTTGTCCTGGCTTTTTGTCAGATAAATGGTTAGATAAATGGTGCCTTGTGTTTGGGTTTTTAAGGTATAAATCCAAGTATTTCATAGTAAACAGATACATTTTTCTCTAGAATACCTGATTAGTTTGCAGAAGACTGGTAAATTAATTTAATTTTAGCAGTTGTGATTACACCTTCTTAAAACCAAGCCCTTGTCCTCATACCTCCTCTTCATTGAGACTTCTGATATTTTAACTTTTAAAAAGTGTTTCTCCCTCAAAAACTAAAAAGTTATTTTATTCTATATGTAAACTAACATTTAAATGCTCTTCTCACCAAAAAAGTAACAAAGTTGTATTCAATAAGGACAAATAATAAGCTTAGCCCCATGGACAATAAATATTTAAATTTCTAGTAGATCTTAAATGTTGTCACCATAACGAAAAATGGTAACTGGGTGAAGTGATGAATATATTAATTGGCTTGACTATGGTGATTACATCACTATATATCTTGTATATATTTAACATATAAATATATATTCACTATATATATGGTGAGTGGGTGTGCATTCTAAGTCACTTCAATCGTGTCCAATTCTTTGAGACACTGGAATGTAGCGTGCCAGGCTCATTTGTCCTTGGAATTCTCCAGGCAAGAATACTGGAGTGGGTTGCCATGCCCTCCTCCAGGGGATCTTCCCAACCCAGGAATCGAACGTGCATCTCTTATGTCTCCTGCATAAGCAAACAGGTTATTTACCATTATGCCATCTTGGATCCCCATGTATATGATAAATATGTTTAAAGTAAACAACTTGTTATATATATATATATGACAATATATTTAATATTTAGTATATTTATTAAATATAAATATTTAAACTTTTAAAAAATATTTAAACTTTTAGAAAACAAATTAGCTTTAGTATAATTTTATCCATTTCAGCCATGGTATTTGTTCAAGGGCACAATAACTGCTCCCCAGAAGAAACTGATATTTTTGTCGAGCAGGTTGTATTATGAAATTCTTAAATAATTCTCCATTACATAGTTCCAACTTTACACACAGATGTGAAGGGGGCAACTTATCTGGTGGGATGTGGGCTGCACAGCCAGACCACCTCTTTAACTGTCAAACTCTCACCCCTAACAACTTGCAAGGGATTGACAATGATAGAAGCATTGTTTTGTGATAACGGTTTTTTTAATTCTAAGAAAATTCAATTGTCATGCAAACATCATTTAAGAGGTACACAGTATGTTTCTTTTTGTTTTTAAATCTTAATTCATTCAGCTACATGTATAAAAGGTCCATGCACAATCTTTCGATACCTGGGGAGCTTCTACACTCTGTTGTGCTAACATTCATCGGGAATGGGCTTCAGCGATACCACACAAAATTGCTCCTGTAGTCTTTGCCGTTTGCCCTAGAGTTCTCTTTTCTGTCAAGTATTCCAGATGTAAAGGATTAGGGTCAATGGTAACGATTTGATAAGAAAGGGAACCAGAAGTGCTTTACACTTTGAGTACATACCTTTTGAGGTCTGCCTTCACCACACGCCTCTTACAGCTGCCATCAGAAAACTTGCTAGCCCTGCAGGGCACTGGATTTGCAAACCCTGCCAGGTTCCTGCACCTCCCTTTTGGCATTCAAAAAGAATGTCATAGCTCCCTCTGTGGCATCCCTTAGCCTCTATGTGAGTTTCAGTAAATTGAATTTAGTTCTGCTAAATTCTAAATACTGTTAATGAGAATTCATTTCTAAGGCGTGTTATTTACCAGCAACTCAACTACGTCTCCTTTTGACTTTATTTTATAGAATGTTCCAACAGTCTTAAAATTCAAAAGGAACTTGAAAGTCATTGAGTGCACTTTGTGTCCAATTAAGAAATACCTTCTACAATACCCTTGAAAGATGGTTTTGCAACTTCTGCTTGTTCAGTTTTCCTGAGAGGTGCAAGGCAGCCTCTTATAATAATATCCAATAGAAATCTGAGTCCTCACATCTCCCATCTCTTTGTCTTATTTTTGCTCTAATAAGCAATCTTGAAAATAGTCAAGGAAGTACAATGATATCAATAGAATATAATGACGTCACAAATTCTAAGGAGAAAGAGGAGCTTCTCTCCTTATGAATTTTCTACTTGCTACTCACATCACTGAACAATGTTGTTCTTTTCAGGGCAAACGGACACCGTTTAAGATCATAACTCATAAGATAAATCTAGGGTTTATTGTGTACTTTAATAGAAGATTCTTAATATGTCTTTTCTGACTTCTTATATGTATCTGCTACATAGGATTTTGAAATTCTTTCCTTTGAAGTTTTCCAAAGTCTGGGAGAGTTGCCAATTTGCACTGAAGAATAGCATTATATTAGTACACCCATAACTATTAAAATATAATTCTAATGCACTGACCTGAATTCACAGTACATCAAAAATTTAATTCAACCCCAGACTGATTCTCACAGAAGTTCGCTAATTTTCCAGTGGATGTTTCCAGTCCACTACTTGGAAAGTCAGATGAATCTGAGCATTTTGCAATGTTAGCAACCTTGTCAATCTTGACTCCAGAGACAGCAACACTTGGAGAAGCGAGCTATGCTAATCTTTACAGAATGAAGCCACTTTTACCAGAGATAAAAAGGTAGAGTGGGAAAGCTAGGGAAAGGAGTCCAGCTCTCCCACTTCTGGTGACACTGGGGCCAGCCCACTGAGGGCTGAGGAGGAAATCAGCTGGCATCCCACGGCTGTGTGAGCAGGTCTGGGGAGGTCTGAGTGTTAGAAGCCAAAGGTGTTTCTGGCTTTGTGGATGGCTAAGGGAGAGAAGCTCCTAGAAGGTACAAGACAAGGAAGAAACTCAAGTCCTGGAATGTGAAACTGTTATCTCTTTTCTGTTTCTGCTGACATTTCTAGCAAATATAAACTTTCAGATCTGAGAGTCTAATTAGGATCTTAACCACACCCCTACTGGCAATGTCTTGTGTCAAGTCACTGCTTTCCTAAGCCTCTGTTCTTCTATCTGAAAAAAAAAAAATAAAGAGGATATGACCCCAATGACAGAAGCCTCTTTCATTCTAAAATAACTGCAAATTTTATGGAATAAAATGAGTTAGAAATACAAAATGTGGTCAGCCAAGAGGGCAGTTGACACAGAGGATCTCTAAGCATTTCTCAAAATGCATTGCAAATACTTAGGGGATGCATGCAAAGTGGGAGCCCCCAAGAGACAAGGTGGCAATTTTCAGAACACTTATAGAACTGAAGGAAAAACTCTTAGAATAAATTTTCTTAGAGACCCAAAGTTTATCTCCATGTCTCCACCACACTACCTGCTTACAATTAAAGGCTGACATCATATGCGCACGTGCATCCCACAGGCATCAATTACTCCTGCTGCTGCTGCTGCTAAGTCGCTTCAGTCGTGTTCGACTCTGTGCGACCCCATAGACTGCAGCCCACCAGGCTCCCCCGTCCCTGGGATTCTCCAGGCAAGAACACTGGAGTGGGTTGCCATTTCCTTCTCCAATGCATGAAAGTGAAAAGCGAAAGTGAAGTCACTCAGTCATGTCCGACTCTTAGTGACCCCATGGACTGCAGCCCACCAGGCTCCTCCATCCATGGGATTTTCCATGCAAGAGTACTGGAGTGGTGCCATTGCCTTCTCCCTCAATTACTTCTAATTATTAATTCAGACAGACCATCCAGACTTCTAAACCTGTACATTTTTATTGTATCTGCTGGCAAGTCACTTCTTTTGAACACAGATTACTTTTCCTGCAGGATCTCAATTTGTTCATTCATAAAATGAAAATGTTATAAACAATATCAATAGCCTTACATGGGCTATTTTGCTGTTGTAAGGGTTTATTGAATAGATGCTGCTTGCCACTCACTGTAGGAAGTGGCTTGTCAAAACAAAGAAACATAATCCATAGACTTAGACTTAAAGGGTTTTGATTAGGTCTCAATTTGAAAAGATCCATGAACCAGACATGAATTCAAAGCTTCAGTAAAAGTAATCAACTTTAAACAAATAAAATTTACTACTTTTCAAAAGTTAAAATTTCAATAAAAACTGTTTGCCAATTTTAATTTTACTGATTTTTAATAGCCTGTGTTTTTAATGAGTAAACTAATCCAGTTTATTTAACTGATTTGCATTTTAAGTAATCTCTGTGCCTTAGAAAACAGACTTGGCAAAATGTAAATGGATTATCTGGCAAAAATTCTTGAATATAGCACCAAAAGCAAAGCAAAAATTTTAAAGAAAAGAGAAACCAAACTATATCAAAATTAAAGTTTTCCATGCATCAAGGAACACAATGAACAGGTTGAAAACAACAGCTCATGAGATGCAAGGATATATTTATAAATCATGTTATAATTATACAGGGTTAATATCCAAAATATTTAAAGAACTATAACTCAACAATAAAACAACCTAATGATAAAAATAGCCAAAAGACTTGAATAGACATTTATCCAAAGAAGATATACAAATGGTCAATAGCATATGAAAAGAGTCTTAACATCACTAATTATTAAGGAGATAAAAATAAAAACCACAATGAGATACATCTCACTCTCATTAGGATGGCTACTATTAAAACTCAGAAAATGAGTGTTAGGATGTGGAGGAACTGGACCAGTTGTGCACTGTTGTTGGAAATGTAAAATGATACAGGCTGTATAGAAAACAGTATGGTAATTCCTTATAGAATTAAAAATGGAATTATTATATAACCAAGCAATTCCAGTTTTAGGTATATATATGAATTGAAAGCAGAGTCTCAAAGAGATATTTGTACATCTGTAGCACAGAGTCGAACACGACTGAAGCGACTTAGCAGCAGCAGCAGCATTACTTATAGTAGCTAAAGGATACGGGCAACCCAAGTGGCCTTTGACAGATAAATGAATAAACAAAATGTGGTATATCTACACCATAGAATATTATTTAGTAATTTAAAAAGGACAGAAATTCTGACACATGCTACAATATAGATGAACCTTAAGGATATCATTTTATGTAAAATAAACCAGTCACAAAGGACAAGTAGTGTGCAACTCTACTTACATGAGGTATATGGAACTATCAAGTTCATAGAGACAAAAAGAATGGTGGTTGCCAGGGACATGGGAGAGGAAGTCGTGGAGTCACTACTTAATGGGTACAGCATTTCACTTTTTCATAATGAAGAGTTCTGTGGATTTGATATTTCTATTTAGCTTCTAAATCAATTTATATAGAATATATAGAACAGTGAATAAGTTAAAGCAGAGTATTTTTGCTGTTGTTTCTTTGTTTTTGTTTTTGGGCCTGGCTATAAAAACTAGTCTGCAGGGAATAATGCGCTTCATGGAGGATTTTGTATAAGTAAAAGATCCAGATTGTTTGGCTTTTGAAAAATTACTTAAAGCATGCGTGTTCTCAATCACAGCATCTTCCACTGTGTTAATTTACCCAATTTAATTTGTCTTCACTTAGTAGCCAGGTGTCATTAAGAACAAAAGTTTTCATTTCTTGCTAGATAGCCATAGCATTCTTGTGTTAATTGCTCTTAGACATCACTGACAGAAATGGATTATGATAAAAATATCAGTTAGCTAGTTATTTAAGTTTGGGGTTTTTTGGCTGAGCCATGATACTTGGGGGATCTTGAACCTGGGCCTCAGCAGTGAAAGCGCTGAGTTTTAACCACTGGACTGACAAAGAACTCTCCTAAATTTCATTTTAATAATATAGTACACAATACTTGTTTGAAAATTCCCATTTTATAATATCATTTTGATAAAAAAGATAATATACTAATTTTTCTCATTTTTATTATTTGTGGTAATTATCCCAGTATATGTGTGCATGTGTGCTAAGTCGCTTCAGTCGTGTTCAACTCTTTGTGACCCTATGGACTATAGCCCTCCAGGATCCTCGGTCCATGGGGATTCTCCAGGCAAGAATACTGAAGTGGGTTGCCCTGCCCTCCTGCAGGGGATCTTCCTGACCCAGGGATCGAACCCGCATCTCTTATGTCTCCTGCATTGGCAGGCGGGTTCTTTACTACTAGTGCCACCTGGGAAGCCCCATCCCAGTATATAACTCAGGGCTGAAAATTCCAGCAAGTAGTACTCTTAAGCGCCCTTCAATAACTCAGCTGCTAGAGCAAAGAAATGTAGATTTGATGCATGTGGGCATCCTTAGGTCACTGGTCCTCCTCCTGCTTGAAGGAGGTGCCTCAGTTGCTTGGGGCCTCCCAGATGGCACTAGTGGTAAAGTGCCAATGAAGGAGACTCAGGTTCAGTCCCTGAGTCAGGAAGATCCCTTGGAGGAGGGCATGGTCTGTATTCTCCAGTATTCTTGCCTGGAGAATCCTGGCAGGCTACAGTCATAGGGTCACAAAGAGTCAGACATAACTGAAGCCATCCAGCATGCATGCACCTACAATCCTTATTTGGGCTTCCCTGATGGTTCAGACAGTAAAGAATCTGCCTGCAATGTGGGAGACCCAGGTTTGACCCCTGGGTTGGGAAGATCCAGAGAAGGAAATAGTAACCCACTCCAGTATTCTTGCCTAGGAAATTCTATGAACAGAGGAGCTTGGCAAGCCCCAGTTCACGGAGACGCAAAGAATTAGACACAACTGAGCAAATAACACACATAGCATTCTTAATGTATTTAAAGATTGCCAGAATTCCCTGTTTCACTGTATATGTGAAGGGCTTTCTGAATAAGAAAAAATGATGTAAACATTCTGGATTATTTTTTCAATCTCAAGTTTTGATCTCTAGAAGTTTTACTAATTAAAATCACTATGAAAGACTATAATTTCATGTCATTGTTAGCCTTGAGAAATTTTTAAAAAAATGCAAATCACAGATATTTTTAAAATAAGATTCATGTCCTGAAATAGGCCTGACAAATTTAGAAAAAATATATTTGGAAAGACTTTTTATTCCTGAAGGATATGCTCTTTATAGCTAGTTTTATTTAACTACAGAGGGCTTATCCTATGGTTGAAAGAAATAATATAGACATAACTTCCATGGAATCCTGAGACTGTTTATATGCTCACAAAGTCTCAGATATGTAAATGAATCATTCAAAGAACAATTCTGAGAAATAGGCATATTTATAGTAAGAAAATCTATCAGTAGCTATGTAAAATTCATTGTGAAGTTGTACTGTGCGTGTCAGTCACTCAGTCATGTCCGACTCTTTGCAACCCCATGGACTATAGCTCACCAGGCTCCTCTGTCCACTGAATTTTCCAGGCAAGAATACTGGAGTGGGTTGCCATTTCCTTTTTCAATGGATCTTCTCAACCCAGGGATCAAACCAGATCTGCCACATTACAGGCAGATTCTTTACTGTTTGAGCCACCAGGGATTATAAACACCAATATATGAGTAAATATTAATTTTCTCCATTTTTAAAAAAATCTGAAAAGTATAGGTTCTTGCAAAGTTCATAAATTGCTATGTAAGCATATTCAGTATTCCCAGAGTTAAGACAAACTCAGTGGAAATGCTGACATCAGGGCATAAACAACACATTATAAAATGCTCCAAATGAATTGCTGCACGATAGATTTTGTCCCTTTTTTTTTTTTTCCGCTCATTTATTTTTTTTAATTTAAGGATATTTGCTTTACAGAATTTTGTGGTTTTCTGTCATACATCAACAAGAATCAGCCATCAATACACCCATGTCCCCTCCCTCCCAAACCTCCTCCCATCTCCCTCCCCACCCCACCCTTCTAGATTGTCACAAAACCCCTGTTAGAGTTACCTGAGTCATGCAGCAAATGCCCATTTTGTGTTAACAGTCTTCCTTTCATTGAAGAATGCTCAAGTCTCTGAGAAAGCCTAGGGTACATCAAGTAGAAGACCTGCATGCAAATGAGTTAAATTCCTAGCAACATATCAATTGCTAAAGCATTTCATTCCTTAAATCCTTCAGGCTCTTTGCACTCAACTTTACAGCTCCTCCCATCAGAAAGTGGCTGCATCTCTTTTCCTGCCTTTTGAATCTGGGCTAGCCTTACTCTTGGTTAGACCAAGAGAACTTGTCAGAAGTGAGACTGAGTTAGTTACCAGCCACATGTGAAGGGAGCTTGCACTTTGCTCTCTTGGAGTCCTACCAGAACCTTGGGAATAAGCTCCAGCCAGACTGTTGGAAGATGAGAGCACATGTACAACTGAGGCCACGCTGGACCACGCTAAAGCCAGCCCCTAAACACAAAATGATGCCCAGGGTCCCCCCAACGTCATCAGTGCTGCCTAATAGACCCACGCCAGCCTGCTGAGACCATGAGACCCACCTAGTTTTAAACTTTCAGGTGGCAACACCTTATTCTTAGTCACTACTTTTGGGCTGTGAAGAAGGCTGAGAGCCGAAGAATTGATGTGTTTGAACTGTGGTGTTGGAGAAGACTCTTGAGGGTGCCTTGGACTGCAAGGCGATCCAACCAGTTCATTCTGAAGGAGATCAACCCTGGGATTTCTTTGGAAGGAATGATGCTAAAGCTGAAACTCCAGTACTTTGGCCACCTCATGCGAAGAGTTGACTCAGTGGAAAAGACTCTGATGCTGGGAGAGATTGGGGGCAGGAGGAGAAGGGGACGACCCAGGATGAGATGGCTGGATGGCATCACGGACTCGATGGACGTGAGTCTGAGTGAACTCCGGGAGATGGTGATGGACAGGGAGGCCTGGTGCGCTGTGATTCATGGGGTCACAAAGAGTCGGACACGACTGAGAGACTGAACTGAACTTTTGGGCAGCTCTAACTCATGTTGAGATTGCAGGTTTTTTTGAAGATCTTAGACTTTTTTCGTTTTGTTTTATTGTTTTTCTGCAGGCATTTTTTCATGCTAGATTTTGCTCAGACTCACATGGGCCTTTAGTTTCAGGAGAACTCATTGGCTTGATTATGTCTTCACAGGTATTTTTGTGTAGTGTGTATTCATCCCATACCTTAGGCTGCCAGAAGACTGATTGTGTACTACAGGCAAAGAAGTAGCTAAATAATTTTGAAAAGTAGAGTTTAAATCTTTAAAAATCTGCAAAATGAATATTACTTTGCAGATTTAAAGGTTGATTCGATTGGATTCACAGTATTGAAAGCAGAAAAGATGTCAAGATGAGAGAGTTAAATCTAAACATAATTTTCTTTTAAAATGTCAATACATACATTAAAGTTAGACTAAAAAATGACAAGTTGGGTAAACAGCAACAAACATGTTTGAATAAAATGCAAATAATGTAAAGAAGGACTGAAAGGGTAAATTTTTCAAGGATGAACAAGTCCATATCAAAAAATTAACAGAAAGTTGAAGATGTGATACTAATAATGGAGAAGTTCAGATTTAAGGAAGAGAAGCTTAAAAAGGACAAAACACATAAGTCTAATTTATAGCAAAAATTTAAATAATAAGATAGTAAAAATGTTAAATAGTAACTATCATAACAAAAAATAAATCATGAACTGTAAGAAACGCTAGGAAACAAAATGCATGTAGATACCTAAGAATTTGAAGTTCTGAACGAAATAATCCAAGCAAAAGTGTAAAAATATAGTAAATGCTATACTTTATTTATTTATCTATTAATCACTCACAGTTCCAAAATTTTTTCCATGTATTAAAAGAAAAAGTAGAAATAGAACAGACAACATTCTAAATGTGCACACACACATGAAGTCAAAGTAAACAATAATAACTGAAATCAAGGTAAAAACCTGCAACAATCTAGGAGATTTTAATTTTCTGTGCATTTTACATCTGGAATCAAAGAAGTGATCAAAATTGTAAATTCAGCGTATTTAGGAAGTTTTTAATAATGAAAACAATAAACATTAAAACTTAAAAGCAGAGAAAAATATGCAGTCTTACATACTACCTGTGTGTGCTAAGTTGCTTCAGTTGTGTCTAACTCTTTGAGAGCCTGTGGACTGCAGCCCACCAGGCTCCTCTGTCTATGGGATTCTCCAAGCAAGAATAGTGGAGTGGGTTTCCATGCCCTCCTCCAGGAGATCTTCTCAACTCAGGAATCAAACCCATGTTGCTGATGTCTCCTGCATTGGCAAGTGGGTATTTTACCATTAGCACCACCTGGGAAGTTCATAGGAAATAACAAAATAGATTAACTCCTAAAGACCAAAAGGTAGAAAATAATAACAAAATAAATTTAAGAAAAGGCAGAAAACAAGCTAAAAGGAAAATTCTTATCTAGAAAACAGGAAAAAATAAGTGGATGAATCAATTGAAAAGCAAGTAAGTAGGGGCAAAATAAGAATGAACATAGCAGATAACTTCTTGATGAACCTAATTAGCAAAGGAAGAAACACAATATTATAATATGAGAATAGAGAATCAAAAACAGAGAGGAACTTAAAACTATCCAAAGAAAGTACTTTGCAAACCGCAAACAAACTTGAGAATTTTAGTGGTCCTGATTGTTCTCTTGAAAAATAAAATCAATCACAAGACTAACTCCAGTCAGAGAATACAGCACATTTATCCATTAGTTTACCTGGAAGGAATCATAAGAAGTTAACAGCAATATTTACCCTTTGGGGAAAGAGATTTGTAGGGGAAGGAGAGAAATTCATTTTTCATTTCATCTCTTTTTGAACTGTCTGAATTTTCTAGTCATACCTGTATTTCATTTTCCTTAACTTGATGGGTTCACTGAGGAATGAAATTATGTAATTCTTTGTATTAATGCAAATGGAAAAATAAATAAATAAAGGATAAAAGAGACAGCTGCAGGTAAGGAGCACAGTTTTGAAATGGAGGAGTCAAGAGAGTGTGGTGGTTGGTGGAGACACCTGATTCTGGGCAAGTTTCATCTGGAAGAAAGGAATGGGCCAAGAAGTCCTGTCTAATGGAAGAAGCTACCAGGGCCTCTGCAGTCAAGCGAAGGCAGAGAAGAAGGGGAGAGCCCGTAACAGGGCACCTGCATGAAAATAGGCCCATGGTTGGGCCTAAAGCCCCTCAGAGCATTTGTACCAGGGTTATCTTTGTTGCCTCATCTCTCAGTATCATTTCCCAGGGATTCCATTTGCCACCACTCAGAATCTCTTGTAGTTATAAAATGCATTGTGCTTGTTTATTTGGTTTTCAATATTTGCTTAGCTACTTTAGAAAAAAAATCCAGTTGGGAGCTGTTTAACATATCTGACTGTAAACATGTTTTGACATGGTGCTCACTATGTACAGACACACATAACACATCAACAGAATTGTTACCGAGGCGGACCCCTTTGTTTCTTCTACAACAGATTAGAAGGGCCAGATTCCTCACCCAGAAGAGTTAGCTGAAATACAATTTGTCTTATTACTTCTATTTGAAAATACATTTTGAGCAAGCCAAATAGATATCATATGGCCTTTCAGTAACTTGGCATTGAAGAACAATATATGATTTGTATCTTGTTTCTAGTTTTCGCACAATGATGTTAATTCCTCCCTGACTTTACCTTTGCTGTTTGTCATGGGTGGGACATTTATTTATTCATTTTCTTTCTTCTTTTCCACTTGGTACACTCCAAACTAGGTTAAAACCAAAACAAACAACCAATTAAATTTAAACTAAAATACCTCCATATAAGTGAAGGTTTTCCCAGTAACCCCAGGAAAATAAATCTCCATCACTATGAGTTCATATTGTTTTCTTTGCACCCTTAAACATACCACTGATTTTATATTGTGGCTATCCCCCTGTCTCCTCCCATTAAACCACAGGCTCTTCAAGAGTCAGGTCCTGGAATCTGCAGCCTCTAGAACTTTTATGGCATTTATCTTAAAAATAAATGCCTTAGAAGTTAAATACTTAAGTAGTTGTAGGTCAAACTGGAATTTATTCACATTGTAAACTTTCATCCATATGTTCAATTTTGGATTGCAGTAATGAAAATGGTACTTGGCTTTGCTAGGGCTACCCTAAATTTTAGTCAATTAAAATACTTTACTACATTAAATAATTACATCAATGTAATGATCTTTTTTAAAGGGGATAAATATTCTCTGTTAGAACTGAGGCTTCCCTGGTGGCTGAGACAGTAAGAATCTGCCCCACAATGTGGGAAACCTGGGTTTGATCTGTGGATTGGGAAGATCCCCTGGAGAAGGGAATGGCAGCCCACTCCAGTGTTCTTGTCTGGAGATTTCCATGGGTAGAGGAGCCTGGTGGGCACAGTCCATGGGGTGGCAAAGGGTTGGACGCCACTGAGCAAGTAACTTTTTTCATTATCTATTAGAAGCATTAATTAGATTTTCCCACTTTGTTTTATTGAAGAAAGCCACAGTTTTAAACATGCTAGTGCATGCTTCGCTTTATTTAGTGTGTTGATATATATGACTGTATTTGTGTTCCAAACAAGTGCTAAAAACAAAACAAAACAAACAAACAAACAAACAAAAGAGAAATATTTAATTTTGGAAAAGAATAAATAACATCACCCCAAAGTGATCTCTTTGTCACAATAACTAAAGCAGCTTTCCTTGATGTCCAATAAGAATAAGAAATACCATACAAGTACACTACACTTAAAACAATGGGCTTGAGAACAAGGTGGGGGAGTGGGTGAGGCGGACGTGGAGGCAGCTCTCTCCACGGATACACCAGGAGCACACCTGCAGACACAGAAGTGCACGCAGAACGCCAGCTGAGAGCAGACAGGAGCACCTGACCAGCGGAAAAGAATATGTAGAACCACGCAAAACTTGGTAGAATGAAGGAACTAGCGGGGAAAACAGGAGTGTTACTAGGACTGGACCTGCTCTCGGCAGGTGGGGGAACTGAAGCAAGGGTCTGATCCCCACATCAGGGCAATCGTCTGACTCAGAGGAGAAACATTTAAGGCTGAGCGTGAAACAGCTGATCAGTGGCAACCTAAATGAAATGAGATTGAGACAGTCCTTGCCACAGCCATACATACCCAGAACAGGGACACAGGTCTCCTAGTAGGTGAAGTGGCTGGGAGCTGGAGTTTCGGGATTGTGGAGCAATCCCAGGGCAAGGGCTGCTGTTTACTGCAGAAAGATGGAACGAGGGAACGTGAGGGAGGAGACTGAGGTGGGGAATGCCTGTGGAGGACAGCCAGGCAGCCATGGAAGCAAGGTGATACTGCTGAGTCATGTGTAGGGGGTGGAGCCATTGCCATAGCCTCTCTCTCCCCACGAGCCAGTATCAGCAGCTGAACAATAGAGAGACTGGCCGATAAAGTGCCTGATACACTGACCTACAGAGTAGGACCCTACCCAGGGTACTCCTTTAAGTGCCTAATGTGCGGATCTAAAGACTAGGACCCTCAGCAGGACCCCAGGCAAAGGAGCCCTCTAAATGCCTGAATGGGCAGAGCTACAGAGAAAGACTAGGCAAAGAGGCCTTCTGATCACCAGCTTCCAGAGGCTTGACAAAAGACTTTGACAGGGTCATGACTCCAGTGGCTCAGCCAGTCCGTGTCCCTGCGCACTTGGCACAACCAGGGTCCCCGTGACTCAAGCAGCTGCACCACCTTCACACTCAACCCTCACTGGGGAAGAGCTGCCACAGGCAAAAAAAAAAAAAATTTTGTGTCTATGCACGCATGGTCACTTAGGTCATTTCCAACTCTTTGCAACCCTGTGGACTGTGGCCTGCAGTCGTCTCTGTCCGGCGGCGGCGGCGGCGGTGGGGGGCTCTCCAGGCAAGAATACTGGAGTGTGTTGGCCAATGCTGGTTGCCATAACCTTCTAGAACACTGTATTTCCTGTTGCCCTAGCTGCCAACTCCCCTGAGTGCCTGGTGCTGCCAGAAACCCTGAGACACAAGCAGCTGTACCACCTCCACAACTGGCCCTCACAGGGGCAAACCCAAGTTCTCCAGGGCAGCCTCGGGAGCAAACCCCAGTGGACGACCCACATGAAGAGGTGGAAATAAAACCACAGTTGAAACCCAGGGGCAGTGTGGCTAAGGAAGAAGACCTAAAACCTTCTCACCAGCTGTACAAGCTGCAGATTAAATTCACACGATCAACTAGGCAGACTCTGTGTTGCACAGAATATATAAAAGGTCATTGAGAGCTCCCACAAAAGAAAATGCACTGGTTCTGATAGCTGTGGACATTGGAGGCAAGAAAACACAGGAGTATGACCAGATTAGAATTTGAGCTGCCCTCACAGCAGGTTCAGAGAGCAGCACAGTATCGGAGGGCATCCTAGGGTGGTGAGGTGGGCTGTGACTCCAGGCAAGGGAAAGGATTCCTAACAGCAGTGACTTAAGAAAAACACTTATTATTCTTATGATTTGACTTCTTCTGTAGATTCTTTTAATTTTTTTTCCTTTTATTTCTTCCCTGCCCCCTTGTTGTATTTGTTGATTTTATTGGCACTATGAAATCTAATAAAGTTTTGAGGTTTTTTTTAAAATCATATTTTTCCCTGTTGTTATAAACCTCTACCTCTTGCAGTTCTGTGGAGTTTTCCTTTTGTTTCTTTCCTCTTCCTTTTTTTCTTTTCCTTTCCTCATTTTTTAAAATTTTTAAAAATCTAGTATTAATTTTTCTACAATTATTCCTTTGTTTTTCCTACTGTTCTTTTCCCCTTGAACTTAATCTTTAATTTATACGAATCTTCTTTATCTACCTCTATTTAGCTTTGCATATCTGTTCTTTCTTTACTTTCCTCTCAACATATTTGCTAGTTGTGTTTTCATTGCTTTATTCCCCAGTTGCCATCTTGCTTTAGTTTTGTTTTCCAGTTTGTGCCTTAGTTAGTTTTGTTCTAAACTAGTAGATATAATTTTTGGTTTCCTTTGTTCACTGGGTCAACCTATTGTACTTTATTTTTGTTGGACTGTTTTGATTTTGCTTATTGATATATATGTATATATCCATTCTTTTAATTATTATTTGCCTGATTTTGTAACTGCTATTTGTTTGGGATTCATCTTTGATTTCTCATTTTGGGTATGTGTTTTAATCTCACTTAAAGCCATAGCAAACCACTTGTGGAATCTTCCTTCTTGACTAGAGATCAGGCCCTGAGCCTGTGGAGTGGGAACACTGACTCCAAGACCTCAGAATACCAGAGAATTTACCCTGCTACTGCTGCTGCTGCTGCTACTAAGTCACTTTAGTCGTGTCCGACTCTGTGCGACCCCATAGACGGCAGCCCACCAGGCTCCCCTGTCCCTGGGATTCTCCAGGCAAGAACACTGGAGTGGGTTTCCATTTCCTTCTCCAATGCATGAAAGTGAAAATTGAAAGGGAAGTCGCTCAGTCGTGTCCAACTCTTCACGACCCCATGGACTGCAGTCTACCAGGCTCCTCCATCCATGGGATTTTCTAGGCAAGAGTACTGGAGTGGGGTGCCATCGAACTTACCCTAGGGAGCATCAAATAGTGAGAACTCACACAAAGGAAGCCACTTGAATACAAGACCTGGCATCACCCAACCACCAGTAAGTAGCACCCTGTGCAGGTCGCCTCATCCAAACAACAAACAAAACAAAAATACAAACCCAGTAATCAGCAGACAGGATTACCACCTCACTCAGCCTTGCCCATCAGAGGGGGGGAAAAAACTCAGCATAAATCACACTCTATATGAAGCTTAAACAAACCACTGCACCAACCACAGGGGGACAGAAACCAAAAGGAGAAAGAATTCAACCTTGAAGCCTGTGAAAAGGAGACCTCAAACACAATGAGTTAACAAAAAAATAATAGTAATGAAAAGGCAGAGAAATACTGCACAAATGAAGGAATTAGATAGAAACCCAGAAGTCCAAGCAAATGAAGAGGAAATAGGCAAACTACCTGAAAAAATAATTCAAAATAATGATAGTAAAGATGATCAAAAACTTTGAAAACAAAATGGAGAAAATGCAAGAATCAATTAACAAAGACATAGAAGAATTAAAAAATAAACATACAAACAGAAGAATTACTGAAATTAAAAATACTCTAGAAGGAATCAATAGCAGAATATCTGAAGCAGAAGAGCAAATCAGTGAACTGGAAGATAAAATGGTGGAAATAACTTCCAGAGAGCAGAACAAAGTAAAAAGAATGAGAAGAACTGAAGATAATCTCAGAAAACTCTGGGCCAATATCAAACACACCAACATTTGAATTATAGGGGTCCCAGAAGAAGAGAACAAGAAAGGGTATGAGAAATTTTTGAAGAGATTGTAGTTTAAAATTTCCCGAACATGGAAAAGAAAATAGTTAATCAAGTCCAAAAGGCACAGAGTCCCATACAGGATAAAGCCAAGGAGAAACATGCCAAAGACACCTACTAATAAAACTAACAAAGTTTAAACACAAAGAAAGAATATTAAAAGCACCAAGGGAAAAACAACAAGTAACATACAAGGCAGTCCCCATACGTTTAACAGCTGATGTTTCAGCAGAAACTGCTGGCCAGAAGGGAATGGCAGGATGTATTTAAAGTACTGAAAGGGAAAAATCTACAACCAAGGTTACTCTACCCGGCAAGGATCTCATTCAAAATTGATGGAGAAATCAAAAGCTTTTCAGACCAACAAAAGTTAAGAGAATTCAGTACCACCAAACCAGCTTTGCAACAAATGTTAAAGGGACTTATATAGTCCAGAAATACAAGAGAAGAAAAACAATCTACAAAATCAAAGCTAAAACAATTAAGAAAATGGCAATAAGAACATACAAATCTATAATTACTTTAAATGTAAATAGATTAAATGCTCCAACCAAAAGAAACATATTGGCTGAATGGATAGGAAAACAAGACCCATATATATTCTGTTTACAAGAAACCCACTTCAGACCTAAAGACATGTATAGACTGAAAGTGAGAGGATGGAAAAAATATATTCCATGCAAATGGGAAGCAAAAGAAAGCTGGAGTAGCAATCCTCATATCAGACAAAATAGACCTTAAAATAAAGAATATTACAAGAGATAAGGAAGGACACTACATAATGATTAAGGGATCAATCCAAGAGGAAGACATAACAATTGCCAATACCTATGCACCCAACATAGGAGATCTCAATACATAAGACAAACACTAACAAACATAAAAGGAGAAACTGACAGTAACACAATAATAGTAGGAGAATTTAACACCCCACTCACACCAATGGACAGATCATCAAAACAGAAAATTAATAAGGAAACACAAGTCTTAAATGATACATTAGATGAGATGGATTTCACTGATATCTTCAGGACATTCCATCCAAATGCAGAAGAATACACCTTCTTCTCAAGTGCTCATGGAACATTCTCCAGGATAGACCACATCTTAGGTCACAAATCAAACCTCAGCAAATTTAAGAAAACTGAAATCATATCAAGCATCATTTCTGAACACAATGCTATGAGACTAGACACTAATTACAAGGAAAGAACTGTTAAAAAACACAAACAATGGAGATTAACCAATATGTTTCTAAATAACCAACAGGTTACTGAAGAAATCAAAAGGGAAATCAAAGAATATCAAGAAATAAATGAAAATGAAAACATGACAATTATGGGATGCAACAGAAGCAGTTCTAAGAAGGAAGTTTATAGCAATGCAATCCTACCTCAAGAAACAAGGAAAACATTGCATAGACAGCCTAACTTTACACCTAAAACAACTGGGAAAAAGAAAAACAAAAAATCCCCAAAATTAGCAGAAGGAAATAAATCATAAATATCAGGCCAGAAATAAATGAAAAGGAAATGAAAGAAATAATAGTAAAGATTAATAAAACTAAAGGCTGGTTCTTTGAGAAGATAAACAAAGTTGACAAACCCTTAATCAGAATCATCAAGAAAAAAAGAGAGAAGAATCAAATCAACAAAATTAGAAATGAAAAAGGAGAGGTTACAACAGACAGTGCAGAAATACAAAGGATTGTAAGAGACTATTATAAACAACTATATGGCAATGAAATGGATAACCTGGAAGAAATGGACAGACTCAGAAAAGTTCAACCTTCCAATACTGAACCAGGAAGAAATAGAAATTATGAACAACCCAATTACAAGCACTGAAATTGAAACTGTGATCAAAAACCTCCCAAAAACAAAAGCCCAGGACCAGATGGCTTCACAGGAGAATTCTATCAAATATTTAGAGAAGAGCTAATGCCTATCTTTCTAAAACTCTTCCAAAAAATTGAAGAGGATGGAACACTTCCAAACTCATTCTATGAGGCCACCATCACCCTGATACCAAAACCAAAGGCAACACAAAAAAAGAAAACTACTAGCCAATATCACTGATGAACATAGATTCAAAAATCCTCAGCAAAATTTTAGCAAACAGAATTCAACAGAACATTAAAACTCTCATACACCATCATCAAGTTGGGTTTATTCCAGAGAGGCAAGGATTCTTCAATATATGCAAATCAATCCATGTGATACACCATATTAACAAATTGAAAGATAAAAACCATATGATAACCTCAACAGATGCAGAAAAAGCCTTTGACAAAATTCAACACCCATTTATGATTAAAACTCTTCAAAAAATGGGCATAGAAGGAACCTACCTCAACATAGTAAAGGCCATATGTGGTAAGCCTACAGCAAACATTATTCTCAATGGTGAAACAGTGAAAGCATTCCCCCTAAGATCAGGAACACGACAAGGGTGTCCACTTTCACCACTGTTATTCAACATAGTTTTGGAAGTCCTATCCACAGTAATCAGAGAAGAAAAAGAAATAAAAGGAATCCAGATCAGAAAAGAAGTAAAGTTCTCACTGTTTGCAGATGACATGATACTCTGCATGGAAAATCCTAGATACTATCAGAAAATTACTATAGCTAATCAGTTAATTTAGCAATGTTGCAGGACACAAAATCAATTCACAGAAATCACTTGCATTTCTATATACTAACAATGAAAAATCAGAAAGAGAAATTAAGGAATCAATCCCATTCACCATTGCAACAAAAAGAATTAAATATCTAGGAATAAACTTACCTAAGGAGACAAAAAAACTATACACAAAAAAATTGTAAGACACTGATGAAAGAAATCAAAGATGACATAAATATATGGAGAGATATTCCATGTTCCTGGGTAGAAAGAATCAATATTGTGAAATGACTATACTACCAAACAGTCTGCAGATTCAATGTGATCCCTATGAAATTACCAGCGGCATTTTTCACAGAACTAGAACAAAAATATTCACAATTCATCTGGAAACACAAAAGACCCCGAATAGCCAAAGCAGTCTTGAGAAAGAAGAACGGAGCTGGAGGAATCAACCTTCCTGACTTCAGATTGTACTAAAAGCTACAGTCATCAAGACAGTATGGCACTGGCACAAAAACAGAAACATAGACCAATGGAACAAGATAGAAAGCCCAGAAATAAACCCACATACCTATGGGCACCTTATTTTTGACAAAGGAGGCAAGAATATACAATGGGGCAAAGACAGCCTCTTCAATAAATGGTGCTGGGAAAACTGGACAGCTATGTGTAAAAGAATGAAATTAGAACACTTCCTAACACCATACACAAAGATAAACTCAAAATGGATTAAAGATCTTAATGTAAGATCAGAGAGTATAAAACTCTTAGAGGAAAACAGAGGCAGAACACTCAATGACATAAATCAAAGCAAGATCCTCTATGACCCACTTCCTAGAGTAATGGAAATAAAAACAAAAGTAAACAAGTGGGGCCTGATTAAACTTAAAAGCTTTTGCACAGCAAAGGAAACTATAAACAAGGTGAAAAGACAACCCTCATAATTGGAGAAAATAATAGCAAATGAAACAACTGACAAAGAATTAGTTTCTAAAATATACAAGCAGCTCATACAACTCAATACCAGAAAAACAAACAACCCAATCATAAAATTTGAAAAAGACCTAAACAGACATTTCTCCAAAAAGACATACAGATGGCTAACAAACACATGAAAAATGTTCAACATCACTCATTATTAGAGAAATGCAAATCAAAACTACAATGAGATATCACCTCACACCAGTCAGAATGGCCATCATCAAAAACTCTACAAACAATAAACACTGGAGAGGGTGTGGAGAAAAGGGAATACTCTTGCACTGTTGGTGGGAATGTAAATTAATACAGCCACTATGGAAGATGGTATGGAGATTTCTTTAAAAGTTAGGAATAAAAGCACCATATGACCCAGCAATCCCACTCCTTAGCATATACTCTGAGGAAACGAAAATTGAAGAAGACACATATATCCCATTTTTTATTGCAGCACTATTCACAACAGCTAGAACATGAAACAACCAAAGCGACTTAGCAGCAGCAGCAGCAGCAGCAGAACATGAAAGTAACCTAGATCTTGTCCATTGACAAGATGAATGGATAAAGAAGCTGTGGCACATATACTCAGTGGAATATTAGCCATAAAAAGCAATCATTTGAGTCAGTTCTAATGAGGTGAATGAACCTAGCACCTATTATACAGGGTGAAGTGAGTCAGAAAGAAAAAGATAAATATCGTATTCTAATACATATATATGGAACTTAGAAAAATGCTACTGAAGAATTTATCTACAGGGCAGCAATGGAGAAACAGACAGAGAATAGGCTTAGGGACATGGGGAGAGCGGAGGAGAGGGTGAGATGTATGGAAAGAGTAACATGGAAACTTACATTACTATATGTAAAATAGATAGCCAACAGGAATTTGTTGTATGGCTCAGGAAACTCAAACAGGGGTCCTGTATCAACCTAGGGTAGGGGGTATGGGGAGGGAGATGGGAGGGAGGTTCAAAAGGGAGGGGATATATGTATACCTATGGCTGATTCATGTTGAGGTTTGACATAAAATAACAAAATTCTGTAACACAATTATCCTTCAATTAAAAAATAAATTAAAAAAATAATGTTTTACCTAAATGTCCATTGATAAAGGAATGGATAAGGAAGATGTGGTACAAATACATAATGGAATATTACTCGGCCATTAAAAAAATGAAACAATGTCAGTTGCAGCAACATGGATGGACCTAGAGACTATCATACTAAGTCACACAGTGAAAGATAAATATCACATGATAGTACTTACAGGTGGAATCTAAAAAGATGACACAAATGAACAGATGTTACAAAACAGAAACACACTCACAGACTTCAAATACAAACTTATGGTTACCAAAGGAGAAAGGGGGAGAGGAGGGATAAATTAAGAGCTTGGGGTTAACATATCCCTTGATTCCCTGGCGGCTCAGATGGTAAAGAATCTGCCTGCAATGTAGTAGCCCCAGGTTTGATTCTGGGGTCAGGGAGATCCCCTGGAGAAGTGAATGGCTACTCATTCCAGTATTCTTGCCTGGAGAATTCCATGAACAGAGGAGCCCTAATGGGCTATAATCCCCGAGGTTGCATAGAGTCATACATGATGGAGTAACTGACACTTTCACCTTTTCACACTTCTTATATACTCTACTACATATAAAATAAGACATCAACAAGGATATACTGTATAGCACAGGGAACTCAGTATTCTATAATAGCCTATATGGGAAGAGAATCTGAAAAAACGGATACACATGCACACATATATATATGTATAACTGAATCACTTTACTGTACACCTGAAACTAACAGAACATTGTATATCAACCACACACCAATATAAAATAAAAATAAACTTTAAATTTTAAAAACAAAAGTTTTAACAGCCTACTCCAACATGGATTTTTATTCCCTTGAATAGCTAATCAAGTGTTTCCCCCATCACCAGTTGCACCATATATGTGTTCAAATGTCTGTTCTTGAATTCCCTGCCCTTGAGGTAACTAACCATTGCTAAGAGCTTGATATTGTTCTTTTCAACTTTTTCTTATGTTTATTCTGAAATGTGTATATAGTGTATATAAAATTTAAATTATAAAATGGTGTCTGGCTACACATATTGGACTGAAACTTGATTGCTCCATTTAAAAAATATATATCTTTGCAGGTCATTATTTGTGTACCTACTTATGATTGCTGAATATTAGCAACCTTCTTAACATTGGCAAACTTTTTTCCAACTTGGTAAGTAGAAAGTGCTATTTCATTTCACTTTGCATTTTGAAAATTACCTGTGCATTTAAATGTTCATAGAACAAAATGCTTTAACCTATAATAGAAAATGTATTCAGAATTCAGATGTTTCTCAGAAACCCTATATCTAAGAATTTCTAAGAAAGCTTTCCTTGAGAGACTTTTCTTAAATTTTTCTCTATTTTTAATTTCTATGGATTGCTCATATATTCTGAGATTTATAGGCCAATCCTCTCAGCCTAGGAGGAAGACATTATAGAAAAAAATAATTGTTTTAAAAGTATACTAGAAATTAATATTTCAAAATATATATATTGTAAAACCCAAGTACCATTGGTCACCAGATGGTCTGAGGGCATCTCATGTGTCAGACATCATTGCATTTAAGGCCAAAGTTAGCTCTTAAAACTTGCAGAATTATTGTTGTTGTCATTGTTCAGTTGCTAAGTCATGTCCGACTCTTGTGACTTTATGGACTGTAGCACACCAGGCTTCTCTGTCCTCCACTATCTCCCAGAGTTTGCTCAAATTCATCCATTAAGTCGGTGATGCTATCTAACCATCTCATCCTCTGCCACTCCCTTATCCTCCTACCCTCAGTCTTTCCAATGAGTCGGCTCTTCACATTAGGTGGTCAAAGTATTGGAACTTCAGCTTTAGCAACACTCCTTCCAATGAATATTCAGGGTCGATTTCCTTTAGGATTGACGGGTTTGATCTCCTTGAAGAATTATAGCTCTAGAGAAAAGTAGGTCAAGGCTTCCCAAACCTTAACGTATTCGTGAATCACTGAACATCTTAATAAAATCCAGATTTTCAGTCAGTAGTTCCAGGGTGAGGCCCAGGATTCTGCATTTCCAAAAGCTAATAGGTGATGCTGATGCTGCTGGACTAAAGACCACACTCTGAGTTGAGAAGTTATTAAAGACCTCAACTAGTTTAGCTCCTCATTTAACTTACACAAGAGAATGAATAATATACCTTGATATCTGTATTTTAATTTAAAGAAATACATAGAATTTGCTTATATATTTCAAGCTAACCAATATCTTTTTGTGTGACAAATAATATTTGAACAGACTGTAATAAGTAGTGTAACATCTGTAGCCCTTAGAAAATAAAACACAGTTAATTAGGGATGGCACAAATTGTATAATCATTACTTTTAATATCTTGTTCTTTGTAGGTCATTCAAACAGCCATCTACACATGCATAACAATGAAATTTTCATAAACAAGCCAAAATATCCAAGAGGCATAGAGAGTTATAGTGCTTTAATAAGTCATGTATTATCACATTGTAACCTCAGAAAAGACAGACTTCTTAACTCTAATGCTCAACCTTGAAGAGGATAAACATGCTGTTCAACAATATAGTGCCAATACTTGTTGAAATGCTTTTGGAGCTTGAAATTTAGAGCTGCCAAAAATGTCTAATTATTAAATGGAAAAATATTCCTTCATGATGCCTTTGCCAACCAACCACAAGAATTTTTGCCATTATTGCAAAATTGACTATTGCTTTACTGGTCTCTTGGCAGTCCACCATGGAGCACCTTTTATTTCTTGAGTGAAGAACTTTGTGAAGTCAGCTTTCCTCTAGCTTTGACCCGATGATTTCTCTCTCCACCATGACACCCTGTCAATACTTGACTTGCCACACTTACAGAATTCTGCATATTACTTGCTCTTACTATGTGCAAAGTTTATCCTATTTCATCCTTTGATTAATCTCAGCAATTGCATCTCAGCTGCTCTGTATTTTCAACGTTGCCCATCCAAGAGCTGTGAATAGCAATGTGCATTTGTCTGAATCCACAAATCCCACAAAATCTATAGCCACTGACATAAATACTGTACACCCCAAGGAAATGTGGAAATTTACGGAAAAGAACCATCAAGTGAGGAATGAGGAAAGTTCTCAAAATCTAACAAGAACATCCAGAAGTTAAAAGTCCTAAACGTTTTTTCATTTCTTTACAAATGGTTAATTACTTGCCAGTAGTGAATCAGGAGTAACAGTCTGGTTTTCAGATGTTTACACCTTTGTTCATTAGAAGTCAGAGAGCAATTGAGCTGGGAAGGTGTATGAGGAGACATTGGAAAAGGAGAAACGGGAAAGTCATTCTAGAATGTGGACCTAAGAAGTAATAGGCTTCCCAGAAAGCTCAGCTGGACAGGATGTGTATGCAGGAAGTTTACTTTGTGCAGTTCCATCCTAAGGAATTGGAGTGGGAGCTGGGAAAGGGTAAAACAAAGTATTACAAAGCCGAGCACCACCTTGGACAATTGTGGCTCAGTCCTCCAGGGGGCGCTCTAATAAATTATTCAAAACAGAACACACGTTAAGCTTGTCTAGCAGAAGGACAAGTAAGAAATAACCCATCAGCTTTCTTCTCCCATTGGTCAAGAATTGCCCCAGAATGTAGTGCATGACCTTGCACTTTCAGTATTGTACACACTTCAGAACAACTGAGTGGTTTCCAGAAAGCATCTTAAAAGATGGCAAAAGAGAAGCTGTGTGGCAGAAAGGCTGAGATAGTTGCTGTGGTTGGTGCAAGTGGCTGTCAAGTGACACCTTCACCAAGCTGGTTGCTGTAAAAATGCGGGTCATAAGGATGTGATCTGGGGCACAAGAAGCTGCTGACACCAGTGCTTAGAAATACATGAGGCTAATGCAAATCGGTCTGCTCTGGAAATAATGAACACAGGAAAATACCCATCCTTCTAACAACAGTCCGAGAAAGGGGCACACATACCAAAGGAAAGTCAGAAAGGAAAACTAGTTGGGATGCAGAAGAAGCCAGGGCATTGGGGTGTTGCCTTTGCCTAGGACCAAACTCCACTTTCTCTGTGCTTCAAATACACTGACATCTGGATGGGAGTTTTTCTTTCTGTCTATTCATGTTTTTGGTATTTGGTTGCTATTTATTTTAACTTCCCATCTCTGGCAGAGTGATGCCATCTGCCACTCATCTTTTTATCTTCACATAAATTACTTTAGGTGCTTTGAGTTCTGTGTGATTTAGGGAAAGCCCTCAGCTTTTCCTGCTTTTGACCTGTTTTAGTTTGAGTTGCTCTAAAAGCTGACACTGAGGCAAGGATGTGGCTACAAGTAGTTTATTTGGGAGGTGACGGAGGAAGTGCAGCAAGGGAAGGGGTACTGAAATGGGGAGGGAAAGGCAGTTAGTGTGTGCGCGTGAGCCTATTATCGGTGTCTCAGTCTTGCAGAAGTGTGCCCCACTGAGCGACAGGGAAGCTGGGGTGTCTCTGCACCAGCTTCAGTTCACTGGGTGAAGGTTGCTACTGGGAACATTAAATCCATGGTGCTGGCTGGCATGCAGGCAGAGCAAGCTCCCTTAGTGCCTAATAAGCTTCCAGGCAGAGATGCCAGTGGAGAGGTATGGATGATTGAGGGGGTGGGGGGTGGACGGTGTGAACTACAGCTGCAGTGAATCTGGGAGTTTGCTGAAAGGACGTGGATTGGGGCACCAATAGCCTTTACTGTATGCGCTGAGGTTATTTTGCAAAGTGCAAAATGTCCAAACACAGAGAAAAACAGCATTAACAGTCTCCTTCTGGTAATAAGGTGGAAAGAATAGTAAAGTGTTAGAGGCAGTTTAACTCAGGTTTGAAACTGAAATTACTTATTAAACTTTACCAAAACTTCAAGATGGCATTAGATCCGCTTAATGAAAATCTCCTTTACCATGACTAAAGAACTAATTGGGAAAGCAGCCAACATTAAGTTTATGGCTCTGGTTTATAAATGAAAAGCCTCACCAAACTATATTAAATAATCAGCGCTCAGCTCTTCCTATATGAACACAGGAAACACTGCAGGGTGTGTCATGCTACTGTACTGGTCATCACTCCGAACCACTACCAAGGTGGAGCCACTCTAAGTTGAAAATGGTTTTGCTACTCTTTTCTCCATCCAATGCTTTCTGTTGGAAAAGCCAGATGACAACATATGAAAACTCGACTTGACTTGAATGGAGTGAGGACAGAAGCCTGGACAGAGCACAGAGGATTGGCTAGGAAGGAATTACTCTCAGTGGTTTTACAGATTAAAAATTTAATCCAATTCTTTATTTCCTTTTACTAAAAATACACACACACACATACCTGGGCCCTGGCCTTAGAGTGGTCTTTGCTTTTGGTGCATTGTACCTTATTCTAACCCAAATCCTTACAAGATGCAATGCTGGAAAACACATTCCCCTCTGCCTGTGCTCTGCCCTAACACATTTCTGGCCTGTAGCTGGACGAGCTCTTGTGGGTTTAGATGTTTGAGCCTTGGAGCCATCAGGACCAGGCCAGGGGCTCTGTGTCCTCGGGCAGCAGATGGATGTGAAGTGCAGCGCTCCCTCCTTTCTATCCGCCTCCATTCAGGCTCTTGGCCACGGAGACAAAGCAGCGCTGCAGGCCTTTGAATGCCTGTGCATAGAGGTTCTTCCTCCAGGGGCTTCCGGGGGTCCTGGATGCCTGCATACACCTGCCCTTGGCCATGACCTGGGCGCTGACCTTGGCCCCACAGGCCACCAGACCTCCAGGGAAGACACAGGTCCATTTCACATACACTCCATACCACTCAGTTCCCTGACATGAGTAAACAAACCAGTGTTATCAGAAAACATGAAGATAGTCAAAGATCACCCCTTGTTACACCCCTCATGACTCTAATTTGACAGCAATCTTTGCTTGTTTTATGGAGTGGTTTTATCCCAATTTTAATTAGTAAGTAATCTCTTTGGCATTTATAGTCTATTCAATCACATTAAAAAGAAAACATGAAAATAAAACCCACTGGCATTATGCCTAACAAGCAGCAATAATAAAGTAGATATTAAGCTCAATGCAAATATAATGAATAAAACATTTTCAAATTCACTATAGCAACAACTTGCAATATTAACGACACAAAGTGATAGAGGAAGGTTTATTTTAGGAATGCAGGAGTAGTGTAAGAATAGGACGTGAACAGAGGACTGTTCAAAACACCCCCAGGGCTCCCATCTTACCTCCTCCCTTCCTCTCTCCCATCTGCTCAGGCTGATACAGCCATTCTGGTTTCCCATTGCGCTTCCTCAGACACCCCAGGTGGGTTTCTGCCTCAGAACCCACAGTTCTGCCTAGAAAGCTTGCCTCCCAAGTGTCTGCCTCAACTTTGTCAAGTCTCAAATGCCACTGTCTCACCAAAGCCTACTCTGATCACCTCCTTAAAATTGCAGTCCTTTTCCAGTTCCATTAGGATGGCTCTGATCAAAAGTAAAAATTTAAAAACCACCAATAACAAAACAATAAGAAGTATATTTATGCTAAATCACTAGATTAAAGAATAAAAGAGCAAAACTTCTTAATCATTGTTGGAAAGTATTCAATAGAATGTATTACTCACTCCCAGTTTTAAAAATTCAAAATTAGGACTTTGATAAAGGAGACCAACTAAATTTGACATAATGCTTACAGGGAAACTATGGCAAATATTAATGCTAAAATGTTAGGAGTGTCCCATAAAATAAGGCAATAATTCCACAAATCCCCATTATTCAGAAAAATCTAAAGAATCTTAGAAAAAAATATTAGCAAAAACTGGAAAAAATTCTAAGATTTTACACTAAAATTCAAAATAATGAAATAAAAATATGTAACAGGTATATGAGAAACTTGCAAGGTGTCTAAGAGTAAAATAAACACACACAAGCACAGACATTTCAATGTGCTAACAATGACCTATATAAAGATCTCACTCAAAACAGCAACAAAATTATATTTTTCCACCCCAAAAAACTTAAAATGTATTAAAAAGTAATATTTAAGGGAAGAAAAATAGGTCTAAATGTATAAAGATAAATAATACGGAAATAATGTCAATCAATAGAATGTAATAGTCACAAAATCAAATGAATGCTGACACAGAGAGATGTCAATTAGAGGTTGATAAGTTTTCTAAAAATCAAGCAGGAGAAAATTTCATATAATATGATTCTCTCATATTTTATATGAGAGAAGTTTGTACATATATGTGTGTATCTAAATGCAATTAAAAGTTCTCAATAAATACCAAAGTACTCATTATACTACTGACATTTTACTTTTATTTATATGTAAAAAAAAACGTTTATTATACCAAAGCATTTATTATCCACAGAGGAAAGAGACTGAGAGAAAAAAAGAGTGGAGAATGAATACGGACATTTTTTACTTTTCAGTTCAGTTGCTCAGTCATGTCCGACTCTTTGTGACCCCATGGACTGCAGCATGCCAGGCCTCCCTGTCCATCACCAGCTCACAGAGTCCAACCAAACCTATGTCCATTGAGTCAGTGATGCCATCCAGCCATCTCATCCTCTGTCATCCCCTTCTCCTCCTCCCCTCAATCTTTCCCAGCATCAGAACCTTTTCAAATGAATCAGCTCTTCGCATCAGGTGGCCAAAGTATTGGAGTTTCAGCTTCAACATCAGCCCTTCCAATGAATACCCAGGACTGATCTCCTTTAGGATGGACTGGTTGGATCTCCTTGCAGTCCAAGGGACTCTCAAGAGTCTTCTCCAACACCACAGATCAAAAGCATCAATTCTTCAGTGCTCAGCTTTCTTTATAGTCCAACTCTCACATCCATACATGACCACTGGAAAAACCATAGCCTTGACTAGATGGACCTTTGTTGGCAAAGTAATGTCTCTGCTTTTGAATATGCTGTCTAGGTTGGTCATAACTTTCCTTCCAAGGAGTAAGTGTCTTTTAATTTTATGGCTGCAGTCAACCATCTGCAGTGATTTTGGAGCCCCCAAAAATAAAGTCTGACACTGTTTCCATTGTTTCCCCATCTATTTCCCATAAAGTGATAGGACCGGATGCCATGATTTTCGTTTTCTGAATGTTGAGCTTTAAGCCAACTTTTTCACTCTCCTCTTTCACTTTCATCAAGAGGCTTTTTAGTTCCTCTTCACTTTCTGCCATAAGGGTGGAGTCATCTGCATATCTGAGGTTATTGATATTTCTCCCAGCAATCTTGACTCCAGCTTGTGCTTCTTCCAGCCCACCATTTCTCATGATGTAGTCTCCATATAAGTTAAATAAGCAAGGTGACAATATACAGCCTCGATGTACTCCCTTTCCTATTTGGAACCAGTCTGGTGTTCCATCAGACCAGGAAAGCACTATGTTGGACTGTAAGGAGATCCAACCAGTTCATCCTACAGGAGATCAGTCCTGGGTGTTCATTGATAGGACTGATTTTGAAGCTGAAACTCTAATAATTTGGCCACCTGATGTGAAGAGCTGATTCATTTGAAAAGACCCTGATGATTGGAAAGATTGAGGGCAGGAGGAGAAGGGAACGACAGAGGATGAGATGGTTGGATGGCATCACCAACTTAATGGACATGGGTTTGGGTGGACTCCGGGAGTTAGTGATGGACAGGGAGGCCTGGCCTGCTGTGGTTCATGGGTCGCAAGAGTCGGACATGACTGAGCGACTGAACTGAACTAAACTGCTGTTCCAAGTCCAGTTCTAACTGTTGCTTCCTGACCTGCATATAGGTTTCTTAAGAGGCAGGTCAGGGGGTCTGGTATTCCCATCTCTTTCAGAATTTTCCACAGTTTATTGTGATCCACACAGGCAAAGGCTTTGGCATAGTCAATAAAGCAGAAGTAGATGTTTTTCTTGAACTCTCTTGCTTTTTTGTTGATCCAGTGGATGTTGGCCATTTGATCTCTGGTTCCTTTGCCTTTTTTAAAACCAGTTTGAACACCTGGAAGTTCATGGTTCACGTATTGCTGAAGCCTGGCTTGGAGGATTTTGAGCATTACTAGCATGTGAGATGAGTGCAATTTTGTGGTAGTTTGAGCATTCTTTGGCATTGCCTTTCTTTGGGATTGGAGTGAAAATTAACTTTTTCCAGGCCTGTGTCCACTGCTGAGTTTTCCAAATTTGCTGGCATATTGAGTGCAGCACTTTCAAACCATCATCTTCCAGCATTTGAAAGAGCTCAACTGGAATTCCATCACCTCCACTAGCTTTGTTTGTAGTGATGCGTTCTAAGGCCCACTTGACTTCAGATTCCAGGATATCTAACTCTAGGTGAATGATCACACCATTGTGATTATCTGAGTCATGAAGATCTTTTCTGTACAGTCTTCTGTGTATTCTTGCCACCTCTTCTTTATCTCTTCTGCTTCCATACCATTTCTGTCCTTTATTGTGCCCATCTTTGCATGAAGTGTTCCCTTGGTATCTCTAATTTTCTTGAAGGGATCTCTGCTGCTGCTAAGTCACTTCAGTCGTGTATGACTCTGTGTGACCCCATAGACTCTGTGTGACCCCATAGGCAGCCCACCAGGCTCCTCTGTCCCTGGGATTCTCCAGGCAAGAACACTGGAGCAGGTTGCCATTTCCTTCTCCAATGCATGAAAATGAAAAGTGAAAATGAATTCGCTCAGTCATGTCTGACCCTCTTTCCCATTCTATTGTTTTCCTCTATTTCTTTACATTGATTGCTGAGGACGGCTTTCTTATCTCTCCTTGCTATTCTTTGGAATTCTGCATTCAAATGGGTATATCTTTCCTTTTCTCCTTTGCTTATCACTTCTCTTCTTTTCACAGCTGTTTGTAAGGCCTCCTCAGACAACCATTTTTTTTTTTTTACTTTTATTCTATCCATTTTTACAATTAGTGATTTTTTTTCTATTTCTTTTTTATTTTTTAAACTATGAAAGTATAACACATACAGGAGACTTGGAAAATACAGAACAAAGTTACATATAGTTCCATTATATATTACAATTAATTTTTTAAGTGGATGAATTAATATTTTTAGTTGGAGTTTCAATATCAAACTCTAAAAACTTGATAGAAATAATATACAGAAAAGTATAAGAATATAGTAAACTTGATAGACACTATGAATCTATTCAACATAATTAAGATTAACTGAATTTTTTGTAATACACATTACTTGAGTAATCTATAAGAAGAAAAAAATATGACAGAAATTGTTTCCAAAATGAAGAAAAAATGCACAAAGCAAAAGTATTATATTTGGTCAGCATTTAAGCACCGAATTATCATTTCTATTTCCCAGCATCTACCATAATGAATTAAATTCTTGCTGCTCAAAGTAGCTAGAAGTTCTTGTAAATAGCAATGGCATTACCTGGGAGCTGGCTAGAAATGCAGAATCTTAGGCCTCACCTCAGACCAGCAGAATCTGTATTAAATCCCCCGGGAATTGCTGAGTGCACAGAAGTTTCAGTAATGTTGCTCTAAAGCATTAAGCATTTTGATTTCTGCTGTAATCATTGAAAAAGAAACTGTTTAAAGGTAAAGCATTTTAATTTTTTCCTATTATGTGAAAAATGAAAGTACCTTCAAATATCAGAGACAATTTGTAAAGATAATTCTTTCACAATATTAAAAATATTTTAAATGTTAAAATGTTAAATGCAAAACTAGAATTTTTCAGTATCTAGAGAAGCAAGATAACTGAGTAAAAACAACAGAAACCAATATTAGCACATTTCAAGGAGAGTAAGTTGAACTTTGTAAATTGTAATTTTTCCTGCATCAAAAATCATTGTTTCCAGAATTGAAAAAGACATGTGTACGCTGATGTTCATTGTAACACTATTTACAACAGGTAGGACATGAAAGCAACATAGACGTCCATTTACAGATAAATGAATAAAGAAGCTGTGGTACATATATACACTGGAATATTACTCAGCCATAAATGTTAGTTGCTAAATTGTGTTCAAGTCTTTGTGATCCCATGGACTGTAGCCTGCAAGTGGAATTCTCTAGGTAAGAATGCTGGTGTGGGTGGCCATTGCTTTCTGCAGGGGATCTCCCCGATCCAGAGATCGAACCCAGGTTTCTGAAATGCAGGCAAATATTTTACCATCTGAGCCATTAGGGAAGACTCAAAATGAGTTAGTCTCTAGGTCATGGTATTAGCCATATAAAAGAATGAATTTGAGTCAGTTCAAATGAGGTGGATGAGCCTAGAGCCTATTATACAAAATGAAGTAAATCAGAAAGAGAAAAACAAATATTGTATACAAGAGGAGCTACCCGGCGTCTGAGGTCACTGGCGGCCAGGAGGAGACACCCCGCATCCGAGGTCAGGGGCGGTGACCCTGAGGAGCCACCCTGAGCCCGAGGCCAGGGCCAGCGGCCAGGAGGAGCAACAAGAGGGGCAGTGGCTGCGCAGGCGCAGGAGGGCCTAGAGGAGCCATCCCACGTTGAAGGTCAGGAACAGAGGTGGTAAGGAGATACCCCTCCTCCAAGGTAAGGAGCAGCGGCTGTGCTTTGCTGGAGCAGCCGTGAAGAGATGCACCACGTCCAAAGTAAGAGAAACCCAAGTAAGATGGTAGGTGTTGCAAGAGGGCATCAGAGGGCAGACACACTGAAACCATGCTCACAGAAAACTAGTCAGTCTAACCACACTAGGACCACAGCCTTGTCTAACTCAATGAAACCAAGCCATGCCTGCGGGGCGATCCAAGATGGGCGAGTCATGGTGGAGAGGTCAGACAGAATATGGTCCACTGGAGAAGGAAATGGCAAGCCACTTCAGTATTCTTGCCTTGAGAATCCCATGAACAGTATGAAAAGGCAAAATGATAGGATACCGAAAGAGGAACTCCCCAGGTCATTCAGTTCAGTTCAGTCGCTCAGTTGTGTCTGACGCTTTGCGACCCCATGAATCGCAGCACACCAGGCCTCCCTGTCCATCACCATCTCCCGGAGTTCACTCAGACTCACATCCATCGAGTCAGTGATAACATCCAGCCATCTCATCCTCTGTCGTCCCCTTCTCCTCCTGCCCACAATCCCTCCCAGCATCAGAGTCTTTTCCAATGAGTCAACTCTTTGCATGAGGTGGCCAAAGTACTGGAGCTTCAGCTTTAGCATCATTCCTTCCAAAGAAATTCTAGGGTTGATCTTCAGAATGGACTGGTTGGATCTCCTTGCAGTCCAAGGGACTCTCAAGAGTCTTCTCCAACACCACAGTTCAAAAGCATCAATTCTTTGGCACTCAGCCTTCTTCACAGTCCAACTCTCACATCCATACATAACCACAGGAAAAACCATAGCCTTGACTATACAGACCTTAGTCAGCAAAGTAATGTCTCTGCTTTTGAATATGCTATCTAGATTGGTCATAACTTTCCTTCCAAGGAGTAAGCATCTTTTAATTTCATGGCTGCAGTCACCACATGCAGTGATTTTGGAGCCCTATAAAATAAAGTCTGATACTGTTTCCACTGTTTCCCCATCTATTTCCCATGAAATGATGGGACCAGATGCCATGATCTTTGTTTTCTGAATGGTGAGCTTTAAGCCAACTTTTTTGCTGTCCTCTTTCACTTTCATCAAGAGGCTTTTTAGCTTTTCTGCACTTTCTGCCATAAGGGTGGTGTCATATGCATATCTGAGGTTATTAATATTTCTCCCGGCAATCTTGATTCCAGCTTGTGTTTCTTCCAGTCCAGCGTTTCTCATGATGTACTCTGCATAGAATTTAAATAAGCAGGGTGACAATATACAGCCTTGACGTACTCCTTTTCCTATTTGCAAACAGTCTGTTGTTCCATGTCCAGTTCTAACTGTTGCTTCCTGACCTGCATACAGATTTCTCAAGAGGCAGATCACGTGGTCTGGTATTCCAATCTCTCTCAGAATTTTCCACAGTTTATTGTGATCCACACAGTCAAAGGCTTTGGCATAGTCAATAAAGCAGAAATAGATGTTTTTCTGGAATCCTCTTGCTTTTTCCATGATCCAGTGGATATTGGCAATTTGCTCTCTGGTTCCTCTGCCTTTTCTAAAACCAGCTTGAACATCAGGGAGTTCACAGTTCAAGTATTGCTGAAGCCTGGCTTGGAGAATTTTGAGCATTACTTTACTAGCATGTGAGATAAGTGCAATTGTGCGGTAGTTTGAGCATTCTTTGGCATTGCCTTTCTTTGAAATTGGAATGAAAACTGACCCAGGTCATTAGGTGCCCCATATGATACTGGAGATCAGTGGAGAAATAACTCCAGAAAAAATGAAGGGATGGAGCCAAAGCAAAAACAATACCCAGCTGTGGATGTGACTGGTGATAGAAGAAAGATCCGATGCTGTAAAGAGCAATATTGCATAGGAACCTGGAATGTTAGGTCCATGAATCTAGGCAAATTGGAAGTAGTCAAACAAGAGAGGGCAAGGGTGAACATTGACATTCTAGGAATCAGCGAACTAAAATGGACTGGAATGGGTGAATTTAACTCAGATGACCATTATATCTACTACTGCGGGCAGGAATCCCTCAGAAGAAATGGAGTAGCCATTATGGTCAACAAGAGTCTGAAATTCAGTACTTGGATGCAATCTCAAAAACGACAGAATGATCTCTGTTCGTTTCCAAGGCAAACCATTCAATATCATGGTAATCCAAGTCTATGCCCCAACAAGTAATGCTGAAGAAACTGAAGTTGAACGGTTTTATGAAGACCTACAAGACCTTTTAGAACTAACACCCAAAAAAGATGTCCTTTTCATTATAGGGGACTGGAATGCAAAAGTAGGAAGTCAAGAAACACCTGGAGTAACAGGCAAATTTGGCCTAAGAGTACAGAATGAAGCAGGGCAAAGGCTAATAGAATTTTGCGAAGAAAATACACTGGTCATAGCAAACACCCTCTTCCAACAACACAAGAGAAGACTTTACACATGGACATCACCAGATGGTCAACACTGGAATCAGATTGATTATATTCTTTGCAGACAAAGATGGAGAAGCTCTATACAGTCAACAAAAACAAGACCAGGAGCTGACTGTGGCTCAGATCAGGAACTCCTTATTACCAAATTCAGACTCAAATTGAAGAAAATAGGGAAAACCGCTAGACCATTCAAGTATGACCTAAAGCAAATCACTTATGATTATACAGTGGAAGTGAGAAATAGATTTAAGGGCCTAGATCTGATAGATAGAGTGCCTGATGAACTATGGAATGAGGTTCGTGACATTGTACAGGAGACAGGGATCAAGACCATCCCCATGGAAGAGAAATGCAAAAACACAAAATGGCTGTCTGGGGAGGCCTTACAAATAGCTGCGAAAAGAAGAAAGGTGAAAAGCAAAGGAGAAAAGGATAGATATAGGCATCTGAATGCAGAGTTCCAAAGAATAGCAAGAAGAGATCAGAAAGCCTTCTTCAGTGATCAATGCATAGAAATAGAGGAAAAAAACAGAAGGGGAAAGACTAGAGATCTCTTCAAGAAAATTAGAGATACCAAGGGAATATTTCATGCAAAGATGGGCTTGATAAAGGACAGAAATGGTATAGACCTAACAGAAGCAGAAGATATTAAGAAGAGGTGGCAAGAATACACAGAAGAACTGCACAAAAAAGATCTTCATGACCCAGATAATCATGATGATGTGATCACTAATCTAGAGGCAGACATCCTGGAATGTGAAGTCAAGTGGGTCTTAGAAAGCATCACTATGAACAAAGCTAGTGGAGGTGATGGAATTCCAGTTGAGCTGTTTCAAATCCTGAAAGATGATGCTGTGAAAGTGCTGCACTCAATATGCCAGAAAATTTGGAAAACTCATCAGTGGCCACAGGACTAGAAAAGGTCAGTTTTCATTGCAACTCCAAAGAAAGGCAATGCCAAAGAATGCTCAAACTACCGCACAATTGCACTTATCTCACACACTAGTAAAGTAATGCTCAAAATTCTCCAAGCCATGGTTCAGCAATACTTGAACCGTGAACTCGCTGATGTTCAAGCTGGTTTTAGAAAAGGCAGAGCAACCAGAAATCAAATTGCCAACATCTGCTGGATCATGGAAAAAGCAAGAGAGTTCCAGAAAAACATCTATTTCTGCTTTATTGACGATGCCAAAGCCTTTGACTGTGTGGATCACAATAAACTGTGGAAAATTCTGAAAGAGATGGGGATACCAGACCACCTAACCTGCCTCTTGAGAAATCTGTATGCAGGTCAGGAAGCAACAGTTAGAACTGGACATGGAACAACAGACTGGTTCCAAACAGGAAAAGGAGTACGTCAAGGCTGTATATTGTCACCCTGCCTATTTAACTTCTATGCAGAGTACATCATGAGAAACGCTGGACTGGAAGAAACACAAGCTGGAATCAAGATTGCCAGGAGAAATATCAATATCCTCAGATATGCAGATGACACCATGCTTATGGCAGAAAGTGAAGAGGAACTAAAAAGCCTCTTGATGAAAGTAAAAGAGGACAGCGAAAAAGTTGGCTTAAAGCTCAACATTAAGAAAACGAAAATCACGGCATCTGGTCCCATCACTTTATGGGAAATAGATGGGGAAACAGTGGAAACAGTGTCAGACTTTATTTTATAGGGCTTCAAAATCACTGCAGATGGTGACTGCAGCCATGAAATTAAAAGACGCTTACTCCTCGGAAGAAAAGTTATGACCAACCTAGACAGCATATTCAAAAGCAGAGACATTACTTTGCTGACTAAGGTCCATATAGTCAAGGCTATGGTTTTTCCTGTGGTCACATATGGATGTGAGTTGGACTGTGAAGAAGGCTGAGCGCCAAAGAATTGATGCTTTTGAACTGTGGTGTTGGAGAAGACTCTTGAGAGTCCCTTGGACTGCAAGGAGATCCAACCAGTCCATTCTGAAGGAGATCAGCCCTGGGATTTCTTTGGAAGGAATGATGCTAAAGCTGAAACTCCAGTACTTTGGCCACCTCATGCAAAGAGTTGACTCATTGGAAAAGACTCTGATGCTGGGAGGGATTGTGGGCAGGAGGAGAAGGGGACGACTGAGGATGAGACAGCTGGATGTTATCACTGACTCGATGGACGTGAGTCTGAGTGAACTCCAAGAGATGGTGATGGACAGGGAGGCCTGGCGTGCTGCAATTTATGGGGTCGCAAAGAGTCAGACACGACTGAGCGACTGAACTGAACTGAACTGAATGTATATATATATGGAGTCTAGAAAGTTGGTACTGATAAATCTATTTGCATAGCAGCAATGGGGATACAGACACAGAGAACAGCTTTATGGACACAGTGGAGGTGGGGGATGAAGGAAAATGTAGGATGTTTGCAGAGTGTCACTTGGACTGCAAGGAGATCCAACCAGTCCATTCTGAAGGAGATCAACCCTGGGATTTCTTTGGAAGGAATGATGCTAAAGCTGAAGCTCCAGTACTTTGGCCACCTCATGCGAAGAGTTGACTCACTGGAAAAGATTTTGATGCTGGGAGGGATTGGGGGCAGGAGAAGAAGGGGACGACAGAGGATGAGATGGCTGGATGGCATTACTGACTAGATGGACGCAAGTCTGAGTGAACTCCGGGAGTTGGTGATGGACAGGGAGGCCTGGCGTGCTGCAAATCATTGGGTTGCAAAGAGTCAGACACAACTGAGTGGCTGAACTGAACTGAACTGATGCAGAGAGTAACCTGGAAACTAACATTACCATATGGGAACTCAAACTGGGACTCTTTATCAATCTAGAGGGGTAGGATGGGTAGTGGGGAGGGAGGGAGCCTCAAGAGGGAGAGGACATAGGTATATCTATGGCTGATTCATGTTGAGGTTTGGCAGAAACCAACAGAAGAACACTGTAAAGCAATTATCCATATATATATATTTAAATCAGTGTTCTTCCTTCCTGAGAGGAGAGGCAGCCAAGCCTCAGCTGACTTGTTTCTCCATTCCCAGCTGAACTGCAAGGTACATCAAGAGACAACAGGGAGACATCACCACCAAGAGACATAACTACAGATTTAGCTCCTCATTAACAGACACTAGAGAAGCTTCAATTTCCTGGTTTCACACATGAATCCATCCCCTTCACAACCTCTCACTTTAATCCCACCCCAGTTCTTACCTAGCTTTCCCCGAAGGAAGCCCCCTGCACCAGGTGTGACTCCACTCTGATTATTTAGTACTGTGTTTGCATGTGTTTTCCCTTACTAGGTGTTTTCCTCTCATTAACATGAGGACCAGGTTCCTGTTGCCTGGGCAACAAAAACAGCACTGTGCACTATGCGTGGTGACTGGGCCCTACTTATGTTTTTTCTTTTACATTCTTGAATGTTCTCACTTTTATGGTTGAAAGAATGCAATCCTTTCTGCAATTCTGCCTCATTTCTTGCTTTGTGGCTCTCTGCAGTGAACAGCTGATTTGTCTCATTTGTCTTGGATTTACTACCTTATCTCTTATTTCCCTTAGCTAATGTTGATACTTTCCTTCCCCTTAATCAGATTCTCCCTTTGAATTGCCCACTCTGGTCAAGACAGCCAGCTCAATATTTTCTTCTCGTTTTAGATGTCTGTCTAAAATAGTATATTCACCATTAAAATAACCCCATTTATAAAATTTCCTCATCTGCCTTATTTCCTTCCTTTCTTCTCTTGCTATAGTTATTTGCTACTGTAATAATATAAGGCTAATAGAAAAAATGATGCCCTCTGTTATCACAATTTCTAATAGAACGCTACATAACATCGTCTGCCCAATCCTTTTTCCTAAAGTTGTGGTTCTTAAGCTTATCTGTGTGTTGGAATCTCCCAAGTAGTTTAAAAAACACTAATGTTTGGGTCTCATTCTCAGAGATTCTGATGTAATCAGCCTGAGATGCAGCCTGGCAGAGGATTTTAGAAATCTTCTCAGTGATTCTGCAGGCAGTTGGGATGCATGAAAGGTAATACCTTTTCAGGCAGGACTTCCTCACTCTGCTACTTTTGTTATTCTTTGGCATTCATGATGATAAATTACAAATGTACACTTCCCTTAAGGTCTCATGCCAGTCTTGAGTCTATTTTCCCTCCCTTCCTTTTCTCTCCTTCCCCTGTTCTAGGCGGCACATTTCCAAGGGTTGACACTCATAAGCTGTTTCCTGGGCTCCCGTGACAGCTGAAGCTTTTGCTAAATGTTTTATAGTTTTACCTCTTATATTTAGGTCTTTGATCCATTTTAAATTAACTTTATGTATCAGATGTGAGGCAGAATGCATTCTTTTGTATATAGATATCTAGCTGTACCAGTATCATTTACTAAAAGACTATTTCCCTTGATATGTTTTGGTAACCTTGTTAAAAAAATCATCTGACCATAGATGTACTGGCTTATTTCTGGACTTTCATTTTTTATTCCATTGATCTATTTGTCTATCCTTACAAGGAGCCTGGTGGGCTACAGTCCAAGGGGTCACACAGTGTGACTGAGCACACTCACACACATCATACCCTTTTGTTTACTGTAGCTTTGTAGTAAGTTTTAAAATTGTTCTCCAACTCTGTTCTTGTTCAAGATTATTTTGGCTATTCTGTGTCCCTTGCATTTCTAACTGAATTTTTGGATCAGTTTGTCAATTTCTGAGAAAAAGAGAGTTGTGATTTTGATAAGGATCATGTTGAATCTGTAAATCAGTTTGGGCAGCACCACCATATTAACAATATTAAATATTCCAACCACGAACATGGGCTTTCTTAGCACTTATTTAGGTTTTTAATTTCTGCCTACAATATTTTGTACTTTTCAGTTACAAGTTTTGCACTTTTTTTGTTAAAATTTTCCCAAATGTATTAATTTTTTATTTTATTGTAAATTGAATTGTTAATTTCATTTCCTGGCCTTGCACTTTAAAAATCTGCATTTTTAGCAAGCCCTCCAGATGATTCTTATGTATTTGACAGTTTGTGAACTGCTATTCTGTTTAAGAAACTCAGCCCAAATAATGTTTCATCCAACACTGCCACATTCTGTCTCCTAAAGCTGCTAGCTCTTCTATAAGAAGTGACATAAAGCAGCATTGTTTAGGGGAAACAGAGGCAGGTCCAAAGATACTACTTAACTAAGTGAATTAAATGTTTTATATAAGAGGAAGTAACTAAATAATACAGAATTTTCTGCTTTAATTTCTATGCTATGAAAAACTAGTATTAAATATCCATTTAATTTAGAAGGAAACTACAATGTTGACTTGCCTGAGTTATGTGGATAAGTGAACCACTTGAAATAATTATATTGATAATTATCAATTCTCCATTTCATGTATTTTCCATTCTTTTTTCAATAATAGCAACAATTGCAGCAGTTATACCTGATAATGAGTATGTTTACTGCATGCTGTTCTGTGTTCTGATTATAGCATGCTTGTGTGCTAAGTCACTCAGTTGTATCTGACTCTGTGACCCTATGAAAGGCAGCCCACCAGGCTGCTCTGTCCATGGGATTCTCCAGGCAAGAATCCTGGAGTGGATTACCACGCCCTCCTCCAGGGAATCTTCCCAACCCAGGGCCTGAACCCACATCTCTTAAGTCACCTGCACTGTCAGGTGGGTTCTTTACCACTAGTGCCACCTGGGAAGCCCTCTGGTTCTGGATATGACACTAATCACCTCTATGACTTTCAGTAAATCCCTTAACTTTTCTAACTTGCAATTTCCTCAAGTGAAAAATGAAGAAATTGTAGGAATTTCTCTAGTATCCCACTCTTTGGGCAGCTACACTAGATAACTCTGAATTTCTCTCATGTCTGAACATACCATTTAATTTTATGAACAGTGTATTACAGTCAGTCATTTATGAATAATATAAAGTATGATTCAGAATGAAGGTTCTGTGGTCTGACATTTTTATAGATACATACAGCTGCAGATAAAATTCAACACAACATTTATAATGATAATATATTCTCTCCACTTGCAATGTGCTTTTAGCAAACAGCAGTTAATGGCACCCTACTCCAGTACTCTTGCCTGGAAAATCCCATGGACAGAGGAGCCTGGTAGGCTGCAGTCCATGGGGTCGCTAAGAGTCAGACACGACTGAGCGACTTCACTTTCACTTTTCACTTCCATGCATTGGAGAAGAAAATGGCAGCCCACTCCAGTATTCTTGCCTAGAGAACCCCAGCGATGACGGAGCCTGGTGGATTGCCATCTATGGGGTCGCACAGAGTCGGACACGACTGAAGCGACTTAGCAGCAGCAGCAGTTAATGAAACAAATTAAACAAAATGCAGTTCAAAGAACTTATACTGAGAGTCATTTGAAGTTATTTTAAAATACTTATTTATACATGCCTTCCCCAAATTAACCCTTTCCAGTATATTTAATGTTTGTTTTTATTTCCCCGAATTCACTCTAATAATTTAATAAGAATCAATGTGTAAATTACTGTATTAATATGAAGAACTAACAGGATGCTCTCCAAAGATGAAGTGAATGTTTTGATAAGAAGCCTTCAAACAGGAAGCATTTAATCATACTTGTCTTTCCTGCCTGTTAATTCAGGTTAGCTTTCTTACCTAGGCCAACTTAGTAACAGTTTACTATATAGTAAGCATCTCAAGATTTTTGCTAACAATTCTTGCCTTTGACAAAATCTATTTTCAGAAAACTATAAAAATTATTTCCTTTGATATCATTAATCATTGAAGAGATTGTATTGCTTGCTTTTCTCAGTGTACCTATGGGATGGATAATACACCCATGATACACATTAGTTATCTGATAAATGAAGTCAGTTATCTGAATATATAAATAATAATAACAATAATAAGACATCTCTCTCTATGGTATCACTGGCCTAAGAGTACTCAGGAAGTACTTAGTATTCAGCACTTTGATGCCTCATGTTTTATTTCAGGTTTCCTAGAAACAGAGTGTGATCCAGGGATTCTTATTCAGGTGATTTATTGAGGGAGTGCTCTCAGAAGTTACCGGTAAGAGACCAAGGAAAGGGGCAGAGTGCCCCAAAAGGAAGCTAAGCATCTGGAAATGTAGCTAAAATCTAGCTTCAGCCTGAGCACAGGAACAGCGCTGGAGTGTGAAGAGCGCCGCAGGGTTGTGCATGTGTGCACCCATTTGATGGGTGAGTGGTGGGCTGTAACCTCCTAGGTATCTCCTGGTACATGGACTCCATAGCTCAGGGAAGTTTCAGGAGAAAGGCACCTGTGAACCATTAGTAGAAGTAATTATAGCATCTAGAACTGTGCCTGGCATATAATAGATATGTGCTTAATAATGATTTTTAATGGAATAGAATTTTAAAATCCTTTTGAATAGAAAATTTTGTTTAAAATAGTTCAAGTATTCAAGAGCCCTTAGAAAAAAATGAATGAAGAATGAATTTCTGTAATACCAATGAAAGTTAAATGAATTTGGATTCAATTTCCACCTCCATTATCCATATTCATTCCTAAAAGGCACTTTAAAATTACTAACATGTTGAGAACAGCAAGATAAAAAAAAGTTTCTTTTCCAAACCATCTTATAAAACATCTTCCTTGTACTGAACATGAGTTATTTTAAGAACTTAGCACAGGAAAACAACATTCCCAATGCATTAGTCATTTTACAGCTCGGTTATAAGAAAGAAAGAAAAAAAAAAAACACCAATATTATGGATCTTACTGGCAAAGCTCGACAGGTAGAAAATATGAAAGTGTGCAAAACCAATCAGACCGTGTCTACAGAATTTCTCATCTCAAGTGTAGTTACCAAATTCTCAGGCTGTTATCCATACACAGGCTGTAATCCATGTATATGAGCTTGTGAGTAGTGCAAAATAAATTCTAAATTAGATTTTCTTATAGTACCAAACATGGCAGTCTTTAAAACTAAGATAAAGAAAGTGTTATGAATCATGAAAATACAATACTTAAATTCTATTTATTCAAAAGTCTTCACTGAACTGAGCATGTTCTTTTAACTAATTCAATTACATATTTGAATATGTATTATATTTTAATTATTGCAGCAGTGAAATGAAACATTGGCTCAGGACACAATTCATAAAAACAATTAATTGGCTTGAGGTTAATCATTTAAGTTTGGTTTTTAATGAAGACCTAATTTGTAGAAAAGTCGTGCCGTATTTTTTGGAGGTTCATCTCTGTAACTCTGATCTATTTATTGCACAAATCAACTTAGAATTGTACTAGTTTATTTCATCTGCTTATCTAGGGACATATTAAACAGGAGAGAAAGGTTTGGATTTTCCCATAATTGAAATAAAGGTACAGTGAACTGATGTTTTGCTGAAAGTTTTAATTTTTGTTTCAGTTTCAAAGGATTTGTTAACAAAAGAAACCACTTGTGATACATAAGTAAACAATTTTGATATTTAATAGAGAATTATCTAACTTACTTTCAATATACAATCATTAAAAGAAAAGAGAAACAGAAACAGTAGAGGAAATTAATAGCACATACATCACAGAATTGGGCCAACTAACAATGAGATCCAAACAGTGCTGGGAAGTCCCATGTAACAGCAATCTGAAGTCTCAGCTGTGAAAGGGTCTCAGGCAGTGCATCCACCCACAGTGAGGTTTCAAATTGCAATTTGGGGGCTCCCACTTATAATCCCAGGCTGGTTTCATGTTAATCTTTTTACAATGCTATTGGTTTTATCTCCTGAGTGGTGAGATTTTCCAGACCCCAGGGGCTGGACAAATCTCTAGGGGCTCAAGAAAATTCCAAGATTCACTTCCTATAGTGCTGTTCAGCTTACTGGTAATAATTGGTGCACTCATGAGCAGGCATGTAGTCAGGGCTCCAGGCAGGTCAAAACCAAGGTCAGAGGCCTGCTCTGCTTTTTGGTCTTTGGAGCCTGAACACGACTTCCTCTCTTTTAATTTTCCTAACACTTGATTTCTGCTATGTTTTGTCTAATCAACAAAACAATGTAGATTTACTCTGTGTGTATATATGGAATAGTAAAAGAGAGTTAAGAATAACTACAAATATAGGCCACATAACAATTACATATTGCAAACCAGCTGTAATTTCTGGCTGGATATTCAGACCATATTTACATTACACAGAAAGATAGACATCAAGATTTATTGGATAAACACGACAAATGTTGCTGTCGGGATGCAGCATCAGGTTATTTTTATCACCTCAACATGGCTTAAAAATACAGAAACTATTATCTCAGTCTGAAGTCAGAAGTAGGGCAAGCTCACGTTACTTCAGGTGCATTAAAGCTTCAAGTCCTTATAATTCTCTCTGCTAATCCTAGCTGGTTGGCTTTTGCACAGAAGGTTGCTCCCTCATGGCCAGAAGATGCTGCAGCACCTCCTAACAGTGAAACCTAACACAAGGCATAAACCTGCTTGTCCAGTCAAACCACGGGCGCGTGTTCACCCTTTCCATAAACAGTCAGATTCTTTGCAAAGCCCGCATTCTTGCTTGGTAATGGAAAAATTGAATGTTTTTCCATTCAATAATCTAGTCTAATCTGGGATTTTCTGTCTAATTCTATTGTGATAGCAGTCACGAGTAGTTAATGAAATCCAAGTAATCAGTATTAGCACGTTGTCCATTACTAGTATGTGCTGATGGGAAGGAAGGGAAGGCAGAAAAGAGAAGCTGCTTGTAAGTGATGGTGACTGATGGTTTCCTGGTGGACAAACCTGGACAACGCTGTCTTCTGCTGGGATCACCAGCTGCTTGGCATGTGGGGAGAATCTGATTTTTTAGTAATTATTGATGTGATGGTTTCAACAGAGCTGGTGGACATATTTTTCTAGTCACTCCCCCTGCCCTTTTAGCCGAATCTCAGCTGTGTTTCCCTTTGGAGCCCATAAATCCTGCACACTCCCTTAAGTGTGTGTCCCACTCTTCCAGTCTGGCTCATAACTTCTGCCCATTGGCTAATCTGAGACATCTCTCTCCTTTGGAAGTGGAGAAACTTGTGGGGTCTTATTCGCTGTCCTTTGAGAGCTTGGGGAAAGAAGAGAGTGTGGGTGATTCTGTTTACCCCTATGATCCTGCCATGTCCCGTTGGCTCAAGATATGGCAAGGGGCCTCTTGCCTTTAGAAATGTCCTGATTATGAGAAGCAGATATCATTCATATGGTCCAGCACACATGCAAATTTCAAAAGTTTTATGCTCAGGCCGCTATCCATCTTGACTGATCCACTTGGATGTAGGAAGTGTTCAGGCACCAAATTCTGATTTCCCCAAATTCTGCCTCCATTAGTGTATTTTCCTCTCCACGATCTCCTGTTTACACCTCCTGTGGCATGATTGTGGGTGGGATAGGAACAGATCAAGCATTTTATAGCAAAATCTCCATTAAAACTGGCCATGAGGCATATGGCTGGGGGATGATCTTAACAGAGGAAAAAGCCTGGAAGCAGCAGGCAGGGCTTCAGGCATCTGAAGTTTTAATTGGAGCTGAAGGATCCACTTCCTAGATCATTTACTCACAGGGCTGCTGGCTGGAGGCCCCAGGTCTTTGCCACACAGGCCCCATACTGGGCTTCCCAAGTGTCCTTGTAACAGAGCAGCTGACTTTGTCTACAGCAATTGGAATGTTCTGAAGAGGAGCATATCAGAAACCACAATGTCTTTTATGACCTCATTTTAGATGAAAGACACTCACAGTCACTATATTCTAGTCATTACAAGTAAGATCAAATCCTGGATCTGTGAAAGGGGAGGGGAATTCAGCTCCACTTTTTTTAAAGTGAGGGTCAAAGAAAAAGAGGACACTTTAAACCACCACAACATTTTTATTCTTTTCACTAAGGCACAGAAAAGAAATTTAAGTTGACTAACCTTACATGGTAAAGGTTGTGACTTGAATGTGTGTGTGTGTGCATGTGTGTGTGTGTGTTGGGGTCAGATGGGTTACTTTGCTACCACCAAGCAGTTCTCAGTCAGTCACTCAGTCACACCTGACTCTTTGTGACCCCATGGACTGCAGCACACCACGCTTCCCTGTTCATCACCAACTCCCAGAGCTTGCTCAAACTAATGTCCATTGAGTCAGTGATGCCATTCAACCATCTCATCCTCTGTTGTCCCCTTCTCATGCCTTCAATCTTCCCCAGCATCAGGGGCTTTTCCAATGAGTCAGTTCTTCACATCAGGTGGCCAAAGTATTGGAGCTTCAACTTCAGCATCAGTCCTTCCAATGAATATACAGGACTGATTCCCTTTAGGATTGACTAGTTTGATCTCCTTGCAGTACAAGGGACTCCCAAGAGTCTTCTCCAACACCACAGTTCAAAACCATCAATTCTTTGGTGCTCAGCTTTCTTCATGGTCCAACTCTCACATCCATACATGACTTACTGGAAAAACCATAGCTTTGACTAGATGGACTTTTACCGGTAATGTCTCTGCTTTTTAATATGCTGTCTAGATTTGTCATAACTTTTTTTCCAAGGAGCAAGCATCTTTTAATTTTATGGCTGCAGTCAACATTTACAGTGATTTCGGAGCCCCAAATAATAAAGTCTCTCACTGTTTCCACTGTTTCCCCATCTATTTGTCATGAAGTGATGGGACCAGATGCCATGATCTTAGTTTTCTGAATGTTGAGTTTTAAGCCAACTTTTTCACTCTGGTCTTTCACTTTCATCTTGGTTCTTTAGTTCTACTTTGCTTTCTTTCATAAGGGTGGTGTCTTCTGCATATCTGAGGTTATTGATATTTCTCCCGGCAATCTTAATTCCAGTTTGTGCTTCATCCAGCCCAGTGTTTCTCATGATGTATGCTGTGTATAAGTTAAATAAGCAGGGTGACAATTTTCAGCTTTGATGTACTCCTTTCCCAACCTAATGGAAGCAGAAGATATTAAGAAGAGGTGGCAAGGATACACAGAAGAACTATACAAAAAATATCTTAATGACCCAAATAACCACGATGGTGTGATCACTAACCTAGAGTCAGACATCCTGGAGTGTGACGTCAAGTGGGCCTTAGGAAGCATCACTATGAATAAAGCTAGGGGAGGTAACGGAAGGATTCTAGTTGAGCAATTGCTAATCCTAAAAGGTGATGCTATGAAAGTGCTGCACTCAATATGCCAGCAAATTTGGAAAACTCAGCAGTGGCCACAGGACTGAAAGAGCTCTGTTTTCATTCCAATCCCAAAGAAAGGCAATGCCAAAAAGTCTTCAAACTACCACACAGTTGCACTCATCTCACAAGCTAGCTAAGTAATGCTCAAAATCCTCCAAGTGAGGTCTCAATAGTACGTGAACTGAGAACTTCCAGATGTTCAAGCTGGATTTAGAAAAGGCAGAGGAACCAGATTAAATTGCCAACATCACTGGATCATAGAAAAAGCAAGAGAATCCAATGGGTGTTCTACAGTTCAACTCAATTCTGATACTATCTACCCATGTTAGCATCAGGATAGAGGGCTCATTCCCACAAGACTGCCCTTCACTTCAGATGTCAATAATAAGTCAAGGTTGTCACCTAGATTTCTGACAAAACTGCTGTACATTGGAGGTTCCCATGATCCCTTCTTTGGATTTGGTTAATTTGCTTGAATAGCTCAAAAGACTCAGGAAACCTGTCTGCTCACTACATTGTTGGTTTATTACAAACAATATTAAGGGATATTAACCAATAGCCAGATAAAGAGATACATAAGGCAAAGTCCTGAGTTCTGACAGATGAGTTATTGTTTCTGTGGAGTCTGAAAACCTGCACAGTGGCACATGGAAACTTTCTGGTTCTACCTGGAAACTCTTTAAATCTCATCCTTTTGGGGGTTTTATGGAGGCTTTATTACATAGTTGTGACTGATTAACTAATTGGCCATTGGTGGCTGATTCATCCTCCAACCCCTCTTCCCTCTCTGGAGGTGGGGGGTTGGGACTAGAAGATCCAACCTGCTAATCACAAGGTTGGTTCTCCTGAAAACCAGTCCCCATCCTTAGGTGGGGTTCAAAAGTCACTGCATTAATACAACAAAAAGACATCTTTGTTTCTCTCATCATTTAGGAATGCCAATGGTTTCAGGAGCTCTGTGCCAGAAATGGGGATGAAGACCAAAGATATTATAAATCACAGTATCCCACATAGTTAGCAGGCAAAGAAGCTGAGACACAAGCCCAGATAATGACTCTGGTACCCATGAAACCGGCCTTTCAGTGAGAAAAGATTGATTTCTTGAGACTATGTCATATGTCTTGACATAGAAGATTCATACTGTCAATAATACAACTGTCTGAGATTTAAAACTCTGAATTATCTTGGCCAACTCAAGAGTTGCAATTGGGCTTGGAAAGATCTCTCTAAGAAGACTGGAGGGATATAATAAGATCATTCCCAAGCTCTCATCTAGGGGTGGAAAAGTAAAATGGGGAAGTGAAATTGTTTTTAGATTAAAGGAAGCATAGGCAAACATAACATATGGAGATAAGTGGGGGAAAGATATACTATTTTATTTTAAAAAAATAGATTATTAGTGACTAAAAATGGAAGGTGGTTATTAATCAGATAGAAAAGCCTTAAAAGCCTATCAGATTTCATATGTTAGCATGGAGGAATTTGAGTAAACCAGAAAAATAAAGAAAAAGATATCATAGCAGAATAAACCAAATACATTGATAACAAAAGTTTAAAAATAAGAGACTGACATATAGCAAACAAAAAAGAAATGAATATTGAACTAGGAAGAAGGAAAAGTTATGAACACCATCTAAGAAAAGAAGGGACATTATTTAACAATAAAAGGTCATAAATTTATATGAACAAACAGTATGGCAGCTAAATACATTAAGCAAAAATTCATAGGAATATAAGACAAATGATAAAAATATACTTATGCAAGAAATTTAATATATTCTAAAAGATCAATACAGTGAACTTAAAAATAACCAAATACATGGTGTAGAGGTTCAGAATGAACTTCCCTTAAAACGTGTACTTTTGGATGAGGATTATTTTGAGCTAAAAGGAATCAAGATCCTGAGGGTTTAAGAGAAACTGCTGCTCTTCCTTTAACTACCTAGATGAATTTAAGCTGGGACTCCTTCCCAGGAAAGAGTTATTACTACAGATATACTCTATCTAAGTGGGCTCATCTATATAGCAGGGCATTTTAATTAACATCTGTTCTTTCTCTTATCATCCTGTGAAAGACCCTTCTGTCCTCAGAAGCCCCAAGCCCCTATCCCATTCCTTAGCTCAGGATAGCATATAGAACTCATTTTACACTTCTGTTTCTGATCCTCTGATATATGTGAGGTTCTCTGACCCTCTCATGTATGGGTAGTTCCCATATGTATTAAATCAAATGTATATTCTACTGTTAATCTATATCATATCAATTTAATTCTTAGATCATCCAGAAGAACTTAGAGGGGAGAGGAAAATTTTCTTTCCCTCCAACAGTAGGAGCTAAGTAATACCAGCTGCTGTTCAGTCACTGTCATGTCTGACTCTTTGCCACACCATGAACTGCAGCACTCTAGGCTTCTCTGTCCTTCACTGTCTCCCGAAGTTTGCTCAAACTTGTGTCCATTGAGTCATGATGCCACCCAACCATCTCATCCTCTGTCACCCCCTTCTCCTCCTGTCCTCAATCTTTCCCAGCGTCAGGGTCTTTTCCAATGAGTTGACTTCACATCAGGTGGCCAAAGTATTGGAGCTTCAGCATCAGTCCTTCCAATGAACATTCAGGGTTGATTTCCTTTAAGATTGACTGGTTTGATCTCCTTGCTGTCTAAGGGACTCTCAAGCATTTCTCCAACACAACAGTTTGAAAGCATCAATTCTTCACTACTCAGTCTTCTTTATGGTCCAACTCTCACATCCATACATGACTACTGGAAAAACCATAGCTTTGACTATGTGGACATTTGTCAACAAAGTGATGCCTTTGCTTTTTTTTTTTTTTTTCCCTCTCTCTCTTTTTTTAACATCTGTTAAAAATTGTCATTATTTGTATCAACATGTCTATTATTGTTACAAGGATACAATATGAGCTGTATTTTCCTCCAGGTAAAATTTCAGAACAAAGGCACTAACAGATTCTGAAATACAATTTTGTTTTCATAGGTATATATAGATGTATATGGACACACATACACATATATGTACATAAAATATATGTGAAAAGCTTAGTATATATGTCATTTAGATTATATGTTAAGTAATCCTTAATAAACAGAAATGAGTTAAATAACTTAATATCCCCACCCTAGTACTGTAAGATAATCCTTCTGTTTTACTATGACTTTTCTCAAAAATGAATATGGAAATATTTTTTCTACACATACTACTTAATTTCTACCTTAATTATACCATTGCCTTTACTTTTGATGTCTTTGCTTTTTAACATGTTGTCTAGGTTGTCATAGCTTTTCTTCCAAGGAGCAAGCATCTTAATTTTGTGGCTGCAGTCACCATACGCACTGAATTTGGAGCCCAAGAAATTAAAATCTGTCACTATTTCCATTATTTCCCCCATTTATTTGCCATGAAGTGATGGGACCAGATGTCATGATCTTCGTTTTTGAATGCTGAGTTTTGAGCCAGCTTTTTCACTCTCCTTCTCCTCCATCAGGAGGCTTTTCAGTTCCTCTTTTCTGTCTGCTCCTAAAGTGGTATCATCTCCATATGTGAGGTTGTTGATATTTATCCTGGCATTGATACCAACATGTGATTCATTCAGCCTTGCATTTGCATGATGTACTCTGCATAAGTTAAATAAGCAAGTGACAATATACAGCCTTGATGAACTCCTTTCCCGAGTTGGAATCAGTCTGTTGTTCCATGTCCAGTTCTAACTGTTGCTTCTTGAACTGCATATAGGCGTCTCAGAAGACAGGTAAGGTGGTCAGATATTCCTGTCTCTTTAAAAATTTAGTACACTAGTAGCCTATGAATAATGAAAATATGCTGGTATCAAATTAAAATGCACAACATAAAAGTTGTGAGTTTAAGTTTTATTAAGGATCCTACTGAGGACTATAACCTGGGAGACAATGACTCACTTAGTCCCAAAGAAATTGCTCCAAAGAGACAGGGAGTAAGCAAGTTCATATATGATTCGTGGCTAGGGAACCCATGCAGTCAAGCATACATCTTGGTGAAAGATTATTGCTAATCACAAAGAACAGATATGTGGAGTTAATGATTTTAGTGTTGTCCTATGTATGGGAAGATGCAAGAATCTAGATTCATTATCATTCTTCCTCAAATATACATCAAACTATCTAAGAGGATTACTTAGAGAAATCACAGAGCACAGAGTGTCTTGTCTTATATTTCATCCTGAACTCCTCTCAGAGTGCACTGTTGGTGGGCAACTGCAGTGGATTATATCTTACCCCTAATACAGTCAAGGGGTAAGGAACATCCTTTTCCTCTTCTTTCTTCACTGTGGATCAAGAGAATTTTGAGCTGTTTACTTCAGATTCACAATCATTTCCACACATGATCTTAGGCTTTATGTCAGAGAAACGTACAGATCCTGATATAAATACATTTACCCACAAACTGCTCATATTCTAAAGGAGAGTTGCTCAATATTTCAACTCAGGGATTGTTTGCTAATTGCTATAATGTACATGGATCAATCTAAATTCTTAATGGAAGCATTGACAGACCAAACTTGGGTCAGGTCCACTTGCCACCACAAAGCAAGGCCAATCTACTGACACCAGATTGTAGTGAAGAAAAATATAGTGTTTATTTGCAGGGTACCAAGCAAGGAAAGAGAGTCCCTTGGACTGCAAGGAGATCCAAAGGAAATCAGTCCATCCTAAAGGAAATCAGTCCTGAATATTCAGTGGAAGGACTGATGCTGAAGCTAAAACTCCAGTACTTTGGCCACCTGATGCAAAGAACTGACTCATTTGAAATGACCCTGATGCTGGAAAGATTGAAGGCAGGAGGAGAAGGGAATGACAGAGGATGAGATGGTTGGCATCACCGACTCAATGGACATGAGTTTGAGCAAACTCCGGGAGTTGGTGATGGACAGGGAAGCCTGGTGTGCTGCAGTCCATGGGGTCACAAAGAGCTGGACACAATTGAGCAACTGAACTGAACTGAACTGAAGCAACGAAAAAGGCCTCCTAGGTGGCACAGTGGTAAAGAATTCTGCAATGCTAGAGACGAGACGCAGGTTCAGTCCCTGGGTTGAGAAGATCCCCTGGAGAAGGAAATGGCAACCCACTCCAGTATTCTAGCCTAGAAAATTCCATGGACAGAGGAGCCTGGTGGGCTACAGTCCATAGGGCTGCAAAGGGTCATACATGACTGAGCACACAGGCAGGGTGGTTCATGGAGCACACACACATGTACCACATGGCAGTTCATGGACTTTCTTCTGATTGGTTGGTGGTGAGGTAACAAGGTGATGTTCAGGAATCTTAATAATCAGCTTTCTGATGCCAAACGGTCTGGGGTCTATGTGCTGTGGTCAGCAGGAAGCCACCATCCTCCACCTTGGTGGGAAGGGAGGGGGCTTAGTTTCTGCAGAACAATTCAAAGATAAGGCATGTTATGTCTGTCTCCTGAGGAGGAACTGGAACTCTGTTTTGCAGTCAAATTGTTGCTTAAGCTGTTGTTTAAGCTCTCACTACTTTTCTTGCTTACCTGCTTTTCTTTTGTTTGTGTGTTTCTTCACTGCTTGAGACTGTTGTTTGACTCAAATAAAGCTTAGAGGAACTTGTTGTTATTGCTTTCAACAAACAAGAAATGGAGGACAAAAAGGGACTTTTGTAGGGGGGCCCTGCAGGGTCCTGCTCAATTTCAAACCCCTCTTTTCTTTGATTCTCCTCAATCCCAAGGGGAACAGGGGCACAGCAATAAAGTGAATACAGTTTTGGACAGAGGTTAATCATAAACTCAGCAGAGGAGCTCAGGTTTAGGGGGACTTGGTTCCAGAAGCATTAAGCAGAATTCTACATTGTCAACTAACTTATTTTCCATTTCAAAGCTATTTGACATGTTTTCATTTCCCTTTTGGAAGGAAACAACTAAATACCTGTTATCAATCCATCATTTACTTGTATAACATAAAAATTTTAAATCTGCAGTGTAAAATAGTAAATAACCTTCCCCACAACACAGAGGTACCCTGAGAGGTTTAGTATTTTTAGAGGGGAAAAATACTAACACATGGATGTGGTAAAAGATGAAATTTGTAAATATTTGTGAAAATATAAGAATAACAACAAACTCTACTTTGTTTTCCTCTTATGAAAAGATCCGCAATGATTCAGTAAATTTTATTCCCAATTAAATGTTCTATCACCCTCTGGCATGCCATACAGATTATGAATTCATATTTCAATATTTTTCAAGTTCAATTTAATTGATATAATTGTATCTATGGAATGACTACTCTATGGTCTGCTTTAATAAAGATGTGTGAGATAATTCAGTAAAATCACTTTTATTTATCAAGCATTTTGCAGAAAGCCTGGGACTATGTAAGAAGTACTAAATTACATAGTTGTAATTTAATGATTAAGTTTTATTTAATATCAGATAAAGAGTGAAGCACAAGTTAGATTATGGACAGAGAATTTAGCCCATGCACCCGTCTGTCTCCCAGTTTGTGTTGGGAATGGAGGTGTGTTACCAAACCAGATCTGTGTGCTCGATTCTCGGCAAGCCAAAGGCTGGGACACAGAGGTTTGTAACTGAGCTTATCCACGAGGCAGCCACGTGAAGAGAGAGGAGAACTAGTCTCAGATCCATCTCCTTGAAGGCAAGGGGTTGGGGATATTTATGGAGGAAGTAGGGCAAAGGGTATGATTTTTGGAAGAAGGAGGAAAGGTGAGGTAACTGATGTTCTGAGCCCGTGCATTTGGGTTACATGTCTCTGTGTATTTAAAATGTAGCCACTCGGCATGTGAGAGTAATTTCCCGTCGTCTGAGGTCAATGAGCCACCATCAGACACCTGCCCAGGGACTGTTTTAGGGTTGATGACCCCAACTAGCTGCCTAGCACTGGGCCAGATCCAAGTTTCTATAAGCAAGTGGGCTGTGTGAAGCTGGAAAGGAATGCAATCAAAGAGAAAAAAAGAAGGAAAAGAACTAAAGCGAGCTTAATTAATGAAGGCAGTCTATAAGCAAAGGGGTTTTAACAAGCTGCTCCTTAGATTATCTCTTGTTCTATAAGACAAGCTCAAGAATTTCCGTTAGTTTATCACTTTCTGTTCACTCTATGTGGCATGGCTTCAGGCATAGGGTAGCAAAATTGGCCACCTCAAGCATCTTTCTGTGAGGTAGATTGTTTTGAGATAAAAGCAATCAAGGCCTCAAGAGTCAGGGCATCTTTCTTTTGACCTCCCCATTCTGGCTCAGACGCTAAAGAATGTGCCTGCAATGCAGGAGACCCGGGCTGGGAAGATTCCCTAGAGAAGGAAATGGCAACCCACTCCCGTTTTATTGCCTGGAGAATTCCATGGACAGAGGAGCCTGGTGGGCTACAGTCCATGGGGTCACAAGGAGTCAGACAGGACTGAATGACTAATACTTTCACTCTTTTCACAGACTGAATAATTTGATGAAGGGCCTGTTCTTTATCTTGTTTCTTCAAACAAACATTTTGTTTACCAAATATTTGCTCTTTCATCTCCACTTGAATTCTCTTCCCTTTGAAGCCCCAAACCCCTATTCACAACAACCTCCTTTGTCTTTGGCTGAAGACGGCACTTAAGGTGACGGCTCCTGCCAAGTTGGCAAGTTAGCTCGGTTTTCGTGGGTCTCTCTCCTGTATACATGTCACTAAACTTTTGTTTGATTTTCTCCTGTTAATCTGTCTCATGTCAATTTAATTCTCAGACCACTCAGAAGGACCTAGAAGGGTAGCTGCTGCTGTTGCTGCTAAGTCGCTTCAGTCATGTCTGACTCTGTGCAACCACATAGACGGCAGCCCACCAGGCTCCCCCGTCCCTGGGATTCTCCAGGCAAGAACACTGGAGTGGGTTGCCATTTCCTTCTCCAATGCATGAAAGGGAAAAGTGAAAGTGAAGTCGCTCAGTCGTGTCCGACTCTTAGCGACCCCATGGACTGCAGCCTACCAGGCTCCTCCGTTCATGGGATTTTTCAGGCAAGAGTACTGGAGTGGGGTGCCATTGCCTTCTCCATAGAAGGGTAGAGGAAAGGCTTTTCCTACCTAACAGTAACAACGCCATAAACTTTTCTGTCAAGTTTTCATTAGTTTATATTCTATTAATGCCCTTTCCTCTCATTTTTTTCTTTGTGTTGCCCAAGTTCTGACAACTCTGCTGCCAAATGGCTAAGCAGAAAAAAAATAAAGTTCAAGTTAAGAACTTTTCTGTGTTTTAAGATCTCTGGTGAAAGAGGGGGAAAGGTTGTCTATTTGCTAACATATGGGATTTCTAAAATTTTACCCTTGTATGCCTGCTGCCTCATTAGAGGAAGCTAGTATTTATCAATATACTACTCAGCCAAACTAACCTCCCTAGGCTACAAAAAGGTTACAATCAAACATGATTATCCATTGCCAAGCTACTTTTCAGCTACCTGCTCGTAAAATCAAGGAGAATTTTTATTGAACCCAGAGATTACCCTTTCAGGGGAAAATGTTACCTGAAACCATCTTATAAGAGTGAGTCAGACTGCTTTGTTTATCTCCAAGGTCTCAATCAACTAACAAACATTTGCCCAACTTCTATTCAGAATATTTGCACCAAGAGTTCTGACAAATCCAAGCATAGTTAACACATGACTAGTCTGTCCCCTTGGACTTCTAGGTGTGTCTCTTCCCAAACCTACCAAATCCTCAAATAACTTTAGGAACCTTCTCCAGAGCTGAACATCAACATCAACTTTGTCTCCAGAATGAGGAATACTACTGTGGTAAAAATCCATTGATGACTTGTAACAGAGAGTTTGAATTGCTCATCTATTGAAGTATTCCCCAAGAATCAGTCACACTTGTCCACCAGAGCCAAGACGAGCTCATTCATTGTTTTTTGTTTTGTTTGTTTGCTTTTTATATTTGGCCACATCTTGTGGCTTGTGCCCTGCCAGGATCAAACTTTCACCCTTGGCAATGAAAACACGAGTCTTAACCACTGGACTGCCAGGGAATTCCTGAAATCATTCATGTTAAGCCTACTTCCTTTATGGCTTGTAAGGGTAGCTCATACTATTCTGGTTTTACAAACTGAGACCCAAGTGAGTGACTTCCTCTTCACTGCCAAACCCCACTAGATCAACAAGTCAAACCCAAATGTGAGGCTTTCCCTACATTGAAAAACAGTAATAAAAGAAATGGTGTCCTGATTCTATTAAAATAATCTGAGTTGTGTGGTGCCTGCTTGAGGGTGAATAGTGTAGCTTTCCAATAAATAGATACACACAATCAAGCTTTTAGACTAACACAATCAAGCTTTTTAGACTAGTAATCAGAGCATACAAAATAAAATCATGAAACAGACTGGCAATAAGTTAAAAGTGTAACAAAAGCAAATTTTGGCTAAGACACATACTTGTAACTGGAGTCTAAATTGTTATACATACCTGGAAAACAAGTTGACATTATCTTGACATTATAAATAACCTATGACTCAGAAATTTCACTGTTAGGTATATACCTTAAAGACACTGTTGAACTTGAGAATCTAAAGACATGTACAAACATGATTATATCATTGCTTTTAATAATAAATACTGGAGACAGCTTAAATACGCAACAGTAGTGGAAAAGATTTAGAAGGGGAATGGAATGGTGATACAATGAAGAGTTTACAGCTGTTAAGATAAAGGAGCTACAATTAAACCTATCAAAAAATATACATTTCAAATATAAGATGTTGAAAGAATCATCAAAACAATAATACACTATTCTGTACCATTTTTATACATTCTGAAAACATGCAATATTGAATACATATTATTTAGGGAAGTTTTCATATAAAGCAACACATTTTTAAAAAGCCAGGGGATGCTCAGTACAAAACTCACAATAGTGGTTACCTCTGAGGTCAGAAGAGGGCAGATGCAGTATAGCAGAAAAAAACCCAGGCTATCGAGGCAGACTGCTTCCTCTTTAGCCATGGTATGGTTTCTTTCTTCATACTTTTCATGTGCTATATGTTAATTGCTTGCTCTCCTGTGTTCATGGAATAGTCCTCAATCATATTTTTAAATAAAGTGTTAACTAGAAGATAGATGGGGTAAGGAACTATTGCTTTTAATCAGAAGCTATTACATACTATTTAAAAAAGCATACATATTTTATATTCACATGAACAAATAAAACTTTCAGAATTTTCCTCCAAAATAGTGTGTATGTGTCAGAAGGTTGGGGGATATTAGGGCAACTTTGTAGGCCCTGAAATAAAATTATCTCCATGATATATTTTGTCCCATTTGTACATAAATCTTTTAAAGTATATGTGTGTGTATATATATTTCTTAGAGTATGAAAAGAACATTTCTAGGATCCATGAGAAAGAAAATTTGTAAGAATCTACAGCAATTGTCTCCTCTGACAGGCAGATTCCCTTTTCATTTTATTGTATAATTTCTTGTATTTTCGTTTAACTTTACTGTTTAATTAACTAATTTAATTACTCAATGCTATATGAGCTTTGGGGCTTCCCTGTAGCTCAGACAGTAAAGAATCTGCTTGCAGTGCAGGAGACCTGGGTTCCAAACCTGAGTCGGTAAGATCCTCTGGAGAAGGGAATGGCAATCCACTTCAGTATTCTTGCCTGGAGATCTCCACGGACAGAGGAGCCACAGTCCATGCGGTCGCAAAGTGTCGGACACGACTGAGCGGCTAACATGCTTTCTGATTAAATTACTTTTTGAGTGAGGGCAGGAGGTGGGAGAAGAGGCTGAGGAAGGGAGGCCTCCTGGAGACGGCAGCAAGGGCCGCAGCGCCCCCGCCATCCGTTCTGTGAGCGCGGACCCCCTCCCGCATCTTAGTCGGGGCCCCCCTCCAGGGCCGGGCCACCACGTGGGCCGGGAGGCGGGCGGTGGGCGGAGACGAGCCCCGGCCGCCCCGCCCCGCGCACCTGGCCGGTTGCCGTGGCAGCAGGCCTCTCGCGCTCGGCGGGACCTCACAATCGGCCGGGGCCGCCAGCCCCTCCCCCGCCCCCTGCGGAGACCTGGCCGCGCGCTCGCCCTCGGCGGGTCCTGAGCCCAAGGACACACACACTCGCTTCCCCGCTGCCCCGCGCGCCTGCTAGCCTGCTCTGCCCAAAGGGACACCATTCACGACTGGCCGCCCAAGCCGGGCTGGGGGAGCCCAGGGTCGCGTCTGGGACCCGCGCCCAAACCCGCCCCCTCGAGAGGAGGCGCGTCGGGGCGATGACACCCTTGGCTCCTGATCCTCGGGGCGACTAAGAGGTGAGCTCGGCACCGTCGTCCCTGTCACCTGGACTTTCTTTTGAAATTACATCATACCCTCCCTCACTTCTAGATTTTTCTGAGACTTAAAATTGTAGGGGACAAGTAAAGAACACCCGAAATGTAAACCTTGGCTTATGGATGAGCTGAAACCCACAGATGTTTGATTAGTTCATGGCCAGCCTGTGTGGAGAGACTTGGCTAAATTCTTTACAAAGCTGATCTCATGTCTGCTTCACACAGTCCGTGAAGTGTGCAGTATTCTTATCCCCATTTCACAGATGAAGAGACCAAGGCACAAACTAGGTAGGTGACTTGTCAAGGTTTATTCAACTCCTTTGTATAAATAGTTGTTGCAAAGGAGGAGGAAACCCAAGGTGGGGGGCGGGGGCAACAGATCTGGTTTCCAATCGTACACCCTTTTCACTACCTCTCCTCTTTCTAACCAATCACTCTTGCCTCATAGTCTCCTTTGAGAAGTTCATGAGCTCTGTGGATCTCTCCCTACAAGGGAAAAATGCACCTGGACACACCCACCCTGTAGATTTCCATATGATTTCAGAATATCCAGACTCCAAACATGAACTTCAATTTGAGAATTCCATTATTTCCACTACCTTTTGAGATTATCCACAGGGATGTTTAGATAGGGGTTTGCCAAGATGTTCCAGGGCCACACATATGTACTGAGATGTGTGCGGATGTTGTGACCCTCCTGAGGATCAGAGATGCTGTACAATCTACGAGCAACCCAGGACTAAGAGGGCAGGATTTCTGTTTCCCCCAAGGGGGTCAGTCTTATCAGTTGGTAGCGAAGAGCACCACACAAGGCATTTGCACTCTCCTCAGCATCTCCAAGCTTTCGCCAAGAGATGCAAGCCATAAAACTGACCTATGGGCTGCTTAATTCATCCTTGTATTTTAATTGGACAAGGCCATATGCTGCTAGTTATTTGTAGGGGCATTGCACTCAGAGACAACCCTGAAGCTTGTCTCTATCCTCACAAATGAGGTTGCATCAATTCAGTGTAAGCAATAAGCTTTAGAGGAGCATTTTATCCTATTCTGTATGTGATGTATGTATGAGGTAAGACAACCCTGCACCTAACCAGAAAAGACTAATAATGCAACAAGCCTTAAATGCCAGCGAAAATAAATGTCACCAAGCCAAGCCTCAAAGGCCAAGAGGATGAGTTCTCAAGCAGCTTGGGACTTAATCGGAGCCTATTTATACACATGGTGCTAACAAACTGCCTCATCAATTCCTAGTCCATCACACATTGTAAACAGATGAGAAGGGAACAGAGGGGCTACAGCAAGCAGAACATTAAAGCCACATGCCACGTGATAGCTGATGTTTTCCACAGCAAAAGAGGAGGCACAAAGTATAAACAGCAGGCAGGAGAGGAGGAAGAAAGGAAGGGCCCCAGCACAAATCTGACTGTGGTGGTCACTTACTGGAACACCTTCCTCCTTGCCCTCACCTGGTCGTGGGCTGACGGCACCTGCTTTGGCCTCATCATTCCCATGCACGAGGCTCAGATCTCTGCCTGAATAAGGTTTCCCATCCCCTTGTAAGTCTAACTCAGCATGTTCAAAGCCTAGCCGTCTATACTCCCTAACCAATCTGGATCCTATCCTGAGTACTCCCTCTCAGACGCAGGTTGCTCAAACCAGAAACTTAGGTGTTTTCTTTGTTTCTTTCACTCAAGTTTTTAACCTTCAGTCATCATTTATTGAGCAAATATTTATTGACTGCCTCATAGAAGTCAGGTTCTGGGTGATGGAGAGACAATGATAATCAAAATATAAAGCTTCTATGCCATTAACACTGGCATAGTGGGAGAGACAAACAGTACATACATTGAATATATCTATATTTTAAGGTCTCTAGATGTTATATATAGAAATGTTTTACTTAATATTGTGAAGAAAATAAACCAAAAGGATGATGTAACATTGTGGCTGCAATTTGAGTGGTGAGAATGCCAGCCAACAGAAATTCTGAGCAAAGAACACTGTAGGCAGAGGGAACAAGATGTTCCAGGGGCCGGAAGTGAAGAGAAGTAGAAGTCCCTCAGTCATGTCTGATTCTTTACAACCCCACAGACTGCAGCTCACCAGGCTTCCCTGTCCTATCTCCCAGAGTTTGTTTAAACTCATGTCCATTGAGTCAGTGATGCCATCCAGTCATCTCATCCTCTGTCATCCCCTTCTCCACCTGCCTTCTATCTTTCCCAGCATCAGGGTCTTGTCCAGTGAGTCGGCTCTTCACATCAGGTGGCCAGAGTATTGGAGCTTCAACTTCAGCATCAGTTCTCCCAATGAATATTCAGAGTTGATTTTCTTTAGGATTGACTGGTTTGATCTCCTTGCTGTCCAAGGGGTTCTCAAGAGTCTTCTTCAACACCCTAGTTTGAAAGCATCAGTTCTTCAGTGCTCACCTTCTTTATGGTCCAACTCTCACATCCATACATGACTGCTGGAAAAACCATAGCTTTGAGTGTATAACCTTTGGTGGCAAAGTAATGTCTCTTCTTTATAATGTGCTGTCTAGGTTGATCATAGCTTTTCTTCCAAGGAGCAAGAGTCTTTTAATTTCATACCTAACAATTGCACTCATTTCACAGGCTTGGTAAGGTCATGCTCAAAGTCCTCCAAGCTAGGCTTCAACCACACGTGAACCAAGAAATTTCAGATGTACAAGCTGGATTTAGAAAAGGCAGAGGAACCAGAGATCAAATTGCCAATATCCAATGGATCATAGATAAAGCAAGAGAAATACAGAAAAACATCTACTTATGCTTCATTGACTACGTTAAAGCCTTTGACTGTGTGGATCACAACTGTGGAAAATTCTGAAAGAGATGGAAAACCAGACCACCTTACCTCCTTCCTGCAAAACCTGTTTGCAGGTCAAGAAGCAACAGTTAGAATAGGACATGGAATGACAGACTGGTTCAAAATGGGGAAAGGAGTACATATTGTCGCCTTGCTTATTTAACTTATATGCAGAGTATATCATACGAAATACTGGGCTGGATGAAGCACAAGCTGGAATCAAGATTGCAGGGAGAAATATCAATAACTTCAGATATGCAGATGACACCACCGTCACGGCAGAAAGTGAAGAGGAACTAAATCTCTTGATGAAGGTGAAAGAGGTGAGTGAAGAACCTGGCTTAAAACTCAACATTAAAAAAACTAAGATCATGGTATCTGGTCCCATCACTTCACGGCAAATAGATGGGGAAACAATGGAAACAGTGACGCTTTTTTTTTTTTTTTTTGAGTTCCAAAATCACAGCAGATGGTGACTGCAGCCATGAAATTAAAAGACGCTTGCTCCTCAGAAGAAAAGCTATGACACACCTAGATGGTGTATTAAAAAGCAGAGACATTACTTTGCCAACAAAGGTCCATCTAGTCAAAGCTATGGTTTTTCCAGTAGTCATGAATGGATGTGAGAGTTAGACTGTGAAGAAGGCTGAATGCCGAAGAATTGATGCTTTTGAACTGTGGTGTTGGAGAAGACTCTTGAGAATCCCTTGGACTGCAAGGAGATCCAACAAATCCATCCTAAAGGAGATCAGTCCTGGGTGTTCATTGTAAGGACTGATGCTGAAACTGAAGCTCCAATACTTTAGCTACCTGGTGTGAAGAGTCGACTCACTGGAAAAGATCCTGATGCTGGGAAAGATAGAAGGCAGGTGGAGAAAGCGACAACAGAGGACAAGTTGGTTGGATGGCATCACCGACTCAATGGACATGAGTTTGAGCAAGCTCTAGGAGATGGTGAAGGATTGGGAAGTCTGGCATGCTGCGGTCTGTGGGATCACAAAACTTTGGACACGAGCAACGGAACAACAACAACATGGTCTACTACTTGACTCAAAATGTTGTGTTTTGGAATTGAATAAACAATAAGAGGTAAATTATGTATTAGAAGGCTCATTGCAACTTAGTGGGATTATTTATGAAAATTTACAGTTGTGTCTCAATCATTTACCTGCCTCATTCCCACATAAGAGAAAATAGGAGTCATCCATCACATCTTTGGTATTTCACAGAGCTCAAGAGATTCCTGTTTATAATGAGCAGCTCACATTTCTACACAATCTTTACAGCATTTTTAAACTGCTGAAATCTGTGTGTTCTCTACATTGTGAGAGATGTACTGATAACAGAGCATTATAGAGGGAAGCTTGGCAGTTTAGTTGACCTCACCTGCTTCATGGGTAAACAGTAAGGCTATATCAAGGAGGGATGAATAAATGAAATAATAAGAAAACTGCATATCCAGTTTACTTTATGATGGGAGATTTGTTTTGAAATATTTTAACATTATGCTAGCTGAGTATTTTTGTGCTTAAGTGTAATTTCTGCTTTCATGAAATTAGTTGCAATAAATTATGGTAATAATGGTTCATAAGAAATAGCATCTCTTCTTAGGGAAGCCTTAGAATACTGTTAAGTCAAAGTCAAGATGAAAAAAATAACTCTGAATTCTATGTTTTGCTTTGATTTTTGCTGCTGTAGTTTTTGGTTTGGCCCACAAAGGCATTTGCAAGAAGCTGGTCAAATATGGCTTTAGCAGATAAGAGACTTGAGAACCTGCAGATCTACAAAGTTCTTCAGTGTGTTCGGAGCAAAGACAAGAAGCAGATAGAGAAGTTGACCAGGCTCGGATATCCTGAACTCATCAATTTCACAGACCCGGTCAATGGAAACAGTGCTCTGCACTTAGCCTCAGTTTCCAATGACATCGACATGGTCAGCTTTCTCCTGAGCCTTGGTGCTCACCCTGATGTGCAAGACAAAATGGGCTGTACTCCGATTATGAGGGCTGCAGAACTGGGCCACGAATTGTCCATGGAAATATTAGCCAAAGCAAAAGCTGATATGACTATTGTTGATAACGAAGGAAAAGGTAAAAACTCTTAGCATTCTATCTAGTAAATGCAATTTGATTTGCATTTTTTCTTATGAACTTTAGAAGTCAATATAATGCATTGTTTGCTTTCAGACTTAGAAGGGAGTTACTCATGGCATGTAGTAGTGAGAGGCTAGATTCTCACTCTTACATCTTCCCATACTTTGAAAACAGTGTAGATATTTCTTAGGAAAACCAGTTCTGAGAACTTTCTCATTGAGAAAAAATATTAGAATTAATCTTTTTTTTTAATGTGGAGAACTTTCAACATGACACACTGATATTTCCATAATCATAATCACTTATTGTAAAATATAAAGTCCATTTAGAATTTGACATGTTAGAACCTCAAGTAATACTTGAGCTAGGGTTTTGCTCTCAAGAGCAGTCTATGTAGAAAGTAGTTGCATTTGGGAACTTGAAGAACTAAGGCTGATTCTGACATAAGCTCCAACTTTCTATTAGTTGTTTTAAAAATGTATTTGGAAATAAGACTTAATCATAGAAATATGTCATGTCTGTGATTGATTATTCAGGTGAGACAACATATGTCTCACTCTTTCCCTACCAAATCCCATCTTAAGACCACGATCTGGGAGCTTCTTGTCCAAATAACTCAAGGTTCTAGGAGGAGGTGATGCAGCTTTATGAAAATTACTAAGAAAATTACCACCAGACTGAATATAAACTGGTAGATTTAATCAGTTGTTCCAAAAGAATTTCTTCAAGTACAAAGCCGTTAACATCGGTCCCACATTAGAGAAATGAATCCCATTTTATACCATTAATTAATGGTTTCTGACAGGAACAGAATCTGCTTTCATAACTCTCTGTGGACATGGTCTTTGATAAGTGACTTGCTTACTTATCAAAGAGAAGAGGACAAAGAAAAGAAACAACTATTCAATTATTTAGTGCACTCATGAGTAAAATGTATTTTTTAATGTTTTTATTTAAAAAAAAAACAAACCAGAAGCCTTTCAAAGCCCTATACAACAGTAGTCCCCAATATTTTTGGCACCAGGGACTGATTTCATGGAAGACCATTTTTCTGTATACTGGGGAGGTGCGAGAATGGTGGAAGTGATGCTTTCATAGTATAAAACAAACGACAGTTCTATGGAGCATCTAGATAAATGTAAACTGGATAAACTCTACCATTAAAATAAAAATACATGAAATCCAAATTTAAAAATGAGTTACTCAAACAATTAAAAATAGAAAGATGGTCAGGGACATGTTGAAAATGCAAAATCAAAGACAGAGAAGTCGTAGCAGGCAAAAGTGAACCAAAACAACAACAATGACAACAACAAAATCTGGAATTGTTGCATTGTTGTTGTGTTGGTTCACTCTTGCCTGTTATGACTTCTCTGTCTTTGATTTTCAACATATCCTTGACCGTCTTTCTGTTTTTAACTGTTTGAGCAACTATTTCAGATACATGTTTATATGAAATATATTTCAGGTTTGATTTTCACATAAACTGTATTTTTATTTTAATGGTAGAGTTTATCCAATTTACATTTATCTAGATGCTCCACAGAACTGTCATTTATTTTATTCTATAAAAGCATAATATATTTAATTTATATAAATACACAGATAAATACATATAAAAATAATTTTCTCTATGGTCCATATGATCTTTGTTTTGTTATATGTGTGTATATCTTCCTTCTCATATTTTCTAAAATTAATGGTGTGTTTCTAGTTATTTTAATGGCTAACTTGACAGCTTTACCTATACATAAACCTGTCTATCAAATTAGCACTCTAAACAGTATTCATTGATATTTTTCTATGAAAGTTGAGATTGGTACAAGAATTCTTCCTGTCACCTCCCTTCCAGTATCTAATTTTAGTAAATTATAATCATTTTAGTTCTTTCAGTGATTCTTTTCATATATTTTGTCTGCTTTTAATAATATCTCAAAACTCCAGCAATAAAAGATAAAGAAAATTGAATGTTTAAACTCTCTTTCCTCTCTTCCCTACAAGTTTTGTTAAATTTCCTTATTATTTCTATATTATTGTGAACTACAGTTTTCTTTTCTGTATCTAGAATTCCCAAAGTGATTGAGCTTTGATTCAATGATTGAAGGGATTCAGCATCTATCATGGGTCTTTTAGTCACATATTCCCTGTTGATCTCCTGTTAGACTCATTTTTGTCATTGAGTAATTCAGCTTACTCCTTTGGGCTTATATACTTTGATTTCTTGCATCTTTAAGTTTATATGTTCATCTCTTTTATATGTGAACAATTGCTTGACTGAGTATTAAGAATTCCCTGTTTTCTTTCCCAAATGACATTGTAAAACTCCTTTGCTTATTTTCTAGCACTGAAAGTTGCTATGCCAAAGTCTTGCAGCCAAACTTGACATTTCCTCTTTAGAGATGGCTTGAATTTTTAACTGGTTGCTCACAGGACACTTTCTTTATCTAGTTTTGTTGAGGCACATATTATGCTACTGCTAAGTTGCTTCAGTCGTATCCAACTCTGTGCGGCCCCGTAGACAGCAGCCCACCAGGCTCCCCCGTTCCTGGAATTCTCCAGGCAAGAACACTGGAGTGGGTTGCCATTTCCTTCTCCAGTGCATGAAAGTGAAAAGTGAAAGTGAAGTCGCTCAGTCGTGTCCGACTCTTCGTGACCCCATGGACTGCAGCCTACCAGGCTCCTCCGTCCATGGGATTTTCCAGGCAAGAGTAGTAGAGTGGGGTGCCACTGCCTTCTCCGAGGCACATATTATGGATTGTTTCTAATCAGTTTTTCCTGAGATCCAACATATTTGTGTTAGATCTAGGTTTTTACTTCAAGAGGGTTTTCCTTTATTATATCTCTCCATTTTTCTGTTCCATTTGGTCTTTTATTGAATGCCAATTACATACATGTTAAATATCATTTGCCTTTCTAGACCATTTAAACTCTTGGATTTTTTTCAAGTTCTTTCAACTTTTTCCTCCATGTCCCTGCCTATGGTTTTGGCAATGTCTGCTCTCCTTTTTCCTGCTTCCATGTGACTTTCATGTCTTTAGTGGTTTTAGTTTTCTCTACCATTTCTTTTATAAGATATACTTGCTCAAATTCATCTTTTCCTTCTATTTATCTTTTTGGTTTGGTTTTGTTATCAGTAATGGATCAGTCAGTAATTTTCATGTGGTATAGTTATTTGAGTATACAATTTTTGCCTCGTGTTTGTCAGCTTCCTTTCCTTTTCTTTCAGTAACTTTTTTCATAGGTCGCATGCTGGTTTTTTATTGGTTACTGTTCCTATTTGAATGAAGTCTGTTTTTAGAGTGAAGTCATTACAAAGTCAGTTTGGAGTTTGTCTGCCGTTTACTTGAGTGTCTTAAGAAAATTCTGACCGGGGTTTATAAACAGTACCCCTGTCTGTAGTACATTTTTGACATGGATTATGTTGAGGGTCTGTATGTCACGGATACCAGATATGAGAAGGTAGCATTTTTCTCTTTGCAGTGCTACTTTTTCTTCTCTGCAACTGCACAGGCAGCCTGCTCCCTGTAAACGTGGCTGGTGTACACATTTCATCATTCAGTGCTCCCTCCCTTGCCACTCTGCAGTTTCAAAGGGGTCCAGGGATCCACCAGCAAGCCTCGGGCACACACGCTCCTGCATATTCTAAGGAGGGCACTGGTGTATAGATTACAGGATGCCAAATACCCACAGTCAACAGGGGCTCACACTCCAGCACTCAGATTCTTCTCAAACAAGATCCTGTCACGTTTTGCTTATGACTGTTTTCTAGCTCTTATCAGAGGTTGGGGTTCCTTTTTGGTTTCTCTGTCTTGGTGTTTCAGTTGCTTTCAGAGAGAAAACCAAGGCATAAATGTCTTTGCTCTGTCTCACCTTCAACTCGCTAATTATGAATTTTAAAATTATTCTCTGTTCCCTCCTATCTGATTCAAATGTAGAGAGACTACTAGTTAACTGTTCTTTGGGGATTCTATTTTTCTGCAGGTGTTTTGTTTTACTGCATTCTGCCTACCAAGCGGCATTATCGGTGTGCACTGATTGCCTTGGAACATGGTGCGGATGTCAACAACTGTACCTGTGAAGGAAAGCCAATATTCCTTAGAGCTTGTGAAGAAGCACATGATGTTAAGGATGTGTGCCTGACATTTTTGGAAAAAGGAGCCAATCCAAATGCTATCAACGCAGTAAGACTATTTCTGTGATTATGAATATTCCTTTTTTTCAATTACAGAATCCTGTATTGTATTTTTTCACTTGAATATGGTAAAATCATCCTGTTAGCTTATAGACTTTTCATTTCTGTTCAAAGTGCTTTAAAATTACAGACTTTCATTATCTTAATATAGCACGGCCATGATTCTATGGTCTGTTTCCTAATTATGTTTGAAAAATTGGTATTTATTATGTACAACATTAAAAGATCATTACAGGAAATAGAAAAGATATTCCTGATGCTTAATAAAAATTTATCATCTAAAGAAAATATGTAGTTCTGCTGCTTCCCTTAATTATTTTGCTCCCTCTACTCACTTGGCTAATTTTATTGAGTTTTCTTTTAATTGTCATTTCCCGACAATAAAAACAGTTCTTCTCATTAGAAAACACCTGTAGCCTAATTTTAGCATATGTTTTACCCTCTCTTCCCCCTTTTTGCTCTACTTTCTTGGCAAGAAACAGCACTTTTTAGCATGATCTTCTCATACGAAAATCTGGTGTGACCTTGACTCTGATTATAGAATTCTACATTTTGGACACTGACCCATTTTACTGACTTCATGTTTCCTGTTTGTTACATGAAACCAATAAAACTGTACAAAACTGACAATGTCAGTGTAACTCTAAGGCCAAATGGATTTAGACCATATTTATACAGAACGTGTCATGTAGTATAACAGGGATGAACAGCATCTGGTCTGTTTCCTGTCCAGTCCACAGGTCGCACGGCTTTAATGGAAGCATCGAGAGAGGGAGTGACAGAACTAGTTCGAGGGATATTGGAAAGAGGAGGGGACGTGAATGCATTTGACAATGACAGACATCATGCTGCACACTTTGCTGCCAAAGGAGGCTTTTTTGATGTAATAATCTACTATATTCTTTAAAATTTGTTGCTAAAAATATTCTCCTTTTCCTCAGCATCTTAAAATATAGTGTAAGTTACACTGATAGATTTTTTTCTGCATTTTGATTTTCCAAAATAATTCCGGAATTGTATTTTATACCAGATATTATCCTTCAAGGCTTATTTTAGCTCTTTATTCAGTTTTATCTGCTTGCTAATTTACGCTTTTAATATTACTAATAATGTTTTTCTATATTCTTAACTGGGCTTCTCTAGTGGCTCAGACCCTAAAGAATCTGCCTGCAATGTGGGAGACCTGGGTTCGAGCCCTGGGTCAAGAAGATCCCCTGTAGAAGGAAATAGCAACCTATTCTAGTATTCTTGCCTGGAGAATTCCATGGAGCCTGGAAGACTACAGTCCATGGGGTTGCGAAGAGTCAGGCACAACTAAGGGAATAACACTTTCACTTTTTTCTTTCAGTTATAGCAACTGAAAAGTTTTGCCACATGCTACTACTCTATTTTAATGACTCCATTACATAAGAGAATTTTTACAATACAGTATGGTCTAATTTGAGGGATAACAAGACCTAATCTCATCTCCTTGGTGTTTAAGTACATCTAATGACTCACTTAAGAGTTAAGTTTTTAACTCTTAAGTAATCTGATTATCTGGATATATCAGCAAAAGATAACTCATACATATAGTGATACTGCAGAAACAAACTAGAACTCAATGCTATCCTATTTTTAAAAATTCTGAATTATATCTAAAATTTTTCTGAGTTCTAACATTATCTTTACTTTTGTCACTGGGTCTCTTAGCTGCAATAAAAGTATACATGACTAGAAATCACATCTGTCTGGTAAAGCATTTGCTCCCCTGATTTGCCACAGTCTGAGTGTTCTTGCCTGGAGAATCCCAGGGACGGGGGAGCCTGGTGGGCTGCCGTCTATGGGGTCGCACAGAGTCAGACACGACTGAAGCAACTTGGCGGCAGCAGCAGCAGGTGCATTCTAAAGTTGCCTAAATTTACCAAAATGATAGTGCCCCGGCTGAGTATAGAGTTTTCTACACTCTAGATAGATGGTCCCCAACCTTTTTGGCGCCAGGGACTGCTTTCATGGAAGATAATTTTTCCACAGACTTGTGGGAGGAGCGGGGGGTGGCTGTGGTTTCAAGATAATTCCAGCACTTTACATTTATTGTGCACTTTATTTCTATTATTATTACATCAACTCCACCTCAGATCATCAGGCATTAGATCCTGGAAGTTGAGGATCCTTGCTCTAGAACTTCTGACAGTGATGGAAATGTTCTATATCTGGCTGTATAATATGGTACAATTACAGTACACATGTGGTTTTTGAGTCCTTAAACTATGGCTAGTGGAAGTAAGGAACTGAATTTTTAAAATTTGTTTCCTATTTAATTCATTTCGATTTAATTCAAACTGACACTCTGGATAGCACAGGTCTAGGTCTGAGTTTTCAGCCAGTAAACATACATTCTTATTCCTCTACAATATCCACTATTTATTTTGCAGATATTGAAGCTTCTTTTTGCATACAACGGAGACATGGGGTTGATTGCAATGAATGGCAACACACCACTTCATTATGCTGCCATGGGTGGTTTTACAGATTGCTGTAAATATATAGCTCAGCGAGGTAAATGGTCTACCAATTTCATGTCTAAAGAACTTATGATTTTCCCACATTGTAGATGAGCAGAGAATTTCAGTGTGTCAACATCAGTTGCTTATCTCACAAATATATGTAGAAAGAAAATTAAATTTTTTTCTTATTTACCTTCTGTTAAATCATAAATCTGACCTAGAAAGTAATAAAAATTCATTTCTCAAGTATTTTTAGATTATTATTAAAAATCTAAAGAGAATTATTTATGAGTCAACCAATTACAAAGATGCTTATTTTTTAAAATGTAAATATCAATCTAAAATGGAGAAGGAAATGGCAACCCACTCCAGTATTCTTGCCTGGAGAATCCCGTGGACAGAGGAGCCTGGTGGGCTGCCATCTTTGGAGTCACACAGAGTCAGACACGACTGAAGCAACTTAGCGTGCATGCATGCATTGGAGAAGGAAATGGCAACCCACTCCAGTATTCTTTGCTGGAGAATCTCAGGGACAGAGGAGCCTGGTGAGCTGCCGTCTAAGGGGTCACACAGAGTTGGACACAACTGAAGCGACTTAGCAGCAGCAGCAGCATCAATCTAAAAAAGGACAAACACTAGAAACCATGTCTTTAGTCCGAATTCTTAATTATTTTATTTTTGAAAATATACTATCATGTCAAGTGCAAAGATAACATTTTGGGTAATTTTAAATTATGGGGGAAATATTTGGGGGAGAAGCATTAAATTAAATGAAAACTTTAATGGAACATTTGAAATATAAGTAATATTTATTACTTTAGATTTTCCTGTATATTTTAAGTGACTGTTAATTTGAGAATATAAACTATGTTATGTATGTTGTATGTGCTCAGTCGCTCAGTCGTGAGATGCTATGGACGGTAGCCTGCCAGGCTCCTCTGTCCATGTGATACTGGAATAGATTGCCATTTCCTCTTTCAGGGGATCTCCCCAACTCAGGGATTGAACCTGGGTCTCCTGTGCCTCCCGCATTGCAGGCAGATTCTTTAGCACTGAGCCCCTGGGGCTTCCTTTATATTATGCATAGCTTAAGATATTCCTTAAAATGGGCTTCTCACACGGCTCAGTGGTAAAGAACCCACCTGTTAAGCAGGAGACACAGGTTCGATACCTGCACTGGGCAGATCCCCTGGAAAAGGAAATAGCAATCCACTCCAGCATTCTTGCTGGGAAAATACCTTGATGGCAGGCTACAGTCTATGGGGTAACAAAAGAGTCAGACATGACTTAGCACCTAAACAGAAACAATTCCTTAGAATAGTAATATTTTTAAAAATTTTAAATAGCAATATTAGCCAATTAAGTTTAAATATTTTTACTAATTTTGTGTTAATTACATGCCTTAAGGAAGTCAGTCCTGAATATTCATTGGAAGGACTGATGTTGAAGCTAAAACTCCAATACTTTGGCCACCTGATGTGAAGAACTGACTCATCTGAAAAGATCCTGATGCTGGAAAAGATTGAAGGCGGGAGGAGAAGGGTGTTGACAGAGGATGAGATGGTTGGATGGCATCACTGACTCAATGGACATGAGTCTGAGTAAACTCTGGGAGTTGTTGATGGACAGGGGGGCCTGGCATGCTGCAGTCCATGGGGCTGCAAAGAGTCGGACACAACTGAGCGACTGAACTGAACTGAACTGAGTTAAACGTACATTCAAAGTTATTAATTCTTTGTTAGAGAGGGAACTGCATGCTGCTGAATGTTGTGGTAGTGACTTATTTTTTTTCCAGCTTATGAGAAATAGAAACTTAAAGTTCAGCAGCTCTATAATAGAGCAGAAAAAGTACTTTCATTTTCCTGTCTTCTATGTAGGCACAGAAATTTTGAAGTCACTGGGACCCGAGAGAGCCTATACTGTAACCACTAACATTATAAATAAGACTAATATGCCTGCATAACTGATGTAGTAACTGATTCACTTTGATTTTTTCTTACCTTATACATAGCTCACATTCTTTCCCCATCCCCCTAAAATAGAGATAATGGAAAATGTACCAAATGCAATTTTTGCCCTCATCAACTGTCTCTGAAGAGACAGTTTTCAAATCTTGTTTCCAAATCTCTCAACACCAGCAGATTATTCTGACACTTCATTTTTCATATTGTGTATTTCTGAAAACTAGAGATCTGCCCAGACTGAGGCAAGCTTCTTCAACTTTAATATGCTCTTTTCTTATTGGGACAAACATCCCTCAATATATACTCTACCATTTATGTCCTTCTGGGATAAAGTCAGAGAAAGCAAATTAAGATGTACAGGGCCAGAGCTTGCCAAAGGCCTTGCCTGGTGATGCAGAAAAGATTGATCCTCCTGGCAGACTCATAAGACTAGACTGTTTCTGCAATGCAATGAATGTCCGAAAATGTTTTGAGTTTCCCGGCATCTTTGGAAGTACACCTGCTTCACCAGGTGCTATGTGGGTGGCCTAGTTCCACAGGAGAATGCTATCAGTTATACTTCCACCTTTAGAATCTTGGATCTAAGGGAGTCAGAGCAACTGGAAACCATTAGCCACGAAATGCTTATTTCTGAGTAAACTCCCTGGATGTAGCCTCTTCTATCCTTCAATATGAAGGCTGGATTCTTTTCCCACTACTCCCTACTGCTACTTCCTCAATACGCTCCACTTTTGTTCCTGATCTTGTCCCTGGAGTAATTTACACCTCCCTGTAGGCAGTGTGAGGCCATATCCAGGGGAGTGGAGGGGAGGTTGGATTAGCTCTCCTGAAGCCCCTGTGGAGGGATCTCCTCACGGGGCTTTTGACAGCAGTCAGCCGAAAGGCACGTATCGGCAACAGAGGAGCATACATCACAGAGGGCATGAATCAGTCTGTATTTACTAACGATAAAAGAGAAGACAAAAGTCAAAAGGACAGGAAAGTGGCTTCATATCTTTAAGCTGGGATGTGGGGGTCTTTATTCCACACAGAATTGCTAACTGGGAGGAAACTAGGCTAAGAAGGCGGCAAGATAAAGCAGCTTTAAAACCCTTTGATCCTTGGTGCTGGGGTGAATACAGGAGTGAATTGGGAGATGGCAGATAAACCCCAGACATCCCGAGTAAGTGAAAAAGCTAAGTAAAAGTAGCATACTCAAGATGACTATGGAATTACACTATTGAGTTATTATACTGTGGAGACAAGGCTCAGGTCCTGAGTTATTATACTGTGGAGACAAGGCTCAGGTCCTTTTCCCAATAAGTCACACTATTCTTCAAACTGTCCAATATAAAAGTTATAGAATTTTTTTGTCCCAAGTACCCTTTTTGAGTTTTCCTATCACTAGTAAATATACCAGCCTTCAAATAAAATTTTAATTTTTGACAATGCCAGGACTATTAATGCTGGAATCATTTTTCTTTTTAATAAGGAATAAAATTATGAAGTGTTAGAGAGGGATGTTGTATTTCACATGCAGCTGCCTTTACGTTTTGGATGCTAGAGATACTGATTGCTAGAGAATCTTTTTTGATTATGTGATATTGGCAAGGCAACAAAAGAGCCTCGTAGATTCAAAACACGAGAACGAATATCTTCATAGTCTGACTTAAAATGGGTTTTTAGTGTCTCAAGACACTTATTACAGACAACACAGCCTTCTTGATACCACAAAGTAGACTCCCTGATGCATTCAGAAAAGCTTATTTATTTGGAGAATGCTTACATATAATGTTGGTCTCATCATTTTAAGTCAGAGACTAAAAAAGGAAAATGAATTTTGATGCCTAATTGCACAACTCTTACACTGGAATTCTTTCAGATTTGATGAGCAGATTACTTTTACAGGCTGTTCATATGACCTTACTGCAAAAGAGCAGGTGAATATAAATTTCATGGAGAATACAGATAAAACATAGTTTAAGATTTTACTCAGATTGACAGTCATAATCGTTCAAAAGAAGCAAGAGTCAGTTAGCATCTTAGATGCCTAAAGTCCTCCTTAAGCTGTTTGAATCCAGGTTCTTTCCAAATTTAAATGTCATCTTTACTCTTTCCCACTTGGCATGAAGACTCTTTAGCAAGTATTCTAATATGATATTTGTTTCAAATATCTACAGGAATTGATTTCTTAATCCATAGGGGATAGATACTATTCACTGGAAAAATATCTTCCTCAAAATTCACCAAACTGAAGCTCACAGAAAGAAAACAATTATAGCTTAAGTTTTTGTGTTCACAATGTTGTTCAGTGAGTCACTCAGTCGTGTCTGACTCTATGTGACCCACGGACTGCAGCACTCCAGGCTTCCCTGTCTTTCACCATCTCCCAGAGCTTGCTCAAGCTCATGTTCTTTGATTTGGTGATGCCATCCAACCATCTCATCATCTGTCATCCCCTTCTCCTCCTGCCTTCAATCTTCCCCAGTATCAGGGTCTTTTCCAATGAGTCAGCTCTTCGCATCAGGTGGTCAAAGTATTGGGGCTTCAGCTTCATCAGTCCTTCCAATGAATAGTCAAGGGTGGTTTCCTTTAGGATTGACTGGTTTGATCTCCTTGTGGTCCAAGGGACTCTCAAGAGTGTTCTCCAACACCACAGTTCAAAAGCATCAATTCTTCAGCACTCAGCATTCTTTATGGTCCAACTCTCACATCCATACATGACTACTGGAAAAACCATAGCTTTGACTAGACAGACTTGTGTTGGCAAAGTAACATCTCTGCTTTTTAATATGCTGTCTAGATTTGTCATAGCTTTTCTTCCAAGGAGCAAGCATCTTTTGATTTCATGGCTGCAGTCACCATCTGCAGTGATTTTGGAGAAGAAAATAAAGTCTGTCACTGTTTCCATTGTTTCCCAATCTATTTGCCATGAAGTGATGGGACCAGATGCCATGATCTTAGTTTTTTGAATGTTGAGTTTTAAGCCAGCTTTTTCACTCTCCTCTTTCACCTTCATCAAGAGGCTCTTTAGTTCCTCTTCACTTTCTGCCATAAGGGTGGTATCATCTGCATATCTGAGGTTACTGATATTTCTCCCTGCAATCTTAATTCCAGCTTGTGCTTCATCTAACCCAACATTTTGCATGATGTACTCTGCATATAAGTTAATAATAATTTTTACTTATTAAATTTTTTAAAGTTTTAAACTTATATATGAGTTGAGTGTGCATATGCTCAGTCCTGTCCAACTATTGTGACCCCACAGACTACAGCCCACCAGGCTCCTCTGTCCATGGGATTTTCCAGGCAAGAATACTGGAACAGGTTGCCATCTCCTTCTCCAGGAGATCTTCCCGACCCAAGGATCCAACCCAAGTCCCTTGCATCTCCTGCACTGGCAGGCAGATTCTTTACCACTGAGCCACAGGAAATCACTTTTATCTTAGAGTGTAGCCTATTAACAATGTTATCATAGTTTCAGATGTACTGCAAAGGGACTCAACCATACATGTAAATGTGTTATCCATTCTCCCCCAAACTCCCCTCCAGCCAGGTTGCCGCATAATCTTGAGCAGAGTAATCATAGGTTAATTCTGTAATTATAATAACTAACTGCTCACCTCTATATACAAATAATTTGGGGACCGACTTTTGATTATTCACTGGAAATTTAAAAATCAACAACAGATGCATGTCATTTGTGAACCCAGGCAGATGCCCCAGCACCATTCATAATCATGATGTTTCCTGTTTTAGGATGTGACCTAAAATGGAAGAATCTGGAACATAAAACGCCCAGGAACTTGGCTAAGGAAGGCGGCTTCAAAGGAGCCAGCAAAGAAATACGGCGAGCGGAGCAAATCGCTAATAAACTGGCCAGGCCAGGGGTCAAAAATCCGAATCCGCGCTTGTTCCTGAGACTTCACGATTGGTCAACAGAACACGAGACTTTCCTTCGGGAAGCCTTCTCGTTTGTGGACAGGGGTGATGGGACAGTCACCAAGGAGGACTTTGTGCTGACCCTGGAGGAGAGGCAAGATTTTGTGAACTCAGAGCAGCTGGCTGCTATCGCGCAAATGCACGAAAAAGTCCGGGGTGGAGGGGTCAATATTAACGAGTTCTTCAAAGGGACCAGATATTTAAGTAAGTCTTATATCTTGGGTTCCTTTGGGCCTAAGAAGAAGAAAAAAGGGATGGCCAAAAGAGCCAGAATGGGCAAGTTTGTTTTACCCCTCCCCATCTGTATCATCCCCGACCACGTGTTTCCACGCCGCAGTGACGGTGGGCCGCCCTATTACATGATCGAAACCTACAAGAATGTAACTGATTGCAACCGCTTTAACAGAGATCACCCCCCGGAACATCCCATTCAGGATGACTCTGCTTGGTATATTGATGATCCAGGGAGGATCTTTTCAAACATTAATTTTGTCACCAAGGCGGGAGACCTGGCTTCTCTGAAAAAGGCTTTTGAATCAGGAATACCTGTGGATATGAAAGATAATTACTACAAGACACCGCTAATGACTGCGTGTGCCACTGGAAACATTGATGCAGTCAAGTTTCTTCTTGAGAAAGGGTATGTCTTTTGGTTGAGTGCGATTTAGATTTTTGGGAGCCTTCACATTTCAAGGAAGTGAAAGGAAGGCTAAGAAACATTCAAGTCTAAAATTTAAATAGTGGCAAGAAACAGCTTCATTCCTGAAGTCTAGACCACAAATAGACCTTATACTGCCAACCAGGCTAATAGGAACATTAAGAGTATGTGCAACAATGCCAAAGTGAAAGCTGAGAAGTTTTCACTATAGGGGTGGAAGAAGCCTTATGATCGGGTATTCCTGGCCTCCCCAAACAATTTTAATTTGGTCTCAGAGCTTTACCTAGATGATGTGGAGTGCCTTTTATTTTCTTTTAAATTAAAAATATTTACTGTGGTCAAAAATAGCATGTCATCTACCCTCTTAACAAATTTTAAGCGTACTGTGCAATATTGTTAACTACAATCAAAATATTGTAGAGCAGATCTTTAGAATGTATTCATTTTACATGGAGTCATTTTTAAATCTGCTTTTTGTTTTGTTTTGTTTTTGAGGGCATCCCAACAAATCAAGTAATTTGATGGTGGCCATAAAACTAAGTGGGCTTCCCAGGTGGCACTAGTGGAAAAGACCCACCTATCAGTACAGGAGACATAAGAGACTCAGTTGAATCCCTGGGTTGGGAAGATCCCCTGGAGGAGGGCATGACAACTCACTCCAGTGCTCTTGCCTGGAGAATCCCATGGACAGAGGAGCCTGGCAGACAATGTCCATAGGGTTGCAAAGAGTCAGACATGACTGAAGTGACTTAGCATGCATGTAATGACTAAATGACTAGGCATGTTTCATTCCCTTTTCCTTGGCTCATTTGTAAATATCTTTAAGATAACAAAGCATGACATTTTATTTAACTTTTTAACCAGAAGCAATTTCTCTGGTTCAAGTCCTTCTTTTTTACCATTCTTGAATAACCTGGTGTAACTTTCTTAACCTTTTTGTGCCTCACTTTTCTCACTTTAATAATGGGGCTATAATGGAACTCAGCTCACAGAATTTCTTGAAGATTAAATGAGTTAAAATATGTAAAGCACTTAGTAGCCCAGTAGTTGCACACTTGATAAAAGATATTGTTATTATTACTATAATGTTTAATGTCAAAGAAAGATTTAAGTGTGTTTATTATCAAGTGGTAAAATAAAGCAACTAATGATAATTTGAAGTTTGGGGCAGTGAATTTTAAATGGGACTAAAATTTTATTTTATTTTTATAGTTTCTGAATGATAAATTGCTTTTAATGAAATTGAAAGAATTCACTTTCTTTTTTTGCTTTTTATTTTTTCATTTCATCTTTATTTTGTGTTGGAGCATAGTTGATTTAGAGTGTTGTGCTAGTTTTAGGTGTATTATACACACACGTGTATCCTTTCTTTTTCATATTCTTTTCCCATATAGATTATTACAGGATATTGAGCACAGTTCCCTATGCTACACAGTAGGTCCTTACTGGTTATCTATTTTATATGTAGTAGTATGTATTATATACTGATCCCAAACTTCCAATTTATCCATTCTCCTTTGGCAATCAGAAGTTTGTTTTCGAAGTCTATGAGTCTATGAGGAGTACGTCAAGGCTGTATACTGTCACCCTGCTTATTTAACTTCTATGCAGAGTACATCATGAGAAGCGCTGGGCTGGAGGAAGCACAAGCTGGAATCAAGATTGCCGGGAGAAATATCAATAACCTCAGATATGCAGATGACTCCACCCTTATGGCAGAAAGTGAAGAACTAAAAAGTCGCTTGATGAAAGTGAAAGAGGAGAGTAAAAAAGTTGCCTTAAAGCTCAACATTCAGAAAACGAAGATCATGGCATCTGGTCCCATCACTTCATGGCAAATAGATGGGGAAACAGTGGAAACAGTGGCTGGCTTTATTTTATTGGGCTCCAAAATCACCGCAGATGGTGACTGCAGCCATAAGATTAAAAGACGCTTACTCCTTGGAAGAAAAGTTATGACCAACCTAGATAGCATATTCAAAAGCAGGGACATTACTTTGCCGACTAAGGTCCGTCTAGTTAAGGCTATGGTTTTTCCAGTAGTCATGTATGGATGTGAGAGTTGGACTGTGAAGAAGGCTGAGCGCCGAAGAATTGATGCTTTTGAACTGTGGTGTTGGAGAAGATTCTTGAGAGTCTGTTAGACTGCAAGAAGATCCAACCAGTCCATCCTAAAGGAGATCAGTCCTAGGTGTTCACGGAAGGACTGATGTTGAAGCTGAAACTCCAATACTTCGGCCAGCTGATGCGAAGAGCTGACTCTGGAAAATACCCTGATGCTGGGAAAGATTGAGGGCAGGAGGAGAAGGGGACGGGAGAGGATGAGATGGTTGGATGGCATCACCAACTCGATGGACATGGGTTTGGGTGGACTCTGGGAGTTGGTGATGGACAGGGAGGCCTGGCGTGCTGCAGTTCATGTGGTCGCAAAGAGACAGACACGACTGAGCAACGGAACTGAACTGAACTGATGAGTCTGTTTATGTTTTGTAAATAAGTTCATTTGTACCATTTTTGATACAAAATTTTGATAGATTTTATTACTTAGAATTTTAACAATGATGGTGCATTTATAAATTCATAACATACAGAGGAAGCAGATACAAATTAAATCATGTAGCTTTCCTATTTCCTGTCAACTTTGACCTTCACTGGATCCAGTTTTATAATTTTCCCCGATATTAACGTCTAACAAAAATTGTAACCCCTAGGATTCAAGCAGCTTCTAAACTAAACAAAATGTATATATATACACAAAGAAAGTTGACTATCAGATGCAGAACACAATTTAAGAAAAATTATGGCACAGAGTTTGCTGCTGCTGCTGCTGCTAAGTCACTTCAGTCGTGTGCAACTCTGTGCCACCCCATAGACAGCAGCCCACCAGGCTCCACCATCCCTGGGATTCTCCAGGCAAGAACACTGGAGTGGGTTGTCATTTCCTTCCCAAATCTTTCTTGGTTTACATTTGAACAACTTAATAAAGCTATGAAATCTTAGAATTTTTAGCCTCCAGTGCTTGGATCAACCCATATTTTTAGCTTCTGTATCCATCTCATTTTACAGGGCTAACGTTAATGCAACAGATAATTTTCTGTGGACTCCACTTCATTTTGCATGCCATGCTGGCCAGCAAGATATTGTTGAGCTTCTTGTTAAATCTGGAGCCGTGGTAGATGCCCTCTCAATCAACAACTCAACTCCCTTAAGTAGAGCGATAGAGAGCTGCAGACTGGATACTGTAAAATACCTACTTGACATCGGTGCTAAATTCCAGTTGGAGAATAGGAAAGGTATGAGTTTCATTACAGGTGATCAGGGCTAGAAAAGGAGGATTTATGTTAGATTCCCAAGCCTTCTAAATCTGTTCTTACAGGACCACATTTTCCCTTAAGTTACTGTTGCAAAAACTAACCTGAGTTAAATGTTATGGAACTTTGTCTTGTACATAGTGCTTCTCAAATCACTAGTGTTAAAGAATCAGTTCTCTATGTTGGTAATTCATTGTAGACTGAGACTTTTGTAAAATACAATGAAAAATTATTTACTAGAAAAATGAAGAGGAAAAAGAACCCTGTGAAATACAAACCCAAGCTTTTTAAAATCTTTGGATTCAAATGACAAAAATTCTATAAAATTGCTATAAAAATTTCTAAACATTTACCCTTGAATTCCTGTACTTACTTCACTGTGAGCCCATACCATTAATATGTAGACTGACACCAGTATGCAGATCACATTTTGAGTCATCACAGTGTTTTAGCTGGCAGTTTCTAATAATTGGCATAGTTTGAAGCCCCTGTAGACTTTAGATCCCTTCTACAGCTAAACAGTAATTCCTGAAATAAGACTCCTTCTAGGAAGTAAATGGGAAGCCTACTTTATGTCATAAATTTTCTGCATGAAAAAGTAGAGGTGTTTTAAGAGTGGGACTCACTGCTTTTTGATCTGAAGGAGCTTTAATAGCTTTGGCTGCTTCAGGCTGCCTCTGAGTCACAGGTAGTATTGTTAGGCTTGCCTGAGGATGTAACAGAGGTCATAATATCCAGCCATCTGCATAGAGTACTTGTGACTTCCAGCTTCCCCAGACTTTTTGAATATACCTCCTTCCGTCACAGGAAGGAAGAAAGCATAAAACTGTCACACATGGAGGAATGTGCACACTGTGGGAAGAGAACCAGCACTCAGGTATTCAATGTGTGATCTAGCACGCTTTCCTATCAGACACGCTCAAAATAATTAACAAGAAGAAATGGATTTGCTCGTAAATGACACTTTAAATGATAAAATTTTAGAGCTGGGACCACTTTAGAGAATATCTGAACCAATCTGTGACTTTTATACGTAGCACTGGCTTCATTAATCACCCTTAGTTCCATATGCTTAGAGCTGATGAGCTGAGATTTTGCTACATGGTTTATTGTTAATCTGTTTAATGACACTCTAAATTTATGTTTTAAACAGGGCATAGTGCCATGGATGTTGCAAAAGCTTATGCTGACAGTAGAATAATTGGTTTGATTAAAGAAAAGCTGGATAACTTGCCCAAACCAGCAGAAAATCAAAAACCAAAAGGCAAGCCACCACCCAAAGCAAAGACTGAAGGCCCCGAGATTAAGAAGGAAGAGGTATGAAGAGCAATTGGCCCCTCATGAGTGCCGGGTGGGGCTGCAGCACCACTTACTTATTGTCACAGTTCATGGGCAAATAATTTGCAGTCCATGTCTTCAGTACCAATAGTTCTAAGAAATACCTAGCAAGAAATTTACTATTACTAAAAAGTCTAAAAGTTGTCATTGCAAACAGAATCCACACAAAAAACAAGTTGGTTGAACCAAACACTGTTAGAATGTTGAAGAAAGAACTTATATTAGAAGTGTACACACATAGACCTGAATTATACAGATTTGATGAGATATCCCAAAAGGGAAGTGTAGGGTAACATTTATGAGAAAAGAAGTAAAGCATGATTTTCATTCATTTTGATTTCATAATCTTTCACTATCCACCTTACCACCCAATTCCCAAGGAATTTTTTTATTATGAACCCTAGGATATGTAACTTGGATAATCCTGAAAATGACTCTAGAAGGCTTTAAACATGCCAGATTGTTCCTGGTAATCTGGAGTGGTTTGGGTCCCTCTAAATTATCAGCAGAAGATTGTTGTTTATGGGGGTTTCCCAGACATCAAGAATTTGTCCTTAGCAGGAAGCTCTAAGTACATTTCTAAGCTAGAAGCTTCTTTTAGGGAAACAGATGGATCCCTCAAGATCTTTGGCTGACACAGGATGGGGGATGAAGTTCAGGAAGGAAAAGTTTTAACATTATCAAATTGGAAATGGTTAGAGGTGATAGGAAGCAAACAGTTAAGGGATGATCGGCAGACGGTAGAGAGTAGCAAGCATGGAGGAAGAGAGTAAGGCTAGCCAGAGGTGAAGGAAGATTGATCAGTTACAGCTCCTAACACAGGCACCATTATCATTTTAGTAGCAATACATCCTTCTAATTAATGATGGCCACAGATCAAGGATGGATCTTGAAGACTTTTGTGATCTGTCACTAATACTAATTAAGTTAAACAAGGCAAAAGAGTTATCTCACCCCACCCAAAGTTATCATAATATTCTATTTCATTTCAAATTATAATTTGTATAGTAGCATTTTTTCAACTTCAGAATATTAGAAAGTATACACAGGTTTTTGAAATTGATAGTTGTTTTTTGGGGTTTTGCTCATTTCCAGGAAACACTTTCAGCAATGTACACTGTACCAGCCATAGTGGAGGACAAGAAGATGCGTAAAGATAATGTAGTTTATCTTAATTCATTGATTACCAGTGGTTATACCAAGAAAGTGGATATCACATTTATCCCACAGAGGGTAAGTACTTTAGAAAGATCGTAACATGGTATAAACTCCTAACACCTTTTTCCAAATACTTCTTATGCAGAGCACCCAAACAACTGTCCAAAGCTTATCTTTTGATAGCTTTGTTCTTGATAAGTTGTTATTTGAAGTTGTCCTTTTTCTAGATCCTACTGCTTACAACTAAGTCAGTCCAATTTGTAAGGCTTCCACTATCTTGTATTTTTACTTTCTGTATTGACTTCTTAATTTTCCTTGAACAGTTGAAGTTGTCTTTGGTCAGTGCCATTCCTTGTAGCCATGTAGTCACTGAATTTTATAGATAGTTCCTCTGGGTACTTCTTAAAGTCCGACCCTTCCTCTTTGTACACACTATCACCATCTTACTTGGGAGTTTTATACTGATCAGGACTGGATTTATTAAATAGCTTCCTTAAACATCTACAAGTAAAGCGATGAAGACATATTTGGAGAACAAGAGTGGTCTTCTAATGCTCATCAAACCATGCTGAATAATAGACCACCAGCTCTTTCTGCCCAGTACTGTGAAAATAATTTTGACTTCCCCACAAGACATAAAGGCTGTCTATTAATTCCATTGCTTCCTGGTTTTGACATCCTGAGAATGAACAACAGCTGGCCTCAGGGCCATCAGAGAGGTCACTGAAGGGTATTTCAGTTGTTCAGATAGTCACCATCAGAAACAGTGATGCCCATGTAACCACTAATGTCACGTAAGAGATAAAAGTTAAGATATACTTAGAAGTAAATTTGTTGTTGTTGTTCAGTTGCTCAGTTGTGTCCGACTCTTTGTGACCCCAAGGGCTGCAGCACACCAGGCTTCCCTGTCCTTCACCATCTCCCGGAGCTTGCTCAAACTCATGTCCATTGAGTCAGTGATGCCATCCAAGCATCTCATCCTCTGTCGTCCCTTCTCCTCTTGCCAGAAGTAAATCGGATAGTTTTAAACTGACCAGATTGAAGGTTGTCTGGATATTGGCATGTTTATTGGCTGCCATGCTAACGTTCACTTTGGATGTGGTTGTTTGTTTAAGATCTGGAGTCCCGAGGCCACGACAGCAGAGCTGATCAGAATGCGGGAACTGCGCCGGGAGAGATTCACATATGAGGTAGATTTTGAGGACTTCATGATGCCCTTTCAGAAGCACATCACAGAGAGAGCACAAGCAGTGGAAGCTAGCTTCAAGATGTAAATCACAGCGATTGCATCTCAGAATAAACATTTTGAGGCCCAGGGACCAAATGTTGGAGAAAGTAGATTCCCATCAAAGTCAAAGCAACTCACAAGTTAAGCATTGTAACAAAATATTTGTCTTTGCTTTAACAACTATAAATATTCTGAGCTGTCTAGAGAAGTCATGTTTTATTTTGGAATGAATTGCATGTCATTCTGGATAAATTCCTCAATCTTCTTCAAGAATGTTTTAGAACAATGGCATATTTGGTTATAAACATAGTGTCATCATCAAAGAGTTTACAAGATGTACATCATTATGTTTGTTAAAGATAACCTTTTACTGGAACTGAATGAAAGCTATTTAATATTAGGGAAGAGAAGCCCTTTTTAATACACTAAGGAAGCAGTTTTCTTCTCACACATCATCATAAATGATATGCATTAGATACTTTGGGTCAAATAAACACTGGTGCCTCCAGTAGACACTGTTGACACTTCACCCATTTCTCCTCTGTTTTGGAATCATAGCACTCTCAGGCATGACCGGATGCTGTAAGATGCCTCTGACACTTAGACTTGTACCATAGGGCTGAAGTACATGAGAATTAGTACTTCCTTGGAAGCAGCCCTCAATGACCGAACACATTCAGTGCATCAACACCCCAGCTCCCTCATCATTCTGGCGAGATTATTCTGAAGTGCACATTCTCACTGTCAGCTAGAGCTCCCCAGAGAGATGACGATCAAGTTGCCCATGGTGGTAATTTGATAATGTGCCCTTCACTGGGCGCCTCCCCTTCCCTGTGCTCTCACCTGCCCTCACTCACTCTGGCCTTTTCTGGGTTACCTCCCAGAAACTTACACCAAAATCCTGGTCCGAGGTTGCTTCCAGAAGGACCAAAACGAAGGTAATATCTACGACTGAGTCCTCTAGCAAAAATTTTAAAAGGGCACTCACTTATATTCTGTTTGCTACAAAATAAACATTTCCCCAGCAAGGGGGATTTGCCCCCAGTGTCTTGTGCAACTGAGAAGCAATTCAAGTGGTATTCATGCAGTAGCTGATACTCTGGACAAAATTTCAGATGCCAGATAAAAACATATGTGACAGAGGACTAGATACCGTATGTGACTTTTCCTTAAGGCAAGTATGTATGGGGCAAAGGGGAGGGTGGATATAAGGGACCTACCGTGAAACTTCACAAATGTCCACTGAGATCCGGGTCTGGGGCCTTACTCATACTTTGAAAAAAGGTATGTCAGGATTCTAGCAGAGAAATAGAAGGAGTAGTGTAGATGGATAGGTGGCATAGACAGGTAGGTAGGTAGATAAAGAGATTTGTGCAAGGAGTTGACTTACATGATTATGGGGCTGACATGGCAGCCCGTCATCAGGAAAGGCAGGCTGGATAGTCCTGGGCAAGAGTTACTCTTGAAGTTCACTGTGGAATTTCTTCCTCAGGAAAATCTAAATTCTGCTCTTAAGGTCTTTCAACCAATAGCATCAGACTCACCCAGACTATTGAAAATAATCTTTATGTAAAGTCAACTAACTGTAGATATTAATTGCACCTACCTGGTTCCTTTACAGCAACACCTACAATTAGTGTATGATTAAGTAACCTGGTTCTCATAATTAAGACATAAAACTGACCATTGCTAGAAGCATTCTACCAGGTAAAAAAAAAAAAAAAAAAACTAGTGGAAGCATTATCTGCACCAGGAAATGCAATGGGTGCTGGACAGGAACTCCAAAAATATACACAAAAGCCCCATTGACAGAGTCTATTTTAGAATCTGCCTTAACAGAGGACACCAATTCTAGTCTATAACTCCGTCACCCACACATACTTACACACATGTGTGTGTACACACATAAATATATGTACACCGTGAAGCCCCCTTTCCTTCAGTCCCCTCCCTCACTTTCTGCAGGTGGAAAATCTTTGAACAGTAGCTGGAGAGTCAGGGAGGAGGCAGGATGGGGGAGTGAAGTAGCTAACCAGGCCCACCTTCCCTGAGGCAGCTTGGGCTGGTTACTTACAAGTTTTATAATATGGAGCCTAGACATTTGCTCTTAGGCAGAACTAAATTTTGTTTGTTTTATGAGTTTTTTGGGAGAGTTTGTTTTTTCATTTAAACATTTTGATTTAACGTGAGTCTTAGAGGAAAGTTGCAAGAATTTTACCAAAATTCCTGAATATTCTTCACCCAAACTACCTAAATGTTATTTATCATATTGCTTTATCTCCTTTTGCGATGTGTATCTGTGTGTGTAATTTTTTTTCTGAACTATTTGTCAGTTGAAGACATGATGCCTTTACCTATAAATACTTCAATATGTATTTCCCAGAATAACAAGAACATTGTTTACATAGCCATGCTGTAATTGCCAAAATTAGGAAATTAATATTTCAATAAACTATTTAATATAAGTGCCTTATTCATATTTTGTTGTTTGTCCCAATAAGATCCTTTCTAGAAAAAAAGTCCCAGATCATGGGCTATATTCAGTTGTCACATCTCTTTGGTTTCTTTTGGCTTAGAACAGTTTCTCTATCTTTCTTTCTTTTTTAATGGCATTGGTATATTAGAAGAAAACAGGCTAGTTATTTTGTAAAATTGGTCCTTAACTGATTTTGATTTGTCTTTTATCTCCCCTAGAATAGATTTCAGTGATGCGCCTTAGGCAGGGGTACCACAGAAGTAATTCTGTGTTCTTTTCAGTACATCACATCATGAGGTCCATGATGCTGATGCTGTAAACAGTCAACTTGCATCCCTTGGTTAAAAATGGTACCTACCTTGTTTCTCCTCCTAGAGTTCTTCTTTTTACTTTTGTACTTAATAAGAATCTTATGGATATATCCTTTGAAACTACATAAATTTCCTGTTATTCCAATGACTTTTACCCACTAATTTTAGCATGCATGGATGACTTTTGCCTGGAATAATTGTTACAGTGATGGTTGCCATAAGATTATTTTCTAATCCTATTATTTTTTCTGCATTTATTAGTTGGTTCTTTATTGCTGGTCAGAGCTTTCTCTTCTTCCTCATGAGTTTATGTGTTGATTATGTAATCAGTCTGAACTCATGCTTTGCTTTTTCACTCAAAAGGTTATAATCCTGTACTCTTATTGTGTATCTTGGTGCTCAAATTGTTCTTGAGTTGGTCAGTGAAAGCTCCTTCGAGCTAGCTCTTGAAGACATGACATTTTATTTCCAACAGTAACTGGAGGGTTTTTTCTTTCTTGAATGTAAATGGAGATGCCTATCCATGGTTTCATTCAAGAACAAGAAAAATAAACCTGCAACAGATTTTCAGAGTCTTTCATTCTCTGCTATCACTTTGGTGAATACAACAGTTTCTCAATGCCAGTTTCACAGATAGTGCTGTTCTGTGATCACCCTCAACCATTTGCAAACGTAAATTGTGAGAATGTGTTAATGTCACATCCTATTAATTCTCTCTTGTATATATGAACTGTTTATACTCATTCAAACGACTCACCAACATGTTTGAATGGGACTTGTGTGAGGGGACATTCAAGTGGCATAGTTTATTTTGAGTTTAACTCTAAACTCAAACAGAGCAAAGCCAAAGGTCTTTGATGTCCCATAAGGCCATCAGTGCTCTTCAAAGAGTGGTCCATTGATCAGCAGCATCAATATCATCTGGGAGCTTGGCTCCACTCCTACCAAATTATCATATAGAATTCCATATAAGCAGAGGACATTTTGCTGACTTAGAAAGACCATCTGTCAAACTTAAAAATATTAAAGTATTATAAATAGTATGAACAGTGATGTAAAAGTTGTAAATATGCAACATGTAAAATAGCAATTTTCTGGGTTTTAGAATTATGCATTGGTTGTCTATGTAGTTCATCCGTTTTTTATTTTTCATTCTTACAAAAGATATGCATTAATTTACAATAAAACAACAACAAAATAAAAAAAAAAATCCGATCCAGAAGTCCAGCATATGAAAGTGATTTTATCAGTAGTATTTGCCTCTTTTTTTCCTATTAAATATTCATATATGTATATATATTAACTTAGCTAAGATTCTCTCAGAACCTAGAGATTGTCATACAGCGTGAAGTAAGTCAGAAACAGAAAAACAAGTGTATATTAAGGCATATATGTGGAATCTACAAAAATGTTATGGCTGAACCTGCTGGGGAGGCAGAAATAGAGAGACAGGCATGGAGGAACAAAAGGACACCAAGAAGGGAAAGGAGAGGTGGAATAAACTGGGTGATTGCAATTGACATGTATACACTAGTATGTATAAAACGAATAACCTATTTCAAGCACAGGAAACTCTACTTAGTGCTCTGTAGCGACCTGAATGGGAAGGAAGTCCCCAAAACAGGGGCTCTCTCTATATACAGCTGATTCACTTTGCTGTACAGCAGAAACTAATGCAACATTGTAAAGCAACTATACCCTAAAAAAAATAAAATAAAACTTTTTAAAAAAGAAACACTGAGCCAAGAATTCAGATACAGGTGGTTTGTTAAGGAAATGGTTCCTGGAAGCAGGCCAGGAAGGGAAAAGAAGCCAAGCACGGGGGAGCTTTCTGATGAAATCCCAACTTCCTTGGAGCCCTCGGGGAGCTGCGGAGCGCCAGGGAAAGGTGCCGGGCTTCTGGATTCCCAGGCCAATCAGTTACAGCCTAGAGGGAGTGCCTGTGAGGCTATTCCAGAGCTCAAGGGCAGCCCCACCAATTGAGTTGGTGGGTCACGGTGTGAACAACTGGCTGGAAAGTGGGAAGTAGCTGGGTTGGGTACACAACATAGGAAAAGAAACCCCAGGATTCCAGGTGGTCACCAACAGAATGTGCTACAGGAATGTGTACACAGGAGCTGAAACTGAGGGGGAAATACTGTTCTCTATAGCCTCTTCTTGTGTGCCCAGTCACTCGGTCATGTCCAAGTTTTTGCCAGCCCATGGACTGTAGCCTGCCAGGCTCCTCTGTCTGTGAAGTCTTCCAGGCAAGAATACTAGAATGGGTTACCACTTTCTACTCCAGCGGATATTCCCAACCCAAAGTTTGAACCTGCGTCTCTTGTGTCTCCTGCATTGGCAGGTGGATTCTTTACAACTAACGCCACCTGGGAAGCACACCCTCCTCTCTACTGACCTTTAAATGTACACTTGACTGAACTGGTTAAGAGTGTGGTTTTGTGGTCAGTATGTTTGAATCCTCACTCTGCCATTTACTAGTGTCATGTCTTTGGATCAAGTTACAAATTGTTTCTGAGCCTCAATTTCATCATCTACGAAGAAAGGATAATAATATGCTCCTTAATAAACTGTTGTGAGAATCAAATGGAATAACATCTATAATGTTTCTAGTTTTGTGCCTCGGCATGGTTCATGCTCCGTAAGTGATTTGTTTTTAAATTTCTTTCAATCTTGGCTGCAAAGTAAACAAAAGGAGGCACAGGGATGTGGATTCCAACCTAGGCAATCAGAAGAGTAAAAGATTCACTTTCAGGCTGTCGACTAAAGTGACTTAAACCTGTAGACCTTTTGTTTAGTTTTTGATAATCAGACAAAGATGAACAGTGCACATTTGCTATAGAAATAGTTACTAATTCTTAGTCATGGTCATTCTAGTGGATAGTGAACCAGTGTTCACTTTTTTGGTTTACAGAGCCTAACTGAATTTTTATAGAGTCTAAAGAATTAGCTAATGCAAGTAGTGTCTTAGGCTGAGCTCCCTAGAAACAGGGAGCTGAAGACCCTTGTATGTGTCTTATTGAGGGAGTGTTCCCGAGAAACTTGTAAGAGTTTATGGGAGCAGGATAAACCAGAAGGAGGACCTAAAAAACCGAAAGCTAGCCCTAGCCTGATTCCATGGAGCACTCTGGAGGATGAATTGTAGCACAGATTTTGCCCTGCCCAGAAGGAAGGAGGCTAGCTATTAGAAACCTCAGATCTTTCACCTTGCTCACTGACAAGTTGCCTCCAATCAACCAAGGGCAGTCCTCCAGAGGAGAGGGTAACTCTGAGCTAAAAGCAGCCACCAACCACAGTAGCTGAGCAATGGTTACTCCAGGAGTTAGAGGAAATATGGGTAGCTCTGTAGCGTCTGCTGTAAATGGCATGCTTTTGTCTGCAAAGTTTTAGATGGTGATGCCTTGAGGTTCATTTTGTACTACATGCTTTCTCCTTAAAAAGAAAGGAGAAAACTTGTCTAAATCATCCTTAATTACAAAGAACAAGAAAGAATAGCAGTGAGAGCCAATTCAGCAGCAACTTAAAAAGAGAAAGCTCACATATCCCACTGGCAGTGTCTCATTCTTCACACTTGAATTGGTATTATCAGTCACTGAAAATTATAAACAGGAGAGACAGAAGAATGTATTCAACCTCATGCTCAGGATATGGTCATGTCTAATTGGTACAAATGAACCAACCCCAGTGCTGTTAGCTTAGCAATTTTTACTGAATTCACAACTAGGCAGATTCACTATGAGCATGAAAGTCCCCAAGAGAACCACTCAGCCAATAGTCTGTTTTTAAGAAAGTAGTATGAAAAGAGAATTCAGGCTTCTACAAAAAGGCATAAATTTGAAGTAAATAGTCATCTGTACTGCATTATTATTTTCCATATATTTGCCTAAGGTATATATTTTTCCTGAAATTGTATTTATGTAACAATGGATCCTGGGGGAAATTTACAAATGAAGGTAGATGGGGCATTTGTTAAAATCAAATAAGCTCATGCTAATATACTTAGATCATTAGGTAATTGTTACCATATCATGAATTTTATCTGGGCAATAAGGAAGAACTTAATATTCTGTTAACATTCTAGAAGTCACTGAAGATTTTTTATCCTAAATAAGTAGTTGAGTATTGTGTGGTGTATGTGTTTTATTTAGAATTTAGAATAATTATCTTTCCTCTGTATCTTCAGCAAAAAAGACTTTGAAGAAGAACTAATACACAAAAGACAATTTAATTTCCATAGATTTAGTTTTTTACAAGATGAGGTGAAATATCCATGTATTCTTTACATTTGGGTGATTATTATACTCTTTGTTATTGGGACACACAGGCTCCAGTGGGTTCCCCTCTTAAGAGAGTTGGAAGTAAGATAAGTATTTTCCTCACCTCATAAAAAGTAAATTCTGAAGTCAACACAGAACAAATGAAATGGCCACTGGACAGAGGATCACTGATAAAGATTTCCCAGTAATTCATCCCTAGCTAAAGCCATGTGTTGCATAGCTAAGGAAAGGCTTAGCCAGGAGGAGAATTGATCAGCAACAGAATCATCCCTAAATGACAGGAGCCAGGCCAGCTAACTGTGTCTCTCCGGGTTCTCCTCTGGGCAGGGACCTCTGGTCTATGTAACACATGCATTTGGTTATAGACCTAGACCTTTCCAGGCTGGTACTACCACAATTTTGAATCAACCAGTGATACTTGTTCTGTACACAGTTTGGTTTTATTCATGCAGTGTGTATCTGTTGAGCACAGATAATGATGATCCTGGGGTTGTTCCTTGCTCTTCTTCTGTGGTGTCTCCCTGGACTGTGACCCATTCAGATTGTCTTTCCATGTTTTCAGGATAATCTGGCTTCCAGGTAGATTAGGACAATGGCAGATGCTGGAATGGAGAGGAAGGAGAGGAGTCGTTCAGCTGCTCAGTCGTATCTGACTCTTTGCGACCCCATGGACTGCAGCACACCAGGCTTTCCTGCCCTTCACTATCTCTCAGAGCTTGCTCAAACTCATGTCCATTGAGTCGGTGATGCCATCTAACCATCGCATCCTCTGTCCTCCCCTTCTCCTCCTGCCCTCAATCTTTCCCAGCATCAGGGTCTTTTCCAATGAGTCAGTTCTTCACATCATGTGGCCAAAGTATTGGGGCTTCAGCTTCATCAATCCTTTCAATGAATATTCAAGTTTGATTTCCTTTAGGATTGACTGGTTTGATCTCCTTGCAGTCCAAGGGACTCTCAAGGATATGCTTCAGCACCACAGTTTGAAAGCATCAGTTCTTCAGCACTTAGCCGTCTTTATGGTCCAACTCTCACATCCATACATGACTACTGGAAAAACCATAGCTTTGACTAGATAGACCTTTGTCGGCAAAGTAATGTGTCTGCTTTTTAATATGCTGTCTAGGTTTGTCATAGCTTTTCTTCCAAGGAGCAAGCATCTTTTAATTTCACGGCTGCAGTCACCATCTGCAGTGATTTTGGAGTGCAAAAAGATAAAGTCTCTCACTGTTTCCATTTTTCCCCATCTATTTGCCATGAAGTGATGGGACCAGATGCCATGATCTTATTTTTTGTGTGTGTTGAGTTTTAAGCCAGCTTTTTTTTTTACTCTCTTCTTTCACTTTCATCAATAAGTTCTTTAGTTCCTCTTCACTTTCTGCCATGGGATGTTCTAATCTGCCTATCTGAGGTTGTTGGGATTCCTCCTTGGAATCTAGACTCCAGTTTGAACTTCATCCAGCCCAGCATTTCACATGATGTACTCTACATAGAAGTTAAATAAGCAGGGTGACAATATACAGCCTTGACATACTCCTTTCCCAATTTTCAACCAGTCCGTTTTTCCATGTCCAGTTCTAATTGTTGCTTCTTGACCTGCTTACAGGTTTCTAAGGAGGCAAGTAAGATAGTCTGGTATTCCCATGTCTTTAATAATTTTCCACAGTTTGTTGTGATCCACACAGTCAAAGGCTTTAGTGTAGTCAGTGAAGCAGATGTTTCCCTGAAATTCCCCTGTTTTTTCTGTGATCCAATAAATGTTGGCAGTTTGATCTCAGGTTCCTCTGCCTTTTCTAAATCCAACTTGAACATCTGAAAGTTCTTGGTTCACATACTGTTGAAGCCTAACTTGAAGGATTTTGAGCATTACCTTGCTAGCATGTGAAATGAATACAATTGTGCGGTAGTTTGAATATTCTTTGGCACTATCCTTCTTTGGGATTGGAATGAAAACTGACCTTTTCCAGTCTTGTGGCCACTGCTGAGTTTTCCATATTTGCTGGCATGTTGAGTGCAGTACTTTAACAGCTTCATCTTTTAGGATTTGAAATAGCTCACCTGGAATTCCATCACTTCCACCAGCTTTGTTCATAGTAAGAAGAGAAGCCAGGCTAGTTCTTTTCCCTCTTTGCCTTGACAGCATCCCAGGTGATTGCTGTGTCTGTCTCCCCCGTGGATCCAGTTGCCAACTGACTATCCTGCCCTGGTTCCAGCTCCCACTGTCTTGACTCTGGCCCCTCTGCTCTGGTGGCACCACCTCCTCCCTCTGTCACTTTAGCCTGGGGGTGATACCAACTTCCTTTGTTTTTGTTAATGTCTGGGCCACCTCACTGTGCCCTGGTTGACTCCTCAAACTCTTCTATCATCTGTACACCAAATCCTTGCATTAACTTCCCTTCTGAAGAATTCCGAGTGGTTTTTGCTTCCCTGGTTGGACCCTGATTTTGTTGTTCAGTTGCCAAGTCATGTCCAACTCTTCATGACCCCATAGACTGAAGCATGCCAGGCTTCCCTGTCCCTCACCATCTCCCACAATTTGCCCAAGTTCGTATCCATTGCATTGGTGATGCCATCCAATCATCTCATCCTTTATAAATAATGATTAATAGAATAATCACAAAATACATATGTGACTATCACACATTTAGATAATTGAAGATTATCACAAGATTCAAAAGATTCCATAGGATATACTTAAGGAAGTCTCTAATACAAGTAAATGATATAATAGGACAGAGGGTATATTTGGGTCTAAGACTTCTAGGTATAACACCCCGAGGTCATTTCTTATTTCTCAGACCAGGGCACACTTCATCTTCAGATTATACACCAGCAAGATAACTCTGAGCCCAGATGCACATTTGTTGAGGGCTATTCTATAGCACTGGCTCTGTAAAAACCCAGGCTGGATCACCTGCCAAGCCAGATACAAACTGCCAATCTGCGCATCCGTAAAACGTGCAGACAAACTAATACAGGTTGCCTCTAGGGGAATTTCAGACTTTAGACACAGACTATAAAGTTGTAGCTAGTATATTTCATTCTTCCCTTGACCAGACTGGTAGACATCCCAGCAGATAAGTACAGAGTTACCCTGTATAGCTGCAAGATTAACCCTTTCCTTACACAACGTGTAAACTTACAGTATGTGCTCCAGAATCAGGGAAATGCAATAGTATTTTAGCAGAGATCTGAAGGATGAAGAAAAAATTTAATTGGACCTGATGGAAGGGAAGAGTCTAGTGGAAAGAACAGTATTTTGCAGGAAAGACCCAATCCAACAAATGGAAAAAATGTAGTGTGATTAAAACAGTAAATAGAAACTTGGGCAGGGGAAGAGGTCAAAGCTAGGTCCACTGAGAGTTCCAGTAGAGTTCTTACTGGACCAATCAGAGAGGCGATTCACTCCTTGTTTGGGATTTCAGCAGGATGTAAGACTGGAGCTGCTGGTGGACGGTTTTGCTACTTTATGGGGACACACAAATGACAGCAGAGCTGATAGAGCAAGGAGCTGGAGGAGAACGCCAGAAAGCACAGCAGAGAGAACAGTTCTGTCTCAGATCCAAGCTTGCTCAGTCCACCTCCTGAAATTCTAAGCTTTAGGAGTCATCATATTCCCTTTTTATTAAATTGGTTTTTGTTACTGTTAATGAACGCAAGTTTCTGTGCCTGATGCAGAGTAAAGCGAAACAGTACAAGAATATTGGAGTTTGGAGCAGAGGAAGCTTTATTGTAGGGCCATGCAAGGAGAGCAGGTGGCTCATGCCCTCCAAAAGCCCCAGATTTCCCAAAAGGATACAGCAAGCCCTTTTTAAAGTCAAGGTGAGTGATGGTTGATTATTGCAAACTTCTTGGTTTAGGAATCCTTTGTTCTTGTAGCTATCCACCTAGGTCAGGTTACAAGGTTCCTATAAACCTCCAGCAAGACAGTGTTATTCTCTTCTGCAACTTTAAATCTCTATTTGGATGGGAAAATGCTATACCCTTAAAGGTCGGAGCCTAAAGAATGGGCTATACTGTATATTTCAGGCTATAGGAAACATTCTTGACTCGTAGCAAAAGCAGCAGAATACAAACGTTAAAGCAACAGAGGGCTTCCCTGGTGGCTCAGATGGTAGAGAATCTACTTGCAATGAGGGAGACCTAGGTTCGATCCCCAGGTCAGGAAAATTCCCTGGAGAAGGGAATGGCAAACAGATCTAGTCCGTTCAGTTCAGCTGCTCAGTCGTGTCCGACTCTTTGTGACCCCATGAATCGCAGCACACCAGGCCTCCCTGTCCACCACCAACTCTGAGAGTTTACACAAACTCATGTCCATTGAGTTAGTGATGCCATCCAACCATCTTATCCTCTGATATCCCCTTCTGCTCCTGCCTTCAATCTTTCCCAGCATTAGAGTCTTTTCAAATGAGTCAGATTTTCCCATCAGGCGGCCAAAGATTGGAGTTTCAACTTCAATATCAGTTCTTCCAATGAATATTCAGGACTGATTTGCTTTAGGATGGACTGGTTGGATCTCCTTGCAGTCCAAGGGACTTGCAAGGGTCTTCTCCACAGTTCAAAAGCATCAATTCTTTGGCACTCAGCTTTCTTTATAGTCCAACTCTCACATCCGTACATGACTACTGGAAAAACCAAACCCTTGACCAAATGAAATTTTGTTGGCAAAGTAATGTCTCTGCTTTTGAATATGCTATCTAGGTTGGTCATAACTTTTCTTCCAAGGAGTAAGCGTTTTTAAATTTCACGGCTGCAATCACCATCTGCAGTGATTTTGAAGTGAAGTGAAGTGAAGTCGCTCAGTCGTGTCCGACTCTTTGCGACCCCATGGACTGCAGCCTACCTGGCTCCTCTGTCCATGGGATTCTCCAGGCAAGAGTACTGGAGTAGGTTGCCATTTCCTTCTCCAGCAGTGATTTTGGAGCCCCTCAAAATAAAGTCTACACTGTTTCCACTGTTTCCCCATCTATTTTCCATGAAGTGATGGGATCAGATGCCATGATCTTAGGTTGCTGAATGTTGCGATTTAAGCCAACTTTTTCACTCTCCTCTTTCACTTTCATGAAGAGACTCTTCAGTTCTTCTTCACTTTTTGCCATAAGGGTGGTATCATCTGCATATGAGGTTATTGAAATTTCTCTCTCCAATCTTGATTTCAGCTTGCTGTTCATCCAGCCCAGCATTTCTCATGATGTACTCTGCATAGAAGTTAAATAAGCAGGGTGACAATATACAGCCTCGATGTACTCCTTTCCTGATTTGGAACCAGTCTGTTGTTCCATGACCAGTTCTAACTGTTGCTTCTTGACCTGCATAAAGATTTCTCAAGAAGTAGGTCAGGTGGTCTGGTATTCCCATCTCTTTCAGAGTTTTCCACAGTTTATGGTGATCCATGCAGTCAAAGGCTTTGGCATAGTCAATAAAGCAGAAATAGATGTTTTCCTGGAACTCTCTTGCTTTTCTGATGATCCAGCAGATGTGGGCAATTTGGTCTCTGGTTCCTCTGCCTTTTCTAAAACCAGCTTGAACATCTGGAAGTTCATGGTTCACGTATTGTTGAAACTTGGCTTGGAGAATTTTGAGCATTACTTTACTAACGTGTGAGATGAGTGCAATTGTGCAGTAGTTTGAGCATTCTTTGGCATTGCCTTTCTTTAGGATTGGGATGAAAGCTAACCTTTTCCAGTCCTGTGGCCACTGCAGAGTTTTCCAAATTTGCTGGCATATTGAGTGCAGCATTTTCACAGCATCGTCTTTCAGGATTTGAAATAGCTCAACTGGAATTCCATCATCTCCACTAGCTTTGTTCATAGTGATGCTTTCTAAGGCCCACTTGACTTCACATTCCAGGATGTCTGGCTCTAGATCAGTGATTACACCATCGTGATTATCTGAGTCATGAAAATCTTTTTTGTACAGCTCTTCTGTGTATTCTTGCCACCTCTTCTTAAAATCTTCTGCTTCAGTTAGGTCCCTACCATTTCTGTCCTTTATTGATCCCATCTTTGCATGAAATGTTCCCTTGGTGTCTCTAATTTTCTTGAAGAGATCTCTAGTCTTTCCCATTCTATTGTTTTCCTCTATTTCCTTGCATTGTTCACTGAGGAAGGCTTTCTTATCTCTCTGTGCTATTCTTTGGAACTCGGCATTCAAATGGGTATATCTTTCCTTTTCACCTTTGCTTTTGGCTTCTCTTCTTTTCACAGCTATTTGTAAGGCCTCCTCAGACAACCATTTTGCTTTTTTTGCATTTTTTTTGCATTTTTCTTGGGGATGGTCTTGATTCCTTACAATGTCACGAACCTCCATCCATAGTTCATCAGGCACTCTGTCTATCAGATCTAGTCCCTTGGATCTATTTGTCACTTCTATTGTATAATCGTAAAGGATTTGATTTAGGTCATACCTGAATGGTCTGTGCTTGATTTAGGTCATACCTGATGCGAAGAGCTGACTCATTTGAAAAGACGCTGATGCTGGGAAAGATTGATGGCAGGAGGAGAAGGGGACGGAAGAGGATGAGATGGTTGGATGGCATCACCAACTCGATGGACATGGGTTTGAGTAAACTCTGAAAGTTGTTGATGGACAGGGAGGCCTGGCATGCTGCAGTCCAAGGGGTTACAAAGAGTTGGACACGAATGAGCGACTGAACTTAACTGAATGGTCTAGTGATTTTCCCTACTTTCTTCAATTTAAGTTTGAATTTGGCAATAAGGAGTTCATGATCTGAGCCACACTCAGCTCTCAGTCTTATTTATGCCGACTGTATAGAGCTTCTCCATCTTTGGCTGCAAAGAATAAAATCAATCTGATTTCAGTATTGACCATCTGGTGATGTCCATATGTAGAGTCTTCTCTTGTGTTGTTGGAAGAGGGTATTTGCCAAGACCAGTGCGTTCTCTTGGCAAAACTTACTTTGGCTCAGTCTCTTCATTCTTTCTGGAGTTATTTCTCCACTGATCTCCAGTAGCATATTAGGCACCTACCCACCTGGGGAGTTCATCTTTCAGTGTCCTATATTTTTGCCTTTTCATACTGTTCATGGGGTTCTCAAGGCAAGAATACTGAAGTGATTTGCCATTCCCTTCTCCAAAACAGATCTAATCTGGAAACAAATCTATTCTTCCTATTACATTAAATGTCCTAATACAAAAAGAAAAGACCTACAAAGGATATTGAGAATTACCAGGAACTGTAGCATTTCTGAAGTCAAGGAAATTCCTAGGATGGTGGAGGAATCAGCAGAATCAAGTAGAAGACCATCAGTTCCCGAAATCCATATGATTGTCTTAACAATCCCTTCAGGGATTTTCCTGCTGTGTTGAAATATAACATTATCTAAACTTAAATTATTCTAAAATTAGTCATCGTACAGACTAAAAAGTGTGCATGTGCTATCTTAGTGCCTAGTCACATGTAGAGAGAGGTTTGTTCTTGTGCTAATTCGTCCCTGACAATTATACTTCTGAGTTGTTGCATCTGTTCTTTAGAATGTTTCTTTCTACTAGGCTATATTAGCTTTCTCTTTTGCCACTCGAAACATAGCTATTCGTGAAGCTTCTAATCAGTTCTCACTGGTAGCAGGGCTCCCTTACCCCATTGGTTCCTAGTTGAGTCTCAACTTCATTTCAGGCCCAGGATTCATAAAAATTGCAATCCCATTACTTTTTCAGAATTATTGTCAAATAAGCAAGAAGCAAACAGTCTCAAAAACTCTTCGCAAATGACCCTGCAAGAGCTTTTCTGTTTAGAAGGTAAGATGGGATGTAGAGCAGACAGCATGAAAATACTGTACGCATAGGCCACACAAGAGCAAATAAGTGTGCTCTGGAGCATTAAAGTTACGCTTGCTGTGCTAATTTCTAAATGCACCATGTGTTTTGTGATGCGAATGAGAGCACATTGCCTTACATCTTACTCTGGGTCATGGACCCATAGAATTGCAGTAGCACAAACTGGTTGACAGCAAAATTCCTTCTTTGCTTTGTGAGGCCTTGGGATTTTCATTTGATGTGTGTGAGTAGAAATGCACACACAGAGAAAACAAGAGCAGATGATATTATCTAAGCTGTTCAGTCAAATAAATCAGTAAGAAATGTCTGACAAAAAATATAAAATATATTTATCGATGCAAAGCAGTCATTAATTTGGTGGTTTTCTATATCATCTTCTCTGCTTATAGGAATAGAGCTGCTGCTGCTGCTGCTGCTAAGTCGCTTCAGTCATGTCCGACTCTGTGCGACCCCATAGATAGCAGCCCACCAGGCTCCCCCGTCCCTGGGATTCTCCAGGCAAGAGCACTGGAGTGGGTTGCCATTTCCTTCTCCAATGCAGGAAAGTGGAAAGTGAAAGTGAAGTCGCTCAGTCATGTCTGACTCCTCGCGACCCTAAGTGTTGTTAAATTTTTAAATCTCATTCTAAAAATCAATAGTCCAGAAAGTTTAATCCTTTTCGAATTTTTTTGGGGGAAAAAAATGATCAGAATAGAGAGGAGAAATACTTCCACTTTTCAAAAACTTTTATTTTGAATTGTGGTATAACCAGTTAACAATGTTGCGATAGTTTCAGGTGAACAGAGAAGGGACTCAGCCATACATATACATGTGTCAATTCTCCTGCAAACTCACCTCCCATCCACTTTGTCACATAACATTGAGCAGACCTCCCTGTGCTATAGAGCTGGTCCTTGTCGGTTATCCATTTTAAATACAGCAGTGTGCACATGTGGGTCCCAAACTCCCTAACTATCCTTTCCACCAGTCTTTTGCTCCCACCGCCAGGAAACCATAAGTTCCCTCTCTCTCTGTCTGTCTCTCTTTTGTAAGTAAATTCATTTGTATCATTTCTTTTTAGATTCCACATATAAGGGATGTCATACCATAAGAAATAGTTCTATTTTAAACTAAACTTTTTTGGTTGTCTCTGGCTTTCTCATCTCTAGCATTGGGAGTGTTGGAAAGCTTGAAAGAAGAGAAACATACATTAAAATTTGGGGAGCTCAGGTGAAATCCTCTTAAAGAGGGGTACATCCACCCATATACCCATCCATTCATTCATTTTATTCAATAAATATTAAGGATCTACTACCTTCTCATCAGCATCCTAGGTGCTTGGTGGAGAATGCTAAACAAAGCAGAGCTGCTGTTTCCTTGGCTCTTGCCACCATAGTGGGTTGTGTGTGTGTGTGTGTGTGTATGTATGTTAATTGCTTAGACACGTCCAACTGTTTGCAACCCCATAGACTGTAGCCCATCAGGACCCTCTGTCCATGGGATTCTCCGGGCAAGAACATTGGAGCGGGTTGCCATGTCCTTCTCCAAAAGGAATTATAGAAAGAAAGAAAGAAAGAAAGTGAAATAGCTCAGTCATGTCGGACTCTTTGTGACCCCATGGACTTGTAGCCTTACCAGGCTCCTCCATCCATGGAATTTTCCAGGCAAGAGTACTGGAGTGGGTTGCCATTTCCTTTTCCACCATAGTGGTCAGACAGTAATAAAACAAATGCAAAATTTCACTATAAATTGTGGTGAAATATCATGGAAAAATACAGGGTGAAGTTTTAGTTTGGGAGGCTGGGAGGGCCTCTCTGAGGAAGTAACTAGTCAAAGACCTAAAGAATGAGCAGAAACTTCCAGACTGAAGCATAGAGTGGAGGGATGCAATTTTCACACAAAGAAGTAGGACCTGCAAAAACCCTTTAGTGGGAAAGAACCTGGCTTGGCGCGACTGAAGTAGCTTGAACAAAGAAAGCAGCCAGGGGGAGATAGCTGAACGGGAGGCTGAGACTAGCTTTTGAAGATCTTGTCTAGATGGATAAAGACTGTGAATTTCTATCTAAGGCCAATATCATGACATTAAAAGGATTGAAGCTGAAAAATAACATGATACAGTTCTCTTTATTAAAAGATCATTCTGACAGCTTTGTGGAAAAGGCTGAGATAAGAACAGAGTTAGAAGTGAAGTTATTAACCAGCATGCTGTAATATTCTAGGTGAGAAATCATTGTGGTGTATTTAATGTTGTCTGTTGTGTCTGGAAAATCCCATGGGCAGAGGAGACTGGTAGGCTGCAGTCCATGAGGTCGCTAAGAGTCAGACACGATTGAAAGACTTCACTTTCACTTTCATGCATTGGAGAAGGAAATGGCAACCCACTCCAGTGTTCTTGCCTGGAGAATCCCCGGGATGCAGGAACCTGGTGGGCTGCTGTCTATGGGGTCGCACAGAGTCGGACACGACTGACGTGACTTAGCAGCAGCAGCAGCAGCAGCAGCAGCAGCAGCAGCAGCAGCAGCAGCAGCAGCAGCAGCAGTTGTGTCCACCAGTTTCCAAATTTGCCCCACTGAGCCTCTCCACCTGGTTTTCACATCCTGGTGTAGCTCCCTCCGACATTAAATAGGGCTGATCTGTGTAATCGATAAGGTCATACAAAAATGATGCTGTGTGTCTTCCAAAGGTAAGCCAAAGGGAGAGTGCAGCCTCCTATTTTCTGTCTCATGGACTACTCTCATGGGGTAGCAGCTGCCATGGTGTGAGGATGCTCAAGCAGCCCTCTGGAGAATTCCTTCCAGGGAAGAACTGAAGTCTCCTACCAACAACCAGGGCAAACTCTCCAAACATGTGAGTGAGCCACGTTGGAAGCAGATCTGGTAGCCCTGGTTAAGCTTTCAGATTGCTATAGCCCTGGCCCATAGTTTGTGAACACTCAGAGAGACCCCTACTCAGAATTGTGTAGCTACACCACTCCTATAATTTAGATTCATGAAATTTATATGAGATATAGAATCTTCATTATTATTTTAAGGCGTTAAGTTTTAGGGCCATGCATGATACAACAAGAAATGATTAATTGTTATGGATACATAAGGGAGAGGGTGGATTTGAAGTGTATTTGGAGGCAGACTAGATGAGATGTGAGTAAGGCTTGGATTTGTGGGTGGGGTTTGAGCATAGAAAACACTTCCCAGATTTCTGGCTTGTACAAATTGGAGAGATTGCATTGTATTGTTAGTGAGGAAGGCATTAAAAAGGAACACATTTGAGATCAAAAGTCCCATTTTGAAAGTGTGTAAAGAAGACTGTAGGGGCCTCCTGTGTATGTAGCTCACCTGGTAAAGAATCTACCTACATTGCAGGTGACCCCAGTTTGATTCCTGGGTCTGGAAGATCTGCTGGAGAAGGGATAGGCTACACCACTCCAATATTCTTGGGCTTCCCTGGTGGCTCAGCTTGTAAAGAATCCACCTGCAATGTGGGAGACCTGGGTTTGATCCCTGGGTTGGGAAGATTCCCCTGAAGGAGGGCGTGGCAACCCACTCCAGTATTCTTGCCTGGAGAATCCCCAAGGACAGAGGTTAGCTACAGTCCATGGGGCCAGACATGACTGAGTGACTAAGCACAGCACAGCAAAGATGCCTGTAAAACATCCAAGAGGATAAACAAGCTGAGAGAAAAATCTAGGCCAGAGATATAAGTTTGGGGATTTGGGGCTTCCTGCTGGTATTTAGAATCATCAGAGTAGAATTATAGCCCCTGGACCAGGATGATGATTCTGCCTCAAGAGCTGAAGTCTGAAGAGCTGTTGAAGACAGAAATCTAGAAGAGGAGGGGACACACATGAATGAGGGGTAAAATGGCCAGAAAAGTTGAAATAAAAGAAGAAAATGGGAAAGCGTGGAGTCAGAGAAACCAAGACAATAGCTTCCAAAGAAGGAGGAAGAAGCTGCTGTCAAAAGTTACTGAGAAGTTCAGTACAGTATTGACTGAAAAGAAACTGGTACAGTCATTATTAACTTTGGCTGCATTTTGGAATTAACTGGAGAAAGTTTTCTAAAACAGGAATTTTTTTTGGTTTTTGAATTTTTTGGTATCCACCCCCAAATTTTTTTATTTAATTGGGCTAGCATATGGACTGTCTGGATTTTAGAAGTTTTCCAAGGCATTCTTATGTCCAAGATGGAGAACCAGTGATCAGATGGATTTGGTGATATGGCATACTTGTATATCTTGGCAGAACTGTGGGCTAGAAGCCAAATTTCATAGGCTGAGGAATCAAATCATCTATTACAATTTGCCTTTTTCAGTTCTTTTTATAGAGCAGTGTTATAGTTTTCCCATGTTTCTAATCTAATCAACTGAACTTTTTGCTAATAACCTTGTCTTTAGTTCAGTTCACCTCAGTTCAGTTGCCCAGTCATGTCTGACTCTTTGTGACCCCATGAATCGCAGCACGCCAGGCCACCCTGTCCATCACCAACTCCTGGAGTTCACTCAAACTCATGTCCACGGAGTCGGTGATGCCATCCAGCCATCTCATCCTCTATCGTCCTCTTCTCCTCCTGCCCCCAATCCTTTCCAGCATCAGAGTCTTTTCCAATGAGTCAACTCTTCTCATGAGGTGGCCAAAGTATTGGAGTTTCAGCTTTAGCATTAGTCCTTCCAATGAACACCTCGAACTAATCTCCTTCAGAGTGGACTGGCTGGATCTCCTTGCAGTCCAAGTGACTCTCAAGAGTCTTCTCCAACACCACAGTTCAAAAGCATCAATTCTTTGGCACTCAGCTTTCTTCACAGTCCAACTCTCACATCCATACATGACCACTGGAAAAACCATAGCCTTGACTAGACAGACCCTGTCATTTTAACTATTTCCTAGGTCTGTGGTTTTCAACCTGTTATGATGGTTGCTAAGTCATGTCTGACTCTTTACGACCCCATGGACTATAACCCACCAGACTCCTCGGTCCATGGAATTCTCTGAGCAAGAATACTGGAATGGTTAGCCATTCCCTTCTCCAGGGGATCTTCCCAACCCGAGGACTGAACCCAGGTCTCTCGCATTGCAGGCAGATTCCTTACCATTTGAGCCACCAGGGAAGCCTAGGTTCTATTAGAACCATCTGAGGAGCTTTATAAAATATTCTGACTGTCCCTATCCCAGGTTAATTAAGTCAGATCCTAAGGAGGGAAACGGGCAAGCAGACTGTTTGAAAGCACCCCAGAGTATTAATGTACAGCAAGGTGAAGACCATTGCTGAGTGTTGGGTAGAAGCAATGTAAATCTGCTATTCACTTGGGGCTAGAATATATAGGGAAGTAGAGATTCTTCAGTACCCGTGAGCAAGGGCTGTAGACCACAAGATATCAATTGCTGAAAGGGGAATGACAGGAAGAGCTGCCATCGTCTGAACCCTCAAAGTGAAGTGAAGTCACTCAGTCGTGCCCAGCTCTTTGCGACCCCATGGACTGTAGCCTACCAGGCTTCTCTGTCCATGGGGTTTTCCAGGCAAGAGTACTGGAGTGGATTGCCATTTCCTTCTCCAAGGGATCTTCCCAACCCAGGGATTGAACCCAGGTCTCCCGCATTGTAGACAGACGCTTTACCGTCTGAGCCACCAGGGAAGTCCGAACCCTCAATGGAAGTACACATTTTGTAAATGCCTCAAGGTTTTAATGATAATTTCCCTTCCAAATCCTACTCATAAGAAGTGAAATACTATTGAAGAGAGGAGCTAAAATGGAGGGAAAGTATGATACTCGTCTCCTAGAAGGAAAGATTTTCTTTGGCCGATGCATTTACAGATCCAGGAGGCACCATCACCGTAAGATACTATGTTAGGAGTGGCCCCTGCAGTTATTCATGCATCAGCCATGTCTATAATTCATCTTCATGAAAAATGCACACCATGGAGGCAAGTTGGATTGATAGTACTGCCTCTTCTTGAAGGTTATTTGGCTTCACATTACTAACATTTTCCAAGTGTTTGGAAGTCACATTTTTTATCTTCAATAAACTATCCCAAGAACTCCAAGGGCTATACCAATTTTATAAGGAACTCAGCTCTGGTACCAAAAAAAGCAATATTTTAAATCTCTGGCTTTTGAGGTAGGCAGCTAGAAATACAGGCAAAGGATTTCAGGTTCACAAAAGTGAAACCAAGGGACATCTACTAATCCCTGTTCATTCTCTAATATTCCTGTGTCTTTCTAGGTGACATAGACTTGACAGACTTAGAATTTGCCATAAACATATTGCTCACTTCATGCTTGATTCTTTAATAATAGCATCTTAGCTCTTTCACTTAGGAGCTATGTGACTTGGCAAGTTGCTTGACTTTCTTCTGCTTCCTTGTGTAAAATAGGGGCATGCATGTACTATCGTAGTGATTATTAGTATCTTCTTTGTGCTGGTGCTCTGTCCTGTCCTCCTCTTTGCAGCCTTTTGAACTGCAGAGCGCCTGGCTCCTCTGCCTAGCAGATGTTTTCAGGCAAGAATACTGCAGTGGGTTGCCATTTCCTTCTCCAGGGGATCTTCCCCACCCAGGAATTGGACCGTGTCATCTCCTGTGTCCTGCACTGCAGGCAGATTCTTCACCACTGAGCCATCAGGGCGGCCCGATTATTGTTATACTATCCACCAAACACTCTGGCTTCTCTCATAGCTCAGTTGATAAAGAATCGGCCTACAATGCAACAGACCCCAGTTCAGTCCCTGGGTTGGGAAGATCCACTGGAGAAGGGAACGGCTACCCACTCCAGTATTCTGGCCCGGAGAATTTCATGGACTGTATAGTCCATGGGGTTACAATGGGTCGGACATGACTGAGTGACCTTCACTTTCATTTTCAAATACTTCGTATTCCCAGTACTTCTGGATACACCATGGGGTTGAACTCCCTGCCCTGCCCCCTTGTGGTTGGGCGGTGCCAGTTGATTTGTTCTGAGCAATGAGTTGGGAGCAGAAGTGAAATTTGCTGGCTGCAGGTTTGCGACTCTCAAGGTTTCCTGTTTGCTGCTGACTACTCTGTCATCAGCTGATGGAACAGGGCCCACAGCCACTTGTCAGTGGACATGGTGGGTTATAAACAACTGAGATTACAGGTTGCTGACTACCCTGACTAATGGACTTATTGGTAGGTCTGTGATGAGGACTCAATGGGATAATATATTCAAGCAACTGCTCTACTTACTCTCTGTCAATAGTATAAAGTGCTAAATACATATATATTTGAACTGTGGTGTTGGAGAAGAGTCTTGAGAGTCCCTTGGACTGCAAGGAGATCCAACCAGTCCATCCTAAAGGAAATCAGTCCTGAATATTCATTGGAAGGACTGATGCTGAAGCTGAAACTTTGGCCACCTGATGGGAAGAACTGACTCATTGAAAAGACCTTGATGCTGGGAAAGACTGAAGGCAAGAGAAGGGGACAATAGAAGATGAGATGGTTGGATCGCATCACCAACTCAATGGACATGAGTTTGAGTAAGCTCTGGGAGTTGGGGATGGACAGGGAGGCCTGACGTGCTGCAGTCCATGGGGTTGCAGAGTCGGACACGACTGAGCGACTGAACTGAACTGAACTGAACTGAACATATATGTTTCCATCTTTCAGGAAGGCATTATTGGACTTTTCTGTCCAAATATTTGCATTTGTGTAGCCTTCAGGATTTAATTTTCAGGCCTGAGATTGAACAATACAATCTACCTTTAGAAGTATCAACTCTTGATATTTTACTTAAACATGAAAATTATTGATCAACAAGTTATAAATCATATTTTCACTTCATGATAATTGATGATATACCAAAACCTCTGAGAACTTAACACCACTTTGCTCATAAAAGTAAAATAGTAATGGCTAAAAACATGCCTAATCTTTTCAGCAAATAACCACATGTAACTGATTTATTCAGCTCTTACCAAATCAAGTGGAAATCTAAACTGGTTTATACGTATTGAATAAGTGTTTAGTTTTGGCACATAATAAATCCAAAGCCTGGATTTAAAGGAGAAAGAAGAAATAATATTCTAAAATAATATCAGTTATTCCTTTCTCTCATTGCCATTTTTTCAAACATTTATGTTCTACCTATAAATATGCAGCTGTATAAATTATGACATTCTATTTTTACTGCTTCATGGTAAATATTTTTGCTGAATGTGTGGGATTTTAATCTCCGGTGCATTGTATACTAAAAAAGGATAATATATTTGGCAACAGAAATGGATAGTTATGTTCCATTAAAAACCACCTCTATAATTCATAACTGGACTTAGGTTCTGTTCCCAAACCAATGATACACTTAACTTCCAAACAGTCTAAAACAAATTTTCCAGTTAATTATTTCCAGAGCCGTGTCTTCCTCCATTTTAAAAGACTGAAATATCTGTATTATTTTCCATGGGTTCTCTAAATCATAACTAAATGTCTTGACAATAAGTATGATTTGTTAAATTCAGTGATCTTTCAATAAGAGGTGGTTTGATTATTCGACTACTCAAATTATCAATCACTATGCCATTTCTTTAATTATGTATTTTTTAATAAATTTTTCTTATAAAAGGAATACATAATCATACAGAAAAAAACACTACAAATTAAGAGGAAAGGAAAAAGTCACCCATTATTTCAGCCCTAGAGAAAACCAGTTACCCTCTTGAGGACTTTTTATTCCAGTTCTTTTCTTCTACGTGTATCTTCCATAAAGGTACAATGCAAATATAAAGTAACATATACTGGTTCTTTTTGGTAAACCACAAGGTCCCGCTATACAGCACAGGGAACTATATTCAATATCCCACGATAAACCCTAATGGAAAAGAATATGAAAAAGAAAATATGTATATGTGTGTGTGTATAGATATATATATATATAAGTGATTCATTCTGTTGTACAGCAGAAATTGACACAATTTGTCAACTATTCTTCAATAAAAGTAAATAATAATAATATATACTGTTTTTTAGTCTTTGTTCTTGATTATAAATGTAACCTATGGCTCCCTATGGGGCTTTCCAGGTGGCACTAGCGCTAAAGAACCCACCTGTCAATGCAGGAGATTGGGAGACATGGGTTCGATCCTTGGGTTGGAAAGATCCCCTGGAGGAGGGCATGGCAATCCTCTCTGGTATTCTTACCTGGAGAATCCCATGGACAGAAGAGCCTGGTGGGTTCTAGTCCACAGGTTTTCCAAGAGTTGGACACAACTGGAGTGACTTAGCATGCATGCAGACTAGAGAACAATAGCAATACAGAGTGATTGACACTAGTGTTTGAGATAAGCTCAGTCTGCAATAGCACTGGTTGAATAGAACACAGACCTATCCTGATGGGCGAGAAAGAGCCAGGAAAACAAGCTTCCTAGAAGCTATGCAGAAGGGCTTCACTCTAATGGAGAGAGGAAGCCAAAGACAGGGATGAGGAGGGTCAACAGGGAGCATCCCCCGCCCAGGACCAAAGATAATCCCATGTGGCTGGAAGATGGAAAGATTCAAACAAGAGATGAGGTGGGAGAAGTTGGTACAGGCTTTGTGTTCCATAATGAGGAGTCTGATTTTTATGGAGAAGGTAACGAAGCTATTAAGCAGAAGAGTGACCTGATCAGTGTGCATTTAAGCAGGAGCACCCTGACTGCAGGTGGGAAAGGATGGGAGATATGGCAAGGCTGAGGCTGAGAGCACTATCAGCTCTGGCAGTCATTCAGATTAGATACGGAGAGGACCGTAGTGCAGGCAGCAGTAGTGATCAATGTCAGGGATGTCAAGAGGCTTAGAATATTCCTTACCCCTCCACATGCCACTTGGGAATTAACCTCAGGTGTTGATCATGTTAGCCTAATTGCTGACAAGACAGTATCTCAAGACTTGCCTCAGTTATCTTCTTTGAAATGAGGTTAAATGAGACAAATACAAATATGTTTTGGATCCTGCTCCAAAGGGATCATTTTATAATACCTGGGTAAGGTTCTGACCCTATAACTGAAGTCAGGTGATAGGGATCTATGCTACATAATTTATGAAGAGTGAATGACATCAAGACCCTTTTAGAGCCACATAACCGCTGCAGAAGCACTAGAAAAATATTTTGGGCCATGGTGATTTCGGGGAGCTGCAAGTTGAAAGTAGAGTAAGTCTATTCTGAATAAATATTTACTAAATTGTAGTCATTCGTAGTATGTTAATAATCAGTTACCCAAATGCATACACGTTTACTGGATAAACAAATATTGGACAGGGGATGAGGACTTACAAATTCCAGGGGACACTGAGGTTCAATATCAACAGTCTTCTTTGTCTACTTGGGTTGCTACCATGGTTTATTTGCACAGCTCTCTTAAGATGACTGATGCTGAAATCCATCCCAATTTTTTAGCAACAGCACTTATTCCTGTGTATAATTTGGCTCTTGAAGACTTATTTTGTCTTTAACAATTAGAACTTTCTGAAACTGATTTGAGTTGCTTTGTGAGAGGATAATGATTTTGCTGTCACTGGATGTATTTTTAAAAGAAGGCTGAAAAAAAAAACACTGGAGGACAAGTTTTAGGCAGGATTCATATACAGATTAAAATATTGGTTTATATCTTTAGAGAGTTATATTCTTCTGTTGTAGATATGGTATGATATCTTTATATATTACTTTTCCTTCCTTACTACTCAGTGTTACTTAAACAAAGTCAACTAAGTGGTCAAAGATTTCAGATACAAGGTCAGATACCTAGAATTCCTCTAACACATATATTTTAAATTTTGCATATGGATGATTAAGTTGGATCTTCCAATGCAACGATTTAAAACCTTAGTTCATTCAGCCTAAATTGAGAGCTAACTCTGTTATCTGACATAAAAACAGACAGTTCACATATAAAGGATTATTGAAAATTGTATCAAATTGCAAATTGAGTATAGGTGTCTATCCCAACTGCAAAGCCTTTGCAATAAAAGAAAGTTGATGAAAATAATGTATCGTAGTACAGAAAAATACAAGAATGTCCATCAGAGGAACAAAAATTTTGGAAAAAAAAAAAAAATCTCTGGAAGATAGAATACAACTGTTGCCCACCAGGGTTCATGGTCTCCTTAATGAATAGAAATTGATCAGAGGCTAGACAAGAAATTCAGGCAAGACTTTACTGGGGCCCCTGCTGCAGCAGTCCAGAGGAGAACAGATTACCTTGCTTGCTTACTCCCCAAAGGGCGGAGCGGTATTTCCTTACAGGGAGCAAGGGTAGGAATGTGTCGAGGGGTTGGTTAAGAGGGGTGGCTTAGGTGGTTTGCCAATCGCTGTGGTGGTGTTGAGTGCAGGGGGTATGTGCAGTACCCTGCCTTTCCTCCCAACACCCTGTTTATGCTCCCAGATCTCCAGAAGAGGCAGTTGGTCTTTTTGTATCTTATTGTCCATAATTTGCCCCAACCGCACTAGCTGCAGTTATTTTTAGTCCCTTGTATTTTATTTGTATTTTGTTGCTTGAGGAGGTGTATATCCTCCTCCAGGTACAAGCTCTGCAACCCAGGGATCTAGTCCAGGTCCCAGCCTGTCTTCTAATGAAGTGCAAAGAAGGTGACAACTCAAAATACACATGGGAGACAATGATTCTTTCAAAAGTCAGAAATATTGGAGACACCCAAAAAAGATGATGCCATTGATGGGAGAAATATGATGCAAGGGAATCTTGCCATTTTATGATGACAAATGATGCTATTTCTATTGATAAGGTTTCAAGAAATCCTTAAGAAGTGAGGTCTGAGATGGTTTTATATTCTTTTAAAGTCTTTTGACTTCTCTCTAGCATTACCTCGGAGAAGGCAATGGCAACCCACCCCAGTACTCTTGCCTGGAAAATCCCATGGATGGAGGAGCCTGGTAGGCTGCAGTCCATGGGGTCGTGAAGAGTCAGACATGACTGAGCGACTTCACTTTCACTTTTCACTTTCACGCATTGTAAAAGGAAATGGCAACCCACTGCAGTGTTCTTGCCTGGAGAATCCCAGAAATGGCAGAGCCTGGTGGGCTGCCGTCTATGGGGTCACACAGAGTTGGACATGACTGAAGCGACTTATCAGCAGCTAGCACTACCTACTGCATGTACTCAAGATGAAGCCCCATGTCCCTTGGGAGGGTAATACGTTGGAAAGAAAATTTTCACAGTGACTCTACAACAAGAAAAAAATCACACTCCTTTAAGTCATTCTCAACATCACAAATTATTTATAGAACATTGATATCCTAAGTCAAACCGGAAGACTAGGGTCCAAGAGATATGGAATTATCTGTCAGCTGAGAGGCAGGACAAAGTGGGGAATTTGTAACTCAAAAAATTTGAGAAATCCAGTTCCAGATATTTGAATTGTCATCCTCATCATCTTTAAAGGGGACTCAAGCTTTTTGTGTCTCTAGAGACATGTCTTCTTTCCTAAGGAACTAGAGTAGAAAAAATCTAGGATGGAAGATGGGAACTCTCAAAGCAGCAGCCAGTGAAAATGGGGTTAAGACATTTTCCCCAGTCAAGAGATTTTATCGCTTTGAAGTGAAGTGAAGTCGCTCAGTCATGTCCGACTCTTTGAGACCCCCATGGACTGTAGCCTACCAGGCTCCTCTGTCCATGGGATTTTCCAGGCAATAGTACTAGAGTGGATTGTCATTTCCTTCTCCAGGGGATCTTCCCAACCCAGGGATCTAATCCAGGTCTCCTGCATTGTAGACAGACGCTTTACCATCTAAGCCACCAGGGAAGTCCCTTATCACAAGTCCAAAGAATCACTGACATCTTGCTGCCCCTGTACCTGGGCAATGTAGATCTTATTAATCAGCCTACTGAACTGTTCCTTTTTCAAAAACATAGATAGCATCCAAAAACTTTATTGTAATCCACACAGTCAAAGGCTTTGGCATAGTCAGTAAAGCAGAAGTAGATATTTTTCTGGAACTCTCTTACTTTTTTGGTGATCCAGCGGATGTGGGCAATTTGATCTCTGGTTCCTCCGCTTTTTCTAAAGCCAGTTTGAACATCTGGAAGTTCACGGTTCACGTATTGCTGAAGCCTGGCTTGGAGAATTTTGAGCATTGCTTTATCAGTGTGTAAGATGAGTGCAATTGTGTGGTAGTTTGAGCATTCTTTGGCATTGCCTTTCTTTGGGATTGGAATGAAAACTGACCTTTTCCAGTCCTGTGGCCACTGCTGAGTTTTCCAAATTTTCTGGCATATTGAGTGCAGCACTTTCACAGCATCATCTTTCAGAATGTGAAATAGCTCAACTGGAATTCCATCACCTCCACTACCTTTGTTCGTAATGATGCTTCCTAAGGCCCACTTGACTTCAGATTCCAGGATATCTAACTCTAGGTGAATGATCACACCATTGTGATTATCTGGGTCATGAAGATCTTTTCTGTACAGTCTTCTGTGTATTCTTGCCACCTCTTCTTAATATCTTCTGCTTCTGTTAGGTCCATACCATTTCTGTCCTTTATTGTGCCCATCTTTGCATGAAATGTTCCCTTGATATCTCTAATTTTCTTGAAGAGATCTCTAGTCTTTCCCATTCTTTTGTTTTCCTCTATTTCTTTGCATTGATTGCTGAGGATGGCTTTCTTATCTCTCCTTGCTTTTCTTTGGAATTCTGCATTCAAATGGTTACATCTTTCCTTTTCTCTTTTGCTTTTCACTTCCCTTCTTTTCAGTTATTTGTAAGGCCTCCTCAGACAGCCATTTTGCTTTTTTTGCATTTGTTTTTCTTGGGGACGGTCTTGATCCTTGTCTCCTGTACAATGTCACGAACCTCTGTCCATAGTTCATCAGGCACTCTATCAGATCTAGTCCCTTAAATCTATTTCTCACTTCCACTGTATAATCATAAGGGATTTGATTTAGGTCATACCTGAATGGTCTAGTGGTCTTCCCCATTTTCTTCAATTTCAGTCTGAATTTGGCAACAAGTTCATGATCTAAGCCACAGTCAGCTCCTGGTCTTGTTTTTGCTGACTGTATAGAGCTTCTCCATCTTTGGCTGCAAAGAATATAATCAATCTGATTTTAGTGTTGACCTTCTGGTGATATCCATGTGTAGAGGCTTCTCTTATGCTGTTGCAAGAGGTTGTTTGCTATGACCAGTGCATTCTCTTGCAGAAATCTATTAGCCTTTGCCCTGCTTCATTCTGTACTCCAAGGCCAAATTTGCCTGTTTCTCCAGCTGTTTCTTGGCTTCCTACATTTGCATTCCAGTCCCCTATAATGAAAAGGACATCTTTTGGGGGTGTTAGTACTAGAAGGTCCTGTAGGTCTTCATAGAACTGTTCAACTTCAGCTTCTTCAGCATTACTGGTTGGGGCATAGACTTGGATTACTGTGATATTGAATGGTTTGCCTTGGAAACGAACAGAGATCATTCTGTCATTTTTGAGATTGCATCCAAGTACTGCATTTTGGACTCTTTTGTTGATTATGATGGCTACTCCATTTCTTCTAAGGGATTTCTGCCCACAGTAGTAGATATAATGGTCATCTGAGTTAAATTCACCATTCCAGTCCATCTTAGTTTGCTGATTCCTAGAATGCCGACGTTCACTCTTGCCATCTCCTGTTTGACCACTTCCAATTTGCCTTGATTCATGGACCTAACATTCCCATGTATGTAATGTAATATTGCTCTTTACAGCGTTGGACCTTGCTTCTATCACCAGTCCCATCCACAACTGGGTGTTGTTTTGCTTTGGCTCCATCCCTTCATTCTTTCGGAGTTATTTCTCCACTGATCTCCAGTAGCATATTGTGCACCTACCAACCTGAGGAGTTCATCTTTCAATGCCCTATCTTTTTGCCTATTCATACTGTTCATAGGGTTCTCAAGGCAAGAATACTAAAGTGGTTTGCCATTCCCTTCTCCAGTGGACCACGTTTTGTCAGAAATCTCCAACATGACCCGTCCATCTTGGGTGGCCCTAAGTGGCATGGCTCATAGTTTCATTGAGTTAGACAAGGCTGTCATCTATGTGATCAGTTTGATTAGTTTTCTCCAGTGGACCACATTCCGCCAGACCTCTCCAATATAACCTGGCCATCTTGGGTGGGCCCACATGGCATGGCTTAGTTTCATTGAGTCCATGTGATCAGATTGGCTAGTTGTCTGTGATTGTGGTTTCAGTCTGTCTGCCCTCTGATGTCCTCTCTCAGTGACTACCATCTTACTTGGGTTTCTCTTACCTTGGTTATACGGTATCTCTTCATGGCTGCTCCAGCAAAGCACAGCCACCGCTCCTTATCTTGGATGTGGGGTAGCTCCTCTTGGCTGCCACCCCTGACCTTGGCTCCTCCATCACAGCCACCATGACATATTTCCATTATGGCTTGCAATTGTAATTTTCTTTTATTTTATGTCTGACTATTGACTGTGCAAACTGATAAACATCTTTCACTATTGTGATTATGTAATTTTACTAACTTAATAACCATTGTATCATGATTGGTCAACAGAAAAATAATAGAACTCTTTATCACCAAAACTATCATTTACTAGAAAAATCTGCAATCACTTTTTAAAATCCAAATGCGTATCAGAATTATCTTGAGGTTTTTTTTGAAAAAATACAAATACCCAGGTATTGTTTTTTTTTCTCCAGAGTTCCAGATATGTTTCTAAGGAGCAGTCATGTGTAAAAACAACTGGACTATGTGTTGATCTTTTACTTTTATCAAGTTTGTTTCACTTTTTCTATTTCACATTCAGTGCTCCCATTTCATTTAGTTTATATTTTTCAACTGCTCTATCTCTTCTTCCTTTTTTCTTTGTTGTTCTTTCTCAAGTCTTTATCAAGCACAGTAGAAACTTTTGTATACCTACATCGCTTCAGTCGTGTCTGACTCTGTGCAACCCCGTGGACTGCAGCCTACCATGCTTCCCCATCCATGGGATTTTCCAAGCAAGAGTACTGGAGTGGGTTGCCATTGCCTTTTCCTATATAAATAATATGTATAATATATATTTTAGAAAACATATGAATTTTTTCCTAACCAAAAAATTCATGACATTTTGATTCCCACTTGTTTGACTTAGTACAAACAGAATGCTAGATCTCTAATTTTAAAAAATAGATACACAACAAGCACCAATGGTTTACTGTTATAGTACAGGGAACCATAGTCAATTCTTACAATAACCTATAATGGAAAATAATTTCAAAAATAATATATGTGTATATGTATAACTGAATCATCTTGCTGTGTACCTGAAATATTGTAAGGCAACTACACTTCAATAAAATATATTTTAAGAGAAATAATAAAATAAAACCCTTAAAATAATTAACTAAAAATATAGAATGTATGAATACCAAAATTTAGTAACAGTGAATTCCTCACATAGTCATGTCCTAGTATGTAGTGTGTGTACTAGTATGTAACGCTAGTTGTATATGTACAATATGAAATGATATCATATGGTACAAGCTCTGTGTTTTTTCAGTTTGGTCCTTTAAGACTCATGGAAGCCTTTTGGATACTGCTCTGCACTTTCACAATTCCTGCACTAGAGATCATGGGGGGAAATGGCCTATTATTGCAAGCAAATGCCCACTGCATTCTTGGTGCCCTGGCCAGGGGGTGGAACATACTTTGAATTGCTAGTCCTTGAAAGAGAAAATATACCTTCAGGAGAAAAAAAAAAAAAAAAGAACACACAACAGTCTCACCAACATTCAGTTTAATATTTAGTCTTCTCTTTCTTGGGTCAAGGCTGTGGAATATAAACTGGGTTCCTGCCAGGTTCTTACCGCTTCCAACAGTCACTTTTCAGAAAGTTCTGTTTTGGGGGAAGAAATTTTAAGAAGCAGTTCCTGGGAGGAAATCAGCCATGTTTATGTTGTTGAGTGATTCTACTATGTTTGAGGGGGGAACTGCACTGCCTGTAGATGTTAAATCATTCACTGGAGAGAACTTCATTTGGGTGCATATTTTCTTATTCTCCACCAGCAGCAGCTATTTTTCCAGCTACCTATATGTGTTTGTGGGTTTCCCTGGTGGCTCAGATGGTAAAGAATCTGCCTGTAATGTAGGAGACCTGGGTTCAGTCCCTGGGCTGGGAAGATCCCCTGGAGAAGGGAAAGGCTACCCACTCCAGTATTCTGGCCTGGAGAATTGCATGGATGGAGGAGACTGGCAAGCTACAGTCCATGGGGTCATGGAGAGTAAACACGACTGAGCAACTAACACACACACATACTCCATATGTGTTTGCAAGTTTTTCTCCCCCATCTAGACTGTTAATAAGTGGAGACTGATGACCACACCTAATCTATCTCCCCCTGCCCTGAGGAGCACAGGTCAGTAAGGCGAGAGGAAGCCCCACCCCCTTGCCAAGGCGGGACTTCCACTGCAGCGCCCCCCACGGGTTGGAATTCACCACCACTGGTTTGGCTTTCATCTCTTCCTGAACAGGTTTCCCCATTCCTTGAGGGTCTCCCAGAAGCTCTTCCTAAATAAAGCATTTAAGCATGATTCTCATCTCAAGGTTTTCTTCTGGGGATCTCCCAATGACTATAACCCAGAGGACTGAGAATCAGAGCCCTCGGTTCAGTTCAGTTCAGTTCATTCGCTCAGTCGTGTCCGACTCTTTGCGACCCCATGAATCACAGCACGCCAGGCCTCCCTGTCCATCACCAACTCCCGGAGTTCACTCAGACTCACGTCCATCCAGTCCGTGATGCCATCCAGCCATCTCATCCTCTGTTGTCCCCTTTTCCTCCTGCCCCCAATCCCTTCCAGCATCAGAGTCTTTTCCAGTGAGTTAACTCTTCCCATGAGGTGCCCAAAGTACTGGAGCTTCAGCTTTAGCATCATTCCTTCCAAAGAAATCCCAGGGCTGATCTCCTTCAGAATGGATTGGTTGGATCTCCTTAGTCCAAGGGACTCTCAAGAGTATTCTCCAACACCACAGTTCAAAAGCATCAATTCTTTGGCTCTCAGCTTTCTTCACAGTCCAACTCTCACATCCATACATGACCACAGGAAAAACCATAGCCTTGACTAGATGGACCTTAGTCGGCAAAGTAATGTCTCTGCTTTTGAATATGCTATTTAGGTTGGTCATAACTTTTCTTCTAAGGAGTAAGCTTCTTTTAATTTCATGGCTGAAATCACCATCTGCAGTGATTTTGGAGCCCCCCAAAATAAGTCTGACACTGTTTCCACTGTTTCCCCATCAATTTCCCATAAAGTGATGGGACTGGATGCCATGATCTTTGTTTTCTGAATGTTGAGCTTTAAGCCAACTTTTTCACTCTCCTCTTTCACTTTCATCAAGAGGCTTTTGAGTTCCTCTTCACTGCCTGCCATAAGGGTGGTGTCATCTGCATATCTGAGGTTATTGATATTTCTCCTGGCAATCTTGATTCCAGCTTGTGTTTCTTCCAGCCCAGAGTTTCTCATGATGTACTCTGCATATAAGTTAAATAAGCAAGGTGACAATATACAGCCTTGACGTATTCCTTTTCCTATTTGGAAGCAGTCTGTTGTTCCATGTCCAGTTCTAACTGTTGCTTCCTGACCTGCATACAGATTTCTCAAGAGGCAGGTCAGGTGATCTGGTATTCCCATCTCTCTCAGAATTTTCCACAGTTTATTGTGATCCACACAGTCAAAGGCTTTGGCATAGTCAATAAAGCAGAAATAGATGTTTGTCTGGAACTCTCTTGCTTTTTCCATGATCCAGTGGATATTGGCAATTTGATCTCTGGTTCCTCTGCCTTTTCTAAAACCAGCTTGAACATCAGGAAGTTGAACATATTGAACATATTCTATCAACTCCTTCATGGGCTTGTTCACCACATGACAACTTGCTAAGCTAACTTTGCCTTCACGCTGTCTGTCTCATTGGTCCTCAGATAATACAGGCTTTGGCCTTGTTTCTACAAATGCTATTCTTCCTTTATTTTCTACCTTCTCCATGAAACCTTTCCCAAGAATTCCAATCCTCCCCTCGTACCAATACACCATTGCATTTTGTCCATTTGCCTGTGTTGCATGGCAGAATAACAAGGTCATCCTCCCTACTTAGTAAGTCCCTCAGATCAGAGGGACGTCATGATTCTTACTTCCGCTGATTTCCCTACAGCACTTGGCATCATTCTGAACGCACAGCCAGCAAAACATAGCTGCTCCTGCTTCAGATACCAATTTAAGTACCTAAGCTTTTCTATAGCACTTAATTCAGTGCCTTCCTCATGGCTGGAACAAAAAGCCTTTGCATTACCTCCCCTCGAGATGGAGTTGTCTCTAGTTCCAACTGCCAGTGCCTGTGTCTCTCCTCAGAGGTCTTCTTCCAAACAGCAGGCCGTTCTTCCAAACAGCAGAAAGCAACCCTGGCCTCAGGCACAGTAGATTGGACAATCTGAGTATTTAACCGCTGAAAACCCTCAACCAATCATGCTTAGAGGTAGGTGGATATATAATCCAGCTCCCACTCCCTCTATAAGTCGACACTGAGTTGTCTACAGTAGCTCCCAGAGTTCCCCGTTGGGGTTGAGCTCTGATCGTCCATGATGGTAACTTACTCCCTAAGGTTGCCTGCCCTTCCTGTGTCACCTCCACACCTCCCTACTAGTGTTACCTGGGACTGCTTCCCGCATAAACGACTCACACTTGAATTATCTCAGGGCCTGATACAAGAGATGGGATCTGAACTAAGATGACATAGTACCCGTGGAATTAACAAAAAGGAGATTTCACTTCCCCGTCACAGGTGAGAGGCCAGGTGAGGGTGTTATGCCCAAGTCGAGAAATCTCCCAGTGACCACCAGGGAGCCGATATCTGATGCAAAAGTAAAAGAGTCTTTATTACCAAGCTCGAGCTGGGGCCTCCACCATTATCGACGCAGCAGCAACAGGGAGGAGCTCCGGATTTTGGATTACGTTGCTTATATAGGGAGTGTTCATGAAAAAAAAAAGAATTTCTAGGTAGGGGGACGTCTGATTGGTCACTTTCTTTTGAAGGGTTGTGTGTTGGTTTTTGATTGGTCCCTATTACCTAGGTAGACCACAAGTTCCTGAACATTAAGTCAGGAGATTCTGGTCTGGGGTCCGATTGGCTCGTGGGTGGTGGGGTGAGGTCAGGGGATTTCCAAAGGCTTTTTTCCTGGAACCTTACAAAATGGAGTTTTCCTGTTAACAAAATGGAGTAGCTTAGATTCTTCAAGGGGCAAGATGGGATTTCTCAAGCCTGGGAGGATAGAACATTCAAATTCCAAGTGCACTTCAAAACTGGAAATTACAAAAAGAAGAGGCTCCCTGTGAATCAGTTTAAAACAGCAGTCCCCAACCTTTTTGGCACCAGGGACCAGTTTTTTTTGGAAGACAATTTTTCCATGGACAAGCCTGGGGTGGTAGTTATGGAATGATTCAAGTGCATTACCTTTATCTTGTTCATTAGATCCTGGAGGTTAGGACCCTTAATTTAAAACAAACAGCACTGTATCGTTGGGGGCAGCTGTGAAATTCAAACTATGCAGCTAGGTCTACAGGCAAGTGCTGTGATAACATACAGTAGGAAGACAACACAGCTGCTTACAATTTACTGGCCCAACTTGGGTTGGGCAATGCATATCTTGGCAGACCAGAAGCCAGACCCCTAGTTTTCTTGGTTTCCACTAATATATGACAGAGGAATCTAGGAAAAATAATAACTACTCAGACTTTTTGCTAACCTTGATGAGCTACATTTGACTTGAGCTATAAAATCAGAAAAATGTCCCCTTTCTTGCATCTTAAGGTTTGCAACAATTTCTACCTGTTAAAATAGCTTACCAGAAATGAAGCAGACAAAAGCCACATAAAAGCTTCAAGGATGATGTGGAAAAGCAGTTAACCCAGATCAGCTAGAAGGGCAGCTTGAATATTTCTGATGGCTGATTGCATAACCATCAAGTACTTGAATGTTTAATGGGTTAGTCCTTTGTTTGCTGGAGGAATGCAATTGCTCAATGAAATGTGAAAAGACAAGGACCATTTTCATGATTACCAAGGCTGAGCGCTGAAGAATTGATGCTTTTGAACTGTGGTGTTGGAGAAGACTCTTGAGAGTCCCTTGGACTGCAAGGAGATCCAACCAATCCATTCTGAAGGAGATCAGCCCTGGGATTTCTTTGGAAGGAATGATGCTAAAGCTGAAGCTCCAGTACTTTGGCCACCTCATGTGAAGAGTTGACTCACTGGAAAAGACTCTGATGCTGGAAGGGATTGGGGGCAGGAGGAAAAGGGGACAACAGAGGATGAAATGGCTGGATGGCATCACGGACTGGATGGACGTGAGTCTGAGTGAACTCCGGGAGTTGGTGATGGACAGGGAGGCCTGGCGTGCTGCGATTCATGGGGTCGCAAAGAGTCGGACACGACTGAGCAACTGAACTGAACTGAACCAAGTTCTTGCTCGGTTTGCTTAATCAAATGTCTACTTATGATCTCTTTGGGAGGTTCTGAATTTCATTAGCTCTTTCCTTAAAGTTAATCTACTCGGGAAGCAAGGATTATTCATCATAGATCAGTGCACATTAGCACTTTCTAATAATTAGTTGCAAGCCCCAGTTTCTAGACAACTAACCAGTCCCTATATCATTCCTTGATGCATTCTACCTGTTAAGACCAAACTGGAGCCAGGACAGGCTCTAAGGGGCAGGCTAGGCCTGAGGTTTAGTCTCTAGGAAAGCTGAGGCACTGGGAACTCCCACAGGCAGTGTAGCTACACCAATCAGAAAAATCCCCGTAGCCCCCGCCCGCACCAGACCCGAGCCAATCCAGATAGAGATGTGAGGTTTAAAAGTCCCGTGCGCGTGTATGGTTTAACCAATCATCTATGCTGTTACAGAAACAAAGAACCGTCTGTATAAAAGTATATGTGATTCAGAGCTCGGGGCTCTTGTCGGATTCCACTGTGCTGGATGAAACCTGGGCCCTAACTCGAGCTAGCAATAAACCCCTTTATGCTTTTTCATTGCTGTGGACGTCTTATTCTCTCAGTTTTGGGGACTCGGACTCTGGGCATAATATTTGGGGGCTCGTCTGGGATCCCTTTAACTGGGAAGAATGACACTTTCTCGGCAGAAGGGGTTTCCTCACTAGGAGGAGGGATCTCTGAACACCGGTGTTAATTCTGGTTAAGTCCAGCATAAGGCTGAGGCCCAGCATCATGCTGGGGAGGCTACTGGCTCTGTTTTCTGGTTAAGACCAGTGTAAGGCCGAGGCCTGGCATTGTGATGGGGAGGCGGCTGGCTCTGTGGACGTCCTGCCAGGTGCAAACTCTATCATTATTGGTGAAAAAGCCGAGACTGACATCCTGACCACTCGGGGTACTCAGGGGCCAGCTTGTCTGCCAATGGACCAGACCCAGCGGCCACAACTGGGACCCTTTTGTCCCTGGTCTCCTCCTGACGTGGAAAACTGGCCAGAGTGCCCCGACCGGTAAGAAACAAGAGACTTTATTGATCTCTCCCCTTCCCTCTCTGTCTCCTCTCCTTAACCCTTCCTATCCTTCCCTGTTTTTCTAGTGCCCTGGTCCTGGATGCAGAAATCTGGTCGAAGGGCCCTCAGCCTGAGCTGAGGATTGGAGACTGATTACCTCCTCTTGGCAGAGAACTCAAATTCTGGTTCTGATTTCTGGTAGGGCCGAGTTCCAGTCCTCCCTTCTCTGGAAGCCCAGGGAAAAGTCCCGTAACACCTGGGTATCTGTAGGTGGCAGGAGACGTCTGTAAGGCCACCCCTTTTGCCCCCTCTCCCGCCTCCTCCCCCTTCTTCTTTCAACCTGGCTTCCTTTCCTCCCTTAAAATCTTTGATGTTATGGAAAGGCTTGGTGGGCTACAGTCCACAGGTCGCAAACAGTCTGATACGACTGAGCGACTTCACTTTCACTTTGATGAGGACTCCCGGGTTTATATGTGTGTGTTTTAACTCTGTGATCTGTGTAGTGATTTTTGGTGGCTGTTTTGCTTTGTCTGGCCACCATGTGGTTTAGACCTGCCGCCATTTGTTAGAACTTTATTTTCTTTCCCTGTGCCTTGAGACCAGGGCTCTTAAAAACACTTATCTAGACTCTCTAACTCCTGACACTGAGAAAAAAAAAAAGGACTTGAAGCTAGATCTTGCACTGTGTCTGTCTAAATATGTCTTGTTATGTCTCTGTCTCTGGGTAATATTTTTGAGGTAAATTTGTATATGAGATCTATTTATTTGGCTTAAAAAAGGTAAGCACTTACAAATCAAATAATTCTAAATTGAACAATAAATTCCAGGTTTATGTGAACTGGGAAATATTCAGCGTTAAATACCTGATATTAATGTTTGTTTGCTGACCTATTTAATATAGACATGTCTTAGAGTACTTAACGTTAAAAAAATATTTTCATTGTACTTAGGTTTAATATGTTAAATATTATATCTGTTACAAGTTTGTCAACAAGAAAATTACCTCAAGTAAAAAACTTCAAAAAAATGTAAATGAGATATGAGCTTTTATATAAACTCTATTAAGAATAATTATGCTTTAGGAATGTCAGTCTGAAATAGTCTGTCCAAATTGGGGTAACTTGAATTGGGTTGTGCTAAACTAAGTGATGGAAGTTCAACTAGCTAGCTCATTTCCAAATAGAGTAAAATTTTGAAACATTTGTTACTGAACATTAGTTTCCTCTTACAAAGAGGCTAAAGAAATTTGGGACTGTTAATGATTAAAAATAAGCTGGCACAAAAACTTGAATTTGGCTTTTCTCTCTGTTAAAAGGACACATTTTCTTCAGATGTTGAACTACATTTGACAATAGATTTAAGTTCATTTGCCTCTTAAATGGTCTGTTCTGTATTTGCCTCTGAAATCCCATATTGTTACTTTGGCTGAGTGAATAGCTATTGTTTCACAGTGACCTATAGTCCCATCTGACTGAGCGCTCGAAACCTTTCTGATATTTGTTGACAAAACTTCCTAAATCATTCTATGATGCACTTTTGGCTTCTAGCTAACTTTGGGGTGCTTCAGAGGGCCCCTGAAGCATCCCAAAGAGAGATATTAAACTGTGTTTATTTGGTTGGTTAAATTACATAAAAAAGATTATCAAATGAGTAATACATCTGCTCATATTATAATGTAGGGTAAAATTACTAATACAGATCTCCTAAAAAGTATATGGAGTTTTTAACATTCTGATATGTCCTGGTATTTTAATGAAAAACGTGATGACTTCACAAAAGTTAGCAAAAGGACTGAATGAACCAGTGAATATGCTTATAACTTTTATGGTTTCTATCTGAAAAATTATGGGGTTGAATCTTATGTTTTCAGGGAGTAGGGGAAATCTTCCTCTCAAACTAATTATGACAATACTTTTTGGTAAAATTAAACATAAACAAAACAATTATATTTTCTATCTGACTCCTCCAAAAATTGGAAGTTCTTAGGTTTCCAGTAAGTTTATCAAATGAGTTAGGAAGGTTATCTCACGGATACAAAAATCTCAAGAAATTTTTGAGACCTTAAAAAGGGAATAATTCACCTAGATTTGTTAGGCAAAATCTGTGATAAGCCTTTGATGTGAGTTTCCCAGCCCTGTTTTATTTTACAAGTTCAGTCTGAGACTCTATAAATGTTTCAGCAAAATAAAAAGCCTATAATCAATTATGGTTATAAAAATCATCAGACCAAAATCAGTGAGAACAGACCTATTTTGCAAACAAACTAGCCTTAATTTGGTTATATTTAATAAAAATAAGGGTAACTTTAAGGAGAAAAAGATATTTCAAAATGCTAAATACCAGTTTGTTAATGGAGGTCTGCATCTAGTAAGACTCATATCTTAGATAGTTCTGTGCTGTTATGTGATGTTAATGTAAAATTTAATTGAATTCTTGAAGAACACCCTAAGTTTGTTTCTGAAGCTTATCTCAGTAATCTATCTTTGGATAAAGATCAGATGCCTCATGACCTGCAACCAGGACTGGAAAAAGACATAATTTAAGGGACTGTCTCCAACATGAATGGAAGGACTTTTTTTTATCAGGAGAAACTACACTACACCAGGATGAGAAGACGATGACATCAGAGGTAGACAGCTTCCCCAAGATGCTGGACCTGAATCGTATGATCATTTATGTTTTCTTGACTTCTTAGACCTTTGCATATAAGTCAAATGCTTTTCTATCATAGGCCTGATCCTACGCTAGTTTTAAAAATCAATCCAATTGTTGGGTTTGTGGCCAATTACCTGTGTCTAGTTCTGGGTTACCTTGGTAAGTTTCTCTACTACCAGACTCTAACTGGTTGGCCCTGAGAAAATTTACTTAAAAATTATAGTCATATTCAGGTCACTATGGTATTACTAGATAGGATCCCCTCACTGGGCCAATTAATAATGCCTACTCTGACTCTGGCTATAAATTTGAGCTTTTTTCTACTACCCAAGCTCAATCAGAACAAGAAAAGTTTCCACAAAGAGGAGAAAAATCTCCCACAATTATGGGATGGATTTATATAGATAATACCAGGCTACAACAATTTAGGTTTAAAGTCTCCTCTGTTGGAAAAAATAAATAAATAAGTAAATCATACTAAAGATAATCAGTCTAGTAACACTAAAAAAACTGGGCTATGTGCCTTATAGATGGTGCCAATATTTAATTTCCCTAAAAGATAAAGATTCTACAGGACAGACTAAGTCAGATGACCTGAAGATATACTGGGCTACATCTAATGAAAGTTCTTAACATAAGTCTTACTTGTGACTTTACTAATACTGCTGGCTATGTTATTTGTATTTTCCCTGTCTTACAAAATTGCTGTTTCTTACACTGTATGTGTGAGAGACCTCTAATAAAACAATATAGTCCCATATGAGATCGATGATGGTAACAGTGTAACTCTAGATATGGCAAGAAGCAGCAAGAGCGAATATTTTCCTGGACCAAAAAGCTAGTAAGACAGATGGTCCAGAGAATTTTAGATACTGTTTTATGGCCTAGTCCAGTAACAGCACATTGAGTGGCCTGTTTACCTGAGAATGGACACTCTCAGCACCATGGGATAAAATGGTCATGAAGTGCCCCCCTCATAATCATGGTCAAGTTTATGAGCAAAAAGGGGCTCTGCCAACTGAAGACTGTCACTCGCCATCTACATCTACAAAGATTAAATCATGGCCGCTGCAACTGCTGACTTTCAACGCCCCTGAAAGGAGTTCAGGGTAAAAATCAGGAATGAGGCACTCTGTGCTCTGGAAAAAAAAAAAAAAAAACTGGCAGAAGAGGCCTTCAGATAGTTAGATCTTTTCAGGAAAAGATTTTATGAGTCCCAATTCTTGCATCTTCTCATACCTAGAGAAACACAGATGTCATTAACAGTAAAATCTGCTTTGGCTATTAAGGAAAAGTTTACAATTAAAAGTCAAAATAGAGTAGCTATGGTTCAGATATCCTGGGAAATAACTAGGTGATGCTATGGGTGTACTTTCAGATTAGACCTTGTATTGCTAAACACTTGAGTTTTCTGACTTGGTATCAGACTTGGACGCCACCATTTTCAAAACAATGTCTGCTGGAAGCTAGTAACCTTACTTTCTATAAAACTAGGCAACTGGCTACATGGCTACAAGTCTCCCTGAAGTGCCAGGTCCAGACTGGGTTTCAGGCCTATTCTTCTAAAAAGAAATGAGATTAGGATTTTAATCATACAAGACTCAGATCTAAAACTTGGAACTCAGAAATACTTCCGATTCAGTGTCTATACTCCAAGCTGTGGCAGTCCTATGCCCCATTTTGAAGGAAGTTATCACAGTCATAGTTGCTTAGTTCCCTAAAATTAAACCTGAGCGGGACTCTGTGGGGCTCTGGAGTGCAGATCTGTTCTGTGTTCTCCATTTCTTATCTGTAGGATATAGACTTTGTTCAGCCTCCTGGGCCTTCCCTGAATTCCAAAGCATGGATTCAAACAATTGCTAATCAGGGAAGGGAGGGAATACAAAAACAGAAACAATCAAAGGTTGGTACAGCCTCCAGACAGAGTCCTGGTTCCTACTCAAAAAAAAAAAAAAAAAAATGCATAACAATGTCTTTGAGCCCCCGCCCAGGTGGAAGATGGTAACTTCAGACTGAACACAAGATTCCTGGAGCACAGCTCTGTTGCCTCACCACCAACCCATCAGAAGGGGTCACAAAGCCCGCAACCCTCACCCCAAATGTTGCCGTCTGTTTCCGGGGACCAGAGATGACCATCCTGTTAGGTCTCCTGTTTGGCCCTTGTCTATTTCATCTCTGAGAGGGGCCAACTAAATTGCTGTTACTACGAGGGTAAAAGCTGGTTTCAGATGTGGAAAACCCCAACTTAGATCAGGTAGAGAGAGACTTCTGCTCTGCTAGGCAGGCCTACGCCCATGCACAGCAGGAAGAAGTTACAGAAGAAAGAAACCTCCGCCCCAATTCCCTAAAAGTATCTTGAGTATGAAGTCTCTCAGGGGGCTTATGTACTGCATTAGGGGAAAAACGTTGTTTCTATGTAAATCACTCAGGGGTAGTAAAAAATCTATGGCCAAAATAAGGAAAGGGCTAGTCCAACAGAAAAGAGAGCAAGAGGCCCAACAGGGATGGTTTGAGTCCTGGTTCCAACAGTCCCCATGGTTAACAATGCTGATTTCCACCTTGGTGGGCCCTCTAATAGTGCTACTACTGATTCTCACTCTTGGCCCCTGTATCCTAAATAGACTTATCACATTTGTTAAGGAGCACATTAATGCAGCCCAGGTACTAGTACTGAGGAAACAGTATCGGGCCCTGCCCCAAAATAAAGAGGAAGATTCCTCTATGTAGCTGAAGACAGGGGGGAATGTTAGGACCAAACTAGAGCCAGGACAGGCTCTAAGGGGCAGGCTAGGCCTGAGGTTTAGTCTCTAGGAAAGCTGAGGCACTGGGAACTCCCACAGGCAGTGTAGCTACACCAATCAGAAATCCCCGTAGCCCCCCGCCCGCACCAGACCCGAGCCAATCCAGATAGGGATGCGAGGTTTAAAAGTCCTGCACGTGCGTATGGTTTAACCAATCAGCTATGCTGTTACAGAAACAAAGAACCGTCTGTATAAAAGTATATGTGATTCAGAGCTCGGGGCTCTTGTCGGATTCCACTGTGCTGGATGAAACCTGGGCCCTAACTCGAGCTAGCAATAAACCCCTTTATGCTTTTGCATTGCTGTGGATGTCTTATTCTCTCAGTTTTGGGGACTCGGACTCTGGGCATAACACTACCAATCCTAATCATTTTAACATATATAGTTTTCATATTTTTAATTTTTAAAGTCTTTATTGAATTTGTTACAATATTGTTTCTGTGTTATGTTTTGGGTTTTGGCCACAAGATATGTGGGATTTTAGCTCCCTGACTAGGGATTGAATCCTCATCCCCTGTACTGGAAGGTGAAGTCTTAACCACTGGACCATCAAGAAGCTCCTTAACATGTATTATTATAATTCATTTTAAAAAGTATATATAGTTCTATGAAAGATATAATTGATAGTTTGATAGGGATTGCACTGAATCTGTAGATTGGAGGGATGGGATGGGGGATAGGAGGGAGGCTAGAGAGGAAGCAGATGTAGATATAGTTGTGACTTATTTGTGTTGTTGTATGGTGGAAACCAACACAACAGTTACAAAAAAAAAAAGGAATATGAAAAAGAATATATATATATATGTATATACTCAGCTGAATCACTTTTATGTATACCAGAAACTCACATAGCATTGTAAATCAACTATACTTCCGAAAAACAAATTTTAAAAAATATTATATATAAAGAAAAGGGAACCCTCTTACACTGTTGGTTGGGAATACAAAGTAGTACAGCCACTATGGAGAACATTGTGGAGATTCCTTAAAAAACTGGAAATAGAACTGCCATATGTCCCAGCAATCCCACTGCTGGGCATACACACTAAGGAAACCAGAATTGAAAGAGACACATGTACCCCAATGTTCATTGAAGCTCTGTTTACAATAGCTAGGACGTGGAAGCAACCTAGATGTCCATCGGCAGATGAATGGATAAGAAAGCTGTGGTACATATACACAATGGAATATTACTCAGCCATTAAAAAGAATGCATTTGAATCAGTTCTTATGAGGTGGATGAAATTGGAGCCTATTATACTGAGTGAAGTAAGTCAGAAAGAAAAACATCAATACATTATATTAATGCTTATATATGGAATTTAGAAAGACGGTAACAATGACCCTGTATGCGAGACAGCAAAAGAGACACAGATGTAAAGAACAGACTTTTGGACTCTGTGGGAGAAGGCAAGGGTGGGATGATTTGAGAGAATAGCATTGAAACATGTATATTACCATATGTAAAATAGATCGCCAGTCCAGGTTCGATTCATGAGACAGGGCACTCAGGGCTGGTGCACTGGGACAACCCTGAGGGATGGGATGGGGAGAGAGGTGGGGGGGTGGGGCAGTTCAAGATGGAAGACACATGTACACCCATGGCTGATTCGTGTGAATGTATGGCAAAAACCACTACAATATTGTAAAGTAATTAGCCTCCAATTAAAATAAATTAATTAATTTACAAAAAAGTATATATAAGTGAATAAACAACTTTTAGTATTATTTTGTGCACACTTTTAAACTATTTCATACAGTGTCATGAATAAAAGATTATTTGACAAAAGCTGGAAAATAAAAAAGTTACTGCCAAAGATGATGCATCTTAAGAAAGAGAGAGAAGATAATAACCCCCTTGCTTCTCCTTGTCTGCCCTTTGCTCTCCTGTCTTCTGGCACATTTCCCATGGGCAGAATCCAGCCAGAAGTCAATTGGCTGAGAAATCTGAGAAATGTAGCTTGCAGGATGAGTCCCTTTCAATGTAAAAGAGACAGGGAAGAGTGGAGAATGGAGCTGAAAGCAAGCGGATAAATGCTTTGCAGGGTACATTCTGGATTTGCAATGAAGTCCTTTAAAAACCGTGCAATTTTCAGCTTTCCAGAATGAAGGTCATATACTTCTGTGTCATCATCTGATTGTGCAAAAGGACCTTTGAAAGCTTACAAGGAAATTCTAAAGAAGTCCCTGACCTGGGAAGGGGACCCAATAGGACCAGGGCCCCTCAGTTGGCACACCCCTTGGGGATCAAGCCCTCATTTACCCTTCTGCTCTAACTGTATCGTCCAGCTTCTGAGTGGGAAGGACTCTAGAATCACGATCTCTGGAAAGTGGGAGTTGTTGTTCAGTCTCTATATTGTGTCTGATGGTTTGTGACCCCATGGTCTGCAGTGCACCAGACTTGCCTAACCTTCACTATCTCCCAGAGTTTCCTCAAACTCATATCCACTGAGTCGGTGATGCCATCCAACCATCTCATCCTCTGTCACTCCCTTCTCATCCTACACTCAATTTTTCTCAGCAGCAGGGTCTTTTCCAATGAGTGAGCTCTTCACATCAGGTGCCCAAAGTATTGGAGCATCATGTTCAGCAAATGGGAAACTGGGATAAATAAAGCAAAATGGAGGCTTCACAAGGTTGCCAGTATTTCAATAAAAATATCAGACATAACAGAAGATTGACAAGACAGTGACAAAAATCAGTTCGGTTCAGTCATTCAGTCATGTCCAGCTCTTTGCAACCCCATGGACTGTAGCATGACAGGCCTCCCTGTCCATCACCAACTCCTGGAGCTTACTCAAACTCAGGGTCATCAAGTTGGTGATGTCATCCAACCACCTCATCCTCTGCCATCCCCCCTCCTCCCGCCTCCAGTCTTTCCCAGCATCAGGGTCTTGACAGATGAGTCAGCTCTTCGCATCAGGTGACCAAAGTATTGGACTTTCAGCTGCAGCATCAGTCCTTTCAATGAATATTCAGGGCTGATTTCCTTTAAGATGGACTGGTTGGATCTCCTTGTAGTCCAAGGGACTCTCAAGAGTCTTCTCCAACACCATAATTCAAAAGCATCAGTTCTTCAGCACTCAGCTTTCTTTATGGTCCAACTCTCACATCCATACATGACTACTGGAAAAATCATAGCTTTGACTAGATGGACATTTGTTGGCAAAGTAATGTCTCTGCTTTTTAATATGCTGTCTAGGTGGCTCATAGCTTTTCTTCCAAGGAGCAAGTGTCTTTTAATTTCATGGCTGCAGACACCATCTGCATATTTTGGAGCCCCCCAAAATAAAGTCTCTCACTGTTTCCATTGTTTCCCCATCTATTTGCCATGAAGTGATGGGACTGGATGCCATGATCTCAGTTTTCTGAATGTTGAGTTTTAAGCCAACTTTTTCACTCTTCTCTTTCACTTTCATCAAGAGGCTCTTCAGTTCTTCTTTGCTTTCTGCCATAAGGACGGTGTCTTCTCCACATCCACAACAAAGATATGCAGTATGAACAGATTTCTGGAAACAATTTACAATAACTCCTATTTTGCACTAAATAGAATATTTCTCCTTTATTCTATTTATTTACTTTTGGTTGTGTCCATGGTCTGTGGGATCTTAGTTCCCCAACCAGGACTGAACCCATGCCAACAGTGGAATCTCAGAGCTTTGACCTCCAGGGAAGTTCCTTTTCCTTTTTACAATAACATTTTCAGAAATTCATGCTTTTTGCCCTTCAATCAGAAGTGTATCACTTAGACCAAGAGAACAAACAGAAGGACTATTGGCTGATCTAATACCATGAAAAATAATCAAAACTGCTTAATTAGATTGTTGCAGACTTTGATAAGGAAGACCAACATAAGAGAGGTTGTTGATATGTTTCTTCAATGTTTTTCCAGAATAAAATCTCAAATCCTGAACACTCTCAGGTTTACAGGTTTGATAAACTCCATTCTGCAGAATACAAGTAGGGTCTTCAATGACAACTTAGGAACTATACACCAGCACCATCCAATAGAAATATAACATGAGCCATAATAAAAAAATAAGTGGTGGGTGAAATGAGTGAAAAGGTCACTCATTTTTTAGGTACAAATTTGTACTTTTTAGGTACAAATTTCTGGTTATAAAATAACTCATGGGGATATAATGTACAGCATGGTGACTATAGTCAATAATGCTCTATTGTGTATTTGAAAGTAGCTAGAAGAGTGAATCTTGAAAAACAACAACATGAAACTGGTAAGTCATTTTAAGAGTATTTTACATTCAGTACATCAAAAATATAATGGCAATATGCAATCAATGTAAAATTTAATTAATAAATTAATTTTGCTTTCCTTCTAATCTAATCTTTGAAATCTTACATGTATTTTGTGCTTTCAGCATGTCTCAATTCAGATACTAAATTTTTATTGGAAATATTTGATTTGTATTTAGATTTTATAAAACATGCAGTTGCCAAGGAAAACGCATGTGTTCATGTTCTGAGCACACATTTTTTAAAAATGTTTTTCAGTAACTGAATCAAGTATCAGTTTTTAAGTTTTAATTAAAATTAAATACAATTAAAAATTCAGTTTTTCACTCATGGCCATGGTTGCTGTGCTTGACAGATGCATGATGTTCATGGCTACCACATCAAACAGTGAAAAATTCCATGAGACCAGGACTGTACAATCCTGAGCTTTTATTTTTTTAACCTTTTTAGCTTCATCATGCTGCCTTTTGATGGGACCCGTTTTTTCTTCATAATGACTCATTTGAAGCCTGTGAATGAAGCTGTGTTCTTGTTCCTAGTGCCAGTAAGGAAACAAGTGTAGAAGCAGGAGGGAGGCGTCACACGACAGGATGTTTGTAGATGCATCCAAGAAAGGAGATCAACCTAGATCTTCAAGGTCTGCTGGATAGAAGGGAGGTCCGCGGAGCAGAACAACACGCTTGGGAAATGAACTTGTTCGCTTTCAGACAGGGCTCTTTGTCATGACAGGAACTTGATTCAAACTGGCTTTGACAATGAAGGTTCTCGATGGACCTGAGGAACTAAAACGTCTGTAGGCTCTGTAATGAGAAACTTGGGCATGGCTGAACCCAGGGGCTCAAACAGTATCATCAGAAATTGATTTATCTCAGTCTCTTGATATCAGTACCTTGCTTTCAGTCTCAGAGTTTCTCCAACAGTGGCAAGATGGTTGCCAGTCCATGTCCTGCCCTTCACGTCCCTATCAGAGAGGGTGTGCTTCTTCCCTAAAAGACGCAGCAGGATTCCAGGCTTTCTGGTCATTATCCTCTCCTTGGGTCAGGTCACTTGATTTACTATCTGAGCCACCAGGGAACCCCCGAGAAGCCTACTTGTTTCCCCCCAAAATGATTGGTGGCTCCGACTGCAAAGAATCTGCCTGCAATGCAGGAGACTGGGGTTCGATCCCTGGGTCGGGAAGATCCCGTGGAGAAGGGAACGGCTACCCATTCCAATATTCTTGCTGGGAGAATTACATGGAGAGAGGAGCCTGGCAGGCTACAGTTCATGGGGTCTCAAAGAGTGAGACATGACTGAGCGACTAACACACATTCAGAATTTATGCAGCTTCATGAGAAACGCTATATCATCTGCCAAGTGTTTCATCTCCTTTTTGCATTTGTCTTGTGGGAACCCACACTTTTTCCAAGCTACTTAATCTTGAGGAAGTTGTTTAACCTCATTGTGCTTCATAGTATTATGGGAACAATAATAGGACCTTCCTTGTACATTCGTAATAAAAATTAAATAAGCTAATATATGTGAAATATAAGACAATTTATGAATAGAGTCTGGCAGATAAGTTCTAAAAAAAGTCCACTAAATAAATCTGCAAAAATATGATATTATCTATTTTTCTTAGAAAAGAAGATTCATTGACTTCTCAAGTGAGTTCATATATGCCTTTTTCTGTCAAAGTGGGCTCCAGAGAGAGGAAAAACCACTGAAAATGTTTAATGAGTTAATGAATGAATCTCATTGTCAAAGTCAAGGATGTGTATACTTTTTTCAAAGGCATTCCTATGTCTTTAAATACTGTATTGTGATTTCTAGCTTAGGAGGATGTGTCAGAATTTAATTAAATTAAAACCAGGGCAGCCCTCCTGTCAAAGACACTCTGGTTAAATGAAATGGCATCAAGGAACCATGTGGGTATCATGACCATCATGAGGAATTGTCTTCTCTCTTCTTTTCTTATTGTCCCAATATTTGGTTTAATCAAGTTATAGGAATTATAGTAAATGAGGTGTATCTGGGAAAAGATTCCTTGAGAAATTAAGGTAACATCTACAGTTGCCTGTGCTGGGGAAAGCAGGACTCAGTCCTACTCAGAGGATGAAAACACCCAGACACGGAAGGAGAATTAGGCTGCCAATTGTCTGGTCCTGATAACACCAAGTTGATATCTGATGAGAAGCTGAACCTCAGAGTCCTTTTTGGTTGAACATGTTCAATGAAAAAGAGCCATCCACAAAAGGTGATTCAAGGTACAACATCCTCTGCCTTCTCAACAGGCCTAGCCCTCTGTATCCATCCCACCCCCACACCTGCTCTAAAATTACCACCTTGGGGCCACGTCACTGACGGGCACTGCATTCAGTAGCCCCTGGCCTGTTACAGATATATTTACCACTTGCAGGGACACACATCCATATCCTGTCCCCCCACCTCCACCCCCCCCACCAAGGGTGGAAGAAAATATTATTTTTATAAAATAAATATAAAATATTTTATAAGAGGAGTTACCATTTCTGCTTCCTTATAATTTTTTAAACTTTATATTCCACAATGAACGCATATCTTTGATAACCTCCTCACAAAAGCTTTGAGAAAATATCATGTCGCTCACTGTCAATAACAACAGTAAAATGATTTTGTTGACTTGACCCATCTGAGCCTCTGCTGTCAGCCTCTGTTTAGCGCAAGGGTGCCAGCTCGCAGGAGCTTAGCAGCCTTTGCTCTGCTGCCCTCATTCCCCAAGAAGTTCATGTTTCATATCAGTGTAGCCCTCCCAACAGTATCCATTCATTCTTTCAAGAAAATATTTATAGAGTACCCACCATGTGCCGGGAACTTCCCTAGGCACTAGACAAAACCAGACCTCATCCTAACCCTCATGCAAGGAACTGAGCCAAAAAAAAAACAAAAAAAAAAAAACCACAAAGTTTAAAGAAGTCTGTCTTTGAGAAGCACAACCAGGAGTGTTCTCTACAGGAGTTCTATGAGGTCCCAGTTCTCTGGGAAACTAGAGTAGGGGATTTTGATCTAATGGGGGAAGCTGCCCTTAAGAAGCGAGATTCAACCTAAGTTCTGAAGGATGCAGAGAAGTTAACCAGGCATAAGTTCACTGCATTTCTAATGTGTCCATATTGGGGTCTTGACATGCTACTTTCCAACCTCTGCCCTCAAAGGCGTAGCCATCTAATTGTCAGGCCACAACTAAGTTTCCTAACATAACAGAGAGGAAAAAGAGCAGTGTTGGAGTAATTCCCTAGTGTCTGTAGAAATATGGGAAAGTTCAAAGCAAGTGGCAGTTGATAAGCGCTGAGTGGTCAGGAAAGCCTCTGCGGAGGAAGTGTAGCTTGGGTTCAGCTTTTATGCCAACAAGGAGGAAAGGTTCCCAAGGAAGAGCAACCACACGCCCATATACTCAGAGGGGTTGACATCAGGGGCCCTTCGGTTGGACAGTGAGACGACCATCAGGAAAAGAGCAGAAGCTGAGTGGTAGGTGGAAGAGATGACCTGTCCTTGGAGGCTGGATAAAGATGCTTGGACGTGATGTGATGGGAGTCCATGGTGCTATCTACAGGAGGGCTGAAGGAGCTGACTTTACCCCCAGAAGGAGAGGAGCCAGAGGGGCTGGCCACAGTGATCCAGACAGCAAGAGAGAGGGCCTCTCACAAGGAGGGCTGTCTTCCTTGTATCCATGGTAAATCAGGCTTGAAGAGGTTCACTGAATTTTTAGCTTCTGAAAAGGAAATTTCTATTATTAATAGAAAGGGAAACATCATTATATTACTTGATGGAATAGATTGTGTCTCATTTATTTTATCTATCTGTCTCTTACAATCAAGGAAATATACTGAAACCCAACTGATTCCTGTCCTTTCCCAGAATGTCTCTGCAAAGAGACCATATTTACAAGTCATCCAGGACTCAGCTCTCCTGGAGCAAACCGTGGACTGGGAGACACTTCTCCTGCTCTGAGGAACCCCTCTTCCCGATCCTCAACACTCCTGACCCACAGAAGTCGCTGCCAGCTGCGCTGGGGAGTGAGGGAGGGTGGGAGGTGTAGGTAATACTGTCAGAGAGCCAAACTACTGCAGGGGCTGCAGAGGCAGCAGGGCGGGGCTCAGGAATCACTTCCACCCAGAGGCTGGTGGACCAAGAGGTGCCTGCTCTGCCCCATTGCTTCCCGGGACCAGGAACTCCTTGGCTGGACCATACCTTTGTAGGCTATTTTCTAGCATGTCCCCCTACTGGAATCCCCCCTCCTGTTCTAGATCTCTCCAGGAAAGGGGAATTGCTAAGTTCTATGGTGTTCTGTCTTACTGTATACTTTAAGGGCCTTTTGAGCAACAATAGAGTCAGCTTTACTCCCGCTTCAGCACACACTGCAAAGCTCCAATCAGTTGTTCAGTTGTTAAGTCATGTCCGACTCTTTGAGACCCCATGGACTGCAGCACACCAGGCTTCCCTGTCCCTCACTATTCCCTGGACTTCGCTCAAACTCATGTCCATCGAGTCGGTGATGCCATCCAACCACCTCATCCTCTGTAATCCCCTTCTCCTCCTGCCCTCAATCTTTCCCCGCATCAGAGTCTTTTCCAATGAGTCAGCTCTTCACATTTGGTGACCGCAGTATTAGAGCTTCAGTTTCAGCCTCAGTCCTTCCAATGAATATTAAGGGTTGACTTCCTTTAGGATTGACTGGTTTGATCTCCTTGCAGTCCAAGGGGCTCTCAAAAGTCTTCTCCAGCACCACAGTTCTGTGGGTGACAATCTGGAACTTTGCTCAAAACTCTACAGTAAGTCCCCTATTTTCATTCTGAGAGCATGTCCCTAAGTCCAATTTGTTCTTTTTTTTTTTTTGAATTTGTTTTTTTTTTCTTTTTTTAATTTTAAAATCTTTAATTCTTACATGCATTCCAATTTGTTCTTAAGTCCAACAAAGTTAGCCTAAGGAACCCAGCTAACACAACTGACTATATAGTACTGTACTGTACTGTAATAGGTTTATAATACTTTTCACACAAATAATAAGTAGAAAATAAACAAATACAAAAAATAAAGAAAACATTTTTTAATCTCATAGTGCAGTGCCTTGAAAAGTAGAGCAGTGCAGTACAACAGCTGGCATACAGAGGCTGGCATGCATGTTCACATCTTTGAAAGTTTGCAAAACTTGAAGGCCTGTATGTAGGGGACCTTACTGTATTTGCCTAGCAAACATGCTGTTTTTATTTTGATTTTAAATTTACTGGGGAAGCACATAGAAATAATGGGGTATGACGGCCCACAACTTCCAAGCTTGTCCTTGATACCACCCCCTGAGCCCTTTTCAGTCACAGACTCTTATTAAATAAGTCCTACACCCTTATCTGTACTTTCACACCAAGGACAAGTGGCTTGCATTCAGAAAAAATACAGTGAATAAATTGTTTAATTAATTATCTAGCTTCCCTACGGACCTGGATACTTCCTTTCGGTGAGCACCTGCCTGAAAGGTTTTCAGGAACCCATTTCTCCCCAAGCAACCCACTCAGATCAGACCTTTCAGCTTCTGGGACCTCTTTCGGAAATAGGAGCTTTCCTGAATCTCTGACGCCCTCTAGTGGCTGTCTCAGGCTGAATTCTTGCCTAAACTCAGCAGTCCTCTCATTGCCTACTAAAATTAAAACAAGCCCTGAAATTAAAAGTGAAAAAACAAAAAGCACATATCCTTTTCTTCTGATTTTCTGAAAGTGCAAAAAAACAAATTGAGGGATGTCTACTTTCTGAAACCATGAAGGTTCACCTGGCCTCTTACCAGCCCTGGTTGGTTTGGGTTTTAAAACTTTGATTGCATTTTTCAATCTGCTCTGTACCCGAAATGACTTTCCATTTGCCCCAAAGACATACTTTAATTTGGTCTTTAATTTGTTTCAGAGAAACCCCGAGTGTCTTCTTCTCAAAAACAACACCAGCAACACACGGGAGGGGCCCAACTGTGTCCTTTAAGTAGAGGAGGGCAGACTTCTCCGCCAAGGTGCCCCCGCAAAGACTCTGTGTGACTCCAGGTGCCAGGGGCATCACAGAGAGCCTTGTCAGGACCAGAGATGCGGCTGTCTCTTTTGACTTTGGCAGATAGGTGAAACCTGGGTGTGGTTTGAAATTGGCTACATTGGTCATTTTTATGAATCGATTTTTACAAACCCATGAGAAGTGTTCCTAATATAAATAGCCTGCATTATTCTTGTATCACCTTCATCTGACCCCTGGGAGTGCTAAAGAAAAGCCCATCACGCTTCCCTGGCCTTCAGCCTGAGGCAGGCAACTAGGCCGCTGGCTAGGAGGAGACTGAAGGGGGAGAAGGAGACAGCGTGTCTGATGACACTGCGATTCTCTTGGCTGAGAGGGAGCAAATATTTGCTGCTCTTGTTTTGCTGACCGTTGAATAGCTCATCTAGTGGGGCAGGTATGACCGTCTCCATTCTACAGATAGGGACATTGAAACACAGACTTAAATAATTTTCCCAAGATCACACTACATTAGAGGCAAGGTTACGATTCAAATCCACTTCTGCTCTCAGCCCCGCTCTTTATTCTGCCCTGCCTCTTATCTTGCTTAGCTGAGGGCTTCAGGTCCTGCACTCAGTCTGTGTGAGTGGTGTCTCTGGAGTTGAGTGATGTGCACCCTGCACGTCTGTCCAGAGCGGCTCAAACTTTGATTGCCTTGAACCCCTCCCATGACCCAGATTCTAAGCCCAGCCTGAGGACTAGAATCTTGATACTCAAAGTGTGGCCCCTGAAACCACAGCAATACTTGGGAGCTTTTAAGAAATATAAGTTGGCAGGCCCCACCCCAGACCCAGTGAATCACAAACTTCAGGGTTTGAGACTAGAAATGCATACCCAGAGCTTCTCAACTTTGAGGTGCACTCAGATCACCTGGGGGTCTCGTTAAGTGCAGCTTCTGCCTCTCTAACCAGCTCCCAAAGGATGCCATTGCTGTGAGCCACCTTTGTAATAACATGCCCCTAAATCAGTAATTCTCAAACTTAAGCCTGCCTTCAATTCACCTGGAGGGCTTAATAAAACAGACTGATGGTGCCTCATCCCCCAAAATTCTGATTCAGAAGGTCTGGAACGGGGCCCGAGAATTTTCTAACAAGTTCCAGGTGACGCTGGTAAAACGATCCTTCTTTGAGAACCACTGCCCTAGCCTATAAGAATGTCCTTCAGTTAGACGGTTAACCTCATGCTTTTTGGCTCTGGATTTGCATGAAGCCACACTTAGTCCTTGAATCCTGGCTCCTTAGGGTTGAAAATAACTTTAGAGACCAGAGGCAAAGCCAGGGTGCAGCAGCTAGACTTCCTGGATCCAGTGTTGTTCACTCTGCATCCTGCTGGCTCTGCAGCTCCGTAAATTTTCCAGCGTCCAGCAATGGCAGTGGTTTTGGTGAGCTCTGCATCTCAGGCCGGTTTTGCAAGCACTTGAATCCCTAGTAGACACATATGTCATTGGCACAATCTGGGAAAACACAGGCGCCTCCTACCTCACAGCTCTTCGAAAAGAGGGCTTTGGAAAAAACCAGCAGCCTCCCTGGCAGCCATGGTGGAGAGAAAATGCAGCAGCCAGCAGGCAAACCCAGACAAGGTAACTCAGCACAGAGGCCCTGGAGCAAAGTAATAAACCAGGACCCTGACAGCTACTGCATTCACATTCTGCTGGGCAACCCCGAAAAGGTTGTTCAACCTCTCTTTTCCAGAGAAAATGCTTTTCCTTAAGGTAAATAATACTCTTATTCAAGGAAATGCATACAAGGGAGGGTCTCAGATATGGACTTAAATCAGTTTCTGTTAGTGACAAACCACCCATTTATTAACGCTCATGATATTTGAGAAGAAAGTAGTCCTGTATATTCCTTTTTCTTAATCAATTTTTATTGGAGTGCAGTTACTTTATGATGTTGTGTTAACTTCTATTGCACAGCAAAGTGTATATACATATATCCCTCCCTTTTGGATTTCTCTCCCATCTGGCACCCCACAGTGCATTACATAGAGTTCTCTGTGCTATGGAGCATGTTCCCTTCAGCTGTCCTACATATTTTCTTGAAGCCGAGGTTTGGAACTGGCATGCCATCACTTCCTCCATATTCTAGTGGCCAAAGTCAGACCCAAGACCAGTCCACTGCTTCGTGGGAGGAGCTGCAACATCACACGGTAAAGATAGAGAGGAGGGGGTAGTTTGGAGCCACTTTGCAATCGACCACAGAGGAGTTTTCTCAGTTTGGGAGACACTGAGACAGAGATGCCCAGGGTTTACTTGGTTACTTGAGAAGTGAAGGAAATGCTAGTGGGAGCACAGGGGATTGAGACCCAGAGGAAAGCAGCTGGTAAAGCAAGCACACTCTGGCCAGCCAGCGCTCTGGCAGGTAGAGCTGAATTTCACTGGAAAACTCTGGGAGTGCTGGACACATGCCTTTCTGTTATCCTACCAGAGAGAGGGAGCTAAGGCATTTATATATCAATTCTTAGCAGTTATTGTTGAGGGCTTTTTCCAGGGGGCACTGATTTCCCATTACTTCAGCCTCCCCTGCTGGGCAGGTGCTGGTAGTTGGTGGCCTGGCCCCTTTGCACCAAAGGGGTGAGGGTCAGGATATGCAAGTGGGACACCCATGCTACCTCCTGCAATGGTGATATAAAAAAGAAAAAGAAAACTCAAGCTTCGCTTTTAAGTTAGTTTAGTAATAATATCTCCCCCCCCACCCCCCCGCTAGTTTGAAGTCTTTTTGTTTTATTTGCAGGTGATGCTTCATTTCTTGTCCCAGCAAAGTTTGGAACCCTAGATGGCGTCATATCAAGATATCATGCAGCTCTGGAAGCAAAATGCGATGTTCCTGGTCGTCCTTGGAACAGAGCAATTAGCAGCATGAGTTGGGAGCAAAGAGCTGTGACTGCTGTGGCTGTGGTGGGCCACTCCAGCTCTACCAAGAACATTACTCCGGCTGAACTCGCCCCTTGGCACCAGCGTCACACACCACGGTGGGCAGGGGGTGGGCAAACCGCAGAGGGCAGGCAGAGGTCACTGACCTTCTCTAAGGTGCGGAGTTCCCAAAATCACTAGAAGGAAGCAGAAAGAACCATGAAATTTTCTAATCCCAGAAAGGTCTTTGAGCTGTATGGAAATGGGCCAGAAGGAAAACATTAAACTTATAGTAGAGATTCATTCTTGGGGCTGGAAGTGGAGAAGGGGATAGTAAATGAGGTTGAAAGTGAGGATCCAAGATATTCAACATTTTATTTTAAATATTTCATGCAAATGAGACAAAATTTAAGCAAGGATCAACTCTTTAGAAAAGATACTAGGTAGTTGCCATATTATCATCTCTACTTTTTCTTAAATTTCAGAAAAAGTGTGTAGGGAATAGGGTTGGAGGGGAATGATGTTCTCTTGTAATTAGCAAGGTCTGGCAGGCCTGTAGAAGTAACATTGTTAGTTGATTAACATTTGCTAAGTGCTTCCCCTTACTGAACCTTCATTTCCTTGTTTATAAAATGAAGATAACAGTAGTATCAATGTCAGGGTTGTAGTTAAGTCTTAGATGAGGTGATACACCCATACCGCCCAGCATGGCATCCCAGGAGAGATGCTTCCTCAGAAAATGCTCGCTGCTCCCTTCATCCATCCCCCAGTGCTCACCATGCCAGTAAGGGTTAGAATCCCCTCCCGTGGAGTCAAACAGATGACTGGCTAGTTGTCTGCTGGACTTCCCTGGTGACTCAGATGGTAAAGAATCCACCTGCAATGCAGGAAACAAAGATTCAATCCCCGAGTCAGGAAGATTCCCTGCGGAAAGAACAGCTACCCACTCCAGTATTCTTGCCTGGAGAATTCCATGGACAGAGGAGCCTGGCCAGTTACAGTCCACAGTGTCACAAAGAGCCGGACATGACTGAATAACTAACATTTTCACTTTTCTAAATATGGCTAGAAACAGAAAAAAAAATCTTAAACAAAGCCTTACCCTGACTTCTCTGAGTTCAGGGACACCTTTGGTTTAAGAAAAAAACAAAAAAGAAAAAAATCGCTTATGGAAATAAGGCTAGAGAGACCCTCTTTATGGAAAGAGTTCAGTTCAGTTCAGTTGCTCAGTTATGTCCGACTCTTTGTGATCCCACAGACCACAGCACTCCAGGCCTCCTGTCTATCACCAACTCCCAAAGCTTGCTCAAACTCATGTTCATTGAGTTGGTGACGCCATCCATCTCATCCTCTGTCATCCCCTTCTCCTCCTGCCCTCAATCTTTCCCAGAATCAGGATCTTTTCCAGTGAGTCAGCTCTTCGCATCAGGTGGCCAAGGTATTGGACTTTCAGCTTCAGCATCAGTCCTTCCAATGATTATTCAGGACTGATTTCCTTTAGGATGGACTGGTTGGATCTCCTTGCAGTCCAAGGGACTCTCAAGAGTCTTCTCCAACACCATAGTTCAAAAGCATCAGTTCTTTGGCACTCAGCTTTCTTTGTAGTCCAACTCTCACATCCATACATGACTACTGGAAAACAATAGCTTTGACTAGACAGACCTTTGTCAGCAAAGTAATGTCTCTGCTTCTTAATGTTCTGTCTAGTTTGGTCATAGCTTTTCTTCCAAGGAGTAAGCATCTTTTAATTTCATGGCTGCAGTCACCATCTGCAGTGATTATGGAGCCCAAGAAAATAAAGTCTCTTACTGTTTCCATTGTTTCTCCATCTATTTGCCATGAACTGATGAGACCAAATACCATGATCTTCATTTTTTGAATGTTGAGTTTTAAGCCAGCTTTTTCACTCTCCTCTTTCACTTTCATCAAGAGGCTCTTTAGTTCCTCTTCACTTTCTGCCGTAAGGGTGGTGTCATCTGCATATCTGAGGTTATTGATATTTCTCCCGGCAATCTTGATTCCAGCTTGTGCTTCTTCCAGCCCCAAATTTTGCATGATCTACTCTGCATATAAGTTAAATAAGCAGGATGACAATATACAGCCTTGACATACTCCTTTCTCAATTTGGAACCAGTCCATTATTCTATGTCTGGTTCTAACTGTTGCTTCTTGACCTGCATACAGATTTCACAGGAGGCAGGTTAAGTGGTCTGGTATTCCCATCTTTTGAAGAATTTTCCACAGTTTGTTGTGATCTACATAGTCAAAAGCTTTAGCACAATCAATAAAGGAGAAATAGATGTTTTTCTGGAATTCTCTTGCTTTTTTGATGATCCAATGGATGTTGGCAATTTGATCTCTGGTTCCTCTGCCTTTTCTAAATCCAGCTTGAATATCTGGAAGTTATCAGTTCATGTACTATTGAAGCCTGGCTTGGAGAATTTTGAGAATTACTTTATTAGCACGTGAGATGAGTGTAATTGTGTGGTAGTTTGAACATTCTTTGGCATTGCCCTTGTTTGGGATTGGAATGAAAACTGACCTTTTCCAGTCCTGCAGTCACTGCTGAGTTTTCCAAATTTGCTGGCATATTGCGAAAAGAGGGACTCTGGAATTTAACAATAAGCATTTTAGAAATGTTACAGTCTTCTACTCTGAAAGGGCATGAACCTAGTTCTAGAACAGACGTGGATTCTTTGGTGTGGCTTGTAAAAAGATACACCCTTTCTCCTTTGAATGTAATGAGAACTCTTGATTTTTATGCAAATTAGAGAAAACCCATAACCAGCCTTCACAGCACAAAACACCATGAAGACAAGACAGCAGATGGTAATGGGCTGGTAAGAGGGGAAGGTATGGGATGAGATCTATTAAATGGAGGTGATAGAGCCTAACCTCTAAGAGAGAGGGCTTCTCTGGCCTTTCTACATCTTGCCTGGAAAGCTAGGGCAGGCTTAGAAGGGAACACAGTATCCCTCAGAGTCTTGTTTTATCTGGGGATCTCTGAATCTGGAAAAGATGGTCCTTAAAGACTGAGAAGCCCAAGCCTAAACCCATTGGGCTAGGCTTGTTCTCTGCAAGGGTTACAAATAATCTCAGTCCTTTCCACACATAAGAGCCTGCTGGAGGGGTGTGTGTGTGTGTGTGTGTGTGTGTGTGTGGTGTACAGGGCCTCCCATCCATTCGATATCAGTTACCTATTACTACAGCAATGCTGGTAATAAATAGCTCCAAAATTAATGACTTGAAATGACAGCTGTTTCTTTAGCTCCTGAATCTAAGGCTTGCAACTGGGACTGAGCTGAACTTGGAGGTTCTGGTCTCAGTTGGGCAGCTATTCTTTAAAATGAAATAGCATGGTAAAAGAAGAAATCCTAGACCATCAGAAAGGAAGAAATACAGTAACCAAAACTATGCATAATAACAACAGAATTACCTTTTCTTCCTGAGACTTCTAAATTATATTTGATGTTTGAAGCAAAAATTATAACATTGCCTGATATGCTTATTAAAATATGTAGAGGAAATATTTCAGAAAATTTTCTTATGAACAGAGGAGGATAAATGGACATAAAGAGAGGTAAGATTGTCTACACTTCATTCAAATGAGTAAAATGATGACAACAGTAGACCGTGATGAGTTTTTTATGTATATATACATATAAGAGCAACCATTAGGAAAAAACTACACAAAGAGATACACTGTTGATGAACATTACAGATAGTTCAAGTGCAATTCTAAAAAACTGTTCAAATAACTCCTATGAAAGCAAAAAAAATCATAAATGAAAAACAGGAACAAAAAAAAATTAAATAAAATGGCAAACTTAAGCCCTGATATATCAATGCATGTGTCACGTATGTGTGCTAAGTCATGCCCGACTCTTTTGCAACCCCATGGACTGCAGCTTGCCAGGCTCCTCTCTCTGTGGGATTTTATAGCCAAGAATACTGGAGCAGATTGCCATTTCCTTCTCCAAGGGATCTTCCCGACCCGGGGATCGAACCCACGTCTCTTGTACTGGCAAGCGGATTCTTTACCACTGAGTCACTTGGAAAATAATATATCAATGTGTGCAAAGTCACTTCAGTTATGTCTGACTCTGTATGACCCTATGGACTGTAGCCTGTCAGGCTCCTCTGTCCAAGAGAGTCTCCAGGTAAGAATACAGGAGTGGGTTGCCTTTTCTTCTCCAGGGACCTTCCTGACCCAGAGAGCCAACTCACATCTGTTGCATCTGCTGCATTGGCAGATAGATTCTTTACCACTCAGGCCACCTGAAGTACATTGAATTTAAATGGTCTAAATATATCAGTCAGAAGACCTTGGCAGAATGGATTTAAAAATGTAATCCAACTATATATTGTCTACAAGAAACTCACTTCAAATATAACAACATGCACAGGTTGAAAGTAAAATGATGGAAACAGTAATCAAAGGAAAGCAGGCATGGCTAGTTAATAGCAAAGTAGACTAGACTTGAGATAATGGGCTGGTAAGAGGAGAAGATATGGGATGAGATCTATTGAATGGAGATGATAGTTAATAACAGATAAAGTAGACTAGACTTGAGAGAAAAAAAAAATACAGACTTAGAGAGAGAGATTATACACTGATGAGAGGGTCAATCCGCAAAGAAGATATAGTGACACTCACTGTGTATCCCCCAGGCAACACAGATGCAAACTATATGAAACAAACCTGATAAAACTGAAAGAAGTATACAAATCTGCAAATACAATTTCAGACTTCTACCCCTCTCTTTTAATATTTGATGGAACAACTTGTTAGAAAATTGGAAAAGATATACAAGAACTCAACAACGCCATCAACCGACAGGATCTAGTCCACAATTATAGAGTGTCCCCCAGCAATGGAGGAACACACATTCTTTTCAGCTGCCAGCAGAACATAGATCAAGATAGACCATTTCCTGGGTCGTAAAACAAATCTTGAGAGATGTAAAAGAATTGAAATCATACAGTGTATGGTCTATCAATAGAGTCAGTCTAGAAATCATCATTCTCCCTGTTCAAATTTATTTGCATAATGAAATTGACAAAACCTGCTATAGTTACCCCCCAGAGTTGATAATATACACAAATTGCATTAATGGAAGAAGAAATTTTACAAATATAAGAACCAAATCTATATATAAAGATTAGTTCTTGCCTGGAGAATCCCAGGGATGAGGGAGCCTGGTGGGCTGCCATCTATGGGGTCACACAGAGTCGGACACGACTGAAGCGACTTAGCAGCAGCAGACATTTGAAAGTTTTCTTTATGTAATTAGAGGCCTCAAAGTCCATCTCTCCTGGTAGTTAAGGAACATAATTACCTGGGTAAGACTAACAACTAATTTCATTTTCACCATCAGTCATTAATCCCTGCAATATAACCATAGAACAATCTTGGACAAGAGAAGAAAGAAACCTGATCTCTTTTCTAGACCTTTGTTCACTCAAGAGGCCAACAACATGCCAACTGATGCCCTTCTTACTGCAAAGGATATTGTCAAATAGCCTCTCCTAGGCTGTATCATAGAGCACAGACCACTTTAAGGTATTTCAACACCTTTTTTCTACTTCAAGACTAGTCTGAACAGATTTCATGGAGTTTATTCCATGCCTCTTCATGTGAGAGGAAAACCATTTGGTCATTTATAGCCTAAGGGGACAGAGATAGAAAGAGGAAAGTACATATTGGCTATCATTTTTGGGGAGACAGAGAAAAGAGATTATTTGCTCTATTGGAAGCATTTGGAACCACTGGGATAGTTCATGCAGCCATTAACTTTCAGTTATTCAAACAACTGGGTGACTTTCAATTATTTCTAAGTGAGCTTTTTCAATGAAGGCATATATATGTTCATTTAATAGGAAATGTAATAAGAGTTGGTTGATCCAGGATCTCAATATTGTTATCTGGAGTTTAGGTTCTATATAATCCTCGGCTTTGCTATTCCCATGGTTGGTTTCATGTTTTAAGGTTGTCCAGGGGATAATGGTAGATTCATCTGACTTCAGTTATGGAAAGAGAGAATAGTTTACTCTTAAGACCAAGGCAGAACTTCCCTGGATGATACCAGGAATCCTCTCATCACATGTCATCTACCAGAACTGGGTCACATGACTTTTCCCAAACCAATCGCAGACAAGGGGGACAACTCTTAATCCCATCAGACTCACTCCTCAAGCTGAAGGGGTTCCTCTGGGTCATAGGGGCTACATGAAGATGGGGCATCTGTAAAAGAGAGGTTCTGTGAGGAAGTAAAAGGGAGATAATGGGTTCTGTGTAGGCAGCTGGGGCTCAGTAACACTGAGTATGTTTCTAAGAGCAGAAATCTTAGACTCAAGCAATGAAATGATCTAGTTGTCTCAAAGAACTGAAGGAGTTCACAGATAAATCAGGCAAGGCTTCATCCAGCAAACCAGTGATGTCATTAGGACCTGGCTTCCCCACCTCTCTGCCCTCTGACTCTACACAGTGGTCTCCTGCCAGCAAAAGGCTACAGCAGATTGAAAGTTTGAATTGCTTAGCATGTTGAGTTGGGAGAGAAGTGGAAAAAAGGAATCAATTCTAATAGTTTCAGTGAAAGAATATTCCTTTTGCCAGAATCCTCAGAAAACAGCTCCTCATATCTCATTGGCTTTGATGTGGGCATGCACCCAACCTAAACCAATTATTGTGGCCCAGCAGTGGGATTGACTAGTTTAATTCCAATCATAATCTCTATGTGTAAGCGTAAACTCACAGCAGTGAAAACAAATGAAACCAAAAACCCCACAAAATCCATTGGCTTAACCCAGTGAGATTTATTCTTTGCATTCATTCAGTACGGATGGACAGTGACTCCACTCCACACAGTTGTTCAGGAACCCACACTCTTTTTTTGTGCAGCTTTGCCCTGGGCATCAGTGTGGATGTGGAAAGCAGATGGAGAGGGAGAGACAGAGAAATACTGTGGCCCCAGTTGGCATCCACAGCCATGGTGAAATGTGACTGCATTCACACCTGCCCTGTGGCCACTTTGTCCTAACTCAGCCAAGAGGACTAGGGGGACATATATCTGAAGACTCTGTTACTAAATGGTACAACGATAGGGTAGGTTTGACTTTTCTAATTTTTAATCTTTCTTCGAACTAACTGTGAAACTCTTTATGTAAATTAAATTACTGGGCCATTTTTCCCGATTTCTGAAAGAAAATAAAGTTGTGTTAACCATGGGCAAGCTACTTACCTTCTCTCTGTGTCAGCTTCTGCATCTGTAAACCCTTCATCTGAGCTCAATACCACTTTAAGGCTGTGTACTCATTTGCTAGAACTGCCATGACAAAATACCACAGACTGTAATACAAATGCACTTTTCACACTTATGGAGGCTAGACATCTGAGATCAAGGTGTCTAGGGGGCTGTGCCTCATTGGCTTGGACCATCTTCTGTCTGTGTCTTTACTTGGTCTTTACTCTGTGCATATCTATGGCCTGATCTCCTCTTCTTATAAGAATACCAGTCAATTGGATTAAGGCCCACCCTAATGACCTAATTTTACCTCTTTAAGGACCCTGTCTCCAAATACAGACATTCTGAAATACTGGGATATAGGATTTCAACATGTAAATTTGGCGAGGACAGATAAAATTCAACCCATCTCAGGTTAAGATGAAGTTTAGATAATTTAGTACATGTTAGGGCTTAAATCTATAGGCAGAGTGCAGTAGGTATGTGCACTCAACATTAGCTATAAAAAGTATCTTATTTTTTTAGTAGTAGCAATAGATATAGTAGCAATGGTATTTGAAGTAGTATTAGGTCCTAGTAAAAATAAAGAAAATGGACAAGGGCCCATTATAAAGGAAAGGGGAAGAGAGACTTTAAAGAGAATTGAGATGCAAGGGCGTAGTATTTGTATCACAGTATTCCAGTTTTGGTGGCTGTATAACATGTCAAAATGTAGTGGCTTCAACCAACAATATTTATTTTCTTTAACAATTTGCAGTTTCAACAGGACCCAACAGAGAGCTTGTCATCAGCTGGAGCAGCTCAAAATCGCTCTGAAGTCAATGCTGACTGTTGGCTCTGTTGAACACCTATGTAGGGCTCCTTCATGCAGCCTGAACTTCCTCTCTACACGGTGGCTGTGTTCCAAGCATCCTGAAAGGAAGTGGAAACACAGTGACTTTTAGGACCTCGCCTCAGAAGTCACACAAAGTGGTTTTGGTTGCATTCTACTCATCAAGACAAGTCCAGGTTCAAGAGAAGGAAATGTGAACTGAGGGAGGAAGGCAAGGTTCTGGAAGAGTATGCGATCCTGGAAATACTGTGTGGTCATTTGTGAAAAATATGATCCCCTGACTTCCACACAGAGAACTGCCTTCTGGGTTGGATCCTTATACGTGTTACTCAGATCCCTGGAAATTGAAGCTAAAGTGATATACTTGGGAGAATATTTTGATAAGAGTTTTATAAAAGAGAACTATGCAAGTAATGCTTTGGTGGGTTCCATAATCCCGTTTCAACTAGGCACTCATAGAAAGCAGATTGATTTTCTGATTTCTCAAATGATCTTTAAAAAGAAAAAAAAAAAAAAGACTAGACACAATCTTGTCCCAGCCCTGCACAGGTAATTCAGAGACTTTCCTTTGTAAAATAAGGGCTAGAGATTAAGAAGATCCACAGTGCCCTTATCAGCTCTAATAGTCTGTGAAAAACAGGAGAAAAATAGAATGAATTAAGAAAATGTAAAAGCATTGTGCTGAGTCCATCAAAGGGAGAAGCCAAGCTGTTGCTTGCTTTATATTTGAATGCAGAGCACGGCTTTCATGATGGCAATAATAATTTATTGACAAAATGCTTTTATTGAATTGCCTTTACTGAAGAGGCCCTGCATGCTTTTTCACCACTTGCAACAATTAAAAGCAGCAGTAAACAGAGCCTTTCTATTTAGATTGAAAAGCAACAATTAAGCTTGCTCAGCTATAAATAGGAGGCCGCTTCACATCTATGGCCTCAACAGCACACATTACAGACTCCAGCCCGTGATGCCCCCAATTTATTTCCACAGGACAAACCAATAAATTGTCAAACTCTGACCTGAAAACTGACAGTTTCTTAGAAAATGTAAGTAGGTAAATTATGCATAATTCTAGATAATTACTGGGATGTCCATGAGGCTAGGAAATCTGTATCTATGCTGGAGATCTAAATTTATAGGCAGCAAGCTCTTTCATTTTATCATTATCAAACCATGTTTTGCCTTGGGTGGCTGTCAGCGCTGGCTCTCCTTTGCCTGGGAGGCAGAGAAGAAAAAAATGGTTTTAAGAATTAGGGAAAGGAAGAGTGAAAATACAAAGCTCTTTCACTAGATTCCCATTAGTTCGAGTAATTCAGTAAAGAGACCAGAGCATGAACAGTCAGAGTGAAATATTTTTTAATAAAAAGAAAACAAAATTGCAAGTGTCATTAATCCCATTTATAAACCACAGCTACTGAGTTTTCAAAGAAGTGAAAGCATTTGATTCAACCTCCTCATTTTCTGCAGGAGGAAACCTGAGGCTCAACAAGCCACATGTATTGTCCAAGGTCACAGATTTGACGGTGGCAGAGCTGCAACTCAATAGCTTACTTGACTGCCACTTCAATGTTCATTGAATGGAAAAATTTGCCCTCCTTTCATTCTTCTCAGTACAAAGACCAGATTAATGAGACCGAAGTAATAAAGGGTCCAAAGGGTGCCATATTTCTCTGAGTGCAAGATGGTTTTCAAAGGCAACAGGATTTTGCCACTTGGAGTTCCTGGGACTCCTGCCTTTGTATCCCCCATCTAGGCCAAGAGTTGCCAATTTCCTAAAGCTCCAAAAGAGTGATTTTCCAAAAATATGACTGGGGGGATCACACCTCTCTGAGACTCAAGAGTCTTGATTTTCTGTTTGCATGTGCCCTGTGACTCCCAGTGCTTTACCAACTATCTATGATGTCCCTTGGATCAGACTAGATATTCTCTGTTGCCCCCTCACCTTCTCTACCCAGCTCTGTGCCTCAGGGGACTGACATTTACGGACTCCTCAATGGTACCCTAATTCTTCAGCTACAACTGAACTTGGCTAATTGGTAGAGGGTGAGGTGGGAGGAGGGGACACAAACAGGAGACAAGATAGCAAGAAGCCAACATTTTTATTCCCCCATCTCACTTCCTGCAGAGTGAACCCACCCCAGATTAGCCAAACCGCAGGAAAAGCCCAGATAAATGAATGCAAGTACATGACTTTCGTAAATCACTCACTTTTCAGGGGTACAGTATTATGCAGCAGGAACTGACTGATACAGAATATGACATCTAAAAAGAAGAATTTAAACAATATGACCATTCCAAAAACTGAGATAAACATTTCTGAAAGCCAGAAATGGAAGTGAACACAGAAGAGTAACTGGGATTGTGTTTGCAGACTCACTGAACTCCAGATCCAGAAGCCAACAGAGAAATCTGAGTTCCTATGGGGTAACGAGATAAAAAGTGTCCCAAAAGAAGTAAGAGGCTCATCTTCAAACTCACTGAAGTCAGAAGCAAGCTTGAAAGTTTCTTCATACATTAAAGGATGCTAAAATAAGCTCTTAAAACCACTGTCTGAGCTACCATTTATATAAAGCAGTGTAGCAGGAAAGCTGTAACGTAGGGAGTCTTTCATCCCGGACTTGGGCTTAACAATCTGCTAACTTGGTTGATGAATATGTAATGACTCCAATGTCAATGTAGTTTGCATGTCCTGAACTACCAATACAAGACTCAGCTTTGTAGCTTTTTTCTAACAATTTATTTATTTATTTTCTTTTTGGTTGTACTGAGTCTTCATTGCTGCATGTGGGTTTTCTCTAGTTGCACTGAGCAAGGCTTACTCTCTGTCTTGGGCTTTCTCATTGTGATGGCTTCTCCTGTTGCAAAGCACAGACTCTAAGGCACCAGCTCAGTAGTTGTGGTGCATGGGGGGCCTAGTTGCCCCAAGGCATGTGGGATCTTCCTGGACCAGAGATCGAACCCATGTCTGCTGCATTGGCAGGTGGATTCTTATCCACTGGACCACCAGGAAAAGTCCAAGACCTGGTTTTAGACTGACTGTTCTTGGGAAGTAGTGGAAGAAATCAAATATAAATATGCAAGACTATGAAACAAGGAGTGGGAGAGAAAGAAAGTGAGTGAGCTCTCTGTCTCCATTCAATAATAAAATTACAAAACATATGAGAAAATAATGCTAAGAAAGACAGCAACACAATCAACAGAGAAGAAGAATCCACTCTAGATGAAATGGAAATAATTGGAAAGATTATTACACACAGATCTTCACTGAAATAACTACTAAACTACCAGCTACTGTAGTTTAGGCAGAAGAAGGAAACATCTCGAGAAATGGATGGAGTGAAGTACAGAAACAGTATAAAATTTAGAAAAATATGTTGATAAATTTACCATCTACTCATTTAAAAAAAGAATGTTATTGTCCACATAACCAGATATAATTCAAAAGATACCAAGGAAATATAGAAAGGGTGTTCAGTGAGTAATTTTTTTTTGTTATTGTTGTTCAGTCGCTAAGTTCGACACTTTTCAACCCCATGGACTGTAGCATGCCAGGCTTCCCTGTCTTTCACTGTGCCAGAGTATCCTCAAAACTCATGTCCACTGAGTTAGCAATGCCATCCAACCATCTCACCCTCTGTCGTCCCCTTCTTCTCCTGCCCTCAATCTTTCACAGCATCAGGGTCTTTTCCGATGAGTCAGCTCTTCTCATCAAGTGGTCAAAGTTTTGGAGCTTTGGCTTCAGCATCAGTCCTTCCAATGAATATTAAGGGTTGATTTCCTTTAGGATTGATTGGTTTGACCTTCTTTCAGTCCAAGGGACTCCCAAAAGTCTTCTCCAGCACCACAACTCGAAAGTATAATTTCTTTGGTGCTCAGCCTGCTTTATGACCCATCTTTCACATCCCTACATGACTACTGAAAAAATCACAGTTTTGAACTATAAGACCTTTGTCGGCAAAATAATGTCTCTGCTTTTTAATGTGCTATCTCGATTTGCCATAGCTTTCCTTCCAAGGAGCAAGCACCTTTGAATTTCAGGACTGCAGTCATTGTCCACAGTGATTTTTGGAGCCCAAGAAAATAAAATCTGTCACTGTTTCCACTTTTTCCCCTTCTATTTGCCATGAAGTGATGGGACTGGATGTCATGATCTTAGTTTTTCAAATGTTAAGTTGCAAGCCAATAAGTAATTAAAGCATATTAAATTTTTTAATTATGTGGGAGGAGAGTACTGAATAACTTAAATTTTGTTACAAAATTTTACACTTAAGTAAATATGCAAAAAATTTTGAAACTATCAAATAGAAAAAAGGAAAAGTGGGAAGAGAGACAAATAAAGAGCACGATAAATCTAAAACATAAAATTAGAGCATATAGCTAAGTGTAATAGAGCAGTAATCAAAATAAATATAAAGAAATTCAAGGAATCTATAGAAACAAGATTATCAAAACAGATTTTTAAAAACCATCTGTGGTGTACAATCCACAACTCAAACATAATTGTCTAGAAATGTTGAAAATAAAAAAAACACAAAAGGCAATTACTAACTAAAAGAAACATGGTATAGCAATATTAATGTCAGATATAATTTAATTCAAGCCAAAAAGCATAAGAAGAGACATTGCATAGTGATAAAAAGAACAGTCTCATATTTGAGTGGCTAAAAAATACTGTGCCTTAAACCTAAAAGAAAAAGTACTATCAAAATCACATGCCAAAATGAAAAAACTACCATCCTACTTGATGTTTTAAAACATATATATATATATATATATATATATAAAACCTGTGAAGCCAACAGAAAATATCAATGTATATTGAAAAGCTCAAAAGTAATAAACTTACTTACAGATGTAGAAACTGAATCCCTGGGAAGCTAAGTGACCCACTCAAGGTCACAAAGCTTATATGAGTCAGAACATGAATTAAAACTTATATTTTCTAAGGCTAACTCCTATGCCCTCCAATTTTTATAACACTAAAAATAATAAAAATAAACTGTATATTTGCAGAAACTAGCCTTTTCCAGTCCCTTAAAATAATCCTAAATGTGTAGCATCTCCAGTGGTGCTCCACTCAGATTCCCTTGGGTCACTTTGACCTTTTCAACGTGCCTTTCCTTGCCTTTCAAGTGTTGTTTTTTTTTTTTTTTTTTTACTTTACAATACTGTATTGGTTTTACCAGACATTGACATGAATCCACCACAGGTGTACATGAGTTCCCAACCCTGAACCCCACTCCCACCACCCTCCCCATATCATCTCTCTAGATCATCCCCGTGCACCAGCCCCAAGCAACCTGTATCCTGTATCGAACCTAGACTGATGATACGTTTCTTACACGATAGTATACATGTTTCAATGCCATTCTCCCTAATCATCCCACCCTCTTCCTCTCCCACAGAGTCCAAAAGTTTGTTCTACACATCTGTGTCTCTTTTGCTGTCTCGCATACAGGGTTACCATTACCATCTTTCTAAATTCCATATATATGTGTTAGTATACTGTATTGGTGTTTTTCTTTCTGGCTTACATCACTCTGTATAATTGGCTCCAGTTTCATCCACCTCATTAGAACTGATTCAGATGTATTCTTTTTAATGGCTGAGTAATACTCCATTGTGTATATGTACCACAGCTTTCTTATCCATTCATCTGCTGATGGACATCTAGGTTGCTTCCATGTCCTGGCTATTATAAACAGTGCTGTGATGAACACTGGGGTACACGTGTCTCTTTCAATTCTGGTTTCCTCGGTGTGTATGCCCAGCAGTGGGATTGCTGGGTCATAAGGCAGTTCTATTTCCATCTTTTTAAAGGAATCTCCACACTGTTCTCCATAGTGGCTGTACTAGTTTGCATTCCCAAAAACAGTGTAAGAGGGCTCCCTTTTCTCCACACCCTTTCCAGCATTTATTGCTTGTAGACTTTTGGATCGCAGCCATTCTGACTGGTGTGAAATGGTACCTCATTGTGGTCTTGATAAATGGGTTGAATGCCCCAACCAAAAGACAAAGACTGGCTAAATGGATACAAAAACAAGACCTCTCTATATGTTGTCTACAAGAGACCCACCTCAAAACAAGGGACACATACAGACTGAAAGTGAAGGGCTGGAAAAAGATATTCCATCAAATAGAGACCAAAAGAAAGCAGGAGTAGCTATACTCATATCAGATAAAGTAGACTTTAAAACAAAGGCTGTGAAAAGAAACAAAGAAGGACACTACATAATGATCAAAGGATCAATCCAAGAAGAAGATACAACAATCATAACTATATATGCACCCAACATAGGAGCACCGCAATATGTAAGACAAATGCTAACAAGTATGAAAGGGGAAATTAACAGTACCACAATAATAGTGGGAGACTTTAATACCCCACTCACACCTATGTACAGATCAACTAACAGAAAATTAACATAGAAACACAAACTTTAAATGATACAATAGACCAGTTAGACCTAACTGATATCTATAGGACATTTCACTCTAAAACAATGAATTTCACCTTTTTCTCAAGTGCTCACGGAACCTTCTCCAGGATAGATCACATCCTGGGCCATAAATCTAGCCTTGATAAATGCAAAAAAATTGAAATCATTCCAAGCATCTTTTCTGGACATAATGCATTAAGATTAGATTTTAATTACAGGAGAAAAACTATTAAAAATTCCAACATACGGAGGCTGAACAACATGCTGCTGAATAACCAACAAATGACAGAAGAAATAAAAAAAGAAATCAAAATATGCATAGAAATGAATGAAAATGAAAACACAACAACCCCAAACCTGTGGGACACTGTAAAAGCAGTGCTAAGGGGAAAGTTCATAGCAATACAGGCATACCTCAAAAAACAAGAAAAAAGTCAAAGAAATAACCTAACTCTACACCTAAAGCAACAGAAAAGGAAGAAATGGAGAACCCCAGGGTTACTAGAAGGAAAGAAATCTTAAAAATTAGGGCAGAAATAAATGCAAAAGAAACAAAAGAGACCATAGCAAAAATCAACAAAGCCAAAAGCTGGTTCTTTGAAAGGATAGATAAAATTGACAAACCATTATCCAGACTCATCAAGAAACAAAGGGAGAAAAATCAAATCAATAAAATTAGAAATTAAAATGGAGAGATCACAACAGACAACACAGAAATACAAAGGATCATAAGAGACTACTATCAGCAATTATATGCCAATAAAATGGACAACGCGGAAGAAATGGACAAATCCTTAGAAAAGTACAACTTTCCAAAAGTGAACCAGGAAGAAATAGAAAATCTTAACAGACCCATCACAAGCACGGAAATTGAAACTGTGATCAGAAATCTTCAGCAAACCAAAGCTCAAGTCCAGACGGCTTCACAGCTGAATTCTACCAAAAATTTCGAGAAGAGCTAACACCTATCTTCCAGAAAATTGCAGAGGAAGGTAAACTTCCAAACTCATTCTATGAGGCCACCATCACCCTAACACCAAAACCTGACAAAGATGCCACAAAAAAAGAAAACTACAGGCCAATATCACTGATGAACATAGATGCAAAAATCCTTAACAAAATTCTAGCGATCAGAATCCAACAACACATTAAAAAGATCATGCACCATGACCAAGTGGGCTTTATCCCAGGGATGCAAGGATTCTTCAATATCCACAAACCAATCCATCTAATATACCACATTAACAAATTGAAAAATAAAAGCCATATGATTATCTCAATAGATGCAGAGAAAGCCTTTGACAAAATTCAACATCCATTTATGATAAAAACTCTCCAGAAAGCAGGAACAGAAGGAACATACCTCAACATAATAAAAGCTATATGTGACAAACCCACAGCAAACATTATCTTCAATGGTGAAAAACTGAAAGCATTTCCCCTAAAGTCAGGAACAAGACGAGGGTGCCCACTTTCACCACTGCTATTCAACATAGTTCTGGAAGTCTTGGCCACAGCAATCAGAGCAGAAAAAGAAATAAAAGGAATCCAAATTGGAAAAGAAGATGTAAAACTCTCACTGTTTGCAGATGACATGATCCTCTACATAGAAAACCCTAAAGACTTCATCAGAAAATTACTAGAGCTGATCAATAAATATAGTAAAGTTGCAGGATACAAAATCAACACACAGAAATCCCTTGCATTCCTATACACTAATAATGAGAAAGTAGAAAAAGAAATTAAGGAAACAATTCCATTCACCATTGCAATGAAAAGAATAAAATACTTAAGAATATATCTACCTAAAGAAACTAAAGGCCTGTATATAGAAAACTATAAAACACTGGTGAAAGAAATCAAAGAGGACACTAATAGATGGAGAAATATACCATGTTCATAGATCGGAAGAATCAATACAGTGAAAATGAGCACACTACCCAAAGCAATCTACAGATTCAATGTAATCCCTATCAAGCTACCAACGGTATTTTTCACAGAGCTAGAACAAATAATTTCACAATTTGTATGGAAACACAAAAAACCTCAAATAGCCAAAGCAATCTTGAGAAAGAAGAATGGAACTGGAGGAATCAACCTGCCTGACTTCAGGCTCTACTACAAAGCCACAATCATCAAGACAGTATGGTACTGGCACAAAGACAGAAATATAGATCAATGGAACAAACTAGAAAGCCCAGAGATAAATCCACACACCTATGGACACCTTATCTTCGACAAAGGAGGCAAGAATATACAATGGATTAAAGACAATCTCTTTAACAAGTGGTGCTCTGAAAACTGGTCAACCACTTGTAAAAGAATGAAACTAGAACATATTCTAACACCGTACACAAAAATAAACTCAAAATGGATTAAAGATCTGAACGTAAGACCAGAAACTATAAAACTCCTAGAGAACATAGGCAAAACACTCTCCAACATAAATCACACCAGGATCCTTTATGATCCACCTCCCAGAATACTGGAAATAAAAGCAAAAATAAACAAATGGGATCTAATTAAAATTAAAAGCTTCTGCACAACAAAGGAAACTATAAGCAAGGTGAAAAGACAGCCTTTGGAATCGGAGAAAATAAGAGCAAATGAAGCAACTGACAAACAACTAATCTCAAAAATATACAAGCAACTTATGCAGCTCAATTCCAGAAAAATAAATGACCCAATCAAAAAATGGGCCAAAGAACTAAATAGACATTTCTCCAAAGAAGACATTCGGATGGCTAATAAACACATGAAAAGATGCTTCTAAGTGTTTTGATTCCAATTGTTCATCTCTGAGATGCTCTGTGGAGAACGCCCCCTGGGACCATCAGCTTGAGAGATAGAAATTCCTTGGCTTTTCAAAAGTAGTCCCTAGCCAATGATTGACTGGGTTGGGAAGAGGAAATCCCAGCTCTTTTGTCTTGAAGTTTGGCCAAAATTTGAGGTGTAATTGACATTACCAACCACTCCTGAGGGTTAAGACTAAGGCTTCAACTTAGCTTCTTTCCTCCTCTGTCCTGCTTTCCACACCCAGTTTTTTCCAAGAGAACTTCCTCAGTAAAACAAGTCGCATGTGAATTCTCATTTCAAGATCTGCTTCTTGGAACCCTCTGCTAAAATGAGGACCATGCAACCCTATAGAGAAGTATAGGGAAAGAATATCTGAGTGGCTCAGAGTTCCTGATGCTCCTGTCTTTGGGAATTTCCAGTTGGATTTATGCACTGGGAATCTGGCACTGTGAATGTAGTTTTTGTCAAGCCAGAGAAAAATTCTCTTGAAGTTTCAGACTTGAGGTCAATAACTATTGATTGGCCAACTTTCTGTCCCCAATAGTTCCTCCTGGGTCCAATTCTAGATGAGTGATAGTCAAATCTGGAAGATTCTTGGCTTACAGCTATCTCTCCCTCCACCTCCCACTTTTAAGACTGGCTCTGAAGATACAAAAATGGTACCTCAGGGGTCTGGGTCTTAAGATAAGGACCACAGATAGCCATACAAATATCCTCATGCCCTTTTGGATTGGTATGGCCATTACTTCAACCCCCATTTTTTACCCCATAGCCTTGTTTTTCTTTGCTTTCCAAGTCTGGATCTACAGGTAGGTCCTATGTAGAAATCCAGGTCTATCCCATAGCAGACAGAAAGTCCATTACTCACTGTGGCTTAGAGTAATATTTATATAATAAAATAGTTACCATTTTAATGCATGCTGTGTTTCTTAGGTCAGGTCCCTGGAAACAGAGGCCAGGACAGGGAAAATCAGGGGCCCACGGAGTATCGAGGAAGGAGTTTAGGAGAAGACTTTAAGGGAGGAAACCAGATGGGGCAGAGGAAGAAGGCAAGCAAAGAGAGGTGCTCAGGCAAAATCGAAACTTGGCCTGATCCATGAAAGGCTCTGGAGACACAGTCATCTCCTCCTTAAGGCAAAGGGGCTGGACTTTTGTACTCCTGCATCAATCAGTCATTTCTGTGGTCTTCACCTGGGGAGGGGTATAGAAGTATAATCTCCTAGGCATCAGTTGGTGACAGTTCTTAGGGTAGGGAGCCTCTGTGATCCTTTAGCAGCCAATGCTCCCAGCAGCTGAGAGCTGGGGGCCCTGCCATGCACCAGCATCTACTCCAAATGCCCGAGCTGGGCTCTGAACCAAGGGGCCTCCATAGTTAGATCCTTTCTCTCATTCCAGCTCACGGCTCCTGGACTCCTGCTCCCCACCAGCCTGTGTGTCTGGGATTCCCACGCCAGCTGCTCATCTACAGCTTACTTGATTTTAGTACAGAGTCAACTGCGTTGGCGCCTGACACTTTATTAGTGTTCTAAATCTTTGTTTACAGTTACCAAGACTCCCCAGGTGGCAGCAAAAAAGTCAACAAGGAAATAAAACTTCACCAGCTGGCATATAAGTTGGGGATCAAACCACCACACAAGTAACAGCTGGTGTGTGCCCACAAGCCTCAGGGCACTGCTGGCTCTGAGGCTCATCTGGAGTAACGTGTTTTGACCCCCATTCTCGGTCTGCCCATTTATCCTCCCATCTTCCAGTTCTTTTGCACCATGTGGAAGCTGAGCTGGTGATGAGTTTTGAAGCTGTTTCCTGCCTTTGACAGCCCAGAGCCGTTCATCGGATCCAGCTGCTTGCTGCTATGTACATCCATCTCTTGGCAAAATTGGTGCCATTACATGCTGTTGTTTTCTTAGTCTAAAACTCACATCTTCTGATGCTAAATCCTATGTGTTTCCTGGTGTATGAAATTAGCACTTTAATGTAGCCCTGCAAAAATTCTCCATCTCTTCTTATCTGGGACTAAAGAAATCAGGGTGGGTCCAAAGAAGTTATTCAGAGGGGCTAAGAGAAATATGCTGAACACTGCTGCTATTGCTTAGGTAGGTGACTCTCAGGCTATGACACCATGAGGGTGGCAACAGGCTTGGGCTTTAGAGTCTGTGCCTGAATTCTGGTTCCAAAAAGAGTCAGAGCTGAGGACTTCCCTGGTGGCTCAGTGGTTAAGAATTCACTTGCCAATGCAGGGGACATGGGTTCCATCCCTGGTCCAGGAACTAGAATCTCACATGCCTCAGGGCAACTAGACTCCTGTACCACAACTTCTGAGCCCAGGCACCCTAGAGCCACATGCTGCAAACACTGATGCCCACGTGCCCTAGAGCCCCTGCACTACAACACAAGAAGTCCCTGCAATGAGAAGCCCAGGCACTGCAACTGGAGAGTAGCCCCGGCTTGTGGCAACTAGAGAAAGCTGACACTCAACAAAAGAGTGCCCTTGTGCTACAGTTAGTCAGTCAGTCAGTTCAGTTGCTCAGTCGTGTCCGACTCTTTGCAACCCTATGAATCGCAGCACGCCAGGCCTCCCTGTCCATCACCAACTCCCGGAGTTCTACAGCCATAAATAAATATATATATGTATATATTTTTTTAAAAAAGAAAGAACTGGGTGATTTGGGGCAATAAATAAATAAATATTAAAAGAAGAAAGCCAGCTGGGTGACTTGGGATAAGTGACTTAAAATATTCATGCATCACATTTCTTCTCTGTAAAATAATAGCACCTATTACATAATGGCTATGAGGATGACATTTGAAAATACATGCTAAACACTCAGCCTTGAGGTTGTATCTAGATATAGCAGGGTCTGGAAGTCGGTATAAATACACCCTCCCACAAATTAAAAAAAAAAAAAAAGAAAGCATTTTACATTTGCAATTTTTATGAAAGCATTGACCTTATGAACAGATGTGAAGTCCATTTTCAAGGCCTTGAGAAGGGTCCATGCATGTAAGAGGCCCCAAGCTTAAAATTTATTAGCTTCACATTAAATCTGTTTTTCTTAACAGTCACTGTTCACTAAATGTTAGCTCTCAGGGATTTGGTGTGGGAAAGAGGGGACTTTGCTTCTTATTCATGTGTTCCTAATTAAACCCCTTGCCTCTTGGGAGTGAGTCAGACTCAATGAACTGGTGATGTGGGGGTTGTTTAGGAGAATTTCTGGGTGGGGACAGTACCTTGGGAAAGGGATATGACCAACATATTACTTAGGGTTAGTAATGTTAGCTGCTACAACAAGCAACCCCTACAATTTCAGCAGCCCCAAAATACAAAAAAATACATTCCTAATTCATCAAGTCCACTGAATTCTGCTGGCTGGTGAGGCCCAGACTCCTTCATCTGATGACTCCCCATCTTAGTTATTAGAATCCTCCCCATTTAGCTGATGGGGAAAAATGGGAGATAGCTCATGGGAAATCTTCATGGGCAACATTCTACTGGAAGGAACTCAGACACATGGCCACAAGTACCTGCAGAGGAATCTGGGAAATGTGGTCTAGCTGTGGACCCAGGAAGAGAGGGAAGCAGATTTGATGAGTGAGTTCAGTTTCCACCAAACCAACTTTCCTCTAAGTTTGACTAAGCACAACAAGGCAAGGCTGAAACAAATTTTACTAGAGTCCAATAACAGGCAGAGCACTATCTCCAGACTGAAAATATAAGAGCATGAGAAACACAGGAGATAAAGGAATCAAGACAGGCAGGCCTATGGCTTCAAAGGTTAGTATGTCATTTGTCGATCTACTGATGTTATTGGAAGACTTAGTCTATGGGAAGTTCAAGGGGGACCCTCTCTATTTCCAGGATGTCCAAGAATGACAGAGGTCTGCGAAAGTATTGGAAGAAGACCCTGGGCCAGACCATGTACCAGCCAGAGACAGGAGCAAAGAGTGGGGAGTAGTCCCATTCCTGAGAGGTAGAGAGAAATCCATGCTCAAAGAAAAGTCCAGTTTTGGTGAATAGACCTGAATATCAGAGAAGAAGTAGAAGACATCATATTTTTATGAAAAGATGGCAGAAACCACATTGGAAATAGAGAATCAACTCTGTCATTTGGTCATAGCACCCAAAAGAGAAGCTAGATCGAAAAGCATTCCATACACACGGAGAGCACCAAGCAAGGTTTACTATGGATTCATGGTCTGCATCATCTGAGTCTATTCAGCAATTTCCTCCAAGAGATCACAAAGCCCTGCAGTGATTTCAGGAGCCATGGGTGAGAAGCTGTCAGCATCACAGTGCAAGTAATGATATTCGTTAAATAATGTTGGAATTTTTGCTTATCATGGAAAGTGGAGGTACCATTGACACGTGGGTTTTTTCTCATCTACCTACTGCAGAATAGGAAGCATTGGGTTGATTTTCTCCTTCTTTTTAAAAATATAGCTCTGTTCTGACATGCTGTGGTTCAAGCTTATAAAGAGTCCAGTCTTCCAGTGGATTTCCAGGCAGCTTAAGCCAAGAAGGAAGCAATTGCTTTCTGTCTTTACCCCATAGAATAGGGTCACCCTACCTTCAGGTCTGAAAGCCAGTGGACTCCAAAGTCGAACTTATCAGAGCCTTCCTGACTCAGGGCCTCCAGATTTCTTCTCAGCAGCTACTGGACCTCATTAGTCAGCTCGATTTTACCCATATCTCAAGGCTCAGCCTTTACCTATGTAGGAAGAATTTACCCAGCTTTCACGGTATCCATTTTTCCTCAATGCCCTGGCTCTGAGCTGTACATAATCCTGTTTAAATAGCTAGATCATTTCTTTCCAAATAGAAATTCTTTCCGCATTTCATTCTGCTGTCAGATGACTCAACGCCAACTGGGGATGTGCTCAGTTGTACCACCTGCTCCTCGTGTCCTTCAGTTTTAGCCTGATCCACTGATCTTTGCTTAGTCGCATGCTGTCTTCTCTCCCTGGGACCATTTTTCCCATAGATCTTTGCATGCCTCATTCCTGTTTATTGGTCAGGTCCAGTTTAAATTCAACTCCTCAAAAGCCCTCCTGTGGTTATGTAAAACATGAGCTACCTCTGTAATTCTCTTCCATCTTATTCTGCAATTGTAGAACTTTTTTTTTTTTTTTGCATTCATTACTGTTTCCACAACCAGAACAGAAAATTCACAAGGAGAGTCACTCTGTCTTATTTGCCATGATAACCTCAAACCCTCTGTGAAATTAATAAATACTTATTGATTAAATGGGTCCATTGATTATTTTCCAGCAAGAGCATCATGTTTTATTGTTCCCTTCAGCATTAGCCCCAATTTAATAAATCCAGCTCTGGTGCCCAGAACAAAATTTTACATTGATTGGAAACACTTGGAACAAATACCTGTGACTGTCTATCTTGGAGAAATTTAACCAATAGTTCAGCTTCCCAGAAAATGTTTGCTATTATACCAGTTACATCTGGGGTTCTCCATACTTTTCCTAGAAAATATGGATAGGACTCGTAGAAAATGAGGAATATCATTCAGCTACAAAACTCAGAAAACTCTCTTTTGGCTTCCCTCTTGACTTTACAGTAGATATGAATAATTTATAGAACTCACCCCTCCCATGGCTGCTCTTCCAGAAAGACATGGTACTAAACTGTAATTTCCACACATCAAAATTACTACTGGCTTATTTCTGTAAAACAAGTACCTAGAACATCCCTTAGCATGTGGTTTGTACTTAGTAAATGCAAACTGAATAACTTTTGAATGAACCAGTGACCAAAATTATAAACTGGACAGAGTCTTGGCCCTTGAGAAGAAAGGAGTTAGCCACAGTATTCTGGGGTTGTTAATAGTTCTGCCAGAGTCAATAGGAAGAGAATGGATTTTGCAGACCTGAATGTTAGCACATTAAGGAATACAAGGCTGGAGATTATCTTTGCTTTGATTTAATACTTTTATCTAGAGTTCTTTTTTCAATAGAACTGAGCTCCCAGTAACAGTTCAATATTATAATGAGAAGTTTTGTTCTTCCATTATTTTGGAGACATTTGAAGAGGAACTAAAAAGCCTCTTGATGAAAGTGAAAGAGGAGAGTGAAAAAGTTGGCTTAAAGCTCAACATTCAGAAAACAAAGATCATGGTATCCGGTCTCATCACTTCATGGGAAATAGATAGGGAAACAGTGGAAACAGTGTCAGACTTTATTTTTGGGGGCTCCAAAATCACTGCAGATGGTGACTGCAGCCATGAAATTAAAAGACACTTACTCCTTGGAAGGAAACTTATGACCAACCTAGATAACATATTCAAAAGCAGAGACATTACTTGCCAACAAAGGTCCATCTAGTCAAGGCTATGGTTTTTCCAGTAGTCATGTATGGATGTGAGAGTTGGCCTGTGAAGAAAGCTGAGCGCCTAAGAATTGATGCTTTTGAACTGTGATGTTGGAGAAAACTCCTGAGAGTCCCTTGGACTGCAAGGAGACCCAACCAGTCCATTCTAAAGGAGATCAGTCCTGGGTATTCTTTGGAAGGACTGAAGCTAAAGCTGAAATTCCAATACTTAAGCCATCTCATGCAAAGAGTTGACTCGTTGGAAAAGACTCTCATGCTGGGAGGAATTGGGGGCAGGAGGAGAAGGGGACGACAGAGGATGAGATGGCTGGATGGCATCACCGACTCAATGGACATGAGTTTGAGTGAACTCTGGGAGTTGGTGCTGGACAGGGAGGCCTGGCATGTGGCGATTCATGGGGTCGCAAAGGGTCGGACACGACTGAGTGACTGAACTGAACTGAAGTGAAGGTCCAAAAGAGGTTAGGACTGACCTGGCACCAGAAATTTAAAGGAAGACATCATTTGCATGTTTTGACAATATCTTCACACTTTCACCTGTGTAGTCTTGTCTTAAGCACTCTTGCAAATATCTGAAAATCAGTATTCCATAATCCAGTCTGAAATGGTTTCCTCTGGAGAGTCATCAAATGCATTCTGATCCTCATTTTCCCCTGCATTCTGATTTTGCTTACATGCTTGGTAATCACCCCCAAGGATGGGGAGGACACAGAAAGAGTGTTGAGCATTGATTCAGTCAGATGGTTGTGTTCAGTTCTGTTCAGTTGCTCAGTCATGCCTGACTCTTTGTGACCCCTGGACTGCAGCATGACAGACTTCCCTGTCCATCATCAACTCCTCCCAGAGCTTACCCAAACTCATGCCCATACAAATAATGGAACTGAAATGCAGAGAAGATAAGTAACATTCCTCAGATCACACAACAGTAGCAGTGAGCCTTGGACTGAATACAGATTGTTCTCTTAGCTGTACATTGGCACTGCCTCTGACAGGGTAAAGTGACTTTTGAACAACCCCTGGGTTCCAGCCCTTTATCTTTTCACAGTGCCTTCATTCTTAAAGCATGCATCCCAGAAGGCCCCTGTTAAAATATTTGGGAAAAATTCCAACATTGGATTTGCCTCCATCATCTGCTCAAATTCCGGCAACAAAGTACCTCCCTTACCCATGTCAGCTTGGTTCTGACGTTTTTCCCAAGAGGTGAGAAAATGAAGAGATCAAAGATAAAGTTTTAACTTTAAGTTGTCAGCTTGATTCTGCTGCCAAAAATTCTCATGCTTAAAAATATGGCACAATACTTTTTGCTTCAATTTAAAAAAAATTAAATGGTAGCTGATGCTCAGTTCTGTTTTCACTCGGGTCAAAGAAGATTCAACTTCAGTGTGTGTTAAGGGTCTTCCCACCCACCTCCCAGCTCCCAGAAAGGTCAAGGAGGTTGTGTGCAGCACAGAATTTGAGCAGCTCCCTCCCTGGTGCTTGGCCCTTGTAGGCTTCTTGTTCAGAAGCAAATAGACTATGCTGGAAAACTGGCTCTGACAGTTGTGTTATTCTTGGGTGTGGGGCCCTTGGTGAGACTGGTTCCCCAGAGCATGGTGCCCAGGTACCCTCACGGGCCTCACATCCACTTAATTCTACAGAGATGCCAGAGTGCCAGACTGGAAGCCACCATCGCTTTCTGTCTCCAGGAGTCGTCACCTCTCTTTATGCTGTTTCACTTTTCCTATAGTGAAGAACATAGCACCCGACTGCCCCCACTGTTCTTTGCAGCACTTTTCACATTGCGTAGGTTTCAAACTAAATTAAAATGGGCCTTTAAAATAATTGTAGGGCTTTTAACCATTCAGGCATCATTTATTTTACTATTCCGTTAAATACCTTGTGAAAAATTTCTTAAGTCCAGTCAATTTAGGGGTTAGTTAGTGGGTATTTTAATTGACCATTCAATTTCAAGTAAGTGTGGAGTAAATTATAACCCTCTTCAACAGCTCCACAACAATTTAACCCTGATTGAAACCATTAAAAATTTAGAAAGCAAACACGGATGTGGTCAGATGTGGTCAAAGAAAACAGCCCGGGAATTTTAAAATCCTGTCTTATTTTGCTTTTAAGAAAAATGTTAAAACCACAAAATTAGAAGAGATATTGCCCTGTCCCCCCCCCCCCCCAAATTGAAGCCATTTAATAAACATGCCATTATTAGAGCTGGCTTTGAGAAATATTGATAACTAAAAATTTATCTTTTGAAAAATAAAATAAAATGATAGTTCTCACCTAGCCTGTAGGCTTGAAGCTGGGAAAGAAAACATTTAAATATCCTGTCATCTATTACATATGTTGATCAGCCCATGTAATCAGATTCCGGATCCGATGGATCATTTTCAGACTCTCTAAGGAGAGTTTTCTAGCAACCCCATTTTGTTTATTCTCTTTTTGGATTTGTGGACTTTACTGAATTTTATAGTGCATGAATAATATCCTAATAAAGCTGTTCCAAAAACTATATATATATGTAGTTAGATATCATATATAATGCATTAATATCAATATAGTGTGTGTTATATATCTCATACATATTCAGTTCAGTTCAGTTGCTCAATCAAGTCTGACTCTTTGTGACCCCGTGGACTGCAGCACGCCAGGCTTCCCTTCCCTATTCCATGTCTGGTTCTAACTGTTGCTTCTTGACCTGCACACAGATTTCTCAGAAGGTATGTAAGGTGTTCTGGAATTCCCATCTCTTGAATAATTTTCCACAGTTTGTTGTGATTTACACAGTCAAAGGCATTGGTGTAATCAATAAAGCAGAAGTAGATGTTTTATAGGTTATGTATTATTAATTTTATATGTTATATATATGCATCTATATTTATATCATATAAGATTATAATACATAATTGGGTATGTTATATAGTTGACCCTTGAACAATCCAGGATTAAGGGCAATGACCTTCTATGCAGTTGAAAATCCAAGTATAACTTCTAGTCAGCCCTTCGTATATGCGGTTCCTTAGTATCCATGAATTCAACCCATCTCGGATCCTGTAATACTGAAGTACTAGTCAGTGAAAACAATCCCAGTTGAAGTGGACTCATGCAGTTAAAACCCATGTTGCTCAAGGGTCACTTGTAATTGTTAATGAGCCCTTTACCTTTCCTGGTCTGGTTTCAAAGCCAAAGACATCTAAATTCTTTGGCCCTCCAAGAAACTTCCTCCTTTCATAAATATATCACCCCAACTTTCTCCACAGGCCTGACAATTAAAAAAAAAAAAAAAGTCAAAACAAAAATCCTTCCTCTGAGTCCATCCCTGTTTCAGGGGCTCTTCATTTACTTCATTTTGTTCGGTACATCATGAGGTCGAGTCCTGAAGTCAACCTGCTGGGCCCTCATCCTGGCTGTACCACTTTAAAAGCTGTGATTTAGTTCAAGTCAGCTCCTTCTTTCTGCCCAGATCACCCATCTGGAAAATGGAGGAGCAATTGAATTCATCACCTAAGGTCATCAGGAGGACTGAATGACTTCTAAAAATTCAGGGTTTAGTCATTAAAACAGTGACTTAGAGGAAAAAAAAAAAAAGACAAAACCCAGTGACTTTAGCTCAATAAATGATAGTAGTAGTAATATTATAGTTATCGTGTTGTGTGGATTCTCAAAAACATCTAACATTTTAAACTAATAAGGCCTTATAATTGGTGCAGAGTCAGCCTCATTTCTATTAAGAGAAACAAGAGAACATGACATACAAAGGCTCCATGGTCACTACCTGGGGACAGGGCCTGACAATCCATATTTGCAGTATCCCTTTTTGTTCTAAATGACCTTTATTTGGGCTTCCCTGGTAGCTCAGCTGGTAAAGAATCCGCCTGCAATGCAGGAGACCCTGGTTCAATTCCTGGGTTGGGAAGATCCCCTGGAGAAGGGATAGGCTACCCACTCTAGTGTTCACAGGCTTCCCTGGTAGCTCAGCTGGTAAAGAATCCGCCTGCAATGCAGAGCCCAGGTTTGATCCCTGGGTTGGAAAGATCCCCTGGAGAAGGAAATGGTAACCCACTCCAGTATTCTTGCCTAGGGAAATCCTATGGACAGAGGAACCTGGCGGGCCCCAGTCCATGGAGTCACAAAGAGTTGGACACAACTGAGAAAATAACAGAGACCTTTATTTGCTTTTCCTAGCTACTCTCCAGATTAATTGCAAGTTTAGGGGGAGGGCGTTGATGTTTGCCCATAAATTTTCTGTTTAAAGGGAAGATTTTTATCACTGAATAATCTGCCATGAGCATTAGTCAAGGGGAGTGACTCAGGGCATCTTCTCAGAGGTGGCCAGCTATAAATCAGCTTATACATAAAATTAATCTCTTCTGTCTCCTTCAGGAAGTTAGCAATTATTAGTAGTCAGCAAGAGAGAGAGTCTTCAAAAGAAGCATATATGACAATGTCACCTTGAGTTTCTCCCAAATTCACTGATATTGGGGAAAAGTCGTTCTCTCAAGAAAGCTTTGGGGGAGGGAATGCTCTCAGCAAGCAGATGCAACTAAAGGAAGTCCATCATGCCTGAAACTCACTGCAAATGAGAGTTGACTCCCAAGAAATATCCTGGTGCTTTCCGGAGAGGATAAGATTTCAGCTATTTTTGACTCAACATGGGATTGTTTCTACCCACTGTTGAGCACCTAGGATATCTTGAAAATGTTTACCCAACCATTCTGAGAGTTTGACTATCTGGCACCCCACAGCTGAGTACAAATAACAATCAGTGTGAATGGCTGCAGAACTAGGGAATCAAAAAACGGGCATGAAGGGTCACCTACACCAAGCCTTCACTTGAGGCAGGGTTACACCGAAACCAAAACAGACAGATTTCTCTATTTCTTTCTTTCTGTTCATCTCTATCAGTGGGCTCTTAAAGTGCAGTTCTCAGACCAGCAGCATCGACCTCAACTGGGTACCTGTTAAAAAGAAAATTTTTAGGCCTTTCCCCAGATTTACTAAATCAGAATCTCTGGGGTTGGGACTCAGAACTCTGTATCTCAACACGCCTTCCAGATAACTCTAAAGTCTGGGAATTACTGCTGAAGTCTGAGAATTACTGCTCTAACTAAAAATTACTGATATGTGTCTCCCACTCCTAGAAATTCTGATTTTATTTGGTCTAGAGAGCAGCTGGACAATAGGGTTTTTAAAAGGTCTCCAAGTGATTTTCATTGTACAGTCAAACTAGAGGCATAAGAAAATCCCACTGTTCCCTGTACCAAGCAGAGCACCCACACTTGTGAGGGTACAGCTCCAAAAAGACTCAAAGGCAGTGTAAGGCCATGTTGTTTAGAGTGACTTTTCTTCTCAGGGTCTATCTACACCTTTCTTGAAGCATCCACCTTTTTCTTCACCTTTTTGTTGTTGTTGTTCACCTGCTAAGTCGTGTTAGATTTTTTGCAACCCTGTGAACTGTAGCATGCCAGGCTCCTCTGTCCCCCATTATCTCCTGAAGTTTGCTCAAATTCATGTCCATTGAGTTGGTGACGCTATCTAACCATCTCTTTCCCAGCATTAGGATCTTTCCCAGTGAGTCAGCTCTTCATATCAGGTGGCCAAAGTATTGGAGCTTCACCTTCAGCATCAGTCCTTCCATGAATATTCAGGGTGGATTTCCTTTAGGATTGACTGGTTTTGTCTCCATGCAGTCCAAGGAACTCTGAGGAGTCTTCTCCAGCACCAGTTTGAAAGCATCAATTCTTTGGTGCTCAGACTCCTTAATGGTCTAACTCTCACATCTGTATACAACTACTAGAAAAACCATAGCTTTGACTACACAGATGCTATCTGTTCACCAGGGCTCACTCTAAACCTCTCAGCTGGCATGTGGCCCAGCCAGCCAAAGTTGGGGGTGATAAACCAGGGACTGAGGCCAGAGCTCCATATTAAAAAAAGAAGTATCTCTGGCCAGAACATTAAGGACTTAAGGATGTGGGATTTTCGCCATGACTCCTCACTATCTTTCTTTGAGAACCTAACTGATATCCTATCCTATCATCCTACCAAATGGCTGTCGAGTCTCTTTTTCAGAAAGTCACCACCCTCAAGACATTCCTTTTCATTTCCAGAATGCTCAAATTATGCGGTGTTCTCCCCTTATGTTAAGCCCAGATCTGCTTCTGTTGATATGAATTCTAGATTTGCCTGAGAACAGGTTCCTGTATGCATCATACAACTCACCAAAACCGGGACACAGTTATCAGGTCTCCTCTAAATCTTCTCTAGATGTTCTTTGAGTTCAGAATTCACTTTCTAAATAGTGCCTCTTTGTTAGTAAATGCTATTGTGGTTCAGCCCAGACCTCATTTCCTCCGCCACACTTCCATTTCCCAGCTACTCTGAATGTCGCCATTAAGAGCGTACAGCTACAGCTTTAGAAAATTGCCCAAGGCTGATGGAAGCCACCGCAATGGAGATGTGGGCACTCCTTATCCAGGGTCAGCCTTGGCCAGTGACTGACGATACCCAGGGTAGGAGGCAAGTGGGCCCAGTCCCCCTATCTCACTGTGGGAAACCACACCCACACCTTAGTCTCCACTTTCTTGAGATTCTTCCCACAACAAATCACTTGACAAAAATCCCCATTCCAGGCTCTTCTGGGAAATTTGACCTAAAACATTTTTATGTACTTACTTTTTATGTGCTTACTCAGGTTGCCACACATCTGTTTGACCAGCAGGATTAAAGCAGTCTGCTGAGCCCCAAAAGAACAATGCATAAGAAAGGGGTGGAGAACAGGTTTGACTAGTTTTGTGGGGTCAGAGTCAAGGCAGATGCTTTGCAGAAGGCAAAAGACCCAATTCTCAAGGACTCTCTTTTAATACCCCAGTCACATGTAGTAGATTGATTACAGAAAAAAATGGCCCTGATTTTCCACCCCTCTCTGTATGCACACTTATTGCAATGTGATTTTTCAGTTTCTCTAGATGAGACACAGAGTGTGTTCCCACCTCTTGAACCTGGGCTGGTCTGTGACTTGTTTTGAAGGACAGAATAAGAAAGAAGAAACAGTTTTCTAGCTCCAAGCCTCACCTCCAGTACCTTTGAGCACCCTCTTCCTTGGACCCTTAGCAACCACCATGTGACCATATCCAGACTAGACATGTGACCCAGCCATGCCATTGTCCAGCCAGCAGCCAACTGACCACTAAGCATGTGGGTGAGGCTAGTCTCGAGCAGACATCCTCCAGCTGATCATGGACTCACAAGCAAACACAGCAGAGGTCAGCAGAGCCCTGAGCAGGACCACCCAGCTTAACCATAACCTTGAGAACTAGCAATGATTGTTTTTGAAGATGCTGAGTTTGGATGTACCTTGCTAGGCAGCATTACTGTGGCAACAAATACTTTCACAACAGATGTCTCACAGCTTCCAGACTCTTCTTGAAGAAACCCAAATGTGGGACAGAAGCCTTAAACTTCAAACTACAAGCAGCTCTGCATGTCTGATTTTGGACTTGAGGAGGTGGGATTACAGCTCAGAGCTCTAGAGAGAGCAAGAGTCCTGGTAACCAGAGGATACAGTGCCTGAGGCAGGGGCAGTCTTCGAGCTCAGAGAACTTAAAGCCTTCTGTTCAGTCACAGGGGAAGTGAAGAGAAGGCAGGTTCTATTTCTGGTCCATGGTCCAGCAAACGTACCCAGGAAGCCAGCACAAGGATATCAGGGAAGTTGGCGAATACGGCCAACAGGGACTTCCATTTAATAAAAGATGTGGCATAAAGAGGGACGGGCGTGGGGCTCCGAAATGCGGAATCTGAGGATAAAATCTGAACTAGGCGTTCTCTTTTTGTAGCTTTAAAATTTCTTTATTAGGATGTAATAAGTATCCAATAATTTGTACAGGTCTTCAGAGTTCAGCTCAGATCAACATGAAAGCATTTTCTAGCCCCCAGAAGGTTCCTTTATGTCAGTTTGCCGTCAGCACTGCCCCTTTATACAGAAGTTACTTAGTTTTATACCATGTTACTTAGTTTTGCCTGCTTTTGAACTTCATATAAGTGGAATCATACAGCATGTCTGATGTCTGCCCATCATTGTGAAACCAAGCAGGACCCTGCAGGGGCAACCCTAGTTGACCAGAGAGTCATGGCGCAACTGTAGGCCATTCATGGTTCCTTCTGTAAGCAAGACCCGACGGCTGTTTGGAATCACACGATTGAGACAATTATTTCTGAAAATAGAAGACTGCCCCTTCCTCCGCATGTAGCCCCTTTCCCTATAAAATCTGAGCGAGCATGGAGAGTGGAAATTTCGTTCTTTGGGACCTGAGTCCACCTTCTTCCCAATACAGCCAGCTTCCTCAATAAAGCTGCCTTTCCTTTTGCCCAACTCTTGTCTCTCAGTATTAGATTCTTGAACAACCAAATCTTAGTTTGGTAATAAATTTTGTCTATAGGGTTTATATATGAGGGCACATGTTATGGTAGTTTGCTCACTTTTTATTGTTCTGTAGTAGTCCCTTGGACTTCCCTTGTGGCTCAATGGTAAAGCATCTGCCTGCAATGCAGGAGACACAGGAGATTTGGGTCTGATCCCTGGGTTGGGAAGTTCCCCTGGAAGAGGGCATGGTGAGCCACTCCAGTGTTCTTGCCTGGAGAATCCCGTGGACAGAGGAGCCTGGTGGGCTACAGTCTATGGGGTCACAAAGAGTCGGACACGACTGAAGCAATTTAGCATACATGCACATACAGTATTCCATGGTATGAATACAGCCCAACTTTTTATTCTATTCTATTACTACTAGACATTTAAAATGGGTTCTTTCCAGCTTTGACTTTATAAATAGTCTTGCTATAAACATTCTTACACAATCTCCCTTAGCATCTGCAGGGAACTGATTCCAGCACCTGCTCTGGATACCAAAATCCACAGATGCTCAAGCCCCTTATGTAAAATGGCACATTGTGTCTGCATATAAGCTATGCACATTCACTTGCATATACTTTAAATCATCATTAGATTATCTGTAATACCTAATACAATGTAAATACTATGCAAATAGCATTTCCCATGCATGGCAAATTCAAGTTTTTCTTTTTGGAACTTTCTGTATTTTGTTTTCAGAGTATTTTCAATCTACGGTGAGTAGAGCATACGGAACCCTTAGATATGCAGGGACAATTCTACATGCTTTTTGATGCACATACATACTCTATTTTGAGAGAAGAATAGATTTCAATCAACCCCTCTTTTGTCCATCATCAGGCCTGGGAAATGACCCAACACCCTTGTTCACCTGCTGACAACAAGCTGCTTAGATAAGAGATTGCATTTGAATCCACCTTCAACCCCTGCTCTGAGAGGAGGGAAAGGCAAGGAAAAGGGAGAAAAAAGGAAAAGGGAGAAAAAAGGAAGAGGCAACTTCAGTGACAACAGAAATGATAATCATCTTAGCTTCACATTTTCTCTCTAGTAGCTCTCTAGGATGCTGAAAATAATGACATTCATCTATCTGCATTAAAGATATGAAGACTCTTTTAAGGATGCAAATGTGCTTTTTAGAAAGACAAACACATAAGATAATTAAAATGCTATAGTTCCTGTGTGCTTCATGATGTTCAGATTGCCTTCTTATTTGCTAGCCCCTCACTACTCAGAGTGGTCCCCAGACCAGCAGCATCCATTAGCTTAGAAATCTGTCAGAAATGCAGAAACTCAGGATTCACTCCAGATTTATGGAATCAGAATCTGCATTTTAACAAGCTCCTCGGGTAATGTTCTGTACACTAATTTGTGATTGTTATTTGCTGTTTAGTGGCTAATTCATGTCCAACACTCTTGTGACCCCATGGACACAAGACACACCTGCTAGACTCCCTATCCATGGGCTTTCTCAGGCAGGAGTGCTGAGCTGCGTCGCCATTTCCTTCTCCAGGGGACCTTCCAGATTCATGGACTGCATCTGTTTCCTGCATTGCCAGGCGAATTCTTTAGCGCTGAATCATCTGCAAAGCTCATGAAGCCCTCCAATATTCCTTATGATACTCATGAGCCCCTGGAAAACAGAGAAGAGAGGAGTCCTTGTTTGCATTTTACAGGTGGGGAAATCAACACACAGAAAGGTGACCTTGAGACACACGAGCACCCAGCCGGTTCCATGTAGGAAAGGTCTCTAGAGGGGAAATGCAGATTTTCATTACTTCACTCTGATAACCAGTGACATGCCTAACACATTATAAGGTCAAGCCTGTTCCTCTCTAGACAGTGCTGTCCTGATGGGATGTGCTTGGTCTGAGTAATTCTGCTTGGAGGCTGACATGACAAGCCATCAGAAGGACAAGTGTGGCAGCATGATATGGTTGGGGTAGGGTGGGGAACGGAGTAAAGGAAAAGGAGTGAGGAGACTCGTGAAACAGCAGAGGAACATGGAAGCGGGGTGAAGCAGCGCCAGAGAGATTCCAAGCCCATGGCTTTGCTTGCTTCTTCCTCCCTTGCCTGGAAGCCAGAGAGCTGTGCTGTGACGCAGTCTGTGAGACGTTATTGGCAGCCAGCCTGGAGCTGGCCCAAGCGTTCACTGCAGTGCTCTCAGCCACGCAGGGAGACTGGAGGCTGCCTAGTGCACCTCTCCTGGGTCCCGCGGAGCATGCATACCACCTGCTCCAGAGGAGACCCAACCCTGCAGCAAAAAAAAAAAGCCAGCCAGACTGCAGAATGGGTTGGAAAGCTGGGTGCAGTAATGGGAAAGAGGTGCAGCTCTGGGCATGCTGGGTTACACCTGCAGGGGGTGAGGATTCTAGGACTCCACTGTCTCTTTCTGCCCCTCCAGAAAGCAGTTCCAAGCTGCAGACTTGCCCATCAGGCTTGGAGACATCTGAATACTCCCCCTCAACTCTGTGACAATCCAACAGCCAAGATGACTAGCTCAGCAAGGCTCAGGGTTCATATCAGTGGATATGCCCTGCAAATCCAGCTGGAAGGGCTGGAAAATGTCCAGGGCTCTGCCTGCCGGGGTACTGACATAGGAAGACTCCGAGGAGGCCTACAGCTCCCCCTTGGTGCCCCCAAGGATGTCAGATATCAAAAGGACAGTTAACAGTGGCCTTCCAAAGCCTTGGTCTGATTTTTTTCCAAACCCCAAATGCTGGCTCTAATGGTAGAAGTTCTAAAACAGGCTGGTGAGACAGCTACTTAAGACAAGTAAAGAAGCTCATGGGCTATAAAAGCGCAGTATATACTTAGCCATCTCCCTAAATCTGAAGACGAAACTCCCATGCCGCCTTGACCTGTGTCCTCCCTGTTTCTCCTGGCTGCCATCAATTGTCCTCCTTCCCCAACGTTGGGAGATGGCTAGCCCCCTCTGTGAACAGCTGTGACCTCTATATGCAGGCAGGGTCCGGCTGTTCAGCAAGGACACTCATACAACCTCCCAGCAGCTAAAACCAGGCCAAGGTCCAAAGCTGGTTCGTCAGTGGGAGTGAGTGTTGGTGGGTAATCAGAAGAAAGGAAAGCAGGAGGCAAAGTCACTGAAAATAATCAGCTCAAAAACTAGCATTTCTCAGGCAGACTAAGACTTGCTTCCCGTGGAGTCTTGCCAGAGTAATTGGTGCCCTTTCCCACTCTGCTGTGTGCCTCTCCACAGCACTCCAAACAGGGCAGACCAGCAAATTCACTCCAAAGCCTACTGTGACAGTGGAAACGCTTTTAAAAATCTTCACAACAGAAATGGTCTAACACCATATGTGTTAGATGCAACGTGGCCAGGGTATTAATTCCAGACGCCATGTTTCCTGAATTTGTTTCCAGCCTTTCCCCACCTGCTTGATTCAAATAAATGGAGCTTAAAATTTTTCTTAATCTCTTTTTTGTTATTTTCTCACAAGAAATATCTGCCTCCCAGATACTGGCAGGTCACTCATTCATTCAATGAATAATTATTGAGCACATTTCCTGCATGAGTCACTGTGCTGATTAGGCATAGACATGGTTTCTCCCATATGAGAGCTTTCTTTATTCAACAAATATTTGTTAGCACTACCTGTTCGTACAGCACTCGATGAAGTGCTAAGGACGATAAAAAGGCAGAGAGCACACAAGCCCTGCTGACACTTTGGTTATATCAGGAGACAAGTTTAAGGTCACAGACAGCCCAATTCTATTGTCAAGGAAATGGATGCTTGCTACAAAAGTGTGGATCCTTTGAAAACTTGTGAGAAATGCAAGTCCCCACTTGCTGAATATTCACTAGCTGAATAAGAACCTGCAATTTAACTTAATGCTCAGGAAATTCCAAGCACAGTGACCTTTGAGGTTTGACAGCTGAAGCTCTAGAAGCTTGGGGGAGACAGATTATTATGCATCTCATGATAACAGTCAATAAAACATTCATACAGGAGTTTGTCTCTAAAGAATCACTAGGCTTTGACTGGATACAGAGGAAGCAAAGGATAGTAACTTCCCACTTTCGCGGAGTTAAAAAAGAAATAACCATGTCTGTAAACTGCAGAAGGCAGTAAAATTCTGCAATCACATTTTCCACAACAGCAAAAGCTTTGAGTCAGGTAGGATGAGTTTGCAAATTCATGTGGCTGACGGTGTCAGGATCCCCAAGTGGCAGCTTGCCCAGTTTGGATAGCTTCAAGGTCAGATCGCCTGTTGTCCTGGAATGGACTGGCCCCTCAGCAATTCCTGGCTCTGCCCAACCTGCCTGTCAATCAAACAGATCGACCAGTGGAAACCGGCTCATTATTTTCCTGCAGTTACTCAGCCAATTGGCAGCTTCCAGCAAATTGAGTCCTGGAAAGGCATCATCTGAACATCAGTGCGGTGGCTGCTTTATCAAGCCGGCCAGGAGAGCAGATAAATCACTGTGAAGTTGTGATTAGAGGCTGTTTGCACTGTGACTATGGCTTAATATATTGGATCAGCCTGAGTGGGTTGCCTCAGTTTTACTTGCACTCTCCCTTCCTGCATTCAATTTAAGAATTAAGCTTTTTTGTTCTAAATATAAAAACTGAAACAAATAAAACAGACGAAAAAATGACTGTGTCTACTGCTATTTCCTGTTTTCTACATACCAGCCCAAATGTCTGTGTTTCTCCAATAATTTAACCAGAAGAAGATGATACAGAACTTCATAACACTGTTGAATGCTTTGCTTAAAATTCAGGGCTGTGACCCACAGTGATAAAATCTGCCCATCCGTTCAGGAGTCACGTCAAGGAGAATCTGCTCCGAAACAGGTAAGGTCTGAAGACAACATGGCCCCAGTCGTCTACATCAGGCAGATTTCTCCTCGGAATTCTTTTCTAGTAGCTGGGATGGGCTTGTACCAGGACACATATGCCCTCTCACCCTTGCACCTATGGCTTGTTTTAGGAGGCAGTTGGTGGAGGGGGGAGCTGAGCTAAAGCTGGGGAGCAGGACCCAGCTGACTGGTTCACAGGAAATGGAATTGAGGATTCTTGACTCATCAGCTCTATTCTAATCCCGTTAAGCTGATGCTTAACTAATAACATGGCGATAGCATCTGTCCTGACCCCACCACCACTCACCATGTCCCCACCATCCCCAGCTCTCTATTCTCTCTTCTCCAGGGAACTGGAAGCACTGGTCAGTCAACTGATTCTCTTAACCATCACCCTAGGTGTGATTTTAGATCAGTGCAGGCTCTGGTTATGCCTGAGCAGGACCAAAGGCTGAAGCAGGCGCCCACAGAGAAGAGGAGACATCTCTTTATCTCGAGATTCTGCTTTTAGGAAGGAGCTTTTGTGTGGGAAGCTTCCAGCCTCCAGCACTGATCTCACCACTTTGCTCCCCCACACACACCCCACTCCACCATCTATCAGAGACTGAGTGCGTTGTGCAGTGTGTTTGAAATGATCAAATGGAACAGTGAGGAATCCGGAAGCCACACAGATAAGGAATGGTTGAAGGAACCGATGGAGCTGAGATGAAAGCATTACAAATGTCGGAGGCGGCAGTGTGTGAAAGAGGCAGCGGGTAGGTTCCTGAGCAGCAGATGTAAGATACAAGCTCAGAGGATGATATGCCTCCTCACAAAGAAAAGCCCCCCACCTCGGAGGCCAGGCCCTGCCTGCTGGAGTAGAAGCTCCTGGTCTTGACAGGCACTTAAGCCAAAGCTTGGAGACTACTGTACAAGACACGTGAGTTACTAGGGAAAGGGTGGAACAGAACTGTATCATTCTTTCATCTCTGAGATCCTGGGCTACATGCAGGCTCACCTTCGCAGGGTAGATTCTGTGGTCTCATTTTACACATATCCTCCTTTGTCACTTCCGCAGCACTCCAGTTAGGTGGGTACAGTTGTTATATTTTATTTAATATTTTCACCCCATCTGCTTAGGACGCTCTTGCCTTAGGTACTGTGTTATTCTCTCCCTTCACTATACTCTGGTCTCCGTGTTTTATCTTCTCCAAGAGCCTTTTCTCTTTTGCCCTTTGGAATGTGGCCATCTCCCCGCAGCTCGCCATCCCTTACCCTGCTTTATTTGTCTTTATGGTATCTAGCATCCTCTAAAGCTCTGTTACACACACCTGTTTATCATCAGTCTCCTTTAGGAGAACAGAAGGCTGTCGGTTGGTTTTGCTCACTGCTCCTTCCCCAGCACGTCATCAAGGGTGTGGTCCATGGCAGAACAAGTGCGTGCAATGGACAAATGAGTCTGTTTTACAGATGCGGAGACTGAGGCACTGGAAAGGGGAAGTAATATCCTCAAGGTTACACAGCAAGTAAATATAAGAGCTAGGATTTGAGCACCTTGATTCTGGGGTCACACACAACTGCCCCACATCATTTACCCTTTGAAGAAACCATGTTTTCCATTTTTTGAGGGAGGGGGTGTGAAATTTAAGATTTTATTTTCAACATTAGGTTAATTAACATTATCAGACATCAAAAAATACACAAACAACAAGTGCTGGACAGGGTGTAGAGAAAAGGGCACCCTCCTACACTCTTGCTGGAATGTATGTTGGTAAAGCCACTATGGAGAACGGTATGCAGATCCCTTAAAAACTAAAAACAGAGCTCCCGTATGGCCCTGCAATCCCACTCCTGGGCGTATATCTGCGGGGAATCAGCATCATGCACCCTACTGTTCATTGCAGCGCTGTTTACAATAGCTAAAACAGGGAAGCAACCTAAATGTCCATCGACAGAGGAGTAAGTCAAGATGTGGCACAGATATACAATGGGATATTACTCAGCCATTAAAAAGAAGGGAGCAATGCCATTTGCAGCAACATGGACGGACCTAGAGAGTGTCATACTCAGTGAAGAAAGTCAGACAGAGAAGGAGAAGTATCATATGTGCGGTGCTTAGTTGCTCAGTCTTGTCCAACTCTTTGCGACCCCACAGACTGCAGCCCGCCAGGCTCCTCTGTCCATGGAGATTCTCCAGGCAAGAATACTGGAGTGGATTGCTATGCCCTTCTCCAGAGGATCTTCCCAACACAGGGATCGAACCCAGGTCTTTTGCATTGCAGATGGATTCTTTACTGATTGAGGCACCAGGGAAGCCCAAATATCATATGACCTCCTTTATATGTAGAATCAAAAAAGAAATGATATAAATGAACTTACTTACTAAACAGAAAGAGACTCACAGACTTAGAAAATGAACTTATGGTTGCTGGGGTGAAGGGATACTATTTGGACTTTGGGAAGGTTATGTACACACTGCTATATTTATAAGGGATAACCAACAAGGGCCTATTGTATAGCACATGGAGCTCCGTTCAATGTTATGTGGTCACCTGGATAGAAGGGGAATTCAGGGGAGAATGGATACATGTTTCTATGCGGCTGAGTCCCTTTGCTGTTCACCTGAAACTACCACAACATTGTTAATCAGCTATGCTGCTAAGCCGCTTCAGTTGTGTCCGACTCTGTGGAACCCCATAGACGGCAGCCCACCAGGCTCCCCCATCCCTGGGATTCTCCAGGCAAGAACACTGGAGTGGGTTGCCATTTCCTTCTCCAATGCATGAAAGTGAAAAGTGAAAGTGAAGTCCTTCAGTCGTGTCAGACCCTTAACGAGCCCATGGACTGCAGCCTACCAGGCTCCTCCGTCCATGGGATGTTCCAGGCAAGAGTACTGGAGTGGGGTGCCATCGCCTTCTCCGGTTAATCAGCTATACCCCAATACAAAATAAAAAGTTTAAAGTTTGGAAAAAGCATTAGCAGAAATAAATTTAAATGTGTATTCTTACTGAGCTTTTTATTTTTTTAATTTCATTTTATATTGGAGCATAGTTGAAACTAACAATGCTGTGTTAGTTTCAAGCGCATAGCAAAGTGATTCAGTTATGCAACCATATTTTCTTGAAGAAAAGCTGAAACTCTAGGAAATCCAATGACTGGGTCTGGCCAGATTACCTCTTGTTTTATTACTTCATATGACATGTCACTGTAAGCTGGGGGCCACTGGTTGCCACCAACATGGTTGCAAAAAGCGCTGAGAGAGAGTCAGAGGGCAAAAGTCAGAGGACACGAGGATGCTTTTTGCCCGAGTGATCTCCAGGCTGCACTGTGACCTGGAGCAAGCATCTCAGATGGGCGTGGGCGCCTGGGCCTAAACTAACCCTGGGCAGATACGTCACCTCTGACTGAACTCCCATGCCTGGGGTCCTCAGAGGCAAGCTGGCAAACTCAGGGAAGATCCTTTGGCCCTTTGGATGATTTGAAACCATGCACAATGTCACTCTCCCATCAAAGGGGCTGAATGTATGTTCCCTGCTTCCTCTAGCCAGTTTTTTTCCCATGATAAAAATCAATTTTACTTGAACATTAACAGGTCATAAAAGGGAGCTGACATTGGCTTTTGTAGTTAATGAACAATAATACAGACTTGAAAGTCAGATAAACATGAATAAGAATTTGAGTTAGTTTCCCTCTAGGAATTTCATTTTTTTTTTTTTTTAAACTGAAAAATAGGAACTAAGTCTGCTCACATGATTTTTGTAAGGATTAGATGAGAAAACATAAAAGTGGACATTTGGCATTGATTTTCTCTCTGAGTGTCAGATCATTTTGCTGCTAGCTGCTTTCTCCTCTTTCTGTGGGTACAGAAAAATGCATTATCTGAAGGAGATACTGGGGTTGAATCCAAAATATCAAAACCGAATTAACCAAAAGGTACAGACATCCCAGTTTGTGGCAGCCAGGGGTGTGTTCCATCCGTGCACTGTCCGCACCTCAGGGTCTGTGGCTCAAGCCCTGGATCACCCCCGCTCTCCTGTCCTGGGCTCCCCACATCCTGGCTCACTGGACACCACCTTGCGTTGACTCTGAAAGGACAAAGCGAAGACAAAGGGAGGAGCCTTCCTGCTGAGAGCCTGCCCCAGGTCAAGCCATCTCCTGGAGGCCACATTGGGAGCTTAGACACTTGTGAAGACCCAAATATGCCTGAGGATATCCCAGAAAATTCCATCTCTTTCAGCTGGATAAAATCAAGTTGCTGAGGATTTCCCAGGTGATGCAGTGGTTAAGAATCTGCCCACCAATGCAGAGGACACTCAGTTCCTGATGCGGGAGGATCCCACTTACTGTGAAGTAACTATGCCCGTGCACCTAGACTGCACACTCTGCAACACGACCAGAGGCCCACGCACTGCAACTAGAGAATAGCTCTCGCTCATCGCAACTAGAGAAAGCCCATGAGCAGCAATAAAGACCCAGCACTATCAAAAAAAAAAACGTAATAAATAAATAAGTCAAGTGGCCCAACAGTTTCAAGTTCAACCTAATAAGTTCTCTGTTGCGGTCACTATTGTTCCTCAGCTTTAATGTCACCTCGTGGAATCAGATTCTGCTGGTATGCCTCTCACTAACAAAGCATATGGAATGTTTGCTTATAGAATATGATATTAACAGGAAATACACTGAGAAACATGCTTGTAAAGTGAACCTGTGCTTATAGTGCTACCACAAAAACTTTTGCACCTACCTCTAGCCGTCACCAGTATCTTCTAGATTCTAATACAAAGCCCTCCAACAGTTTACATCTGATTGCCTCTAAGGGAGGGTGAGAAGATGTATCTCATATCTCTAGTGAGAGGCAGGCTCTTTTCCTTTCAAAACCTATAACACAGGAAGGGGTGTTCAGAGGTGCAGGGTGAACAGCAAGATTCTGGTCACTGTTGGGGCGCTTGGAATTGAAGGTGAGTTTCATGTGTTCCCATACACTCTGTTCAAATCCAAACAAAACAAACACAAAATTAAACCTGATATCTTGACCACAAGAATCCGAAAAGTGCTTGGCACATGGTAGCTGCTCCATAAATTATTTGAATGAATGAGAGAGTAAATAAATAACAAATTCACAAGGCCTCTGATATGAGTGATAAAGAGTTTTCCTGAAGCGCTGGTGAAAAGGGAAAGCTTGACTAAAACATTTAAGTCCAGTGGAAGAGTTTTAAATCTCAAAAATGAAGCAGATAATTACTTTTTCTTTATAGTTTCCAGTGGGTTAATAAACAGTAGAAGGATTCTGGTACCTTCTCAGGAGGCTATCTGGAGTGATATAGTATACTTGGTCAACTTTTCCTATTTGTTCCTAATGAATGATAATCAGTCTTAATGCTGTGCTACCCAAAGATAAAATCTGACACATTCTGAGGGAAAGAAGTATTAATATGTAGTTAGGCCAGGGTTTCTCCACCTTGACACCATTGACATTTGGGACTGGATAATTGTTTGTTGTGAGGAGGCACAGACTGTAGGGTTTTTACCAGCATCTCTGGTTTGTAGCAGCCCCATTCTGAGTCATGATAATCAAAGAGAGTCCAGAGAGTGTCAAATATCCTAAGAGATAAAGTCATCTTTAGTGGATATTTAGAATTAAAATCTGAAATTAGAATTTTACAATGAAAATTAGATTTATATTAAAAATGGTCAATTGTTAAGTAAAACTGACTTCTGATCCAGACAAAATTGTAAACTAAACTTTAAGTGCACCTCTGCCTTGATTCCTGACTCAAATCAATTAGACCCTGGATAGAGATCTGAGATCTCAAAGAGCATTGGATCCATGAGAAAAGATGCTATGCTAAATGATACTGATGCCAAAGCCTTTGACTGTGTGGATCACAATAAACTGTGGAAAATTCTGAAAGAGATGGGAATACCAGACAACCTGACCGGCCTCTTCAGAAACCTATATGCAGGTCAGGAAGCAACAGTTAGAAATAGACATGGAACAACAGACTGGTTCCAAATAGGAAAAGGAGTACGTCAAGGCTGTATATTGTCACCCTGCTTATTTAACTTATATGCAGAGCACATCATGAGAAACGCTGGGCTGGAGGAAGAGCAAGCTGAAATCAAGATTGCCGGGAGAAATATCAATAACCTCAGATATGCAGATGACACCACCCTTATGGCAGAAAGTGAAGAGGAACTCAAAAGCCTCTTGATGAAAGTGAAAGAGGAGAGCAAAAAAGTTGGCTTAAAGCTCAACATTCAGAAAACGAAGATCATGGCATCTGGTCCCATCTCTTCATGGGAAATTAATGGGGAAACAGTGGAAACAGTATCAGACTTTATTTTGGAGGGCTCCAAAATCACTGCAGATGGTGATTGCAGCCATGAAATTAAAAGATGCTTACTCCTTGGAAGGAAAGTTATGACCAACCTAGACAGCATATTCAAAAGCAGAGATATTACTTTGCCAACAAAGATCCATCTAGTCAAGGCTATGGTTTTTCCAGTGGTCATGTGTGGATGTGAGTTGGACTGTGAAGAAAGCTGAGCTCCGAAGAATTGATGCTTTTGATCTGTAGTGTTGGAGAAGACTCTTGAGAGTCCCATGGACTGCAAGGAGATCCAACCAGTCTATCCTAAAGGAGATCAGTCCTGGGTGTTCTTTGGAAGGAGTGATACTAAAGCTGAAACTCCAATACTTTGGCCACCTCATGCTGAGTTGACTCATTGGAAAAGACCCTGATGCTGGGAGGGATTGGAGGCAGGAGGAGAAGGGGACAAAAGAGGATGAGATGGCTGGATGGCATCACCGACTCGATGGACATGAGTCTGAGTGAACTCCGGGTGTCGGTGATGGACAGGGAGGCCTGGTGTGCTGTGATTCATGGGGTCGCAAAGAGTCAGACATGACTGAGTGACTGAACTGAACTGAACTGAAGTTAACCATTGAAACAACCATATTCCATAACATACCCATGTAGAATTCAGTGATTTCAAACAATGATCATTTGTTCCTATGTTTCAAGGTCCACAAGTCAGCTGGGGTCACTCAGAGTCTATAGGTCCACTAGGGCAATTTTGTTGCATGAATCTCATTTTGAGATCAGGTTGAAAATGTAGGGTTACTAGGGAGAAATCCTTTTCATGATGGAGAAGAAGTTTCCTGAAGCACTAGCAGAAATATGCATTGCCCCCATTTGTCTAAGATGCTATTTCAAAGGAGAAGCCGACACTGTTTCATGTCAGAACATCAGTGACCTTGTCATTTCCACCCACATTTTTGTTGTTCAGTCACTAAGTCATGAATGACTCTGTGACTCCATGAAGCATGGCAGGCTTTCCTGTCCTTCACTATCTCCTGGAGTTTCCTCAAATTCATGTCCAATGAGTCAATGATGCTATCTAATCATCTCATCCTCTACCACCCACTTCTCCTTTTGCCTTTAATCTTTCACAGCATCAGGGTCCTTTCTGATGAGCCAGCTCTTTGTATCTAAAGCTCTTTGTGGCTAAAGTATTGGAGCTTCAGCTTTAGCATCAGTCCTTCCAATGAATATTCAGGGTTGATTTCCTTTAGGACTGATTGGTCTGATTTTGCAGTCTAAGAGACTCTCAAGAGTCTTCTCCAGCACCACAATTCGAAAGCATCAATTCTTGGGCACTCAGCATTCTTAATGGCCCAATTCTCACATCTGTATATGACTACTGAAAAACCATAGCTTTGTCAATACGGACCTTTGCTGGCAAGATGATGTCTCTGCTTTTAAATACACTGTCTAGGTTTGCCGTAACTTACCTTCCAAGGAGTAAGTGTCTTTTAATATCATGCTGCAGTCACTGTCCACAGATTTTGGAGCCCAAGAAAATAAAATCGATCACTGTTTCCACTTTACCCCTTCTATTTGCCATGAAGTTATGGGACTGGATGTCATGATTTTAGTTTTTTGAATGTTGAGTTTTAAGCCAGTCTTTTCACTCTCCTTTTTCACTTTCACCTAGAGACTCTTTATTTCCCCTTCACTATCTGCCATTAGGGTGGTGTCATCTGTGTAACTGAGATTATTGATGATTCCAGCTTGTGATTCATCCAACATGGCATTTCACATGATGTACTCTGCATAGGAGTTAAATAAGCAGGGTGACAGTGTATAGCCTTGTCATATTCCTTTCCCAATTTTGAACCCGTCCATTGTTTCATGTCTGATTCTAAGTGTTGTTTCTTGAGACACATACAAGTTTCTTAGGAGACAAGGTCTTGTCTCTCCAAAAATTTTCCACAGTTTGTTGTTATTCACACAGTCAAATGCTTTCACGTAGTCAATGAAGCAGAAAAATCTGAAAGTGTCCGTTGCTCAGTCGTGTCCAACTCTTCATGACCCCATGAAGCAGAAGTAGATGTTTTTCTGGAATTCCCTTGCTTTTTCTATGATCCAATGGATATGAGCAATTTGAACAGGGGTTCCTCTGCATTTTCTAAATCCAGCTTGTACATCCGGAAGTCCTAGGTTCACAAACTGCTGAAACCTAGCTTGAAGGATTTTGAGTATAACCTTACCAGCATGTGAAATGAATGAAATTGTATAATAGTCTGAACATTCTTTGGCATTTCCCTTCTTTGAGATTGGAATGGAAACACGTTTTCCAGGCCTGTGGTCACTGCTGAGTTTTCCAAATTTGCTGGCATATTGAGTGCAGCACTTTCACAGCATCATCTTTTAGGATTTAAAATAGCTCAGCTGGAATTCCATTACGTCCACCAGCTTTGTTTGTGGTAATGCTTCCTAAGGTCCACTTGACCGCTCCAGAATGTCTGGATCTAGGTGAGTGACCACACCATCGTGGTTTTCCAGGTCATTAAGACCTTTCTTATACAGTTCTGTTTATTCTTGCCACCTCTTCTTAATCTCTTCTGCTTCTGTTAGGTCCTTACCATTTCTGTCCTGTATTGTGCCCATCTTTGCATGAAATGTTCCCTCGGTTTCTCCAACTTTCTTGAAAAGGTCTCTAGGCTTTCCCAACGGTCTAAGATCAAGGACACATGATCAAGGTCTTGTATGTGTTAGGCAGGAAAGTACACAATTTCCTTGGAAGTTGAGAGGAAGGAGTGGAGACAAGCTGAATAATAATCTAATACAGTTAACACGTGAATTTCAAAGACCACATTTTCAGCACCACCATGATTCTTCAGTCCTCACTATCTCCATTTCTTTAAGAGACAGAGAGGGAGAGGTTCACTGGTATTTGAATCATGTGGGTGAAACTTTGAGAAAACACAGCTTAAATAGCAAACATTTTTCTTAGTTACATTTAAGAAATCTGTTAAATCAATAGTCTAGCCGTTTTGTCATTGTGTTTTGTTTTCAGGACCCTTGGCAAATATTGTCTTAATTTGTGTCAAATATATTTAAAAGGAACCTTAAGAATAATGTAAGTGGTTTAGCCCTGCTTCTTTGTAACCAGAATAGTAGATAAACCATGTGCAGCTTGACAACAGCCAGCAGCCTGTGACAGAGGTACAGAGTCTATACTTTGTTCCATCTTCGTTATATACCCTGCTGCTTGAGTCATGAGTATATTAGAAAGCTCTGTGTACTATTCAGGCTTCTATATGCCTAATATATAGAGGAACCGAAATGATTCCAACAAAATTATCATTGGAATGGAATAGAAATTGGATACTTGTAGAATCTTTAATAAATTTCTACCATAGATTTCATTAATTCATAAATATTAAAGTTAAAAGGTCACTGCCCCTGATGCATATCCCCTGGGGCCCGACTGAGGCCAACCCCATAATTTTACCAATGAAGAAAAGTGAACTGAAAGAAAATGCCATGTGTTGTTCAAGGTCCCCCTTTAGCCAATGTGGTGGTCTAGTTGCTAAGTTGTGTCCATCTCTTGTGACCCCTTGGACTGTAGCCCACCAGGCTCCTCTGTCCGTGGGATTTCTGAGGCAAGAATACCCTTGAGCCATAACAGATGTTAAATTAGATCTGACTCCCAATTGCCAAACTCTCCAGCACACCACATTTGCTAATAAAGTAAAGGAATTATGGATAATTGGCCTGAAGGAGATTGTAGTAGTCTTGGATTTTAAGTAAACAGAAGTCTTTTCCATCATCCATGGTTCAGAACTCTAGAATCTCAAACAGAATAGGCAGAGGCTTAGTTTTTAACATAATGGGCTGCTCCTCAGTCTATAGAGAGGCAGGATGACATTGATGATCTTCAGTCTTTCTGTGAGAATGTCCATGTTGTCACCTGATTCTCCATGTGCCATGTTTGGTGGAAACCATTCTTTGTGCTGTTTGATATCTTTATGACATCTGAAGTCTTTGGCTTTTCCCTCTTTGAAAACTTTCCCCTTGTTTTCTGCCACTATTATGATTGCTCTCTTTTTCTCCATTTATCCCAAATAATAGTGTTCCCCTTAGCTCTTTCCCAGCTTCACTCTGCATGCTGTTCTTAGAGCCTGGGACTGGGACTCTCGAGTCTTTGCCCCAGCCTAAATTTCTCTTCCCAATCCAGGGCCATGGTCCACCTCCTGGTGAACATCTGTCCACCCAGAGGCACCTGACAACACATCTCTCCCTGTGTTTATCCTTCAAACAATCACTTCCTTCTCCAACAACCCCATCTCAGCACAATTTATCATCATTCACCCAGTTACCCAAGCCAGAAATGAGAGATTCAATGTCAATTTCACTTTTCCCACCACAACTCACATCTAAGCACCCACCACCTGCAATTCTCTATTCTCAGTACTTTCTAATGGCTCCTTCCCTTCACTCAAAACACTGTCTGAGCTCAGGCATTTTGTCTTCTCTTGCCTGGGTTATGTACTGGCCTCCTAAACTGTTCCTTCAGCCCAACTCCAGCCCTTCTGTACAAGCAATCTGTACAGAACACACATTCTTCAGCAAGTTTTCTCTAATAAGGGACACATTTGAGTTTTATATAATAACTTGGTTTATTCCATCACTTGCTCTCCAAACATGGGACACTTGTTTATTCAGTCAACATTATTTATTAAATGCCCATAAAGGGGCAGCCCCAGGAAACCAATAGCAAAAAACAAAACACCAAAAACCCAAATTATCCCTCTCTTGAAGCTTAAAACCTAGAAACCTAGTAATTGGAGGTATATAATAAAAAATTTAATAGATAATTATAACAAATAATATAAAATTTTAAATATATAAACACTTTTGAGAAAAACAGAGTAGAAAAGGAAGTGTAGGAATGTTGAAGAAGGAGAGCTAAAGTATTGCACCTAGGTTGAGAAGATGCCATTTAAAGGCCTTGTCCGTCGTAGGCATCCATAAAACTACTCCTTAAACAATTAAATGCATGGATAAATGGGTCATTTCATATGATCCATGATACAACTAGTGAATCACACACCAAAAGTTCCTCCCTGTTTTTCAGGTGAGGAAACTGGGGCTCAGAGAATGAAAAAAGATAGTTCTTTGTCTTCTAAGACAAAAGAAGAAATTTCCAGCATTACCTCAACACCGAGTTAACAACATGAAGGCTTGTGTGTGCTTCAGGTGGTCTGGAGTTGGAAGTACATTCCGTTGTAAACAGTTTTGATCCATCTGGCATCGTACAAAACACAGAGGGTACAAAGCAAGGCTGAGTAGGGTCAGAGCTTCTTTCTGTGTTGGCCTGGCTTGAGCCCAGCAGACTGACTGTTCACTGACCCATGTGTTAGTCGTTCAACCAACGTGAATTGAGAGTTTGTAACAAACACCGACCTAGATGCTGTGGATTCTGGTGTGAAAAAAGACAGTCACGGAGCTCTTTGAAAGGCAGACAGTAGAAAAAAGCTGGTAGGGGTGACTATACTGAAGACACAGAATTGGGGATGGTAGGTAAGATCACTGTTAAATGTGGGAAGGAAAGGAGAAAACAATGGTCCTCATGGCAGAGACAGGTTTGAGGAGCTGCTAACAGGGAAAATAGATCCAAAGCACCAGGAAAGAAGTTGGGTTAAATGGACAACTCTTGTCCAGAGCTCAACCTGCAAGAGTCACCGCAGGTTCCCTATCCCCATCCCCCAGACAAAGGCAACTTCTTTAAATTGACTATTGGTCTTTGCTTCACTCCAGAAATTCCCTTAAGTTGTCTTTCCTGATTTTCTTCCTTCTTCAATGTGTAATTCCAGGTTAGATTTTTCTTCTTAGACTTTTTTTTATGTTGACCATTTTAAAAATCTTTATTGAATTTGTTACAATATTGTTTCTGCTTTATGCTTTCCTTTGTTTTTCAACCATGGGGCATGTGAGATCTTAGCTTCCCAACCAGGGACTGAACCTCCATCCCCTGCATCAGAAGGCAAAGTCTTAACCGCTGGACTACCAAAGAGGTCCTGAATGTTTTAAAATGTGGATCCTATCCTAGAACTTAAGACAAAGGAGATCAAAGTACCTTCAAGTTGCTTAAAACCCAGTAAAGCATTTCCCAAAGTACATCAACGTGTGCTGGTGAGGCTGACAGGTTCTGTGTGGTCCTCTCCAAACCCCCACAGGATGAAAAAGCTTAAATATGGTTCATACAGACATCTGCTTTAATTGAGACGTGAGCTATAATTTAATTTCAAATATTCTCTTTTGGCTCACATGAAATGGGTAGATGGCAAGCGTGGGAGAATAGTGTGGTTTGGAGAAAGCCTGGGAGAAGAGCATTTTATAATTATTCTGTTTTCTCAGGGAGGAAAGATATCTTTGGGAAACTTATGGCAAAAAAATTCCTTGCATTTACTTTGACAAATAACTTCTTTTAATGGCAAATGATCCTGGATTTTCATTTACAGTATAAATACAAGGTCTGTTTTTAGAATCATTTTAATTTCTACAGTGAGTACAAATGGCATATTCTTGGATTAGTTCTCTTAACCTCCTCTTTTCCTTCCAAGAGGTTGGAAGTCTTAAAATTACCCTTTGCCGACACCCTTGCTATCAGGGCTGTGGATATGAATTACATTGTGCCAATTAGATGCAGTTGCCTGAGTTTTGTAATGTAGAAATAGAGTGGAGGCAGAGAGTTTTTGGCAGCTGAGAGGTTTGAGAGCAGCAGTCAGACTCAGGGTTCCACGCTCTAGTCAACAGTCTCCTGGGACTGAGGTGGTTATTGGAGGCATCAAGAGTGAAAAACATGATGAGTAGTTTTTGGCTTGGACACTGACACCAATTCTGCTGGTGCCTCTGACTTCCATTCCTTCCACCATTTTGTAAGCACCCTGAATTAAACCCCTTCTGCTTGAAATACCTAGCGTGGCTTTTCTTGCCTTCACTGATCCCTGATGATATAGCACATAAGACAACAGTTGTGAAGATGATTAATACTGGTCTTGTGGAGCCATGGCTAGAAAGACACGTTTTCAGAATTCATACACAAAGGAGAAATCAGCAGATTTCAGAAATGTTACAATCCGGGAGGCAAAATAAAGCTGCACGTGTTGAGGCAAACATTCATTAATGGATGCTCTGTGACCTCAAACAATCTACTCAATTTCTTTCGTAAAATGTTTTTTCAATTTAATTTAATTGTTTTAGAGCTCCTAATTGACTCATATTTCAACTGGATGGTAGGATTTGGGGGGACATTTTTAGTGGGATATAAGGAAGCAGAGCTTGTTTCTTCGGTTACCTTCATGACAGAGAGAAAATGACACACTTGCCTGAAGTCACCGACCCATTTGGTTTGCTATTCCATTGCCCTAGCTCTTGAATTTCTGAGGAAAGCAGACACTGGGGTCATTGTCCCTTTTATAAATATGAAGAATATTTTTGAGAAGCTGTAGATAAACTATGGGCATTCGGGACTTCATACCAATGACTGGGCATCTGTGAGGAAGACAGGAGCATGACCGTGGCTGCCGGTCCTGTAAACACTTGCACACCCAAGAAGAAGCTTGTTCAATTTCTCAGCGGGGCCTTGGAAAAATCTAGCTGCTTCAGGAAACCAAGAGATAAGTAGAGCTTCTAAAAGCATCTACTAATATCTGCACTGTTCATACTGTAAGCAGAGGAGCCTTTTGGATACTGAGCTGGCAAGTCTTGCTCTAGAGTTAAGGTAATCTCACGTTTCAGAGAGATCGCATAAGCAGACACTGCCTCTGGCTACAGATTCCCCTTTGCATCTTTCGCTTTGATAGCAGGTCTTTGTCATTTTACCTGCCACTATCAATTATACCAACTTCTGTTAGTCATTCTTTACTCTTCCTTTGGGCAGATTGGCATGGCCCCTGAAGACTTTTGATAGAACCATTTTGGAAAAGAAAAATCTTTCTGTTGGTGTTAATAAACAGGAAGACATAAGTTTAAAACTGTGGAAGGTTCTCCATGTGAAGAAAGTCAGCCTGAAAATGAAGCCAGCATGAAGGAAAGATGAACAAATAAATGGACAGAGAGAAAAACAAAGACAGAATTCTTTAAAGGCCTGGTTAGCCCTAGATCCAGACATACCTGAAACCAGTATACTTCCCTAGACTTAATTACATGGGCCAATGAATGATTTTTCATGCTTAAATCAGTTTGATGGGCTTCCCTCATAGCTCAGTCAGTAAAGAATCTGCCTGCAATGCAGGAGACCCGGGTTTGATTCCTGGGTCAGGAAGATCCCCTGAAAAAGGAAATGGCAACCCACGCCAGTATTCTTACCTGGAGAATCCCACGGACAGAGGAGCCTGGAAGGCTACAGTTCAGAGGTCACAAGAGTTGGACATGACTTAGCGACTAAACCACCACCAAATCAGTTTGAGCTGAGTTTCTGCTACTTATAATCCAAAACACGCATACTTTCATTGCTCTTTCTCAGTGTTAGCACAATGCTAAGTATGGAGTTGGTGGGCATTTTTTCTCTCTTTTTTTAAACAACATTTCAGAATTCTGATTCCCAGTTCTACCAGCAATTATTTATTAAGCACCTGTCATATGCCCAGCATTGTGTCAGCTTTAAGAAAATTGAGGTCTTGGACATTGTCATCAAAAAGTTTGAAGTCAATTTTTTTAATTTAAATTTATTTATTTTAATTGGATGCTAATTACTTTATAATATTGTATTGGTTTTGCCATACATCAACATGAATCCACCATGGGTGTACATGTGTTCCCCATCCTGAACCCCTTTCCCGCCTCCCTCCCTGTACCATCAAAGTCAATTTTGCTTTCATAAAGTCATCTCAAGATAGTAAGCTGGCTATTTTGTTCTACCAGAAGAGGTTGTTGGAGGAGGAGGGAAAGGGGAAAACTGAGCACTTAATTTCAAAATACTTGTAACTTTTACCAATAATTTCACTTTATTGCATAAATGGTTTTACTTAGTGGCAGAAGTTACCTTTCTCCAAATGTCCTCATGCTTTCAACATGGCGATCACATCTTCTCCTTCAGAAAGTTACTTAGGCTCACCAAGCCTTAATTTTTCTCATCTATAAAATAAAGGGGTAAAAGGGGTTCATCTGATACCTTCTCAAACTGAAACTCTGGCGTTTAGCTCTTTTTTCCTTGGGAACAATTTCCTGATCTGCTCTGTAGTAGCCTTTACCACATGTATCTCTCCCATCTCCCAAACCCAGGGAACCAAATGGGCTTCTCAGAGGAGACTGCTTTGCTTCCATTTCTAATACCTATAATCCATTCCCTATCCAGTAGCCATACTTTGCCAACAGTATGTCAGATAAAATTACACACTCTCCATCCCCACTTATGATTCAGTGGAATGCTAATACCCTCGGGATAAAATTCAAATTCCTTCCATAGCCCCTGCCTTCCTTTGCTTCTCTCCTTTGACCTTCTCTTCTCTCCTTTGCTCACTGTACTTCAGGTGTAATGTCATTTTAACTCATCCTTGAATCTGCCAATCTCAGTTCCATCTCAGGGGTTGGTCTTATAAGTCTCTGTTCCTAGAATACTTTTCCTCCAGATCTGGGCAGTTCTTGTTCCCTCGCTCCACTTGGGCCTCTGCATGAGTCACTCATTCAAAGTGATTTCCTGACTTCCCTTTCCCTCCCCTATCTGAAATAGCATCCTACTCCCACTCTTCTACTTATGTTGATTTATTTTCTCTCCAGTTCTTGTCAATTTTTGGAATTATAGTAGATCATGTTATAAAGGCACTATGTTATATAATTAACATTTAATTTAATATAATTTAATGTAAATTATATTAGCATAGAGAGTAGCAAATAATAGAGAAGCGATTGGTTTCTGTGGAATGAATGAGTAATTCTACTCTAATTCCCATATTAGCCATCTGTTTAGCTTCGAGGCATATATGACAATAACTCACGCTGGCTATAGTATTTTGTTCTAAGCATCTTTTGTTCTAATGTATGGACAGTTTTTCTGTCCAATTTTTAAGCAGTTTGGAGATTCTGTGAACAGATATCCTTTCTTTTTGAACTCTCACAGTATCTCATTAGCTAATAGAATTGTAATAATATTTTCATAAGGGACCATATTTTATTTTAAAAAAACAGTCTTTTCTCACATTTTTAAAAGATTCAATTGGGATGTGGCAGAATTAACTTCTAAGATAATCTATAATGGGTAATAGATATAATTTAGATTGCCAGATGGAAACACAAAACAATGTTCAGAAGTCAGGGTACAGACCCAGGATTTCTGAGCACCAAAGAATTGATGCTTTTGAACTGAGATGTTGGAGAAGACTCTTGAGAGTCCCTTGGACTGGAAGGAGATCTAACCAGTTCATCCTAAAGGAGATCAGTCGTGAATATTCATTAGAAGGACTGATGCTGAAGCTGAAACTCCAATACTTTGGCCATCTGATGTGAAGAACTGGAAAAGACACTGATGCTGGGAAAGATCAAAGGCAGGAGGAGACGGGAACAACAGAGGATGAGATGGTTGGATGGCATCACCAACTCAATGGACATGAGTGTGAGCAAGCTCTGGGAGATAGTGAAGGACAGGGAAGCCTGGCGTGCTGCAGTCCATGGGTTCACAAAGAGTCAGACACGACTGAGCAACTGAACTGACTGACTAAGGTACTTTACCAATGAGGTCTTTCCACCATGCTATTAAATTCATCTAGCTCAACCACTAGATTATAGTGATATGGTTCAGCTAAAAGACCACAGTCAGTTGGACAATGTGCTCCCAACTTACACAGAAAGCAGTTCATGGAAATCATTTCAGAATCTTCATCTATATTTGGTCCAAATTAGGAGATCAAGAACAAGAATCTGGGTCATCATGATAAAACTTAGGAGATGAAGCATTGAGAATCTTCTTGATATCTATGTTTACTAAAAGATAATAAGAATGCACAAGAGGGGCTTCCCTGGTGGTCCAGTGGTTAAGAATCTGCCTTCCAATGTAGAGGACACAAGTTCAACCCCTGGTCGGGGAAGATCCCACATTCCATGGGGCAACTAAGCCTGAGCGCTGTAGCTGTGAGGCCCATGTGCCACAACTAAAGATAAGACTGCACATCACAGAGGAGCCTGTGCAAGGCAATAAAAGATATCAGGGCCACAACTAAGACCCGATGCAGCCAAATAAATAACTTTTTAAAAATGCACAAGTATTTTTGTCACACCACTGTTTGTAAAATGGTCCATTACTGCCCATTAACAGTAGCCTGGGTAAATAGACCACAGTATATTCATGCAATAGATGACTATAACAAAAAAGAAGAGTGAATGATTCAACAATCACATGCAATAATATTAATACATCCTACACACATAATATGGAGAGATTAAAAACACCAAACACATAGGCACAAGAGTATGTCCTAAATGATTCTACATATAAAATTCAAAAATAAGCAGAACTAATCCCTAATGTGAGGTCAGGAGAGTGGTTACCCCTGAGGAATTAGAGATTAGCAGGGGACAAGAAAAAGCCATCTGGGGTGCTGCCAATGACCTAGTTCTGATTTTAAAGTCCTGGTTACATGGATGTGTTCACTTTACCAAAATCCATTCAGCCATATAGTCTGTGCATGTTCCTGTATTTATTTTATACTTCAATAAAATTTTACTTAAAAAATAACCCTTCTTCATGTGTTTAAGGGATTTTAAGCCAAGAAAATTACAAAAGGCTCTTTTGCAAGTACCCACAAATTGCTATGCCAACTTTTAAACCCATCCGAAGCATGTGTTGAAAAAATTTTGAATCTTTAGTTAAACCTCACAAAAAAGAACATATTTGATTCTGAAGATGTCACATATCCTGAATTTTTCAAGAGAAAATGATTTGGTTTTCAGGATTTCAAGTCATGTATTTTCTAAAAGTTCACTTATTCCCTCCTGGCCATTCACCAAAATACAGTCATCAATCAATGAGTCAGTAACTGAATGAGAAGGCTGAGGATGTGTAGACACACTTTTTGTCTTCTAGCTCAGGGTATGAAATGCTGAGCGAGTTCTGCGTCACGAGTACAGCTCAGTAGGGAGTTGGGAGGAGAAGGGCAGGAAACGGCGGTCAGAGTGAAATGAAGTAATCCCCAGAGGAAGTAACAGGGCAACATCTGAAAAAGGTGGCAGTTCAGATATTGCTCTCTAGTCAGTGTGTAACCAGCCCCTGAAGTTTATACACAGGTGACTAGTTTATAAATCACACTATTTCAAGACTCCGCCTCTAGTAATAGAACAGTACATAATTGAATTAGTCTTATCACGGAGGACAACCAGAAAAAACTGGAAATATATATTTTAAAAATTAATAATAAAAGTCAGCTTGAAGGCATGAAAGAGTAAATAAGGTAGTAAAGAATTAACAAGTCAACATCCAGGGAAAACTAGAGAGGTCAACCATTATTTGGTGTCACTTTTTGCTGAGATGGAAGATGCATCTGAGAAACTGTATAAAGGGATTTTTGCCAGTCTCACTGTATCAGGAAGATAACACTTGAAACCAAAGTCACCAAGCTCTCATATATAATTTAGCCTTGAGTCACCTGGGGTGCCCAGATGATCTAAATTCCTAAATTGGATTAAGGTGGCCTCACACTGCTAGTGCTCCAGGCACATGAAAGAAAGAAATGAAATTCCTCTCACAACATCACAGGTCAAAAAAATCCCCACAGATATTTTTCCAAAGATAATGTCTTACATAAAATAAAACCTGATAAAAGTAAAAGTCATTAAATAGAAGCATCAAAAATATCAGACAACATAAAGAAAACAATAGGGTCTCCTTATACGTAAATATAAGAAACAGAGTTTACAACTGTTTGCTACATTGAAACAGATAAAAATTAAGACTGAAAAATTTAACATAGAATTTTTAAAGATTCTTTAAAGAATAAAATGAAAGTCTAGAACCTAAAGATACAATAGCCAAAGAAAAAAATGAATGGATGATTATAACAGCAGAACAGAGCAGAAGGAAGAATTTGTGAACTGGAAGATAGCTTGAGGGGGAAAACGAAGCATGGAAAGATAAAAGAGTAAATCGCACTGTTTCACCGAGAGAAAAGCTGCTTTGAAACAAAGTCTTTCACACTGCCCCATTCTATACACCAGCTCCTTTTCCACCATCATTATAACCAGAACCCTAAACTGATATGCTGCCTCTGTGTAACTTTTTTCCTCACCAACACTACATTTTATGGAAATTTTAATTTGATTTGACTACGGTGAAAATATTCAAAGATGACAGACTTGGAAGGAAGTGGTTATAGGCTTCGTTCCTCCTACAGATGATTTTTTTTTGTCTTCACAAAAAATTCACAGGGTATTTTTTAAATGTTTAAGTGTAAATGTCTTTAGACTCATAAAAAAAAAAAAAAGAAACACTAGTTTCTTCTCCTTTTCACTTCTGCTACCAAATGTGTGTCTGCGTGTGTGTATGTGTGTGTGTGTGTGTGTGTTTCACACCAAGTAATTCCCCAATTCTTAGTGGACACTAAGTATCCTAGAATTTAACTCAATTATGACCCTATCTGGAATTAGCACAGACCCCACAGGTTAAGGGCTAGTCCTACAAGACTGCAATCCACTTCAGAGGCCAACTGAAGCTCTGAGGTTGGCACTGTATTTCTGACCAACTAACTATAAATCAGAGGTTCCCAGTGACCCCTCCTCAAACTTAACAGGTTGTGAGAAATGCTCACAGATTTCAGGAAAGTGCTTTACTCACTATTATCCATTTTTTTAATATAAAGACTACAACAAAGAAATAGCAAAAGAGAAAAGATACGACAACACTCTGTTCCTCCAGCTAAAACTGTCTTTAGAATAAAAAGCCACTGAGGCAAAACTCCAAACCACTTCTGATTCCACCACTCACTAAAAATCTTACAATAGTTAGAAAATATTGACTGTAAACATGAACCAAATTAGTGATGAAAAAGAATAAAAGAGATGTAAAGAACTCCATGCTAAAAATCCAGTCACATATAGTTAACAAACACCTTGAAAAGAGACCATAAGTGTTACCCTCATAGAGAGCTTCCAGAAGGGGAAATAATTGTCCCTCCCTGAGATCATCTGCTTGCCCTCCCAACTCTAATTGAAATATTCATCCAAACCCCAGACAACCTGGTCTGAGAAACTGAGCCCCCCGATCTCAGTGGCACCTGCTGGTTTAGCGTTGATGGTTCTCCATTAGCATCATCACTAGCTGCTACATGGCCTGTCTAAAACCACTTGACAGTTCTCAGCCTTAGACTTTACATCTACAGGAGGGATGCAAACCGGGTGATTTCGATTCTAAAGGTGGCTTGGATCCTAAAATCTCACTTTTTAAAATGCAACATTCCATTTCATAACCCAGGTAGTGGCTACACAAATATTTACTTTATAATTATTCTTTAAACTGAACATATATGTTTTATACTACCTTCTAAATAAGCAAAGTTCGAAAATGTGTTGAAAGGGAAAAAAATCCTATCAGAGGAAGCCAGTCTAGTACCATTCTTGAATTCATAAACGTTGGTGTGAAAAGTGAATGCTAGAGGCAAAAAGCCAACAGCAGATAGAAGCTTGTAAAGTTCCTGAGGCTTCAAACCATTTCAGCGATAAGATACAATCTAAGAAAGTGGAATGAATGGGAACTTGCAGGGCAAGCTGGACTTTTATGAGCTCATAAAAGTTCCCACAATGGTCCTTGGAGAAAATTGAAATCCAAAGGTTGTTACTTAACAGCTGAATTTTCTCTTAGCCAAATGTGACCATGGATATACATAGCATAGCCTAGGAAACAACTTTCTCCTAGTAGTTTACAATAAGGAGCATCTTAACATTCTCAAAATGACTTGGTTATAAAGCTTTTTCTTTGCAGCATTTATTTCTTTTGCCAAGCACTGCGCTGGAGTCACATATGTCTGCTTTCCAGGAGCTTGCAGACTCAGAAGGCTCTGTGTCACTTGGAATAAATTCCAAATTCCTTACTCCTCTCAACTAAGAACACCTCCACCACTGGCTTTCTGTCTTTATTTCAGCAAGCTCCCACCTCAGGGCCTATGCACTTGCTGCATCTTCTACCAGATTCTCTTTCCCACCTCTTTGCCTAGACCAGGTCCTTCTTTTTTTTTTTTTTTTTTTTTTTTACAATTGTTGTTGTTGTTGTTGTTTTTACTTTATTTTGCTTTACAATACTGTATTGGTTTTGCCATACATTGACATGAATCTGCCACGGGTGTACATGAGTTCCCAATCCTGAACCCCTCTCCCACCTCCCACCCCACATCATCTCTCTGGATCATCCCCATGCACCAGCCCCAAGCATCCTATATCCTGTATAGACTGGCAATTCATTTCTTACCTGATAGTATGCATGTGTCAATGCCATTCTCCCAAATCATCCCACGCTCTCCCTCTCCCTCTGAGTCCAAAAGTCCGTTCTACACATCTGTGTCTCTTTTGCTGTCTCGCATACAGGGTTATCATTACCATCTTTCTAAATTCCATATATATGTGTTAGTATACTGTATTGGTGTTTTTCTTTCTGGCTTACTTCACTCTGTATAATCAGCTCCAGTTTCATCCACCTCATTAGAACTGATTCAAATGTATTCTTTTTAATGGCTGAGTAATACTCCATTGTGTATATGTACCACTGCTTTCTTATCCATTCATCTGCTGATGGACATCTAGGTTGCTTCCATGTCCTGGCTATTATAAACAGTGCTGCGATGAACACTGGGGTACACGTGTCTCTTTCAATTCTGGTTTCCTCGGTGTGTATGCCCAGCAGTGGGATTGCTGGGCAGGTCCTTCTTAACATTCAGGTTTCAACTCAAATGTCAAAGATGCTTCTCTCAACCTCCCAATTTAAAAAAAAATTAATGTTCTAGTCATTCTCTAAATCAATTACCAAAGTAATGAACTTCCAATACTCAATGTTTTTAAGTATTTGTTTTTTAAAACTAATTTATAGTCTTCCTTCTCTCAGTATAAAGTTCCATACTATGCCCCAATGGCTGGATCAGTGCCCAACAGGTAAAAATTGCACATTAACTATTTTAAATTGCTATTATTATTGGTAAATATTTTGATACAAACTAAAATAAAGCTTTACAAAATGGTTTTTAAGGTTCTGTTTAATTTTAAGATTTCCATGCTTCTAAATACTATCAAAGAGATCAAATCTTCATGGAATCAGAAGGTAGAGAAAGGGAGGATGAAGCCTGGTTGTGTCTGTCATCTATGTCAGTTATCTGATAGAAGGATTCACAGAAGTTGCTCTTATGTGACTGGGGATGCATCTGATTCTTCAAGGTAGAGGAGGAGAGAAGAGAATTCCAGGTCAAGTGCACAGCCTGAAAAGGCACGAAGAGATAAGAACGCACATGCTGCTGGGACAGAGGATAAATGGACAGGAAGAGTCATTTGAGCATAGTCATGGAAGACTTTGGCCTTCGTTCTGTTGTCTGGAGGAAAATAAAGGATCAGGAAAATAAAATGACCTCACTTATCTTATGGAACTCTTCGTCTGAAAGTAGTAGGAAGAATGGACTTCTGTGGGTATGAGCAGCAATGAATACTTTGGGATACAGACCAAAATGTGTGCGTATGAGAGAGAGAGATTTGGACATTTTACTGGAGAGAAAAAACTTATAGTTTTCATCTAGGCTCTCAACATAAGAGAAATAATAATAATAAATTAAAATATAAGCACTGATATAAAGGGAAAGTAAAAAGTATTCATTGAAGATAAAAAAATCCAACAGAAGAAATATTTGCTTTTTTAAAGGTGATTTTCATGAGTAGTATGAAAGTGAAAGTGAAGTTGCTCAATCGTGTCCCTCTTTGTGACCCCGTGGACTGTAGCCCACCAGGCTCCTCCCTCCATGGAATTCTCCAGGCAAGAGTACTGGAGTGGGTTGCCATTTCCTTCTCCAGGGGATCTTCCTGACACAGGGATCGAACCTGGGTCTCCTGCATTTCAGGCAGACGCTTTAACCTCTAAGCCACCAGGGAAGCCCAAGAGTAGTTAAGCCCCCCATTAATTGAGTCTTCACACTTTTGGGAAATGCTTATATCATAAACATTCAGGTAGATTGCATGTTTCTAGAAGACAGAGAAGGGCAATTTTTACTGACAATGTAGGAAAAGCTTAAACCATACCATATAAGACAGTAATTGCTTGAAGTTAGAAATAGGGGCAAATTTAGGTCTAACAAGCTAAGACAGAAAAAAAATTAAAAGAAAAGGAGAAAGGTACAAATTATATTTGGGTGTGTTCTACGTGGTTCTTGTGTCTGCCTCAATCATCAGTTTTGTTGTGGTAGGGGGCTTCTCCTCCGTGCTGAGCAGTTCCTCCCATACCCCTGTATGCCAATGGTCAGTTCTTTGGTAATCCTTGAACCAGCTCTCTGCTGATGTAATTAACAAAACTGCTTGCTCTAAGTTTAAAACAGAGTTAACCCACCTACCTGTTATAATAATGCTATTATAGCCCAGTAGAAACAGCCACAAAGTAGAGAAGAACGGGATCTTAACAATGAAGTTGAGGAAAGAAGAATTAAAATGAGGTGGGGGCCAACAGGAAAACCATGCAAGTCAAACCAACAGTCACCTCTCCACGGGGATCAACTGGGGGAAAACCGAGGTCAGATGAGGACACTGGCAAGAGGAGCCAACAGGCAGAGGAGTCAGATGGCCCCGTCCTTGTAGAAGCTATGCACAGCCCTCTGAAGAGGGGGAAGCTAGATTATAGGAATTGGCTCCAAGTCAGTAGGAAGAACTTGCAGGAGCCAGGAGGCTGAAAAATGTCTGCCATCTGGAGAAACTGGAGGAAGGAGAATTGGAAGTCATGCCGATCAGGGGTGGGGACTCAAGCAGAAAGAAAGGCTATTTTGCAGGGATGCCTCGGGTGGGGGTTGATGTTCCCACAGCGCTCTAAGTCCAGGATGCAACCTGCAGTTTGAGAGCTAGGAGAGTCAGCAATACAAGAAAGTCATTTCCTTTTCACATCCTGATACATCTATATTTTGAACTTGACATTTAGGAAAACTGTCTTTAAATATGTAAATGTAGTACTTCATATGTGATTAAAAAAAAAAAAAAAAGCATCAAATCTCCAAAATCATTAACCACAAATTTACAAAGTACAATTAATTTGAGTTTTTTAAGGGTAAAAGGAAAAGATACGAGATCTCTCTGAACACAGAATTTCTTCTTGGAGAACCAAAACAAAACAAAACACAATAGAAGTCACTGAAATACTGGCAGGGCCTGAGAAGCAAAAGTTAGTCATGGTTATTGGTACAGGCTTTTGAATGAGACCAGGTGAGATCAGATCCTGGCCCCACCATTTCCAATTATGAGTTCTTATGCAGCATAAACTCTGTAAATCTCAATTTCCTTCACCATATAATGAGGGAATAGCACATCAAAAATTTATTATGAGAATTAAAATTCAAGATAATAATGTACATAAATTATTTAGCACAATTCCTGGCTTATTTTGAGAGCTGAATAATTATTATCTCTCATTCCCATCTGGAAATGGTCAGTTTTCATTCCAATCCCAAAGAGGGGCAATGCCAAAGAGTGCTCAAACTATCATACAATTGTGCTCATTTCACAGGCTAGCATTTAGAAAAATGGATTCAGAAAAGGCAGAGGAACCAGAGATCAAATTGCCAACATGCACTGGATCACAGAAAAAGCAAGGGAATTCCAGAAAAACATCTACTTCTGCTTCATTGACTATGCTAAAGCCTTTGACTATGCAGATCACAACAAACTGTGGAAAATTCTTAAAGAGATGGGAATACCAGACCACCTTACTTGCCTCCTGAGAAATCTATATTCGGGTGAAGAAGCAACAGTTAGGACTGTTGGAATAACAAAATTGGGAGAGGAGTACATCAAGGCTGTATTTTGTCACCCTGTTTATTTAACTTCTATGCAGAGTACATCATGCAAAATGCCAGATGGATGAACCACATGTTGGAATCAAGATTGCTAGGAGAAATATCAACAACCTCAGATACACAGATGATACCACTCCAATGGCAGAGGAACTAAAGAACCTCTTGCTGAGGGTGAAAGAGAGAGTTAAAAAGCCAGCTTAAAACTCAATATTCAAAAAACTAAAATCATGGCATCTGGTCCTAACACTTCATGGCAAAGAGATGGGGAAAAGTTGGAAACAGTGGCAAATTTTATGTTCTTGGGCTCCAAAATCACTATGGATGGTGACTGCAGTCACAAAATTAAAAGACATTTGCACCTTGGAAGAAAAGCTGTGACAAACCTAGACAGCATATTGAAAAGTAGAGACATCACTTTGCCTACCAAGTTCTATAGAGCCAAAGCTATGTTTTTCCCAGTAGTCATCTATGAATATGAGAGTTGGACCAGAAGGAAGGCTGAGCACCAAAGAACTGATGTTTTCAAATTATGGTGCTGGAGAAGACTCTTGAGAGTCCTTTGGACTGCAAGGAGATCCAACCAGTCCATCCTACAGGAAATCAATCCTGAATATTCATTGGAAGGACCGATGCTAAAGCTGAAGCTCCAACACTTTGGCCACCTGACACAAAGAACCAACTCATTGGAAAAGACCCTGATGCTAGAAAGATTAAGGGCAGAAGGAGAAAGGGGCACCAGAAGATGGCATCCTTAAATCAATGGACATGAGTCTGAGCAAATGCCAGGAGATAGTGAAGGACAGGGAAGCCTAGTGGGCTGCAGTCCATGGGGTCACAAAGAGTTGGATACAGCTTAGTGACTAAACAACATCATCCCCATCATCACTATTATTAGTTAATTAGAGAGAGCTTCCAAACTTATTCATGAACAGTACTGATTAGTATTGGAATCATCCACACAGACAAAGAGAACAAACTTGTTGCCAAGGGGGAGAGAGGCTGGGGGAGGAATGGCTTGGGAGTTTGGGATTATCAGATGCAAACTATTATATACAGAAGAGATAAACAACAAGATTCTACTGTATAGCACAGGGAACTATATTCAATATCCTATGATAAGCCAGAATAGAAAATATTTAAAAGAATATATATGCATATAATAGAATCACTTTGCTGTACAGCGGAAATTAACACAACATTGTAAATCAACTCTACTTCAATAAAATAAATTTTTTAAAAATGATTGAAGCTGGGGATGGGAGGGAGGCTCAGGAGGTAGGGGATATATATACATATACATATATGTTTGAATTAGCTATGTATATACATATATATATATAGCTGATTCATATTGTACAGCAGAAACTAACACAGCATTGTAAAGCAATTATCCTACAATTAAAAATAAATTAAAAAATTTTTAAGTATTGAAATCATCCGTCTTCTGTTGACTTGCTGTATGAATTTCACTGAATGATTCAGCTGTAAAAGGAGGAAAAGATCCATGTACAGTTTGAATGTTAAGAATTTAGATCGTAGACATTGTTATTATCCACACTGCAGTGGCAGACATGGGGACTGAGTTCTCGTGTCGACTCAGCTATGAAGTCACAAGCCACACATCTGTGCTAGGCTTCTATTTCTTCATTAGTAAACACACACAGTTGAACCGCACAGAGTACAAGGTTCACTTGAATTCTAAAATTCTTTGATTCTGCAGCTGCTGTTTCAACTGCAGCACTTGTGAATTAAAAACAATTTATCTCCACTTTGCCTATATCAGTCTACGGCTAAGGATACTGAAAATGCAAAGTGTGTGAGTATGGAACCTTCACAGGTAAGGGATGGGTTGCCCTTCTCAGCCCAGCCTGCCTTTTCACAACAGCCATTTTGTTCTGCACTTGGCTGGCTGCCTCTTCAGTAATTTTCTGCAGCAAGCTCCCTCCTTACCCCAGCCAGCAAGAAGAAAATAAATTTGCCCAGCAGTCCCAGGCATCTCTTCGGATGTTGCAGGACCAAGCACGCCAGGCATTTCACTGTTAATTATCAGCAGCCTGGCTGCTGTGGCCCCTTGCTGTGCCAATTTGAGAGATGAGATGCTTTACACTGCTTATTAGGCTCAGCTAAATAAATATTACCCAGCATTAGTGTTGTCAGAGATACAGTCTGAATTCAGCTCCCTGGAGTGGTGACTGGTACCCAGGCTTTGCACCATCACTTTTCCTTCCTGGCCCCTCTTTCACTCCACCTCTGTTGATTTCTTTCTCTCCTTCTTGAACATTCAGCTGGATTCATCAAGGGGCTGAAAGATAATATCACTGAATTTAACTCCTTTGTTTAAGTTTATCAAACACCTGTACTATTAGATTTAAAGACCTCAGTAATAATCACCTCTTATTCTTGTCTCAACAGACTAAACTGCCCAGTCATGTGTTCTGAGTTAAGAGTCACCATTCCCCCTCCTTCCAAAAACTCAGGAATTTTGATAGACTTAAGTCCCCTGGCTGCAATGGTTGTTTTAAAGGTGGGACTATGACCCCAATAATGGCAATCATAGCCCAAAAGACTTAATTATAGAACTTATTTAAGCTCTTTATAAAACAGACTTTCTCTTCTTGGCTGGATGTTAAAGACAAAAAATATAGCTACTGTTAACTATTTTGCAACCATGAGGGTAGCAACTACTGAGAATTTAGCCAACACAGAGAAAGTGCCACAAAGAAATAGAGGAGAAAATAACCCCATGCCTGGCAAAATCATTGAGGAGCCTGGTTGAAGCTTCATTCCAATTTTTGGCCATTTCAGTTCTGAATCATTTGGCTCCTTTATCATTTAAGTTTGAGGGAGGAAGTCTGATACTTTCATCCACATGTATCTATTTGTTGTATGTGGTCTCCTTGATGTGCCTATTTGCAGCAAGTACAGGTACAGCCCTGCCCGTATTCCTTTAGCTCTTAACGTAACAAAGCTCTCCTACCTGAATTTCTGGGCTCCCCAGGAGGCTCCGCGGTAAAGAATCCGCCCAGTCAGACGTGACTGATGCACATGAATCTCTACTCCTGAGGGTGTATTCTAGTGCTTCCGGCTTAGAACTAGTCAGGCCCATGGTGGCTTAGTCGCTAGGTCGTGTCCAACTCTTGCTACCCCATGCACTGTAGCCAGCCAGGTTCCTCTGTCCATGGGGTTTTTCAAGCAAGAATAGTGGAGTGGGTTGCCATTTCCTTCTCCAGGGGAGCTTTCCGACCCAGGGATCCAACCCGGGTGTCTTGCATTGGCAGGCAGATTCTTATCACTGAACCACCAGGGAAGCCCCTGTTGAGTAATTTACATACATTTGGAGCAGCCCTCAGACAATAACTGACAGGGATTCATGGATAAATACCCCAGCCTCCTGGCTCCCTTTGGATAACTAACTCAGACGAATTCTCAACATGGGCCCTCAGAGTCCCTCAGTGGGATGAACCTAATCTCACCCTGCTTCCCTGTCCCTGCCCCATCTCCTCCTTATGGGGTTGTTGGCATCACCCTCCAACTCAACTACTTGTACTTGGGTCCCTGTGAGCAGCACCTAACGGAGCAGCAAACTAAAGCTACATTGGCCCACAAGAATTTATAAAAGCAACACCTACTTAGAACGCTTAAAATGCACCCCACAAATTATTTAGCTTATCACAATTTTCCTCTTTCCATCCCCAAAGAGACTGATGTATACACAGACCATTTCACACTGACGCAGTCTAGAAAACAGCTATGAATTCAAAGCCCAGTAAACCAATGCATTGTTTCTTGTCATTGCTGGCCAAACAGGGTGATGTACTAGATGGAAGATTTTAGGAAAGAGAGAGAGGTAAAAGCAAAAACAAGCCAAGCTGCGGAGGATGCTCATTAATCCCCAGGCACCTGCAGTGGCAGTGAGGTGTCTAGATGCATCCACAGGGAGAATCAAGCCACTGAGTTTATTAATTTTGTGTTCCCGGAAAATGAGCAACACAGACATGTTTACTCTCTGGACACACTCCCTTTTCTGCATAGTCTCTCTCCCAGTTTCTAAACGCCCCTTGCTAAGGAAAACATCACCAGGCCTGGGGGCTTTGCCAGAAATGTGCCTTTGGACTCCAAATGGTACCTGTTGGGTGAAGAATGCACTTTGAAATAATGCCCTCTGACTACTGTCACTAATGGGTTGATGTCTATTATTTACATGAAAAATGTTAAAATGCAGACTCCTTTGTCTTACTTTTGTTTGGGGCATTTAAACCAAAACACTCCCTCTCATGCCAATGGGAAAAGGTCCGCTTCTCCTTCTGTGTTCCTTTCCATCTTCTAATCCTAGATTCTTGCCAGAGAACACATATGGCCGCCAGGGCTTGAGCTGAGCCCTGTGCAGTCCTGTTTCCCTCCTACTAGAAAGTACGATCATGAGGTGGAGGAGGTAAAATAGTTGCCCTTCCTCATTTTATCAGTGGGGACAGGGAAGGCATGAAAGTCTCAGATGACAAAGCTGGGTGGGACTTGAAGGACATCTGGTCAATTCACCCCTGCCACAGAGGAGGAACCTGGGGCACAGGTCCATGAAAGGCTAATTCAAGACTTCATAGCTGGTCAGGGACAAAGCTGAGGCTGGGACTAAGGGATCTTGACTCCATCAACTGCCCCCCCTCCCCATACCAAGTTCATTAAGCTTCATGCGCACATTTGTTTTATCTTAAGCTCACATTTCAACCTACCTTATCTTGGATCCAGTGTGGGTAGGGTGTTTCTTAGAAAATCAGAGATTACACCATTCCATTTAGGGGTCTTGCCTAAATAACTGCACTAAGGAGAAACCCTCTAAGTAATGAATTTTGTCACAGGAGATCACTAGAAATACCCTATGGCCTTCCCTTCTCCCTCCAGATACAGCATGAAAAGTCAGATTACATTGAAGATCCAACCTAGGTGTGTTTGGTACAATGCTCATTCCTAGTCTCAAACCTCTTCTTGGGCCTGAGCCCAGTTATTGGTGTGACCAGGAAAATGCCAGAGGCCATATGGACACCCCAGGCCACCTCCCGGATGAGGCTGGATGGCACACCTAGGAACCAGCTCGCTCCAAGACATAGAACAGATGGCATCCCAGATACGAATATGCAGAATGTAGATGGCGAAGGTTGTTAAACAAGTATGTATTTTTAGGTGGACTCATGAAAATCAAGGATTTTATAACTGAAGTGAAAGCCAAGCAAAGGAAACCACAAGATACTGTTGAAAGCTGCGCATTACTCTGTATTAGTTGGCACTGCCTCCCACGGCATGCTCCAACCTCCATTAAAAACCACTGAAAAATAACCAGGAAGAAATTAAGTAACAATCACAAGAAAGGACATTGGTTTCAGAATTCCATACTGTGAGACCCTCAGAGGACACTGATGGCCACGCTGCTGTTCAGAAACACAAGAAGTGGGCTGAATTTTTCCTTGGCTTCACCACTTCGTTTCATGCTCCTTTCCTGATAGTCCCACCCTGACTACCCTGCCTCATCTCAGACTACTTATGCTACATTCTAGCTGCACCAGGAACAAGGCCTAAGGAGCACAATAACAATGCAAGTCGCTGAATAAGTGAATAAGAGGATGGACTTCTAAAAATCTCCAGTACAAACAGGCCCCATATCAGGAAGCTTTGGGCGCTTTGCTCATTAATAATGTTTCCTTGCTGTGCAGTTATTTCCACCTTGCAGAACACTTTCATACTTATGATCTCATTTAATTTTGACATTTATAACAACCCTATGAAATAAGTAGAGAATGATTACTCATTTTATAGATGAGGAAACGGCACCTGGAGCATGCCACTCAGAGATGTACAGAGAAGTGGTACCACCGGAACGTGAACTGAAGACTGATTCCATGTCTAGGATTGCAGTTGCCAATGAATCAACAGTCAAAAGAGCTTTCACTGGAGGAGAATTCCAACTGCTGCTAGAACAGCCTAATCCATGTATTAACTGATTTTAATGAGTTAGAATATCAGGGGGTGGAATACAATGATATTCCCATATCCTGGAAACATTCCATATATAGAAACTAGATTCTAATTTATGCACTATTGATCCTTGCTGCTTTACCTCTCACTGTGTGCAGGACCTTTGGCACTTCCTCCCACTAGAGACCGAATTCCTTCCCCTTTATTGATGAGTGGTTCAGCAATGTGAGTTGCTTCACCCAATGAAACATGAGCAAATGTGATGTGATGAAGACTCAAAATGAACTTGCTTAGTTGAGTTTGACCTCTGGTGCTCTTGCTATCTACCCACTGAACCAAGACCATCTGAACACACCCTAGATTATCCAACCTCCATCCAACCAGTGATGCATAGTATAGAAAAAAAAAAAATTGAAATGATTGAGTTTGGGGCTGATTTGTCATATAGCAATAGCTGAGTGAGACACTACCTTTCTTTCATCTTCCTACCTTCAATTCAATGCAAATAGGTTTACCATTTGTTATCATTACTGTTTCTCTCCAGTCAGTGAATCACCATCTCTTCTTAAGTCCTACATTAGCAGAAGCTTCAGTATCAGGATCTGTATCATCATAGGATTATTTATGAGAAGCAATTATTGAGTTGGCCAAAAAGTCCTATAACATCTTACAGAAAAACCCAAAAGAACATTTTGATCAACCCAATGTTAAAGACCCGAATAAAAATAAAGTAAGTGAAGTGAGAACCCCATAGGTACCAGATAAATATTCAATGAGTGATGAAAAACTTTGGTCATTTGAAGGCTATTTTATATGATAGAGAAAACACATTGTCATTAGACAATATTTTCTATGTGCTTTTTACTTGGTGCTTGGTGTGCTAGGAAGCCAGATTGCCTACCCACTAGTGGCTTATTGACTAAAACAGATAATACAGAAGAGGGTGTGTTAGTCATTCAGTCATGTCTAACTGTTTGCAACCCTGTGGACTATAGCTTGTCAGGCTCCTGTCCATGGAATTCTCCAGGTAAGAATACTGGTGTGGGTTACCATTCACTTCTCCAGGGGATCCTCCCAATCCAGGGATCGAACCTAGGTCTTCTGCATTTGGGGCAGATTCTTTACCATCTGAGCCACCAGGAAAGCCTAATACAGAGGAGGCAACACATGGAAAACATAGAATAAGTGTTTCATAAATTGATAACAAGAGAGTAAATTTAAATATTTTACTTGGTTTGAATCAGTCATTTTGGCTTTGTTGGATGCATCATCAAAGCCTCAGAAAACCCAATTCTTCTGACTCCCTAGGAACCTGCGTCAGGCTTCCAACTATAGAAAACTGCATGCTCTTCTTGGTATTCAGGAGTTTAAAATCCCCTACTTCTCTAATCAACTGCTCCAAGCTAAGATGGGGTAAGGAGCAGAGGAGGGGTAGGGTATACCAATAGCAGCACACTACAAGAAGGATGTAATTATTCATGAGGTATCTGGGGACAGTTTCCTGGAAATGATGGAAAGACCATGTCTAACACCTGGTCAGCACTTAAGAACATTTGCTAAATTGAAGCTGTGAGGAGGGCAGGAACTAGGCCCTGCCCCACCCATCCTTCCAGCTTTCCATTCTCAGTTGCATGCCAGTTTGATCAGATAGTATCCACTGTCTGGTCCCTCCAGCTCTCATCAGTCCAGCCCCATGATTTATCTGTTACACACTTCCACACTTCTATAATTCTACACTGATCTCTTCCCCACCCCCACCCGGGCACAGTGACCTTGACACTTGAAGATTTTTCATTTTTGCTCTCAACTCCTTTCTTAATGTGCTCTAGTGTTCTGTATTTTGTACATAGCCGCCACCCTGACTGCAACTGCAGAAAGGTGGACTTTTATCCTCAGTTTTATTTTTAATGTTCTTTCTAACAGTACATGCTGGGCACTGAAGTACCCAGGGTTATACCACCTATAAAGCACTTTATTCTACAGTAACTCATCTGACCTTCACTGCAGAGCTCTCAGGTAGATAGTACAACCCTACCTGTTCAAATGAGGACTTGAAGATACAAAGAGGGTCACAGAGCTGGGATACAGAGCAAACAAGATGCAAGCCCAGTTTTCCTGTCTCCAACTCTGGGACTTCTTTGCATCATGCTATTTTAAAAAGTACTAGCACTGCTGATATTCTTGGATATCCTTGATAATATTCCAATTTAAAAGAAAAAAATAAAACAATTGCTAAGAAAAGAACTAGATGGTATGACACACACAAAAAAATGGCCACAAGAAGACTGAACCACTTAGAATGCCCATCTTTTCCCAAATGACCATTAGCGGTATTCTAATGATTTGATACAGATCTTAGGATTCTGGTTTCAGTCTGCAGGACTCTCTCTTTCAAAAATAACTCCAGACTAAATGGGTAGGCTGAGAGTCAGTAAAGGCCCTATATTCTTTAAAGCTCAGCTTCCAACCAAGCCTTCAAAGGTAGCTAAATAAGAAATGTCAGGAAAGACCAAAAATTGGCCCAGCATCACGAATCACTCAACATCTACTGGAACCTCCTACTTAAAGTAATAGCTACATTCCAGAGTAACGGGGCACTTGGGGTTTTTTAAGGATCCTAAAAATTCCATCTTGAGAAGATATCCAGCTTATTCAGTAGCCATTGTCCAATCTGATTTCATTTGAGATTGTTTCCAAATAACCAGCCTGAGTCTGAGGTACCAGAAAAGTTCTAGGTCAGGAAAGTGACCAGGGCTCATCTTCTAGCTGTTTCTCTAACTGTGAAGTTGAGCAAATTCCTCGGTGGATCCTGACCTCATTCCTTCCACAAATATTTATTTGAGCCCCTACAGTATGCCAAGCACCAGAAGTAGAACAGCCCAACAGACAATGATCTTGTCCCCAGGGGACTTACTTTTGAGGGGAGATGCTTGATAAGCAGATAAGTAAACATACAATATGCTCAGTCATTCAGTTGACAGCATGCTGGACGACCCTGCAGGGAGTGCGCCTGCTGTGTTCAAGGACCAGGGAGGAGCCTGGTGTGGCCTGAGCAGAAGGAGCAAGGGGAAAGAGGGGAAGGGAAGGAGGCAAATGTAACAGGGGCCTGATCTCAGAGGGCCTTTAGGCTTGGTAATGACTTGGGATGGGAAGTCACAGGACGGGTCTGTGACAGTACAATCTGACTTGGGTGGCAGGAGCATGACTTCGGACACTATATGGAGGAAGAATAGCTTTCTGTTCCCTGGAAGCAAACTGCTACAGATAAGAGGCACAGAGGTTTCCACTGGCCCTCTGTGAGCTGAGATCCCAAACCATAGGCTTTACTGAACAAGTCACTGCCCATCCTGGTGGAAGCACCTCTAAATTGGGGCAGCTCTTTCATCCCAGAGGCCCGGGGCAGTGCCAGTCCTCTGCCTTTAGCCTATGGAGGAAGGACAGATTCCAGCTAGCAGGAGCTCCTGGGGGACCTGGTGACCTCCCTGCCACCCGTGGAGCTCAAGGTGGCTTTTTGGAGTTGCCCCTTTGGGTAGTTACCAACAGAAATGACCTCATTTCCAACCTGCCTCCAGGCTTTCTTTCCAAAAGTCATCTGGAAAGGCCAGTGGGGTTAAGGCATTTGCCTTTGGCCCAGCAGATGGATTATTCTGTGGAGACACAAGGCTTCAGGATTTTATTTCCCTTTCTAGTTCACCTGCTTGCTGCGAATTCACTCAAATACGCAGTTAGATATTTTTAGGGATATACATTTTAAGTGCATTTCTACTCTCCTTCAAAAATTCCAGCTTGACTTGGAGCAGGGTCCCTCTCTTTGAGGCTTAGAGAACCACCAGGCCTCTGGCATCCCATCGTTCCTTCTGGAACCAGCCCTCTGCACCACCGCGTCGCAGCCACTCCAAGAACCCTGAGTCATTTCACGGGTTCTGTTTCCCCGCTTTCCCCGGCAACGTTCCCGATGCCAAGGAGCGCTGCAACCCCGCGATCGTCCCGCTCCAGCCGCGCGAGCACCCGTCCTCTCGGCCTCCCTCCTGCCGCCGCGACCCTGGGCTGGTGCCAGCAGCGGGCGGGCGCGGGGAGCCAAGCGCGGGGGGAGGGCGGAGGCGCGGCGCGGGCGGCGCCGAGTTGAGCGCCGGGATTCGCCCGCGCGCGGGCGGGGAGGCGGACTCCTGACTCACCGCGGTCCCCGCGGGGCTGCAGCCCGGCCTCCTCCGCCCGCTGCCATCTGCGGCGGCGGCAGGCGCGGGCCCGGCCTTCCCGGGGTCGGGCGTCCTCCCGGGGGCTTCGCGAGCACCCCGCGCTCACTTCCGCGGGCGCCCTCGGGGCGCGGCACCGTCACTGTTTATTTCCACGTCCGCCCCGGTACACTCCGCCGGGGCAGAGCTTTCGCCCACCCTCTGATGAATTCGGGGCCCTAGCGCTTGGCACCGCGCCTGGCACGTCATCACGACTTGGGGGATCAGTAAACAGCAGTGGAAGGAAGGGGAAAGGAGGGGGAGGAGAGAGACAGGGCGGGAGAGAGGGGAGCCAAAGGAAGGGCTTTGAGCTTCCATGCCTGCAGAAGCCCAGACGTCTCCCTCTGTGACGCTGGGGTTAAAGCCAGAGAAGCCACAGGGGTTGCGGGGGCTGGGCTTGGCCGCCCCTCACACACCCGGGGCTTCGTCCTCGTCCTCGAAGTTTATGTTCCTAGAGTGACAGGGAGGTGATCAGGAGGGAAGGAAAGGACAAGGAGAAAAGGGGGCGTCTTCTGCTCTTAAAAATGAGGGCGCCATAAACACTCCGTTGCCCCCAAAGCAAAGCAGGCTGGCGGCCCCTCCCTTACTATCATAATCACAAAGTTTGCAGAGCTGGAGGATTCTCAGACACATCTAGGACCCCGTATTACAGATAAGGAGAATGAGATTCAGGGACGCACTCATGTACTCAAGTTGAGGAAGACACGACAGGAACTACGGTGCTGGGGCTAGGATGTCCCTTACCCTACCTACTGAGCCCACCGCCTTTCTCTGAGCTTTCTCCTCTCTTGTTTTCCCCAAAATGAAAGTTCTGGAAGAAGCCTCGCAGTGTGTTTTGCTCAGGGCCTGGACTCTGAAGATGTGGAGTTTTGGATGCAGAGACCCAGGCAACCAACAGTCTCTGACCACCTCTGCCCCCAGCTCAGCAGGCAGAGCGGCTGCCAGAGGTTGCCTGACAACAAGCTTTCTGGGGCAGCTCTGTGCTCCGGGAGGTGTGTCTTTTGCAGTTCCAAAAACAGATTCTGCCATCTCATCCCCACATTTGCAGTCTCCAGTTGGCTTCTTCTGATTGGCCAGAACTTTTCCTCACTAGAAAGATGAGGAGAATTTGCCTCCTCCAACCAGCTGGGAGAAACATTCTGCAGCAAGAAAGGTGGGAACGACGTCCCACCCCCTCTGATGGGGACCAGGGAGACAGGTGCCTACTCCACAGGCTGAGTTATGCCAGCGACTCTCAAGGGTCTCTGCACCTGACCCCGGAGGTAGGAGGCCTCTGACAGGGTAGCTGACCTTTCATTCTGCAATTGGGGAGTGTCAGAGTGGATTCTTTGGCTTTCTGGACCAAAACGTTTCTCAAAATTTAATGTTAAATTTAATGTCATCAGGGCTGGCAGCTTGTGTACACAGCAGGTGGTTGCCAGTATACTTCAGACTGGGGGCAATTAGCCTTTCCTACCTGCCTACCCCAGTCCACTCCCATGTCCCCTGTGCCACCTGGATTCCTAGCTCTCCAGGGTCGGGAGACGACCTCTTTCAGCCTAACCGGCAGGCTTTGAGGCATTCCCCAGGGTCAGGCTTAATTAGCAATTAATATTAATATTCCTAATGTGGCAGTTCTGGCCTTGGCTATGCATTAGAATCACCTGGAGAATTTAAACTAATACTGAGGCCCAGGCCACACCTCTGACCGAATAAAGCAATATATCTGGAGGTATTTTCTAAAAGTCCTCCCACCCACCCCCAGGTGACTATAACGTACACTGAGATTGAAAACCACTGTTTGGATGGTCGCTGCTGGTTCTGTCTGCTCACATCTGTCCCCCTTCTAGTAACAGCACCTGACATGCCACAGAAAATCCCACTCTTTATTGATCCATCGATTGAGTGATGCTCACCCCACCCTCACTTCTAACTTTCTCTGAGGGGCCAGCTGATGACCAGTTTGGCCAGTTAGCATTTGCCCTTCCCTGGAGAAAGTAATCAGTTCAGACACACTATGTGAGCTGAGGAGTCCAATGAAAATCAGCTTCTAGACTTTTGCTGAAACTTCTGGGAAAGGAAAGGTCTTTTTATGCTGCAGTTATTCAGCAGAAAACACGGGAGTCCCAGGCTTCCGGCAGCCATTTTTATCATCACGTGGAATAAGCCTGCCTGTAAATTAAGGCAACACAGAGGAAAAGCAAGATTAAGGATGGAGTGAAAAAGATGGAAATCTAATTAAAACCATGCCTGAAGCCAGATACCCTTCGGAAACAGAAACAGATTTCCCCTCAGCCAATTTGAGCTGAAATATCTGTGACGTGCCAGCATCAGAATTAATCTGTTACATAACTAGGTATCACCTTGAAATGCAGAGGACAGAGTTCTGAGCTAAAAGATCACCACACAAGTGAGGTTAGATATTCGTGGGCAACAGTCCCAAGTATCTAAAGACAGCCAGAGTATGCTGCCCACCTTCAAGGATGGTGAGTGCCAGAGGACAGGGTGTAGAAACTAAAGACAGATACGCCTACTGAATTGTTTTCTTCAGTGAACATTGAGAGCCTCTGGTAGTTTGGCCTTAGCTACATAAGAAAAAGCTGGAAGCAGGGACTTCCCTGGTGGTCCAGTGGTTAAGAATCCACCTTGCAATGCAAGGGACAAGGGTTCGATCCCTGGTAGGGGAACTAAGATCCCACATGCTATAGGCAACAACAACTAGAGAGCTACCATGCTGCAACTAAGACCTCCTGCAGCCAAACATGTAAATTTAAAAAAGCCTGAGGCAGAAATAAAGAGGTTCCAGGTATAAGGTATAATTTCCTTTCCCCTCTTTAAATAGCCAATAAGACAATGATACAGGATCAAGATAATGCATTGGATGCTTTGTTGGTCAGGGGAAGTTTCCTAGAAAACATGCCCTCTGTCTGAAGGAATAAGGAAGGGAAGGGTAATTGACTCATAAAATTTTCAATTTGAAAATTATATTGCTTAGCTATTGCTGCATAACAAACCACCCCTAAACTTGATGACTAAAAAAAATTATTTATTTGGCTCCACAATTTGAGTTAAGGTTGACTGGATTCGTCTCCTAGCCTGGGCTTCTGTACATGGTGGAAACAGGCTTCCAAGAGCAAGAAGAAAATCTCACACAAGGAATCCCAAAATCGAGGCTTATACCTTGCACATTTTCATTCAACCACTGTTTGTCAAAGCAAGTCACAGCTCCACTTTTTAAGGGGAAGACTTGCAAAGTCACATACAGTGAGCCAGTAAGAACTTAACTCAGAGTTGATTTGACCCAACCTTTCTTATCTGACAAGTGAGAAACTTAAACCGATGAGCTTCTCCAAGTCCTCTTCTTACACAGGAGTATTCAGGTCTCCACACTTGATGCTTTGTCTATTACACTTCTCTCTTCTTAGTTGTTTCTCTTAGAATATAGGTCACTTGGCTCCTGGTAAATTTTCTATAACGTGACTAAGGATGACATTGTTTAAATTTGCTGCTTTACAATGAAAGAAATTGACACTCTTATTCTCAAGGTCAGCCACCAAATATATTGTGATTCTTTCTCTGGAGTTGGCTCTGAGACACAACAAAAAAAAATAGATTCTATTAGCACAAAGCATAGTGTTCACCATCTAAATGGAGTGTGTGAACCTTAACCAAGACCGTTCAAGTCTTCCTCCAGAAATACTTTTCCTCCCCAGTTGCTGTTTTGAGTCTCCTAACATAATGCAGATTATATCACAAGAAATGCCAGGATAGATGAATCACAAGCTGGAATCAAGATTTCCAGGAGAAATATTGTCAACCTCAAATATGCAGATGATATCACTCTGATGGCAGAATGTGAAGAGGAACTAAAGAGCCCCTTGATGAAGGTGAAAGAGGAGAGTGAATCTCAGTTCAGTTGCTCAGTTGTGTCCAACTCTTTGCGACTTCATGGACAGCACCACGCCAAGCTTCCTGTCCATCACCAACTCCTGGAGCTTACTTAAACTCATGTTCATCAAGTCAGTGATGCCATCCAACCATCTCATCCTCTGTTGTCCTCTTCTCCTCCTGCCTTCAATCTTTCCCAGAATTAGGGTCTTTTCAAATGAGTCAGCTCTTCGCATCAGGTGGCCAAAGTATTGGAGTTTCAGCTTCAGCATCAGTCCTTCCAATGAATATTCAGGACTGATTTCCTTTAGGATGGATTGATTGGATTCCTTGCAGTCCAAGGGACTCTCAAGAGTCTTTTCCAACACCACAGTTCAAAAGCATCAATTTTGCAGCACTCAGCTTTCTGTATAGTCTAACTCTCATATCCATACATGACTACTGGAAAAACCATAGCTTTGACTAGACAGACCTTTGTCAGCAAAGTAATGTCTCTGCTTTTTAATATGCTGCCTAGGTTGGTCATAGCTTTTCTTCCAGGGAGCAAGCATCTTTTAGTTTCATGGCTGCAATCACCATCTACAGTTATTTTGGAGCCCACAAAAATAAAGTCTCTCACTGTTTCCATTGTTTCCTCATCTGTTTGCCATGAAGTGATAGGACTGGATGCCATGATCTTAGTTTTCTGAATGTTGAGTTTAAGCCAGCTTTTCACCTTCCTCTTTCAATTTCATTAAGAGGCTCTTTAGTTCTTCACTTTCTGCCATAAGGGTGGTGTCATCTGGGTATCTGAGGTTATTGATATTTCTCCCAGTAATCTTGATTGCAGCTTGTGCTTCATCCAGCCCAGCATTTTGTATGATGTACACTACATATAAGTAAGATGGTAGGTGTTGCAAGAGGGCATCAGAGGGCAGACACACTGAAACCATACTCACAGAAAACTAGTCAATCCAATCACATTAGGACCACGATCTTGTCTAACTCAATGAAACTAAGCCATGCCCGCGGGGCAACCCAGGGCGTGCGGGTCATGGTGGAGAGGTCTGACAGAATCTGGTCCACTGGAGAAGGGAATGGCAAACCACTTCAGTATTCTTGCCTTGAGAACCCCATGAACAGTAGGAAAAGGCAAAATGATAGGATACTGAAAGAGGAACTCCCCAGGTCAGTAGGTGCCCAATATGCTACTGGAGATCAGTGGAGAAATAACTCTAGAAAGAATGAAGGGCTGGAGCCAAAGCAAAAACAATACCCAGCTGTGGATGTGACTGGTGAGAGAAGCAAGGTCGGATGCTGTAAAGAGCAATATAGCATAGGAACCTGGAATGTCAGGTCCATGAATCAAGGAAAATTGGAAGTGGTCAAACAAGAGATGGAAAGAGTGAACGTCGACATTTTAGGAATCAGCAAACTAAAATTGACTGGAATGGGTGAATTTAACTCAGATGACCATTATATCTACTACTGTGGGCAGGAATCCCTCAGAAGAAACGGAGTAGCCATCATGGTCAACAAAAGAGTCTGAAATCCAGTACTTGGATGTAATCTCAAAAATGACAGAATGATCTCTGTTCATCTCCAAGGCAAACCATTCAATATCACGGTAATCCAGGTCTATGCCCCAACCAGTAACGCTGAAGAAGCTGAAGTTGAACGGTTCTATTAAGACCTACAAGACCTTTTAGAACTAACACCTAAAAAAGATGTCCTTTTCATTATAGGGGACTGGAATGCAAAAGTAGGACATCAAAAAACACCTGGAGTAAAAGGCAAATTTGGTCTTGGAATGCAGAATGAAGCAGGGCAAAGACTAATAGAGTTTTGCCAAGAAAATGCACTGGTCATAGCAAACACCCTCTTCCAACAACACAAGTGAAGACTCTACACATGGACATCACCAGATGGTCAACACCGAAATCAGATTGATTATATTCTCTGCAGCCAAAGATGGAGAAGCTCTATACAGTCAGCAAAAACAAGACCAGGAGCTGACTGTGGCTCAGATCATGAACTCTTTATTGTCAAATTCAGACTTAAATTGAAGAAAGTAGGGAAAACCACTAGACCATTCAGGTATGACCTAAATCAAATCCCTTATGATTATACAGCGGAAGTGAGAAATAGATTTAAGGGCCTAGATCTGATAGATAGAGTGCCTGATGAACTATGGAATGAGTTTTGTGACATTGTACAGGAGACAGGGATCAAGACCATCCCCATGGAAAAGAAATGCAAAAAAGCAAAATGGCTGTGTGGGGAGGCCTTACAAATAGCTGTGAAAAGAAGAGAGGTGAAAAGAAAAGGAGAAAAAGAAAGATATAAGCATCTGAATGCAGAGTTCCAAAGAATAGCAAGAAGAGATAAGAAAGCCTTCTTCAGCGATCAATGCAAAGAAATAGAGGAAAACAACAGAATGGGAAAGACTAGAGATCTCTTCAAGAAAATTAGAGATACCAAGGGAACATTTCATGCAAAGATGGGCTCGATAAAGGACAGAAATGGTATGGACCTAACAGAAGCAGAAGATATTAAGAAGAGGTGGCAAGAATACACAGAAGAACTGTACAAAAAAGATCTTCACAACCTGGATAATCACGATGGTGTGATCACTAATCTAGAGCCAGACATCCTGGAATGTGAAGTCAAGTGGGCCTTAGAAAGCATCACTATGAACAAAGCTAGTGGAGGTGATGGAATTCCAGTTGAGCTGTTTCAAATCAAGAAAGATGGTGCTGTGAAAGTGCTGCACTCAATATGCCAGCAAATTTGGAAAACTCTGCAGTGGCCACAGGACTGGAAAATGTCAGTTTTCATTCCAATCTCAAAGAAAGGCAATGCCAAAGAATGCTCAAACTACCCCACAATTGCACTCATCGTACATGCTAGTAAAGTAATGCTCAAAATTCTCCAAGCCAGGCTTCAGCAATACGTGAACCGTGAACTCCCTGATGTTCAAGCTGATTTTAGAAAAGGCAGAGGAACCAGAGATCAAATTGCCAACATCTGCTGGATCATGGAAAAAGCAAGAGATTTCCAGAAAAAACATCTATTTCTGCTTTATTGACTATGCCGAAGCCTTTGACTGTGTGGATCACAATAAACTGTGGAAACTTCTGAGAGAAATGGGAATACCAGACGACCTAACCTGTCTCTTGAGAAATCTGTATGCAGGTCAGGAAGCAGCAGTTAGACCTGGACATGGAACAACAGACTGGTTCCAAATAGGAAAAGGAGTACGTCAAGGCTGTATATTGTCACCCTGCTTATTTAACTTCTATGCAGAGTACATCATGAGAAACGCTGGGCTGGAAGAAACACAAGCTGGAATCAAGATTGCCGGGAGAAATATCAATAGCCTCAGATATGCAGATGACACCACCCTTATGGCAGAGAGTGAAGAGGAACTAAAAAGCCCTTTGATGAAAGTGAAAGAGGAGAGTAAAAATTTGGCTTAAAGCTCAACATTCAGAAAACGAAGATCAGGGCATCCGGTCCCATCACTTCATGGGAAATAGATGGGGAAACAGTGGAAACACTGTCAGAGTTTATTTTTTTGGGCTCCAAAATCATTGCAGATGGTGACTGCAGCCGTGAAATTAAAAGACGCTTACTCCTTGGAAGAAAAGTTATGACCAACCTAGATAGCATATTCAAAAGCAGAGACATTACTTTGCTGACTAAGGTCCGTCTACTCAAGGCTATGGTTTTTCCTGTGGTCATGTATGGATGTGAGAGTTGGACTGTGAAGAAGGCTGAGCACCGAAGAATTTATGCTTTTGAACTGTGGTGTTGGAGAAGACTCTTGAGAGTCCCTTGGACTGCAAGGAGATCCAACCAGTTCATTCTGAAGGAGATCAATCCTGGGATTTCTTTGGAATGATGCTAAAGCTGAAACTCCAGTACTTTGGCCACCTCATGCGAAGAGTTGACTCATTGGAAAAGACTCTGATGCTGGGAGGGATTGGGGGCAGGAGGAGAAGGGGACGACCGAGGATGAGATGGCTGGATGGCATCACTGACTCGATGAACATGAATCTGAGTGACTCCGGGAGATGGTGATGGACAGGGAGGCCTGGCGTGCTGCGATTCATGGGGTCCCAAAGAGTCGGACACGACTGAGCGAATGAACTGAATAGTACATATAAGTTAAATAAGCAGAGTGACAATATACAGCCTTGATGTAATCTTTTCCCTATTTGGAATCCATCTGTTGTTCTGTGTCCAGTTCTAACTGTTGCTTCTTGACTTGCATATAGGTTTCTCAAGAGGCAGGTCAGGTGGTCTGGTATTCCCATCTCTTTCAGAATTTCCCACAGTTTGTTGTGATCCACACTGTCATAGGGTTTGGCATAGTCGATAAAGCAGAAGTAGATATTTTTCTGGAATTCTCTTGCTTTTTCAATGATCCAACAGATGTTTGCAATCTGATCTCTGGTTTCTCTGCCTTTTCTAAAACCAGCTTGAACATCTGGAATTTCACAGTTCACATACAGTTGAAGCCTGACTTGGAGAATTTTGAGCATTACTTTGCTAGCATGTGGTGGCTCTTCCCTGGTGGCTCAGATGGTAAAGAGTCTTTCTGCAGTACAGGAGACCCAGGTTCCATCCCTGGGTTTGGAAGATCCACTGGAGAAGGAAATGGCAACCCACTCCAGTATTCTTGCCTGGAGAATCCCATGGATGGAGGAGCCTGGTAGGTTACATCCATAGGGTCACAAAGAGTGACTTCACTTCTTGTTAGTGTGTGAGGTAAGTGCAATTGTGGGGTAGTTTGAACATTCTTTGGCATTACTTTTCTTTGAGATTGGAATGAAAACTGACCTTTTCCAGTCCTGTGGCCACTCCTGAGTTTTCCAAATTTGCTGGCATATTGGGTGCAGCACTTTCACGGCATCATCTTTTAGGGTTTGAAAGAGCTCAACTGGAATTCCATCACCTCCACTAGCTTTGTTCATAGTAATGATTCCTAAGGCCCCCTTGGCTTTGCATTCCAGGATGTCTGGCTATAGGTGAGTGATTACACCCTCGTGGTTATTTGGGTCATTAAGATCTTTTTTGTACAGTTCTTCTGTGTATTCTTGCCACCTCTTCTTAATATCTTCTGCTTCTGTTAGATCCATACCATTTCATTCCTTTATTTTGCCCATCTTTGCATGAAATGTTCTTTAGTCTTTAAAGAGATCTTTAGTCTTTCCCATTCTATTGTTTTCCTCTATTTCTTTGCACTGATCACTGAGGAAGGCTTTCTTATCTCTCCTTGCTATTCTTTGGAACTCTGCATTCAGATGCTTATAGCTTTCCTTTTCTCCTTTGCCTTTAGTTTCTTTTCTTTTCTCAGCTATTTGTAAGGCCTCCTCAGACAACATTTTGCTTTTTTGCATGTGAAAAGGAGAATGAAAATGCTGGCTTAAAACTCAACATTCAAAAAACTAAGATTATGGCCTCTGGTCCCATCACTTCATGGCAACTAGATGGGGAAAAAGTGGAAACAATGACAAATTTTCTTTTCTTGGGCTCCAAAATCACTGTGGACAGTGACTGCAGCCATGAAATTAAAAGACACTTGCTCCTTGAAAGGAAACCTATGACAAACCCTGACAGTGTATTAAAAAAAATGGAGATATCACTTTGCCAACAAAGGTTGGTATAGTCAAAGCTATGGCTTTTCCAGTAGTCATGTGAGAGTTGGATCATAAAGAAGGCTGAGCACTGAAGAACTGATGCTTTTAACCTGTGGTGCTGGAGAAAACTCTTGAGAGTCCCTTGGACAGCAAGGAGATCAAACCTGTCAATCAATTCTAAAGGAAATCAACCTTGAATATTCATTGGAAGGGCTGATGCTGGAACTGAAGTTCCAATACTTTGGCCACCTGATGCAAAGAGCTGACTCATTGGAAAAAACCCTGATCCTGGGAAGTATTGAGGGTGGGATGAGAAGGGGGCCAACTAAGGATAAGATGGTTGGAAGCATCAACTCAATGGAAATGAGTTTAAGCAAACTCAGGGAGATAGTGAGACAGGGAAGACTGGCAAGCTGTGGTCCATAGAGTTGGAAAGAGTCAGACACAAGTTAGCAACTGAACAACAACAGCAACAACAATGCTGGTCTGTATTTCAACATCAGTTTGCATTTGTGATGCAAATGATTAATTACAGTTGACCCTTGAACAATGCCAGAGTGAAAAATGCCCCCCAGTGCAATAGAAAATCTAATTATAATTTTACAGTCGGCCTTCCATATCCTTGATTCTGCATCTGCAATTTCAACCAACAAACAGTAGACCTTGTAGTGTTGTGGTATTTACTGGAAAGAAATCTTGTGTATAAGAGAACCAGAGCAGTTCAAATCCATGTTGTTCAAGGTTCAACTATGTATCTCCTTCAGCATGCTTAAAATAATTATACATCAGCTGAAGTCTTGTTTATTCTATTTCTCTAGCCTATCTTTTTCCCTCTCAAACTGACTGATTCATAAATATAGTGTATATCACCTAGTCCAGATTTTCCTATTTTTGCCACATACATACGGGAGATATAGAGTTGCTTTTTTATATGGATAAATGTTGTCAGGCTGAATATAACATTTTTCCATTTCTTTTTCCATTCAACATGCTTTGAAATCTGATTCATATGGCTCTAGTCTGATTGATATGGCTCTAGTTCATTCATATCAATTGTTACCTAGTATTCCATCACATGACTATATAATCTTCCATTTTTATAGCTCTATATATTATCTTTAAATTTTCTCTAGTACATACAGCTCTTCAATCTATACAGGGCTTTGTATCTTTCTTTTAGTATTTGCCTGATACACCAAATACCTTTTCCATCTCTTGTTTCCTACCCTTCTGAGTTTTGTTACCTAAATGCTTCTCTGGAAAGTAGCAAATAGATAATTTTTAAACCAGATTAATTGTCTCTACTTTTTATGTAATCTATTTGTATTATTATAATGAATTATCTCTGCCATCTTATTTTGTGCATTCCATTTGGGAGACTGTTCTTTGCTTCTTTTTCTTCCTGTCCCTGAATTTTGTTGGATCCCTTTCCTTTGGCTTCCTTTATTGGTCCCATTTTATTTCTACTATTTTAGTGGTTATTCTTAAGTGTTTAGCATTTACACTTAAGAAATCCAAGTTAATCTTCATCTTTCTCCTTCTTAAAAAATCACAAGATAATCTTCACTTTTTTTCCTTCTTCCAAACAGTACAATAGTTTAGAATGCACTAACTCTGACCTTCTCTCACTCGTGTTATGATTTTATAATACACTTGTTCTGTATTTGAGATGGAAGAGAGCTCTCCTGGGTCAGGCTAACCTTCCATTGAAAGTCCCATTAATATAATTTCTAAGGACTGAATATATGAAAATTCTGGATATGCACCAAAAGGTTGATAGCAATCATATTCGAATGATGTGTGACGAATGACTTTCTAATTATATATTTCAGCTTGTTTTTCTATATTTTTGTTTTTCTACATTTTCTGTTTTTTTTTTCCATAATGAAAAAGTAGAAACAAAGAAAGAGAAAAGAAAGAACAAAAGTAAAGTAACATTTTTTACTACTTTATTCTCATTTTGCACTTTACTTTATATTTTACTTTAACTAATGGCAAGATGTAATTTCAAACTTGCCAGTTAAGAATAGTTCAATCTCTATCACACGTCAGTTATCAACTGGCAAAATAACGCCACATGAAAAATGATCTCAAAACCTCAGCACACAACACTGAGCATGTATTTCTCATACACCTATGTCTGCTGGTCTTAGTCTGGGCTTGTTCATGTATATGGTATGGTAGACAGAATCAGTTCAGTTCAGTCACTCAGTCATGTCCGACTCTTTGCGACCCCATGAATCACAGAACGCCAGGCCTCCCTGTCCATCACCAACTCCCAGAGTTCACTCAGACTCACGTCCATCGAGTCCGTGATGCCATCCAGCCATCTCATCCTCCGTCGTCCCCTTCTCCTGCCCCCAATCCCTCCTAGCATCAGAGTCTTTTTCAATGAGTCAACTCTTCGCATGAGGTGGCCAAAGTACTGGATCTTCAGCTTTAGCATCATTCCTTCCAAAGAAATCCCAGGGTTGATTTCCTTCAGAATGGACTGGTTGGATCTCCTTGCAGCCCAAGGGACCCTCAAGAGTCTTCTCCAACACCACAGTTCAAACGCATCAATTCTTCAGCGCTCAGCCTTCTTCACAGTCCAACTCTCACATCCACATGACCACAGGAAAAACTATAGCCTTGACTAGACGGACCTTAGTCGGCAAAGTAATGTCTCTGCTTTTGAATATGCTATCTAGGTTGGTCATAACTTTCCTTCCAAGGAGTAAGTGTCTTTTAATTTCATGGCTGCAGTCACCATCTGCAGTGATTTTGGAGCCAAATAAAATAAAGTCTGACACTGTTTCTACTGTTTCCCCATCTATTTCCCTGAAGTGATGGGACCAGACACCATGATCTTCGTTTTCTGAATGTTGAGCTTTAAGCCAACTTTTTCACTCTCCTCTTTCACTTTCATCAAGAGGCTTTTGAGTTCCTCTTCATAAGGAACTTCTGCCATAAGGGTGGTGTCATCTGCATATCTGAGGTTATTGATATTTCTCCTGGCAATCTTGATTCCAGCTTGTGTTTCTTCCAGCCCAGCGTTTCTCATGATGTACTCTGCATATAAGTTAAATGAGCAGGGTGACAATATACAGCCTTGACGTACTCCTTTTCATATTTGGAAGTAGTCTGTTGTTCCATGTCCAGTTCTAACTGTTGCTTCCTGACCTGCATCCAGGTTTCTCAAGAGGCAGGTTAGGTGGTCTGGTATTCCCATCTCTTTCAGAATTTTCCACAGTTTATTGTGATCCACACAGTCAAAGGCTTTGGCATAGTCAATAAAGCAGAAATAGATGTTTTTTCTGGAAATCTCTTGCTTTTTCCATGATCCAGCAGATGTTGGCAATTTGATCTCTGGTTCCTCTGCCTTTTCTAAAACCAGCTTGAACATCAGGGAGTTCACGGTTCACGTATTGCTGAAGCCTGGCTTGGAGAATTTTGAGCATTACTTTACTAGCATGTGAGATGAGTGCAATTGTGGGGTAGTTTGAGCATTCTTTGGCATTGCCTTTCTTTGAGATTGGAATGAAAACTGACATTTTCCAGTCCTGTGGCCACTGCAGAGTTTTCCAAATTTGCTGGCATATTGAGTGCAGCACTTTCACAGCATCATCTTTCAGGATTTGAAACAGCTCAACTGGAATTCCATCACCTCCACTAGCTTTGTTCATAGTGATGCTTTCTAAGGCCCACTTGACTTCACATTCCAGGATGTCTGGCTCTAGATTAGTGATCACACCATCGTGATTATCCAGGTTGTGAAGATCTTTTTTGTACAGTTCTTCTGTGTATTCTTGCCACCTCTTCTTAATACCTTCTGCTTCTGTTAGGTCCATACCATTTCTGTCCTTTATCGAGCCCATCTTTGCATGAAATGTTCCCTTGGTATCTCTAATTTTCTTGAAGAGATCTCTAGTCTTTCCCATTCTGTTGTTTTCCTCTATTTCTTTGCATTGATCGCTGAAGAAGGCTTTCTTATCTCTTCTTGCTATTCTTTGGAACTCTGCATTCAGATGCTTATATCTTTCCTTAGATATATATTTCCATAGACAGAATAATGGTACTCAAAGATGTCCATATCCTAATCCCTAGAACCTGTGAATATATTACATTGCAGCTGTGATTAAGGATCTTGAGATGGAAAGATTATTTTTGATTATCTGGATGGGCTTGATATACTCACTAGGGTTCATAAAAGAGATTAGTAGGATGTCACACAGAAGAGATGCTATGCTGCTGACTTTGAAGATGGTTCAAGGGTCCGTGAGTCAAAGAATATCTGCAACTTCTAAAAGCTGGAAGCGACAAGGAATCAGACTTCCCCCCATAGCCTCCGGAAAGAATGCAGTTCTGTGGGCTATTTTGAGACTTCTTACCTCCAGATCTACAACAATAAGTCTGTGTCCTTTTGAAAGTGAAAGTGAAGTCACTCAGTCTTGTCCGACTCTTCGTGACCCCTAGGACTGTAGCCTACCAGGCTCCTCCGTCCTTGGCATTTTCCAGGCAAGAATACTGGAGTGGGTTGCCATTTCGTTTTCCAGGGGATCTTCCTTACCCAGGGATTGAACCTGGGTCTCCCACATTGTAGGCAGATGCTTTACCATCTGAGACACCAGAGAAGAACCCCTTGTAAGCCTCTAAAACTGTGATAAATTTTTACAGTATTAAGACAAAACTTTTACATCTGGGGATGTCTGGATGTGAGCTGATCTAAAGATGTCTTTAGCTGGCATAACTAGAGTGACTCAGTCCTCCTCCATGTAACTCTTCAGCCTGGGTATGTTTTCATGATAATGACAGACATAAAAGTGCAAGAAAATGGAAACAGATCGGTCTTTTGAGACTTAGGCTTCAAACTGAAACAAATCTCTTCAGCTTCCTTCTATTCACTAAAACAGGTGATGTAGCCACACATCTAGGAGTGCGGAAATAGACTTCACCCTAGACTTTACCTCATTAGAAAGAGGAGTTATGAGGTCCCATGATCAAGGGCATGGATACAGGATGGGCAAAGAATCACAGCAAATAATGCAAACTACCAGAGTGAGGTTAACAGAGTCTCTTTCAGATTAACCCAGTCTCATTTAGATATGTAATTAATCACTTTTAATTCCAGATGCTCTATCAAGATTCTATCTCTTCTTTCTCAGCTGGCTTCACAATTTGATATTCCCCTCTAATATGGAGTTTGGGTATAGGTAGATGTTTACAGTCTTGCCTACCTGTGGTTCTCTGCTGATTCCCAACAACTTCAAGTTCAGATACGCCTCCCCTTATCTGGTAAAAGTCTAATCTTGCTGCAGCCAGTGCTGATGGCTCTTGTGTAACTCATGGTCTGCCTTTACTGACTCATCCTTGCTGCAGTGATTTCCATTCAAACTTAGCCTGAGTGACACATCTTACTGCCCTCTACTACAAAATCACCACACCCTTTACTGGGAAAGGAGTCACATGGCAGCTCCCTCAACTGTCTTACATGTCCCGTTGTCCCCTTTATCATGCAAGAAATTCTGAATTTTTTATAAAGCATTCTCAGGTTAATGCAGGTGGCATATGCTTTTTTGCTGATTAATCAGATCATGCCATGTGTCTATTTCTCTTTTGCCTTAGCCTCCTCCTGTTGACATAGGACTCCTCTAATAATCTTTAAAATTTCCTAGGATCTACTCATAAAAGTGAGAAATTATTCTCCCTACCTTGGCATTTCTCCAGAACAGTCTGGCTATTTCTCCCATTTGGCTCTAAGTAACAGAAAGCCTGACTCAAATTGACTAAAGAGGAAATAAAATTATAATATTACAAAATGGGAAGTCTAGTATTGGAATTGTTTGGTTCAAGATCTTAACAAAGTCAGATGGGATGTGAGTTCTTTTAGCTTCTTCACTCTGAGAGCCACAATGTTGGCCTCATTCCAAATCCAGATTCTAATTTGGTCAGAAGTTGACTGTAAATCGTATTGGCAACCTGCTTCCTCCATCAGCAATGGGAGAGGGTAGGAGAAAACTTCCCTGTAACCTTGTAGTAAAAGGCTTTTCCTTCAGCCTGATTGGACCAACTCAAAACAAGAACAGACAAAAGAAGGCCATATGCTGATTGCCTAAGACCTGTATTTCTAAACCAGTTACAATAAAGGGGGTTGAGATTACCATCATGTACTTCAATTAAGCCCCACCACTGTCATTATAGGTGAGTGTAGTTTGCTAGTAACAAGGACTATGTGAGATAAAGATAGACACTTAATAAATTCTTCATCCCGTCAATAAGGAGATAGGCATTTATGGACTTATGTTTGCTGTTCAACAATGTTCCCTAAAACCATGTTTTGAAAGATGTTTTTATATCTACTACAAAGATATAAAAACACTTCCCAGGTGGCACTAGTGATAAAGAACCTGCCTCCCAATGCAGGACACATGAGACATGGGCTTGATCCCTGGGTTGGGGAGATCCCCTGGAGGAGGGCATGGCAACCCACTCCAGTATTCTTACCTGGAGAATCCCATGGACAGAGGAGCCTGGTGGGCTACAGTCCATGGAGCTGCAAAGAGTTGGACATGGCTGAAGCAACTTACCGTGCACAAAGACCCAGTTCACTCATATCCGACCTCTCTCTCTCTTTTTTTTTTAATCTGACTTCTTATCCTTCAGTTTCCCTCTCTGTTTTAGTGGTAGGAAAATTTCTACCCCTTTTGTTTCACTGAAACTCCCTTCAAATACAGACTAAATTCTTTCTACCTCTGTGGCATGTTGAAACCTTGTGTTTAGATTCTAATTGCTCTTAATGTACAAAGGAAAATTTTTAAATTTAAAACTTCCTTTGTTCTTTTGTCAACAAAAGCTAGCTTCCTAAACTTTTGTTCACTAGACTTGAGAAAGGCCCTTCTAGAATTCAGTGACACTTGGCATTTGTCTAGGGGGCATCTTCTTTCCCCTGAAGATAGGATGCTTCTTTGGTGATCCAATGAGTAGAGAGTAGCAAGGCAGCAAAACAAATAGATCTACAGGAAATTCAAGTTGTTTTACAGAAAAAGAGCAAAAAGATTGTTTTTTCTCATCACACTTTTTCCTGCCTAGTTTTTCCTCCAAGCATAGAGTTAGAACCTTCAAATCTTAGATAATCTCAGCTCTATCCATGTTGCTTAACATCTAGCCCAAATGGCTTCCTAATTATTCCTAGTTTACCATTATAATAGCTTCCTTCCTAGAAAATATTATAATTTGTAAGTATCTACTTATTTGCAATTGTGCCTATCTTTTGGTAGTTTATTGTTTGTTTCCTGCATTTGAATATAAGATATATGAGGGTAAAGGCCTCAACTGTATTGTTCACTACTATATTTCCAGCATTTAGCAGAAGACCTACATATATATAGGTTTTCAATTGTTGTTAGCTGAGTGAATGAATAAATACATTTTTTCTTTCTGAACTGAATAACTCTTACACAGTCTAGCACACTTAGATTCATTATCTTAGCTGATTCTCAGAATGAAGCTATTCTGTCCACCAATAATAATAATGATAGTAATATTAGGGTACAGAGATGTTAAATTACTTGCTCAAAGACACATAGTAAGTGTTAAAGATGAATCTTGAACTTAGGCCTTTTATCTCAAGCTCTATGCTCTCTCCATTCTGACCCATGACTTAAAATTCTCAAAATTTGGCAACCAAATTGGAAGGGAAGAAGTAAAACTGGCACTATTTGCAGCTGACATGATACTATATAAAGAAAACCTTAAAGATTTCACAAAAAAACTATTAGAACAAATAAATGAATTCAGTGAAATTTCAGGATACAAAATTAATATACAGAGATCTGTTGCATTTTTATACATTGACAATAACTACCAGAAGAAATGATAAAAACAACCTCATTTTCAAATGCATCTAAAAGAATAAGATATCTAGGAATAAATTTAACCAAGAAGGTAAAAGACCTTTACTCTGAAAGCTATGAAACACTGATGAAAGAAATTGAAAACTGCACAAATAAGTGGAAAGATATACCATAGTTGTAGATTGCTAAAATATCTGTACTGCCCAAAGCATTATAGAGATTCAATACAACTCTATCAAAATAATAATGGCATTTTTTACAGACCTAGATCAAATTATACTAAAAGTTGTACAGAACTACAAAAGACCCAGAAGAACAATGCAGTCTTGAAAGAAAAATAAAGCAGGACATAGCACTCTTCCTGATTGCAAACTATAGTACAAAGCTATAGTGATCAAAACAATATGGTACTAACACCAAAAGATACATTGATCAACAGAACAGAATAGATCCCAGAAATAAAGCCATGATTGCATGATCAATTAATCTATGACAAAGGAGGCAAGAATATGCAAAGGCACAAAGACCACCTCTGCAATAAATGGTGTTGGGAAAACTGCATAACCTCATGTGAAAGTATCAAACTGAGCTACTTATTCACCCCACATAGAAAAATGAACTCAAAATGAGTTAAATAGTTAAATAAAAGATCTGAAGGGACAGAACTCCTAATGGAAAGCATAGTCAGTATATGCTTTGATATCAGTCTTAGTCATATTTCTTTGGCTATGTGGCTCAAAAAAGAGGAACAAAAGCAAAAACAAATAAATAGAACTATATCAAACTAAAAACCTTTTATATAGTAAAGGAAACTATCAACAAAATGAAAAGAAAACCTAAGTTGGATAAAATATTTGCAAACATGCACCTAATAAAGGATTAATATCCAAAATATATAAAGAGCTCATAAAACTAAAGAACAAACAAACAACCAAACGCCTTATTGAAAAATGGGCAAAGGCCTTGAATAGGCATTTTTCCAAAGAAGAGGTACAGATTGCTGACAGACATGTGAAAAGATGTTCTACATCACTAATCATCAGGGAAATATAAATCAAAACCACAGTGAGAAATCACCTCACAATTGTCAGAATGGCTAGTATCAAAAAGACAGGAAATAGCAAGAATTAGTGAGGATGTGGAGAAAAGGAAACACTTGTATACTGTTGATGTAAATGTAAATTGGCGTAGCCACCATAGAAAACAATATGAAGTTTCCTCTAAAAATTAAAAATAGAATTACCATACAATGCATCAATTCCACTTCTAGGTATTTTTCCAATTAAAATAAAAACATTAATTTGAAAAGATATGTGTACCTTATATTCATCACATCATTATTTACCATAGCCAAGTAATGGAAGCAAACTAAGTGTCCAAGGAAATTGTGGTGTGTATGTATATATATCCATATCCATATATATATATATATACATATATAGTTTTTGTTTAGTCACTAAATCATTTTATATATATATAAAAATATATATATATATTTAATATATATGTATATATATATAATGGAATTTTACTCAACCATCATATAGAATGAAATCTTGCCATTTGAAAAAACCATTATGAACCTAAAGAATATTATGCTAAGTGAAATAAGTAAGACAGAAAAAGATAAGTACTGTATGATTTCATTTATATGTGGAATCTAAAAAACAACAAATAAAATAGAAACAAACTCATAGATAGAAAAAACTGGTGGTTGCCAGAGGAGAGGAGAGTGGAAGATGGGCAAAATAGGCAAAGGAGATCAAGAAGTAGAAACTTCAGTTATAAAATAAATTAGTCTTGGAGATACAATGTACAGGATAGGAAATATAACCAGTAATTTGGAAATAATTTTTTATGGTGAAAGGTGGCAACCAGATTTGTGATCATTTTATAATGTATAAAAATACAAAATATTATGCTGTGCTTATGAAACTAATATAATAAGTCAATTATAATTTAATAAAAAGACAATATAAGGCAAATGTGGGGAAAATATTTTGCTGGATTAAAGTTGTAGAAAAATAAAGTTCTTAGTGTTTAAGAAGCACTATCTTGCCAAGGAGAACAGAATGAACAATGTCAGAGGTTGGGAAGCAGCAAGAAGCATTCTGGGAGGAATCTGGTGGTGCATTCTGGGAGCACTCTCATGTGCCAAACTTCCTACAATGTCTAAGGAGATGTGAGATTTCCCACAGGAGAAACATGACTTTCCCCACCTGTTTGACTACAAAAACTACGACTACTGCCTCTAGAATGCCCAGAATCAAGTTCCTTGCATAATACAAGAGTCTGAATGGAGGATATGGTATAGAAATCATGAGATTAAAGGGAATTAAATTTAGCCTCTGTCTTCCTGGAATGTTAACTGGAGCTAGAGTTACATGGGAGCAAGGCCAGCAATCAGAGCTCAGAGCTTCTTCTTCAGAAAATGGAAACATCCCGGCACCACAGACATACCTCCCAAGAACTGGTGTGGGCAGATGTGGGGAGCTGACCACAAGCCAGGAGGGAGGCTGACAGGAAGACAAGTGGTGTTTCCTTTGAAAAACCAAGGATTCTAAAACCAGAGATCTGAGGCAGCTCTGATGTTGCACAGCTGTGCATCCTCACCCTTTATTGAAGCGATTCTTCCCAATATGAAATGGGATTGGCATTACCTCAGAAGATCTACTTGTAGGGCCAGCATCCATCCATCCACAGTCACTTCTCTCACTGATACTTACATAAAAGTTCTGCCAGTGGAGTTCGTTCAGTTCAGTTGCTCAGTCGTGTCTGACTCTTTGCGACCCTGTGGACTGCAGCACGCCAGGCTTCCCTGTCCATTACCATCTTCCGGAGTCCACCCAAACTCATGTCCATTGAGTCGGTGATGCCATCCAACCATCTTATCCTCTGTTGTCCCTTTCTCCTCCTGCCCTGCCATCATCAGGATCTTTTCAAATGAGTCAGTTCTTCACAACCGGTAGCCAAAGTATTGGAGTTTCAGCTTCAGCATCAGTCCTTCCAAAGAACACCCAGGACTGATTTCATTTAGGATGGACTGGTTGGATCTCCTTGTAGTCCAAGGGACTCTCAAGAGTCTTCTCCAACACCACAGTTCAAAAGCATAAATTCTTTGGCACTCAGCTTTCTTTATAGTCCAAGTCTCATATCCATACATGACTACTGGAAAAACCATGGCTTTGACTAGATGGACCTTTGTTGGTAAAGTAATGTCTCTGCCTTTTAATATGTTGTCTAGGTTGGTCATAGCTTTTCTTCCAAGGAGCAAGCATCTTTTAATTTCATGGCTGCAGTCACCATCTGCAGTGATTTTGGAGCCCTGAAAAATAAAGTCTGTCACTGTTTCCACGGTTTCCCCATCTATTTACCATGAAGTGATGAGACCAGATGCCATGATATTAGTTTTCTGAATGTTGAGTTTTAAGCCTGAGAAGTAGGGCTGTATTAGTTTCCTAAGGCTGCTGTAATAAGTACTACAAACTGAGTGGCTTAAAAATAACAGAAATGTGTTTTCTCACTGTTCTAGAGGCCAGAAGTCCAAGATCAAAGTGTTGGCAGGACCGTGTTCCTCTGAGGCTGCAGATAAAATTCTTCCTTACTCCTTCTTAGTTCCTAGTGGTGGCTGTCAATCCCTGGTATATGTGGGCTTGCAGCTCTATTATGCCTACATCTGCCTCAATCCTCATGTGTCTGGATCTTAACAATGTTTTCCTCTTCTCACAAAGACAATAGTCATACAGGATTAAAACCCACTCTAATGACCTCATTTTAACTAAATTATATCTGCAAAGATCCTATTTCCAAATAAGATCCATTCAGAGGAACTGAGGGTTAGGACTTCATTTGGTTGTTGTGGTTTAGTTCCTAAGTCATGTCCAACTCTTGTGACCCAATGGACTGTATTCTACCAGGCTCCTCTGTCCATCGGATTCTCCAGGTAAGAATATTGGTGATCTCCTGCTATTTCCATCTCCAGAGGATCTTCCCAAGCCAGGGATTGAACACAGGTCTCCTGCATTGCAGATGGATTCCTTACTATCTAAGCCACTAGGGAAGCCCCAGGACTTCTACATATTTACATATAATTCAAATATAACGTCTTAGTGTTATTATCTCCATTTTTGAAAGAGGAAACCAAGGCTCAGAGAAACCAAAGTATTTGTGTGATATCACTACAGTGGATCAATTGCACTAGTGATCCTAATTTTCTGATGTCACTCTACAATGTTTTTCCATATTCATTCTGGGTTTGAGTCAATGGAAAGAGCAAAAATGATGTAAGCATAGGCTTGAAAACAGCTTTCACATTAGAATTCATCACTCTTGAGTACTTCTGGAGCTTTGTGACCATTATGTGAATAAGCTCAGGCCATGATGATGACCACGTGGAGAGAGAATCATCCCAGTGTTGCTGTAATAAATCAGCCTAACCTCCAGTTGACCATAGATGCATGAGCAAGTCCCACCAAGATTAGGCAAGCAAAACCCACAGCAGATCCAATAGATGACCCATATATTCATGAATAATCATGGATAAATGATTGCTGTTTTAAGCCAAAAATCTCAGGTGGGAGTTAGTTAAACTGAGGATATCAACTTATGTAATCATATAGATGGTAAATCATATCCATTGTAAGCAGAGATGCTTGTGGTAAGACAGTGGGAGGGGCAGTTGGGGAAGGAAGTGTGGCTATGGTAATGCAATAAGCCACCCCAAAACTTACTGTCATGAAACAACAATCATTTGTAAATTCTCATCAGCCTATGATTCCACTAGGAAGTTCTGCCACCCTGGACCAGTATTGACTGATTTTGGCAGGGCTTGCTCAGACATCCACTATCAGCTGCCAGGCTGGCTGTCAGCTGGCTGGTCTAGAGTGACCTCAGCTGAGATGCCTTGGCTCTGTTCCATGTATCTCTCACACCCCTCCATCCCTCCGGCAGGCTAACTCGGGCATGTTCTCTTGGTGGTGCAGAGATCCAAGAGAGAAAGGAAAAATGTGCATGCACTTTTCAAAAAGATAGCTACTATCTCATTAATCAAATATCTCAGGGCCAGGTCCCAGAATCAGTGTGAAAGATCACTAAAGAAAACTATGGATAAAGGCAGGCCTGGTAATCTGTGACATTAATGCAATCAATCTCCAATAGCAAGTCAATAGCCAGAAATCTAGACAGATAAACGAGTTCTTAGAAGAGAGAAAAGAAGGATGAAATGCCTGGAGGAAGAGGAACTAGGAAACTCAGAAAAGAGTGTGATAGATAGCAAAATGAAAGTGAGTTCATGCACAAGTACCTACAATAAATATTTAGGCAGAAAGGCTTGGGAGATACTGCCTACAGGTGGCCCCAGCTTGGCCTAGAATCCCTCCTACTACTTACAGTCCTCTGTATTGACTAAACAAAAAAGTTCTCAGAAAGCACAGTGGCACCCACCTCATGATCCACATGGATACTGAAATTCCAGCCATCAATTCTGCATTCAGTTGAGGCTACTCTATGTGCAATAGAGGAAGGAAGTGAAGGAAGGTAGAAATTCTTTCTTTTAGGAAACTTCCCATTAGCCTCACACACTTCCTCCTACATTGCATTGGCCAAAAGGTAGTCACACGACCACAGGGAGCTAAGGAAGCAGAGAAATATAGTTTTTGTTCTCAGGGGAGGAGCACATATCCAGCTAAAAATAAGGTGTTCTGTCACTCAGGAAGAAAAGAAAAGGGATATTGAGGGGTGGTTTGGAAACATTTATTTTGGGGTGGCCCCCCTCCCTTTTGATCCCCCAAGGAGGTTTTCTGCACATATGCAGTTGGGGAGGTCCCACTGACCTCAGGAGTGGTCATCTTATCTCTTTACTCCAGCAGAGCTCAGCTCCTGCCATTAACTTTGTCCTTCGAGTGTCTAGGAAAAACAGCTTCAATTTACTCTGCTTGACAAACTCCAGCTGCTCTGCCCAGGGGCCCATCTACCTCCTATGTCAGGACCAAACTTCGCCAGGATCTGTGAGGAGCTGGAAGCAGAGAGGCTGCACTATGTGACCCACACCTGCAGAGCTGGGCATGCTCCCGTGTGGCCAGGGTAGTACCCAGAAAGACGAGGAAGACGCGGTACAAAGCTGAGGATGAGCATCCATTTGCTCACTCTTATCATCCAGAAACCACTGGAGAGAAAAAGACGCCATGTGCTTGCAGCAAGTTCTTTCTCTCTCAGCTTTCAGTTTCCCAAGGGATAAAATGTAGACAGTGGAATCAGCCTCATAGGCTTGTTTGAAAGTTTATTTGGAAAATACCTGCCAAAGTTCCTGGCAAACACTTCCACTTAATGTTGCAAGTTTCTTTCTCTTTTCCCTCTTGGAATAGCATAATCTGATTGTGAGGACACGTTTCCACAAGACAGCATGATGAGAAAAGTTTCACAAAATGTCTATGCTGCAATGTAGTAACCACTAGCACCGTTAAGTACTTGAAATGTGTCTACTGTAATTACAAACTGAATTTTTAATTTTCTTTCATTTTAATCTACTTAAATTCACATTTAAAATCCGATACTTGATTCATTTTCAGAAAACGTTTAAACATGTTTGGAACTGCTTGGGGGTATGAGTCTTCTTTTTCAACTATAAATTTTATAAAATCAAAATACAAACCGAGGAGCTCCTATAAAAATCTAACATTCAAATTAACATGTACTATATCAAATACTTACCAGATTTCAGATGACACCACCCTTATGGCAGAAAGTGAAGAGGAACTAAAAAGCCTCTTGATGAAAGTGAAAGAGGAGAGCGAAAAAGTTGGCTTAAAGCTCAACAATCAGAAAACTAAGATTATGGCATCTGGTCCCATCACTTTATGGGAAATAGATGGGGAAACAGAGGAAACAGTGGCTGACTTTATTTTGGGGGGCTCCAAAATCACTGCAGATGGTGATTTCAGCCATGAAATTAAAAGACGCTTACTCCTTGGAAGAAAAGTTATGACCAACCTAGATAGCATACTGAAAAGCAGAAATATTACCTTGCCAACAAAGCTCCATCTAGTCAAGGCTATGGTTTTTCCAGTGGTCGTGTATGGGTGTGAGAGCTGGACTGTGAAGAAAGGAGACCAGCCCTGGGTGTTCTTTGGAAGGAATGATGCTGAAGCTGAAACTCCAATACTTTGGCCACCTCATGCGAAGACTTGACTCATTGGAAAAGACCCTGATGCTGGGAGGGATTGGGGACAGGAGGAGAAGGGGATGACAGAGGATGAGATGGCTGGATGGCATCACCGACTCAATGCACATGAGTCTGAGTGAACTCCGGGAGTTGATGATGGACAGGGAAGCCTGGTGTGCTGTGATTCACGGGGTCGCAAAGAGTCAGACATGACTGAGCGACTGAACTGACTGACTGAACTGACCAGATTTCAGAGACTTACTACAGAAAAAGAGAATGTAAACTATTTTACTAATCATTTTTACATTAATCATATTTATACTGATTACATGTTGAAACGACATATTATATAAAATAGAATATATTATAAAGTTAATTTCATATCTATTTCTTTAGTGACTAGACTATTTAAAATTACATAAACGACTTGTATTATATTTCTATTAGATAGTGCTTGGCAGACGATACCAGATAATCAATTGGATGGAGTTCTCTCACTAGACTAGCTGGTGATTTGGGCCTTGTTCAGACATTGCATTAATTAATTGAGCAACTATTCTGAATGAGGGATAAAGTAGCACTTGAATACCAAATAAGCATATAAACAAACATTGAAACAGGAAATTACAAATAATTATCATGAGTACAAGGAAGGGAATAGATACAGTAATGAATAAAGGAGTAATTGGCCAGAGAAGAGGGTGGTTTCCTTAAATGAATGAGCAGGCAGAAAAGGCCTCTGAGAAAAGGGGTATTTGAGTTAAGGCTTGAAAGATAAAGATGACCTAGAAGTGCAATAATCTAAATGATCGTGATCTTAACCGTTTGTGAGAAATGCTGCTTTCCCCTCTGATAATGATACTGCCCTCATTTTCTAAAGAGACAAAATTGTTACCACTAAGCGCTCTCCCTCTGCCCTTATAGGGCACTTATAGAACTTATCTCATTATGTTATCTATGGGGGCATTTCCCAGTTTGATTCCTGAGTCCAGAAATCCTGAACAATAGCCAATACAGACGGGTATGTGGCCAATTTTACTCTTGTTACCATTTTGATCACAAAGATTACAAAGAAATTATTTCTGAGGAAAGAAGTTAAATAGGAGTTCTTTCCAAACTATGACTTAATGGGGTCAAACTAGCAAGTTTGAGGGAATAGAAATGACCTATTGGGGCAATAATGGTAATTCCGAGAGGAGGAGAGTGTGGATTTGGGAGTACAGTACCAACCAGCATTATAGTCCCATGGGTAGTTATTAGATCTGGAGAAGTGGCCTTCTCCTGAGGTTTTTATAAACTGAAAAATAGATGTAATCTGTCATGCTGAGTTACAGAATTTTACGGGCAAATCTGATGAGGGGCACCATCTGTTTCTTAGACTTTGAGCCTGCAATATTTCCCTTAAACCCTTAGGGGCTGCTGTGAAATTGCAAATGTGCAGTGGAGCCATTTAAGCTCTAAGTCTTGTGTTTTTGTTTGTTTTCTGATGTTCTGGCTAAGAACTCAGAAATCTGGTTAGCTTTTGTTTTACTTCACAAAAGAAGAGAACTGAAGAAAACCTTCATATATGAAAACAGAGATGGAGGAAGATGACCGTGGTGTTGTGTTACCTGGAACTGAAGTGATTGGGAAGCCCAAGAGAATATTGAAATTCATAGGTTTGGAGAGAAGCCAAAAGAATAATTCAAGTAAAAAAAAAAAATTAACTTTTGTATAATAAGAGAAATTCTATACCTACCTCAGATTTCTCCCCTGGGCTCCGAACTTATGGATCTAATTGCCCATTTGAAACCCAACAACCAGTATAAAGCAGGATGTCTCATGGTCATCCCAAATGGCTAAAATAGAATGTTGGGGCTTTATGCCTAGTTTTTTTTCCAGTTAGGGAAATCAGAACCTTCTTACTGCTCAAGCCATACCCTCCCATAATCCATTCTATCGTCAGATCCAGTTAATCCCACCTCTTAAATTCCACCTCTTAGAGCTTCTTTCCATCGCCAGAATCATCCCCCTACTCCAAGCTGCCATCATTCTGAATGTAAGCAACAACCTCTGAACAGGTGTCCTGGCTTCTATACTTGCTTTCCAACCTCAATTTGTTCTGCAGGTGGTAGTCACAGCCCAACCCAGGTCCAGGGGAGGTGACATGGACCCTCAAACTCTCAATGAAAGAAACAGCAAAGAATTTGTGGCCATTTTCAAAAACTGCCACAGTCTCTCTTACAGAAATATTGGCACCCATTGTAAATGACTTCCTTTGGCATTCCGTTTGCTTCTGGTGGCTCAGATGGTAAAGCATCTGCCTACAATGCAGGAGACCGGGGTTCAATCCCTGGGTTAGGAAGATCCTCTGGAGAAGGAAATAGCAGCCCACACTGGTACTCTTGCCTGGAAAATCCCACGGATGGAGAAGCCTTGTAGGCTACAGTCCATGGGGTTGCAAAGAGTCAGACACAACTGAGCAACTTCACTTTGCTTCTGGTAACAGGCTTTGCCCAATACGGAAACAAAATCCATAACAACTACATCTTCTACCAAGTTCATTTTTGCATGATTTACCTACAAAAATAGAGCAAGCCTCTCTGTTTAGATTTTGAGGAGATTAACTCAGACTCATTGGAAAAGACCCTGATGCTGGGAAAGACTGAGGGCAAGAGGAGAAGGGGGCAACAGAGGATGAGACGGTTGGATGGCACCACTGACTCAGTGGACATGGGTTTGAGCAAACTCAGGAAGATAGTGAAGGACAGGGAGGCCTGGCATGCTGCAGTTCATGGGGTCGTAAAGAGTCAGACACGACTTAGTGACCAAACAACGGCAACAACAACAACTCAGACCAGTCCTATACCTCTTTATTCTCAGCTCTTCAGATGGCCTTCACCAAATTACTTAATTTCCTTGGGTCTTGGCTTCCTCATTTGATTTGTGGGTCCTTGTACCTCATCACTCAAACAGCTATCTGAGAGTTCAGTCACTACCAATGCTCACATGCCATGAATATAGAGTTAATAATCATTTTTGGTTACTTTGCTTATAAAAACAACTTATAGCTCAACTTTGCATAAAGCATGATGCAAATCTCCTGAAACATGAAGTGTCTTGTCATCCCTCCTCCCCAGCATTCCTAAATCATCCAGACCAACTTTAAATTCTATGATTACTTCTATAGCCATTTTTCTAAAAGCTGTTTTCCTTTTTTGACCCAGCCAATTTGTCCCTATTCCAGTTTTCCAAGTAAGCCCCTATCTGATTTGGTCTTTATTTTATTTCTACAAAGTCTTCTTTTCTTTCTAACTGTTCCAATTTCTTTTCCTTCAACTGTCTTTTTCAAAAGGACTTCTTACCTTCTGTTAGCAAAAACTTATAACAAAAAGCAATTTCTCCTCTGTTTGAATTTTTTTTTTTTTTTTTTGCTCATATGTTAAAAGCATAGTACATGCTGAAGCAGAGAACTATATTGCTTTTCACAATGGGAGTTCATTTAAGCTGAGGTAGAAGACAAAGATAATATATTTTTTCAAAACCATTGAAAAAAGGTTTAAAAATTAATCATGATTAAATTGCTTATAAGGAAAAGGTATTTTTTAATTGTCAAGCCTCTTTTCCTAAATTTTAGTCCTGAACTATATATGAATATATCATATATATGAGAGCTAGTATAATAAAAGGAAATTCTTGTGAAAAGACAGTATTTTAAATCAAACTAAGTCATTATCAGTATCAATAGCTCAGAGGGATAAGCTATGTTTTTCTTAATCTTTTTATGCAATATAATGCATACATGGAAGATTATACAAGTAATAGAGTATGGCTCAATGAATTTTTCACAAAGCAAAAGCATCCATGTAGCCAGCCAAAGGGTTGATTTTATCTTGCTGAAGATTTCTCAGTGATAGGCCCTTGAGAAACACCTGTATAGCTATCTGACATTGTTATTAACTTTATGGGAGCATGAAATTGTCCCTCCAACTAAATTATACACTCTACATGGTTTTTACTGGATTCTTATAGTCTATGGCCCATTTTTTTTCTACCATAGAGCTAGCTAAGTCTTCTCTGAACTGAAGACACCTCAGTGAATGAAGATAAGCTATACTGAGACTCAGTTTGTTAAGCATTAGTACATGCTCTATGTATTTCTATTTCCTGTTTTTCCTTCTAGTCTATTTGCTGGCCCCAACCTAATCAGCCAAATGCTGGAATGTCTTAAGACTCTTCTCTCCTTGACTTATACTTTCTCTCTAGTTGAGCTCAGTTTTTTCTATGGTTTAAATACTACCTAAATGCTGAGGATTCCTGAATTATAACATATACTATAGCCAATAGTTTTTAGGAATTTTAGGAATCAGCGAACTAAAATGGACTGAAATGGGTGAATTTAACTCAGATGAGCATTAAATCTACTACTGTGGGCAAAAGTCCCTTAGAAAAAATGGAGTAGCCCTCATAGTCAACAAAAGAGTCTGAAATGCAGTATTTGGATGCAGTCTCAAAAATGACAGAATGATCTCTGTTCATTTCCAAGGCAAACCATTCAATACCATGGTAATCCAAGCCTATGCCCCAACCAGTAATGCTGAAGAAGCTGAAGTTGAATGGTTCTGTGAAGACCTACAAGACCTTCTAGAACGAGCACCCAAAAAAGATGTCCTTTTCATTACAGGAGACTGGAATGCAAAAGTAAGAAGTCAAGAAACACCTGGAGTAACAGGAAAATTTGGCCTTGGAGTACAGAATGAAGCAGGGCAAAGGATAATAGATTTCTGCCAAGAGAACACACTGGTCATAGCAAACACCCTCTTCCAACAACACAAGAGAAGACTCTGCACATGGACATCACCAGATGGTCAACACTGAAATCAGATTGATTATATTCTTTGCAGCCAAAGATGGAGAAGCTCTGTACAGTCAGCAAAAACAAGACCGGGAGCTGACTTTGGCTCTGATCATGAACTCCTTAGTGCCAATTCAGACTTAAATTAAAGAAATTAGGGAAAACTGCTAGACCATTCAAGTATGACCTAAATCAAATCCTTTACAATTACACAGTGGAGGAGACACATAGATTCAAGGGATTAGATCTGATAGTGCCTGATGACCTGTGGACGGAGGTTTGTGACAATGTACAGGAGGCAGAGATCAAGACCATCCCTAAGAAAAAGAAATGCAAAAAAGCAAAATGGCTGTCTGAGGAGGCTTTACAAATAGCTGTGAAAAGAAGAGAAGCAAAAAGTAAAGGAGAAAAGGAAAGATATACCCATTTGAATGCAGAGTTCGAAAGAATAGCAAGGAGAGATAAGAAAGCCTTCCTCAGTGATCAATGCAAAGAAATAGAGGAAAACAATAGAATGGGAAAGGCTAGAGATTTCTTCAAGAAAATTAGAGATACCAAGGGAACATTTCATGCAAAGATGGGCTCAATAAAGGAAAGAAGTGGTAGGGACCTAACAGAAGCAGAAAATATTAAGAAGAGGTGGCAAGAATACACAGAAGAACTGTACAAAAAGAATCTTCATGACCCAGATAATCATGATGGTATGATCACTCACCTAGAGCCAGACATCCTGGAATGCAAAATCAACGGAAGCATCATTATGAACAAAGCTAGTGGAGGTGACGGAATTCCAGTTGAGCTATTTCAAATCCTGAAAGATGATGCTGTGAAAGTGTTGCACTCAATATGCCAGCAAATTTGGAAAATGCAGCAGTGGCCAGAGGACTGGAAAAGGTCGATTATCATTCCAATCCCATACAGAGGCAATGCCAAAGAATGTTCAAACAACCACACAATTGCACTCATCTCACATGCAACGTAATGCTCAAAATTCAAACTTCCCCAAGCCAGGCTTCAATAGTATGTGAACCATGAACTTCCAGATGTTCAAGCTGGATTTAGAAAAGGCAGAGGAACCAGAGATCAAATTGCCAACATCCACTGGACTATCAAAAAAGCAAGAGAGTTCGAGAAAAACATCTATTTCTACTTTATCGACTATGCCAAAGCCTTTGATTGTGTAGATCACCACAAACTGTGGAAAATTCTGAAAGAGATGGGAATACCAGATCACCTGATATGCCTCTTGAGAAATCTGTAGGCAGGTCAGGAAGCAACAGTTAGAACTGAACATGGAACAACAGACTGGTTCCAAATAGGAAAAGGAGTATGTCAAGGCTGCATATTGTCACCTTGCTTATTTAACTTATCATAAGAAATGCTGGTCTGGATGAAGCACAAGCTGGAATCAAGACTGCTGGGAGAAATATCAATAACCACAGATATGCAGATAACACTGCCCTTATGGCAGAAAGTGAAGAAGAACTAAAGAGGCTCTTGATAAAAGTGAAAGAGGGGAATGAAAAAGTTGGCTTAAAACTCAACATTCAGAAAAGTAAGATCATGGCATCTGGTCCCATCACTTCACAGCAAATAGATGGGCAAACAGTGGAAACAGTGTCAAACTTTATTTTTTAGGGCTCCAAAATCACTGCAGATGGTGACTTCAGCCATGAAATTAAAAGACGCTTACTCCTTGGAAGAAAAGTTATGACCAACCTAGATAGCACATTCAAAAGCAGAGACATTACTTTGCCGACTAAGGTCCATCTAGTCAAGGGTATGGTTTTTCCAGTGGTCATGTATGGATGTGAGAGTTGGACTGTGAAGAAGGCTGAGCGCCAAAGAATTGATGCTTTTGAATTGTGGTGTTGGAGAAGACTCTTGAGAGTCCCTTGGACTGCAAGGAGATCCAACCAGTCCATTCTGAAGGAGATCAACCCTGGGGTCTTTGGAAGGAATGATGCTAAAGCTGAAACTCCAGTACTTTGGCCACCTAATGTGAAGAGTTGACTCATTGGAAAAGACTTTGATGCTGGGAGGGATTGGGGGCAGGAGGAGAAGGGGATGACAGAGGATGAGATGGCTGGATGGCATCACTGACTCGATGGACGTGAGTTTGAGTGAACTCCAGGAGTTGGTGATGGACAGGGAGGCCTGGCATGCTGCAATTCATGGGGTTGCAAAGAGTCAGACACGACTGAGTGACTGAACTGAACTGAATTGAACCTTTAATCCCTCAACTGCAATGAATTGAGAAACAAGCAACCGTGTGCTTGTCGGGAGGGGTGCAGGTAATGGTATAAAGGGATATGAAAAAGAGATGCCCAACTCACATTAGTATTTCCCACCTTGGACTATTGCTCCCACTTTGAGAGTCTCATCCTCTCATGACTAAATCCCAATGGAGGAATGCAGTGGAAGAGACTAATGGCCTTTCCTCAGCATTTCCCTCTTCAGGCATGCAGGCAGGCTTAGTCGTGTCTGACTTGAAGAGGAAAATATTTTCCAGAAAACTCCAGCAGATTTTTAGTTACATTTCATTGGCCAAAATTTGTCCCCATTCTCATTTCTAGAAAAATTGTTTACAAAGGAGACAAGATTGGCACATCTGGTTTACATCCATCACCTTCATCACCTGGCCTAGGCTGGTTGCCACACAAATGAACCAAGATTTGGTATCTATAACAGATCACGCAAGTATAGTTTCTGCTACAGCAATTAAATTAACCTGTGTGTGGTTTTCTTTGCCCCACTTTATCCTAGATAGTATAAGTACCATGGATTTAATCCAGGTAGTAAAAAACTTTGAGTTCAATCTGATGACACTGAAGGTCAGCAAGGTTAGTCTTCTTTTCTCAGAAATTGATGAACCCATATATTGTACCCAAAGAATTCAACCTCTCGCTTCCCAGAGGTGGACAAACTTAAACATCAGGCACAGTATGACAAAACCAAATAATATAATAAGGCATTGTCCTGGTGATAAACCTGAATCTGTCCTGATCAACAAATTAAAGTAAGCTTTAAGTTCAATATGTTATGAACAGCCTAGATATGCTAATATCAAAAAAGGTTAGGCTAAATCTCAATATCCTCTTCCTCAAAAAAATAAATTTTTATTTTTCACAAAATTCAACTTGCATGTTTTGTTTCACTGGCAGTTGCACAAAAGAACGGAAAAGTGTGCATATACTAACTGAGGCAAGTCTGGTTTGGTGGAGCCTGCCTTTGACTGAAACTTGAGGACTGGATTTTAGTCCTAGGATTTCCAAAAACTGGCAGGGTGAACTTAGGCAAGTCACTTCATTTCTTTTTCTATGAGATAAAGAAATGAAATAGACTGAGAACTTTCTAATAGTCTGTGATTATATCTGATATCCAAGTTGAAGCCAGTTGAACCATATAAAGGTAATTGATGCTAATATTTACAACAAACAGCCCTCAAATTGTAGTGGCTTTACACAATACAAGTCTATTTCTCATGTAACAGTCCAGCTGGATTTGTGAGGCCTTCCTGGTGTTTCCTCCAAGCAATGTTGTCAAGGACCCAGCTCCATTCAGCTAATGCTACTACCACCCTCTGCATTCGGGTTTCATGGTTCCTACAACAGCAAGAACATGAAGAATAAAACAAGGGGTTTTATAGGAGGCACATCAGTGTGGCCAGATACACTAGCCAGAACTTTGTCACACAGTCTTGGATTAAAGAAAAGTGAGGCTGGGTAGTATTGCCTGAGAGACCAGAAAGAAGCAACAAGTTTGTTGAGTTCTGAGCTAGTCTCTGCTACAAACATTTGTAGAAAGACTTCCTTCTCTGTATTCCAAGTAACTGGAGGGAATGTTAATCACACTTTGCATATTCGCACTGAATCACTCCTTATTCTATGTCGCCAACCTGACCACCAGGGAGGCCATCTGGCCTGTTATTCGAGCTGCTTATAAAGCCTCTGTCTTTATTTCTCTAGGAATATAGAGGGGTTGCACTTCCCCCACCTTCTTAAGTAAGAGAGGCCACAGGATTTGGTTTACACAGTTAAATATGAACAGGAGTGTTCATGTGTGTCTTCCAGTGGAAGCATATAAGTCCCTGTGCTTGGCTGATTTCCCCTTTCTCCTTATGCTGACAATCACAAAAGCCCATATTGGAGTCTCCAACAGTGGACATACATTAATGAGGATAATGAAGAAAGGCCCTGCTAGCGTGCACTGTACACGTAGAGGTTAGAAAAATAAACTGTCGATGGTGAGGCCATTATGAACATGAGAGGAAATATAATCTAGCCTGTTCTGACCAATACATTATCCAAATCCAGGTCATATAGCTTAAAACAGAAAAAGTGTGTTATAATTCTTTTGTTTAAGAATAAAAATAGAAAAGAATAAAAATAGATGAGCTATATGCATGCAGATTAAGAACTAGATAGAGGCAATGGATCAAATTTGACAAAGTCAATCCTAGGCATGATTTCTCATAAGCATTAAATACAGAAAGAAAAAATAGCTTGCACATTTGAGCATAATAAATGGTATGTATATATCTACTCCAGAGAAGGCAATGGCAACCCACTCCAGTACTCTTGCCTGGAAAATCCCATGGATGGAGGAGCCTGGTAGGCTGCAGTCCGTGAGGTTGCTAAGAGTCGGACACGACTGAGCAACTTCACTTTCACTTTTCTCTTTCAGGCATCGGCGAAGGAAACGGCAACCCACTCCAGTATTCTTGCCTGGACAATCCCAGGGACAGCAAAGCCTGGTGGGCTGCTGTCTATGGGGTCACACAGAGTCGGACATGACTGAAGCGACTTAGCAGCAGCAGCAGCAGCAGCAGATTCATTGGAAGGACTGATGCTCCAATACTTTAGTCACTTGAGAAGAGCCAACTCATTAGAAAAGACCCTGATGCTGGGAAAGATTGAAGGCAGGAGGAGAAGGGGACGACAGAAGATGAGATGGTTGGATGGCATCATTGACTCATGGACATAGGTTTGAGCAAGCTCTGGGAGATGGCAAAGGACAGGGAAGTCTGGCATGCTGCAGTCCATGGCGTCACAAAGAGTCAGACACAACTGAGCGACTGAACAACAACAAGATATCTATTTAACCTCTGCTACGAGCTTGGATGGACAGGGAGGCCTGGTGTGCTGTGATGCATGGGGTCGCAAAGAGTCGGACATGACTGAGTGACTGAACTGAACGGATGAGCTTGGACCTCTTTTCCTGCCATGTTGAGGGAAAAAGTACTATATAGGTTGTGTGTATCTAAGATGCTTTTCCTACAAGAGCCTTAAAAATTTCATTCCCTTACTTCTAGATATACCGTTAAGAGAATTTTTTCCTTTAAGAATAAATAAACCACTGAGATTAACATCCAGCTTGCTGAGTCACTTATCTTCTGCTAGAATTTTAACTACAGAGATCTGAAGGCAGAAGACAGAGAGAAACACACAGACACACAGCTTTAGAGAGCGAAGAGAAAGAGACAAATTCTAGACAGAAAGAAGAATTATTTATTACATCAAATGGAAATAGCAAAAATATCTATTATCTTACTCTGTACTGGGAGCCCAGAATACAATATTTTACTAAAAATTGCAGTGTAAATAAGGTTTGAATTGGATTTAACAGTGAAAAAAGCAAGGTCATGAAAGTAAAAAGACCTAGTTTAAAAAGATTTGTTTTTATTCCAGGGCCTGCACTACAAGCTATTTGACATTGACAAAGTCAGCTCACTTTTCTGAGTCATAGTTTCCTCATCCATTAACAGGGAATAATAAAACTTACCATATAGGTTTGTAGGGAAGACAAAATATTATAAAATATGTTAAAAGTCTAGGAAATTATCTGACACCAAGCAAAGATCACTAAATGTTTACTTCTGTCTGTTTCACACCATCTCTTCTTAATTCTACCAGGAAATTTTTTTCTTGATTAAGCTTCTTGAAGACTAGCTATAGGAGGGGAAACTATAGTTGCAATTCCGCCATTTCATGCTATACTGTGTCCTTTTTTACCTCTGTTATTATTTACTATCCAAAATAATTCTGAATAAGTTGACCCTATTTTATAGAGGAAATAGAATTAAAAATTTGTCCCAGTTTACAGAGATGGTCTTTTAGTAATCTGCTTCTGCAATAATGCAGTATGGCACATGTCCCCAAAACTCAGTGGCTCGTAGTAACAGCGTTTGGTGTGGCTGGTCAACCTGTGGGTCCACCGAGCAGCACTGCTGACTTGGGGTGGCCACGCAGCCTGCAGTCATCGAGGGTTTGGTGCATCTCTCTAGTCTATATTCGTAGAACTCTAAACAAGCAGCAGAAGTGATCTCTGGCTCCTTTATTGAATAAAATGGTAGCCACGGGCCCACCAACTAACTCCCCCTGAACCCTAAGCCAGAGATCTGCTTTGGTCCAGTGCCTTAAACCCAAGCAAGCGTGGAGTAGGAAAATGAGGAAGCATGTAATCCTGGCAGAAAGGCTGTCTGCATCTTCATGTTAACCTAAGAGAGGTGACTGAGAGCAAGACAGAACCTACCTAGGGACATACAGATAGCGTATGCTTCCAATGCCTACCATTTTAAGGGAAGGCCAGTAAAGCTGGGAAATTCACCACAGCTAGAGATTATTGACACTGATGCTTCAGCACAGCACCACTCCAAAATGAGGTCCACAAGCCAGCAGAACCAGCATCACTTGAGAGTCTGTTAGAAATGTGGACTCCACCCCAGACCTCCTGAATCTGAACCTGACAAGCACTGAGACACAGGGCAGTTTAGGACAGGGAAGCCTGGCATGCTGCAGTCCATGGGGTAGCAAAGAGTCAGACATGACTGAGTGACTGAATGGAATTGAACTGAACTTGGGCAAGATGTTTAACTGTTCTATGTCTCGGTTTACTCATCTGTTCAATGGGCATAATAGTATACACTTCAGTAAGTTGAAGTTAAACCTGTAGTGTTTAGAATGGCAACACTAAACATTTTATATTTGATTGTTCATGAAGTCGCTCGGTCGCTCAATTGTGTCTGACTATTTGTGACCCCATGGACTGCAGCCCACCAGGCTCCTCCATCCATGGAATTTTCTAGGCAAGAGCACTGGAGTGGATTGCTATTTCGTAAATGAAAATAAATCCTAACTCCCTGTCTTGAGTGACTTCTGTGGTACATCCCAGCACTTCTGAGCAAAACATGTCCCTCTTTTCCTTCATGATTTCTTTGACTACCATGCAGTGGATCTGAAATCCACCTTACTCAATTCTTCCAAAAATTATTCAGAGTTTTTAGCATAGTGAACATGAATTAATTTAATATGAATTTGTACCTGATAATCTATTCTGGTAGAAGTTACCTGAGGCAGGAGGTTAGCTCCATCAGGGCTCCTTAAAAGAAGGGAGTTGCATAAAAAAGGATTGAGCGGATGGAAGGGACCAAATGTAAATAAACAAGTAATTCACAACAGTAGTTTGAAATACTGGATACACTTGGGAAACTTAAAAAACATTTTCAATGTTCTGGGCCCACTTCAACAGAATTAAATCAGGATTTTTGGGAAAGGTACTAAAGCGCCAAAATTTTTAAAAAACTCCCTGAAGTAGGCTGAATAATGTCACCCAAAGATATCAGGTTCTAACCCCTGGAATCTGTAAACATTACTTTATTTGGAAAAAGGTCTTGCAGGTGTGATTAAGTTAAGGACCTTGAAATGAGATGATTATCCTAGATTATAATAATATAATAAATAATATAATAAACTGTGGAAAATTCTGAAAGAGATGGGAATACCAGACCACCTAACCTGCCTCTTGAGAAACATGTATGCAGGTCAGGAAGCACCAGTTAGAACTGGACAGAGAAAAACAGACTGGTTCCAAATAGGAAAAGGAGTACATCAAGGCTGTATATTGTCACCCTGCTTATTTAACTTATATGCAGAGTACATCATGAGAAACACTGGGCTGGAGGAAGCACAAGCTGGAATCAAGATTGCTGGGAGAAATATCAATAACCTCAGATATGCAGAAAACACCACCCTTATGGCAGAAAGCAAAGAAGAACTAAAGAACCTCTTGAAGAAAGTGAAAGAGGAGAGCGAAAAAGTTGACTTAAAGTTCAACATTCAGAAAACTAAGATCATGACATCTGGGCCCATCACTTCATGGGAAATAGATGGGGAAACAGTGGAAACAGTGTCAGACTTTATTTTTCTGGGCTCCAAAATCACTGCAGATGGTGATTGCAGCCATGTAATTAAAAGATGCTTACTCCTTGGAAGGAAATTTATGACCAACCTAGACAGCATATTCAAAAGCAGAGACATTACTTTGCCAACAAAGGTCCGTCTAGTCAAGGCTATGGTTTTTCCTGTGGTCATGTATGGATGTGAGAGCTGGACTATAAAGAAATCTGAGCACCAAAGAATTGATGGTTTTGAACTGTGGTGTTGGAGAAGACTCTTGAGAGTCCCTTGGACTGCAAGGAGATCCAACCAGTCCATCCTAAAGGAGATCAGTCCCAGGTGTTCATTAGAAGGACTGATGCTAAAGCTGAAACTCCAATACATTGGCCACCTCATGCAAAGAACTGACTTATTTGAAAAGACCCTGATGCTGGGAGAGATTGGGGGCAGGAGGAGAAGGGGACGACCAAGGATGAGATCGCTGGATGGCATCACCGACTCGATGGACATGGGTTTGGGTGAACTCTGGGAACTGGTGATGGACAGGGAGGCCTGGCGTGCTGCGGTTCATGGGGTCGCAAAGAGTCGGACATGACTGAGCAACTGAAATGAACTGAGCTGAACTGAATCCTAGATTATCCTGGGATGAAGCCTAAATGAAATTGGACTGCATACATCCTTATAAAGAGGGTCAGGGAGAAATTTGGACAAAGGTGCATAGAGAAGGTGTTGTGTACCCAAGAGTAATGTGTCTTCTGTGGTCGTTGCGTGGAAAGTTCTACAGAAGTCTGTTAGGACTAGAGTGTTTTAGTGTTGTTCAAGTCTTAGATCCTTATCAGTTTCTTATGTTGGGCTTTTTCCATTTTGAAAGTGGGGTGTTGAAATCTCCAGCTATTATTGTTGAATCGTCTATTTCTTCCTTCAATCTGTCGCACTTTGCTGTTATACTTTTAAGATTATAAATGTCCTTCCTTGTCTCCAGTAGTAATTTTTATTTGAAACATCTATCATGTCTGTTGTTACTATGGTCACTGCAGACTTCTTCTTGTTGTTTGCATAGTTTTTTTCTTTTTCCATCTTTTAAAATTTCAACATTTGTCTTTGATAAACTAGGTCTCCTATAGGTAGCATATAGTTCAATTGCTTTATTAAGAAAATCCATTTGACCAGCTTCTGCCTTCTGATTAGTGTCTTGAATAGTTACATTTAATATAACTGATAAGGTAGGATTTATGTTTGGCTTTTTATTTGTTTTGTATATACCCTATGCATTTCCCATCAATTCCTCCATCATTGCCTTCTTTTGTGTTAAATTGATATTTTCTAGTATACCATTTTAATTTTCTTGTCATTTTTTTCTTTAACTGTACTTTTCTGGTTATTTTCTTAGTAACTGCCCTGTGATTTACAATTACCATATTTATTTTAAGAATCTAATTGAGATTAATATTAATTAATGATACAAGTTAATATTAATATTGCTATTGAAACTATCTCAGTAGTACACAAAAACTTTTCTGATATACCTCCAATCCCCTCTCTCCACCTCTATGAATGGTAATACAAATTTCATCTTTATGTTAATATATATAAACCCATCAACACAGTTTCATACATATGGATTAATGCAGATGTCTTCTCATAATAGAAGAGAAGAGTTACAAACCAAAAACTACTAACTTTTATATTTAACCATGTATTTGCCCTTACTGATAATCTTTACTTCTTTCTGCATATGGATTTAAGTCACTACCTAATGTCTCTCCATTTCAGCCCTGTAGTGTTTCTTGTAAGGTGATTCTGCTGGCAGCAAATCCTTTCAGTTATTGTTTTGTTTTAATCTAAGAATGTTTCAAGCTATCCCTTTTTTGAAAGACAGTTTTGCTGAATATAGAATTCTTGGATAAAAGTCCTTTTTCTTCATCACTCTGAATATACCATCTCACTGCATTTCTGGTTTCTGATTAGAAATCAGCAGTTAGTCTAATTGAGGATCCCTTGTACTTCTCTCTTATGACTTTCAAGATGCTCTCTTAGTCTGTGGCTTTTAATAGTTTTATTATGATGTACTTCTACTTGGAGTTCACCAAGTTTCTTGGATGTTTAATGTTATTCCTCAAACTGGGAAGTTTGGGCCATTATTTCTTCAAATATTCTTTCTACCTCTTTCTTTTCTCCCATTCTTCTACTTATTTTATAGATATTTGGTATGTTTGATAGTATGATCACTATCATGATGCTGTGATCACTCACCTAGAGCCAGACATCTTGGAGTGCAAAGTCAAGTGGGCCTTAGGAAGCATCACTATGAACAAAGCTAGTGGAGGTGATGGAATTCCAGCTGAACTATTTCAAATCCTAAAAGATGATGCTGTGACAGTGTTACAATCATTACACCAGCAAGTTTGAAAAGCACAGCAGTGGCCACAGGACTGGAAAAGGTCAGTTTTCAATCTAATCCCAAAGAAAGGCAATGCCAAAGAATGTTCAAACTACCACACAATTGCACTTACCTCACAAGCTAGTAAAGTAATGCTCAAAATTCTCCAAGCTAGGCTTCAACAGTACGTGAACCAAGAACTTCCAGATGTTCAAGCTGGGTTTAGAAAAGCCAGAGAAACCAGAGATCAAATTGCCTACATCTGTTGAATCATAGAAAAAGCAAGAGAATTCCAGAAAAACATCTCCCTCTTCTTCATTGACTACACTAAAGCCTTTGACTGTGTGGATCACAACAAACTGGAAAATTCTTAGAGATGGAAATACCAGACCATCTGACCTGCCTCCTGAGAAATCTGTGTGCAGATCAAGAAGCAACAGTTAGAACCAGATATGAAAAAATGGACTGGTTCCAAATTGGCAAAGGAGTATGTAAAGGCTATATATTGCCACCTTGTTTATTTAACTTATATGCAGAGTACATCACGGGAATACCAGGCTGGATGAAGCACAAGCTGAAATCAAAATTGCTGGGAGAAATATCAGTAACCTCAGATATGCAGATGACACCACCCTCATGGCAGAAAGCAAAAAGGAACTAAAGAGCCTCTTGATGAAAGTTAAAGAGGAGAATGAAAAAGCTGGCTTAAAACTCAGCATTCAAAAATGAAGATCATAGCATCTGGTCCCATCACTTCATGGCAAATAGATGGGGAAACAGTGGAAACGGTGACAGACGTTAACTTCTTGGGCTCCAAAATCACTGTAGATGGTGACTGCAGCCATGAAATTAAAAGACGCTTGCTCCTTGGAAGAAAAGCTATTACCCACCTAGACAGCATCTTAAAAAGCAGAGACATTGCTTTGCCAACAAAGTCCATCTAGTCAAGGCTATGATTTTTCCAGTAGTCATGTATGGGTGTGAGAGTTGGACCATAAAGAAAGCTGAGCACCGAAGAATTGATGCTTTCGAACTGTGGTGTTGGTATGTTAAACATTTGTTGCTGACTGTTTTTGACAAATGCCCTGGGGAAGACACTATTCACATTGATTGCATTCTGGTACATGACAAATACAGATAAGCCCTAAGAGCAGGAGTTTCCAGGAAACTTTCAAACAGGTCAGGTCAGTTCAGTTCAGTTCAGTCACTTAGTCGTGTCCAACTCTTTGCATCCCCATGGACTGCACCACGTCAGGCCTCCCTGTCCATCATCAACTCCCGAGTTTACTCAAACTCATATCCATTGACTCTGTGATGCTATCTGATCAACTCATTCTCTGTTGTCCCCTTCTCCTCCTGCCTTCAATCTTTCCCAGCATCAAGGTCTTTGCAAATGAGTCAGTTCTTCACATCAGGTGGCGGAAGTATTGGAGTTTCAGCTTCAGCATCAGTCCTTCCAATGAATATCAGGACTGATTTCCTTTAGGAAGGACTTGTTGGGTCTTCTTGAACTTCAAGGGATTCTCAAGAGTCTTCTCTAACACCATAGTTCAGAAGCATCAATTCTTTGGTGCTCAGCTTTATTTATGGTCCAACTCTCACACCCATACATGACTACTGGAAAAACCATAGCGTTGACTAGATGGAGTTTGCTGGCAAAGTAATGTCTCTGCTTCTTAATATGCTGCCTAGGTTGGTCATAGCTTTTCTTCCAAGGAGCGAGCATCTTTTAATTTCATGGTTGTAGTCACCATCTGCAGTGATTTTGGAACCCCAAAAAATAAAGTCTGTCACTGTTTCAATTGCTTCTCCATCTACTTGCCATGAAGTGATGGGACCAGATGCCATGATGTTAGTTTTCTGAATGTTGAGTTTTAAGTCAACTTTTTCACTCTCCTCTTTCAATTTCATCAAGAGCCTCTTTAGTTCTTCACTTTCTGCCATAAGGGTGGTGTCATCTGAATATCTGAGGTTATTGATATTTCTCCCGGCAATCTCGATTCCAGTTTGTGCTTCACCCAGCCCAGCATTTCTCATGATGTACTCTGCATATAAGTTAAATAAGCAGGGTGACAATATACAGCCTTGACATACTCCTTGCCCGATTTGGAACCAGTCTGTCGTTCCATGTCCAGTTCTTACTGTTCAAATAGTGACAATTCTCTCTCTTTAAAAGAAAAAAAAACACTATTTATTTTAATTGGAGGATAATTACTTTACAATATTGTATGAGGCTTCCCAGGTGGCATTAGTGATAAAGAACCTTCCTGCCAATGTAGGAGATGCAAGAGACATAGATTCCATCCTCAGTTCAGGAAGATCCATCCCCTGGAGGAAGGTATGATGACTCTTTCTTGAAGGATCTTCTGGGGAGTTCCAAACCAATTATGCTTCCCTCTACTGGCCTCTAGGCTCATGGGTTTGCAAGGGTACTACAGAGCTATGGAAAACGGAATGGAAGCAAGAGAAGTTAAATGCCACAAAACTTGCTGTTCTTTCCTAGATTCAGCCATTTTTATTGAATAAATTGTTTAAATCAGATTGTTGCAAACCTTTGGCTAATTTGCAGAGGCAAGAAAAAAAAAGTTTTAGAAAAATTTTGCAAATATTCTTATTGCTTTTTTTCAAGGAGCAGATTTTGGAAATAACTACCACATCATTCCAAAAGTAACTCCTTTATGATTACTATTTTATTATTAAAATGTTGACTCCAATAGGATTCCTGCCCAGATGTCAGCTCCCCATCTCACATTTAATCCACACTCTCTCTGTAGCGTTACCCAGAACAAAGAGATTAAAAATGCACTTCAAACAATTTTTTCTTCTTCTCCACTCTAAAAATGGGTGCCATTTTGACAGACTGAACAAGCAAGGTTTTAGAATTGCCAAGGCATTATGAGATAGACATTTCAGATAGAACATTGCAGCCCACCCAAGTCAGGAGTGCCTGCTTAAAAGCATTTTGAAGTAATTTTGATATCTCCATCCTTTTTAAGAAGAGTAAGGCAGTCACATTAAAAAAAAAAAAAGCAAAAAACCCTCTAGGAGTGGAATTGCTGAATCACATGGTAGTTCTATTTTTAATTTTTTGAGAAACCTCCATAATATTTTTACTTTCCTGGTGACTCAGATGGTAAAGAATCTGCCTGCAGTGCAAGAGACCAGGGTTCTATCCCTGGGTTGGGAAGATCCTCTGGACAACGGAATGGCTCCTTATTTCTGTATTCTTACCTAGATAACTCCATGGACAGAGGAGCCTGTCAGGCTACAGTCCGTGGGTCACAAAGAGTCGGACATCACTAAGCGACTATCACTTCTCTTGATAATAGTGCATAAGTATTCCCTTTTCTCTAAATCCTTGCTAACATTTGCTATCTCTTGACTTTTTTATAATAGCCGCACTGACAGATGTGAGGTGATATTTCATTGTGATTTTGCTTTGCATTGGCCTGATGATTATCTAATGCTGATTGCCTTTCAATGTGCATGTTGGACATCTGCATGTCTTTGGAAAATTGTCCGTTCAGGTTCCTTGTACAGTTTTTAATCAAATTGTTTTCTATTGAGTTGTTATGAGTCCTTTGTATATTTTTGCATATTAACTCCTCATATCATTGACAAAAATGAACCTCCACACGGACCAAGAAACTGAAGTCTCCTTAAGGCCAAAGTGCTGAGAACAGGAATCCTCTCGTGGGGGCCAGCAGGGAGCGCCACTACCCGCCTTCCTGCTCCAGACGCCCCGCCTCAACAGCCAAATCCCGTCTTCACACAGGGTCTTTACCTCTTTCTCACATCTCAGCTGTCTCTTCTTCCTCCATGAACCGTTCTCAATAAAACCAAAAATCTCCCTCTCTCCCTTCAAAAAAAAAATTTTTTTTCTCCCATTCAGTAGGTTGTCTTTTCATTTTGTTATTGGTTTCCTTTGCTGTCCAAATGCTTTTTAGTTTGATGTAGGCTCATTCATTTACATATGCTTTTGTTGTCCTTGCCTGAGGAGACAGACCCAGTAATTCCAGTTCTGGGTATTTATCTAAAGAAAACAAAAACACTAATTCAAAATATATATGCACTCCAATATTCATTGCAGCATTTATACCAGACAAGATATGGAAGCAACCTAAGTGTCCACTGATAGATGAAGGAATAATCTCAGCCATAAAAAGAAATGAAATCTTGTCATTTGTGGCAACATTTATGGACATAGAGGGTATTACACGAAGTGAAATGTCATACAGACACAGACAAATACTGTATGTGGAATCTAAAACAGCAAGTAAACAAATAAAACACAAACAGATGAAAATGCAGAGAAAAAACTGGTGACATTCAGAAGGAAGAGTGGGAAGGTAGACAAAATAGGGGAAGGAGGATTAAGAGGTGCAAACAGTTATAAAATAAGTAAGTCGTGGGGATGTAATACACAACATAGGGAATATAGTCCAAAGTAGTATAATAACCAAGTTTGGTGACATATGGTAACTAGAGTTATTGTGGTGATCACTTATTAGTATATAAAAATATTGAATCCCTATGCTATACCCTGAAACTAATATTAAGTCAATTATGCTTCAACAAAATTTTTTAAATAAAATAAAATCAGGCATTTTGGTGTTTATCCTTCTCCAAAGTAACCATCTTTAAATATTTCAGTTATAAGTTCATCTTACTGTTCATAATCTTAATGTTAAGTGATATAATTCTATTTCTTAATTTACCAACTTTAAATGATGTTTATTAATTCTTTCTTATTAAAGGTTAGAACATGATCTAATTGGCCCTTTCTCCCTTATTCCAACACCTGAACTTTGTTACCTCTGTTAATTTCTGGCTTTCTGCTGATTAATTTTACATATAACTCAATATGTAATCATAAAATATGATTACCTTTTCTTTTTTTAAAATTTTAATTGGAAGGTAATTACTTTACAACATTGTGTTGACTTCTGCCACATAACAGTGTGGGTCAAGTACCTGTGTTACCCCCCCTCCTGAATCTCCCCCCAACGCCTCACCCCTTCCCACCCCTCTAAGTTGTCACAGAGCACTAGGCTGAGCTCCCTGAACCCAGAGAGCAGCTCCCACTGGCCATTTTAGACAGGATGGCGCAATATGCCAGTGCTCCTCTCTCAATTTGTGCCAACCTCTCCTTTACTCTCTGTGCCCAGAGTCCGTTCTCTGTGGCTATGTCTCTATTCCTGACCTATAATTAGGTTCATCAGTACCATTTTTCTAGATTCCGTAGATATGTCCTAATATATGAAATTTGGTTTTCCTTTTCTAACTCACTTCACTCTGTATTAACAGGGTCCAGGTTCATCTACTTCACTAGAACTGACTTGAATGAATTTCTTTTTATGGTTAGTAATATTCCATTGTAACCATATGGACCACAACTTCTTTATCCATTCATCTGCCAGTGGACATCTAGGTTGCTTCCATGTCCTAGTTATTATAAATAGTGCTGCTATGAACATTGGGGCACATATGTCTTTTTTAATTATGGTTTTCTCAGAGTATATGCCCAGTAGTAGAATTGCTGGGTCATGTGGCAGTTTTATTTCTACTTTTTAAGGAATCTCCATAGTGGCTGTGTCAATTTTTATGCCTCCCTTCCTCCAGCAGCCCCTCAGTCACCGATCCCCCAGCCTAGACCTTCTCCCACTCCCCCCTACCTGGTACCTGGTCACTCCTGGGGCTCCTCCCGTCAGCCTGTCCACTGCAGGTCCTTCCCACACCTCCTGAGCATCCTAGGTGTGGGGAGACATGAACCGCCTGCCTTCCCTCACTGTCATCTCGGCTTTGCCCCTAAACTTTATTGTTTTCTTCTATCAGCTTTATTCTCTTAGAAGTGAAGTGAAGTAGCTCAGTCGTGTCCAACTCTTTGAGACCCCATGGACAGTAGCCTACCAGGCTCTGCCGTCCATGGGATTTTCCAGGCAAGAATACCAAATAAAATTGGATAAATTGGATCTTGTACATTAAATAAAATCTCTCCACCTTGTCTCTTCCTGTTAAAGCACCTCCTTTAACAGTCACATTCTGAAAGTTCTACCATCACTTTTTTATAATATTTAGATTCTGTTAGATAATTAAATCTTCTGTGCTTGATATACAACTTGATTATAAACTGAAATTAATAAATAGCACTTAAGCATTATGATTATATAATTATTATCCATTACAGAACCAGGTAAAATACTATGTTTTTAAATATTCCTATGGCACTAAATCTTCACCATAATAACAAGAAAATAAAGAGAAAGAACAAATGGAAAATATTTCCTTAAGCGCCATCAAAAATTTCTCAAAATTGTTTCATATCTGAACTAAAAATCTAAGTTGTAGTTTTGCTTTTCATGGTATTTTTAAATAGGGGCTTTTTATTTTTACTGCTCTTAGAAGAAAGCTGTGGAAAATTCTTAAAGAGATGGGAATACTAGAACAACTTATCTGTCTCCTGAGAAACTTGTGTGCGGGTCAAGGAGCAAGAGTTAGAACCAGACATGGAACAACTGATTGGTTCAAAACTGGGGAAAGGAGTCCAACAAGGCTGTATATTGTCTTCCTGCTTATTTAACTCATATGTGGAGTACATCATGTGAAATGCTGGGCTGGAAGACTCACAAGCTGAAATCAAGATTGCCAGGAGAAATTTCATCAGATATGCAGATGATATCACATTAATAGCAGAAAGTGAAGAGGAACTGAAGAGCCTCTTGATGAGGGTGAAAAGCAGAGTGAAAAAGCTTGCTCAAAACTCAACATTCAAAAAACTAAAATCATGACATCCAGTCCTATCACTTAATGGCAAATAGATGTGGAAAAAATAGAAACAGTGGCAGATTTTATTTTCCTGGGCTCCAAAATTACTATGAACAGTGACTGCCACCATGAAATTAAAAGACACTTGCTCCATGGAAGAAAAGCTATGACAAACCTAGACAGTTTATTCAAAAACAGAGACATTATTTTGCCAACAAAGGTCCATCTAGTCAAAGCTATTGTTTTTCCAGTAATCATGTACGGGTGTGAGATTTGGACCATAAAGAAGGCTGACCACCAAAGAACAGATGCTTTTGAACTGTAATGCCAGAGAAGACTCTTGAGAGTCCTTGGACAGTAAGGAGATCAAACTAGTCAGTCCTAAAGGAAATCAACCCTGAATATTCATTGGAAGGACTAGATGCTGAAGCTGAAGCTCCAATACTTTCTTTGGCCGCCTGGTGCAGAGTTGACTCACTGGAAAAGACCCTGATGCTGGGAAAGATAAAAGGCATGTGGAGAAGAGGGCAACAGAGAATGAGATGGTTGGGTGGCATCACTGAATCAATGGACATGAGTTTGAGCAAATTCTTGGAGAGAGTGAAGAACAGGGGAGCCTGGTGTGCTGCAGTCCTTGGGGTCACAAAGAGTTGGACATGACTTAATGACTGAACAACAACAATGCCATTGTCAGACCAATACCATAAACACCCACCTTTTAAATTATACTATTTGTTACATATAATTTGCACTGATTTATTTCTATACTTGCTTCCTAGCTTTGATAGTAAGAAAAAAACTCAATATTAGTTCTAATATTTCTTAAATCTTTAGTCTACCTGCATTTTGTGGCTTCCTTCGCAAATATATTTTATTAGGGTACGATGCTGTGAAATTGTTTTTCACAGAAAGAACACAAGTAAACTTCCTGATTTTGTGTATATCTGGAAAGGTCTTTATTTTGCCCTTTATTGTTTACGAACACTTTGGCTTGGTATAGACTTACTGACTAAATTTTATCTTTCTTCCAACATTTGAAGACTCAGCCCATTGACCCTACCTTCTGGATTCACTGATGAGAAGCCTGATGTTGATGTGATTCATATTTCTTTGTAAACAACCATCCTTTTCTCCTCTACAGAACCTCTTAAAATCTTCCCCAAGGAAAGTGGAAAATTATTAAAAAGAAACAACATATTCATTGTGCGGTGCTAACTTGTCAGTGAACAATACTTACCTAGTCATATTAATGGGTAAGTGATTATATAAAGTAAACTCATGATATTGAAAGAATAGGGAGAGGAAAATCTAAGAGAGCTTGACTACCATTGATCATAACAGGACGTCAAATGACATTCTGTTTTATAAATCAAGAATTAACAGTGTTAGAGCCTTCCCTTAGCAGCTAAGAATCCGTCTTCCAGCTCAAAGGATGTGTGTTTGAACACTGGTTGGGGAACTAAGATCCCACACTGGGGGTGGGGTTGCAAGTAAGCCCACATAATGCAACTAGAGAAAGCCTGTGTGTGCAATGAATACCCAGTGTAGCCAAAATTTTAAAATTTTTAAAAAAGAGTTAACAATGTCTGCATATTATTTAGAAACAAAAAAATTTACCCAAAGGAAAAGCTAATGTCATTGACAATTGTTGCCTCTTGAAAATAAGATGTAGATAAATAAACAAATAGATAAAGTCAAGAGCAGAAAAGTGTTATAAAGAAAAATAATTCAGAGTAAAAAAATAAAGAATGATAGTGAATTGGAGATTAGCCAAGCTCAACGAGTTTGGATTATCAGAGAAGGTTCTTTTGAAAAAGTAGCAGTTGAGAAAATGAGACAGGAGTGGGAACAAGTGTTTCGGGTAGTGTTTCGGGTAAAGTTAATAGCAAAGGCAAAGGTCCTGAGGTGGGAGTAAGTGTGATTGTACAGTGGACAACAACAAGGCAAATATGACTGCAATGAAGATAAGTGGAGAGAGAACACTGGGAAAGAAACTTAGAGAGCTGGCCAGGAGCCTGATCTTACAGGTCAAGAGAAGAGCTCTAAGTGTGATAGGAACCATCAAACATTTTTGAGAAAGACTTGTCTTTGAAAAGTGTCACTGTGGCAGCTATGTAGAGAAATAGGGACTAGGAGACAAATTAGGAATTTACTTTTAATAATTCACTGAGAAATGATGGTGGCTTAAATTAAGATAGGATCTATGGAAAGTTGAGAAGTCACTGAATTTTAAAAATGTACTGACAATAGAACATTTGCTTATGGGTTAGATGTACATGTGAAAGAGATGAGTGAAATAAGATTTTTCATCTTCTTTCTGAGCAAGTAGGTGAATGTAGCTGCCATTTATAACACAGGGGACAAAGTGAGAGGAGTCATTTTGGAGTTAAAAATCACAAATTCTTCATGCTAGGTTATAAATCCATATTTATTTTTTTATTTAAGTGCATGTGTGGAGTACAACCGGGATTCGAGAAATAAATAGGACTAAACATGTAAAGATGAGAGCATTAATAGGTAAATGCTACTTGAGGTTCTATGTGCTATATGTGCTGTGTGCTAAGCTGCTTCAGTCGAGTCTGATTCTGTGTGATCCTATGGACTGTAGACCGCCAGTCTCTTCTGTCCATGGGATTCTCTAGACAAGAATACTAGAATGGGTTGCCATTTCCTTCTACAAGGGATCTTCCCAACCCAGGGGTCAAATCTGTGTCTCTTAAGAGTCCTGCATTGGCAGGGAGGTTCTTTACCACTAGCACCACTTGTGAAGAATTGGATAAAATCACCAAGAAATGAGTGTATAGAGAGGAGGAAAGGTCTTGACCTGAGCCTGGAGAGTTGAGAAGATGAAGAAAAGCCAGAAAAGGAGAATACTAAGATGCATCTGCGTATTACTTTAGTAAACAAGACATCTTGTGGTATGTTAATTAAGCTCGTAAGTATGCTCGTCTCAGCAATATTTTTGGAGGTATGTCTCCTTGTGAAAGGGAAACAAAAGCAAAATTAAACAAATGGAACTACATCAAACTAAACTACTTTTGCATAGCAAAGGAAACCATCAACAAAACAAAATGGCAGTCTACTGAAAAGGAGAAGATATTTGTATATGACATATCTGATAAGGGGTAAATATCCAAAATATATTTTTAAAAACTCATACAACTCAACATCAAAAAACAAACAATGCAACTAAAAATGGGCAGAGGACGGAATAAACATGTTTCTAAAGAAGACATAGAGATGGCCAACAAGCACATGAAAAATCACTAATCATCAGGGAAAAGCAAATCAAAACCACAGAGATATCATCTCACACCTGTTAGAATGGTGATTACCAAAAAAACAATAAATAGCAATATTGGCAAAGATTTGGAAAAAAGGGAACCCTATTTTTCTGTTGATGAAAATGCAAACTGGTAAAGCAACTATGGAAAACAGTATGACGTTTCCTCAAAAAATTAAAAATAAAACTACCATACAACCCATCAATTCCACTTTTGGATATTTTCCTGAATAAAATAAAAACAATAATTTGAAAAGATATATGCATCCCTATGTTCATAGTAGCATTATTTACAAAAACCAAGATATGGAAGCAACCAAAGTGTGTCCATTAATGGATAAATGAATGAAGAAGGTATGATATACACATATATTAATATTTTATACATATAAACAATGGAATATTACTCAGCCATTAAAAAATAAAATCTTATAATTTGCACCAACATGGCTAGACTTGGAGGGCATTTTGCCAAGCAAATAAATGATAGAAAGACAAATACTGTATGATTTCACTTATTTATGGACTCTAAAAACAAAAGAAATGAACAAACATAATAAAACAGAAACAAATTATAGATACAGACAACAAACAGGTGGTTGTCAGAGGGAGGTGGGTGAAGGAGATTAAGAGGTACAAAGTTCCAGTTTCAAAATAAATGAGTCATGGGGATTATAATACAAAATAAATGCATAGCATGAGGAATACAGTCAATAATATTATAGTAACTTTGGTGACAGATGGTTACTAGACTTGTCATGATGATCATTGCTTAATGTATAGAAATACTGAATCACTATGTTATGCGCTTAGAACTAAGATAGTAGTGTGGGTCAATTATACTTAAATTTTTAAAATGAGGAAGCTGAGAAAAAAACAGCTGAATAACTTGTCTAAAGTCACACAGTTGAGAGTAGAGCCAGGGTATAAACACAGGCCATTTGGTTTGTGAGCCTCTACCGTGCTGCCTCAAGAAAGCCAGATTTTGGCCACTCTGGGGAATAAAATGCAAAAGGGGAAGTCTCACAGTGATTACAGCCATCTGTGTATGAAAAGGCTTGCCTTTCTGAAACGGTGATGAGTCCTGTACAACCGCAGGTGTTCAAGTACAAGTTGGACTACCACTTGGCCAAACTAATCAGTCTTACTATTCGAAGCGTCATCCATGGATCAGCAGCAATGACACTACTTGGGGGCTTGATAGAATTTCAAGCTCCTCCTCAAGCCCACTGACTATCAGAGCTTAAGAAGCACTCTAGCACAGGATATTTATGAAGCGGAGTTATAATGCAGGGGTGAGAAGCATGGCTATACTGTCAGAGAGGGCAAATCTCAGCTAAGCCAGTTTCTAGCCATGTCACTTATTTGCCTCAGTTCAGTTTCTACATCTGAAAAGGGCCAATAATTGTATTCCCATGGGGTTGCTGTGAGAATTTAATGCACTTATACATGAGAGAGTCAATTCCTAGGCAGGTTGATAAGAAGTCTGGGGGTCCCTGAGGAGGAGAAAGGGGTCTGGGGCTCTCAAAGCAGAGATAGGGGTCTGGAATTCTCAAGGAGGAAAGAACAAACATCTTTTTTTTTTTTTTTCCCTCTTTCTCTCTATACACTCCTTAGTCTTAGTCACATAAAACATTTTTTTCTTTAAGACCTGAACTGATGATTACACAACAAACAATTCAGTTTAAACTCTGTACTAAGGATTATATAACAGTTTCTCCTTTCTGAAAACATTCTGGCTAATCCTGTTATCTTAAAATGTAAATTATGGGAGTGGGTCTCCTAAGATCTTTACAACCTTGAGACATTCTTTCGATTTAGACTGCAGCTATGAAATTAAAAGAAGCTTACTCCTTGGAGGAAAAGTTATGACCAACCTAGACAGCATATTCAAAAGCAGAAACATTACTTTGCTGACTAACGTCCTTCTAGTCAAGGCTACGGTTTCTCCAGTAGTCATGTATGGATGTGAGAGCTGGCCTGGGAAGAAGGCTGAGCGTAGAAGAATTGATGCTTTTGAACTGTGGTGTTGGAGAAGACTCTTGAGAGTCCCTTGGACTGCAAGGAGATCCAACCAGTCCATTCTGAAGGAGATCAGTACTGGGATTTCTTTGGAAGGAATGATGCTAAAGCTGAAACTCCAGGACTTTGGCCACCTCATGTGAAGTGTTGACTCACTGGAAAAGACTTTGCTGCTGGGAGGGACTGGGGGCAGGAGAAGAAGGAGATGACAGAGGATGAGATGGCTGGATGGCATCACTGGCTCGATGGCCATGAGTCTGAGTGAACTCCGGGAGTTGATGATGGACAGGGAGGCCTGGCATGCTGCGATTTCCTTTTGGACACTGGGGCAACTTTCTGTGTCCTCCTGAAGCCCGTGCCCACTTTCCTCCTGATCCACTACTGTAATGGGAGTCTCTGTATGAGCCAAGTGTTATTATTCCAGTCATCCTTTAAGCTGCAACTGGGACTCTGTGCTATTTTCTCATGAGTTTCTATTTGTGCCAGTCTCCCTCACCCCTTCTGGGGAGAGATATACTGAACAAGGTCTAGGCCTCTGTTTTCATAAATATGGAGCCTGCTCTTTCTCTCCCATTAATCAAACAAAATGTAAATCCTAGAGTGTGGGCTGATGGAAAAACTATGGGTTGAGCACAAAATGCTGTCCCTGTCATCATTAAGCTCAATAACCCTCACCTATTTTCACATCAAAAGCAGTATCCACTAAAGCCTGAGGTTAATGAATGGGCAAAATATTACTGTACTGACTTCTCATGATGTAAGTGGGAGCTTAAACTCGAAAATTCAGAGCAACAGTACTCTACCTTTAAAGCTCCTGTAACTCAAGGAGTGTCAAAAGCTCTAGGAATAGAATATCACACTGTTCCTGTGGACCCAATCTTCAGAAAAAGTTGAAAAGGCTAATGACATTATTAAGAGGCATCTGCATAAGCTAACTCAGGAAGCACAAGACAGTTGGTTTAAAGTTTGACCCACAGCTTTAATGAGGCCTTGAACTGCCCATAAGAAGAAGGGACTGTCTCTATAGCAGACTGATTTTGTGCACAGATATTGTCATAGATCCTGAAGTCTTAGAATTAACTATGTGACTCAGCTTTCAGCTTTTCAACCTTCTCATCAATTGAAGGCTTCCCATGGTAGGTTTCTCCATTCAAGAAAAGGACTTTCTTCAACTCTGAGAATACCTTCACCAACAACAATCATATGTGATGCCTCTTCTTGACCTGATGACATCTAACAATCTTAAGATAGAGTGATATAACTATGGAAATAATGTGATTTTTAATCTTGATTATGTTTTAACTTGGTTTAATGACTCTTTTGCCTTACATCTGTAACTGTACAATGGGGTTTGTTTCTAACTGTCTGAAGGCTTTTAAGTTACAAATGGTTGTCCAGGGTCCTAGAAGTGCCACAACCTCCTCCAACTATTACTTGGGGCTCCTGGATCAGAGGCCCTCAATATGAGGGTTAGGAGAATATGCTGCCTCAACAATTCTGGGACAATGCCTCTCAATACCACGAAGTAGTTATGGAATGAAAATGATGCCCCTTTCCCTGGCAACATAATTCTCCTAAAAGAAAAAAGGGGAATGAGAGAGTCAATTCCTAGGCAGATTGATAAGAAGTCTGGGGTCCCCAGGGAGGAGAAAGGGGTCCAGAGCCCTCGAGAAGGAGAAAGGGGTCTGGAATTCTCGAGGAGGAGGAAAAGACAAACATCTTTTTTTTCTCTCTCTCTCTCTACATTCCTTAGTCTTAGTCACATAAAACGTTTCTTTCTTTAAGCCTGGAACAGATGATTACACAACAAACAACTCAGTTTAAACTCTGTACATATAACAACAGTGTATCCTGCTTGAGGACAGTTTCTCCTTTCTGAAAACATTTTGGCTAATCCTGTTATCTTAAAATGTAAATTATGACAGTGGGTCTCCTCAGATCTTGACAACCTTGAGACATTCTTTTGATTTATTTAATAACTAATTAAAAAAGTATAGAACTCCCTTGTTTAGACTAGTGAGGGGGGCACTCTCCATCCCCCTTCTGATGTCTGTATAAGAAGCATTCTCTGTCCCCTTTCATACCTTAATAAAGCTCTGCTACACAAAAGCTCTTCAGTGATCAAGCCTGGTCCCTGTTCCCGAAGCTGAGTCTTCTTCAGGGATCACAAATCCAACACTGTTCACCTTAAGCTATCATACATGTAAAGCACACATCACAATGCCTAATAGCTAAGTACTCAATAATTGCAAATCACTAATAGGAATATGCATCAGATGTAAGACTAGACCAGATAAATACCTCCTTTATCCTCTTTAAAGAAAAGAGTTTTATAAAAAGGATTTAAGAGGAAAAGGGTGGGAGAAATCAATTGATGCATAAATATCTTCAGTTTGAAATGCCTTTGATTCTTCAGATGAAAGAGTATTCAGTAGGAAGCTAGGAATATGTTTCTGAAGATCATGAGAGAAGGTGGGACGTGGAATATAAAAGTAAAAGTGTTAGTTAGTTGTGTTTGACTCTTTGTGACCCCATGAACTGTAGCTCACCAGGCTCCTCTGGCCATGGAATTCTCCAGGCAAGAATACTGGAATTGGTTGCCATCTCCTCCTCCAGGGGATCTTCCCAACCCAGGAATCAAAACAGTGTGGATTCTTTATCACCCGAGCAATCAGGGAAGCCCATACTTCAGAGAATTGTGGGAATAAAAAGAGATCACATGTGTGCCAGTGCTTTACAATTTGTACAAATGTGAACCATTCAATCTTCTCTTTGGCTTAGAGTATTAACCTGTTCGTGATGGAGAGTCAGGACATGTTCCATGGGTAAATGGAGCTCCCAGAGGGCTTGTGCAGGGCTCAGGGAAATGTCCAGCTTAATGTGTGGTGCACCACAATTTTACTGCTTCAAACCAAATGCTGTGGAGAATGAGCAGTCAGCAGAGAAGGTGGGGACAGGAGCAAGAGCATGATAGAGCACTTTAAGAAATGGAAAGAGTTGCACAAACCGTCAAGTGAAGTCAGAAGTCAAAAAGAAGGGCAGTCCACTGGATATGAGCAAGAGGACACTGATGCTATCTGCTGAGATATTAGAGTGCCTTGCCCAGCCTGGTACCTGTTAGCTGGCATAACTGCACTGCTTTTCATGGCCAACACTAACAGAATGACCCCAGATAGCCTTGCTCCATCCCAGCCATATCCTGAATTATTCAAACCAACCCATCCCCACCTGACTTTCACTGCCAGAGTCTCTGGCTCTTGAAATCAATTCTTATTGAAGATCTCACATCATCCACTCAAAAACAGTAGCTGACACTTGATATTGATATTCTGTTCTGACTTCTGGCTGACTCTCTCAAGTATATTTTGAGTGTTTCTTCTGACCCAATTTTTACTTATGCTCCTTATTAGGTATTGATCTCTGAATTCCCTGCTTGATTGTACTTGGCATTCTTTTCTTTGGACTGTATTTCTTCTGCTTATTCCAAGCAATCATCTTGCCAGCCTAGATCTTGTCTTGAAATTCAGCCCAAACAAACCTATGGTCAGTGATCCATAGACTCATCCCATTACCAGCATGCTTGCATGCTAAGTTGCTTCAGTCATGTCCAGCTCTCTGTGACACTATGGACTGTAGTCCTCTAGGCTCCTATGTCCATGGGATTCTCCAGGCAAGAGTACTGGAGTGGGTTGCCATGCCCTCCTCCAGGGAAACTTCCAAAACCTATGGATCGAACTGGTGTCTCTTAGGTCTCCTGCATTGGCACATGGGTTCTTTACCACTAGGGCCACCTGGAAAGCCCATTAGCAGATGGAACCGTAAAGCTGCTAAAGAAATTAGTCATACACAAACCATAATATGTTGATGCTACCTGAAAAGGGAGGGTACGGAGGCTAATTTTGTCTGTCAACTTGACTGAGCCACAAGGTACCCACATATCTGGTCAAATATTTCTTTGAGAGTGTCTTTGGATGAAATTAACATTTAAATCAATAAACTGATGAAGCAGATTGCCCTCTCTAACGTGGTGAGCCTCATCCAATCAGCTAAAGCCCTGAGTAGAAGAAAAAGGCTGATTCTCCCCCAAGTAACAGAATTCCTCTTGCCTGGCTTCCTTTAAACCGGGGCACTGGCTTTTCCTTGTCTTCAGATTCAAACTGAAACAATGGTTCTCCATGAATCTTGAGCCTGCTGGCTTTTGGTCTAGACCTACGCCATCGTTGGCTTGGTGTCTTTGATCCCCAGCTTGCTGACTCACCCCACCCTGCAGGTCTTGAGACTCATCAGCCTCTATCATCATGTGAGCCAAATCCTTACAGTAAATGTCTTTGCATATATATATATGTGTGTATATATACACATACATACATATACACATACATATACACACACATACATATTAGAGAACAAGAAGGGGGAGGGTAGTATGGGGGAGAGAGAATGTATGTCTCTCTCTATATATTCATTATCTATTGGTTCTGTTTCTCTGGAGAGATACAGATGGAGTAAGTTCAATGGGGCTGGCAGAGTCTGTACTAAAGCACAGTGATTCCAGTCTATACTAAAGCACAAATTCCAGCTGTATCATTTATTAGCTATGGTTAGATTACTTAGCCTCTCTAATCCTCAATTCCCCACTCTGTTTTACTAAAATCCCAATCCATTTCACTGTCAAGCATATGGCAGGTAAATGTTGAGTAAATGAATGAACCAATACAGGTGAAGAAACCAGAGTTGTTAATTGATACATATTTCATTAGCAGCTAATGAAAACAATCGACCCTTCATATTAAAGCAGAGTTATGTCACTACTTAAAGGAAAAGTTAAAAGTCTCATCAAATTGAGAGGTTTACTTAATCATTACTTCACAATTTACAATTTCCTTTTGAGTTGGTTATAATTTTTGTCCCCATTTTACCTATGAGAGGACCAAGGTACCGAGAGGTTACAGACCTAATAAAACTCCTGTAAGACTTACTAAAGGAATATTGTGATCGCTTTCAAAGAGCCCTTTGAAAGTTTGCTAATTTCGGCTACTATTTTCTCCTTCCTTTTGTCCCTGTCACAGGGTTCTTCCTCCCTGCTTGACCACCTTCATATCTCAGTATGGGAGAGGGTCCTAAGATACATTCATGTACAAAAGAGACCCTATAATTTCGATGCATTAAGGACTAGGAGTTTGGAAGCACTCAGCAGCTGTCTGCTAAGTACTTCTCCTTCCATCCTACAATGTTGTTCTTAGTAAGGAATAAGGTGTTATTTGAAATTTTGAGGTGCAGTCTTATTTTTTTTTTCCAACACAGCAACCCAGAAGCAGAAACCAATATTTTTAGTCCTCCATCTACCTCTTAAAAGATATATCTCTGCCTCAGAGGTTTCAGGGCACAATGAGTTTAGATTTAGAGTATTTACGTTTTCCCCAGGTACTATTAAATCACTGTCTATAAATGGGATGGGGGTTGGGGTCAGAGCTGGAAAAATGTATAAAGAGAAAGCGGCAAGTAAGCCACATGGAAAGGAAACCAAGGAATTAAAATGGTTGATCTGTCAAATTGTATATTCTTGTGCACTCACAATATTTTGAAATATTGTTCATGGGTATTATCTTGGAGAAGAGGGTTCTGAGCTGGGCTAGTTCTAAACTACTTGCAAACTGACTTTGGAAAGACCTTATAACATGTTATAAAAACTTTTTAATAATTATTCTTTGTGAGAGACAGTGAGAGTGATGTCGCTCAGTCGTGTCTGACTCTTTTCGACTCCATGGACTGTAGCCCACCAGGCTCTTCTGTCCATGGAATTTTCCAAGCAAGAGTACTGGAGTGGGTTGTCATTTCCTTCTCCAGGGGATCTTCCCGACCCAGCAATCAAACCCAAGTCTCCCACATTGCAGGCAGACATTTTACCATCTGAGCCACCAGGGAAGTTTGTATCTTGTACCTTACCTGGGAGATATAAACTAAATATCTTACATCTGGAGTTACTGCAAACCAGGATACTTTGGCGCATGATGTACCAGAAAAAGCTTTCAGAGACTAAATTAGCATAGTGTAAATATCCATCCAGCAGAGCAGGTAATTTTCTCATTATTCATCAAATGAGTTCCTAAGCATTCATTACTCTACATGTTGGATCTTTGTAGAAATAACTCACAGGCAGCTGAATCATTTCAGAGCAAATTTCCCATCACTTTCCTTCTCTGTATGGCTTAGGCCTTTATGGATCCTGAATAACATAAATATGCTGGTTCCCTACTGGCAAGGATGACTATGGATTTTTTATTAAATCAAGCAAGGAGAAAACCCTAGGGGGGAAATCTCATTATCATATTAAAATGCATTTAGAGATGTCTGGTTTTCCTGAATAGACTTATATTTATCCAATGTCTATGTTTTCCAAATTTATTCTTTTCTCAGAACAAAATGAAGAACATCTCAAATAGCATCATTTTTAACAGAAGCACAAGAGAATGAGAAATGCTGCCTTCACCCAGCATAATCCTGGAGAGCTTGAGGTATTTTCTGTGATGCTTTGAATCAGTCTGACTCTCTCCTCTACTGCGTAATTTTTAAAGATGTCAATGTGGGGCATCAGCAGTTGAAAATTCAGAATACCAAGCCAGTCCTCCCCTGAGCTGTCGCCCGCAGGATAAGCCTTCATCACTGACGTAGATACTTTTTCAGTTTTACTATTTTTTAATCTGGAAAATCCCCTACCTCCTCCATTCCTGCACAAAACTTTCTGCCTGAATGACTTTCAGACTGAGGGCCATACACATACTCCGTTTCTTTCCACTTCAGGCTCCCCAACCCCTCAACTTTTATGGGCTAAAAAAAGTCACATTTAGAGGAAAAAAAGTCTGATCATAAAGCGTTTTGCTGTGATATCAGTGCATTCGCCTTCACTTCTCCCAGCCCATTCCAGGTTGCTCTACAACGAAGGTGATAGTTGTAACTAGGAGTTTCATTGTCAAGTATCTGAGGACCAAGCAGATTCTCTTCTTCTTAACTGTATAAGAATATTAAATGTTTAATGAAGTAAACACATTTCAGCAACATGTTCTGTTTTCAGAATCCAGCTTATTTGTTAATTATTATTGAAAACATTAATATTTCAAAATACCCTTTGGTCAAGAAGTCTTTAAAGAGACTATGACATCCACTTATTTCAATTAAAGGTATTGCTTATTGAATTCTTACAGTTCTGTTAGGTATAAATGATCCCTTTACAACTCTGCTTCTCTCCTTTGTTTCCTGGGATTCGTTCTCTCTCTCTCCTTGTGCATTAAAAACCTAAGCTGGCTCTCAAGCCTCAGAGCGGGGTTGTGTGTTGCGGGGGTTGGGAGTGGAAGTTATACGTTGTCCCCCACCCAGCCCCCAGACAAGGATTTTCCATTGCCTAAAAGGAGCCGTCAAATTTTAACAGTGCGAGGCACGACTTCTAATCTCATTCTTCCCGGAAAAGTACAAACAGTTCCTCAACCGAGGTCCCCCCTCCCACGCGCTCCCCAGCTTGCCCTCCCCGCGGAGAGCCCCGAGACAGCCTCCCCAACACCTATGAATCATCCGAGAGGCTGCCACCGCAGGACTATTTGCATATGCGCCCTCCACCGCCCCTCCCCTTCTTGGTGCCTAAAGCACACAACAAAGGACAAGATTATTGCTTTATGATTATTCTTTTTAATCTCTCCTATGACCAGCGCTACTAGCTTCTCTCGCCCACGTCTTGTTTTGAGCATCGGAAGGCCAGCTTCGTCTGGTACCCAGGGTTTGCGCACTGAATGAACCAGCAGAATTTTGTAGCGTCCCAGCATCCTTGAACCTGTAGCTGTTCCCATACTACCCGCTCCCCAGAAGCCTAGTCAATCCTATAAGGCATGTACGGCGCCTCTGTGGACTATTCCTAAGAAGTTCAACATAAAACCCTAGGCTCCGATTGCAAATTCAATCCCAAACAGCGTCATCTATTTTGCCCTCCTCAAACAGCTCTCAACTCCAAGCCTTGAACTCAGCAAACCCACGCTGGTTGGGTTAACTACCTACCATTCCCTACCCTTTCCCCCAACTCCTTTGAAATCTCTGTGATGATTGCTCTGACGTACTTTAAAATAACGTGTACTAGTCTCTCTCCGCAACTGACCATATTAATGCGAACTCCAAGCCCTCGATGCTACTTTGATAAAATGAAGAAATCACTCATAAAAATAGCAACCCACGTAGCCTGACCATATATGGAGCTGGTGGGGGTTGACAGGGATGGCCCTTCGGACCAGCTTTTTTTAAAAAGCAAATTGCAGCTGAAATCCCCCACCCCTTACTCCTCCTCTGCCTTCCCCTTCCGTTTCATGACTCAACCAAAGACTCAACTCAGCAGGGGAAATTTTTTGTATATATATAAAATCGCATATAGTCCATGTATATAACACATACACATACCTACACACACCTATACAAACAAAACAATATCAGAAGACCAGTCGAGAGATAAATGAATTTGCCCGTGCCTGGGTGTTAAAGTGGAATCATAAGAATAGTCCCGTTCTGGTGTTTATAAAAGACTAAAATACAAAGCTTTGCAGTAAAGCGAGCTGGGAGCTGAGTCAAGCGCTCAGTACCTCGCGGCTCCTCCCCTCCCACCCCCGCCCGCGTCCTCCCCCCGCCCTCCCCTCAACACTTCCTCCCCGCCCCTCCAGGAGATGGCTATTAAAAGCTGCTGACGTCAAAAGGGACGGCCATCTTTGATGAGGGCAGAGCTCACGTTGCATTGAAGACAAAACCTCGGGGAGGTCAGGCGCTGTCTTTCCTTCCCTCCCTGCTCCGCGGCTCCTCCACACTTGGAACCTGCAGGGGCCAGGCGAACACCACCCTCTGGAGAAGCCAAGGTAAGGAGACCCCTCCCCAGGTCGTGGTTCTGGCACTGGCTGGCTGCATACCCAGAAGGGACCACAGCTGGGCAGACCAAGTGAGCTTGGGCAAATACAAGAATTTGTGCACCCAGGGTGCGGTATTCCGTCTGTGTGCGTCCGGCTAGACTCTCGCCTAGGGCTTTATAAAGTATTTTCGAGGTGAGCTGCTTAGGGAAGGGGTGAATGGGGATAGTGCAGATGGAGTGATGGGGTGGAAGCGCAAGAATACGTACGGAATAACTTACTCTTTTGAAACAGTAGTGGGACCCTCTGTCTCTTTCATTTTGCGATGCAGTTTTCAGAGATGTTTAGGCTGCTGTTTTTGTCCCCCCCCCCCCCCCCCCCCGCCTTCTGTAGATGAAAACAAACCAACCCTGTCGTTCTGACCTTATTATCGTGACTGCTGTCGTTAGGGCGCTGTTATCCATGGAAGAATTAGGTAGAAGGCAGGGTGTGGGCGCTGGGAGGCGAAAGAAAAGGGAGTTCCCGCCCCGGGCAAGCTGAGCTGCAGCCGCCACAGCAGCCTCCATGCCCCACAGACTTGATTTATGCCGCCTGCTCCACGTCAACAGCAGGCTGGCGGAAGGCGGGCGGGTAGTGCTGGGTGGGAGGGCTCTGCGGAAGACTGGCGGGGGCGGGGGCTCGGGCTCGGGCTCGCCTCCGGGACTGCGGCGGCCCGCGCTCAGCACCCTGGACAGCAACACCAGGGGACTGCGTTGGCGCCCGCGACCTTTCAGCACCGCGGATAGCGGTCCGGCCACAGCGCCGCATCTACCTGCGGCAGAGACGCCTGGCCAGGGCTAGAGGTTTCAGGCCAAACTGCTTCTCTGAGACTCCGATCTCTCGGATATCCCTAATAGAGCAGGCATAGTAGGTTAAAAGGGAAAAATAAATCCTTCCTACCGGACCCCTCTGCAGGCAATTACCAGTTCCCATGCTTAGCTCCTGTATAGCTTCAGAAAAAAGTCTACTTATGGAAATTTTCTGTGTTACTCTCTCCCTCTCCTTACCCCCGCCTTTTTAAGGTAGAAAACAAACACATTTTTAAAGATCTGTACTTATCTTCCAGTAGGAAATCAGGGGGTTTATTTATTGACACAAAATAGATCTGTCTACAGATCCTAGGTGGTCATGGATAGGGTATATATGAAGATGGCAACACGATCTCTTTATAGGAGTGTTATATCTTTTGACATATATCTATTTGATAAATATGGAGGTAATTGAACTAAGCAAAATCAACTTCAATAATGAATCCCTCTTCCTCTCCTTTATCTTTGTAATTAGGCATGAACAGAAGCACATACCCATAAAAATACATCTGTAAGAAATATTATGGGTCTTTCAGGGTGTAGATTTAACCTCTTTGGCCATGATTTCAGAATGAGAGGAGGTGTTTCCTATGGACATTGGTTATCTCAGGATAATTTTCTGATTTTGACAACATTAAGACTGGTTTTCCTCCGGGGAATCCAACCGTGTCCTTCAGTGTGATGCAGATGGAAGGACCATAGTGTTAGACTGAAACTGGACTCTGACCTAAAGATCTACTGTAATTTCCTTTACAGCACTGCGGGATTTTGCTGAGGCAGTGATAAGTACTTTAACTATTTTCTATTCTGACATTTTGAGCCTCTGAGTGAAGAAAAATTGTTACAGGGATATTTCCAGCCATTTGGCATAGACAAAAATCAATATAAAACGACCAGGAACAAAACTGTGCTCGCTGAGTAGTTGTTAAAGAGTAACAGCATCATGTGTAAGAATGTAGATACCACACATTAAATAAACGTTAGCATGATCCCTTGAAAAGCCTTAAAATAAGATCTTATATTGGGGCTAGTCATTAAGTCCAGTCATTTATATGCTAGAGGTGCTCAAATGCCCTAGCCACATAGAGAAAGTATTTTTCATTCCTGGCTATTTATTTACTACTGTTCTACAGTTTTTTTATGGATAACTATGTGGTTCCATGTAAGTATATATTCAACTGTTGTTGGATACAAATGTAAAATTGTTATTGAAGTGTATGTAACTGCATAGATGAATTTTATAACTCTGCAGTCTACAGATGAAATAAACAACGGTGTTTTAGTGATGGGAGGAGGGGAAACAAGATGGCTAGGAGTCTTTAAAAATGCTTTGACTCCATGCTGCATGTCCAGACAGCTCTCTGCGTAGTTGCGACAAATGAAAAAGCTCAACGCTTCCGGAATTCCGTGCTTGGTCATTAGTAATTACTGCTGGGTTTGTTTGCTAGTGGAAGACTGGGACGGTGGGGCAGAGGTAGAGGACTGCAGTGAAGCTGGCAAAGGGCACAGATCCGGGAGGAAGTGTTGATGTGCACAATTATGGAGCTAATGGCTTACTGAGAAGTTAAACAGAAATGTAATTGAAACATGAATTTTAACATTTACATTATTGATAAGCTTCAGGGAAAAAAATCAAGATATTTCCTATCTTAAGTTTTAAATTTAAAAAATCCAGGGCAATACAGTGAGAAGAGGCAGAAGCAGATGGATGTAAAGACTTGCCAAGAAACATTAACACAGACCTTCTGATGGCCCCTGCCTGTTTGCTCGCTGGAATTTTCTGCTTTACCACCTTGGCATTCAGAACATGAAACAATTTGTAATCTTATTAACCTCTCCATGGTAAAATCTCCCAAGAATTCACTATCTTATTTTCACTTTGTTAGACATGCATGACCACACATGCACAAACACGGTACAAACTGCCCCTGAATTAGATTATATAAACACACTTCTGAAGTCTTAAGTCTTGACCATCAACCAGAAGACTGAGGTGTCTGCCAGTAGCACCTCCTCTTGTAGCAGGCAGCCTTCAGCAGATCGTGTAGGTGTTGGCGATCAGGAGAAGTGAGAGATAATTTGAGAGAGAAGTTGAGAAAGAAGATATGAAGGATTAAAAATACGTGAATCTGCTTTTTATATGATGCACTATGAATAAACTTTTTCTCACATCATGGAACTGATTTACAGCTCTATAAAGGGAAGAAAATTGGTGTTTTCAGCCTCAGTGCTAGATACATTTCTGCAATGTCATCCCTTGTCAGCAGAGACAAACCTGATTGAAAGATATTGATCAATCAGTGAGCACCAGATACATAAATGAACCCCACTGAAGATATAAAATCTCATGCTTAAATGGTTTTTGACCTCAAGAAGTTTAACATCTAGTATTCTTAATGAAAACAATAACAAACATTTGTAAATAATACCAGAAAGAAAATACAATAAAAGAGTAGAAGGAAAATCATGAGGGAGTATATAATTATTTGCTAAGTCAATGTGACCAAAAGTAAGGAATGAAAATTCTTAGGGCAATATTTCATTGGACTAGAATGGTTTGACAGAGGAAACAGAACCTGAGCTGGCTTTTGGAGGTTGGAGAGAGATGGGGGGAAGTCTGCCGAGTAAAAGTTACAGCATAGGTAGGACTACAAGTTAAACAAGCTCAAGTTATGCTCAGCAAACCCTAAAAATGCCCATCCATTTGGGTGGAGTGGGACGCTTGTAAAGGGGAATATGCTAGAACAGTGAGTTAGAGCCATCTATGAAAGGCCTTGAATGCTACACTGAGGAATTAGTGCTTTATCCTTTGAAGATGATTTCTGAGCAGAAGCTGATGTACAAAGTAGCCATGTCTTTCTTTAGCATTTTGGAATTGTTGTTGACTGAATGGAATTAAATTTGCATTCTCTCATGAATAGACAGTGGCAAAGTGTTATCATAAAGGATGATAAATTTAAAAAATAATAACCGGTCCTCATTTAGTCATCTGTTAAGATCACCCTGCATGGAGGGAATATTCTCAGATATAGAGAATGGACTTGTAGGAGGAGAGAGTGGGACAAATGGAGAGAGGAGCATCGACTATATACTACCGTGTGTAAAACGGATAGCCGGGAAGTGGCTGTGTAACGCAGGGAGCCTGCCTGGTGCTCTGGGAGGGCCTAGCGTGGTGGGATGGGAGGAGGGGAGGGAGGCTCAAGAGGAAGGGGAAATATGTGTAATGATGGCTGATTTGCACTGTTGTACAGCAGAAGCCAACAGAATACTGTAAAGCAGTTTTCCTCCAATAAAAAAATAAAGGAAACCAGATATCTCAAAAAATAATACATTTTAAGAAAGATCATCCTGCAGTATACACATGGGCTTCTAAGTCCTACCCAGAAGTTAATTGTAAGTTTCAAATTTTAATTATTGACTGGAGCAAATTATTCAAGATGGATGTCTACCAAGAAGGTTCAGAATCGGGTCAGAAATCTGGGGATGAGAGGTATCCAGAAGGCACACTTGAATAATAAACATGTGGAACACTCTTGTGGACTCTGAGTATTCTGCCTTGTCAAATATACTAACTGGATAGATGGGGAAAGAGGCCAGGTTTTCTATTCATGCTTCGGGCAGCATGACACACAGAACCAGTTCCCAGTGGCCAAAACTGGAGAAAAAAGAAAGGAAAGAAGGAATACAAGATGCTATGATGAAAGTTTGAAAAACTGAGGTAAGGTGGGTAGTATATCATATTTCTTTCCCTACCATCCTAGCATCCTAGCTGAATTTTGCTGATTACTCTCACTCCAGGGCTTGCCTGAGGTCTGAGCTATACCCATTTTGTTTTTAATCTTGTGGTTGCTGCTCTCACAGCAGAGCTTCACAATTCCAAATTCCGATGGAACTGCTGAACCCGAAATAGTCCGTGGCTTCATGTGGAAAAATAAATGGCAGTTGCAGACATAGATCTTGTTGCTATTTCAATTCCCGCTCAGAAGTGTCAAGGGACTATTCTCATCTGTTCTTCACCAAAACACTGGCAGGAGAGACATCCTTAGGATAACATGTTGATTTCCAAGTTGGCTCCCTGGGGCAAAATTGCAGATAGTGACGTTTGATGCTTTAGAAGGTCAGACTGATGGTTATTAAACTGAGTGCAGAGGGCCTTCCAAGTTATTAAGTAGAAGGGAGGAGATAGGACAGAGCGCTGAGGAAGCAGAACGTGGAGAGTGGAGAAAGGTTTTAAAAAGTAATCTCACAAGAGGAAAGAGGCTTCAGAGAAATTTCCAGAGAATGCTGTCTACACTTTGAACTCTTCAGAATTACTGTCATTGCTACTTGTTTGTACATAATTTTCTTCACAAGGATCTCAAAGCACTTCGCCCAATATAAAACTCCAAGCAGTTTTCTAATGTCTAAATAAATGATAAACCATAGTCAGTTCATATATGATATTAGATAACATTTAGTAAGCCGTAAATCTGAGAACAGAGATATCCAAAGCAGTGATTAATCAGAATATGTCTGTGGGGAGAAGAGTGAACCTCTAATTCTAAAGGCTTTTACCTGTGCTAGCTCACTGAATCCTCATAACAGTCCTGTAATCAGGTACCATTATTGTTTCCATTTTACAGAAGAGGAAACTGAGGCAAAGAAAGGCTAAATAACTTGCCTAACATTACAGAGCAGAGCCAGGGTTTAAATGCAGTCCGTGTGATTTCAGAGTCTAAGCTATACACTCTGCGGCCTCTTGCAGCGTCTACGTTTTCCATGTTGGAGAAATAGGGCACAGAATATCCATGATTTTTTGTTTGTTTGTTTGCAGTATCTTTCCCCTTTCAGTTTGACGGCAGAGCATGATGGCAAGGATGCTAGCTGCTCAGGAGCCAGGAGCTCTGGATTTAGACCCAAAGCAACTGCTTTTTATTTTCTTTAAATGAATCATTCAACCACTATTGAATGGTGGAACTGAGTTCCACTTGGAACTCAATTTCTTCATCTACTGAATGACAGAATTGAATGAATGCTTTCCAATATCCTTACCATATTAATGAAGTTAATGAAATCAGTGGTGAAAAGTCTAGGTGGGTGAATCTGAGACGGTTTAACCTGGTGGTCTCTGAGGTTACTGCCTAATACTGCTTCAGTAACTGACCTGACTGCCTCTCTCAATGTAAGATTAATTATATCCACCGCCCCTCTGCTCCTCAATGTTTCTCTCTCTGTTTTTCCCCTCAATAATTTCTTTGACATCATCTTTCTGAGGCCTTTCTGGTCAGACTTAAGAAATCCTGACTTTTTTCTCAACCTGCCTAAACTTTTTATAATTCCTCTTTCAACCCACCTAACTGTTTTTAAATTTTTCTTTCTAAACCCCCTTTTGATCATGACTTCTGCCTCATTTAAAGCAATTGATTAGCTGTTATATCCTCATTCTTCTTTCTTCTCCTACCTCTTAGAAAAGGGGAGACATAAGCTTTTTATAGAGTCTGTGAGATCATAAGTACTTAAAAAGCAACATTTTCATATGAACTGAATTACATGATTTAAGTAGCCAGCTCAAAAACTAATAAAATTTGGAGGATTGGGAGAAGGTGCTGAAATAACATTACAAAAAATTTCAAGGATGAGGGACTAGGAGAGAAGGAAGCTTTAAAGGCTATGAGATTTAAAGTTCAGAGGTTACAGCTGGCGGTACAATATATGTTAATTAAATTCATAGTCATGTGTGGATTAAATTCACAAGTTCCAGAAAAGCCTTGTTCCCCTTGTTGCTATAACCTCATTCTTACTGCAGACTTCAGCAGCTTTCCATCAAAGTAAAGCATGATAACAAGAGGAGATGCTAACTGATTTTCTTACTGCTGACTCACAGAGGTTAGTTTCAGCAGTGATTAACTAATGAGAAGAACAAATCTGTATCCCCAAAAAGAGATGGGGGAAAATCCTATTCAAGTGTTAGTGCTTCCTTTTAAATGCTTAACAACCATTCTGGAGGAACTCAAAGTGAATTAACAATGCTCAGACTGGATTGGTGCTGAATGACAGCTGCGCTAGGTTTATGAATTGCTTCTGTGGTTTTGAAAAATAAATTTGATCCTCTTAGTTAGTAAAAGAAGCTGAAGTATAATCCCTGTGAAGGGAAAATTAAAACAACTTACTTATCTTTTATTCTATTGTTGGGTTTTTGTTACTGATTTTATTTGGTTCCTATTACCGAAAGGGGCTTCCCTGGTGCCTAGACTGTAAAAATCTGCCAGTGTGGGAGACTCAGGTTTGATCCCTAGGTTGGGAAGATCCCCTGGAGAAGGGAATGGCCACCCACTCCAGTATTGTTGCCTGGAATTCTCCAGGACAGAGGAGTCTGGTTGGCTACAGTCCATGGCAAGAGTCAGACACAACTGAGCAACTATTGTGTTATATTACCCAGAGATGGCAAATTCTCATATCTTAATTTGAGACTGCACTTTCTGTCCGCTCATCTCATTTTCCAAAATGGTCCATTTCATACTTGAAGAAAAGGTTGTTCTCCGTCTAGAATGGTTCCAGGTTCAACAAAATGCCTATCTTGTCCCAGTTTCCCCATCATTTTCTATATCCAAATGACCCTAAATATAGCTTTTGAACTTGGGAGATGATTTTTTATGCCTGCAGGCTTGAGTGAGTGGTTTCTGTCCTTTGCTGACGACATGTAAGAAAACAAAAGCCTCTCAGCTGCCCCCAGAGGCCAGAGTTTCCCTGCGCTCCTGCCTCATGCCTATTCTAGAGAAATCTCTCAGTGCAGCTTAGAGAGTCCTGCAAGTTGAACAGAATTCCCTTTCCATGGAGAATCTCAAGCCAAATAGCTGATCTCTTTTATTCATGTTCTGTACAGTTTCAAAGAATAGTGACTGACAAATTGTGAAGCAGTATATTTCTTAAATTTTGCTGAGGTTGGTCTGACAGCTAGTTAGAGGCAAATCACACTGCAGCATAAACAGAAAGTAGAGGGAAATAAATGCCAGTAAATCTGCTAGGAAGAACACTGGCAAAAGGTTTCAATATGCAATAGTTCTATCAAGTGAATTTTTTCATTTTCATAGGAAAGTCCATTATAACTTCATTATAATACTAGAAAGCAAGATAGTATTCCTGATTTATGCTTGAGAAATTGCTGAATATATGAACTTTTTCCAATTTCAAAGTGACTATCCCTCTATTCCCTCCTCAAACATAAATCAGCTGTCATTATAGCACTCTTCACTAATTAATTCAACAAATATTTATTGAACATCTGTCTTGTCCCAGGAAAGCAGTACTGGTTAGTGAAGATAGAGCAGTGAATAAAACATACATGATTCTGCCTTCAGTGTATTTTTGCTGGGCATCTGTTCTTGATGTATTTTTCTTTTAGAAGACACAATTCACATAGACTCCCTTTTAGACTCAAGGACATTAACCCAACTTAGAAAAGTATTTGGCTCTCTGTCCAAAATATGCAACTGATTGAAAGTTTCTACTCAGTGATCAATATCCATGGAAAGGTTGTCATCATAAGCAGAATGTAAATTAAGAACCATCCTTAGCCATCTAGGAGCTTAGTAAATATCTAAGATATGCCTGTGTGCACACTTGTCTCTGTTTGTGTGGCAACAAATTAGGATATCACTAAATGTCCTTTATATTCCTGTTATATTACAGTACCCCAATCTCTCCCTGTATAGACCATTCCCCACCACTCATGGGGAGAATAGGTCAGGCTTCAAGAAACATAGTATTTCCTAGGCCAGTAAACCTAGTCCCAACTATAAAATTCATGGCACAAAGTAAGAATAGAGTGACTGAGAAAAACAGCAACATCTTTTAGGTGACAGTACCTCCCAAGCCAATCCACTCCCCTCCTCTGAAAACTCCCTTAAACAAGTTTCAAAGATTTAGGAACAAACAGAAGAATGTAATGATCTCCCAGCTCTTGCTTTTCAGAATCTACCTCTTCTTACCAATAAGCAATGCTCCCATCTTCCTTATAAGATTTATCACATTGCTTTGTAATTATGTACTTGTGAATTTCTCTACCTTAACAGACTATAAAGGTCTTTGAGACCAAGGGCAGTGTCTTAACCATCTTTGAATCCTCAGCACTTGTAACAATTCCTGTCACACACCAGGTATACAGGAAAAGAATGAGTGAATGGGGATGCCAGCTACCCCTTTGCAGAGAATTCTACCATTGTAAGTAATTTCTTCTTTTATTGATCAGATATTATGATCAGAACAACTCAGAAATACAGATTCACCCTAAATGTTGGAATAAAATTATGTCCTAAAGAATTACATTTGTTCATCCCAACTAGCTGCCAAAGTTTGGCAAATAATTAATTTTTCTGACCTGCTGTTTTATCACCCATGAGTCAAGAGTTAAAATGCTAATGAAGAATCAGAAGAATCTCAAGAAAAACATTACTAAAAGTAGGTTTATATTCAGATATGGAAAACCACTGAAGAACATGAAGGATATTGCCTATGAGTGATTTAGGCCAGTTTCACATATAAGGCCAAGCTGTTTAACATAGATAAGCTGTTGAAATTCTTTACTTTCCGTTAGGATAGAAAAGATATTTTTGCTGCCTCTCTTCGCATGTTTACTGAGACATACAGTCAGTGGAGACAGATTGGTGGCTTCAGCTCACTCTTGTTTTTGAGGCCACGCGTTTTGCTCGCTTCTGTGATGGAGTGGTGGCCTGGTATATACGGACTCTCCATGTTGAGTTAACTTCTGAGAAAATGTCCTCCAAACACAATAATTTCTAACTTGTCCTTTCAAACATCCAGTGTCCTCTTGCGTAGGAGAGAAAAATAACCTGAGACATGATGTGGTAAATTAGTCCCATTTATCATCCACCTGCCAACGCAAGACTCAGGTTTGATCTCCAGGTCAGGAAGACCCCCTGGAGAAGGAAATGGCAAACCACTCCAGTATTCTTGCCTGGAAAATCCCGTGGACTGAGAAACCTGGCAGGGTTGCAAGACAGTTGGACATGACTTAGCAACTAAACAACAACAATCATTAAGAAAAAGCCATTACCAACGCAGCGCTGAATTTTGCATGCCCCCCCCCCTCCACCGCCCCTGCCAGTCCTTCTCTTGAGACAAGTCTAAAACAACTGAGCAGTTACTCTATGCCCTGCCTTCCCCAGCTGAGTGAAGGCACCACTTATTGGCCACCAGAAAAAAGTAACTAACTTGTTGCATGCCCATAGTAGCTGTGCTAGGCCTTGGCATACATGATCTCATTTAATTTCCATGGCAACCTTAAAAGCCTTTGGAATTTTTGTTTCTCTGACTGCAAAGCCCATGCCTTTCCCTACCACCTTATGAATTTTCTCATGAGTCGCACACAATACATTGAGATCTTTTAGAAAATGTGCTCTGATGTACAGAACATGAGTCAGCAAAATCCGAAGAATTCTGTCCTCTGGACGAAAAAGTTCAGGTGAGATACGGTGATGCGCGCTACCTGGAGAAACTCATTGAGCGCTGAATCAAGTGTCAGAGGGCTGCATGCCTAGCCCATCCCTGCCACTTCAGTTATATCATCCTGACCAACTTGCCCAGCTTGGGCTGAGCCTCAGTGTTCAGTCTGTATGAAGAAAGCAGCGGCTGCCTTGCATGCATCTTATGATGCTATGTGGCGCTGAGCTTGTGGAGTATTGTCACCTCCCCCAGGGAGAGAAGGACCTGCTGTCACCATGTTCCACTGTCCACCATTTGCGGTGCCAGACATCCGGTGTTGTTTATCACAGGCCACATAAAAGCCGTGTGCTTCTCTTCCTCTTTGTAGTGTGGGTGTTGCTTATGGAAACAACAGGTCACACCACCACATTATTCTTTTATCCTCAGCGGCATGCACGATAAAATGGGAAAACGTGTCAACAGTCTTTGGTTTTTCTATTTGTGGAAGGATTTTTCAAATGCTTCTGAATAGCACCTCCGCTTTGGGAATGGCTTTGTGAGTCTCAGGATAGCTTTTGGAAATGAAGAAACTCGGGCTATGCTTTATCAAAGCACTGGTCCCCTCTTGCTTAAGGCCTTGGGTGGTAAGGCCCTTGAATTAGAGATGATATGCAAAATTCCCTGCTCTGCTTTAGCTTAAGAAAAAATAATTTGCTGTAAGTTAGTGCACTGTTGCTGAAGCTACGTCTGTTGGCTTCATTTTGTATTGAGTGTTAATGTTTTTGTTGGGGACCATTGGGCTCCGTATTAAATATTGTACGTGGGCATGTGTGTTTTTGTATATGCACATAATATACAGGCAGAGAGGTACAAACACAGACTCTCTTGCAGCCAGCTCCAGGGACTAGATTCCTTCATGCGTCACCTCATCAAAACCTTTACCTTTATTCATGAAAACCAATAAATATAAAATCAAATATATAATAGAACAAGTCATGTGAACTGCAAAAGGTATGCTCCAGCTTACTTTCACAGAATGATTTCCCTCCAAAGTTGGAAAATGCTCCCAAACAATTCTCTATGCAGCAGCGACCTTACATTTTGGGGGAATTCGTGCAAATTGAGACTCACAAAAGGAGGAAGGGCTTCAGAGATAAGTGTACTCAGGCACAGCAAGAATATCTTGGGTCCTGGCTTCCCCCTTATCCCTCCCAAAATGTAGAACATGCCTCAGAAGATTTGCAGCTTGGAGGAGCAGAAAACGTAACCTCTCTATGGATAAGAAAAAGAAAAAGCCAAAGGGAGGACTGGGCTCTACTTGCTCACTGCCTGTTTCCCATCTTACAAAGCACTTAAGTTGGGTGTTGGAAGGGCAAATAAAGGAAGGAGTGGAGGGAATGGTGGAAACTATCTTCCCAAAGAGTAAAGGTTCCCATTTTAAGGGATGAGGGAGGAATTAACAAGTCTGAGAGGCAGAGAATGGATGCTCCTTCCACGTGGCTAATAAGAGAGGAAACTTGAGTTTTCAGATCCCAAGCACAATACTGCTGACCCCTCCACAGTCATTGCTCTTTACTCTGGGACATTGGCTCTCAAACTGTCATCTCTGTACCAGCAACATCAGTGTCCCTCGAGTTTGTTAGAAATGCAGTTCTCAGGCCCCATCCCATCCCACCAAGTCTGAAACTTCAAGGATGGGGCAAGAGTCCTCCTGTTTCATCACTTCCAAGTGATTCTGATACATGCTGCAGTTTGGGAACCAATAGCCTTTAGTAGGTCCTTCAAGTTTTCACAGTGATCTTAAATGGGGTCTGATGAGAATGAGGCATTTCCCCTGTTCTCTGCCACCCAAAAGCTGTGCCTAGGTATTTGGAGAGAGAAGTCCTGTCCTGGGCCCCTGGTTAGAAGTCTCCACTCACTCTTCTGACCTAGTTAATAATATGTGGATGCTATTGCCCATCAGAATGAGTTTGAAGGATGGGAAAGACAAGTGTCCACAGAATGAAGGCAGGGGTCCTGGGTGGGGAAGGTGGGCTCCTTCGTTGTCTTTTTCCCCTGCAACAATTTCTGGCTGTTAGATTCTTCCTCCCCAGACTTAGAAAGATTCACCATCTCGCCAAATGACAGAGTAGCCCCTGCTTTCTGCACTTCCAGCCTGCAGCCTCCAAAGGATACCAGAGAGGAAACAGTACCCACTCCACAAAGAATGAAGTGCTTCTCCATGCCTTTGCTTTGGGCGCCTCAGTAAACTGCCACAGGTGCAAGAAGGGAGCCTGACCTTTTCCACTCATCCTGCACTGGTTTGTTTTCTCCTCTGGATCAGAGCACCAACTGTCCTTAGAAAAAGGATCCTGACGGCTCACATCAGGATCTGTGTGATTTCTGTCCTCAGCTCACACAGAACCATAGGTTTGAGCTACGGCAGAATGTACAAATGGCATTAAAAAAAATAATAACAGATGACCAGGCTCAGAGCTGAATTTTTTACCAAGCCACAGGTGAGCATTAAGCAGAACTCCAGACTCACAGTTCAGTGCCCTTCTGTCCTGTTCTTCCTTGCCAGTCCTGCCTCAGCTCTTCCAAATTTCCTCTCCATTCAGAAGATGTCTCAATCTGTGTTCCCCTCGGAGGTCTCAGGCTTCAAATGGTGACCCAACATTTATAAAAGCATTTGAGGAACATTTTGATTCTGAGCTGCCGGGTAGAGCATCCTAAAATGATTGGCTATATTGCTTGTGTCTATTTGGGTTTTGCACATGACAGAAAAACCCAAATATAGGTTATTTAGGCAAAAATGGAGATGAATGGTTGCTCAAAGAGTCTGAGTAAGTGTGGAACAGCCAAACCATGAGAAGGACAGAGAGGTTGCTGGAATTCAGGAACAACCCAAACCTAGTGTTTAAGCACCTCCAAGGCTCTCCTGCTGCCTCGTGGCAGTGTTCCTTCTGTGCACTGACTGCACTTTCTCTCCTTGAAAAGTCAGCTCCTCTCCCCGTACACCGGAAACATGGATGCCTCGTTTGTGCTCCCTGCACGGCCACTATTGAAAACGGTCTGCCCTCTATTGTCTATACCCCATGTTAAAAGATCTCAGAACAGCTCTGGCTGGTGCAGCTTGGGCCAGGTGCCCAGCTTATATCAATTGATTGTGGGTGTGGACATCATGCAAGATTATGTTTTATGTGCTGGAACCACACAGTGCAGTTGAGGGGAGACCAGGGTCAGGGTTGGTATGATAAGCCACAGTGTGTCCTACATGCACAGACTTAATTTTTATCAGGTCACGTACCAAACCTGGAGAACCCCACGGACAGAGAAGCCTAGCAAGCTACGTACAGTCCATGGGGTTGCAAGAGGCAGATACGACTTAGCAGCTAAACCAAACCAAACCAAAACCAATATTTAAAGACTTTTTTTTTATGAATTGCTTCCTGTGATATGATCTAATTTTTTAACTTCATGACAGCTCTCGAAAGGAAAGTGATTTATTTAAAAAGTAACCATTTTGTGGCTATGCAAACTGAGGCATCAGAAATTTGACTGCCCTGGGAAACATGAGCTACCTACTTAAGGTGATGACAGTGCCAGCTCAAGGAAAAGGACTGATCAGATGGCTGGTTTTGCTTTTAATCCATGGTTAACAAGCTAATGACCCCTAGGCTTAATACTGTCCACAGACTTGCTTTATTGGGCCAATGCTGAGTTTGCAAACACTTTAAATCTGAGTTCCTTAACATACAGTATTTCTGTTTCAATTTGCCACAGAGCCTAGCACTAAATGTCTTTATATACCTGCTTCAATTCACACATCTATTATTTTCCCAGACTGTAAGGGCATTTGAGTTTGTTTCTACTACCTAAAAGTAGTGGTTTTGTTGGTGATTCTATGATCCTGTCAGAATCAGATACAACTAGAAGTTTCCTGGGTTATCTTTTCCTAGTCTTCGTAAGTGATGTTAGTATTTGGAGACTAGATTGGTTGTATTAAATAGGCCAACCAAGGTTTTTTGTTTTTGATTTTTAATCTGAATAGAGTTAGCTTTTTTTTTTTCCCCCACTGACCCTCCTAGCAATCTAAGGAAGTCTTTGGATCCCTTTGCAGGGTGATATGTTTTAATGTATGAAATGGAATACTTAGGATTTCACAGGAAATCAACTAAAGTATAGCTATCAAAATATTTAAATTGTGGGATAGCAATATATAATCTTTTAAGTATTTAAGTATTAAGTAACAATGTTTGGTCCAATAACTACCATAGTTTCATAGTGGTGCTGAGAATATAATATTCTGACATATTTTCAACAGCTGTAAAGTAATATGAAAACGCCCTAAGATTTCTACTGGTGACTCATCAGGGTTTGCACCTTCCTGGTGGTGGGGTGGGAGGAGGCTGATGGAGGGAGCAAGGGGGGATCTAAGTACATGCCATCTAAGTACCAGTGACAGCTGGGAGACCCTGAAGCCGTTAGTCTTTGTTATGAAACAGTTTACCTTAAAACTTAGAAGTTTGAAACAGCAACCATTTATGATCACTTATGGGTCTGTGGGTGACCTGGGTGGTTTCTTATTCAGCTAGTAGATTGGCTAGGGTCCTGTTGGTCCGTGATGTCTTGACTTCTGTGAATGGTGGTGGGTCCTGGCTCTTGGCTGAGGCAGTAGGAGTGACTGGACCACCTATCATCCAAAAACAGCATGAGAGGGCAGGCCACCATGTTTCACATTTCCCAAGTCCATTGAGGCCACGTTCACTATCATCCCATTGGCCAAACTAAGTCACGTGGCCAAACATACAGTGAGTGGGGGAGGGGCCACCCAAGGTTGTAGATAGCAAAAGGGGAATTATTTCAGCCATTTTTATAAAATTATCAACCACAGCCCCCAACAATCTTGGGAGCATAAGTCACAGAAACCACTCCACCACGACAGGCTGGGCTCTAGGCTCTGCCTGTCCATCTAGGGGCTTCCACTAATTTCCACAAACCAGGGAACTTGGGCGTGCGTGATTATGACCCTGTCACCTTGTAGGCCTCAGTCCCTTCCTCAGCCTCAGAGTCGGAGCCCTTGGCCTAAGCTTGGATACCCTTGAGTCAAGAAGGCACTATAACCTTTTACTGCATCTCTCCAAGGTGGCCAAGAAATCACAGAGCCAGATGTCTAGTCAATTCAGGAGGCAAAGGGAAAATTTTCTGCTCTGAACATTGAGGATGAGTAAGCATTTCTGTGCTCCAACTGGAGAAAAACATCAGTTTCTTACTGTTTTGTGATGATGTTCCTTTATCTGAAATTTCACTCGGGCTTGTCTCAGTGAATTTGTATTTGAAGTTTTTTCTTTGTCCTTCCAGAAGTCTCCTCTGTATAAGAAAACCCTGCTTTGTCCTCTAATTGCAAAAGCTCCCCATAACGGTAGAAGCAGCCCTCAGCCAACCCACTATCCAATGAGGGCTTTGGAAATGGGAACCCGAGGGAGGAGGCAGTGGAAAAAACCCTGAAGGCTTTTCAGCGGTGCTGCTGCACCACGGAAAACAAGCCAGATACCTGCATCGGGACCTCGCAGCAGCCCCACCAGAAGCTTCATTTTAGCTCTTCTGCAGATTAGCAGGGGATGTCTGGCTCACCCCACGTTCTGGTCAGGCACTTCCAAAGAGTATCCTGAAAACTGGCTGTTGATTTTCTCAAACCACTTCAGATGGCAGGTGGCAGGCTCCTGAGGATAAGACCCCAGGCAGAAGAGCTGTCCACTTGTTCAGTCTTGCAGCAGCTTTAGTTTACTGAACCCCCAAAGTGAAAAAGGAAAATGCAAAGGCTTCCAAAGGTTTTCATCGGAATGCTCTCTTAGGTAGTGTCCTCCTAGAAGCAGAGTCCGGGAGAAGGATGCCGCACTCTATTTGGGAGGTGATCCTAGGAAGCAGGGTGGTGTGCAGGGAGGCTAGCTCAAATGGGAAGGAAGCCAACACATGGGGCATCAGAGAGCAGAGTGCTGCCTGCAGGGCTTCATTCCCGGCAGGACCTCTCTCAGAAGGAGCGTACAATATGCCTGAATTGCCCCACCTGAAGGGCATGGAATCTGGGAGTACTTATGTTTCAACTCCCATCCTTAAGTGGCTAAGTGCCACTTGCACCCAGCCCTGCAAGATGCCAAGCTTACTCCTGAGAATGCAGAAATCCCCTAAAGCACATAGGTGCTTGTCATAGATGCTCTTAGAATATAAGGGAGAGGAGAGTCCCAAGGTGATGTAGACAGAGAATCAAGAATGACTGCTACAATTTTGCAAACTGTCATCTCCAGACACCCCAAGGGTCACAGCTGTCTCCAGCTTTGGCACATAGATATTACAACCCTTCATTTATTCAGCATCTCTGTGTTAGTCACTAAGCTAAGGTTTTTGCATACATTCATCTCATTTGATTCCCATGATAACCTACAAGGTATTATTAGGCTCATTTAACAGTTGAGAAAACTGAGGTTCAGTAAGTAATTTAAGGTCAGTAAGTTACCTTAGTCTCTTGGCTTGAAAATGGCAGAACTGACATTCTCATCCAGGTCTATCTTCAAGTCTAAGCTCTATTCACGGTAACCCCTCTCTGAGGGCAGTGGGCTGTCCCTCTCATGTCCCAGGCCCCCCTACCTACAATGATAAAGTGGGACTTACATTTTGGTCTCTCTAAGCTCTCTCCCACTCTCTCTAAGCTCACTACATCTTTGAATCCCTGGATCCTTAAACATTCTCCAGCCCACACCCACCCGTGACCTGTGCTCCCCCATCCAGCATCTGTCAGGCGCTTTGTCTGGTCCTGCTGCTCCTGGTTTCTTACTGAAGGAGTCGGAGAACCATCTTTCGGTGGCATCTTGTGATCTTAAGGCTGATTGCACCCATGGGCCCCAAGCAGACAGAATCAAACGGTTTGTTTTCAAGCACCAAACCAAAATGTAAGTCCCACTTTACCGTTGTTAACATTTAAAACATAAAATGTCCTGGGCTGAGGACCGAGAGAGGGAATAATTCTTTCCAGCCTGCCAGCCGGGGAGTGGGAGGGAGGGAGGTGGCAGCTCTTGCAGTCCCAGGAAGGATGCTGCAGCTGTCGGCACAGAACGTCAGTCTCCAGGTGGCAAAGAAAACAGGAAGGGGAGCATGTGGGGTGCATAATGATGGTACGCAACTCCATTTTAGAACCCATATATCTGACTTCATGGGGGCCTTCCTGTCATTTTGGAAAACATTATTGATAGCACATCAGTGCTGCTCTGAAGCCAGTATTGGTGAGTGGCTGAAACTCTCCACCCTTCACTGGACAAAAACAAGATAAAGTTGGACCTGAAAGAACCCAGACTAGGGGGAGGGAGGGTCTCTGATGGAAAAGTGCCCTGGTACAGATCAATGAATGTAAATTTCATGCCATGGGTTCACAGAACCCATTTAAATGACATACTCTAAAGTGCTTTAATGGAGATATGGAGACGAAAGCTAGGGCACCTTGGGTCATTCAGGCCTAGTTTGAATCCCATCTAAGAAACCAGCTCTAGTTGCTTCTGAACCACTCAATGCGGTGCCCCCAGGGGTGGGGTTCCATTGTAGAATCATGGAACGTTGAGCTGGAGAAAATGTTGAGAAGCCTTTGATTCAAGCCCCTCACTCACAAGTAAGGACACTTTGGGACTTTTGTTATGAGTAGAGCTTCCATGCTACACTGCAGTACCCGTGAGCCTTCCCTAAGTAGAGGTGTGGAGGGAGACAAGAGAGGGCAGAAGCCCTCTGGTCTGGAGGAGGCAGCCTGCAAACCCATAGCAGCCTCCCTAAAACCCAGGTGTAGTTCTTATCTATTGCTGTGTAACATTATTACCGCAACCTTGTGGCAGAGCATCTCACAGTCCCATGGGTCGTGGGTCTGGGCACTGGGTGGCATAGAACACCTCATGGTCCCGTGGGTCCTGGGTCTGGGCACTGGGTGGCATAGAACATCTCACAGTCTCGTGGGCCCTGGGTCTGGGTGTTGGGTGGCATAGAGCATCTCACGGTCCCATGGGTCCTGGGTCTGGGCACTGGGTCCTGGGTCTAGGTGCTGGGTGGCATAGAACATCTCACGGTCTGTGGGTCCTGGGTCTGGGCACTGGGTAGCTGGGCTCTCTGCCCGGGGCCTCACTGGCTGCTGTCCAGGGTCAGCTGGCTGCACCTCCTGAGGGCGTCTCCTAGGCGAGTTTGGGTGGTTGGCAGTATTCAGCTCCTTGGGCTACAGGACTGAGGCCCTGTTCCCTGGCTGGCCGGCCACCAGGAGCCATTCTCAGTTCCTTGCAAGCCCCCTCGCAGGCCCTTTCAGAAAGCTGCAGTTTACTTCTTCAAAGCCAGTGGGAGAATTTCTTCAGGAAGGGCCAACCAACTCCCTGGTTTAAGGACTTTCACCTGATTAGGTCAGGCCCACCCCCTAGATGATCTCAAAATCATCTAATTAAGAACCTTAAGTACCTCTGCAGGATCCCTTCACCTTTTCCACTTGACATAACCTAACCACTGGGTTATGTGTTATCCTATCACATTCACAGATGCCCACAGCCAGTGCCCGACTGATTACACACAGAGCTTATGGTAGAATCTTCAGCACTGTCTTTTTTTTTTTTTTTTTTTCCCCTGATGTGGACCATTTTTAAAGTTTTTAATGAATTTGTTACAATATCACTTCTGTTTTATGTTTTGGCTTTGTAACAATAAGGCATGTAGAATCTTAGCTCCCCCACCAGCGATCAAATCCATACCCCCTGCATTGGAAGGCGAAGTCTTAATTAACCACTTTACCACCAGGGAAGTCCCTTGAGTGTTGTCTTAGAATCCTTCCCCCACACTGGGGAAAGGCCAGTTCCCTATAGCCCTTCAACTGTCCATAGGCTCCTCTCCTGAGGGCACCCAGACCCACAACCATCTGCGGGCTCCCAAACGACCCTATCTCAGCAGCTCAGTCTCGCTCTGAACTGGGTAATTTGGTTATTTGCAGCCTGCCTGCCAGCCCGAGTTGGGGCACGTGCACTTTTCTGACCTTGATTGCCTGAATCCACAGTCGTTGTTCCAGAAGAAGCAAGGCCTGCGGAGCCCTGGATGAGCAGGCAAGGGGCTCTGGAGGAATGCCTTTCAGTGTTAGCCATTAGCAGCCCTGGAGACTGATGCAAAGGCTTCAGTCACAGTGTGGGGCCAGCAGTCACAGCAGGTGCTGGGGTCCCTGGCGCGTTGGGGGTGGGGAGGACGCCCCGTGGCCTCGCTGAGCTTCCGTGGAGCTGAGCAAAAGATCTGGGGCTGCTCACCCTGCTTGAGATGGGCTGTGTGGGCTGTGGACCCTCGGTACATGCGTCCCACCAAAGCTGGGGCGCCCCGAGCCAGGAAGAGCAGTGAGGACATGGCCAGAGAGAGGGGGACTGGAACAGACCTCGAGGGTCCAGTCTGGCAGAACAGTGCCATCGCAGCACAAGGGTGGCCTCTTTTTCTGTGATTTATAGGCTACCTGGTAATGCCTCCTGGGCCTCAGAGGTCGTCGGTGGGCTTAGATCCCCTCGACGCGGCGTTGGAGCACCAAGCACCGACGCCTCAGCTCACTCCTTCCATGCACTTCCTGAGCATCTGTTAGGTGCCTAGTGTTCTCTAGGTGAACAGAGCCAACGGTCAGGCAAGATCGGCAGGGAGATACCGCTTTAGCAGGAAGAGGCAGGCATCCAACAAGCAGAAAGATCAAAAACGGTCTCTGATGGCGGCTAAGCAGCAGATTCAGAGAGGGTGAAGTGGAAACTATACGGGTCAGGGCGGGCCTCTCCGAGGGCGGATGGCAGTCCAGCCCCAGAGGCGCAGGCACCAGGCCTGGTGGGGGGGAAGGTTTCAGGATGGTGGTTCAGAGCCCTGAGGCAGGAGCCAGGGGGCTGTTTTCAGCAGCAAGGGGTCAAAGCTGGTGAAGAAGGAAGGGATGTGGGGTGAGGCCGGGGTTGGGAAGTGCTAGGTCAGCCAGGACCGCTGGGCCTGGAGGAGGGTCCAGCTTTTGGTGGAAGAGCACTGCAAGCCTCTGGAGGGTTCCTCAGAGGGGCTTTATCTTTTTCCAGCATCACTCTGGATTGAGGTGAAACAAGAGCGGAAATAGGGAGCCCAGTAGGAGGCAACTGCGTCTCCTGACTGTAGCTGTTGATAGAGAAACTAAGACCCCATGAGAGCCATTCTAGGGGTGCCCAAGAGACACTGATGGTGGCCGGTGAGGATCACTGGGGTGAGAGGACCCTAACTGCTGTCCCCCAGTAACCAATTGGAGTGGGATGCAGGCAGATAGAAGTCTGGTTCCCTGGTTGTAACAGAACTCAAGTGCAAGTGATTTGACGAGGAAGGGTTCTCAGGTCAGCTTGTAAGAGTGTGAGGAGAGCAAGACGGGGAAGGGGAAAGAGCCCAGCAAGGATCCCATCTCAGCTGGGGACTAGCCTCAGCCTGGTCCTGAGCTCCGGAGGGCACAATTCATCCTGCCTTGAGGGAAGGAGGTAGCTCCATATCAGCCAGTCACCGGGCAGCCTGGAGTGCCGGGCAGGACTCCCAGGCATCTCAGGGTGGGGTGGCCCATGAGCCAGGGGCAGGGCTCAGCGGAAGTCACAGGTGTAACCTGTAAGCACAGCAAGCTTGACCTCTGGGGAACTGGTACACCTTCCAGTACAGAGTAATCAGGATCTAGGCAGGGCACCTCCAGTATCCCTTAGGGTAGCCACAACTCAGCTGAGTGAGGGAGTGAGGTGACTAGGCCATAAAGTGCCCTGCTTCTGAAAACATTGGAACCAAATATAAATAAATTAAGTGAGCTAATATGGAAGGTCTGTTACAGGAGGAACTTCTCATTGTCCACGGGTTCTCTTCAAAAAAGCCTTTAAATTGTCACCTCTCACTAGGCACTTAATTGATTCCCGGATGTTCCATTGACTCAGCTCCTCAGGAATAAATTTCTGGCATGCTGGATGGTGTCATAAAACAAGCTCTACCGTCTGAATAAAACAAAGCAGAAGGATGAGTTTATTGCAAGGCTTTTGACCTGTGAACTGGGAAGCTCAAGACTCCAGGAGCAAAGAATTCTAAGTTGCTCACAGACTGAGCGATTTATGCGATCGATACAGAAGCTATTTGGCTTTTTCAGCTGATTGATTGCCCAGGGATCGTTCTTATTTGGGTCAGGGCAGCTGAGTCAGGATCACAAGGAAATCTAGAGCTGATGGGAACAGAACTAGAGTTTGGGGATTGGCTGGTGTCCTCTGCTGATTTCTGAGAAGAGCTGTAAAGTCCTGTAAGGCTCGGTTATGTTTCCTCTGTGTGCCTGTATCGACCATCTTGATTTCATTCCTGACAATAGCAGGTCGATTTTAGTTTGGTTCTACAAAGGGAGGTCTGAATACCCATTTAGCCAGCATACCTAGGATTAGGCCCACCTAACCAGTATATTAGAATCTCCCATCAGAGATACAATTCTGTTTCTGAGAATAAATATGAGAGCACATTTGCAAGGAGTGTTGCTTCAGAAAGAACCACTGCACTGAGCCTTTGATTGTGTGGATCACCACAAACTGTGGAAAATTCTTAAAGAGATGGGGATACCAGACCACTTGACCTGCCTCTTGAGAAATCTATAGGTAGGTTAAGAAGCAACAGTTAGAACTGGACATGAAAAAAAAAAAGACTGGTTCCAAATCAGGAAAGGAGTAAATCAAGGCTGTATATTGTCACCCTGCTTATTTAACTTATACATACTATACATCATGCGAAATGCTGGGCTGGATGGAGTGCAAGCTGGAATCAAGATTGCCGGAAGAAATATCAATAGCCTCAGATATGCAGATGACACCATCCTTATGACAGAAAGTGAAGAATAACTAGAGCCTCTTGGTGAAAGTCAAAGTGGAGAGTGAAAAAGTTGGCTTAAAACTCAAAATTCTGAAAACTAAGATCATGGTATCCGATTCCATCAGTTCATGGCAAATAGATGGGGAAACAATGGAAACAGTGACAGACTTTATTTTGGAGGGCTCCAAAATCACTGCAGATGATTGCAGCCATGAAATTAAAAGACACTTGCTCCTTGGAAGACAATTTATGACCAACCTAGACAACATATTAAAAAACAGACACATTACTTTGGTTTCTCCAGTAGTCCTGTATGGATGAGAAAGTTGGACTATAAAGAAAGCTGAGTGCCAAAGAATTGATGCTTTTGAACTGTGATGTTGGAGAAGACTCTTGAGAGTCCCTTCGACAGCAAGGAGATCCAACCAGTCCCTCCTAAAGGAAATCAGTCCTGAATATTCATTGGAAGGACTGATGCTGAAGCTGAAACTCCAATGCTTTGGCCACCTGATGTGAAGAACTGACTCACTGGAAAAGACCCTGATGCTGGGAAAGATTAAAGGTGGGAGGAGAATGGGACAACAGAGAATGAGATGGTTGGATGGCATCAGTGACTTGATGGACATGAGTCTGAGTAAACCCCAGAAGTTGGTGATGCGCAGGGAAGCTTGGCGTGCTGCAGTCCATGGGGTCAGACATGACTGAACGACTGAACTGAGATCACAGAGAAGGAAGCAGTAGCTCAGGTGTTCGGTTCAGTTCAGTTCAGACGCTCAGTAGTGTCTGACTCTCTGCAACCCCACGAATCACACACCAGGCCTCCCTGTCCATCACCAACTCCCGGAGTTCACTCAGACTCACGTCCATCGAGTCAGTGATGCCATCCACCCATCTCATCCTCTGTTGTCCGCTTCTCCTCCTGCCCCCAATCCCTCCCAGCATCAGAGTCTTTTCCAATGAGTCAGCTCTTCCCATGAGGTGGCCAATGTACTGGAGTTTCAGCTTTAGCATCATTCCTTCCAAAGAAATCCCAGGACTGATTTTCTTTAGGATGAACTGGTTGGATCTCCTTGCAGTCCAAGGGACTCTCAAGAGTCTTCTCCAATACCACAATTCAAAAGCATCAATTCTTCGGCGCTCAGCTTTCTTCACAGTCTAACTCTAACATGCATACTTGACCACTGGAAAAACCATAGCCTTGACTAGACAGACCTTTGTTGGCAAAGTAATGTCTCTGCTTTTCAATGTGCTATCTAGGTTGGTCATAACTTTTCCTTCAAGGAGTAAGTGTCTTTTAATGTCATGGCTGCAGTCATCATCTGCAGTGATTTTGGAGCCCAAAAAATAAAGTCTGACACTGTTTCCACTGTTTCCCCATATATTTGCCATGAAGTGATGGGACCAGTTGCCATGATCTTCGTTTTCTGAATGTTGAGCTTTAAACCAACTTTTTCACTCTCCACTTTCACTTTCATCAAGAGGCTTTTTAGTTCCTCTTCACTTTCTACCATAAGGGTGGTGTCATCTGCATATCTGAGGTTACTTGGATTTCTCCCAGCAGTTTTATTTCCAGCTAATGTTTCTTCCAGCCCAGCATTTCTCATGATGTACTCTGCATATAAGTTAAATAAGCAGGGTGACAATATATAGCCTTGACGTACTCCTTTTCCTATTTGGAACCAGTTTGTCGTTCCATGTCCAGTTCTAACTGTTGCTTCCTGACCTGCATACAGATTTCTCAAGAGGCAGATCAGGAGGTCTGGTATTCCCATCTCTTTTAGAATTTTCCACAGTTTATTGTGATCCACATAGTCAAAGGCTTTGGCATAGTCAATAAAGCAGAAATAGATGTTTTTCTGAAACTCTCTTGCTTTTCCAATGATCCAGTGGATGTTGGCAATTTGATCTCTGGTTCCTCTGTCTTTTCTAAAACCAGCTTGAACACCTGGAAGTTCACGGTTCATATATTGCTGAAGCCTGGCTTTGAGAATTTTGAGCATTGCTTCACTAGTGTGCGAGATGAGTGCAATTGTGAAGTAGTTTGAGCATTCTTTGACATTGCCTTTCTTAGGGATTGGAATGAAAACTGACCTTATCCAGTCCTGTGGCCACTGCTGAGTTTTCCAAATTTGCTGGCATATTGAGTGCAGCACTTTCACAGCATCATCTTTCAGGATTGAAAGAGCTCAACTGGAATTCCATCACCTCCACTAGCTTTGTTCATAGTGATGCTTTCTAAGGCCCACGTGACTTCATATTCCAGGGTGTCTGGCTCTAGATGATCGATCACACCATCGTGATTATCCGGGTTGTGAAGATCTTTTTTGTACAGTTCTTCTGTGTATTCTTGCCACCTCTTCTTAATATCTTCTGCTTCTGTTAGGTCCATACCATTTCTGTCCTTTATCGAGCCCATCTTTGCATGAAATGTTCCCTTGGTATCTCTGATTTTCTTCAAGAGAGCTCTAGTAGCTTTCCCATTCTGTTGTGTTCCTCTATTTCTTTGCATTGATCGCTGAAGAAGGCTTTCTTATCTCTTCTTGCTATTCTTTGGAACTCTGCATTCAGATGCTTATATCTTTCCTTTTCTCTTTTGCTTTTTGCTTCTCTTCTTTTCACAGCTATTTGTAAGGCCTCCCCAGACAGCCATTTTGCTTTTAGCATTTCTTTTCCATGGGGATGGTCTTGATCCCTGTCTCCTGTACAATGTCACGAACCTCCATCCATAGTTCATCAGGCACTCTATCTATCAGATCTAGGCCCTTAAATCTATTTCTCACTTACACTGTATAATCATAAGGGATTTGATTTAGGTCATACCTGAATGGTCTAGTGGTTTTCCCTACTTTCTTCAATTTCAGTCTGAATTTGGTAATAAGGAGTTCATGATCTGAGCCACAGTCAGCTCCTGGTCTTGTTTTTGTTGACTATATAGAGCTTCTCCATCTTTGGCTGCAAAGAATATAATCAATCTGATTTCAGTGTTGACCATCTGGTGATGTCCATGTGTAGAGTCTTCTTTTGTGTTGTTGGAACAGCGTGTTTGCTATGACCAGTGCATTTTCTTGGCAAAACTCTGTTAGCCTTTGCCCTGCTTCATTCTGTATTCCAAGGCCAAATTTGCCTGTTACTCCAGGTGTTTCTTGACTTCCTACTTTTGCATACCAGTCCCCTATAATGAAAAGGACATCTTCATAGAACCGTTCAACTTCAGCTTCTTCAGCGTTACTGGTCGGGGCATAGACTTGGATTACTGTGATATTGAATGGTTTGCCTTGGAAACGAACAGAGATCATTCTGTCGTTTTTGAGATTGCATCCAAGTACTGCATTTCGGACTCTTTTGTTGACTACGATGGCTACTCCATTTCTTCTGAGGGATTCCTGCCCACAGTAGTAGATTTAATGGTCATCTGAGTTAAATTCACCCATTCCAGTCCATTTTAGTTCGCTGATTCCTAGAATGTTGATGTTCACTCTTGCCATCTCCTGTTTGGCCACTTCTAATTTGCCTGGATTCATGGACCTAACATTCCAAGTTCTTATGCAATATTGCTCTTTACAGCACCGAACCTTGCTTCTATCACTAGTCACATCCACAGCTGGGTATTGTTTTTGCTTTGGCTCCATCCCTTCATTCTTTCTGGAGTTATTTCTCCACTGATCTCCAGTAGCATATTGGGCACCTACTGACCTGGGGAGTTCCTCTTTCATATCCTATCATTTTGCCTTTTCATGCTGTTCATGGGGTTCTCAAGGCAAGAATACTGAAGTGGTTTGCCATTCCCTTTCCAGTGGACCACATTCTGTCAGACCTCTCCACCGTGACCCACCTGTCTTGGGTGGCCTCACGGGCTTGGCTTAGTTTCATTGAGTTAGACAAGGCTGTGGTCCTAGTGTGATTGGATTGACTAGTTTTCTGTGAGTATGGTTTCACTGTGTCTACCCTCTGATGCCCTCTTGCAACACCTACCATCTTACTTGGGTTTCTCTTACCTTGGATGTGGGGTATCTCTTCATGGCTGCTCCAGCAAATCCGCAGCCATGGCTCCTTACCTTGGACGAGGGGAATCTCCTCACTGCCGCCCCTCCTGACCTTGAACGTGGAATAGCTTCTCTAGTCCCTCCTGCGCTGCACAGCCACTGCTCCTTGAACGAGGTGTCGCTCTTCCCGGCCACAGCCCTCACCTCAGATGCAGGGTATCTCCTCCCAGCCGCTGCCCCTGACCTTGGACTGGGGTAGCTCCTCTCGACTGTTCTGCGCCGTTGCAGCCTGGCACTCTCGGCCACTGCCCCTGACCTCAGAGGTGGGGTAACTCCTCTTGGCCACCACTCCTGGAGCATGGGGTCCTCCTGGCTTCTGCCCCTGACCTCGGACGTGGGGTAGCTCCTCTCGGGCGCGCTAAGTGCGCTGGTTTCAGCCGCCCGCACAGAGTCACCTTAAGGCAGCTGCCCTTTTGACTTTACCTAAAAGGAAGTAGCTTTACTGCTCAACTCCTAAAAGTGTGAATCCGTGGTATCCAAAACTTGTCTGCAGATCAGAATTCTGGTGGCTCTTATAAAAATTCCAAAGCTCAGGCCATGTCTTAGAGCAATCAAATCACAATTTCTGGAAGCATTTTAAAATAAACTTTTTATTTAGGAATAATTTTAGGTCTACAGACAAATCGTAAGGATATTACACTGCCCATCCAATTTCTCCTGTTAACATCTTACATTTTCACATTTTACATTTGACACATGGTACATTTGTCACAACTAAGAAACTGACATTACTATTTATGAAATTCCGGATTTTATTTGGATCCTACCAGCTTTTTCATTAACGCTCTTTTCCTGGTTCAGGATCTAATCCCGGTACCACATTGCACTTAGCTGTTATGTCTCCCCCACGTCCTCCGATCTGTGGTGGTCTCTCCATCTTTCTCTGAGTTTTATAAACCTTGGTAGTCTTGACGAGCATTGCCCTGTATCCCCCAGTCTGGGTTTGTGTGCTGTTGCTCTTAGCTTTAGACGAGTTACAGGTTTTTGGAAAGAATATGGCAGAAGTGAAGTGTCCTACTCACCACCTCCTGTCAGGAGGGACAGTAAATCCATGTAGTATCACTGGTGAGGTCTACTTCAGGACTTGCCAAAGGCGCATCAATGCGTGCCCGGTCATTTCAGTCGTCTCGGACTCTGCAACGCCATGGACTACAGCCCACCAGGCTCCTCGGTCTATGGGACTCTCCAGGCAGGAGTACTGGTGTGGGTTGCCGTGCCCTCCTCCAAGGGATCTTCCCAACCCAGGAAAGTTGAACCCTCATCTCCTGTGTCTCCCGCTTTGCAGGTGGATTCTTTACTGCTAAGTCCCTGGGGAAGCCCACTTGCCCAAGGCAGAGCTTGGCAACTCTCTCCCTGCAGAGTGACTATTTTTCCTCTCCATATGCTTATGTTAGAAACTCATCACTGAATCTAGCCCATCCTTAAGGAGTGTGTGTATGTGTGTGTAGTGCCCAGACCGCACTCACCAGCAAGAACCTGAGGGGCTCACTTCCACGGCCACCACACTGCCCTCCTCTCTTTGCCTTAGTTCCCAGTCACTATTATGCAAACTTCTTAAATGATCCAGGACTTGGCATACTCCTCAGAGCCCCTGGGACTGAGTCAGCACTTCCTGGCTATGTTACCTTGGGCAAATTGTTTAGTAACCTCTGAGCCTCAGTTTCCTCATCTGAAATAAGAGTATTAATATCTATTTCTAAGATTTATTGTAAAGATTACATCAGATAATGCCTATAAAGTTTTGACTACAGTGCCAGATACAGAGCAAATATTCCATAAATGTTAGGTACCAACCGTAGTAGTAATAATAGAAGTAATAATGCCTTCCTTACTCCACCCGTGTGCATTGGACATCTAGTACCACAGTAATTTATCTCAGTGATGAAAACCAATAAATTGGAACTTATATTTGAAAGGAATGCATTAAACAATTCATTCCATTCTGTTTATATATTAAATGAACACTTGTTTAGCATTTACCTTCTGCCAGGCACTGTTCTAATCATTTGCATAAACATTAACTCATTTGTTCTTCAAAAAAAGCCTATGAGGTAAGAACTACTCTTAACCCCATTTTATAGATATGAAAAACTGAGGCACAGAGAGGTTAAACAGCTTGCCTAAAAGGACATGGCCAGAAAGTGGCAGAGCCAGGATTTGAACTGAGGTCTGATTTTGGAGTCCATACTTATAACCACTACAGTATTTTAAATAGTACTGTCAAAAGTATGGAGTGTTATGAGACTGTTTAAAATGGGGCATGGCCTGGTCGGGGAAAGGGACTCCATCAGGAAGTGTGCCTGTGAAATCTTGGGTAAACTTATACCAGGAAAGTGAGTTGGGAGTGAGATAAGGGAAGGAGAGCAGAGATGTATGCTAAGGTTTGGTTCTCTCCAAGGCCATTTGACGTTAAGTATCCTTTACACAGGAAGTCTCTTTCTTATTGCTTTCTCAATTCTTGAATATGCACTTGGGAAAATTCAGCAGGTCTTTGATGTTAAGGAGATGTTAGGAGAGGGGAGGACACTGCTTTCAATAACTCAGACTGGTGGTCAGTATAAAAGAATCTGGACCATCCAAAACACATCCTTGTGCTCTGTCTTGCACACTTAAGAAAGTCAATCTGTCTTTCATTTTTATGTCAAGAGTTTGGTAACACAAAGGAAGCTTCTGATTGTGAAAACTTAGGTTAGCTATGTTTCAGGAGAATGAATATTCGCTTAAATTTGCGAGTCTAAAGAAAGTATTATTTCCTGGATAGGGTGGGTTTCTGAGTAATGTCAGGGCCTCACCCCGAGTATGTCTCCAGACCCATGTTCTTTCACCTGGACTCGGCTACAAACTTCTTGGTGACAGAAATGCTATCCTACTTAGCATTCACACACACAGCACTGACAATTCCCACACAATTGGTGCTTCGTACATATTTTTAAATGAGTTTATAATTAAATAGACTCATGAATAAGTCTGTTTACTTACCAGTGCAGCCTATTTGAAGCCTCAGAAGCACATGTAAATCATAAGCTGTCTTTTCTCTTATCCTTTCTTGTCCCTGTGTAAAATCATCTTTCTGCTTCCAAATTTGGCAGGGAATAGAAGTATATTAATTCACATCATGACTGAAATTTTAAACATGGCTTTACCTACATCTGAGACTTCAAAGCTTCATGCCCTTCAGCCCAGGTAATGAGTATCCTCAAGGTTTGGCATTATTTAGTGGAGCTCATTGGAATTCATCTTACACTTGACTGTGTTGATTCCACTTCTTTGTGAAGCCTGCTGGGAAAATGCAGAATTCTAGGGCTTTCACGAGGGTCATGTTGATCCTGAACTGATTCTGAGCAGTTATATTTCACAGATAGAGTCTTACTTGAATTTTCCTGATTGAGAGCAAAAAAACAAAACAAAAAACATGGGTGGTGGGCATGTGATGTGTGTTCTGTGCACATCTGTCCGTGTTTGTGGGGTGGGCACAGGAGGTGGAAGAAAAGAGGTGAAAATGACTGACCGGTTTATTGAAAGGGAAAACAGTTCGTACTTGCAAGGTTTTTAGTGAACATTGCATGATCAGCTGGACCCAAGAAATTTTAACGTTTGGCTGAACCATAGAGAAGAGAGAAAAGAGGTAAACCACCTTGACAATGGCAGGTGTGTCTAGGGGGACGCTTTTCCTACCCACCATGCCCAGAACCTCCACCAGTCCCCCAGCTGTCATCCACAACACTCACTGAACTCAAGTGAAAAGTATGTGTGCTAGGAAACCTCGCTTTCCAGACAAGTCTCCTGAACTTCCTACCAAATCACCACTTTTTCAGCCATAAAGAATTTCATGGGCTCTTTGAAATCCATAAGGAGTGGATGTGCTAAAAGTGTCCCTATAAAGAGAAAGGTGGGGATAGAAGAGGCAAATTGATCAATACCCATCACGAATACTCATTCTCCAGAAGCTGCTCACCAGGCCCAAGTGCAACATCCTATTAGGGCTCACATTATCAGCCCCACACAGTATTTGTTGACCATCTGCCACATCCTAGGCACTGTCCTGGCATGTGGCTGCCGTCTAATGTAAGGGTTAAATGGTGGGTGTTTCAGCCTCAGGTCTGGGGAAAGTTATTAAATCTTCCTGTTCCTCGTTTTCTTCACTTATCAGATAGGGAAATGATAACGGAGTTGCTGTGGAGAGTACCACATTTTATTTTCCCAACTTCATTCTTCCTGTCCTGGCCCACAACGTCAGTATTGTCTTTCAGACCAAGCTAGATATTTAACTGGAAATAAATTTCAGCTTCAATAGAGGAAAAGGTTAAGAATAGAATGGCTGGTTGTTCCTGAAATGCCATATGAAAAATTTATATTACGTCAGGCTTCTTTTTTTCCTCTTGGCCTATTTTCTTTTATTAAGAATGTGAAGACAGCACCTTCCATTACTGACGTGACTTCTGAGCATATTTTATTTCTGCTCTACTTGCTGCCTGCTGCTTACTCATCCTGATAGTACCACTATCTTTAAAACTCCTAGCATAGAAGGGTAAAAACAAAAATGATTTCTGGGTATGGAGAGAAGAATAGGATGATGGCACTTAGTAAACACGATGTATACCCAGTATATCAGTTAGCATTTTCTGGGTAACAAATAGCCCCCTCAAATGTAGTGCTTCAACACCATTTATTTAGCCTATGATTCAGAGTCAGTAGTCTGGGTTGAGTTCAGTTGGGCAGTTTTTCTGCCCGTGGTTGGGCTCACTCTATGGTCACTTGCTAGGTCAGCTGGGTGCTAGTTGGTCCAGAGTAGTCTTAGCCGAGATGACTTATCTCTGTTTCACATGGTCTATCTTATAACCCACTAGGCCAGCCTGAGTTTGTTCACCTAGCAGTTGCATGGATACAAGAAGTATAGAAGTCACCCCAGTCTAATCGATCATCTGAAGGCCATGCCCATGGGTAATGAGGCCTAGGATGTTTTTCTTCATGATAGACTGCACAGGAATGAGCAAACTCATACATGTGTACACATGTACAGAAGCCAGTAAAATTTATGCTTGGCTCTAAGGATAAAGAGACCCATGAGGACCCAGATAATACTCCACAGCCAACCCAACACCTCATCCAATTCAGTTGTTAACACTTTCTCTCCTTTAATGCATATCATTTTTTATAGTGTTTCTTCTGGTTATAAAAACAATTAATTTTAATTGCAGGAAAAGTATGTCAAGAAAAGTATAAAAAAGAAAGTCAACAATGATCTCACAGTCCAGAAGCAATAATTAAGTAATAATTATAACATTATTTATAATATATATGCAAGCTCTCTGATAACATGGCATTACTGTGAGATGTGAAGGTTGTTATTCATTATTAGTTATATAGTGTTACATAGTGTGTGTGTGATTTCTGTAGTTCTTCATTCATTCATTCATTTAGTCCTTTCTTTGGGGAGGGGCTCAGCGGGGAAGCCCTGGGATGCACAGTGTTATGAGCCCCACTCCCAGCAGCCTCTTGTTACTGATACTTAAGGGACTGTCCTCATCAAAAGAGGTGAAAGAAAAAAAAAATTGAACAAAAGTTTTACCTTTTGAAGGTACAGAAAGGAACCTGCTCTAGCACCTTCTGTGCTGTTTTTTGGTTCTCTGGATTTCTATGGGGGAAAAAACAAAACCCTCCCTGTGGTTGCCAGGGCATCATGCTGACTGCGTGGAGTGTGGCTTCTGTAGCCATGTGTGATCAGCTCATGGCTTTCTGGATGCCTGCCCTTGCTACTCAAAGTGTGGTCCAGGGATCGGCAGAACCACTGGGCAGCCTGACAGAAGGCAAATTCATAAGCAGCACCCCAAACTCACTGGACTAGAATCTCTGTGGTTGGAGCCCAGGAATTTGTGTTTAACAAGCCCTCCTGGTGATTTTGACACAGCTATTTTTTTAGAAGCTCTGGTGTTCTGAGAACTCTGTAGAATGGATTGATTTGCTCCCCAAGGAAGATAACTGATCTGTGGAGAGTTTTGAGTTTGCTCACCTAGTGACCCTCAGGATCACCTCTAGAGCTTATGAAAACATAATTTTGGGGGCTGCATGCTCAGAGACTCCAGTTCAGCTGGCCTGGGGTGGGGCTCGTGAGTTTGTATTCCCAGCGAGTCCCCTAGGGCTGCGATGCTGCCAGCCCTAGATCACACTCCAACTAGCACTGCTTTAGCCAACACCCTTCTCCAAAAAAGAAACTGACCTCAACTTTCAAGAACTTTTTGAGGTCTCTGATTCTATGGTTACCTTTTAAAAGGATATTTTCTTAATTGGGGACTCAGAAAACCACTTATTTTTAAAACATTTTTTAACCAAAGTCTGTGGCATCATCGACTCAAAAGGATATGGGTTTGAGCTAACTCTGGGAGATAGTGAAGGACAGGGAAGCCTGGTGTGCTACGGTCCATGGCATTGCAAAGAATCAGATACAACAGAGCAACTGAGCGACTACAGAAACTGTTTTGAAACAGAGCTAGTGCTGGTGCCCAGAGGCATTTCTGAAAGAGCTGGCTAAGTCTAAGTGAATAGAAGGGTGCAAGTTACAGAGTCATAATTTCATGTCCTGGGAACTTTGATGGCTTTCCAACTGGTTTCATTGGAAGCAGAATCCCTGAAAAATATGGCTGGAGCTACATTTTCTGGGCACATTAGTCAGGCCCTACAAAAGTGACACTTGATGGCCAACAGTGGCCTCTGTGTCTCTCATATTGCCTCCACCTTCTATGACAGAGGTCAGATAATGTGTGTGTGTGTGTGTGTGTGTGTGTGTGTGTGTGTGTGTGCGTGCGTGTGTGCGTGTGTGTGATTTCTTAAACTGCTCATTGGATTCTCCAATAAATATTAACATGCATTAATTAAGGACATATTGCCTTCAGTGATCAAAGGAAGACTGGTGCCAAAAAACTGCAGGAAATGAGCAACATGTGTGTGAGTGTCTGCTCAGGTGTGAGAGCCCAGCGTCAGGTCAAACCAAAGCTGTTACATTGAAGGGTGCGCTCTGACCCTTGTCCTCAAAATCAGTCACTTGATGTTTTCTGTGTGCTAGCCTCCCTCAAAGGTGGCTGTTGAGGACCCGTGAGGGGGTAGTGGAGATGTCGGTAACATAAAGAGGCCAGTGTAACATGAAGTGAGAAAACAGGACACCTAGGGGCACGCAGGAGTCAGAGGGGGCCTTGGCCCAGGCTACCAGCCTCCTCCCGGAGATACCACTTGAGCTGAATTCTGAAGGCTGGCCCAATAAAGAAGGCAGGGCAGAGTCTAGAGTTGATATTATGGGAAGTGAAATCACAGGGATTTGGAGGATTACAGTAAAAGTAGGTAAGCATTTTCATCAACCTTGCTCCTGAGGGAGCAATGATTAATAAGTATGAGACAAATTCTTTGGAAAATGTTAAACAAACCTGCTGCCACCTCCAAAAAGGAACACATAAATAGATTTGAAAGGATCTATGTTTGCGCTTGTGATTAAAGCAGGCCAACCTTTTCCTGGGTGGCTTTTCTGTTTCCATTTTGTTATTCATGAAATCTTTCATTTCCCATCACATCCCTTTGAGGTCCTAGTGAACTGAACAGTGGGCCCAGAAAAGCCCATTTGCCTGTAATCCCTGCCTGCTAGAAAGTGAATTTATGGAATTTTTAAGTATTTATGCAGCTACCAGAAAAAAGAAATCTCAAACCTGGGGAAACGGGAAGAAGAGGAACCTGGAGACTCAAGGCATGCATTCTCAATACTCGTGTCTGCCAGGTTATTACACCAGCACACGCCAAATACAAATGTAAGCCTTGTTTCTGCCATGGCTTCCATGACCTTCTAGAACCTTCTGGAGTTCTACCATACTTAAGTGGATAAGAAAATGGGTGCCTTAACTTACTGTCTGGAGACATAGGGATACGTTGACACATTCTCAAATCACACTTGCAAACTCAGTAGTGTCCAAAGAGTTAAAGCGTGACTGTCCTCTCAGCCCATAGTAAGTATATTCTAAAGGTTGGGTCATTTATGTCACTAGTGAGAACCAGTAGGCTGGGAAAACACATTCACAGAGCATTGGAGGAATAAAGATTTATATAAACAGTTAGGAAAAGATGTTAGAATAAATGCTTTCAGTTACGTATGAAACTGATTAATGTCTTATAGGGCAATAAAACTGTAATACTTGGGATTATCTTTTCTACTAAAGAGAAACCATTTGTATCTCTATTGGACAAAAAACTCATTTGCTCAGTTGTCTATAAAGTGCCATTTAACTTGATATTCTGTTCCCTAATTAAGAGGAAATAGTGAAAATTTGGGGGGTGATGGATACAGTTGTTACCTTGATCACAGTGCTGGTTTCGTGGGCAATGTACATGTGACAGTACAGTTTAAATATGTGCATATATTTTATATCAATTATGCTTCAATGAAGCTGTTAAAGAGAAAGAGAAAAAATAGTAAGCCAAACAAAGAAACATTCCTCTATAATGTTAAACAGTTCTCCAGTCTGATAGAAAAGGATGTGATCATTCTCCTTTATTTCCAAATTTTGGATAATTTTTATTGACACCAATTAAAACAACTGATTCTAGAATAAAAGAGATTTAGGTTTTGGTCACTTGCCAGTTGTGTGACCCTGGCCAAAATATTTAAACCTTCCTAAAGCTCAGGCTTTCTATCTGGAAAAAAAAAAATGAAGATTAAAAATAGCCTTCTATATGACTAGGATTGAAGGAAATAATACATGTGGAATGCTTAGCAAAATACTTAGTACATATTATACTGAGGACTAGTCAATGTTCACTGTTTTTAGTTACTGTTTCTAAGGAAGAAAGGGCTTCCCTGGTGGCTCAGTCAGCAAAGAATCTGCCTGCAATGCAGGAGACCAGGGTTTGATCCCTGGGTCGGGAAGATCTCCTCGAGAAGAAAATGGCAACCCACTCCAGTATAGCTGAGGAGCCTGAATGAGATAATAAGACGGATAGAAAGAATACAGACCAAAAATGAGGCACCAAGAGTACTAAGAACTGGATCATCTTGACCACAGCACCTCCCTTTACCTTACGTCTCACTTCTCACCTGTGGACTAGGAGAAGAATAGACGAGCACCCAAGTTGGATCTAACTCTTAAAGTAGAACTCACTTACCAGGCCTTGGGCCAAATCCTGATGGAAGTCTGGCTTCTTCTCATCCTGGAGCTACTCACAGCTCTTAGAACTGTTGGTCCCCAAGGCTGTGTAACCCAGTGGTCAAGGGGAAAGACTGGATTCAGACTCTCTGGCTTCAGATCTCAACTCTGCTACTTGCCAGCTATGGAACCCTGAGCCATTCACTCAACCCCTCTGTTCCTTGGCTCCCTATCAGTAAAATGGAGGCAATAAAAACACCCTTTTTGGGGCAGATGCTCGCTGCTCAGTGGCCCTTGCCTTATTATTAGGGCCTTTGCATGAATGGCTAGGCAGCCAAGGGTCCTGGATGTGTCAGCAGAACTGATGAGCAGTATTGACCTTCTCAGAGGGATGAGGATTGAAGACATTTTTATATGCAGAACCATTTCCCTTTGGGCTGTCATTCAGTAACAGCTACAAAGGTATGTTTGTGTTACTAACACATTGATGGCTGCATATACAATCTAATGACACTGAGGTTCTGGTGATCATGCCCAGCCCGGCACTGGAGGGAAGGTGTTGACACTGCACGGGGCCCAGGCAGGCAGGCTGCAGGGTGAGCTGGCCAGGCTTTCCCCCCACTGACTGGCAAGGATCCCTAAGCAGGATGTGCCTCATGCTCCCACAGAGCCCACAGATGGCTTCCCACCTGCTTTTGGCCAGATGACTTTTCCTTGGTTTTGGGGTACTGCTCTGCCCAGGGCTGCTGGAAGATGCATCCCCAGAGGCTCCTTCCCCATGCACTGTGGGCCCGCCATGAGATCCTGGGTCCCTTTCACCAGCTCTTTACACAGTGTCTACAGCTTTTGCTGCTCAGACAGCCCCTGCCTCCTGCCATACAAAGAGCTGCCTGTGTATAGCCCCGTGAAGCTTGCCTCAGGCAGACAGAGTCTCAGAAATGCCTGTGGAGTCTTCGCGCCCCTCATCCAGGCAGAGGCTTTCGCCCATGACTAACTGGGGTGGGAGTCTGAAAGCCCAGCTCCCTGGCCTCAAGGCAGCACATAATCTCAGGCTGGTTTTACACTTCGGGGCTCCCTGCAGGATGAGCCTGTCTTGCATGATGTCTTCCCCTTCTTCACCCTACTTCCTCTATTCTCTCCCAGGTCTCTGCTGAGAATCTTCCCCAGGAGAGTCTTGTACACAGATTCTTGGCTCCGGGTTGACTCCTGGGAGAAATCAGTCCAGGACCACCTCTTTCTCCCTGCTGTCACCAGTATAGAAGTATCTTTCTGCCCAGAACTTGTGGGGCCCCTATGGAGAAGGGTCCAACTTTTTTTTTTTTTTTCTGTTTTATACTGGAATATAGCCAATAGCCAGTGTTGTGATGATTTCAGGTCAACAGCAAAGGGACTCAGCCATGCATATACATGTATCCATTCTCCCCCAAATTCCCCTCCCCTCCAGGCTGCCACATAACATTGTGCAGAGTTCCCTGTGCTACACAGTAGGTCCCTGTTGGTTATACATTTTAAATGTAGCAGTGTATACATGGGGAGTCCAGCTCTGAAGTTCCTACAAAGTCAGGGCTTGTTTTGAGCAAGGGCCCACTCTGAGCGACTGGTTTTGTAAACACTGTGAGAGGCTTCCCTGGAGGCTCAGATGGTAAAGAATCCACCTGCAACGCAGGAGGCGCAGGTTCAGTCCCTGGGTCGGGAAGATCCCCTGGAGGAGGGCATGGCACCCCACTCCAGTATTCTTGCCTGGAGAATCCCATGGTCAGAGGAGCCTGGTGGGCTGCAGTCCATGGGATTGCAGAGAGTCGGGCATGACTGCATGACTAACCTTTGGGTGCAGGAGGAGAAGCGGGCTGGGAGGCTTGGGCTCGCAGTGGGTGAAGAACACAGCATTCAGAACACTTCAGGGGACAGATGATGTGTCCTTAAGGCAAGATGCCTTCTGCTCAGACCTGCATCACTGGAGTTTTTTTCTCATGCATGGGGAGACCCAGAGCCTCAGGAGCTTCTCCCCAAACAGGTGCAGTCTGCTCTGAGCCTCACTGATCTCAGCACAGTTTGTTCTGCTTCCTCCTTGAACTCAGCCACAGCAGGGGGTCTGGGCGTCCTACTGTTTTTTCATTTGAAGTGAGGGGATGGCTGAGACATGGTGGTACTCTTCAGCCCAGCCATCTGCCAACTAAGGGTCCCTGAAGTGACCTCAGGGAAGGCCACGTCCTATGGCAAGGGAAAGACCTGGAAGTTTGCTGGGTTGAGTTTGCCAGATCACACATCCCCAGGGGCCCTCGGGTTAATGCAATGACCATGAGCACCATCCTGCCAGGTTTCCAAATGCTGGATGGTCTCACAAGGACGTTTTGGTGCTGGGAAACACTTCTAAGTGCTCCCCTGGCCACAGATGACACCTTTAATCTCGGCAACTGTCTTTCACTCATGTTTCAGAGGAGCAAGTAACTCCTTGATCAAGATAGAGGCTGGGTGGGGGAGGGTTGATGAGTTAGGGTAAGCTAGTCTCAGTTTCTGAAACAATACGATCAACACACACACATTTCCTCTGTCTTCTCAACGTAATGGAAGTACACTGAGGTCAGCTGTTCCTCTTTGTAACACACAGTCACTAGGGGTCCGTACAATGTCTGGAAATAGGAGATACATAGTAAAGGTTTCTCAGACTCAACAAAGCTAACAGAGTGATAATGCTAATGAAGTACAGCTCATTAAAAAACTGAGTAGGAAATGTCATGTGGCAGCCTGGATGGGAGGGGAGTTTTGGGGGAAATGGATACCTGTAAAGGTTTGGCTGAATCCTTTCACTATTCACCTAAAACTATTATAACATTGTTAGCCAGCTATACCCCAGTACAAAAGAAAAAGTAAAAAAAAAAGAAAAAGAAAAAGACTGAGTAGGCAAGTCTACCTTTCTTATGATTTCATAGAGGAATTTTAAGGAATAGAAAGGAGAAATTCAGGTCCTGCAGTCATCAAAAATGTTTCGATGTTCTTGAGCATAATTAAAATTTCTGGGCTCCTTTTTCTTTTGTGTGATATGGCTTTGATAGATTTGGTCTTCATTTCATTATTTTAAATAAGGATATTATGCACAGACCAATGAGGCTATAATTATTATAGAAATAATATTAAAAATAAATATATGTAAACAAAAATATATGAAAAGGGGTCTCACTAAATTCAGAATTGATAGTAAGTGATCAGAGACATTACATAGAAAAGCCTGTCTCCGTTGGTAATGTAAGAGTATAACTGGCGTTGGAAAGGGAGAATATTTAAAGGAGAACAGATGGATTTAGGCAAGCCTGCTATTGGCAAAGCTGCAAGCTGCTTGCAGACAGATTAAAGCCATCTTAGGGAGGATGAGATTTGAGTTGCTTTTCAACACCTAAGAGTTCTCTGAGTGAGCGTTAAAACCAGAACTCGGTATCTCTAAAACACAGTGATGGTGAGAATTGAGACAAGAATACAGTCAAAATAGTTTGTTAGTAGTTTAAACCTTCCTGAATATCTGAGTCTACCACCCATTACAAAGCACAGTTAACTAACCTATGTATTTTATTTTATATAAATTAATAGAGAAAGAATGAATTATTCCACAAAGAATGTTGGAAAAAGGGATTGTTTGGAAAATATATGAAATTAGAGGTTTCACTGTTTCTATATACCCTCTAACATAAATTTAAGCTGGATTAAAAAGTTAAAAATAACCACTGAGATAGACTGAAAGAAAATGAATATTTGACTGTTATTAGAATATTTAAGTAGCTTGTAAATAAAAAATTGAAAAGATCATCAGTTTAAAAGTATATGGGAAGCAATTTGGGTAATATGTCTCAAGTGTCTGTGAAATATTTATTTATTTATTTTGACATGTAAACCTACGCCCAGAAATCCATTATCAGGAAATAATCCAAGAAGTAGATAAAGTTTCTATGTAAATATGTTCCTGACAGTCTAACTTATAACAGGAAAACAAGAAAACAAAAGTAAAGAGCATTAAATATCTAGGGATAAGCCCAATGAATCATAGCACACTTATATGATAAAGCACAGTATAGTCTTTTTAAAATGACATCTGAGAAACATTAATGTTTACTGAAATTTTTGAAAATATAATTAATAAAAGAAAAAACAGGATGATATATATCATTATACTTTAACTGAAAAGTAAACTTGTTTATAGACATACATATATGTCGATTCTAAATAGTTCAGTGGTTCTCAAACTTCCCGCAATTAGAATCACCCAAACAGATTTAATATATCCTCCTGTCTAGATCCATTCTCAGAGAGTCTCATCGAATTGCTCTGCAGTGTTGCCCAGACATCTCAATTTTTTTAAGTTCTATAGGAGACTAATGTGCCTCCCGACCCACCTCAGATTTGAGAAACTAAAAAAACAAACAAACAAACAAAAAAACTCCTTTTCACTAAGCATACCAAGAGAAAGCACTCCACCTTCCAAAGCAAAAGAAATTCATCAGGTGGCAGCTACAAATTTCATGGTATAGTGCCCATGGCATAACTCACCTATTCTATATTAAGAAAAATTATCCAAAACTTGGAAATAAGACAAGAAATTGGGTACAAGTCTAAGGGACTCACACAAGGATTACTTACTTCTCTTTGTATGACTTTCTATTAACTTCTGATCAGGCTCCAGACCCTGTGAAGATCAGCTTGGAGATTTTTGTGTGATAAAGATTTAAATGATTTGTCTAGTATAAAAGTTACAGTTTTACTACCCTATAAAATATAAACCAGTTTGCATCTAATTTAGTAATCTCAATCCAGCACCATTATATATGAATTATCTGTGAACAAGCTTTTTCATCTAGTTGCTTCCCTCACTAATGAATTAAATAAATCTGTTTTTTAAACCTGAAAGCAAATGGATTTTTAGAAAACTGTTTATTAAGCTCTGATATTTACTTATTTATTTATGTCCATACCATACCACATGTGGGGTCTCAGTTCCCTGACCAGGAATCAAACCTGCACCTCCTGCACTGGAAGTACAAATCTTAACCACTGGACCTCCAGGAAAGTCCCTAAATAAATATTTGGCATATTTTTACTCTATATTTTCATGAGAGTTGTGTTTTTAACTTTTTGGAATTTTGCATTGGATTTATCTGTGATCAAACACAGATTCAATGATAGAAGCGAACATTGGAAATAGTTTGAGTGGGGATTTAATCTAGCATGAATATCTTAGCACTCGGGCACAGGAAGCTTCTTTGTCTCTGATGTTCTCAGTATGTGCAAAAAAAACCCTAGGCCCTCTGCCCGCAAGATTTAATTGAAAGTGTTTGTTAAACCCCCTCCTTATTAATGTTGTTGTATTGCGTTGTTTAGTCACTAAGTCATGTCTGACCCTTTTGCAATCCCATGGACTATAGTCCACCAGGCATTCCCAGGCAAGAATACTGGAGTGGGTTGCCCTGCCCTCCTCCAGGGGATCTTCCTGACCCAGGGATTGAACCTGCATTTCCTGCATTGCAGGTGGTTTCTTTACCACTGAGTCAGCTGGGAAGTCCATATGAATGTTAGGGAATGCCAAATCAAGTCATCAAAGAAACCAGATTTATACTCTGGTGGCTTGTTCTAAGCACCTGGAAATTTGAGTAAATCTCATACTACAAATCAGTCTTTGGTTCCCAAAGACTTACACAATCACATCAGAGACACTTCACTACCTCTTGGAGTCCTTCTGCCTTTAGCTGAGATTCCTGGTGCTCTGGCCAGACTTTTTTATTTTTTGTTCACACTCTGTCTGTCAAGTACTTAATGATCTGGAAAATGCTAGACGGTAAGCCAGGAGCTTTGCTATTTAAAGAAACCCTGAAGTGAATTCATTTCTAGAACAAGTAATTTTCCATGAGTTTCTTAGTTTAATTACCTAGTAGGTTGTTCCATGATGGGTGTGCCTGGAGTGGGCTTGAGTTTGAAGGTGCTGGCTACTTCAAGGAGAGACAGAGCTCTTATATAAGGCCAACAAAAAAATATTATGTCTATCAGAGGTGAAAATTATATAGTCCAGGGGCAAAGGGCTGTATTGTTTGATGGGAAATAATCAACAAAATTAAGAAATAACCATTAGGTTGGCATTTTTGGTTCTCTCACTTCCATAAAGTGGACTTTGCTAATGAAACAACTCCTTCCTGGGAGCTTGTCTACTTAGGAAATATTTTCCTGGCTTCTACCCACCTCCTATCCTTTAACACAGAGAAGCAGATAGTGTTGCGGATCAGTGACTCCCAGTTGCCGTGGCCACAAAGACCCCACTCCTGAGAAGGGCCTGACCTTGCAGCATCACCATCGTAAATTCACCTTGACTTCCCTTGTAGAGCCGAAGAATGCAGGTTTGAAAAGAAATTTTATGCATTCCCTAATCCAGTGTCCTCTCTCTTAACTGAATCCGTCCACCATGGGCTACCACCCTTTCCCTGAGCATTTCCAAGAAAAGGAATTCAATCCATCCAAGATGTCAAAATCAGACCTTAGACTCCAAGGTTCTTTATTGAGCCAAACTCTCTTTTTCTATAACTTCCCCCCAGTGCTGGTGGTTTTGTTCCTTGGAATCCATTGCACATTGTCTTCTGACAATTATTTTGTAGATAGTCACAGCCTCCAGTACTTAGAGCTTGTGGGTCTCTTCTGACACGACTTTGAAACTAGATATTATGTTGGAAAGAAAACAAGATTCAGGATGAAGTGTTCTCTTCATTCAAACATTATCAGAAAAAAAGATACAACCTTCACAACCCTAGATGGACAACCTGTTCTACCAGTGCATATCCCAACTTTCTGTTCTTCTGGACACTCCAATAAGTACCTTGCATGAAAAGCTTAATCCAGGAAATTGCCAAAACATTCTAGTGGGAGGATTCACGTGACCTTGTAATCAGACTATATCAGTGATTCTCAAAGTGTGTTCCCTGAACCATCAGTGGCAGTATCAGCTGGGAGTCTCTTACAAATTATCAGGTCCTATCCCAGAGTTACTTACTACATCAGCAAGCTGGTTTAGCAGGCTCTTCAGGTGAGAATCTGTGGGCAAGGAAATTACCTAACCACAGCAGAATCAAGAACCAAATTCCAACCTTAGGCCAATGGCACAGGTCTGGACTGAGTGAGTACGTATGTGTGCAAGTGTGCATGCACTTTATATTATGTGGGACATTAGTGCCTGTATTTCTAGCCAGTTCCCATGTCTTGACCACTTTTTCACCTACGAAAAGGCATCCCTAACATCCATTATGTTAATTAGCAGGGCTCCCAGTAGATCCCAGATGAGGGGTCCTGAAGCACTTGGAAGAGCTGTTTCAGGAAGGTGGGCCTCTGGGGGTCACCAAGACCACCATCACGCTTCTTCCTTGTAACCATGACATTTTGTTCTGCTTTCTTCTATCCCAGCTAAACACCCTCATGCCTTCCTTCATCCTTAGTATAATATGATTTCAAAGCTCCTGACCCCCTTGTACTCCTCCCAACTTCAAGTTAACCACAAAGTGATGAGTATGAATTTTGATAGATATCATTTGGTTTTGGGGCTCCTTGATTCCAGGAAAAGGAAGCCTGGCAGTGGAGCAACGGCAGGTGAGGTCACCAGGTGTGACCCTGAGCAAACTTTCGGAGTGTCCACTGAGTTCAGGATGTCTCTCGCTTTAGGACAAAAAAAAAAAAAAAAAGCTGGGCTTCCATACTCCTGTGCCAACAGGTTGCCAGCTGTGGGTCTGCCCACACGGACCTGGGGACTTGCAGGTAATCAAGCAGATCAGGTGAAGCCACATTAGGGTGGTTTTACAAAGAGGGTCACGTGCGTGAGTCAGGAGTGAAACAGACAGAAATAGGGGGTGACCCCATGGAAACAATGGCGGGAAGTCACGGGGGTGGCAAGCAGAGCCCCAACAGCATCTGCAACTGAAGGCAAGGTGTCAGGAGACAGAACATACCGTGGCTTCCTTCTAACTGCTGATTAGTCATGTGGGCACGAGAAGAATTTGTTCCAATGAGAACGAGGGTCTTTCTGCGTGGTCCTGGCTTCTATCTGTTCATGTGCTCCTGAGTGAAATCATTTTATTTGGGGCATTTTGTTTTTCATGTGGCCAAGTACTAGTCGTACGTGGATATTGTCCTTCCCTTGGAAACCAAGCCAGATACCTTGTAATATAAACATTTTAATCAGTTCCTTCTGAAGGCCAGATGGAGGAGAAGACCTGAAAGCAAAGACTTCCAGCTCAAGCTCCTACAGCCACCCTTTAGAGGAAGCCGTTCCTCTCCAGCTGCAGGCTGGGTGTGGCTGCACTAACCTGTGCACTAGGCAAATACTGGTTAAATGTACGAACCAGTTACTGTGGTTTGCTTTGACTATGATCAGGGTGAATGAGATGAGATTCAGTTCTGCCTTTCCCTCTCTCCTGGTCAGTGATTCCTCCCAGCATGGCTCCCACGTAAACAGTCAGAAACTGTTGCATAATACAAACCTCATTGCTAAATACCCATCTGACCACATTTGCAAAACAGAGAAAGGAAACATTGGCATTTTTGAAAAGGGAAAATTTAGGCATAATCAGTGTTGGTTGTGGCTGGCTGCCTTGTTGCAATTAAGAGATGCCAAAGCTGGGTGCATTGAAATGCCAGGCCACCCCTGACCCAAGTCCCTAAAAAACAAAAACCAAGCCAAATCCGCCTGTCAGTCATGATGTCATTAATCCCAGAATAGGCCAGGAAGGGGCTCATTTGGGAAGTTAGGCTTCCCTTATCAAAGGAAACCAGATCAGGACTGTATCCATATAACCAGACGTACAAATATAGAGTCACATTTAGGAACAGTGTGGGATGCAACGGTTTGGAAGATAAATAAACCCAGCTTAAAAAGAACTGAGCTCTAATAGTAGTCAGTGCCATCCTTCAGAAACACTAAGGGGCACAATGACACTTCTGCAAGCTGGTTGAGATATTTGTCACTCGAGATGGTTCTTAAGTCAAATTCTCCTATAAAGAGTGTATTCATGGTCTTTAACCCAGCACATACTATGCTATCAATTGAGAACATGGTGGGGAGAAGCGAAGACTGCTGTTTCAGATCAAGATGACCTCCTAAATGCTGGACAGCCATGCACTTGTATTTCTAGATGGATTTATCATAGAACTATCAGACCATTGAGTACTTGCAGGACCCTTCAGCCTTACATGATACTGCACATGGATCCTCCCATGCTGGACACATAAGAAAGACCTGTGGTTTTGTCAAAAATACAGATTCCGAGACCTGGCAGTCCAGTGGTTAATACTTTGCCTTCCAGTGGGAGTGCAGGTTCAATCCCTGGTCAGGGAGCTAACCCCACATGCCCTGGGGGCAAAATAACAAAACATAAATAGAAGCAATATTATAACAAGTGTAATAAAGACTTTTAAAATGGTACACATTAAAAAAAAATTTTTAATGCATATGCCAGCCCCACCTTCATAGATCCTGTTCCATAGCTGGTGTGACTGGAAATTTGTATTTCAATAAGCAAGTAAAATGTTTGAGATACAAGGAGAATTCAGACCATGCTAAGTCACTTGTGACTTCTCTGTGAACCACATAATGGACATAAAATGGACATATGATAGTAAGTCAGTTCATTCATGAGCCACTTTATGTAAATGTAAAGTTCCTGGCCTGATTTCTATCACTTATTAAATTCTCAATAAATGACTATTATTACATCTAATATTTTGACAAAAGAGTTATGTGACATAAAATGTTGGATAATTGCAGATGATTTATTTTAATCAAGAAAGGCTGCTTCAAACCTAAGCTTAATTCAGATAATTCAGAATAAATAATGTTCCCACTGTGCTTGAGGAATCTTAGAGACTTGTGCAGCAATAACTGTGCTCACCATTCTCTTAGAATGAGCATTTTAGATCTTAGAGCTGCATTAACCTCAAGGAGAAATTTCAACTGGGAAAATAATAGCACTGGGCCCATCCTTGATCACATTCTTGTACCATCACAGTTGGGAAAAGAGACCTGCTTCCAACCACACCAAGTACTGGCCCCTTCTGGACGGGAGGAGAAAAGCCCAGAGTAACAGAAGGCTGCCCCACTGTTAGCTTCTGAGTCATGAGCCAAGTGAGAGCTCCCACAGCTTGGATGTGTGATACTTGCTTCTTGTTGTTGTTGTAGCTCTTTGGGTTTATTTACTGTTTGTTGAAGACGAAATGGATAGGCTGAGATATATATTCCCTCCTTTGAGTTTGACCTAATTTGTGCAACATAAATAACATAATGAAATGGGGTACACAGGTACAATACTATGCTTTAACATTGATAAGAGCTGCAATCCACCATGAAAATGTAGCTATTGGGCAGGGTCTATATGTATGATAACACAGCTGCAAAATAGAAAAAGCAAAAATGGACTGAAATTTTAGAAGGAAAGAATAAAGCAATAGCTCCTATGCAGAATGTGAATACACAGGAATCAATAGGTCAAGTTGCCTAAGGATTTCAGAGAGTTTGAATAACACACTTTCCTTTTCAGTTCCATCTGATGGAGGTGCGTAGCTAGATAGTATCAAATAAGGAATAGACCTTCTTTTCAAACACAAATAAAACATTCTCAGAAGTTGATCATAAGTTAGAGTGCAAAGAAAATCTCAGCAAATTTCAAAAAGCAAGAATTGTACGGATTGTCTTCGTTGATCATAATGAAAGTAAAATTAGAAATTACCAAAAAATATTTAAATTTTAAAATCAAATTTTCAAATAACTCTTGAGTTATAAAAGAAATTAAAACTGAGATCTGAAACTATTTAGAAATAAATAACAAAGACCATTCTATATGTCAAAACATGTAGGAAGGGCCACAATAACAATAAAGGGACAATTTATAGCAATAAGCAGTATACTGTACCAAAAATAAGAAAAAATGTAAAAGGAATCTTTTGTCAAGTCAAGAAGATATAAAAGGAACAGTGTAGTAACACATCTTAGGAAGAAAAGAAGTAAAATAAGAATAAAGGTAAGGGAAAAAAGAATTGAAGATTAAAAACATAAGTAGAGATTATAAATAATATCAAAAGTTGGAATATATGAGATATACCTGTCTGTGAGTGTGAGTGAGTGAAAGTTGCTCAGTCGTGTCCGACTCTTTGCAACCCCATGGACGATACAGTCCATGGAATTCTCCAGGCCAGAATACTGGAGTGGATAGCCTTTCCCTTCTCCAGGGGATCTTCCCAACCCAGGGATTGAACCCAAGTCTTCCGCTTTACAGGCGAATTCTTTACCAGTTGAGCCACAAGGGAAGCCCAGCTTCCTTAAAAATCTAAAACTAGAGTTACCATCAGTTCAGTTCAGTTCAGTTCAGACGCTCAGTTGTGTCCGACTCTCTGCAACCCCATGAATCGCAGCACACCAGGCCTCCCTGTCCATCACCAACTCCTGGAGTCCACCGAAACTCACGTCCATCAAGTCGGTGATGCCATCCAGCCATCTCATCCATTGTCGTCCCCTTCTCCTCCTGCCCCTAATCCCTCCCAGCATCAGGGTCTTTTCCAGTGAGTCAACTCTTCGCATGAAGTGGCTAAAGTATTGGAGTTTCAGCTTCAGCATCAGTCCTTCCAATGAATATTCAGGAATGATCTCCTTTAGAATGGACTGGTTGGATCTTCTTGCAGTCCAAGGGACTCTCAAGAATCTTCTCCAACACCACAGTTCAAAAGCATCAATTCTTCGGTGCTCAGCTTTCTTCACAGTCCAACTCTCACATCCATACATGACCACTGGAAAAACCATAGCCTTGACTAGATGGATCTTTGTCGGCAAAGTAATGTCTCTGCTTTTGAATATGCTGTCTAGGTTAGTCATAACTTTCCTTCCAAGGAGTAAGTGTCTTTTAATTTCATGGTTGCAATCACTATCTGCAGTGATTTTAGAGCCCCCCAAAATAAAGTCTGACACTGTTTACACTGTTTCCCCATCTATTTCCCACGAAGTGATGGGACCAGATGCCATGATCTGTGTTTTCTGAATGTTGAGTTTTAAGCCAACTTTTTCACTCTCCTCTTTCACTTTCATCAAGAGGCTAAAAGGAACTAAAGTTCCTCTTCACTTTCTGCCATAAGCGTGGTGTCATCTGCATATCTGAGGTTATTGATATCTCTCCTGGCAGTCTTGATTCCAGCTTGTGCTTCCTCCAGCCCAGAGTTTCTCATGATGTACTCTGCATATAAGTCAAATAAGCAGGGTGACAACATACAGCCTTGACGTACTCCTTTTCCTATTTGGAACTAGTCTGCTGTTTCACGTCCAGTTCTAACTGTTGCCTCCTGACCTGCATACAGGTTTCTCAAGAGGCAGGTCAGGTGGTCTGGTATTGCCATCTCTTTCAGGATTTTCCACAGCTTATTGTGATCCACACAGTGAAAGGCTTTGGCATAGTCAATAAAACAGAAGTAGATGTTTTTCTGGAACTCTCTTGCTTTCTCCATGATCCAGCGGATGTTGGCAGTTTTATCTCTGGTTCCTCTGCCTTTTCTAAAACCAGCTTGAACATCTGGAAGTTCACAGTTCACATATTGCTGAAGCCTGGCTTAGAGGATTTTGAGCATTACTTTATTAGCATATGATCCAGCAATCCCACCACTGGGCATATACTCAGAAAAGAAAAAAATTCTTAATTTGAAAAGTTAACTGCATTCCAATGTTCCTATATATATATGTATACATATATATATATGGAATATTACTCGAGCCATAAAAAAGAGTAAAATAATGTCATTTGCAGCAACATGGATGGACTCAGAGATGATCACATTAAGTGAAGTAAGTCAGACAAAGACAAATATCCTATGATATCACTTCTATGTGGAACCTAAAAAAAAAAGAAAGAAACTTATTTTAAAAAAAAAACAGAAACAGACTCACAGACATAGAAAACTAGCTAATAGTTACCAAAGGGGTAAGGGGAGAGGAATAAATTACGAATTTGAGATTAACAGATACACACTGCTGTATATTAAGTAGATAAACAACAAGCACCCTGTGGCTCAGCTGGTAATGCATCCACCTGCAATGCAGGAGACCGGGGTTCTGTCCCTGGGTTGGGAAGATTCCCTGGAGGAGGGAACAGCTGCCCACTCCAGTATTCTGGCCTCGCAGGAGCTGCAGGAGGAGAGAGACGCGTCCTATAGAAGCTTCATTCAAACGATCAGCAGTGTGCGGAGACACAAAGATGTTGGATTCAGCTTTCTGTAATAATTCAGCCAATGGATATTGGTGTATATAGGTTTGGTTTTTTTTTTTAAGTTTGAAACATGAAGAGAAATAGATGTTAGCTCAAGGTACACTCTCTACACTTTCTCCATGACATTCCTGCCCTGTGACCCTTGCCCTGATAGCTGGTGACCCCAGCATAATGGCCATCCATGTCTCTGTCAACCTTGTACATCAAAGCCACACATCTACATATCCACACTCACCCGCACTTCTTGAGTCCTAACCCCTTATTTGAGTCCAGACCCTATATTGAGAAAGCAGTCTTAACCTAACTCATGTAAGTAAGTAAGCCCATTCATGACAGAGAAAGGGTTTTCTCTAGAGCCCACCTGTCCTGTGTCCAGTGTGGGTCTCAAATAGACTTGCATGCAGAAGGAGAATGAGAACTTTTCAAACTACATTTGACGGCAGTGGGTAACTGCAGCCCGCCCACTCTACTGATTACCTCAACAGTGGCAAATCCTCAAGACATCTCTGTCTCCAGCGCAAACCAGTGCTGCAGCTGAGGCTAGGAACCTTGGTCTGCAGCTGGTCACGAAAGCTAGGAGTCTTTCTTTATGAGGGCTGTGCGCCCATCCCAGATTAATCACAGATTAATCTGATTTGCAGTCCCCAAACTCTTTGATATTACTATTTCACTCCATGCGTCATTTCTTGTTTTAAAATGTGGTCCAGGAGGCACAAACCCCATCACAGGAAGATCCAGGCAAAGGGAATTCTACAGACAAATGCAAACAGAAAAACACACAGCCTGTATCTGTATACGGCAAATATATGGTGCCCATGGACAAGAACTGCTTTAAGGATTTCTGTTTAACTTTATTTAGCCTAGGGATTAGCAGCTGTTTTCCGTAGAAGAGCAGAAAGTAAATATTTTCACTTTTGAGAGCCCTGTTGTCTCTGGCAGCCACTCAGCTCTGTCAAAGTGACCTAAAAGGACCATGGAGGGTGGGGAAACAAATGAGTGTGGAAATGCTCCAGCAAAGCTTTGTTTATGGACCCTGACACTTGATATATACAAAATATTTTTCTTCTTTAAGTCTTTTTCACCATCTTAAAATGTAAAAACCATCCTTCACTCACAGCCAGAATAAAAGCAGGCAGCTATCTGGATTTGACCATGATTTCCAGAAGCCCCTGGTTGAGCCCACTGTTTCTTCAGCTTTAAACAACCACAGGGCCTTGCCCACCCCACCTGGGGACACTTATTAACATTCTGGGGAAGTGTTCTGAGGAGCAGAGCTACTCGAAGTGCATTCCGTGGACCAACAACACCAGCATCTCCAGGATGCTCGATAGAATGCAGAATCTGGGACCCTACCTCTGTCTGACTGACTCAGAATCTCTGAGAGTGAAAACCAGCAATTTGTTTCAACAAGGTTTGTGGTGAGTGTGATGCCCATTGAGGTTTTAGAGGTACCGCTCTGGACCACATCTGGAAAATCACCATCTTGGAAGCATCAAATGCCACCTAGGGGTGTCAGAATGGTCCATTCGTTCATTCAACAAGTCATTTAACGTAAATTGAACACCTACTAGGGACCAGATCCTTTGATAAACACTAGTGATTTGAGCTAATTAATAGGATACTGTTAGGCCTTTAATGGACTGGGAGAGAGACTTTACATCAGAGCCCCAGGGAACAGATTTGAGAGGCCCTGCTTCTAATTTCCTCACTTACTAAACAGGCTGTGCTGGCTGAGGCCACACTAGCAGCTTGGGCAACACCCAAGATGGAGGTTATGTGCTAATCTGAGTGAAGTGTTTTGTGTTACCTGGATAATAAATGCCACTTCACTGTTAACATTCTTTCAGCTACTGAAATTTCCGCTAATCGGTATCATTATGCTTCTTCTGGTGTTGCCTCTTAGAATCTAATACGCATGGGTTTGGGGGGTTTGGGGGCGATTTATCAAATACCAACAATAAACGTCCCAACAGAAGATCTGAAGGTTCATTCTGTGCTTTCGTTCCCCCGTTCTTACCCAGAGAGTGGACACTGCTATCTCAGCTTTGAAACACTATGCATCTGAGATCTGTCAGATGCATCACCAATCCCCCAGTCACAGACATACCCCCACTCTTTAGAGCAAGACAAGAGCTGGGAGCATTAGGGAGTGGGGATCGCGAAAGTGATTAGAAAAAAAAAAAGGTGTCTATCACATGGTTTTGCTGCCACTGTGCCAACTGCCCATTCGCCAGGTCCCTATAGGTGACCATGAGCTTGAGCTTAGTGGTCCCTGAAGCTGTTCTTCACGTGCTGAGAATAGCAACTTTAAGAGGAGATTGCCAAGGAAACACATGAGACGTGTGTGTGTGTGTGTGTGTGTGTGTGATGCTACAGATCTGAAAGCACACAGACCTCTGCCTTCTAACAAACTGGCCTATTTAAAAGAAAGGTAGGTTTCTTTCTACCTCCACCAAGGCAGCAGAAATACAAAGATGAGAACAGGGGAGAAGGTGCTCTTGTTTGTCTCCACATGGAAATCCTTTGAGAGGTGCTGCTTGGAGACTGGAGACTCAGGCCCTCTGCTGGTTCCCCGGGTTTCAGGCTTCTGTGGGTGCTCAGCACTGCATGCAACATGCCTCCTGCCCAGCCATCAGTAAACGAAAGCTAATTAAGAAACACTAGACCTGTTCTACTTTTGGTAAAGGCTACAGGTTTATTCTGATGGCGCAAGCCTTTCTGATTACTAAGCTCCCACATCCTTACAAATGAGGTTGATCAGAACTTCATATAATATATGCCCCTCCCCAGAAGCCAGAGAGACTGGTATTATTGGCCCGGTTGAGAAAGCTGGGGCTCAGAGACATTGATAAATTTGCCCAGAGTTACCCAGCAGCTGAGTGCCAGAGCCAACAGTCCACCTCGGCATTTCTGACATCACAGCTACAAACTACGATGTACTCAGTGTTTCCACAAGGTCACCACCTTATCCTGGAGAGCTGATCCCAGCCACAGAGGATCTCGGGAATTTTGTTTCTGCTCATCTCAAGGTTCAGGAGTGGTTTGGTATAAAAATTGCTACCAATTTCTGTTTCCTAGATCCCTAATTTCTAAAATGGAGACTTATGCTAAAACGCAAAGCATTTACAACTCTACATTATATCATAAGAACTTGCTCTCTTGACTAACATGGAGGAAGAGGTGGGCAGGGGAAGCAAGGGGCCGACTGGCTCTGGAGGGAGCACTCTCCTTACCTGTAATTTGCACCACACAGGATTTCAAGAGCATAATCAGAAAAATGCACAGGTCATGTTTCACCACCAAGGACACATTCTTCTTTGGAAAAATTCCTATGCACCCCCCCAACATAAGCCCTCTCGACAATCTGTGATAATAACTGAAAGAGACTAAAGAGTTTCTGCCTTTTGCTTCTGAATGCAATAGAATATCTCAAATAAAAGTCCATACTGTATCATTCCATTTGTATAAAATTCTAGGAAATGCAAACTCATTTATAGTGACAGAAGGCAGATAAGCCATTGTCTTAGCACCGGGAGGGAGTGGGGGGTCGCAGGGTACAGTGTGATGGAGTGAGTGGGTGGGTAGGATTACAAAAGGCCTGAGAGGAAACTTCTGGGGGTGATGGATATGATTATTTTCTTAATTGTGATCATGGTTTCCTTGGGAGTATGTATCAAGATGTCTCAAATCGTGTACTTCAAAGATGTGGTATTTTTGTATGCAAATTATGCCTCAATAAAGCTGATAAGAATAAAATAAAAATAAATGCAAGGTTAAATGAATTCTAACCCGGAGCCACATTCTTCCATTCCAAACGTGGGTGATGTGTATCTTTAAGAATGCTTCATGGGTAGACGGGTATCTAGCTCCACTGAAAACTAGGCAGCGAGGCACTCACGTGGCTTGATTCTGTGCCCTCCTGTCTGAGCACCGCTTCCAACTCAGAAGATTGCTGAGGCATGGAGACAGAGAGTGTGGACCATTTAGAGCTTCCCCTAGTTGAGCACAACAGCGTGTATACATACAAACACTCATATGGTCAATCCTACTTCTTTCCAGGTTCTGTGGCCAACCCGTCCCTGACGCCCCGACCCAGGCGCCCCGCCAGCCCACACCGCTACCATGGCCGAGGACGCGGACATGCGCAATGAGCTGGAGGAGATGCAGCGGAGAGCTGACCAGCTGGCCGATGAGGTGATAGAACCCAGCCCCAGGAAGCAAGCAAGAGATGGGCAGCCACGTAGTCTGTTTTAGTCAGGCTGAGGTGGGGAGAGAGCTTCTTCTCGTGTTTCAGAAGAAGCAGCACCGATTTCCTATATAGCTAAGGCCTCTGCAGACAGGAATGGGTTGGTTATAAAACTTACATGCAGATCAGTGACTGAGCCCAAACTCCCAACTTGTAGAAATCCAGAGAAGTCAAGATCCTCTGAGAAAAGCAACGTCTCTGGATGTCTTACAGCCAGCGGTGTGCAGGAAATGGCTCACTTCTGAAAGCTGGTTGTTACATTGTCCAGAACTTTGCAAGCTGGTATTAAAATTGAATTATATAAGCTGAAATTAAATAGATTCTATTAAAATCAAAGGTAATAAATACTTAAATCTCATCACATCCTAATGATTTTACTACAATCTATGCTTTCAAAGTTCTTGGCATGTGCACTATCTGTAGTGTGAGGATATAGTCTACCAGTGTGTGACCGTTGAACCTTCCCAAGTGTGACACCATGGTGCACTTAGAAATCAGAGCAAACAATATTTAGACCATGGAATCTGCAAACACTACAAATCGGGACTTGACCTATTGTTTTGTTGATCCTCTAGACTTAAAAAAGTGGAAAAATATTAATAACGGGTTAAATTTTGAAGGATGAACATCCACAGCCATTACACTATAAAACACAGACACGCAAAAAAACAACTGAGCAAATCTTCCAGTATTTGAAAACTATGATTGTCTTCAACAGAGAAGCCACTGTGCATCATTGACAAATGAATAGAATTGCAACATACATCTTCCTTCACTTTGCTTTTATTCATTAATGTAAATGAAAATATCAATCAGTGTTCATGCCAGAGCTGCACTTGTTGTCTTCATGCTTAGCTGTGGACACAAGAGTTCAGCAAAATAAACAAAGCTTTCTGTGAAAATCCATTGGCTATATGGAATTTGCAATAAAGAGTATTATGTATTTTATTATTAGTGGTAAGTTTTATGCTATTATATAAATAGCAGCCTTTATATCATTTATATTCATCCTTTATATCATTAAAATAACACTCTTTTTTTTTTTTTTTTCTGGTGAGCCTATTGTTAGGCATTTACCAGCACACCACTGCTTACAGCTCTTCTATTTTGAAAAGCAGCCTGCTGACAGTTCTTCCCAGAAAGTGAACATGCTTCATGTTCCTGAAAACTCTTGTCCCAGATAAGTTTGTCACTTAAAAGCACAGCTTTTGAGAAATCACAATCATTGCTGAATTCTAATAATTTCAAACGAACTGAGAAAAAAGTGACCACACTATGCCCAAGGGACCAGTGCTGAATTCATTTTTTCTTATCTCAGAACCGAGATAATTATAGCTGTTTCCTGTAGGCTAGTCATTTCAAACATGCTTGATTTTTTTTCCACCCTAGGGCAACAGCTTAATTTGTACTGATAAGACCTTCCAATTGTGTTTGTAGGAGCTTTGTAAGAAACTTGATGTTAGATTCATCTCAATTCATGAAAAACAACGTCTTTAAAATTCAATATTCTTCATCCAGGGGGACAAAATTAGTCCTCTGAGTATTTGAGATAATTTTTCATGACTCCTCCACATGCAAAATTATCTTTTCCTGATTGCTTTGTCTTTGATATCAAGAACAGCTTCATATGGTTCTGATTTTATGACAATCAGCTTTAATGTAATTGCTTTAAGGAATCTTATTATGTAGAAAGCCTGATAGGAAAGAGATTGAAATTGTGTTTCTGTTACAAACTTCAAAGAACATGTGATAATGGCCCTATGTGTTTCCCAAGTGAAGAAAGTTTTCTGATCTTCCTCGACCTCTGGATCCTGCACTCATAATATTTATGTTTTTTTGTCTTAGTCTCTGGAAAGCACCCGTCGTATGCTTCAACTGGTTGAAGAGGTAAGGAGTGACCGTATTTTAAGATGAACATTCCCTTTGGCTGACGTATTCTTTGCCTAGGCCCTTTGTCTTTCCCTTGGCCACCGTCCCTTTGATTTCAGTGTGAACATAGGAACCAGAAAGCTGCCTAAGCAAGGAGCTGCTGTATTTAAGCTGCCACGTAGACATCAAAGTATTCACTCTCCCTCCAGCCCAAGCTAAGTCTGGAAAGCAGAGGAAAATGGTATTTCCAAGTAAATAAATGCTCCCAAGAAATCTTAAAAACATATCAGAGTGATATTTTTTTTAATATACAAAAGAATTGTCCACATAAAAATCCTCATTTGTACTGATTTTGGTGCCTCTAAATTGCATCTAATCTTGGCTTTCTGTTCTGACTTTAGCCACATGTATGACTTTTAAAAATATGGCTCCATAGAGGCATCATATTTTCAAAAATTGTTAGATTTAGAGTCAGGAACTAAAATTCATGAAATAATAGGAAAATTCCGTAATAAAAGGAAGCATTAAGTCTAGTCATGTAAATATAGAAGCTCTTTTTTCATTCCTGACTCTAGACTGAACATTCATTTGCAAGGCATGGTTAATGAATCCTTGACTATTTTTAAATGGGTAAAATTGGGCAGATAGCAATAATGGAATCAAAATGGCATTTGCAATAAACTCTACTTATTCCAATTTGGGAGAGCAGCAGTCAACCAGGAAGAATAAATAGATTAATTGAACTTGTCCGCTGGGAGAGATGAAGTGGAAAAAGAATGGGATGAGCTATATTTATCTTAACTGAATAAAACAAGTCTAATCGTTTTTATTCAGTGAGATGCTGTTTTAGCTATGCTTTGAAAATGCTTATCAACGTATGAATTCATGTGTGGTTATCATCTTCAGAGATCTCGGGGGTTTTCTAGCAGAATGATTCAATGAGCCTACTGGCCTCACGCTACTGTTAATTGCTTCTGCAATGACATGAAAGGAGGAAAAGATAAATTTTATAAGGCGAAAGGGAAGGGCAGCCATCTCTCACACTATAGAAGCCATCATTTCCCCTTATTTCTGCAGCTTCAGATTCTCAGCTAAGAATGAAATAGAGCTAAATGTGACTTGTCACAGGAAGGGGAGGAGAAGGTGGCAGCCAAGAACTTGGAGGACCCCCGGGAGGGTAGGGGCGGACTGCTAAACGAAATCTGTTGTCATGAAAAATGATAGTGTGAGCCTGCAGTGTAACAAAAATTGGTCCCACAGGAAGGCAGGCCAGCCAGGGGCCAGGGGCCCTTGGCAGGCACACAAGGAGGCAACCTTCACTCTCTTAATGAAGAGAAATGTTTTCTTTGCTCCATCCTGGGAACACCATTCATGCGGAAATACTTGAGGACCAAGAAGGAAGCAGATATACTAAATCTAAGAGTTCTGGCAAGGCTTTCTGAATAAACGTGTTTCCCCTCAACCTGTTATGAGAACAAGTGAAAGGAATAAATCTGAGTAACATTCCCACGTGAGCTACCACGGTGACTGGAAGGAAGAGAGCTTGGAAGTCAGCTGATGTCAGTATCTTGATATATAGTGATACATCTGTATGACCTTCAGCTGTGGCCTCCAAGCTCATATTTAATGTGTGTGTATGCACGTGTGAAGCAAATTTCTAATCTACAGAAACTATCACCAGTTTGCCCTCCTGTGCAATGTTGGAACACTGCCTGGAACATGACGTGATAGAGAAATGTATCCAATACCCCTTTCCCCCCGCCCCTCCCCAACCTGAGTCCTTGGGCTGTGCACACTTCTCTTTTGTGTGTCTTCTTAAATTGCAAGCAGTGTTGGCCAGTCTTGGAAAAGAAACATCTGCTCTAATTCTCTAATTTATTCTGGAGGAAAACATCTCAAAAGCTTTATTGATTGAAGTAGGATTCTCAAATTATACATTTTTGTTTCTCCTAAGTGTTTCTGCCAAGCATAAAGTTGCATCTTAGATCGGGGATAAAGCAGATGGATGCTATTTCCTACCTCTAATGAGAGAGAGGAGGTTATTAGACTTTCGATCCTTAGGAAGTTATGAGCAAGGCATAATGAGACTAGATTGATTGCTCTTATATCCTCCTGGGTTATTTTATATTGATGGTCAGATGCCTCTTATGTCTAGGGCATTGGCTAGTCAGATGATATTCTGCTTTTCAATCAAGAAGGAAATTCTCTTTAAAGAGAATCAGCATTAAATATTCATCAAGGACAGAAATCATTAGGAAAATTCGAGCATTGAAGTACCAGGATCTTGCCCATGATCCCAAAATACATCAGTGCCATAAAATTTGAATTGAGCTGAATGCTCATTGAAATTCAATCTTAAAGACAGGAAAGGTTACTCAGCTTGTGAAGTCTCCCTGAGGTAAACAGTTCCACTTTCAGTGGAATATAGGACTTTGTGCCATCCCTCATGGGCTTCAGGTTACAACAGAGTGGAAGCATGGAGGCTTACTTTTTAATAGAAGCTACTGTGAGCCTATCAAGGACAATGTCAAGTCATACGGAGGTCAGTGGAGAAAGTTCAGAAAAGCTGAATACCATATACACATAAAAAGGTTGGAAATCACATAGCACTTCATTCTTAGGCTAGAGTTGGGAACTGGCTGTTTTGATGAATGCATTTCAACAAGTATTTATGGAATGCCTGACTCTGGGGGTGGAAGATAAAAATGGATATCATGCAGGAAAACTTAAGAAAATAGTTCTCCAAAGTCAAGACTCCACCTGCCTTAGGAGCATAAAGGAGGGGACAGTGAATTCTAGAGGGAGAGTCATAAAACTATCTGCAGGAAACGGTGTCTACACATTAATGCCTTGGGCCATGAAATTAAACCAGGAAAAGCCAAGCTGCTGTAGGGCAGGCTGATCCTAAAGCCCCACAGAGCTTCATGCTGTGGTGGTTACTGAGGGCTCCCCAACATTGATGGGTGTTTTAGCATCTTTTCTTTTCATTCCAATTTATCTTTTGAAACACTTTGGCCACAGGAAGAAAGTAAGTATTCTAAAGCTATGTCTTTATTATGCCATACTTTCTACTGAAGGGGAAGATCAGGCTGCACAGTTATTTTCAGGTAGACAGATGGGAGGGTGTTTTGAGAGAGTACCAGGACTGGCCTAGTTTTAGCTCAGGTGTATTGGACTTTGGAGAAAGCATTTCAGGATGACAAAAGAAAGACTTTAAAATGTTCTATAAACATTGTCTTAGTTCATCAGCAAGGGAAAAATAAGACAGAGAAATAAAAGGTAAATAAAAAGAAATGAAAAAAAGAAGTCCCTGACATCTCCAACTACCCCTGTTAGTAGGTAGACCGGTTTCCCAGGAATCTCAAACAGGAACCAAGAATTGAACTAAGAGAAATATAGAACCATCTCCTCTCCCTCCTTGCTATTAAAACATAATATTTGTCTTCTCAGGCATGTATTTGTCTGGCTCTTACCTTAGTTCCAGGGGCAGAGTAGAAGCCTAATAACCATTTAGTGAATGAACAAATGAGTGAATGAACCAACCTAGGAACTACCCAGTTTTATTTAGCATCGCTGTCCTTGTCTGAAACATGGGGAAGCATCTGCTGCTGCTGCTGCTGCTAAGTTGCTTCAGTTGTGTCCGACTCTGTGCGACCCCATAGACGGTAGCCCACCAGGCTCCCTCATCCCTAGGATTCTCCAGACAAGAACACTGGAGTGAGTTGCCATTTCTTTCTCCAATGTGTGAAAGTGAAGTCGCTCAGTCGTGTCCCACTCGTAGCGACCTCATGGACTGCAGCCTACCAGGCTCCCCTATCCATGGGATTTTCTAGGCAAGAGTACTGGAGTGGCTTGCCATTGACTAGACCAGTGCAAGTGTGTTGCATGAAGCAGGGCACTCAAAGCCCATGCTCTGGGACAACCCAGAGGGATGGGATGGGGAGGGAGGTGGGAGGGGGCTTCAGGGTGCAGAAATACATGTGCACCCGTGGCTGACTCATGTCGATGCATGGCAAAAACCACCACAGTATTCTAAAGTAATTACCCTCCAATTAAAATAAGTTAATTAAAAAAAAATTTTTTTAAGAAAACATGGGGAAGCATCTAGAAAGGTCAAGTGACTGTTCCCCAATCTCAGTTGCTGGCTGAGCTAATACAATCTAGTATTCCTAACTTTCAGATCTGTGCTCACTGCTTCTGTTCTCCCAAATTGGGGCATATCTGGATTGTTCAGTGAATCGTTCCAACAATGAAATATTGAGCGCCAAATTGAACAACGAGGAAATTATACTTGCAGGGCTTCATATAAAATAAATGAGTAGAGCCAAAAGGGTCAACAGCTGAGAGCCGGGTTGACTAAACTGAAATGATTCATCTGTTGCCCACCCTCTGTCCCCAATAGAATGGAACAGAGATCTCATACATGACCTTGAGTTGAGTCCTCACAAAAGAAGATGCTCCCTAAGATGACCCTGTCCTCACCAGAACTTGCATTATCACATCTGTATGTCTGAATGAAGCCATCTGCTTCTTAAAATTTCTTCTCATATGCAATGGCTAAAATATTCAGAAAAGGTGCACAGAAATTAAAGTAGTCCGCCAGGCTGCTCTGTCCATGGGATTCTCCAGGCAAGAGTACTGGAGTGGGTTGCCATTTCCTTCTCCAAGGGATCTTCCCAACCCAGGAATTGAACCCAGATCTCCTGCACTGCAGGCAGATTCTTTACTTTCTGAGTTACAAGGAAAACCCCTGTTAAAGTGTGTAGATGAATTTCCATTTATAGTGCATTGAAGAACAAGGTTTTGAAGTATCTTCTGGGGTCTAGAATCTTGCTGCTAGTGTACATCCTTGCACCAGCCAGCATTGATGATCTTGCTCAAAATGCAAAATATTTGGCTCTATCCCAGTCCTACTGAATCAGGATCTATATTTTAATAAGATGTTTCCTATGCAGGGGATTCACATGCACATCAAAGTTTGAGAAGCAATGATCTAGAAGCTTCTTCCGGTAGTTGGTAATGATGATATTTTAGTTTGCCCAGATATCCTGCTATAGATGCAGTTTGTGAAGGTGTTTATTTTAGTAACCCGATTGTAATGCTAACTGTTGGCCAGGCACTGTTCTAGCACCTGCTGACTATTAATTCATTGAATTCAAGTAACAACTCAGTAAGATATGAACTATTATGATCAGTATATTATAAATGAGAAAACTGAGGCCCAGAACAGTTAAGACCCTTGCCTAAGGACCCGTAGCCAGGAAAGAAAATCACCAGGATTCCAGGGCAGAGTCTAGCTTCAGAATCTGTGCTGTCAATGACTCTTGAAGTCACACTGAGCCATTACTCTCAAAACTATATCCTGAATTGGCAGCTAAAGTTTATCAAAATGTGTTCAAACACTAGTTCAGAAAGATACATGCACCCCAGTGTTCACAGCAGCATTATTTACAGTTGCCAAGATATGGAAATGACCTAAGAGTCCATCAACAGATAAATGGATAAAGAAGCTATGGTATATATATACATAATAGAATACTATTCGTCATAAAAAAGAATGACATTTTGCCATTTGCAGCAACATGGATGGACTTGGAGGGTATTATGCTAAGTGAAATAAGACAGAGAAAGACAAATACTGTATGATATCACTTTTATGTAGAGTCTAAATACACAACAAATTAGTGACTAGAACAAAAAAGAAGCAGACTCACAGATGCAGAGAACAAACTAGTGGTTGCCAGTGAGAAAAAGGAAGGGGTTGTATAGGGATAGGGGGAAAAGGGGCTTTTATGAGATATATGAAATCAGGCGTATGAACCTTGTGAAAATTATACAGCACTTTAAAGAATCTTTCATTCAATTTTTTTTTAAAGCAAAATAGTCTTTTCTGTCTGGGAAAGTTAACTGCACACATTTTCTGAAATGGTGAGTTTATAAAAGCTCACAGAAATAATTTTCATTGTTTTAATTCTATTGGAATTGAATCATTGAAGAACTATTCAAACAACAACAGTCCAAACCTTCTGTTGACCTCCAGTAACATCTCTCTCTCTCCTAGTTTACTGTAAACCAGCAGAAAATAAAAGGAGCCATGAGAGATGTGTTATTTTAGAATTTATTCTCAGGGCTGCCATGAGTGTTCCTTGGAAAACCAAGTAATCCAAACTGTAAGCAGTACCATTTAATACCTATCAACAGTCAACCTGTGAAATGGAAGGTCTTTACTTAACTAGTTAGAATTCCTGGAAATGATGATTCCTAAGTATGAGCAATACAAATATCTCTGCTTCTTTTCTCACCCACCACCAACTCCCACTTCCCTCCACCAAATAGTTCAAGGCTGTTGGACATATTGAGATCATAAGAAGTGAGGTGTGGGTGCCTTTTATAGACTTCTCCTGACCTGAAAAACTGCAGGAAAACTTGTGGATGAATTATTTTCTCACACTATATTGTTGTGCAGAATTTCAGATTTCATTAGAAAAAGCCCTTATCTCTCATCTTTCAACCCCCTTTCTAAATCTTGTAGAAAACCTCTCCATAGAGAAAAATAAATGGAAGATTGAATTTCTTTTTGAGCTGTATTTCTCAACCTTTGTGATGCAGTCATCTCTTTTGATAACCCTAAAAATTTCACCCCATCTCCCACACAAGATTCCACACACATCTTCCCAGTGGACCACCCTTCACCAATTCGCTGATGGAAACTTTCTGATATATCAAGCCAGAGAAGTTTTAGTCTCAAAGATTTTGAAAGACTTTTCTTTCTGTGGTTGGTGTTACCAAAACGATAGGCATTTTATTTTCCAGATATAGAATCATAGTGTGATATTATATGTGTGTATTCCAAGTCCATGTCAAACCCCAACCCCAGTCTTACCCGTTGGAGACTGAGCTGTATCCCCTCTTCTATCTGAGAATCACTGAATGATCAGGTCCATAAGTGACCCACTCCTGAGTCCCTCCCCGGCCCCTAAGATTCTTTGCCATGTTTCCTTCCTCTTTTTCTTTTGATCCTTCTTCATTTTCCATTTCTAGGGCTAATTGTCCCCTTACTGATTTCTCTTTCTCTCTTTTCTCTCTCTAACTCTTTTTCCACTTTGCTACCATTATTGGAATGTAGAGTAAAGATGCTGGTATCAGGACTTTGGTTATGTTGGATGAACAAGGAGGTAAGTTCAGATTTCTTCAGTAAGAACAATTCCTCCTCTGAATAAAATGCATTTAAAAATGATTTGTGCATCCACAGGTGGTCATTGCATGTGTTATGCACATATATAAGTGTAAGAGTTCTAGTTTTCATCTTATTTTTTTGTTCCTTTCTCTCTTAAAGAAATTGGTATATGTATAGAAATGTCTTCATGGTTGAATAAGTGGTTCTACACTCCCTGTTACATGTGTTGGGGTAAAAGAATTTTGAAGGCAAAAGTCATTTGTTTGGATTTTTTAAATGATAATATTTTGGACAGTTTGGGGATTCTCCCCCCTTAGCCCCAATATTTCCTATAAATTTGGTGTTCTTCTAATAATTCCTACATAGAGTGAGAGAATCATGTACCATGTTGTCCATTTATTTTGACCATCCTAATTCAGCATCTGGCTGTTTTGATTTATAAGTCATTATGAGAGTTCCTTAAATAACTAGCAGCTTTTTAAACAGATCATAAACTGAGGGAAATCATTGGAAAATGGAAAATTGAACCACTTAAAATATTTGAACTTTTTCATTTAATTATAAAAATAGAGGCAGTGAAAATCAGAGTAACAGCATTTTAGTATAGCATCTTTATGGTCTACAGTGGAATCTAGAAGGGAGTACTAACATTTTTCCCTTTGACTTATTTGTCTAGTCATTCAGAGATGCTTTAATTCTAGCTAGAAGTTAGTTGCCTGATTCCATTCTAAATTCTTATCATAACAAACAGATTTGGCAGAAATATTTTCTCTTTATTTGTATTTAATGTCGGCATTAGAAAACTCTCAGCAATCATGAGAAATTTTTAAATGTTAAAGATAAAAAGGTAACATTTATTTAAAACATGGAACATCATAAACAAAGTCTAGGAATAAATCTCAGATTGAGAGGAAAATTGCCTTAATATGTAAATCATCAGCTTACATGTAGATGTATGAAACTATGCTTTACCCAACAACAGTAATAAGATGCCACTCTTTAGCTGACTGGCACAACTTTTTTTAACTGATAATCAATACTGTGACTATGTCAGGAAAACAGAAATCCTCAATCTACATGTGGGCATTGTTGATTGATACAAACGTTTGAGAGTAATTTGATAATATACACACATTTTGATGTGCACCCATCTTTCGACCAAGATATTCCACTCCTAGAATTAGATGCTGCAGATATTCATTGACAAATCTGTGAAGAAAAATAAACATGCCTTACCTATAATACTGTAAAACTGGAAACAACCTAAGTGTCCAGCAGTGAAGAGGCCAACCACATCAATATGGTATGCCCGTGAAAAAATTCTGCATAACGTGTCGCAACCATTGCAATATATAATATAAATCTTTACTTACTGACCTCTGAGCAGTTGGGGCAGGGACTGGGAGGGACTGAACTACTCTTAAGGGTCCTCTGAGAAACAACTGCTAGGAATCAATTAGAAGTACATTGGTGAAGAGGAGATGAGCAGAAGTAGGCAGGGAGAGTCTTCTGTGATGTGGGCCTGACACTTTTGAGAGGGGAGAGTATGGGTGGAGGCTTGGGTAGGAATCTCATACTGCAATGCTGCTCTGAGAAAGTCTCAGCCAGACTGATGCACAGCCCAGGAGCAAAGACAACCCGGTAAGGCAAACCCATGCTGGGCAGGATTGCCCCCAAGCTAGTAAATCATGCTCAGTCATTGGCTGGGAGCATCCCAGAGAGGGCGTGGCCTCCATGTAAATGTGGGAGATCATAGCTGGAGGTGTCTGCTAACTGAAGGGTCCCTCTTGGAAGGAGATCTGAGTATACCCTCATGGCTGTCAGTAAAGACATTTGTTTCTATATTATTTATTTGTATTAAATTTTTCCAATAAACATACACTAACCAGTTTTTTAAAATCAAGAGAAAAGTTCTTTTAAAAAAACAATGAACATCAATCCCAACACTTACCCTCTCATTAAAAAAAAAAAAAAGTAAATGGCAAAATTAATACAAAAATAATGAAGTATAGTAGAGTTGTATTTTGAAGGGATTACAATAGCTAGAGCAGTCTTCAGAACTCCTCAAATGAATTTGCTATAAATTTTAAGACTTGCTGACTTGATCCGTATAGCAATGTCCCAGACTTTGAAACTCAGGATGCACTGTCACTGCATTTTTTTAAGAATTGCATTTAATTGGGCAACATGTGCCCATATAGAAGAGTAGTACTTCATTTCCAATGCTAAATTGATACATATACACTCAAGAAATATAGAATTCTACCTTATCAACTCTCTTTAGTTAATGATTTGCATATGAAAGGGGTAGAAAAAGAAGCATTGCAATAGAAAGAAAGATTTGAAAAAGGTTCAGGATAATGCCATTTTACCCCTAACTATAAAGCTTTGACATAAAGACATGAAAAATAATACATAAAATCTGAAGTAAAAAAACATAGTAAGATATTGAGTTGCAAATTACATTGTACTTTGATGAGGAAAATCTAGAGACAAAATTTGCCAAAATCTCCAAACAAATGCAAAAGCAAATTATTCTTAAACATAAATGATTCCCAAGAATATCTTTATATTATTCTCAGAGAAACAACGCAAAAGTGCAGATATTCCCTGCAAGACAATTAGTGTTCTCAGCTAAGACATTTCAGTTATGGCTGCATGGCTAAATTCTCTGTTGAACATATTTCCTAGGATAACCTGGGTTTTACCAGATGCATGATGGATAATTGATACAGATGAGAAACACACAACCGTAAACATTCAAAAGTAGGTGGCTTCTGCCTGGTCTTAAGTGGTGTATGTTCCATTTATACTGTAAGAAGAGATTAGGATCTTTTTAAATGAGTCAACAACTATCTTCTCTGCCATTGTAAATGCATTTGAATGCTGTATATGCTGTGTTTAGTTGTTTAGATCAGTAACTGCTTTAAAATTTCTCTCCAATTTATGCTCTACTAATTTTATCTTTGCCTGAACACCAAAAGTGTTGACTGCTTCTCCCCTTCAGCTGCACAGAAGTCTCAAGAAACAGTCATCCTCCTAAAGAGCCATTCCAGGTTGCCCTGCTAAATGCTTGAACTCAGAAATCCCTTACGGGATTCTTGTTTCATGCTCAGGAATCCGGAGGCCATGGAACACTGAGCATGGCAGCCGGCCCTGGAAATGTACCGCGTCCTGGGATTTTTCTATTCTGTGAACGAAATCCCCTGAAATACCCTTACCTCTAATGTGGGATGACTCAGACTTTCACTTCCATATCTCTTATCCCCTTTGTTGGTTTTTGCTGGGTTATATGTTTGTTTAGATGCTGAAAATGTGGCTCTTGGGAAAATCCAATGGGAGAAACTCCAAACTAGACAGTGAAATCTTTGGCCAGTGCCTGGCAGAGTAAAGGCAAAGTAAACTGTCATCCAGAGAGTCTGCCAACATTTCTAAATGGTTCATGGCCCTACAAGAGAGCATTTGTGAAAACATCCCTCTTGCTAAAGTCCCCTCACCAATCTCTCTTATGAATGACTAAAGCTGCTATTGTCCAATATGGTAGCCACAATAGTCAAGTGACTATTTGAATTTATTTAAATTAATTAATTACGATATGTTCATCAGTGCTCAGGAAAATTAAAATCATATACTCAGCGTCTGTAACTGGATACACTCATGAAGGCTTATACATTGAGTCTTGCTGTTCTACTATTTTGTTCTTACTAGACTGACAATTCTAATGGCCCCATGCTGCTTTACTTAAGTAATATTAGTAGAAAGTGAAAGTTGCTCAGTTGTGTCTGATTCTTTGTGACCCCATGGACTGTATAGTTCTCCAGGCCAGAATACTGGAGTGGGTAGCCTTTCCTTCTCCAGGGGATCTTCCCAACCCAGGGATCAAACCTAGGTCTCCTTCATTGCAGGCGGATCCTTCACCAGGTGAGCCACAAGGGAAGCCCAAGAGTACTGCAATGGGTAGCCTATCCCTTCTCCAGCAGGTCTTTCCGACCCACAAAGCAAACCAGGGCCTCCTGCATTGCAGGTGGATTCATTACCAACTGAGCTATTAGTAGAAACGATATCTAAACTTAGATCCCTAAGCATCCTGCCATTGGTGGATCCATCACAAATAACCAGTCATCCAAATATCATGGCAGAAATAAGAAAGAACAATTTCTTGCCCCAACATATAGTGTGACGTACTGGAACACCTCCCCAATCCAAAACATTATTTCCCTCCCAGTCTCCAAGAGTAAACAGAGAACAGTCAGAAAGTAAGTTTATGGAAGTAAGGAGCCAGTCAAACCTGAATACTGCATTGCATAGTCTCTCAGGTGTTGTTGTCCATGTCAGAATAGAATGAGGATATTGATTGCTTTCAAGCATTTCCTGAGAAATATCTTCACAGAAATCACTGAAGTGCTGTGAAGTCCCTATACTCCAAACATATTCATAAACATAACTCAATTACACTCTAAAGATTGATATTATTTGGGGTACCTACTATGTGCCATGACACTGAAAAAAACAGACAAAAGTCCCTGACTTCATAGCATTCACATGCTAAGAGGGGACAAGAAAAAGGAAAGAATGTTATTGTTAGAATATCTGTGACAAAATTGTTCCATGATGTTTTTTCAGGATTTGACTTCAGTTCAGTTCAGTCACTCAGTTGTGTCCGACTCTTTGCGACCCCATGAATCGCAGCATGCCAGGCCTCCCTGTCCATCACCAACTCCTGGAATTCACTCAGACTCATGTCCATTGAGTCAGTGATGCCATCCAGCCATCTCATCCTCTGTCGTCCCCTTCTCCTCCTGCCCCCAATCCCTCCCAGCATCAGGGTCTTTTCCAATGAGTCAACCCTTCACATGAGGTGGCCAAAGTACTGGACTTTCAGCTTCAGCATCAGTCCTTCCAATGAACACCCAGGACTGATCTCCTTTGGGATGGACTGGTTAGATCTCCTTGCAGTCCAAGGGACTCTCAAGAGTGTTCTCCAACACCAGAGTTCAAAAGCATCAATTCTTCGGAGCTCAGCTTTCTTCACAGTCCAACTCTCACATCCATACATGACCACTGGAAAAACCATAGCCTTGACTAGATGGACCTTTGTTGGCAAAGCAATGTCTCTGCTTTTGAATATGCTATCTAGGTTGGTCATAACTTTCCTTCCAAGGAGTAAGCGTCTTTTAATTTCATGGCTGCAGTCACCATCTGCAGTGATTTTGGAGCCCCCAAAATAAAGTCTGACACTGTTTCCACTATTTCCCCATCTATTTCCCATGAAATGATGGGACCAGATGCCATGATCTTAGTTTTCTGAATGTTGCGCTTTAAGCCAACTTTTTCACTCTCCTCTTTCACTTTCATCAAGAGGCTTTTTAGTTCCTCTTCACTTACATTGTGTATAATGATACATTCAGCCAATATTGGTAGATATAAAATAGTTTTCAGAATCAACTGTTCTGAAATAGCTCCAGAATTCCACTTTGCTATGATCCTTGCTGTACAAGCTGCAACCCATGGCAGAAGCCCACTCTCAGTTTGTGTTTTCATTTGGATTCTCTGGTTCAGAAATCTAACACTTGTGCACCAATTTACCTTTATTTATGTTATTTTCTAATCCCTGGAGACACAGTGAGTGGGGCTCCTATATTTTGCTGAAAATACTAACTTGAGGAATTCCCTAGGAAGGGCAAACACCTGAATGCATGCCTGCATGCCATAACCTGGGTATGTGTCAGCTTATCGGTCGAGCCCATATTTTCCCTCTCTACCCACATACAGGAATGTGGGCCTACCTGCCCACAGTCCTCTTGGTTTCAAGCACTCTTCTGGGCCACTTCCGCTCCTCTCTGATGAGGGCAGACTTTCAAGAACCTTGTCTTGACCAGTGGGGAGAATGTGGAGCTTCAGAGCAAGCCAGAAGGCTGGTGGAGGTGGAGCTCCCCCAGAGGAGAGATGCTCTGCTAGTCTCTCACAAGTTGAATGAGAGCAACTAAGATTCAGGGAAGATCACTCAAATGAACTTGGGAGGCTTCAGATTTTTGAAGCAATGTAGAAACTAGTATTTCAAATCGTTCTTTACAATTAATGCCACCCACAGTGAACACATCAAGAGAAACCTTTACTTTGATAATTCTGGGAGGCGAAATCTTGCCACAGGTACCACTTTCATCTTCCACCAGACACCTGCATGTTGTAATGAGCCATGCCGAGTGGGGCCACCTGAGATGGATGGAGCATGGTGGAGAGGTCTGACAAAATGTGGTCCACTGGAGGAGGGAGTGGGAAACCACCCCAGCAGTCCTGCCTTGAGAACCCCGTGAACAGTAAGAAAAGGCAGAAAGATAGGACACTGAAAGATGAACTCCCCAGGCCGGTAGGTGCTTAATACGCTACAGTGCAGAAATAACTCCAGAAAGAATGAAGAGATGGAGTCAAAGCAAAAGCAATACCAATTGTGGATGGGACTGGTGATGGAAGTAAATTCCAATGCTGTAAAGAGCAATATTGCGTAGGAACCTGGAATGTCAGGTCCATGAATCAAAGGAAATTAGAAGTGGTCAAGGGAGATGGCAAGAGTGAATGCTGACATTCTAGGAATCAGCCAACTAAAATGGACTGGAATGGGTGAATTTAACTGAGATGACCAGTATATCTACTACTGTGGACAAGAATCCCTTAGAAGAAAGGGAATAGCCCTCATAGTCAACAAAAGAGTCTGAAATACTGTACTTGGATGCAATCTTAAAAATGACAGAATGATCTCTGTTCATTTCCAAGGCAAACCATTCAATATCACAGTAATCCAAGTCTATGCCTCTAACAGTAACGCTGAATTAGCTGAAGTTGAATGGTTCTATGAAGACCTACAAGACCTTCTAGAACTAACACCCAAAAAAGATGTCCTTTTAATTATATAGGCCTAAAGTGCAAAAGTAGGAAGTCAAGAGATAGCTGGAGTAACAGGCAAATTTGACCCTGGAGTACAAAACAAAGCAGGGCAAAGGCTAACAGAGTTTTCCCAAGAGAACGCACTGGTCATAGTGAACACCCACTTTCAACAACACAAGAGAAGACTCTACACATGGACATCAACAGATGGTCAATATCGAAATCAGATTGGCTATATTCTTTGCAGACAAAGATGGAGAAGCTCTATACAGTCAACAAAAACAAGACTAGGAGTTGACAGTGGCTCAGATCATGAATTGCCAAATTCAGACTTAAACTGAAGAAAGTAGGGAAAACCATTAGACCATTCAGGTATGTCCTAAATCAAATCATTTACAATTATACAGTGGAAGTGACAAATAGATTCAAGGGATTAGATCTGATAGACAGAGAGCCTGAAGAACATGGACAGAGGCTCATGGTATTGTGCACGAGGCAAGGATCAAGACCATCCCCAAGAAAAAGAAGTTCAAAAAGGCAAAATGGCTGTGAGAAGACCTTACAAATAGCTGAGAAAAGGAGAGACGCAAAAGGCAAAGGAGAAACGGAAAGATATACCCATCTGAATTCAGAGTTCCAAAGAATAGCAAGGAGAGATAAGAAGGCCTTCCTCAGTGATCAATGCAAATAAATAGACGAAAACAACAGAATGGGAAAGACTAGAGATCTCTTCAAGAAAATTAGAGATACCAAGGGAACATTTCATGCAAAGGTGGGCTCGATAAAGGACAGAAATGGTATGGACATAACAGAAACAGAAGATATTAAGAAGAGGTGGCAAGAATACACGGAAGGACTGTACAAAAAAGATCTTCACGACCCAGATAATCATGATGGTGTGATCACTCATCTAGAGCCAGACATCTTGGAATGTGAAGTCAAGTGGGCCTTAGAAAGTATCACTAAGAACAAAGCTAGTGGAGGTGATGGAATTCCAGTTGAGCTATTTCAAATCCTAAAGATGATGCTGTGAAAGTACTGTACTCAATATGCCAGCAAATCTAGAAAGCTCAGCAGTGGCCACAGGACTGGAAAAGTTCAGCTTTCATTCCAATCCCAAAGAAAGGCAGTGCCAAAGAATGCTCAAACTACTGCACAACTGCACCCGTCTCACACGCTAGCAAAGTAATGCTCAAAATTCTCCAAGCCAGGCTTCGACAGTACATGAACCGTGAACTTCCAGATGTGCAAGCTGGATTTAGAAAAGGCAGAGAAACCAGAGATCAGTTGGCCAACATCCACTGAACCATCAAAAAAGCCAGGAAAACATCTACTTCTGCTTTATTAACTACACCAAAGCCTTTGATTGTGTGGATCACAACAGACTGTGGAAAATTCTGAAAGAGATGGGAGTACCAAACCACCTAACCTGCCCTCTGAGAAATCTGTATGCAGGTCAAAAACAACAGTTAAACTGGACAGGAATAAAAGACTGGTTCCAAATCAGGAAAGGAGTACGTAAAGGCTATATATTATCACCCTGCTTATTCAACTTATATGCAGAGTACATCATGCAAAATGCCAGGCTGAATCAAGCACAAGCTGGAATCAAGATTGCCTGGAGAAATATCAATAACCTCAGATACGCAGATGATACCACCCTTATGGCAGAAAGCAAAGAAGAGCTAAAGAGCCTCTTGATGAAAGTGAAAGAGGAGAGTGCAAAATTTGGCTTACAAGTCAACATTGAAAAACTGAAGATCATGGCATCCAATCCCACCACTTCATGGCAAATAGATGGAGAAAGAATGGAAACAGTGACAGACTTTATTTTGGGAGGCTGCAAAATCACCTCAGATGGTGACTGCAGCCATGAAATAAAAGACACTTTCTCCTTGGAAGAAAAGCTATGACCAACCTACAGAGCATATTAAAAAGCAGTGACATTACTTTGCTGACAAAGGTCCATCTAGTCATAGCTATGGTTTTTCCAGTAGTCATGCATGGACGTGAAAGTTGGACTATAACGAAAGTTGAACGCCAAAGAATTGATGCTTTTGAACTGTGGTGTTGGAGAAGACTCTTAAGGGTCCCTTGGACTGCAAGGAGATCCAACCAGTCCCTTCTAAAGGAAATCAGTCCTGAATATTCATTGGAAGGACTGATGCTGAAGCTGAAACTCTAGTACTTTGGCCACATGATGCAAAGGACTGACTCATTGGAAAAGACCCTGATGCTGGGAAAGATTGAAGGCAGGAAGAAAAGGGACAACAGAGCATGAGATGGTTGAATGGCATCACCAAATCTATGGACATGAGTTTGAGTAAGCTCTGGAAGTTGGTGATGGAAAGGAAGCCTGGCATATTGCAATCCATGGGGTCGCAAAGAGTCGGACACGACTAAGTGACTGAACTGAACTGAACCCAGAGATGTGCTTCAACCCCACCTCAGACCAGCTCTCCAGGAAGCCCTTAGCAATTCCTCAAATGGGGATTGTCATCCCTATTCTGTCTGCTCTTAACGTGCTTCTTGTTTTGAAGATACTGGGCTCCACTTCCCCAAACCAATCTCTCATTTGATAGTTATTTTGATCTACAGACTAATTTACTGCATTCCTTAAGGAAACTGGGATGAAGTGTTTGGAAAAGTACAGAATTCTCTGGAATGTAAAGAGTTGTCATCCATTTTTTTAGCCCCTTCCAGAATTTTCTTAAAGATAAGAGTATACCTACATTTATTCAGCAAAGTTTTGCCAGCACTACACTGTTATTTCCTGTGGCTATCGCATACCGGATAAACATTCTGTTTTCCCTTGTCTCTTGAAAACCAGAGCAGAGACAGCAAATTCCTAATAAGCTGAATTCTGTTCCTCAGCCCCACAAAAGACAACACAATAGCTTCTTATTTTCCAAATGGACAGGCAGTCTCTCCAGTTGGGAATGACAATTTAATGTGAAATTGTTTTTAAGTAATTATTTATGTCCTTTTATACAGGAAAATATTTACCAGTTTTATTCTAATCATATCTTTCTTCCCAGAGGCATAGGCATGCATGCATGAAAATATAGTTGAAAAGAGGAATAGAAATGTAATTAGGTTTTGTAAATAGCCAGCCAGGACATCCCACTGCTGCCTTAATGGTCTTATGCGCCCAGTCACTATGCCGTGTCTGGCTCTGTGTGACCCCATGGACTGTAACCCGCCAGGCTCCTCTGTCCATGGGATTTTTCAGGCAAGAATACTGGAATGTGTTGCCATTTCCTCCTCCAGGGATCTTGCGACTGAGAGATGGAACCCTCATCTCCTGCAATGGCAGGCGGATTCTTTGCCACTGAGCTACATGAAAAGCCAAAAAGTCATAAAAGCTGTTTTAAAAATCACTTCATGTAACTTGTAATTTACTCAATTTAATGATACCACTTTTGAAAAATTAATCAAGTTGATGAATGTAACCCTGGCAACCTAGAAGTATGATTCGTTTTTATGGCCATCAGTCTATGTCTTAAGATACTGTCTAAGGTCAGCTTTCCTGGCACTGATGACTTAGTACTGTTTCATGTTCCAATCCACTGCCTTTCTCCAGGAATTTAATGGTCCAGTACCTGTAATGTTGCTGTGCTGATATTGCTTTTCTTACAGCTACTATGAATTGAATATTCAAAACCAAAGACTGCCTATGGCCTGCCTTTGGCTAAACAGCCATTGTTAGGGGGAAAAAAAGATATGGTACCTATTGCTAATTATCACTATAGTTGTTATTTTTCCCAAAGGAGAAAGTAGATTATTATCTATCCTTAGCTGGTTGAGGGTGCTAAAAACCAAAAGGGAGAGATGTTTTAAAGTTGAAGCAGACACTTCCTCTAGCACCATTGCATTTGAATGCCTAAAACATAAACTAACAGCCTATTGTCTTTCTCTTGAGTTTCACTGGTGTCTGAGTAAGTGAATATGCTGTGCTGTTTTCTTGGACATTCAGAATCAAGCAGGCTTACCTACTCCATCCCATCATGTCTGAACTATAAACTATATGAGCATCACTTTTGTTCATTTCCTTCCACCCCTGGCTGCATAGGGCATCGACAGCCGATTCTAGCAATGCATCTCCTCAGACAATGCATTGTAATAGCTCTCTCTCTTTCTCAAATTCCGTTTCATTTCTCATGTTCTGTTGAAAACCCCCAAAAAATTCATTCCACACTGTCATCCCTTTGTCCTAACCAGAACAACTCGATCGTGTCGAAGAAGGCATGAACCATATCAACCAAGACATGAAGGAGGCTGAGAAAAATTTAAAAGATTTAGGGAAATGCTGTGGCCTTTTCATATGTCCTTGTAACAAGTAGGTACTGGGTACCAGCTCTAATCTGTGGCGTCCAGTTTCCTTTCTTTCTTTTTTTTTTTTTCTTTAATGTCAAAGTGAATGTCTGAAGTTTTGTCTTTTTTTTCTTTGTCCTTTTCCATCCGCTTCATTCTGTGGGGATAAAATACTTGTGTTTAATCAGAACAACTGGAACGCATTGAGGAAGGGATGGACCAAATCAATAAGGACATGAAAGAAGCAGAAAAGAATTTGACGGATCTAGGAAAATTCTGCGGGCTTTGTGTGTGTCCCTGTAACAAGTAGGTGCTGCCTGCCTGCCTGAAGCTTTGGTTTCCCAAGGCCCATCTCCAAGCCTTGACAATCTCATTCCTGCTGGGTGCAAAGGCAGGATGAGTATGTGGCATGCAGAACAGATCAATACCGTCTCTAATGCATTCATCTCATAGCATAGATGATATTAGTGGGAGTAAACTGTTGATGCATTAAAAATCAGGCATACTACAGTGAAAGCTTCACTGTCAGCAACTTTTATTGATGAACGTTTCAACATTTTCCAGAAAGTGTACCTCAAGACAGAGACTAACCTCAAGAAAGAGGCACCACCCAGGGAATTTTATGTTCTCTAAATCCCCGAAACCAAAATTGCAGATTTAGAAAAGACTGGGGGTAAGTTTGGAAGTTGAGATACACATATGTATCAAGGTTTGATTTTTCAGAAGCAAAAATAACAGGTAATTTGGCCCAAACAAGCATTCCATAAGTTAGAGAGTAAGTAAGACAGAGATTCACCCTTTCAACTGCCCACCATTTACCAAATCTGGTCAGCGGTTAGACCATAGATGCCACAGCTGCATCCAACGCAGAGGCAAAGAGTCCTTCAGCAAGAAGTGCTCATGCCTTAGCCAAATTGGGCCCATCCCTCTCCAATTCTTCCTTTAGGAAGATCTCCCGTACACTGGCCGAAATGTTGAAATGTATAGATTTTGCATGCACGACATCACAAAACATTCAACTGTTAAGGTTCTGCAACGCTTTTTTGGAATGTAGCAGAAATGTGACATGTGGTTATAAAGGTTTGCAACAGAAGGAATCTGAAAATAAGTGTTCTGGAAGGTAGTCTTATTTGACTAGCAGTGGAAAACAAAAAATGCATGAGTGGATTGTCCAACATGCATTTGGAAGATTAAACCCGTTCCCCGATCCCCCTCACCCCTCCTACTTCCCTTTGAACAGAAGCCTTTTTCTAAAAGCTCTCCTGATCCTAGCTTTTAGAATAGAAATCGACGTCATTTCTAGCTGATTATATGACCATTCACATCCTTTAAACTTTGAGGCTGATTTAAAATATCCTACTTCCTGTTTAGGAGGGGAGGGGCTCAATTTACAAATAAATTTAAGTTTGGGTTTTTTTTTTAAAGAATGATCTACAGTAAAACCTGATTAACTGGAATCTAGCTACCTTGAACCTTCGAGTATATTTATATTTTTGTTCGTTTCGACTTTTAGCAAAAAGAGGCAAATAAACAAAGGGAAAAATCCCATTAGGGATTTAAAAGCATTTCTCTTAAAGGTCAGTCTAGGCAGTTTGCATTCTCTCACTCAGTCTTCATTCTCTAAGTTCCACATCCAAGCGGACCAAGCAATGAAAGCTGAGCTGCAGAGGAAAGGCATTCAGACATATCTAGAGAAACCAAAACCAAGGAATACCTTGATCATGTTCCCTGCCCTAAGACTCTAAGGCAGGAAAGTGGCTCAAGGTCTAACAGATAGTCAGCCATCACTCTTGAAACTAAGTTTAACTCCATGGCCCACTGTGTTAAGAAAGTCCTATAATTCACCGAAATAACATTCCCAAGCATTCCAGTTAGTCAAGATTTAACTGTTCATCATTTTCAGTGGCCACTTGCCCCCAGGTGAGATGTCTACATATTTTGTGATGAATTTCATAGATACGTTTTCCCCATCCACCAACTGTGTGGACAAAAGGTGGAGGCAGGCCCCCCTCCCTCCCTGTGACAGATTCTAATGCTCAGATGAAATCACGACCCCTGGGAATTCCACGTACCAGTTGGCACTAATTCCTTATTACACAAGAGACCCTAACTGAGCTTCAAAGCTTGACTGAAGTGTTCCCTATTGTGTGTAAATAATGCTTTAAAAACCATGTGTCACAGCACAGTGGCTGATGGCGCCCTGCACTCTCTGGGGGCTTCGCCCTGTCCCGGCATGTTTCGAGGGACTACGGTAGATGTCCCGCAGTTATGTGAGTCTATGTGCAGCATTGTGGGTGCAGTGATTTGCCTTCGTTCCGAAACGCAAACTTTCCCACTCCCTTGACTGCCAAAGATGGTACACCGGACATTTTACATAGCAGAAAGCATCACAAGGTCCATATAACTTCTGTTAATGTGAGGAGGGAGGGGATGGGGATTTGGAAAATAACAAAAACAAAGCCATACTCTAACCTTTATTAAATTCATTTTTGGATCCTGTCCCACTAAGTGGCCCCGGCTCTTTAGAGCAGTGAATTCTGACTGCTTGAAGGCTACGGCATTATACATTAAATGTGGGAGTTGCTGAAATTCCATCTGTACAATTTTCCAATTTGTCTCCAGGGTTTCTTGGTCCCTAATCTGCAAATATTAGTCTTAGTGCCAGTTTTAATAGATGGCTATGGTCCTCCAATAAAAAAAAAGAAAAAAAAAAGGTTAAATTCTGGTGTCGTATAATAGAAAATACAAAATGTGAAAACAGGACCGAAAGAAGTTCTGTTCTTGGACTAAAAAGCGTGTGGTTTCTACTATGCAAAGAACATAAAAACATCTTTGATTGCTCAGTTACAACACACCCACCAAAATATGCTGCACACGTGTCTATTGGGCACAATAGGTATGCCTGGATTTTAAGTCTCTCTCCAAGGCAGCTCAGTGAAATATGGCCCACAGAGACCACACCAGTTCCATACCACTTTCCCCTACCACATCCCAGGATAGTTTGAAGTAGGCAGCTGTAACCACTCCCATCCTGTCCCTCAGTCCAACAAAGAAGCTATTGAACCTGCGTTTCAAATCCTCATGAAGGCTATTACTGTCCTGCTAGTGCCTTTTCTGAGAATGGTCAACTTCTGGAGTAGTTTGGCTTAAATGAGAATGCTTCACTTTCTACTCATGCCTGTAGCTGGTGCATGAAGAAGATGTAGAGGGATTTCCCTTTTTGGTGCTAGATGGCTTGTTCTCTCTTCTATTTTCCTGCATTCATTTCACTATGCCTCTTTTACTTTTTGTCTCTGTGGACAAAGGTTTGTACATCAACTCTGGATGTATGGTGACTGTTTGGAAGTACCGATATATTATCTAATTCAAATCACTCTAGAGGCAACTCAAAGACCATCACCCTTGGCCAACCACCAATCCAGTATGTTCTCCACGCAGAGTGAGAATGCTTGGTTCTGCACATGCATTGGGGGAAAACAATTAAAACGGGAATCTTTGCATGATGGTGTGTAAAAACTTGGTCCAGGATGTTTTTCTTGATGACAGTGTGTTGCTGTGGTGTGATATACACACTCTACTTGGCAGTCTTGTTTTGTGTCTGTCTGCCAGTATGTTTTTTTCTGTGTTTTGTGTCTCAAAATATAATTAGAACTGAATGTCCTCCAACTACGTTAATCCTTGTCTTAAATCCAACTAAACTAACAAAAATGAAATCCTGAGTAGCTGAGGCTTGGTGGTGGCCAACTGTTTGGGTCTGGATTATGATATATCGGTATTCTCTAATGCCTCGAATTAAAACTCATTCGCTTGGTTCGGTTCTGAGCTTGAAGAGGTAATGACTGTTGTGAGCTTGATGCGCCGCCCCTTTTGCTTGTCACTCACCCTCTTTTTTGCATAGGCTTAAATCAAGTGATGCTTACAAAAAAGCCTGGGGCAATAATCAGGATGGAGTTGTGGCCAGCCAGCCTGCTCGCGTGGTTGATGAACGGGAGCAGATGGCCATCAGTGGTGGCTTCATCCGCAGGTGAGCCTTGTGCAGCTGGCACTATAGCGGTTGCCTACTTTTGAGTGACAAACTACTCCAACCTGAGTGGTTCTTAAAACAACACTGGGAAGTTCTCCGGCAGTCGGATGGTTAGGACTCGGTGCTTTCACCATCATGCCCTGGGTTCAATCCCTGCTCAGAGAACTAAGAGCTCACAAGTCGAGTGGTGCCTCCAAAAAAAGGAAAAAATACCATTTTTTTTTTTCAACTTCTGAATCTCTGTGTTGACTGAGCAGGTCTTCTGAGAGCATCTCCTGGGCTCGCTCATTACATGCAAGTGGGTGCAAGATGATCTAAGACAGCAGTGCTTTCTTGTCTGGTGATTGGCTGGGGCCATGGATATGAGGCGTCCCTCCTCTTCTATGTGACCTCTCCCCAGGAAAGCCCGTGGTTCTTGCATGGTGGTGGCAGCACCAAGGGGTAGGCTCCCATGTGCAAGCACTTGTCAAGCCTTTGCCCACATGTCACTGGACAAAGCCAGCCACGTGACCACATCCAGCATCAGTGTGGCAGTAAACAAATGTTTCACTCCATGACTTTGATTGGACAGAATTTGTGAGATTATGTACAGATATGTGGGCAAGGCCGATAATAAGGGATGGTGAAACATCTATGAACTGGCAATGACAGGAAGAATACTGAAGGGACAGGAGAGAACTGTCACCAGAGCCCAGCGGTAGTTATGGCTGTGGGCAGAGGTCGAGATGCTTGGGCTTACTCCATACCAACTGTATCAGAATCATAATCTCTAGAAGTGAGATCCAGGTGTCAGTAGTTTTTAGAGTCCCTCAGATTTTAATATGAAAAGAAGGCTGAGAACTATGGAACCAAAAGTAAGTCATAGCTGCTGACAATCATTTCTGTAAACTTCTCTTCTACACACGAAACCTGGGAAGTTCCCCTTTAACTTTATCTGGCCTAGATTGCTTTACAAACCCTAGAGGAGCAGTCTACATTGGGATTTACCATGAGGAATGGGTTTTAACCCCTGGGAGCAAATTTTAGCCCATCGCCATCTGTAGTAGGAAAAACTCAGACATTCTGAAATAAGTATCTACCATTTACAATAAAGAGTTAGTGCAGTATGTGCCCATGTCCATCAGCTGAGTCAAAAGCAGGTGCCAAGAATGAAGGAGCGTGCAAAAGGTTTATTAGAGAGCAACACTGGGGAGGGAAAGCGGGGAAGTAAGACTGGGGAAGAGCTGTCAGACCATCAAGCAGAGCTGGCAAACAATCTACCAACTCATTGGGAGCTCCACAGCAAAGTTGCTCATTGGAGGAATTCCACAGTAGGTAGAAATGAGTAAGTCTTTGTAAAAAGTCTTGCTTCGTCATTGGCTGGGGCCACCTTGAGAAGAACATGACCTCAGCTCAAAGCAGACCTGAAGGAATGAACAATGAGAAGCTGTCAGCTAACCACACTCCTTACAACTGGACGATGAGTTCTTTCTTTTTTTAAAAGAGTTCTTTCTTGAAGACAGTTTGAGCAGTGCATGGATCCATACAGTGCAGGGGGTGAGCTGTGGCTATATAGTAGCTATTAATAAAACTAATATGTGAACAAATTGCAATTAGAAGTTTTTTTAAGGGGAAAAAAGTGCCTTCTTAACTTTCAAGCTGAGTTATGAAAAAAATGGGAACTCCCTTTGGGGAAGGCATTTTGAGAGCCAATTTCTTCCTCCCTACTTAGGCTGAAACAATATTTTATCACAGTTTTCTTCCTTGAAATCACCTATTCACAATGTCACAAAAAACCACATACCATTGAAACCGGAGCAAGTAAAAATCATCTTGAAAATGTAGTTCCCTTTGGAGTTCTTGGGAGCAAATAGGGTTAAGGGGCAGACTGTTATCCTCATTACTCTTCCCATTAATGTTGGTCCCAAATGGAGAAGTAGATGAGTGGAGAAACTCTCTTACTTAGTACAATAGCTTTTCTTTCCTTACAGATTGGAGTCTTGGAGACTTTGACATAACAGAAAGGAAAATACAGTTTCTAACGGGTTCCACCTCATTCTCTGACCTGGAATCCTCCCAACTAAAATGGTTTTAGCCTTAAAACATGAAAATTGGGATAATCATACAGGGAGGAAATGAGATGTTGGTAGAATTGAGAGAAGTAGGTATATTAATCTGCTTAATATGCCTTCTTTAAAAGTAGATATTTAAGTGTTCAATAATGCATTTACAAATTATTTTCCTATCTACGAAAGCTAAAATGTTCTCATATTGAACAGAGATTTTAAAAGGTTCAGATTGATACCTGGAGATCAACAGATTTTCCCTAAGCTTTGGGTCTTGGACATTTGAGTTTTTCTTATCTTCTAAAACCTCTTCTTTGATGCCCAGGGTAACAAATGATGCCCGAGAAAATGAAATGGATGAAAACCTGGAGCAGGTGAGCGGCATCATTGGAAACCTCCGTCATATGGCCCTGGATATGGGCAATGAGATTGATACACAGAACCGCCAGATCGACAGGATCATGGAGAAGGTGAGCACGGGGCAGTCAGCAGGTTTCTGTTGCTTATCACCTTCTCTGAAATAACCACCAAGGAAGCATGAAGGGCTTAACAAGACCCGCAAACTGTAACTTTGGATTCAGGCCCTGGTAGATAGACATCTTCCCCTTAATTTTCCAAGACAGAAATACAGCAACAGATACGTAAATAATAGGGCAGAATTTAATCTAGCAGATATTTCTCAGGGCCACCTTTACTACAGGCATTGTGCTAGGCATAAAGGACATATTAAGATGGAAAGACACCATCTCCACTGCCAAGAAACTCACAGCCCATGGGAAGCACTGAGCATCCAGATGAACATATAATTTGTCAAGAAAGTTGCCCATCAAATGCTAAGTCAGGTCAGATGGGGAAAGATTTCAAGGGTCAGGGGATGGGAAAATCTCACCCAAAACGTTGAATTTGATTCGAGTCTTGAAGGTGGGTTGGGAGCTTGTCAGAGATGAGGTAGGGACAGAATCAGGAAATGAGGGAAGAACAGTTATTTTAAGTTAGCCAGAAGGTGAATACGAGCTTTGATTCTATAAGTGCAGAAGCTCAAATGATAGTTCAAAAAGGCCGGGATTCCATTTCCAGTTCAAAAGTGCACATGTCCAGATCTCAAAGTAGGGAACATAATCTAATGAAATTGAGTTCATATAAGGACACCAGATGTCACACTAAGACTGAGCCGCCTAGTGCCAGAAAGAGTAGAGACAGTCAAATGGGAAAAGATAGGGTTGGGGGCTTCAGATTAGGAAGGAACAGAAAGAAGCGCTGGAGAGCTTTTATAAAAAGATTCGGGGCACCCACACCTGATATTCCACACTATGCAAATCTGATACAGTCTCTATGTCTTTGTGTTCCATCCCCTCCCTAATCAGTAGACTCCTAAATATTACTTATAATCTCTTAAGATATCCAAATGCCAACAGGGAGAAATAGGCAAATTATGAGTTTGATGGTAATTGTGCATCTATAATCAATTCTGCTTAGCTAATCTTATATGATGGGAGTTTATTCCTTGGAAGATATTGAAGTTTTGAGCCTGAAACCCTGAGTTTCTTTTCAACAACTCATTCCACTTTGGTTGGGGGTAGAAGGGCAGTTTTTGTGCTCTCTTGGATATAAGACTAAATACTCTGTTTCTTGGTATCTGAGCATCCTCCACTGACTTAAGAAAGGAATGAGCAGACGTAAAGGAAGCGATTTGCCCTGTTGTGTTCTGTGCACTTTATAAAGATATTTGAAACTGTGTAACATTTTGCCTAATCAATATTGAGCTACACAAATGTCAGTGTAGTTGACAAAATGCCTGTGCTTTGCCTACTTCACAAGTCATGACATGCTTACTGTTGGTAAGAGCCTTTGATGTGCTAAAGCTTTTAAGCTGTGTAAGTCAATAGACTTTTAGAACAATATTGAGAGTTTCAAAAGGCACTGGAGCCAATAGAAATGGATCTAACCCATTATGGCCCAGAAAAATGAACTAAGAAATAATTGCTGAACCACCTTCCAATAGGAAAATGAATTGGGGGGGGAAAAAAAGAAAAGTAGCCATTTTTCTATCAAAGGACCTAATTGACTCACAGATGTAGGAAGATAATGTATCTCTAACTCAATCAGAGTCCTAGAAAGATAACTTCTACTAAGAAAGAGGGGTCAAGTCTTTATTGACAGAGCTGGGCTTTAAGCAAGCAGTTTTCCTGGAAAGGCAGGAAAACTCTAGATCTATTCTTTAGGGGAAAGTTTCCATTCTGGGCCCAGTTTACTGCAAGAGCCAAGACTTGTGCAGCTATAGGGTTTCATCAAAAGTCCAGCAAGTGGATAGGAAATAGCCATTATAGTTTATCTCATTCTTGGACGCCAAATTGCTTAAGAAGTGGAGCAGGGGTCTAGTTCCCTTCTAATAGCTAGCCTTTTTTCCCTCAAAACAACAATGCGGATATGATTGAGATAAAGCCCATTTCAATTCAGCATTTCCCCAAATGATACATGTTACATGATTATTAGTAGACTTCTACCTTCTTTTGCAAGTTCTTACTTCTGATCATAGAAAATAATGTGCAAAGATCTTCTGCATATCTAGGATTAAAATCATACTGTAGGACTAAAAAGAATCTTCTATTTCTCCCATATTCTCTCATAACCCAAACAACAACCCTCACCCAACTCCACCAATCATGATCCTTTCTCATCACTTCAATTAGCTGTGAAGTTTTGGGAATCCAAAATAATGCAGTCTTCCGTACATTCCTATGGACTCTCAAGAAATTACTTTGTCCATTTAAAAACCCTGTTTTCTGATTTAGGTTATTTATAAATAGGCAGTCTTTGAAGGCTGGAATTGTATGATTCTTTTAGAAATCTATTAAAATGGGGCAAGTTTCTGTCAGGTCTTTATGGGAACTGTTGCTAAGGAAACAATAATGTTCAAACTTGGATTTAAAATTGTCAGTGCAAGATGTGACGCACACGTTAAAATACAGTAAAGTTGAAGATTGAGCGTTGCTCACAGTCTCCCATCAGTATGGAAGCATGGCATTTGAAAACTAAGATCTTGAGTTCCAGCAAGACTTTTCTGCTCACCAGCTTCATGACCTGGTTCCTCATCTGATACTGGAGTGGCTTGCTATTTCCTTCTCCAGGAAAAAGATAATAAGAGAACAATTCAAATCTGGGATCAGAACAGGCTGTCGTGTAAGATAGAGCTATCCTCTTTCAGAAGTCAGAGCTGTGCCCTAAAAGCTACTTGCCACGGTCTGGAGTTAAGATTTCCAGAGTGTTCAGAAGCATGGGCTAAACAGCCCCTTCTACCTCTTCCACTGGTTTTTTGGATCAGGTTCAGGTTTTTTCACAAAGGCAAATCATGTAGTGTATCTTGAGTGTATTAGCAAGTTTAGGATTCTCTAAATAGAAATGTGAAAACAGAGATGGGATATATTGCATAAATATGTCCTACAAGATATAAATAGAGTAAACACAGATGCATTCTCCAAATACCAGGAAGACAAGTAAAAGAAGATTATCTCAGGATTTTTTTCCTAAAAGCACATATGTTATATAATATAATAAAGACTTGGCTCCTGTGGTGTCAGGTATTGTATGGGCTGGAATTTTGATATGCTTCAGAAAGAACTGAGGTGGACATCACAGATGTTCATTGATGATACGTTTGTTCTAGCTTCTCCCAGATTCTTTGAGGGTATCCAAAGAGTAGCCTCGTGCTCTACTTCCAAACATTCTCTTGTACCATCACATGAAGACTCACCAGTGCCTTTGTAATGCAAGAAATCCTAGAATGTTTTCCTTCAGAAATGCTATCTGTTTTTAAGTGAAGTGAAGTGAAGTGAAGTGAAGTCGCTCAGTCGTGTCCGACTCTGCGACCCGTGGACTGCAGCCCCCCAAGCTCCTCCGTCCATGGGACTCTCCAGGCAAGAACACTGGAGTGGGTTGCCATTTCCTTCTCCAGGGGATCTTCCTGACCCAGGGATCGAACCCAGTTCTCTCATATTGCAGGCAGACGCTTTAACCTCTGCACCACCAGGGAAGCCCTATCCTACCCAGAACTGTTGCAACCTGAGAGCCAGGCGTCCCTGGGTCAGGGTACAGATCTCCAGGCAGGCATGCTTTTTCCTTATTTGAGCAGTTCTCAAAGTTAAGTCTGGAAAAATAATCAGCATAATCCAGTCTTAAAGAACATTTCACATTGATCTGAGCTTCTAATTTTCCTTTGGATCAAAGTGTTACTATTTCTGATAGGATTTGTAGCTAATGAGGGAATACTAAAGCATTCAGGAAAACTGGAGCGAAATACCCATTTTCCAAATTGCAAACCTAAAGGTCAAAACTACAAGTCTATAGATCAAAACAATCAAAGAAAATTAGTGTTCTGCCTTATCTGTTTTGAAGTCAACTCTTAACTATCCAAACAGATGGTAAGGAACTATTGCCAGATAATTCAAAGTTATGAACAGCCTAGAAATATTTTTCTTTCACTTGGCAAACTTCTATTTGAATAGTGATAACTCTAGTATCCTGGGAATTCACAACTAAACTGGATAAAGAAGACACAACTTGGTGGAGATTACAAAGCACCAGGCATAGTTGTTGATGTGAAGGCAGTAATCAGCAAATAAGTACTGTTGCTATAAACTAGTCCAGTTTCCCTACCCTGCCTCTCAGTTTCCCACCCCAGGCTGGAGAGAGACAGACAACGTTACCAACCACAATAGAGCAGAAACAGCAGCCAGAAAGGAATGTTTGTCTTCTCTTCTGTTTGCTGACTCGTATGTTCCTCGGTGATGTTAGGAATAGTTCATTTCTAGAGTTTAACAGTATATCCAGGTAGTAGTCCTGGGTTTCATGATGCATGTATAGCAAAAGACAACTCAAGCAGTGAGTCAGTCAGTCAAAATATAAAATGATAGTAAGTGTGTCTCTGTTAAAACAAGCCAGTTACCAAGCTCACAGGAGTAAGTCTTCAGAAATGGGACTAACAAATATTAAATACTGCAAAAGCAAACCATGTTTTCACTGAACAGCAGTAGTTGTAAGATAAGATATATTGAGCACTTCATTTTTGCAAAACATTATTCTAAGACCATTATATGTAGCAACTCATTTCATCCTCATAGCAAACCTAAGTAGTAAGATGACTAACAGTGATTTTAGTGTGGACTCTGACTCCAGGCCTTTTGACTCCGGTTTCCCCATTTATTAGCACTGTGACGTTAGACAAATTGCCTAAATCCTCTCTGCTTAGCTTCCTCAGTTGAAGAAAGCAGCGCAAAGTGACGCTGCTAGTAACTGTACAAATAGCAGGAATTCAACTCAATTTAACAGATGTGAACGTCTGCCATAGAAATCACCAGGTGCCGTTCCAGAAGAGAAAGATAAATGATACGTCTCTGTCCTCCAAAGAACACTCTGTGGTAGGGAAAACAGTTATAAGAACTAAGTCATGAGATCAGACTTCTATGATCTTGCTCAAGTCCAGCCAATGGTTCTGGGAACACAAAAGAAGGGATGGTTCATTCTGATGAAAAGGAAAGTTTCAAGATGCCTTCACCCAGTAGGAGGCATTTGAACTGGACCCTGAAGGGGTCCAATAGAATTTTAATGGGTAAACTGAATTCTGTTTTTCTTTCCCCTTTTTCCAGGCTGATTCCAACAAAACCAGAATTGATGAGGCCAACCAACGTGCAACAAAGATGCTGGGGAGTGGTTAAATGGCCCATCTGTGTCTTCTTCCAAATGCTGTTGGGCAAGATAGCACCTTCATGCTTTTCTCATGGTATTACCTAGTAGGTCTGCACACATGCACACATCAACCTTCCCCCATTGTGAATGTTGTCTTGTGTCGTCCATCAGCCCAACGATACTATGTGTCTTCTGTTTTTTCTGGGTCTCTTTCTTTCCAAAGGCTATATATAGTGGTCATTTGGTGGCTCTAACTTTTTACGTAAGATGTCTTGGGTTTCATTTTATCTTTTCTCTTCTCAGTGGTGTTTGCTGAATGACAACAATTTAGGAATGCTCAATGTGCTGTTGATTCTTTCAATACACAGTATTGTTCTTGTAAAACTGTGACATTCCGCAGAGCTACTGCCACGGTCCTTTCTTTGGGTGTCAGGCTCTGAAACTCAAAATTTGCTGTCTTTGGTTCCTCATGGCTGTCATCTGTCTTTATGATTTCATGATTAGACAACGTGGAATTACATACCAGGCATTGCACTCAAGGTGATGTGATTTATGCATTTATGCATGAGAATAGATTTTTAGATTCCTATTTAAACAAAATCTTTCCATGACAGTAGCATACTGATGAGAAAACACACACACAACAACAGCAGCAACAGCAAAAAACAACAAAGCATGCTCAGTATTGAGACACCGTCAAGATTAAGTTATACCAGCAAAACTGCAGTAGTGTCACTTTCTTTCTGTCAATATTTAAACTTATCAATCATAATCATCCTTTTTAAAAAAAAACAATTTTTAAAAAAGATGGGTTTGAATACTCACCATTTAATCATTTCCAGCAAAATATACGTTTGACTGAAATTATGTCCAATGGATGTAATATAGAGTTTGTTTGCTGCTTTTGAAGACTGTGTTTTGGAGAAAGCAACCTTGCTGTGAAACAGTGTGGAGATGTAAATTTTATAAGGCTGACTCTTACTAATTACTATTTCCCCTGTGGTTTGTTATCAGTACAATTCTCTGTTGCTTAATCTAGAGCTATGCACACCAAATTGCTGAGATATTTAGTAGCTGATAAAGAAACCTTTAAAAAAATAATGTAAATGAATGAAATATAGATAAACTATGAGATAAATATCATTACGGCATGTAATATTAAATTCCTCCTGTCTCCTCTGTCAGTTTGTGATGTGATTGACATTTTGTAGCTAGTTTAAAATTATTAAAAATTATTAGACCCCAGATGTCTGCTTTAATTTCTTCATGGACCCTGTCTGAGTTTGTACTCACACGAGAGGAAGAAATCTGGCTACAGTCCCATCACTCCTAAGAAGTCAGTTCTGTGTGCTAAGGACACCATATGGGAAAAGCAAAGGTGTCCCTTCTACACATGATCCATTGGCAACTGAAACATGGCATGATTTTTATAATCTGTTTCACAAATTCTTATGTATAGATCAGTGTTGGCCATGGGGGGAATGTAATTCAACCAGAAGGCACAGAAGAAAAAAAAAAAAAAATCCATAGAAAAAATCGGTAGTACTCAGACTTGGCTGTACATGGATTGAGGTATATTAGGTGTCAATCAACTCTCATCTTCCTTCTCTCCAGTGTCACCCCACCAAACTGAGCCCACCACGACCACCACCACTGCTGCCTCCACTGTATTTAACAGCCTTATTGACATATCATAACATTCACCCATTTAAAACTTATAATCCAGTGTGAAAGGGAGAGTGCTAGTTGCTCAGTCGTGTCCAACTCTTTGCCACCCCGTGGACTGTAGCCCGCCAGGCTCCTCTGTCCATGGGATTCTCCAGACAAGAATACTGGAGTGGGTTGCCATTTCCTTCTCCAGGTGATCTCCCCAATCCAGGGATCGAACTTGGGTTTCCCACATTGCAGACAGATTCTTTACCATCTGATCCATCAGGGAAGCCAATATATTCAATATTTGTATAATCCAATAGCTTTTAGTATATTCACAGTTGTGCAATCTAATTTTAGAATATTTTTAACATCCCCCAAAGGAACTCCATACCTATCAGTAGTCATTCCCATCTCACTTCCCTCAGCCATAGGCAACCACTGATTTAAGTTTTGTCTATAGATGTGCCCTATTCTGAACATTTCCTGTAAATGAAATGGTACAATATGTGGTCCTTTGTGACTGGCTGCTTTTATTCAGCATCATGTTTTCAAGATTTCTTCCATGGTGTATAGCATGTGTCAGAGTCTTCCTTTTTATGGCCAAATAATATCTATTGTATGGAAAACATTTTGTTTGTCCGTTCATCCATTGCTGGACATTTGCACTGTTTTTACCTTTGGACTCTTACCAGTTATGAGGCTCTGAACATTCGTGCACAGGTTTTTGTGCAGACGTGTGTTTTCAGTCCTTTTGATGTCACCGCTTTCACCCCATTACTGTCTCTGCCACCATCGCCCCCATCATAACCTGTGCCCTTCTAGCTCCTCCACCACCACTGCTTGGACTACCACCACCTTGACCTTGCCACTGCCTCTGCCGCCTCTGAATCATCCTAACTAGCGCCTCCTTCCTCCCTGCGCCCTCCCCAGTCACCACCACCACCCTTCACCACTGCCGCTGCCGCCCTCGCCTCCCCCTCCACCGCTGTCACCAGCACCATCGTTGACTCCTCACCCCTGCCACCTCCGCTGCTTCCCTCTCCTACCCCACAGAGACACCGGCGAATTCGTCCTGACCACCTTGGCTCACTGCCAGGTCATTTCACCAGTAATTCCAGAGGTTTGGTGAGAGCAGTTGAGACGTGAAACCAGTGACGACAAACTCATCATCCTCAGCAAATGTCTGCAGTTCTTCAGCTTCTCCCTAAGCCTTAGAACAAGTTCTAGAGATACCCAGATGCGCAGGGAAGTTATTCTAAGGACCAACTCTAGCAACACATTTATGCCTTAAAATTAGGTAGTAGAGAGGATGCTCAAAGATGGGGGAAGATAAACATACCATGTATGTCAAGCAGCTAAGGGGTTGATGTATGGGCTGTGTTAGAAAATTCTTTTCCCAACTCCATCTGTTCTTAGTGAATGAGTGTGTTTCCACATTGTTTGAATAATTAAAACCCTATACTAGATATATGAAAAGTAAGACATGGGCATCCTGCTTTAAGGTCCAACACATAATTCATTCTGAAGCATATTTCCTTGGATACTTGAGCTTGTCTAGCCTCAGCTGTAATGAAGTCAGCTGCTTTTGGCTAAAGGAAGACGGATTCTCCAGGGATGAATCAGATCTGGGTAATACACCAACTCAGGAAGTACCCTAGAAATACAATTACTGGGGCAAGGCAGAATACCACAAGGCCTAAATCTTCTATAAAAACACTAGAAGGTGGTCCTGGGTCCTAGTGACAGAGCCCTTTCCTCTTGTCTGCCTCTTGTTTCTCCTGGTTCTCCTCCTTCCACACCCTCTCCTGGCCTCTGCTCTGACCACCTAGCCCCAAGCTTTGTGGCACTCATTTGGCAGCCCATTGACAACTGCACTAGAAACTGAGAAAAAGGGAAGAAAGTCCATACTTCTGATCAGCTAATACATGCCAGGTACTGTGAGAAATGCCTCATTTATGATGACTCATTAAACTCTCCTAAAAATTCTGTAAGCTTGACACTATTTGCCCCAATTTGCAGAAGACATTAATAGATTACCAGAACCAGATTTATCTTATTAAAGCTAGTAAGTGATGTCGGCATGATTGAAGCCGGATGTGTGCCTCCAAAGCTGTAGACAGGCCTAGAAGATAACCCTTCCCAAGTGGCTCGGGGGTAAAGAATCCACCTACCGATGCAAGAGTCACTGGACACTTGGGTTCTATCGATGGCTCGTGAAGACGCCCTGGAGGAGGGCATGGCAACACATTCCAGTATCTTGCCTGGAGAATCCCGTGGACATAGGAGCTTGTCAGGCTGCAGTCCATAGGGTCACACAGAGTTGGACACAACTGAAGCGATTGAGTACACACTCTCTCACATTCAAGCTGGAGGCTTTATCTGGTCAGATAAGTCAACCACTAAATATGAAGTATATCTATGGTAAGTGTGCTAGAGAAATGTAAAACGCTGAAGGAGATAGAGTGTAGGAGGTGGGAGAGAAGATGCTATTTTTTAAAAGAATGATAACTATACTATAGTCAGCTGTAGGTCAGCTGGGTGAGTTGGCAGCTGTCTGCGGAGGCTCCTCCCCTTTTCTCTCTTTCTGTGGTCTCTCATTCTCAAATCAATCAGGAGTTGCTTTCATGGCAAAATCAGTTAAGTCCAAGAAACAGAGTTCAGTTCAGTCACTCAGTCAGGTCCAGTCCTTTGCGACACCATGAACTGCAGCATGCCAGGCCTCCCTGTCCATCACCAACTCCCGGAGTTTACTCAAATTCATGTTCGTTGAGTCAGTGATGCCATCCAACCATCTCGTCCTCTGTCGTCCCCTTATCCCGCCTTCAGGGTCTTTTCTAATGAGTCAGTTCTTCACATCAGGTGGCCAAAGTATTGGAGCTTTAGCATCAGTCCTTCCAATGAATATTCAGGCCTGATTTCCTTTAGAACGGACTGGTTGGATCTCCTTGCAGTCCAAGCGACTCTCAAGAGTCTTCTCCAACACCACAGCTCAAAAGCATCAATTCTTCTGCGCTCAGCTTTCTTTATAGTCCAAGTCTCACATCCATACATGACTCCTGGAAAAACTACGCCTTTGACTACATGGACCTTCATTGGCAAAGTAATGTCTCTGCTTTTAAATATGCTGTCTAGGTTAGTCATAACTTTTCTTTCAAGGAGCAAGTGTCTTTTAATTTCATGGCTGCAGTCACCATCTGCAGTGATTTTGGAGCCCAAAAAAATAAAGTCTGACACTGTTTCCACTGTTTCCCCAACTATTTGCCATGAAGTGACGGGATCAGATGCCATGACCTTAGTTTTCTGAATGTTGAGCTTTAAGTCAGCTTTTTTGCTCTCCTCTTTCACTCTCATCAAGAGCTCTTCAGTTCTTCCATTTCTTCCATAGGGGCTTCCCTGGTGGCTCAGACGGTAAGCGTCCGCCTGCAATGCGGGAGACCCAGATTCGATTCCTGGGTCAGGAAGATCCCCTGGAGAAGGGAATGGCAACCATCTCCAGTACTCTTGCCTGGAAAATTCCATGGACAGAGGAGCCTGGTAGGCTACAGTCCATGGGGTCACAAAGAGTTGGACACAACTGAGCGACTTCACTTTCACTTTCTTTTCTTTTTCTGCCATAAGGGTGGTGTCATCTGCATATCTCAGGTTATTGTTATTTCTCCCGGCAATCTTGATTCCAGCTTGTGCTTCATCCAGCCCAGCGTTTCTCATGATGTACTCTGCATATAAGTTAAATAAGCAGGGTGACAATATATAGCCTTAATGTATTCCTTTCCCAAATTGGAACCAGTCTGTTGCTCCATGTCCAGTTCTAACTGTTGCTTCCTGACCTGCATACAGATTTCTCAGGAGACAGATCAGGTGGTCTGGTATTCCCATGTCTTGAAGAATTTTCCAGTTTATTGTGATCCACACAGTCAAAGGCTTTGGCATAGTCAATAAAGCAGAAGTAGATGTTTTTCTGGAACTCTCCTGCTTTTTGATGACCCAGTGGATGTTGGCAATTTGATCTCTGGTTTCTCTGCCTTTTCTAAAACCAGCTTGAAAATCTGGAAGTTCATGGTTCATGCACCGTTGAAGCCTGGCTTGGAGAATTTTGAGCATTAATTTGCTGGTGTGTGAGATGAGTGCAATCGTGTGGTAGTTTGAACACTCTTGGCATTGCCTTTCTTTGGGATTGGAATGGAAACTGACCTTTTCCAGTCCTGTGGCCACTGCTGAGTTTTCCAAATTTGCTGGCATATTGAGTGCAGCACTTTCACAGCATCATCTTTTAGGATTTGAGATAGCTCAACTGGAATTCCATCACCTCCACTAGCTTTGTTCCTAGTGATGCTTCCTAAGGCCCACTTGACTTCACATTCCAGGATGTCTGGCTCTAGGTGAGTGATCACACCATCGTGATTATCTTGGTTGTGAAGATCTTTTTTGTATAGTTCTTCTGTGTATTCTTGCCCTGTCTTCTTAATATTTTCTGCTTCTGTTAGGTCCATACCATTTCTGTCCTTTATTGTGCCCATCTTTACATGAAGTGTTCCCTTGGTTTCCCTAATTTTCATGAAGAGATCTCTAGTCTTTCCCATACTATTGTTTTCCTCTAAGAAAAAAGTGAGAAGCAGGCAAAATCTCTTGAGATCTAGGCTCATTGCTTCTACTACTTTCTATTAGCCAAAACAAGTGACAAGACCAATTCAGATTCAAGAAATAGGGAAATTCATTTCTTATTAGGAAAAGGTTAAAGTCACACTACAATGGGTGTGGATACAGAGAGAAGTGAACACAGCTGTCTTGGCCATCTATCTATGACATGTATGGAATTTTCCTTTCCTCCTCTGCATCCTTATTCTCACAGAGAAACAAAAGTTCAGGGCAGACCCTCAGTGTAACTTCGAGTAGGTACATGCAGGTATTCTTCCCCTTTAGTGGTAGAAGTAGTATTAGTTGCTCAGTCGTGTCCAAGTCTTTGTGACCTCATGGACTGTGGCCTGCCAGGGTCCTCTGTCCATGGGATTCTCCAGGCAAGAGTACTGGAGTGGGCTGCCATTCCCTTCTTCAGAGTATCTTCCTAACCCAGGGATCGAACCCAAGTCTCCTGCTTACAGGCAGATTCCTTACTGTCTGAGCTACAGGGAAGTCCCATTCTTCCCCTTTAGTCGTATTACAGAATAATAATAATAATAATAATAACGGAGGACTCAGCATGCAGCTGCCCAAGGGAGGAATTGAGAATCCAGACCAGAGTGACTGTAGTTCCAGGCACTGCTGACAGGATGTGGCAGCCAGCCGATAAGACTGACCTTAATCCCGAAATAATGAAACTAATCCCTCCTATTCAAAGCAATAGGGTTTCAGCACCGTCATTAACCCCTACACACTAGAACTAGAAAGAAAACACTTTAAAATGTTCAAAATAGAACTGGATCCTTGACCAGCACCTGGCAAATACCCTTATTCTAGAAACTTCTGTGGTTTTTCCCTGTCATCTTTTATTTGTTGCTATTTTGTGAGAATTTACACTGAAATTTCTCAGGAGAATGGTGCTTTCTTTCGTTTTCCTTTTCTCCCAGTCTTTTCTGTACAAAAAGATACTCTTCTCCTTGCTAAGAGGATAAAAAAGACTGATTACTCAGGGATGAAAAAGAAATTATGTGTGTCAGAGACAGCTTAAGTACACACAAAATGTATCCTGGGTGTCTAGGGGAGTGGGGGTGTGGGAGGTGACTGCTGTCTTCCAAGGCACTGTCTTACTTCTTTAAGGGAACTGTGACAACCACCAGTTTAGGAAAGATGAGGCAAGTGCTAAGGGTGTGTGTTTTTAAACTTTCAGAGGCCGGGGGAAGAAAAAGCCCAAGAGACCTAAACCCGTATCTTCATTTGCTGTTAAAGGCAAAACCTCCACCTAAACCAATGAGATTCTCCAGGAGGATAAAGCTTTTATCTGTCTCCACTGAAAATCCAGTTTATCTTCCATACCTATCAATTTGACCATGGCAATGGCCCGCTGGAATTCCTAGCCTCCAAAATTTCATTTCTGCACCTTAAATATGGAGAACCTGCTCAGCTCTGAGAACACTAAACAGTCAAGATACCCCTACCAACTATCTCAATATAATTATTATTCCAGAGCAGTGATTTCAAACCAAGAAGAAACAGGAAGTTTTTTGGAAATGCTTTCCCCCAAACTCTAGGGGCTGAATCGGGGCATTCCAGGCTGATTCCTCAGAAAACAAAGCTGAGATTGATGTGCAAGTCTAAGTAGTTTATCTGGGAGTGTGATTCTAGAGAGTAGGAGAAAGGGATAGGACAGTGAATAGCAAAGGAAGGGAAGCAAATGCCAGAATGCATACCAATTAGCCAAGTACAGGCACCTGGATGTTTGATTTCCATGGCGAAGCTGAGAAGCCCTATGAAATGCACACGAGGGCCATCTTCTCAGGGCAAGCAGGAGAGATTTGCCCATCAGCTTTATCTCCCTTTGGTCAAGGGTAGCCACAGGGCAGAGCATCAACTCCCTTGTACTTCTTAGCGATGCTCTTGAATGTCAAGAGGTTCTTTTTAAGGATGTCCCACACTAGAGGATCAAAAAATTCCAGGCAGAAGTGAGAGGTGGGGCTGAGGTGGGTACTGTCTGTCCTTGTGTGAAACTGGTTGAAACCTGCATGACATTGGTCACCACTTCTGTGGCTGTGGTGAGAGAATTGGAAGGTATGTTTAAGAAGCATCTGATGTGCATTGCATACAACCCTCCGCCTGGGTTGCATACCGCTCAGTCCTAGGAGTCATCATTCACATCATAACAGCAGCTCCCTATTTCCCTGCTTTATAATTAGAGTCTCAAGTGAGATTCTGTTTGAAAAAGCTTCCACTGCTTAAAAAAAAAAAAAGCAAAAACAACATAAGATGAAGTATTTAAAGCTTCTGTTTTACTATAATTTGGAGGACCAACAGAAATAGTTTGGAAGACCAAACTGAAGAATAGATGTGTGTGGAGGCGGGGGGGGGGGGGGGGGGGAGGGGGTGGCGGGATCAAGTTCTAAATATTGGTGGTGGATCAAAGGTTTTGGATGGCGGCAGAAAAGCGATAAGGAAGGCTTGGTTTTGAGTCCTGAAGACCTGGAGACAAAGGGTCAGGAAGCTTAGCATGAGGGGGGAGATAAGGAAAAGTGACAACAAAGAAGATAGGATTGAGTGATTCTGGCAAAATGACAGCAGAGAAGAAACTGAGGGGGTGGGGGCAGAGAATGATGTAACTAGTCAAAAGGGAATAAGAAAGAAATATGAAAGAGAACTTTTAGGCAATACTATTATTACCTGAAGGGTTGGAGGACAGGGGCTGATTATAGACTCAGGTCCCCATTGCCACTTCTCTTTCATCTTCTGAAAATAACCTCACCCGCAGTCCTTGGTCCTTCTCTACCTTATGCTCACAGCCATCAAGGTGACCTTGAATATAAGCTTCTACACACTGAAAGCTGCTTTCATCCTCAGTCTCACCTAATATTGCCCCAAAGTTCAGAGAAAAATTCACCTCTGACCGGAAACTTTACACTTCCACTGTCTTGTGGTCTTACACATCTGCTCATGCCCTTCAAACTCGTCTAAACTTTTAGGTGCTCCTCCTTTGTTCTTTCTCAGTAAGTCCAACTTCCTAACGTCACCAAGATACTTGGTACACAATGCTCTCCATTCTTGTGTTAATATCTATAATTTCCTGCCCTTCAACCCTGAATGATAAACACCAGACTCTGAATAATGCAGTCCTCTGCCTGCTCTCTTGTATGAAGTCCTTGGGAACACAGGGTAAAATCATACAAGTTCCTGGACGGGTGCCAATGAAAACAAATGGTCCCGCTAGAACTCTCACGCGCATAGGTGGCAGTGTCAATTGGTACCACCACTCTAGAAAACAGTTTGGCAGTATATTTGGTCCTGCATATCCAGGATTCTGCATTTGCAGATTCAACCAAACACAAATCTCTCCATAAGGGGCTTGAGCACCCATAGATTTTGGTATCCAATGGTCCTGAAACAAATCCCCTGGGAATAAAGAGGAACAACCATATTTACAAAAGCTAAACATAAGCAAACCCTACAATTTAGCCATTCCATCTACAAAAGCTAAACTTAAGCAAACACAAGCAAACACTGTGATTTAGTCATTCCATTCCTGGACATCTACCCATCAGATATGTACAGTACCTTCATTGATCAAAATCATGTACCAAGATATTCATAACCAAAGTATTCATTATAGACCCAAAGTGGGATTTACCCAAATGCTCATCAACTGTAGAATGAAGAAATCTTTCATGGTTGTTTACACATGGAATTATTACAGCGATAGGAATGTACAGACTTGACACAACTACATGCTAAAGCGATATGCGTGGACCTTAATAATTCAAAGCAGGATGAAAGAAGCCAAATATAAAGAACATTCTTATTTAAAAATGTTCTTGAAGTATATTAGATTTACAAAGTTGTATTAGTTTCAGATGCTATTTTCAAATGTACTGCAAAGTGATTCATTTATATGAACCACTATATATAATTATACTTATTCATTTATATACATATGTGTATTTTCTCAGATACTTCTCATTACAGGTTATCATAAGATAATCTATCTTGAACATAGCTCCTGTGCCATACTGTAGGTCTCTGTTGTTTCTTTTATATATAGTAGAATATATGTGTTAATCCTATGTTCCTAATTTATCCCTCCTCTCACTTTCCCTTTGGTAACCATATGTTTGTTTTCCACCTGAAGAACACTTTATTTGAGTTTATGTATATAAATTTTAAAAACAACGAAGACAACAAAAAATCAATCCACAGAGTTAGAATTTGGAATAGTAATCACCCTTGGGGTGAAGGGTTAAGAACTTAACCAGGACACAGGGAAGTTTCTGGGGCATTAATAATGTCCTATTTCTTGATATCAATGCTGGTTATATGCATGATTCAGTTTGCACAAATTCACTGAGCTGTATATGATATGTGTGCAATTTGGGGGATGTATTTTATATACCTCAACAAGAAGTCTCAAAACAGTTATAAAAACAACAAAATACAGTTTCCAAATGCATCTGGCTCTTCCTTCAGCTGTAAGGGTCTTTTAAATATAAACAAACAAGTTCTGGCCTACCCTTTTCCTTTCCTTTCTACAAGCATGATTTTACCTTTTATTATAAGACAAAAGCTGAAGTTTCAGAAGGAGCATAGTTATGAGCTCTGTGGAAATTCCCCTTCTGTCTGTCTTTATATTCTTGTGTTAGCTAACTGCTTTTGCTCTCTCATAATGTTGCTGCAAGAAAAGGAAAGATATACCCATCTAAAGGCAGAGTTCCAAAGAATAGCAAGGAGAGATAAGAAAGCCTTCCTAAGTGAACAATGCAAAGAAATAGAGGGAAACAATAGAATGGGAAAGACTAGAGATTTCTTCAAGAAAATTAGAGATATCAAGGGACTATTTCCTGCAAAGATGGGCTCAATAAAGGACAGCAAAGGTAAGGACCTAACAGAAGCAGAAGATATTAAGAAGTGGCAAGAATACACAGAAGAACTATACAAAAATGATCTTAATGACCTGGATAACTATGATGATGTGATCACTCAGCTAGAGTCAGACATCCTAGAATGAGAAGTCAAGTGGGCCTTAGGAAGCATCACTATGAACAAAGCTAGTGGAGAAGGCAACGGCACCCCACTCTAGTACTCTTGCCTGGAAAATCCCATGGACGGAGGAACCTGGAAGGCTGCAGTCCATGGGGTCGCTGAGAGTCAGACATGACTGAGCGACTTCACTTTCAATTTTCACTTTCATGCATTGGAGAAGGAAATGGCAACCCACTCCAGTGTTCTTGCCTGGAGAATCCCAGGGACGGGGGAGCCTGGTGGGCTGCTGTCTGTGGGGTCGCACAGAGTTGGACACGACTGACGTGACTTAGTAGCAGCAGCAGCAGCAGTGGAAGTGATGAAATTCCAGTTGATCTATTTCAAATCCTAAAAGATGATGCTGTGAAAGTGCTGTGCTCAATATGCCAGCAAGTTTGGAAAACTCAGTAGTGGCCACAGGACTAGAAAAGATCAGTTTTCATTCCAATTCCAAAGAAGGGCAATCCCAAAGAATCTTCACACTACTGTACAATTGCACTCATTTTCACATGCTAGCAAGATAATGCTCAAAATCCTCCAAGCCAGGCTTCAGCAGTATAAGAACTGAAAACTTACATGTTCAAGCTGGATTTAGAAAAGGCAGGGGAACCAGAGATCAAATTGCCAACATCCATTGGATCAGAAAAAGTGAAAAAATCCCAGAAAAACATCTAATTCTGCTTCACTGACTATGCTAAAGCCTTAGACTGTGTGGATCACAGCAAACTGGAAAGTTCTTCAAGAGATGGGAATACCAGACCACCTGATCTGCCTCCTGAGAAATCTGTATGCAGGTCAAGAAACAACAGTTAGAACCAAAGATAGAACAATGGCCTGGTTCAAAATTGGAAAAGGAGTACATCAAGGTTGTATATTGTCACCCTACTTATTTAACTTATATGCAGAGTACATCATGTGGAATGTTGGGCTGGAAGAAGCACACGCTGGAATCAAGATTGCCAGGAGAAATATCAATAAGCTCAGATATGCAGATGACACCACCCTTATGGCAGAAAGTGAAGAGGAACTAAAGAGTCTCTTGATGAAGGTGAAAGGGGAGAGTGAAAAAGCTGGTATCAAACTCAACATTCAATCAACTAAGATCTTATCATCCAGTCCCATCACTTCATGGCAAATAGATGGGAAAACAATGAGAACTGTGACAGACTTTATTTTGGGGGGCTCCAAAATCACTGCTGACAGTGACTTCAGCTATGAAATTAAAAGACACTTTCTCCTTGGAGGAAAAGCTATAATAACCATAGACAGCATATTAAAAAGAAAAGACATTACTTTGCTGAAAAAGATCTGTATAGTCACAGCTACAGTCATGTATAGTTGTGAGAGTTGGACCATAAAGAAGACTGAGTGCCAAAGAATTGATGCTTTTGAGCTGTGCTGCTGGAGAAGACTCCTGACAGTCCCTTGGACTACAAGGAGATCAAACCAGTTAATCCTAAAGGAAATCAACCCTGAATATTCATTGGAAGGACTAATGCTGAGGCTGAAGTTCCGATACTTTGGCCACATGATAAGAAGAGTTGACTCATTGGAAAAGACCCTGATACAGGGAAAGATTAAAGGCAGGAGGAAAAGGGACGACAGAGGACAAGATGGTTGGATGGCATTACTAACTCAACGGACATGAGTTTGAGCAAGGTCCAGGAGATGGTGAACAACAGGGAAGCCTGTTGTGCTGCAGTCCATGGGGTCTCAAAAAGCTGGACATGACTGAGCGACTGAACTGAGTGTTGCTGCAGGGGACCAACCCTGCATCTCAACCCTTCAGCTTCTGCTCTCATCACTAGTTCTGCATTCTCTAAATCTTTTGTAGTAAGATTCCCAAAACAGGGACTCTATTTACATTCTCCCTTATTTTTACAACAAGAAGCATCATAGGTTGCTGACTCATCCACATTTGAATTGCTTGTGCTTAGTCACATGCTCACTCTTGCTCCAGTTAGCCATTCCTGGAGAGTTAGATCATGTGATGCAAACATAGCCACCTAGTCAGCAGGAGCTTTAAGGAAAGAGGGTGCAGTGCAGTGAGTACCTATTTATATCTATAAATTCACCTTAAATCTTTAGTCTAAAAGATTTATTTTTTAATTTAGATTCTCCCAAAGCAGAGCAGGAATGAGAGCTCTGATAAGGAAGAAAAGCCGATACAAGCACGCGTTGTCAACATCACTGCTCTGAGCAATAGAGCTCAGTTCCATGGGCATCTCTGAAAAATTTACAGAATGCCTCTCAGAATCCTCCATTCTAAAGAGGAGAGACAGTAGCATTCTTTTTTCTTTTCTTCTTACTTTACTGAGATATAATTAGCATACAACATTTTGTAAGTTTAAAGTGTACAAGGTGATATTTGATATGTGTTCATATTGCAAACTGATTATCACAATAAAGTCAACTAACACATCCATCATCTCACATAATTATAATTTTTTTGTGTGTAAGAACATTTAAAATTTACTTTCTTAGCAACTTTCAAATATATAATGCAGTTTTATTAACTATAGTCTCCATGCTAAATATTATATCCCCAGAATATTTTCATGGTGTAACTGGCCAGTTTGGACCCTTTGACCAAACCTCCTGATTACCCTCACCTGGAGCTCCTGACAGCCACTATTCTATTCTCTGTTTCTGTGAATTCAGCTTTTTTCGGGTCCCACGTGTAAATGAGATCACATCGTATTTGTCTTCTTCTATCTGGCTTATTTCATTCAACAAAATGCCCTCAAAGTTTAGTCATGTTGTCACAATTGGCAGGATTTTCTTCTTTTTATAGCTGAATAATATTCCATTATGCATAAATCCATTTTAAAATGTAGTCATCTGCTGATGGATACTTAGGATTGTTTCCATGTCTTGAATTATGAATAATGCAACCAGAAGCCTTTAATTCATTAATTCACATTCACATGGGTGTGATTGATTCCCCCACAGAGGTATTAATTCCCCAGTCCCTGTAAGATTGCTTGTACTGAGCAAGCTGTCACTGGTGCGCATGGCATTGAAGAAGCCCGGTACAGAAGGGAATCTCCAAATACAAACTAGAGGCAAGATGATGCCTGCTCGAAAAGGCCATACAGGACTATCTACCCAGCCATGGCTGCAGTCAAAGCTGAGGCCGAGAGACCATGGATGGATCTTTTCTACTAAGGAACAGTTAACAACCATTGTCTCCATTTTCTTGTCTACTCTCTGCAAGAGATCTCTGACCCTTCCTGAACTTTAATTCAACTCTTGGGCAGGAACACCATGAAATTCAGCATAGTTTCTGGATACAAAACCAAGAAAAAACTTTCCAATGCTCCAGCCTCTCTGGAATATTTGATACTTTTGACCTCTGACTTCAAAACTCAATCTTAGTGTTTTAAGAAATCACTTTCTTCTGAACCTTCTCAGTCTCCTTTTTCTTTTCTCAGTCTCTGAATGTTCTCTTCCTCTGCCCATCTTTTAGGAGTTGATGTTTCCCTAAGGTTCTAAATTTGGCTCACTTCTCACTCTACACAAAGCCAGCATTCCCTGTAAAAGCTTCAGCTACAGCCTCCAGGCAGATGTTTAAAACTAGATGTTTAAAACTGGGGCTTCTCTTCTGAAGCCCCAAATCACATATCTGCCTGCCTACTAAACACCTCCTCCCAGCTCACCCACAGACATTTCAAATTCATCATGACCCACAATGAAATGCTTACCACTCCCCCTTACAAAGTTTTCTGCCTTGAGACTGAAGCCAGGTACCGCTCACTCCCTCATTAAATCTGTTGCCAAGCCTTGTTTATACCACTTCCTAATATCTCCTTTCTCTTGTCCTCTTCTTATCTGCGGCCATATCTGGAAAATCACTGATTCAAGACTAGCCTCCCCCAGGGGATAATTGCTTGGGTTCATACCACTCCCAGAATGAACTTAAAAAATCACCAATCTGTTTATGTTATGTACCTTCAATCTTTCAATGGCTACCTTTAAGATAAAGAACAAGGTTTTCAACAGCACATATAAAGTTATTCATGATCCAGTGGCTGCCAAGAAATAGGACTCATTTACTATTACTGCTCCCTAGCTTACTAAGATGCTTAAGTTTTCTGAAAAAAAAAAAAAAGGGCTTCCCCTGCACCTACTTCAATCTCCCAACCCACTCTAGAAAACACCTGCTCATGCTTAGGGCTTCATTCAGGCTTGAGCTGAGGTCTTCCACCGCCCTGACTGCTCTGAGGGAGGTTTAGGCACTGCCTTCTCACTCTTCCAGAGCACCCTATTAAATCCTCACGTATAACATGCATCATGTTGCACTGCAAAATTTGCCTTTATATTTGTCTCTTTCTTGACACTATAAACTTGTATCAGTTACTATTTTTGTGTAACAAACAGTCACATCAGCTCTGTGGTATGCAACAATAAATATTAATGTCTCACATTCAGTTCAGCAGATCTGAGCTGGCTGGTTCTGCTGGTTTCTGCTGGGCTCCCTCATGCCTCTGTGGGTCATTGGATTTCCCTCTGGGCTTACTTTGGCTGAGACAGTTTAGCTGGGATAGCACTGTTCCATCTGTATCTTATCCTCAAAGGTAAAGATTTGACTTCATTCATGATGGCACTTGATATTGAATTGTTGAGTTGAAGGACGTAGCAAGATAGCTAGCTCATGTTGAGTATGTTAAACAGAAAGCACTAAGTTGAAGCCAGTGGCACCCCCTACTCTTATTCTCATAAATATGACTTTTTTCACTATTTTCATGATTATGATGTAAGACTTTTTACCCCTTGCAACCTCTCAGCAGAACATTCACATACTGGTATTTTATTCACATACTGGTATTTTATCCACAGGGTAACAAGAACTTGTTTGCCTTCTCTGGAGCTATTGGAAGGAAAGCTCCTCTGGTGGTTTAAATTCTCTGATGCTCCCTCCAATAGGTGAAGCCTAATTCTCTTCCCTTTTAGCGGACATTTAGTGACTCACTGCCAAGAAACAGAATAAGGCAGAAGTGCTAGTGTGTAACTTCTAAGACGAGGTTGTCAAAGACCTGTGACTTCTTCCCTGTTTCCTCTGGGATCACCAGCTCTAGGAGCAGAAGGCTGTTGCCAGGTCGTGAGGGCACTCAAGCATCCCTATAGAGAGGGCTTCATGACAAGGAACTGAGGCCTCCAGTCCAAGGGCACAGGAATCAGCCTCCTGAAAGCAGATCCCCCAGCTCCTTCTGAAGGCTGTAGGAGTCCTGTTATCAACCACAAGTTCATGTGCCTGGTGCACAGTGAGGCTGAACAGTAAAACACTGGAGTTTGGAGCAGAGAAAGATTCATACACAGGACATGCAATGCAAGGTTAAGTGGGTGGTCATGTCCCTCAAAACTCTGAACTCTTGGAAAGGGTTCAGGAAAGCATTTTTAAAGGCCAGGTGAGGGAGGGGCATCGCGGATGTGTAATCAGCTTGTGCACAATTCTCTGACTGGTTAATGGTGAGGTAACTGGGCAATTAACATTGTTAATCCTTAGGTACCCGAAGGTCTGGGAGCTAAGTGCTCATGATCTTCAAGTAGTTAATTTCTTCCACTTGGTGGTGGTTTTAGCATTCAAAAAACTCAGGACATATGCATGAGATACGACTATCTGGGTGGGCTTCCCAGGCAGTGCTAGTGGTAAATAACCTGCCTGCCAGTGTAAGGACATATGGATTTGGTCCCTGAGTTGGAATGTTCCCCTGGAGGAGAGTGCGGCAATCCACACCAGTAGTCTTGCCAGGAGAGTGCCACGGACAGAGGAGCCTCATAGGCTGCAGTCCATGGGGTCAGTCAGATATGACTGAAGCAACTTAGCACACGTGCACGCATGCACTATTATCTGGGTACTTCAGAGAGGAGCTACAGCAAAGGATATGGGCCTTTCTGTCCCAGGAAGGCCCATAGGGTCCTACTCAGTTACAGTCCCAAACAACATTTTGACAGGAACTTCACGAGAGACCCTGTCAGAATAACCCCTGATTCTCAGAAGCTTTGTGAGACAGTATATGCTTGTTGTTTTAAGCTGCTAGGATTGGGCAGAGTTTGTAACAGAGCAAACATGACTGCCATTGACTCTACACATGGACATCACCAGATGGTCAACACCGAAACCAGACTGATTCTATTCTTTGCAGCCAAAGATGGAAAAGTTCTATACAATCAGCAAAAACAAGACCAGGAGCTGACTGTGGCACAGACCATGAACTCCTTATTGCCAAATTCAGACTTAAATTGAAAAAAGTAGGGAAAACCTCTAGACCATTCAGATAGGACTAAATAAAATCCCTTATACAGTGGAAGTGACAAATAAATTCAAGGGATTAGGTATGTTAAACAGACTGCCTGAAGAACTAGGGACAGAAGTTCCTGACATTGTACAGGAGACAGGGATCAAGACCATCCCCAAGAAAAAGAAATGCAAAAAGGCAAAATGGTTGTCTGAGGAGGTCTTACAAATAGCTGAGTAAAGAAAAGAAGCTAAAGGCAAAGGAGAAAATGAAAGATACCCATTTGAATGCAGAGTTCCAAAGAATAGCAAGGAGAGAGAAGAAAGTCTTCGTCAGCAATCAATGCAAAGAAATAGAGGAAAACAATAGAATGGGAAAGACTAGAGATCTCTTCAACAAAATTAGAGCTACCAAGGGAACATTTCATGCAAAGATGGGCTCAGTAAAGGACAGATATTGTATGGACCTCACTGCAAACATGAAATTAAAAGACGCTTACTCCTTGGAAGAAAAGTTATGACCAACCTAGATAGCATATTGAAAAGCAGAAACATTACTTTGCCAACAAATGTCCGTCTAGTCAAGGCTATGGTTTTCCAGTGGTCATGTACGGAGGTGAGAGTTGGACTGTGGAGAAAGCTGAATGCCAAAAAATTGATGCTTTTGAACTGTGGTGTTGGAGAAGACTCTTGAGAGTCCCTTGGACTGCAAGGAGATCCATCCAGTCCATCCTAAAGGAGATCAGCCCCAGGATTTCTTTGGAAGGACTGATGCTAAAGCTGAAACTCCAGTACTTTGGCCACCTCATGCGAAGAGTTGACTCATTGGAAAAGACCCTGATGCTGGGAGGGATTGGGGGCAGGAGGAGAAGGGGACGACAGAAGATGAGATGGCTGGATGGTATCACTGACTCGATGGACGTGAGCTGGAGGGAACTCTGGGAGTTGGTGATGGACAGGGAGGCTTGGCATGCTGTGATTCATGGGGTCGCAAAGAGTCAGACATGACTGAGCGACTGAACTGAACTGAACTGAACAGAAGCAGAAGCTATTAAGAAGAGGGGGAAAGAATACACAGAACTATACAAAAAAGATCCTAATGACCCACATAACCATGATTGTGTGATCATGAACCTAGAGCTAGAGCCAGACATCCTGGAATGTGAAGTCAAGTGGGCCTTAGGAAGCATCACTATAAACAAAGCTAGTGGAGGGGATGGAATTCCAATTGAGCTATTTCAAATTCTAAAAGACGATGCTGTTAGAGTGCTGCACTCAATATGTCAGCAAATTGGGAAAACGCAGCAGTGGCCACAGGACTGGAAAATGTCAGTTTTCATTCCAGTTCCAAAGAAAGGCAATGCCAAAGAATGTTCAAACCGCACAACTGTACTTACCTCACACACTAGCAAAGTAATGCTCAAAGTTCTCAAAGCCAGGCTTCAACAGTACAGGAACTGCGAAATTCCAGATGTTCAAGCTGGATTTAGAAACACCAGAGAACCAAAGATCAAATTGCCAACATCCCTTGGGTCATCAAAAAAGCAAGAGAGTTCCAGAAAAACATCTACTTCTGCTTTATTGACTATGCCAAAGCCTTTCACTGTGTGGATCACAACAAACTATGGGAAATTCTGAAAGAGATGGGAATACCAGACCACCTGACCTGCCTCTTGAGAAACCTGTATGCAGGTCAGGAAGCAATAGTTAGAAATGGACACAGAACAACAGACTGGTTCCAAATAGGAAAAAGAGTATGTCAAGGCTGTATATTGTCACCCTGCTTATTTAACTTATATGCAGAGTACATCATGAGAAACGCTGGGCTGGATGAAGCCCAAGCTGGAATTAAGATTACCAGGAGAATTATCAATAACCTCAGATATGCAGATGACACCATCCTTATGACAGAAAGCAAAGAACTAAAGAGGCTCTTGATGAAAGTAAAGAGGAGAGTGAAAAAGTTGGCTTAAAACTCAATATTCAGAAAACTAAGATCATGGCATCTGGTCCCATCACTTCATTGCAAATACATGGGGAAACGGTGGAAACAATGACAGACTTTATTTTGGGGGGCCCCAAAATGACTGCAGACACCAAGGGAACATTTCATGCAACGATAGGCTCGATAAAGGACAGAAATGGTATGGACCTAACAGAAGCAGAAGATATTAAGAAGAGGTGGCAAGAATACACAGAAGAACTGTACAAAAAAGATCTTCACAACCAAGATAATCACAGTGGTGTGATCACTCACCTAGAGCCAGACATCCTGGAATGTGAAGTCAAGTGGGCCTTAGGAAGCATCACTACGAACAAAGCTAGTGGAGGTGATGGAATTCCAGTTGAGCTCTTTCAAATCCTGAAAGATGATGCTGTGAAAGTGCTGCACTCAATATGCCAGCAAATTTGGAAAACTCAGCAGTGGCCACAGGACTGGAAAAGGTCAGTTTTCATTCCAATCTCAAAGAAAGGCAATGCCAAAGGATGTTCAAACTACTGAACAATTGCAATCATTTCACACGTCAGTAAAGTAATGCTCAAAATTCTCCAAGCCAGGCTTCAGCAATACGTGAACCATGAACTTTCACATGTTCAAGCTGGTTTTAGAAAAGGCAGACGAATCTGAGATCAAATTGCCAATATCTGCTGGATCATGGAAAAAGCAAGAGAGTTCCAGAAAAACATTTATTTCTGCTTTATTGACTATGCTAAAGCCTTTGACTGTGTGGCTCACAATAAATATGGAGAATTCTGAAAGAGATGGGAATACCAGACCACCTGACCTGCCTCTTGAGAAATCTGTATGCAGATCAGGAAGCAACAGTTAGAACTGGACACAGAACAACAGACTGGTTCCAAATAGGAAAAAAAGTACATCAAGGCTGTATATTGTCACCCTGCTTATTTAACTTATATGCAGAGTACATCATGAGAAATGCTGGGCTGGAAGAAGCACAAGCTGGAATCAAGATTGCCAGGAGAAATATCAATAACCTCAGATATGCAGATGACACCACCCTTATGGCAGAAAGCAAAGAAGAACTAAAGAGCCTCTTGATGAAAGTGAAAGAAGAGAGTGAAAGAGTTGGCTTAAAGCTCAACATTCAGAAAATGAAGATCATGGCATACGGTCCCATCACTTCATGGGAAATAGATGGGAAACGATGGAAACAGTGTCAGACTTTATTTTTGGGGGGCTCTAAAATCACTGCAGATGGTGACTGCAGCTATGAAATTAACAGACGCTTACTCCTTGGAAGAAAAGTTATGACCAACTTAGATAGCATATTGAAAAGCAGAGACATTACTTTGCCAACAAAGGTCCATCTAGTCAAGGCTATGGTTTTTCCAGTGGTCATGTATGGATGTGAGAGTTAGACTGTGAAGAAAGCTGAGCCTCGAAGAATTGATTCTTTAGAACTGTGGTGTTGGAGAAGACTCTTGAGAGTCCCTTGGACTGCAAGGAGATCCATCCAGTCCATCCTAAAGGACATCAGCCCCGGGATTTCTTTGGAAGGACTGATGCTAAAGCTGAAACTCCAGTACTTTGGCCACCTCATGCGAAGAGTTGACTCATTGGAAAAGACCCTGATGCTGGGAGGGACTGGGGGCAGCAGGAGAAGGGGATGACAGAGGATGAGATGGCTGGATGGCATCACCGAGTCGATGGACGTGAGTTGGAGGGAACTCCGGGAGTTGGTGATGGATAGGGAGGCCTGGCGTGCTGCAATTCATGGGGTCACAAAGAGTCGGACATGACTGAGCGACTGAACTGAACTGAAAATGACTGCAGATGGTGACTGCAGCCATGAAATTAAAAGATGCTTGCTCCTTGGAAGAAAAGTTATGAGCACCCTAGGCAGCATATTAAAAAGCAGAGATGTTACTTTACCAACAAAGGTCCATCTAATCAAGGCTACGGTTTTTCCAATAGTCATTTATAGATGTGAGTGTTGGACTATAAAGAAAGCTGAGCACAGAAGAGTTGATGCTTTTTGAACTGTGGTGTTGGAGAAGATTCTTCAGAGTCCTTTCAACTGTAAAGAGTTCCAATCAGTTCATTCTAAAGGAAATCAGTCCTGAATATTCATTGGAAGGACTGATGTTGAAGCTGAAACTCCAATACTTTGGCCATCTGATGCAAAAAACTGACTCATTAGAAAAGACCCTGATGCTGGGAAAGATTGAAGGCAGGAGGAGAAGGGGATGATAGAGGATGAGATGGTTGGATGGCATCACCAACTCAATGGACATGAGTTTGAGTAAACGCCAGGTTTTAGTAATGGACAGGGAGGCCTGGCGTGCTGCAGTCTATGGGGTTGCAAACAGTCGGACACGACTGTGCAACTGAACTGAACTGAACTGTAACGCAGCAACAGGTAACAAATATTTGTTATTTGAATAATAAATTCAAATAATTGTGAATAAATTATTGCACCTTCCCCTAACGACCAGGTTCCATAATTGCAACCTTACAGTGGCTTCTAAATAGCATAAAGGGGAGAAAACACAGCAGCAAAACCCTTACCTTGGAAGCCCTCTTCTGTCGTTGTTTTTAGTTGCTGAGCCATGTCCAACTCTCTTGTGGCCTTGTGGACTGTAGCTCAACAGATTCCTCTCCCCATGGGATTTCCCATGCAAGAATATTGGAGTGGGTTGCCATTTCCTTTTCCAGGGGATATTCCTGGCCCAGAGATCGAACTTGAGTCTCCTGTGTCTCCTGCATTGCAGGTGGATTCTATACTACTGAACCACCTAGGAATTCCCTGGAAGACTTCCACCTAATACTTAAAAAAAGAGAGAGAGAGAAAGAGAGAGACAAAAAATATCTCTCTACTTTCCTTGGAGGCTAATGGAAAACTATTATGTTTTAGGAGGGACTGTTAAATCTGACTGCAAACACTGTCCGGGAAGTCTGAGTTGGGCATTGAATTTGTAGAAGAAGAACTAAAAAACTCTAACATCATCCCTTTGACTGAAACCCGATTCCTAATGTTCAGATTTCATATTTATCCACTGCCCCCTCAGAACAACTAGACTGCCAGAACTCTAAAATGACGCCCAATTTCTTGAACTGTCACATACTTTGTGTTCCCTAGTTTGGCTCTGAGACATGAAACACTGCCGGAGAACTCCTGTTTTAAACCCAAAGGTGATAATGAGGGAAATTGTGAAACTCCTAAGAATAATGAGATCGCGTTTGCGGTGGTAAGTCACGGTTGTTTAGGAGGCAGGAGAAGGAAAATGGACAGAGGAGGAGACTATAAAAAGAGCACGGCAGAAAATAAACACAGGCTCTGCAGGTGCAAGGCTGAGGGGAGCCCGAGCTCAGAGGCCTCAGGAAGCTTCCAGGCAGGCTGAGCTGGAGGTCTTGATGGGCAGGTTCACAGGGGAGCTGCCACCCACCCACATACAGCCAGCTCTGGCCAATTATGTGAGGCCTTGGGGATCCTCAAATCTCCCCATTAGCCACTAAACAGCAGCATTTACCTCCTCTTCATGCCAAGAAACGAACACTTGCTAAGATGCCACTTTGCACTCAGCATGGTACCAAACCCAGAAAATGCAAACATTAATAAGGCCCTTGGGGATTCAGAACTTAACAGGGACATTGACTTCGGGATAGTCATACAAGAGAATGGGGGAAACAATAATAGGGCAAAAGCAATGAGAGAGAATTGTTCAAGGAACTGTGGGAGGGACTTCCCTGGTGGGCCAGTGGCTGAGACTCTGTGCTCCCAAGGCAGGCAGCCTGTTCCATCCCTGGTCGGGGAACTAAATCTCACAAGCTGCAGCTAAGAGTTCACATGCCACAACTTAAAAAAAAAAAAAAAAATCCCACATGCCATAACAAAAATAGAAGTTTCTGCATGCTACAACTAAGGCCCGGTGCAACCAAAGAAATAATTTTTTTTAAAAAAGAAAGAAACTGTGGGAGATGGAGGAGGCGTGTTTACTCAGACTGGGGCCTGAAGGTGGTGGGAGGAGAGGTCTAGAAGTCTCCCTGGAAAGGTGGCACCTGAGCTGCAGATAGGCATCGTTCTGTTGGAGTGTGTGTTGCAGAGACAGCTAATACCAGAAAAAGGTAATATTCCAGCTGTAATACTTTCTGATGGTTTCTGTGATAAATTACTGTAGTTGGGCAGCTTAAAACCACAGAGTTTTATTGTCTCACTGCTCTGGAGGTTACAAGTCTGAAATCAGGGTGTTGGCAGAGCCATACTCCTTACAGAGGTGCTAGGACAGAATCTGTCCCTGCCTTTTCCAGCTTCTGGTGGCTGCAGGTACTCCTTGGCTTAAGGCCACATCAATCTCTGATCCATCTTCACAGGGCCAAATTTCCCTCTGCCTGTCTTACAACGACACACCATTGCACTTAAGGCTCACTTGAAAAATCTAGATAATCATCCATGTCAAGATCCTGAACAATTATATCTGTAAAGATCCTTTCCCTTGTCAGACTAACAGTTTACAGGGATTCGTACTTAACATCTTTGAGTAACCTTTATTTCATGTGCTACAACAACCTAAGACCTACATGTGCAAAGACCACGGTAAATGGATATTTTAGCAACCCTCTAGCTGAAGGAAGAGTGAGCAATGAGGAAGGCAGACATCCGGGCATGAAGCACGTATTTACAAAGATTGAGGACATCAGGGAAAGTCAGGAGGTCAGTGAACATCAATGGAGGGGCTCCGGGGCCTGCAAGTTCTTACTGAAAGCGCTGATGGGAGGGGCCACACCCAGACGATGCCACATGACCCAGGGCAATCCACCACCAAGGCCTGAGTGACATTGGGGTGCTAAAGGGTGGTCCCCTGAGTTAAAGCGGCACATCTCTTAGTGCCCTTCAGGCCCCAGAGCTCCCCAGGGGCTCGGGTTGAGGCTACAGATGAGACCACACCCCCGTCCCACTCCTGCCTGGCTTTGCCCTGCTCTCCTCACTCCGTCAGTTTCCTCCTTAGTGCCCGCCCTAAGTAAGAATCCTCATCTCAAGCTCAACCTAAGATAGCTTCTTCCCCTTATGATGATGTGGATCTTAGGATGGTGTTAGCTAAGAAGTCAGCAAGTTCAAAACAGTTGTCAGTGAGTTCTGGGAGGACGCTAATTCTATACCCACTAAAATGAGGGAAGAAAGTTTTAGCAACAAAATTTATATTCAGTAAGTATTAACAGATACCAAAAATTCGATGATCTGCACAGTGTTTTTTCCTTTTCCCCATAACTAGTTTCTAATTAAAGTCATTTGACACTTATCTCATTCTTCCTTGCACTGAAAATTTGTTTTTGCAACACATTTCGTTTTCACTAACTAAATTCTTAAGTCTTTGTGGATGAGGGCCATGTCGTAGGGTTTTTCCCCCATAATGCCTGTCACCATAGCTGCCATTCAATCGGGTGCTTCACTAACACTCAAAGTTCACATTCACCTGAATTTACGTGGGCTTTAGAGTTTACAGAGCCCTTCACATACCCAAAGTGTGGCCCGTGGGCTGATAGCATCAGATTCACCTGACAGCTTATTGCTGCTGCTGCTGCTGCTAAGTCGCTTCAGTCGTATCCGACTCTGTGCGACCCCATAGACCGCAGCCCACCAGGCTCCCCTGTCCCTGGGGTTCTCCAGGCAAGAACACTGGAGTGGGTTGCCATTTCCTTCTCCAATGCATGAAAGTGAAAAGTGAAAGTGAAGTCGCTCAGTTGTGTCCGACCCTCAGCGACCCCATGGACTGCAGCCCACCAGGCTCCTCCATCCATGGGATTTTCTAGCCAAGAGTACTGGAGTGGGGTGCCATCGCCTTCTCCATGAGAGCTTGTTAGAAATGTGGAATTCCAGCCCACAGCCCAGATCTGCGAGTGAGAACCAGCAGGAAATCACTGGCAGTGGATAGATTGGAGAGAAGATTGTGGACAGAAAGCCACAAAGAAGCATGAGAGCAGCAGGGGCTGACCCTGCCCCCAAACCTGCCTCCAGCTGTGTTCTGCCTCAGGAGTGCCGGGCCAGGCCAGGGCTGCCCCCTTCCACCGCTGAGCTGCAGACCCGGGGCTCAACACAGGGTGCTTCAGCAAAGGACTTCCCTCAGCCTCTGCTTTCTCATCACTGAAACGGGAATAATCTCAGTACTAGCTCACACTGCATAAATAAATTGTGGTTCATCCATGGTACAAAGGAATACGGTGCAACCTAAAGAATGAGGTGGGCTTATATCTGTTGCTATAAAAAAACAGTCAAATTATATTTTTGTGTAACGCAAGATTCTGATCAGTAAATTGTGCACATGTATGTGTGTGTGGGGGGTTAAATATAAAAGACGTTGCATGTATATGTGCATTATACACACATGTATACATTGACTATGTGTGTTCCACATATACATTACATATTGTGTGAAGTTAAAGGATTCGTTAACATAGACACACAAATAATTATTACCTATATACTGTGTATGTGTGTGTGTGTATGTGTAAGAGTTCTCCAGTTTTTACGTCTCATACACACATACTGATTATAGGTGAGATGTAGGAATATCAGTGAAAATAAGAACATCAAATTCTTGTATATGAGAAATGTACTTTCTAAGAAGGCAGCCAACAAAGAATCAAATACGTGAATAGGATAATTATAGATTGTGACTAATGTTATGAAAGAAACTATCTAAACAGCTTGGGAGAGGCTTGTTGATAAAGGACAGTGAGGATCTCCAGGAGGAGGTGATGCTTAAGCAAAAACTGATGGAGAGTGTGGTGACTCACATTGCTAAGGAAAGGGCATTCCAGAGGGGGCAGTATGGGCAAAGGCTCTGAGATGGAAGTGGCTGGGCTCATTTGAGGACAAAAATAGAGCAGGTCAGTAGAAGAGGATTAGAGTAAAAGGATGGAACAATGTTTTATAACAAAACTCGGATGAGCAAGCATGGTATGCAAAGCTTGAGAACTGTGCTAACGTATTGGATTTTATCCTAAGAACATCATGGACATCACCAGATGGTCAATACCAAAATCAGACTGATTATATTCTTTGCAGTTGAAGATGGAGAAGCTCTATACAGTCAGCAAAAACACCACCACAAGTTGACTGTGGCTAGATCATGAACATCTTATTGCAAAATTCAGAATTAAACTGAAGAAAGTAGGGAAAACCAGTAGGCCATTCAGGTATGACCTAAATCAAATCCCTTATGATTATACAGTGGAAGTGACAAATAGATTCAAGAGATTAGATCTGGTAGACAGAGTGCCTGAAGAACTATGGATGGAGGTTGGTGACATTGTACAGGAGGCGGTGATCAAGACCATCCCCAAGAAAAAGAAATGCAACAAGGCAAAATGGCTGTCTGAGGAAGCCTTACAAATAGCTGTGAAAAGAAGAGAAGCTAAAGGCAAGGAGAAAAGGAAAGATATACCCATCTGAATGCAGAGTTCCAAAGAATAGCAAGGAGAGATAAGAAAGCCTTCCTTGGTGATCAATGCAAAGAAATAGAGGAAAACAATAGAATGGGAAAGACTAGAGATCTCTTCAAGAAAATTAGAGATACAGAGGGAACATTTCATGCAAAGATGGGCACAATAAAGGACAGAAATGGTATCGACCTAACAGAAGCAGAAGATATTAAGAAGAGGTAGCAAGAATACACAGAACTTATTTTAAAAGATCTTAATGACCCAGATAACCACGAAGGTATGCTCACTCACCTAGAGTCAGATATCTTGGAGTGTGAAATCAAGTGGGCCTTAGAAAGTATCACTACAAACAAAGCTAGTGGTGATGATGGAATTCCAGCTGAGCTATTTCAGATCTTAAGATGATGCTGTTAAAGTGCTGTACTCAAGAGCCCAGCAAATTTGGAAAACTCAGCAGTGGCCGCAAGACTGGAAAAGGTGAGTTTTCATTCCAATCTCAAAGAAAGGCAATGTTCAAAGAAAGTTCAATGTTCAAAATTGCACTCATCTCACACGCTAGCAAAGTAATGCTCAAAATTCTCAAAACCAGGCTTCAGCAGTACATAAATCAAGAACTTCCAGATGTACAAGCTGGATACAGAATAGGCAGAGGAACCAGAGATCAAATTGCCAACATCCATTGGATCATAGAAAAAGCAAGAGAATTCCAGAAAAACACCCACTTCTGCTTCATTGACTACACTAAAGCTTTTGACTATGTGAATCATATCAAACTGTGGAAAATTTTTCAAGAGATGGGAATACCAGGCCACCTTACCTGCCCCCTGAGAAACCTGTATGCAGGTCAAGAAGCAACAGTTAGAACTGGACATGGAACAATGGACTGGTTCCAAATTGGGAAAGGATTACATTAAGACTGTATATTGTCACCCTGATTACTTAGCTTATATGCAGAGTACATCATGCAAAATACCAGGCTGAATCACAAACTAGAATCAAGATTGTGGGGAGAAATATCAATAACCTCAGATATGCAGATTACACCACCCTTATGGCAGAAAGCAAAGAGGAACTAAAGAGGCTCTTGATGAAGGTGAAAGAGGAGAGTGAAAAATTTGGCTTAAAACTCAACATTCAAAAAACAAAGATCATGGCATCTGGTCCCATCACTTCATGGCAAATAGATGGGTAAAGAGTGGAAACAATGACAGACTTTATTTTCTTGGGCTCCAAAATCATTGCAGATGGTGACTGCAGCCATGAAATTAAAAGATGCTTGCTCCTTGGAAGAAAAGCTATGACCAAGATAGACAGCACATTAAAAAGCAAATACATTACTTTGCCAAAAAAATGGTACGTATACTCAAAGCTATGATTTTTCCAGTAGTCATGTATGGATGTGAGAACTGGACCATAAAGAAGGCTGAGCGCCAAAGAATTGATGCTTTTGAACTGTGGTGTTGGAGAAGACTCTTGAGAGTCCCTTGGACTGCTAGGAGATCAAACCAGTCAATGGTAAAGGAAATCAGTCCTGAATATTCATTGGAAGGACTGATGCTGAGGCTGAAGCTCCAATACTTTGGCCATCTGATGTGAAGGGCTGACTCATTGGAAAAGACCCTGATGCTGGGGAAGATTGAAGACTGGAGGAGAAGCAGATGACAGAGGATGAGATGGTCGGATGGCATCACTGACTCAATGGACAAGAGTTTGAGCAACCTCCAGGAGATGATGAATGGTAGGGAAGCCTGGTGTGCTGCAGTCCATGGGGTCACCAAGAGTCAGATTTGACTGAAAGACTGAATAACAACAACAATCAAAAGTTTTATCTCGGGGAATAACACCCTTTGAAATGTGTTTTTAGAAGATCCCTTGCCTGCTGAGTGGGAACAGCCTTGTGGGGAACGGTGAGGGAAAGTGGGGCTGCTTCCAGAGGCCATAGCAGAGATGCTTTAAACTAGGGCAGTGACTGTGTAGGTGGAAAGAAGTGAGCAAACTCGAGAATGACATTGGAGATAAAACCAGAACTAGACCATGGATTGGTATGGGAGTCAGTCGGCCCTAGATTGTCCCTACCTGAGACAAACGTAACAGCTCAGTTCTGCTCCATAATCTCTCCTTCTCCAGCAAGATAGCCTGGGCACATGTTCCTGGAGACAGCAGAGACACAAACCACAGTGGAAAGGAAGAAGCTCCTTTTCAAGCCTCTGCCTGAGTCACATCTGCTCATATCCCACTGGCTAAGGCCAGGTAATATGGATTAAATCAGAGTTAAAAGGCAGGGGAACAAGCTCAGCCTCTGGAAGAAAGATGCTGGAAAGCCACAGGGCCAAAGGCATGGACACCAGAAGGGCTGAAGAATAGGAAGACAGCTTTTCAAAGGACTGGCAATGCTACATTAACAGCTGGGGACAGGAGACAACAGAGGTGAACATAGTCCGGAAATGTTGAAAGTGACAAGTGCCCGTCACTTAGGAAGCCAAGGATTAAAGTGATGAAATAAATGTTAGTCTGTGAAATGCCTTAGGGTCCAAGTGTATGCCAAAAATTCAGGATTCTCTGCTCTCTGACCAGTTTTAGTTCATCTCAGTGAAGCAGAAATTGTGGGACAACACGAGATAGGCTGGCAAACAATTTCATTTTCCCTTTAGTTAAACTATAAGTCCTTCTCAGTTATTATTTATCTGGTGCCTTCCCTGAGTGCTTCCCTGATAGCTCAGTTGGTAAAGAATCCACTTGCAATGCAAAAGATCCCAGTTTGATTCCTGGGTCAGGAAGATTCCCCGGAGAAGGGATCGGCTACCAACTCCAGCATTCTGGCCTGGAGAATTCCATGGACTGTATAGTCCATGGGATCCCGAAGAGTCAGACACACCTGAGCGACTTTCACTTGTTTTCCCTGAGTGAGATTTTCCTGGGTCCCACACCCCCAGCCTCGCAAAGCCCATAGTAATTTCTCTAGAGGAAGCAGAATTTCTACTACTATCCTCAGGCAAACCATTGCAACAGTCAGGTGAGGGTGGTGGTGGTGATGAGGTATTGTCACTCTTTTTTTTTAAATTCGCTTAGGACATAAACTATAGGTCCTTAACGGCATCAATTGTAACCTCACTGGGACAAGAAGGGATAAGCAAGCATCTCCCTAAAATTTCTAGAAACACAAATAGCAAAGAAATAGGACATTTAAACAAACAAGAGCTTTTAGCATTAGCCCTGCAGATGTTGCCTGCTTCTCTCCAGCACTGTAGATCTGTGGCCTGTCTCTGGGAAGGAGCAGGAAGCCTCGGGGCACCTTGCTCAAAAACAGGAGATAAAAGTCATGGTCTGGCTATCCCATCTGCTTCCTTGAAGAGGGAAATATTATAAAACAGTAATGTCAGGGCTCCAGGCAAAGCAGTTTCTCAAAGAGTCTCTGAGTTAACTCAACCAACAGGTCTTCTTCCACGTAAACTTGGAGTCGTGATAAGGGTGGGGCAGACGGCTGCTGAATGCACTAACTGTTGGCACACAGTGCAGATGAAAAGGTACCATCTGTTCAGTTGTTGAAAAATGATGATGCATAAATGTGACTTTTTTTTTAATGTTCCATCTGGGTATAACTGAATTGCCTCTTTAAAATAAAAAATATCCTTCTTTGATATAAATCCTTTCTTGTAATGGTCTCCATCCATTCTTTGTTTTTTCTGCAGAGTTTATTTCATGAGAAGTATGACATGAAATATTAAAAGCTAAGAACGAAAGCCTCTGGGGGATGACTGTGGCATTTTTGTTTCTTTGGCTGACTTGTTCTTTATTTTCTTGTCATTTCAAAAATACTTTCCATATGCAAAATTTCCTCTTACCCCCACCCCCTGAAAAAATACCCTTACCGGATAACTGGATAGACATGCAGGAGGAGATTACGAGTCTGTTATCTACATAGAGGAAGAAAACAGAAGATGAATTTGCCAAAATACCCAGTCACCCACATTTCTAAAGCAAGAAAAGCTGTGATTAATTTCCTTTTAGAAAAATTGTGTTGGTTCTCAATAACATTCTGAGAATAATAGTAAGGGCAATTAGAAGCACAGCTGGAATTCAGAGTGACTAACTTTTGAAGCACTGACAGCATAAGCAGGAACACAAGTATATGGAGGAGCCTTTAACATGCCTCTCTCCAGGCACAATTATAGATCTAAAATCTGCCATCACTTTACCATGGCAACCTTCATACTTAATTTCCCAACCGCTGAACTCCTGTCATCCTATTTCTTTGAGACAGCCCTTCAACTGCTGCTTTCCCTGAACCCATGTCGTGCCGTTGCCTTAAAAACCTGATATTCCTCCAAGCACTTGCTGTGAGCACACTGGCCCAGACCAAGAACAGCAGCAAAGACTAGAAGAACTTGGCTATGCGCTCAGAAAAAGCACTTAGCTGTACTCTATCTGAATGATGGATACCAACAACCGAATGTGACTCTGAACAGTGCCAACTTTGAAAATAGGAGCTTGGTTTCTTGTTCTATTCGATTCCATTTAAATAAAGTTATTAACAATCTACGGTTGCTGGGAGCCTCAGGAAATACATGATTAGAAGAAACCATACTGTCTGATCTCAAGACGTTTACAAATGTGGAGGGAGAACTAGAAAGCAGCATCACCCGGGATTTTGTTAGAAATGCAAATCCCTAGACTACCCCCCAGACCTTCTGAGTCCAGATCTCTGGGAGGCAGGCACAGAAATCGATTTTCACAATTCTTCCATGTGATTATGATGCTCTCTAAACTTTGAGAATCACTGCTCTAAAGCAATAGAGCCACCGCACTGTAAGAGAGATACAAAGTGCTTTGAGTAAAGGAAAAATCACATCTGCTTTGGAAGGAGGACTTCCAGGACAGACTGTTTCTATAAAGCTTTAAAAGCTTGCTAAGATATTGAAATGTAGGGAGTGCAGTGGAAGAGGACATTCTGGGTGGGTGAAGTGAAGTGAAGAAACAGAATTAAGCAAGCAGAAGGCAAATCAGAGAGTCTAGATTGATGAACGTGGAGGGAGATGGGGAATAAGAACAGCAGACAGGTTGGGGTCTCAAGCACCAGGCTGAGGAATGAGCTGTCTAACTCGGTGTGCAATGACAAGCCACTCCGGTTTTTAATCAGAAGAGTAACAGGATTAGAGAGGTGTTTTTGGAAGATTCCTCTAGGGTTTCCACAAGATAACTTGGTGTAGGAAGGTATGCAAGAAGTAGAGAAACAATTGAATTGACAATTGCAATGGTTTGGGTAGGTGACAGTAAAAAGCTTCAACTAGGGAGTTTTCAGCAGAAATAGAAAAATGAGAAAATTAATTGGAGAAAATTTGAAGGACTAGATCAATAAGATTGAGCAATTAATTCTACATTAGGAGGGAAAGAATAAGGAGGATCAAAACCTTGATTTACAGCAAGAGATTAGTAATGGCATAAACAAAAGAATAAAGTAATCAGGAAGAAGAGTTGGGTTTGGTAGGGATTTTTCTGAATGTGCTTAAGGCTCTGTGGTATGGTCATTATGAAACTGGGAGTGCAGGCACAGAGTTTATAATATTTACAATGTTTCAGCTGCATAGGGCTCTGCCTGGCTAAGCACATGACCTATAATATAGGCACATGACCTATATTATACCAAGTCAACCTTACACTGACTTCGTGAGAAGCATTATTATACCCATTTTTTATTACCTAAATTAGATTCTGTGGCATATACAGAAAATCTGAGCTCACAATGGCTTAAACACATAGAGTGTATTTTAGTATGTAGAAGAAATCAGGACGTGCAAGGCTGAACAAATATGTCACAGTCAACAGTCATCAGGGAGTCAAGTTTCTTCTAACGTGCTCTTCAGCACCCTACAGTGGGGGACTCCATCCTCAAGGGATCTCAACATTCAAGATTGCGGCTGAAGTTCCAGCCATCAGGGAGGTGATGGCTAAAAAATATGAGAAAGCATACTTATGGAATATAAAGAACAGGAGGCTGGAAAAAGAGCCTCTGGAGAATGACCACGGGGGAGACCTGGGAGGATGCCCAGAAGAAAGAAGCATCGTACCCACCACAGGCAAGGAAACAGGCTTCAGTACGAAAGGAGGAGCAGGCAAGCAGAGTCCAGTGGTGCAGCCCTCGGGGCTGAAAATTGCTTACTGGATCGGAGAGGGTGAGGTCCTTGATGACCTTCCAAAGAACAACATAATTCAAGTGTTCTGTGGCAGTAGATTGGAGAATTAAGGAAGTATTAGGTGGTGAAGCCATAACATCTCTGCCATAAAGTTTGGTGCTTCGGGGAAAGAGAAAATCATGATAGTGGCTGAGTTGAACAGTGTTGAGGTAATGTTTCCTTAGATTAGAAGACTTGAACATAATTTCCTTTTATGATGTCAGGTCTCTGGGAGACTAGATTTAAATTGCTTGAATGTGCATTGAGACAACAAAGTATGACTTCTTCCATGATCAGCAGCTCCAATCCGATTCCTCCCAGGGAAAGTGAAGCAAATATTGGCTGATATTAAATCATAATAAAGGGCTGATATTGCATTTTGTAAAGGGTTTCTGATAATCTTAATTAATTCATGTTTGTTTTTCACTTCAAAAGCTGGCTGGAAAATCGTCTAGCTCTGGTTTGTGTTCTTGAAGAAAAATTAAATTGCAAAAGCGAGGATGTTTCATTAGCCTCTGCCCTTTCCCAAGGTCAGCAAAGGCTCTCTGGATGCTTTTGCAAGGCTGCAGAATCTGAAATAGCAGGGCTGTGGCTCCATTTCAGCAAAAATAAATATCATATTACAACACATTGTTTTTGCAGCTGACTGAGGCTTTGGTGTTGGGGAGATTTCATTCTACAATTGCAAATAAAGAGAGAAGTTGCTGGCAGGGTAATGTACAGTGTTTGCATCATTCTTTATGAAGCCATTTTCTCCCCTCAAGGAGTGCATTCCCAGAAGACTTTTTCCCCCAACAAGCATCTGGTGTTTCTGCAGTGCTCAGCATGCATGACTTGCTTTGAAGGCTGTTAAAAATCAAGACAGATAGTTGGACCAGCTTCCTTGGTACATTTCATTCCTCACTCCCTAACTTTATCCCTCCGTCTATATCCCACCTCCCCCAAACCCTTATACTACAAAACTATAAAAAATGGGCAGAGACTAAAACTACAACATACTTTGAAATTCTAATTTTTTAACCTGAAGCTAGTGAGCCATAAAATCCTAGGAGCTAAAAGCTGCCTGAGGCAAATACAAATCTTCTAGCTTTAAAATAGCTACATATATTTTACCGTTTTAGCTATTTTGAGGTAGATTTTCTCACACATGCGTGCTTGTTGAAATTAAATGTGTTTCATCTTAATCCTCTTTTTCTTGCTGGAGAGAGAAGAGAGGGCACTTGTTTTCTATCTCTTAAAGAATAAATTTGAGCATCCGGGGTAGGCATTAAGTCATCTGACTCTGTGATTTCTATCTAAACTGATTAGGTCTGATGCTGCTTTGGAAACGAGATACATGTAGGAAAGGGAGTTGGCTTACCTGAACCTGCCTTTTAGTGTACAGGTGTTACCACAGGGCTGTCATAGTTTGTATCCCTCAGAAACAAACACCAAGAAGAGATTTTGAGGAAAAGTATCTTATTTTGGAGGTGATCACTGGAAACACTAGTAGGGGAGTGGGGGAGTGATCAGGGAAGAGAAGATATTTAATAAAGGATGTTTTCAGGAGAAGTTGGGAGCTTTCTTGGTGGTTCAGATGGTAAAGAATCTGCCTTCAATGCAGGAGATCTGGGTTCAATCCCTGAGTCGGGAAGATCCCCTGGAGAAGGGAATAGCTACTCACTTGAGTATTCACTGTGGGAAACCAGTGCTTGAACCTGTTGGAGAGCTCTAGGAAGCTCTGTGGAAAATGCACAGGGATGTCATGCTTGAGTTGTGGGAAAACTTGGGCATTCATCAACCAACTCCCATGAGTCATTAGTGACAGTCCTGGCCAGAGATGTCAGTTCTTCCCAAATTCATCTGAAGATGTAATGTAAACCCAATCAAAATCCTAGCAACTGTTTTGCAAATATCAAATGATTCTAACATGTATATCAAAAAGGAAAAGACCTAGAATAACCAACGCCATATTGAAAAAGAACAGAGACTTAAACTGCTCAATTTCAAGACTTACTAGATAGCTGCCATAATCAAGACAGCATGGTACCAGTGAAAAAAAATAGATACATAGATCAAAGAAGCAAAATAAAGAGCCCAGAAATAGACCCACAGAGTGCAGCCAAATACCTATCACACAAAGTCTAACTGATCTGTGACAAGGGCCCAGAGGCCATTCAATGGAGAGAGAACAGTATTTTCAATAAGTGACACTAGAAACTAGATACAGAGCTAACACTTTAACAAAATTTTACTCAAAGTGGATGATAGACTTAAATGTAAAGTGAAAAACTATGAAACTTGTAGAAGAAAATGGAGAAAATCTCTATGACCTTGGGTTGAGAGACTGAGTTTTTATCTGCAAGACCAAAGCTGATATGTTGAATTCTATTAAAATTTAAAACTCCTGTTCTACAAAAGACACTTAAGAAATAAAAGACAAAATAGAAGAAAACAATTGCAAAACACATATCTAATAAAGGACTAGTATCCCACATATACAAGGATCTGTTCAAGCTCAATAGTAAAAAAATCCAATTAAAAACTATAAAGATTGTCGTACTGGATAAAAACAGCAGGTAGAATATGATCCTGATTTTGTAAATAATAATCATAACAAATTTTTTTCAATAGCCAAATCCTTTATTCTCTCCTTTTTCTAAAGGGAGTTGTAAACTGTAAATATTTCCTTTCCTAGATCCTGTTTTCTCTAAACTTGCGTAAATGGGATTATACAATGGAAGAAGGAATTGCTGGAGAAAGAGTGACAGGCAGATAAGGGAAAATCCTTAAAGGGGAGTAGGGTGCACAGAGAGCTTGGAGGACTCAGGCCCCATGCTTCATAGACTGTGTGTTGTCACTGTTGTTTGGTCACCAAGTTGTGTTCTCCTCTGTGTGACCCCGTGGACTGCCAGGCCTCTCTGACTGTGGGATTTCCCAGGTAAGAATACTGGAGTGGGTTGCCATTTTCTTCTCCAGGGGATTTTTCCAAAAGAGGGATCAAACCCTTGTCTCCTGCATTGGTAGACCGATTCTTTATCACTGAGCCACCTACCCTTTGGTGGCAGCAAGACCTCAGAAGGAAGCTTCCAAGGGTAATGAACCTCCCATTGGAGCAGAGCTCTCTGTGCTCTTCCAGGCTCTGAAATAGTACAGCTCCTGTCCTCCTGAACTGCTGGACAACAGACAACAATGAAGGATACCATGGTGGGTAGAAGGGCAAAGGCCTTCCCCAACTCTGCAAGTAGTGATTAAGTCTCTCAGTTTTCTCTTTGACTTCAAGGAAAGTCAGGAGCCTCCATACTAACAAGGATCTCTGGACGACCTTGTAGGTTGAAAATCAGAGATACACTTAATTTTATTTGAAGAAAATAAAGACATAATGAGTTTGTTTATATGAAGTCATATGTGCTTGAAACACATGAATGGAAAAACAACTGTAAGAATACATATCAAAATGATTATAGATGGTGAACTCTGGGTAAGGATTACTGATGATTCTTATTTTCTTTTTATTTAGCTGTTCTCTTTGATTTCCATACAATGAGAAAACATTACCTATGGTAAAGTGGGGAAGAGCAAGCTGAGTGGTATGGTATAGAAGGCCTAGGTTTTAGACCCACATAAACCTGGGTTCGAATGACTAACTCTTCTACTTATTAGCTGGGAGAATCTGAGAAAATTATTTCCATTTCTAAACTTCATGTCCTCATTTAAAAATGCCAATGATGTCAATCTTGCAGATATATCATAGAGATTGTAATTAATCAACATAGAGTGCAGAATCATTTTCTACATAATTGTACTCATGATAATTATACACTTTAGACTGGTGAACTTTATAGTATGTAAATTATATCTCAATACAATTGTCAAAGCACACACACAAAATACCTATAATACCGTTGTATGAATATTTAGACCAGCTATGGAAATAGCTAACTTAAATACCTTGAAGCATATTTGTAAGTTTGGTGTATATCTATCATTTATATCTTTAAATTAAAGACAAAGAAAAGAGCCTTGCTTTCTTTTTCTCTAATGCCAACTCTGAAATTTTAAAGTCTTCTCCTAAGAATGACTTAAAGAAATCCTTAGTACAGATTATCAATTAGAGGTCTATCTGTGTTCTTTAGATTGCTCAGAGGTCACTTAGTCCCTGAACACCTGGCATTTGTCTTCTACTGAAATAGAAAGAGCAATCCTTGTTAAGGGATGAATTATGGCCTTCCAAAATTCATATATTGAAATTTAGCTTTCTTACCTCAAAATGTGACTGTGTTTGGAGATGGGGTCTTTAAAGAGAGAGTTAAGTTAAAACAAGAGCATTAGGGTAGGCCCTAATCCACAATGTGAGTGGTGTCCTTACATGCAGAGGAGATTGGGACACAGAGGGACGGCCATGTGAAGACACGGGGAGATGATAGACACCTACAAGTCAAGGAGGGGGCCTCAGAGGAAACCAACCCGGGAAACACCTTGATCTTGGACTTCTAGCCTCCAGAATTAGGAGAGAATAAATTTTTGTTGTATAAGCCATCCAATCTGGGGTACCCTGTAACAGTAGCCCTAGAAAACAAATACAGTCCATCTGCCTGCCTGAGTTTTGAGACTGTCGAGAGAAATCCAGTTAACATTTAGAAAAAGCTCAAGAATCCTTTTTCAGAAAAGTTACCATTTTTATAAAAATTGTTATCTAGTATGGTGCACATACTTAAAAGCATGATATGTGGCAGCTATTTATATTCCCAGATGTATAGCAAAGAGATTTAATCTTTAAATTGAAATAAAGTGTGACAAGAAAGAACATATCAAATTACAAGTTTTTGTGGTATCCCTCTTCATTCACTTCAGAGGATATAGGATTTGCTTGGTTTTGTTTGGCAGGACATTGTGCTGAGAGGCATAAAAGAAACAGAAAAATTGAAGATGAGAAGATGAAGTTATTTTCTCTCTATAAAAAAAGAAATAATGAGAAGAGTTTGCACAACTGAAGACTTTTGGAACACAAGTGGGAGAGAAGATATTCAGAAACAGCCATTAGAGGTGGAATTTGGGGGTTAGGGGAAGAGGTATAAGAAAGTACTCAGGAAGGCTTGCTGGACAGAATGAACTGTGGTGTCTCTTAACTTCTCAAGAAAATTGTCATAAGACTTTTGCATTATTCTCCAAAGCATTTGATTCAAGGTTCAAGGATTCACAGTGCTTTTCCTGATGTTCTAAAATGTTGAAAGCTGTGAAAGCAAGAGTGTAGCTTGAAGGACATTTCATTCATGTAGTGTTTCTCTTAAAATTTTCCACACCGTGAAACACAAAGCAATATGCTATAAAGACAATGATTAAGCAAAGGATATTTTAAAGCTTATTCTCCTTCCCTTTGATTTCTCCAGCTCCCAAGTACCTGCTGCTCAGTCAGTCTGTTGTCCTGTTTTGATTGTTTCTGGCAAACAGACAGGAGGAGAGCATGGTTGCCTTTTCTGTTTTATAGAAACTTAGAGAGACAGACATGATGTTAGTCAAGTTTTCCTCTGTAGGAAGAAGTTATGAAAGACTGAAATACAGCCAAAACATTTTTGGATGTTTTCAGTGGAAAACTAGCAATGTTGGTCTCCAAGTTATGACTCTGCAGGGCCTTTACACCTGTCATTGTATTAATGTTCTCTACAGATCTTTGAGTTATAGACAACTGAAAGAGATACAAATGATTCTTGTCCACAGATATGCAAATGCATTTGGAGGAGGTTCTATTAATTTTCCTCCCTCTCTGCGGAAGAAGTGATTTTGGCACCAACGAAGCAAAACTAAATCCATTGCAATGCTCCTGATAGCCTACATATGGGTATTTTTTTGGAGTCTCCTTTGAACTGGTGGTAACATCCTAGTGGTTCTCTCACTAATTAATGAATTAAATAAAATCTCTGCCATGTGCCCATTTTTAATATTTATGAGGATTTTTAAAAAATATTATCTTTTGATACTTTCATAAATTGACTGTCTTGAAGCTTCTAGGAGCCCAGCTGAACCTTTTACCTGAGATTGAACTAGACATAATAAAGTGAACTACTCTTCCGGAGTGAGGAATAGCAGGGGATGGCTGGGGAACAGCGTAGCTGAACTGACCTCTCTGTACCTTGTCAAGAGTCTCAGCTGTGTCCATCTCCAATGAACCCAGCATAACTGAGTTATGATCTGCATGACATTTTTATCTCTGACATTCAGTTTGACTTTCAAGTCAAATCAAAGAGTAGGAAAAAAGAAAAACATGATCCAAAATGAAACAGCATATTTTGCAGCTTGGTACTACACCATCTAGTCTAATGTGAAAGAAAATCCATTTCATTTTGCCACTGCCTGCTGATTGGCATGAACTCGGCTGTCCTTCAAAGGTTCAGCCTCTCCTGAAAGTAGGTACAGTCATTGCTGTGAGCTGAATGGGGAACTGGAGTTGGAATTTTCAAATTCCCCTAAGGCTTGCTTTTTGGGGAAAAAATACATTTAATGAATGGCTTTAGCATACACTTAACAGCTACTTTTGGAGAAGGCAATGGCACCCCACTCCAGTACTCTTGCCTGGAAAATTCCATGGGCGGAGGAGCCTGGAAGGGTGCAGTCCATGGGGTCAGGAAGAGTCAGACACGACTAAATGACTTCACGTTCACTTTTCACTTTCATGCATTGGAGAAGGAAATGGCAACCCACTCCAGTGTTCTTGCCTGGAGGATCCCAGGGAAGGGGGAGCCCGGTAAGCTGCCGTCTTATGGGGTCGCACAGAGTAGGACATGACTGAAGGGACTTAGCGGCAGCAGCAGCAACAGCTACTTTAATTCTGCTTCCCTTTCATGTATGGAAGTAAAGGTAACATCAGAGAAGCAGAGAAGTGGGGCAGGCCGGGCGCCGGTGCACCGGCTGCAGGGACTCGGGAACCCAGCAGAGCAAGGCCACGCAGGCACGTGAACTGGAAAAGACCGCCTCCCGGGTGCAACTCCGGTCTTTCGGCTGCGTGCCGTGAAGCTATCTTATGGATGCTCAAGTGTCGAGTGCAGTGTTCAAGCTGAAGCGCATCACCGAAGGCATCCTGGAGCGGCCGCCGGACCAGAACAGCTGTACAAGGAGCCCCAGCTTCTGGACGATGGCAGGGCATTGGGCGAGTGTGGCTTCACCAGGCAGACAGCGTAGTCCCGGGTCCTAGCCACAGTGGGGCTAGCCTTCTGGGCAGGTTTTCTGAGGCCCTGTGCACCCACTAAGCCCTTCTCCAGTCCACCTGAGCTACCAGGTATGACGGAGCCACAGGACCCAGGAGGCAGTGCCAATGAACAGGCTGTGCGATAAGAGCGACCCCTCTCCCCATCCACCCAGTAAAAGAGATTTGAGTATTAAAAAAAAAGAAAGAAAAGAAAAACCAGCCCAGATTTTGGTATTCCACTCATCCACATTCCGGTATTTTCCTTCAGGCATCTGGAGATAGCACTTAAAAGGAAAAGTAGCAGGTAATCTTGCCTTGGTAACCGTGTATACAGAAGGAGATAAATAAACTTACACAACGGTAGTATTTTGGGAAATGGTATTGGAGCAAAGGTTTTCAGACATCCGTCTAGATTAATCCAGTCCATGTTGTTTCTTTAGAGGCCTACTGTCACTAGACCACAACCAGTGTGAATTACAGACGCTGGTGAGATTCTGTACACTCCCTGGTCCCATCTGCAAACAGGTGTAGGCAAAACGCCATCTTAAACTCAATTCTAAGAAGTAAATATTGACAAAATTTTTACCTAGGTTATCCGCAGGGCTGAATTTCAGCCAGCCCTAGCAGTTTATGAACTGGTAGTGCTGACTGGTAGTTAACCATGACTGTGAGCCCCTTGGCTTATCCTCAAGTTATCTCGGTCATCCCATTCTCTCTCTCATAGCGCCCCAGAATCAGCCAGCTCTGAGGCTTAACTCTGGCTCAGAGTAGAGAAACAACCTTCATTGATGAGTTCATGGCAATTGCCAAGTGTCCTCAATATTTGTGTGCTAAATATTCTTCACTTTATACCCCATATTACATTCTCCACAGTACCAAATTGTTCACCGTTGATTTTTAATTAAGTTCCTCTAGGCATCCACCAGCACATCACAAAATTAATGCAAATCTCTTTAAAAACAGCAAGGACAAGCAAATAAATAAGACAAATTACAAAGAAAGATTCAGGAGAACCAAACCAGTCTTGACCAACCCTTACAGCATATTAAAAAGCAGAGACATTACTTTGCCAAAAAAGGTACATATAGTCAAAGCTATGGTTTTTCCAGTAGTCATGTGTGGATGTTAGATTTGGACTATAAAGAAAGCTGAGCACTAAAGAATTGATGCTTTTGAACTGTGGTATTGGAAAAGACTTTTGAGAGTCCCTTGGATTACAAGGAGATCCAATCGGTCAATCCTGAAGGAAATCAGTCCTGAATATTCATTGGAAGGACTGATGCTGATGCTGAAATTCCAATACTTTGGCCATCTGATGCGAAGAACTGACTCATTGGGAATGACCCCGATGCTGGGAAAGATTGAAGGCAGGAGAAGACGGGGACAACAGAGGATGAGATGGTTGGATGGCATCACCAACTCAATGGACATGAGTTTGAGCAAGCTCTGGGTGTTGGTGATGGACAGGGAAGCCTGGCGTGCTGCAGTCCACGGGGTCGCAAAGAGTCGGACACGACTGAGTGAGTGAACTGAACTGAACTGAAGCCAATCTTAATACTACATCCAGGGGTCTCTGAATCAAAAAGGATTGTGAAAGCTATTCTGACAAGGGACTCTAGGCACAGTCAAGTGAAGATTGAGTTTTGAAGAACTACACAGCCTGGTCTAGTGGAAATGACTGGGATGTTTATCCACCAACTGGCAGAGGGGCCTCCATTTGGGAAAGTCTGTAGGGCAAGGACAAAGAAAATAGAAAAGAGAGGACGCTTTGAAAAAGTCTCTGATTTTATACATGTGCTCAATCCAACTTGTGTGCTCAGAAAAACTTATGCATTTTGATTTTGTTTTGTTGTTATTTAGTCACTAAGTTGCCTCTGACTCTTCCCATGGACTATAGCCCACCAGACTTCTCTGTCCGTGGGATTTCCCAGACAAGAATACCGGAGTGGGTTGCCATTTCCTTCTCCATTTTAATTTCTAGCTTCCCTCAATTATTGATACTGTGCTTCTGCACACCAAAGATCGGATGCTGCTGCTGTCTCGCCCACAGCCCCCTACTCCTCTTAGTGTCTGGGTGCACACTGGCCCAGCTTTCAACAGCCAGTCTCTGCATTTCTTTCCCGAGGGCTTTCACTGTCCTCTGGAGCCCCCTTTGCCAGTCAGTGTATAAATGTCCCAGCTCCTTTGACCCTCAGTTAGGATAACCCTAGCTTACAGAAGTTCCCCAGCAAAATTAAGCTCCAGTCCTCCATAATGGTAACTGACTCAGTGAGACACATCACTGACTTTTTCCCCCATGTTAGAAGATCGCCAGTGTGTATTTCCTTCACCTCCTAAATAATCTTGAAACCTTGCCAATTTACACCCAAATTAATTCCCAAATTACTCTCAAATCCTTGTCTCAGGACCTGATTTTTAGGAGAACCCAAAATAAAACTCAAGAAACATTCATTCACTCACTGAACTCTTTTGAATATTTCTTTGTTAAAAATCAAATATTTTACAGTTTAATAATCATTTCAGGTACAGTAAACAGTATTAGGAAAGCATAGTTGATGATTATTGTCATAATTATATGCTTTTATTATTAAATTCATTTCTGTTCAGTTAAGTGGCAACAGACTAAAATACGATATGCTAACACTCTTTAAGCCTACTATAAGATTTTTTACAAAAGTTGTCACATAAAACATTTGTAAAGAAAATAGAGAATAAAGAATCTTTATTGTTGCTTAAGAAGCTTCTCATAATTGAATGCATAAATTGAAATGTTTAGCAAAATTGTTTCATATATTTTTGACTTTTCATATATTTTTGACTTCAAGAATAAGACCTGCAAAAATTTCAAAGTGCTTAAAATAGTTTCCACTACAGTGATAAAGGCACTCTTCAATTAGAATATCTATAATTGGCTCTGAACATAATCTTTTTTGGTTTGATTTTTTTTTCAAACTTTAAACTTTTTATTTTGTATTGGGGTATAGCCAATTAACAATGTTGTGGTAGTTTCACATGAACAAGGAAAGCAGTCATCCATGCAGATACACATACCCACTTTCCCCAAAGCCTCCTCCCACCCAGGCTGGCACATAACACTGAATAGAGTTCCATGTCAGAGAAGGCGATGGCACCCCACTCCAGTATTCTTGCCTGGAAAATCCCATGGACAGAGGAGCCTGGTAGGCTGCAGTCCATGGGGTCATGAAGAGTCAGACACGACTGAGCGACTTCACTTTCTCTTTTCACTTTCATGCACTGGAGAAGGAAATGGCAACCCACCCCGGTGTTCTTGCCTGGAGAATCCCAAGGATGCGGGGGCCTGGTGGGCTGCCGTCCATGAGGTCACACAGAGTCGGACACGACTGAAGCGACTTAGCAGCAGAGTTCCATGTGCTGTACAATAGGTCTTTGTTGGTTATCTGTTTTGAATAAAGGAGTGTGTACACAAGCTTCCCAGATTTCCTAACTATCCTTTCTCCCTGGCAACCATATAAGTTCATTTTCGAGGTCTGTGAATCTCTTTTTGTTTTGTAACTAAGTTCATTTGTATCATTTCTTTTTAGATTCCACATATAAGGAAAGTCATATGATGTTTCTCCTTGAGATAATCTTTATCATGTTTGATAATATCAGAAAATGAATCGTTTAAACTATGCAGCATAAAAACTTTACTTGCACAAGATGCCAGTGAGTTCCAGTGTAGCCTTTGAAATGGTTCAAGTCTCTGTAGGTTTTATAAAATATCAACCTCAAAATATTTTACTCCAAAGTCTTAAAACCACAGATATCTAGTGTCATTCACTATGATATGAATATAATATTAAACATTTTAATTCTTTGGTGTTGTAAAAATGTTTTGTTGAAAAGAAAGAAAAGAAAACTATTCTATATACATTACAAGGGTGCCCAACTTTATAATCCAATTCTTTTCTTGAAGTATATAGAAGCCATTTATATACAGGAATTACAGCTATATAAATGGCAGTAGGTAATTTTGATTTTATACCTTTAAAAAATCTGTCTTCTCCAAGTTATCCCCAATAAGCATATGTAAATCATAATAGCACTCATTAGAAATGAAATTCTTAAGAATAGGCCCTCTCTTTTCTTCAGTTTCAGCAGTACAGGAGATTCTGAGGTTGTTACTGAAGTGACTTAGCAGGAGCAGCAGCAGCAAGCAAGACAACCACAAAGAAGAAAGCAAGCGTGGAAGCAAAATTTTCATGATTATCTACATAAATTAACTATGCATCTGGTCCCATCACTTCAAGGAAAATAGATGGGGAAACAGTGGAAACAGTGTCAGACTTTATTTTTGGGGCCTCCAAAATCCGTGCAGATGGTGACTGCAGCCATGAAATTAAAAGACGCTTACTCCTTGGAAGAAAAGTTATGACCAACCTAAATAGCATATTGAAAAGCAGAGACATTACTTTGCCAACAAAGGTCCATCTAGTCAAGGCTATGGTTTTTCCAGTGGTCATGTATGGATGTGAGAGTTGGACTGTGAAGAAAGCTGAACACCGAAGGATTGATGCTTTTGAATTGTGGTGTTGGAGAAGACTCTTGAGAGTCCCTTGGACTGCAAGGAGATCCAACCAGTCCATTCTGAAGGAGATCAACCCTGGGATTTCTTTGGAAGGAATGATGCTAAAATTGAAACTCCAGTACTTTGGCCACCTAATGTGAAGAGTTGACTCATTGGAAAAGACTCTGATGCTGGGAGGGATTGAGGGCAGGAGGAGAAGGGGATGACAGAGGATGAGATGGCTGGATGGCATCAGTGACTTGATGGACGTGAGTCTGAGTGAAATCTGGGAGTTGATGATGGACAAGGAGGCCCGGTGTGCTGCAACTCATGGGGTCGCAAAGAGTTGGACACGACTGAGCGACTGAACTAAACTGAACTGAACGACAATATGTGTTTTCTAGAACCCAAAACCTTCTCAAATTATGGTACAATTATGTATTTTTTTTGTTTAGTTGTGTATCTGACTTTAATAGTAGATACTGTTTAAAAGGAAATACTTAGAGGGTCTTCCCTGGTGGCCCAGTGGTTAAGACTCTACACTGGCACTGTGGGGGGCACGGGTTCAATTCCTGGTCAGGGAACTAAGATCCTGCCAGCAGTGTGACATAACCACCTCCTCCCCCAAAAAAATTGCATTTGGATGCAAGCTAACACCCTACTTATGATTTGGTCAGGTTGCATGTTCCTCTACCACTGTGTATTTGATATTTTACAGTTTAAATGAGAATAATTAATAATATGCAACTTCGAGATTTTGAAGAAACTGCTTATTAAAGGTTTCTCAAGTATTTCTACTTTTTGGAATTTATTGAAAGATTTTGTGTCTTTATTTTTTTTTAATATGGTCATTTTTATGAGTATTCCATGGAATGTTGAGAAAAAATACATGTGCTCTATTTTCAGGGTATGACTTGATACATATCAATCAGTTCTACTTTAAAACTATGCTATTTACACCTTTATTTATCCTTTGATATTTTTTATCCACTCAAGCTATTATAAACTCCAGAGTAATTTGAAGTCCTTTACTACAACATGCTTCTATTTCTCTTTTTATCATCTATATTTTTGCTCTGTGATTGTAGTTGCTATGTTATTTCATACATAGATATTTATAACTGGTATGTTTTTTGGATTCTTCAAAACTACAAAGTACTGAATTTGGGGCTGAGTCATAATTTTCTGATACCATGATACTAATCTCTCCATTTTTTTAACATGTGTCCTTTTTTAGTAGATTTTGCCCACTCTTCTATTCTAAGCATCCTGAATCACTTTGTTTGATGTGTCTCTTATGTGACATAGAATTTGCATATTTTTAATTCAATGTAATCTGAAATTCTTATTTTAATATGTCGGTTAAACCCATTTATAAATACTGAGATGGCATATGTTTGTTCTTGGTTCTATCATTCTGTCTTCATATTTTCTGCTTTTATATATTGCAAAGACTTTCTCTGTATAGTCTGTTGGTTTGTTTTCTGTCTGTAGCTCTGAGTTTTAGGAAGATCTGTAGTTCTGTTCTGGTGACTACTCTTATTAATGAATGCATTTAGCATAATAGTCGTCTGCTATGAGAAATAATAAAAACAGCATTTTCTCTTTCTTCCACAACCCTTTCTCTCCTCTACCACTCATATCAATAATATTACCTTTCTTAGTGTTATCTTTGCACTGTTAAAAATGTGTGCATCTATTCTTTGATTGAAGATGAAAGTGAAGTCATTCAGTCGTGTCTGACTCTTTGAGACCCCATGGCCTGTAGCCTACCAGGCTTCTCAGTCCATGGGACTTTCCAGGCAAGAATACTGGAGTGGGTTACCATTTCCTTCTCCAGGAGATCTTCCCAACCCAGGAATTGAACCCGGGTCTCCCGCATTGTAGGCAGACACATTATCATCTGAGCCACTAAGGAAGTCCAGAGATCTTCTCCACCCAGGGATCAAACCTGGGTCTCCCACCTTGCAGGCAGACAGACCCTTTACCGTCTGAGCCACCAGGGGAGCTAAACATCATAGAGGCAGTCGTCCAGCTTTTAATGATGTTATTTAAGTCAGAGTCACTATAGATAAGAAAATCAGCACATTTAACTACCATCTGAACTCCAACTTTTGTAGGTTGTAGAATTTCTGTATTGTCCATTGTCCTTTCACATGAGTGCATCACCTTCTGATAGTGTGTTCTTATGGTGCTTTCTGAGATCTGTTTTTCTCTGGGTCCCTTTACTAACGCTTTCTTCCTTCTCTTCCTTCTTGCAGCTGTTGCTCATCTCTGTTGCCTTATTTATTTCACAGTCTGTGGGTCATATTGTCTCCTACTTTCACAGAAGATGAAATCTGTGAGGGAGTGGAAGTTTTTTATTCTTCTAGAAAATATCGTACAATTAAAGAAGAATTAAAGAAGAAAGAGGCTTACTTACACAGACTTGCTCATACCTGAAGTCCCTAGATTGGTGTTTTTTGTTGTTGTTTTGTTTTCTGAACATGTGACCCTTACCCATCCAAGTTTAGAATTAAGCCCTTGAAGAAACACAAAATAATGACTCTAATCATAGGAATTGTCGGTGTTTTAAGAAGACAATGAAGGAGTCATTGGTAGGATAATCTTTTCTAGCACCTCTCAAGGTGCAGAAGTAGATGGCTCACTATTCTGCCTATATAATTATCTGCGCCAATTTAACCATTCCTCGTTTGGTAATAACCATTTTCCTTTCAGTTCAGTTTTTACAAGTCTAATTTCATAGAATTACAGATTATTAGCAATAAGAGTGATGCTAAAGTTTATGTTCCCAAAGAAGTTTCAGCTGTCGATGTTTTTCTCTTGAAAGGGAAGCATCTTTTGCTTATTCTTAATTACTCAAAGGCTTTTAGAAATTCAAACATGACAATAACTCTCCAGGCAAAGATTTCAGTAAGTGAACATTTCTATCTGGATTACTTCAGCAAGATTAATAAAATTGAAAAGAATTGTTTGTCTATAAAGTTAAGGAACTGAGAAGACAACCTATTGGTTAGGTCATGGTTCCCCATTGCTTAATTCTTCCACCTTCGTGAAATATTGGCCCAACTCCTAGAAAACTGTAACAAGGGTTTGATGGAAATGCACTAGTAAGAAGATTCAAGCCACTGTCTATTACAGGCTAGGGAGTCTGACTTTCAACATAGTCTTACTGATTACTTTTGCAAATGCTGTGAATACTCCAAAAGGAAAGGCTTTGCATGTCTTGATATTCCACTGGGCATCACTAGAACTTGAGGGGTAAGGACAAGAGCAGTCTGGTGCAGTAGAACAACAAGAAGCTTTTGGACCCAGCAGTCCATATACTCAGCCCCACCACTTACTGGGCCTCAGATGCCCATCCATAAGATAAAGAAAATTAAACCTTTCTAATATAATACTATGAAGACTGCCTAAGGTTATGTACATAAAGCACACAGGACGTAGTAGATAATTGATAAAAGTCACTGGCCCTTCTTTGTGCTTCCCAGCTCCCTCTCTATTTCTTCCTTTATTTTTTAAAAATTTTATTAATTTATTTTTGGCTGTGCTGGGTCTTCACTGCTGCGTGTGAGTTTCCTCTCGTCGAGGCGAGTGGGGGCTACTCTTTGCTGCAGAGCACAGGCTCTAGGAGAGAAGCTTCAGTAGCTGCAGCGCGTGAGCTCAGTAGTTTGGTGCATGGACTTAGTTGCTCCATGGCATGTGGAATCTTCCTGGACCAGGCACTGAACCTGTGTCCCCTGCATTGGCAGGTGGATTCTTATCCACTGCACCACTAGAGAAGCCATAATTCTTCCTTTATTGCCTTGGACTTAGAGTAGGGCAGTTGTTTGTTGGGAGAAGGTAATTGGTTACCTAGTGGAGTATATGTAGTCCTCTAGTGATCTGGAATGAAATGGAATTTTGCTCCCAAGTCTTATTCGGCTTACTAGTGACCTGCCCGATTATGGCATCTCTCACTTTGTTTTGTAGTTGCTTTTTGCATATATATTAAGGGAAGCCTCTTGATTTCAAAATATTCAAAGGCTATATTTTTTTCAAATCTAAATATTTACCCTGTTAGTTATCTATTGTGGTAAAAAAATTACCCCAAAATTTAGTAGCTTAAAACAAAAAAATTGTTCATTTCTTCGGTGTTTCTCCAGAAGTAACTTAACTAGGTGATTCTGGCTTGGGTTCACATAAGATTGCAGTCAAGGGACTTCCCTGGTGGTCCTGTTAGGGGACGCACACTGATTGAAACTGCCCACCCTGGCCAGGCACCATAGTAACCATTTGCATGAGTTGTTTTATGACAGGAGATCCTGATAAGGAACACGGAACTAATAAGCCACCACTAACCGGAAGAGTTTGGGAAAGATCGAAAGGAGACACCGCGTGTCCGTCGACTTCCCAGAATCCCTCTCACTAGCATCCATCTTGGCTGAACGATGTGTGAGCCACCAGGAAAGACTCTGAATTAGGATGATTGGCCAAAGACCACCCAGAAACTAATCCCATCACCATAAAACCTGAGACTGCAAGCCACGCGGCAGAGCAGTTCTCCTGGGTTCCCTTACCCTACTGCTCTCCACCCAGGGGCCCTTTCCTAATAAAATCTCTTGCTTTGTCAGCACATGTGTCTCCTCGGACAATTCATTTCAGAATGTTAGACAGGAGCCCAGTTTCAGGCCCTGGAAGGGGTCCACCTTCCTGCAACAGTCCCATGGCTAAGTCTCTGTGCTCCCAATGCAGGGGGTCAGAGTTTGTCTCGGGTCAGGGAACTAGATCCCACATGCTGCCACTAAGAATTCACATGCTGCAAATGAGAAAAAAAAAAAAAAAAAAGATTGCAATCAAGCTGTTTGCTACGGCTATAGCCATCATTTTTCATATTTTTGGTTTTGTTTAATATCATGTCAAACACATTCTCTTTCTGCCTTTTTCTTTTTGAGGTTAGATCCTTTATGAGACAGAACCTTCAGTATCAATTTACTTAAAAAAAAAAAAAAACAAATTACCCCTAAAGACAGTCTATATCCTCTTCAAAGAATTTAATACAGTTAAAGGCATGGATAAAGGCTGGTGACAATAGTTGGCTTGGCAACAGGTAACATGTTTTATGAAAAATTGACTCAGGAAGCTGAGGGAACAAAGACTCTCATCTCACACTGACTGTGGGCTTACCCCAAGTCAATGAAAAGTGCTAAATGAAAGATGTGTGTGTTTGCCAAGTTGAATTCATATAAGTTAAACACATTTATGTTCAATACAGATGTGTTGAAATGTAAAGACATTTTCTGATTTATGTGTAAGCACTGAATTATTAGTTTTATAGGATTTGATATCTCACCTCATGCATTTTCTTTCCAGTATTTTAGAGCTTTGCTCTGCCTGTTCATCAATGTTCTAGTATTTAGGTACTTGGAAACCAAAGAGCTTTTCCCAGAATATGATGAACTTTTGGAATGTCTTATTCCAATCATATAGATAATAATTTAGCCAAAATTATATGCTTGGTTTTTTACATTTATTTTGATTGAAATCCTTAATTTAATTAAATTTATGCAGTATGAAAGGCAGTAGTATATCTCAATCACAAGTATAAAATCCAACTAGACACGCACAGGCTTTGGAATTAAACCTATCCCACAGTATTGGTTTGTCATGCTCATTCCTCTAGCTGTTGACTGGATCTCCTGGTTGATAATGGCTTGAAAGTTTAAGAAATATTATATTTTCATAAGCATCATTGAAAAACAAATTTAGAAAAAATTTTGTTGATTGTTTTCCCCAAACTGGAATACTGTTTATCTTTATAGTAGAATCCCTTGTCCTTGTTCACAGGAGGTCAACATTCTACTGCAGCTGAGTAGACAAACCAAATCTATCCTTTCAGTTGAACAGAAATCTAGAGGTCATTAAACGTTGAATGTGTTCCTTCTGTTATCATTGTTAAAAAATAATATCTCCTATCTGAAAATCTAGTGCTTGCACTCTCCATGGAGAGCAATTTCTTCCCAAGCTGTTATATAATCTCTGTTCGCTGAGTAAAGTCTTTACCACTAGCTGTGTTTAATAATTTGCTCTGATGTGTAGGTACAGACACAAAAACATTTTGGTTAAGGGTAAAGGAGTTTTAAATAAATTGGCTCCTCTGATCAAGAAGAATACTACTGAAACATATATGCCATGACTACAGTGGTTTCCCTCAAGTTTGCCCATTGAGTTTTTCTAGAAAAATGCCTGGCGCATAGTACATGCTCAGTGAATATTTGTGGAATGGTTTTATGGTTGGAGCCACCTTTTAGGTTCCATTAACTTTTGTCACATGTTTTATTTTATTTTAATACCTCTGTATTAGTTTCCTAGGGCTGCCATACCAAGTTACCTCAGACTTCGTGGCCTGATTACCAAATTACCACAAACTTAGAGGCTAAAGAGACTCTTGCTGAGGATGAAAGAAGAGAGTAAAAGCTGGCTTAAAACTCAACATTCAAAAAGCTAAGATCATGGCATCCAGTCCTATCATTTAGCATTAAATAGAAGGGAAAAAATGGAAACAGTGAGAGATTTTAATTTCTTTGACTCCAAAATCACTGAAGAAGGTGACTTCAGCCATGAAATTAAAAGATGCTTGCTCCTTGGAAGAAAAACTATGACAAACCTGCCGCTGCTGCTGCTAAGTCACTTCAGTCGTGTCTGACTGTGCGACCCCATAGACAGCAGCCCACCAGGCTCTCCCATCCCCAGGATCCTCCAGGCAAGAACACTAGAGTGGGTTGCCATTTCCTTCTCCGATGCATGAAAGTGAAAAGTGAAAGTGAAGTCATTCAGTCGTGTCCGACCCTCAGCGACCCCATGGACTGCAGGTTTCCAGGCTCCTCTGTCCATGGGATTTTCCAGGCAAGAGTACTGGAGTGGGGTGCCATTGCCTTCTCCGATGACAAACCTAGATAGATAGTGTATTAAAAAGAAGAGACATCACTTTGCCGACAAACGTCTGAATAGTCAAAGTTGTGGTTTTTCCAGTAGTCATGTATAGATGTGAAAGTTGGGCCATAAAAAAGGCTGAGCAATGAGGAACTGATGCTTTCAAATTGTGGTGCTGGAGAAGACTATTGAGTTTGATCTCCTTACTGTCCCTTGGAGAGTAAGGAGATCAAACTAGTTCATCCTAAAGGAAATCAACCCTGAATACTCATTGGAACAACTGATGCTGAAGCTGAAGCCCCAGTACTTCTGCTATCTGATGTGAAGAGATGACTCATTGGAAAAAATCCTGATGCTGGGAGAGACTGAAGGTAAAAGAGAAGGGGGCAGCAGAGGAAGAGATAGTTAGATGGCATCACCAACTCAATGGACATGAATTTGTGCAAACTCTGAAAGTTAGTGAAGGACAGGGAAGCCTGGAGTGCTGCAGTCCATAGGGTACCAAAAAGTCGGACATGACTTAGTCACTGAGCAGCAACAACAGTGGCTTGAAACCAAAAAAATTTTCTCTCACAGGTCTGGAGACCAGAAGTCTATAACCAAGCTGTTGGGAGGTCACACTTCCTCCAGAGGCTCTAGAGATAAATCCTTTTCTTGCCTCTCTGTTGCTTTGTGGCTCCATAACTCCAGCCTCTGCCTTCAACTTCACATGGTCTTCCCTTCTGTTGGTTTCTTCTTCTCTTCCTGTAGGGATATTTGCCCTTGGATCTAGGATCCACTTTATTAATTCAGGTGGATCTCATCTTGAGATCCTTCACTTAATTACTACACATATTTTTCAAAATAAGTTCACATTTACAGGTACCCTGGGGTTAGAATGTGGACATACATTTTTGGTAGCCCAATTTAATCCACTATAACCTCTGAGTATCAGTTTAAAAATTCTGTCCATTCAATACACATTTTGTTAAATGTCTGTTATGTGTCAGACCCCAAATGAAGTGAGGATGCAAACATCACTATGATACAGCCACTGACCTTCAGCCAGATAATACTTTTTTAAAGATTTTTATTCTAGATCTCTCAGATTTGGAATAATATAAAATTGAAATTTTATTTAAAATAGAACACAATTTAAACTCACATAAAATAATGTCCTATCTACTCTGAAATCTCTTCATGTTAGTTTTTCCATGAGTTCTAATGAACACACTTCATTGCTGTTAATTTTTCAATTGCCATACCGTTCATCATTTCAGATGTTATTAGTTCACAGTAATACCTTTCAAAAAATTCCATGATGTGAGACACTTTTAATTAGTTTCAACATATTTATTTCACTACAAATCAGAGTTTGTGTGGGAGCATTAAATTCAGTGAGAGCCTATTTACCTCTGTGCCTTTCTGTCATTAAGGTGTCATCAGTATTTCTCTGACTGAATTTAGCAGTATTTTGTCTTCAGCTGGTTTCTTTGGCAAGCACAGCCTGCAAAAATGTAGATAGTATATTTGCAAAATAATCTCAGGGAACAGGAATATGGTATAGAAAGAGGACCCCAGGGCAGGAAAAAGAAACAAAACAGGAATATGTTGTCAAGTTAGACACCACTATGTGGCAAGTGATGCTTGACCACATAAGACTTTTTTGAAGAATCTTATAAAACATAATACAGGGACAAAATAGGGACCGTTTACCCACCCATTGGCTTCCATTACTCATTCGTTAAGCGTCCACATCCCCTATCATCTGGTTGCACATGTGTAGATGCTGAGATGTTCCTTAAGGTACTTGCATGAAAAGGGTGTGGCTGGTCTTAATGAAATACATTCCCCCCAAAGATGATCAAGGAATGTCCTGAACTGGTCACTGTAACAATAGGTGGAATAAAAGATAGGGACAAAAGGTTATGCAAATGAGCACGAGGGGTCCAGCATACTTTTACCTCCATACTGCCAAGTGGGTTATCCTCAGGTTATGAGACTGTAGTTTTGGGAGCAGTATGAATCACATAACTGGAATTTCACATCAAGAAACCTGGCCTCCAGATGGCTTCAGAGGTGAATTCTATCAAACCTTTAGAGAAGAGCTAATGCTTATCATCCTAAAACTCTTTCAAAAAATTGCAGAGGAAAGACCACTTCCAAACTCATTCTACAAGGCCACCATCACCCTGATACCAAAACCAGCAAAGACAACACAAAAAAAGAAAACTACAGGCCAATATCACTGATGAACACAGATATAAAAATCTTCAACAAAATTCTAGCAAACAGAATTCAACAACACATTGAAAAGCTCACACACCATGATCAAGTTGGGTTTATTCCCAGGATGCAAGGGTTCTTCAATATATGTAAATCAATCAATGTGATACACCATATTAACAAACTGAAAGATAAAAACCATATGATAATATCTATAGATGCAGAAAAAGCCTTTGACAAAATTCAGCACCCATTTATGTTAAAAATTCTTAAAAAATGGTCATAGAAGGAACCTACCTCAACATAGTAAAGGCCATATATGATAAGCCACAGCAAACATTATTCTTAATGGTGAAAAACTGATAGCATTCCCTCTAAGATCAGGAACAAGACAGGGGTGTTTACTCTCTCCACTAATACTCAACATAGTTTTGGAAGTCCTAGCTTTGGCAATCAGAGAAGAAAAAAAAATAAAAGGAATCCAGATCAGAAAAAAAGAAGCAAAATTCTCATTGTTTGCAGATGACATGATAATGTATAGAAAACCATAAAGATACTACCAGAAAATTATTAGAGCTAAAAAGTGAATTGCAAATCGTGGGATACAAAATCAATACATAGAAATCACTTGCATTCCTATATACTAACAATGAAAATCAGAAGGAGAAATTAAGGAATCAATCCCATTCACCATTGCAACAAAAAGAATAAAATACCTATGAATAAGCCTACCTAAGGAGACAAAGGCTTTGGCATAGACAATAAAGCAGAAATAGATGTTTTTCTCGAACTCTCTTTTTTGATGATCCAGCGGATGTTGGCGATTTGATCTCTGGTTCCTCTGCCTTTTCTAAAACCAGCTTGAACATCTGGAAGTTCATGGTTCATGTATTGCTGAAGCCTGGCTTGGAGAATTTTGAGCATTCCTTTGCTAGCATGTGAGATGAGTGCAATTGTGCGGTAGTTTGAACATTTTTGGCATTGCCTTTCTTTGGGATTGGAATGAAAACTGACATTTTCCAGTCCTGTGGCCACTGCTGTTTTCCAAATTTGCTGGCATATTGAGTGCAGCACTTTCACAGCATCGTCTTTCAGGATTTGAAAGAGCTCAACTGGAATTCCATCACCTTCACTAGCTTTGTTCTTTGTGATGCTTTCTAAGGCCCACTTGACTTCACATTCCAGGGTATCTGGCTTTAAGTGAGTGATCACACCATCATGACTATCTTGGTCGTGAAGATCTTTTTTGTACAGTTCTTCTGTGTATTCTTGTCACCTCTTCTTAATATCTTCTGCTTCTGTTAGGTCCATACCATTTCTGTCCTTTATCGAGCCCATCTTTGCATGAAATGTTCCCTTGGTATCTCTAATTTTCTTGAAGAGATCTCTAGTCTTTCCCATTCTGTTGTTTTCCTTGATTTCAGGAAGCAACAGTTAGAACTGGACATGGAAAAACAGACTGGTTCCAAATAGGAAAAGGAGTACATCAAGGCTGTATATTGTCACTCTGCGTATTTAACTTATATGCAGAGTACATCATGAGAAATGCTGGGCTGGAAGAAGCACAAGTTGGAATCAAGATTGCTGGGAGAAATATCAATAACCTCAGATATGCAGATGACACCACCCTTATGGCAGAAAATGAAGAGGAACTGAAAAGCCTTTTGATTAAAGTGAAAGAGGAGAGTGAACAAGTTGGCTTAAAGCTCAACATTCAGAAAACGAAGATCATGCATCTGATCCCATCACTTCATGGTAAATAGATGGGGAAAAAGGAGAAACAGTGTCAGACTTTATTTTGGGGGGTTCCAAAATCACTGCAGATGGTGACTGCAGCCATGAAATTAAAAGACACTTACTCCTTGAAAGAAAAGTTATGACCAACCCAGACAGAATATTCAAAAGCAGAGACAGTACTTTGCCAACAAAGGTCCGTCTAGTCAGGTGATGGTTTTTCCAGTAGTCATGTATGGATGTGAGAGTTGGACTGTGAAGAAACCCGAATGCTGAAGAATTGGTGCTTTTGAACTGTGGTGTTGGAGAAGACTCTTGAGAGTCCCTTGGACTGCAAGGAGATCCAACCAGTCCATTCTGAAGGAGAGCAGCTCTGGGATTTCTTTGGAAGGAATGATGCTAAAGCTGAAACTCCAGTACTTTGGCCACCTCATGCAAAGAGTTGACTCATTGGAAAAGACTCTGATGCTGGGAGGGATTGAGGGCAGGAGGAGAAGGGGACGACAGAGGATGAGATGGCTGGATGGCATCAGTGACTCGATGGACGTGAGTTTGAATGAACTCTGGGAGTTGGTGATGGACAGGGAGGCCTGGTGTGCTGCGATTTGCAAAGAGTCGGACACAACTGAGTGACTAAACTGAACAGAAACTGAAGGAGACAAAAGAACTGTATAAAGAAAATTATAAAACAATGATAAAAGAAATCAAAGATGACATAAACAAATGGAGAGATATTCCATGTTCCTGGATAGGAAGAAGCAATATTGTGAAAATGACTATACTACCAAATGCAATCTACAGATTCAATGTAATCCCTATCAAATTACCAATGGGATTTTTCACAGAACTAGAAAAAAAATTTCACAATTCATATGGAAACACAAAAGACCCTGAATAGCCAAAGCAGTCTTGAGAAAGAAGAATGGAGCTGGAGGAAACGACCTTCCTGACTTCCAACTATACTACTAAGCTATAGTTATCAAGACAGTATGGTACTGGCATAAAAAACAGAAATATAGACAAATGGAAGAAGGCAGAGAGCCCAGAGAAAAACCCATGCACCTATGGGTACCTTATTTTTGACAAAGGAGACAAGAATATACAGTGGGCAAAGACAGCCTCTTCAATAAGTGGTGCTGGGAAAACTGGACAGCTACATGTAAAAGAATGAAATGAGAACACTTCATAACACCATACACTTTAAAGATAAACTCAAAATGGATTAAAGACCTAAATGTAAGACTAGAAACTGTACAACTCTTAGAGGAAAACTTAGGCAGAACACTCAATGACATAAATCCAAGCAAGATCTTCTATGACCCACCTCCTACAGTAATGGAAATAAAAAACAAAAGTAAACAGGTGAGACCTAATTAAGCTTAAAACCTTTTGTACAGGAAAGGAAACTCTACCCAAGGTGAAAAGACAGCCCTCAGAATAGGAGAAAATAATAGCAAATGAAACAACTGACAAGGAGGTAATTTCCAAAATATACAAGCAGCTCAGACAACTCAATAGCAGAAAAACAAACAACCCAATCAAAAAGCGGGAAAAAGACCTAAACAGACATTTCTCCAAGAAGGACATAGATGGTTAACAAACATGAAAAAATGCTCAGTATCACTCATTATTAGAGAAATGCAAATTAAAACTACAATGAGATATCACCTCACTCTGGTCAGAATGGCCATCATTAAAAAGTCTACAAACAGTAAATGCTGGAGAGGCTGTGGAGAAAAGGGAACCCTTTTGTTAGTGGGAATGTAAATTGATATAGCCGCTATGGAAGATGATATGGAGATTCCTTAAAAAGCTAGTAATAAAACTACCATACTACCCACCAATCCCACTGCTAGGCATATATCCTGAGGAAACCAAAATTGAAAAAGACACACATACCTCAGTGTTCATTGCAGCACTATTTACAATAGCTAGAACATGGAAGCAACCTAGATGCCCATCGACAGATGAATAGATAAAGAAGTAATGGTACATATACACAATGGAATATTACTCAGTTGTACAAAGGAATGCATTTGAGTCAATTCTAATGAGGAGGATGAACCTAGAGCCTATTATGCAGAGTGAAGTAAGTCAGAAAGAGAAAGATAAATATCACATACTAACACATATATATAGAATCTAGAAAGATGGTACCCATGAATTTATTTGCAGGGCTGCAATGGAGAAACAGACATAGAGAACAGACTTAGGAACACAGGGAAAGGGCAGGAGAGGGTGAGATGTATGGAGAGAGTAACATAGAAACTTACATTACCATATGTAAAATAGATAGCCAATGGGAATTTGCTAGAGGGGTGGGGTGGGGAGGTAGATGGGAGGGAGGTTCAAGAGGAGGGGACATATGTATACCTGTGGCTGATTCATATTGATATTTGGCAGAAAACAACAAAATTCTGTAAAGCAATTATCCTTCAGTTAAATAAAATCAGATTAAATCCCCCAGAAAAAAAATCTTAATAAATAAATGTGCCATTTAGATTTGAAACTATTTTTTGAAGCATTACTTAAAGATTTTTTAATATAGTAAATCTAATGTATGTTAAACCTTAAAAAAAAAGAAAAGAAAAGAAACCAGGCCTCTGATCTTGGAGAAGTATGCCTTAACTTCCTTATTTGCATAAGAGGATAACAAAAGCCACACTTACCTCATGGATTTACTGTAGTGAAGCCAAGATGAGAAAATATACAGAAAGTGCTTAGCCCAGTTCTGAGGACTTTCTGACACTAACTTTCTGATACCAGCTGGGTGTCCAATAATTCAATTCCATTCTGATGTGAATTACCAGGAGGTAGCACATACCCCCCAGGTTGATGGCTCAGTCCCATGAGACTGCCCCCTCCCCACCCCTTCAGAGGCCAGCTGCACGGCCACAGGGTCCCCATGCCACCCACACTTATGGTTGAAAGCTACAAATTCAAGGCTTTCTGCCGGGGGCCAGCGTGAGGAATTCCGCCCATGGCAAAGGTCATGAGGAAGGAGGCTTGGCATACGCAAAGGCGTGATCAAGCCTCAGGAAACCCCCTATTCCCAAGCATCTACCCCAAAACCAGAGTCTGTTTTATGCTCTCACCTACACCTCTGATTTTACGGGGGGCTCTCCCCCACACCTCTGACTTTACGGGGGGCTCTCCCCCATAACTGTTTCTCTCGGAGAAGGAGTAAACGTGCAGCTCCAAGGCAATAAAAATTCCTGGGCGTGACAAGAGTGTTTCAGCTTAGGACTCCTCTGAAGGTTATCTAGCCCACCTGTATAGGTTCGACTGGCCACATGTGACTGTTTACAGCCTCCCAATCTGAGAGGCATGAGATGTTTTAGACTTACAAAAGGCAAATTCTTTTGGGGAGTTAGAAATTATTAGTATAGTGGGTTGGTTAGGAATTATATTGGTGAAGGGTTTTTCATTTGTTGTGTCAGTAATTGCTGCTAATTCCCTGCTCTGGGTGGGACAAGGATGTCTCAGGTCAAACCTCTCTGCTGACAGACTAGCTTGTGTGACAGGATTATCCATACTCCTGCCACTATTGTTTACTACCTCTCAACCGTAAACAGCACAGAGAGTTTGGGAGTATTTTGAGAGTCTTAATTAGCATAGGGCTTTTTCTTCTTGTTGAGTCAATGATTGCCACCAGGCCTCCATATACTTAGGCACCTGGGAATATACTAATCAATGTATTTGGACTATAGAAAAGGAAATATAGTAGTTTTTAAGGTTAGCAATACTAGACTTTTTGAGTTAATGGATTTTATCTTTTGTAGTAGATCACTGTGCTTTGTTATAAATCACTGTGTCCTTGCTATGTAAAAATGTAACTTTATCACTATCTTAAGACTAAATAGATCTTAAGGGGAACATTGGTGAAAGGATTTTCATTTGTTGGGCTGATGTTTGCTGCTAAATCTCCATATTCCCTGCCCTTATAATGAATATAACTAACATATAGGAGAAATAAGTATTAACCTTTAAAAGTAATCCTGTTAACCTTGGGTTAAATAGATTCCTTTCTTGATTGTAACTCACTATACCCTCACCCTATAGGAATGTAACTTTATTTGGAGGGTGGTGGCTGGTTTAAGAAAAAACACCCTTGGAAAAAATAAGTTTTTTGGTTATCAGAAAGAAAGGATCATAAAATGTCAGTGGGTCTCATGGCCAGAAGATGATGTAAAACCCATAAGACCTTTTTTTTTACATTTATGTGAAGCACCTGATTTTGATAAAGGTCAGGACTGCTGACCCCCGCGTGACTCTGTATTCATCCCTATATGTAACAAAAGGTATATGAGCAAACCCAAAAATAAAGAAATCGGATCAGTTTCTGGAAAGACTGATACCCCCATGTCGTTCTTTCTTGCTCCCTGTTTTTCTGGCTGAATTCCCATCTGGAGCATGGATGCTATTCCACATAGACCAAGTTATTCAGCCTCTTTTTCTCCACTAATCTTCCTACTACACGATCCGTTTCTAATCTCTCTATATATCTGTAATTAAATATGTATTTTTCCAAGGACGCCGATGCTGTCCCCACCTTCGAATCACCCTGGATCCACCAGGGCTGGACCCCAGCAGCTTCCTATCCCCACTCAAGTTTGATAATTAACTGAAACAACTTGTAGAATTCATCAAAACAATATACTTACAATTATCATTTTATCAGGAAGTATACAAATGAATAGTCAGATGAAGAGACACATGGGATGCAAGGTCTGGCAGGTTCTGAGTGTAGGGCCTAACTCCTGTGGAGTAAGCGGCCACTGTGCTACCAGCATGTTACATTCATAACCGCAAGTCTCATTCTGAGCTTTTTAATTGAGGTTTTATTGAGTAGACCTGCTTGATTAAACCATTAGCCACATGATTAAACTCCATCTCCAGCTACTCTTCCTTCCTCAGTGGTTGGGGGATGGGGCTGAAAGTCTCAACCTTCCAATCAGGTGCTTGATTTTTCTGGTCACAAGACCCCATCCTAAAGCTCTATAAGGCCCCAATCTTAAGTTATCTCATTAGCATAAACTCAGGTATGGTGGAAAGTGGCTCGTTATGAATAGCAAGAGATACTCCTATCACTGGGGAAATTACAATGGTTTTTGAAGCTCTGTTCCAGGAACTAGAGACAAAAAGCAAATGTTTTTTTTTTTTTTTAATTTTTATTTTTACTTTATTTTGCTTTACAATACTGTATTGGTTTTGCCATACATTGACATGAAAATTATACTGCAGCATGATACATAAGAAGCTTTTGTTGAACATGGATGATAATTGTTCCTAATTTGTGGAAGTTCTACCAGGTACCACCATGATCTATCATCACCACCTACACACAACAACTTTGCTTCATTAACTTTTCAATTAAAAAGTAAATCTTTATATGTTATTGCTGTTCAGTCACCCAGTTCTGTCCAACTCTTTGCGACCCCATGGACTGCAGCACGCCAGGCCTCCCTCTCTGTACCCATTTCCTGAAGTTTGCCTAAGTTTATGTCCATTGAATTGGTGATACCACCCAGCCATCTCATCCTCTGATACCCTTTTCTTCTGCCCTCAATATTTCCCAGCATCAAGGACTTTTCCAGTGAGTTGGCTGTTCACATCTGGTGACCAAAATACTGAAGCTTCAGCTTCAGCATCAGCATCAGTCTTTTCAATGAGTATTCAGGGTTGATTTTGTTTAAGATTGACTGGTTTGATCTCCTTGCTTTCCAAGGGACTCTCAGAAGTCTTCTCCAGCATTACAGTTCAAAGGAATCAATTCTTTGGTGCTCTACCGTTACAGTTCAACTCTCACAATCCTCCATGACCACCGGGAAGACCATAGCCTTGACTATACAGATCTTTGTTGGCAGAGTAATGTCTCTGCTTTTCAACATTCTGTCTAGGTTTGTCATAGCTTTCCTGCCAAGAAGCAATCGTCTTCTGATTTCATGGCTGCAGTCACCATCTGCAGTGATTTTAGAGCTCAAGAAGAGGAAATCTGTCACTACTTCCACCTTTTCCCCTTCTATTTGGCATGAAGTAATGGGGCTGGCTGTCATGATCTTAGTTTTTTTTAATATTTAGTTTTAAGCCAGCCCTTCCACTCTCCTCCACCTTAATCAAGAGGTTTTTTAGTTCCTCTTCTCTTTCTGCCATTAGAGTGGTATCATCTGCATATCAGATGTTGTTGATGTTTCTCCCACCCATCTTGATTCCAGCTAGTAATTCATCCAGCCCAACATTTCTCATGATGTGCTCAGCATATAGGTTAAAAAAACAGGGTGACAACAGACACATTCAAGGATCACTACCTTGTCATGTATCACTACTATGTCATGTGTAACTCAATGAAACTATGAGCCTTTCCATGTCAAGCCACCCAAGATGTACGGGTCATAGTGGCAAGTTCTGACAAAACGTGACCCACTGGAGGAGCGAATGGTAAACCACCCCAGTATACTTGCCGTGAGAACCTCATGAACTGTATAAAAAGACAAAAAACTTTATGCATACGTACATACACAGAGTAAAAGAGTTGAAAGTGGTTAAAGTACCAGCTCGATTTAATTTCCTTTGGCAAAATGTAGGAAATATATGTTTAAAACAAAAATACACACAATAATTTCTGAAAGACCTCCTAAATGAAGGCATTAGGTGGAGTAGGGTGCTATTACCTAGAAGCACAGTCAACAGTTCTTGTTCTCAAGGTTAAAATTCCAGGCAGGGAGAAGTGCTATTAGCATGAAACTGAACATTATGAAAGATAAATATGTGGTACAGAGAGCAAGCAAAGTAATATTGCAAAGCAGTTCTTGAGCAAATTAATAAATGTATTCTACAAACAATACATGCCAGAGACAATCTATACAAATAAAGGAAGTGTTTATAGGCAATTTTCAATACCTGGATTGGTAGAATTAAAACCTTTTGGAGGAACAGGAGAGGACCTTGAAAGAAGTAGAAAGTGAAAGTGAAAGTTGTTCAGTCGTGTCCGACTCTTTGCAACCCCAGGGACTATACAGTCCATGGAATTCTCCAGGCTAGAATACTGGAGTGGGTAGCTTTTCCCTTCTCCAGGGGATCTTCCCAGCCCAGGGACTGAACCCAGGTCTCCCACGCTGCAGGTGGATTCTTTACCAGCTAAGCCACAAGGGAAGCCTTAAAGATGTAGAAGGGCAGGAGCAAAAACCAGGAGAAAAGAAAGACAAATGTAGCCCTAACTTTTGTCTGAATAACTAGCTCACCCTTGCTAATGTTTTAGGTTTGAAATTAGCAACACAAATCTAACATTAACAATGTGAAATTTATGAAGGGTCTCATGTTTATTCATGGTCTTTTCACTATAAGGAGCCTGTGAGGATCTGTTGGGGAGTTTATTGTAGCAAAGGAGGGAAAGATATTGAGGTCAGTTGTAAAAATGGAATGTATGAAACCAGTGAATTCAGGACAATGTATTCAGGTCACCAAAACTTTGTGAAGAAACAAATATTATGAAGAGGGGGAAAGTGGGAATTTTTTATATTCTTGAAATCATGTAAGTGATCTGAGCCAGAACATAGGCAGAAATTGACCCAGTAGGGCAGGGAGTTCCACCAAGCGTGAACACATACCCACTGGGGGTTGCGTCCATGAGGACCTGCCTGCTCCCATCTGTTAATGAGAAAAAATATACCCAAGTGAAGTAAATAGTAATTAGAGGTGGACCTAGCAGTGGCCTCTAGGGCCACCTTGGTATTTAGATCACAAAGGATAAAGTCAAAATGAAAACACTCAAGTTATTTATAAAGGGGCTAAACTGAACCTATTTGTGCAGGAGTTTCTAGGCCCAAGAGATATTTCTCTCCCTGGCCTTGGTCAGGGTCAGTCTATAATAAATCTAATGATGCCATATCCACATGGTCTTGACTATTTTCCTATTGGCTTTGCTACATGGGAGGAATCTTAAGCTGAAAAATGACAGGCTTATTTTTCTCTCCTGAGACGGCTGACTTAGGATCTATAATAGTGTGATTTATATTAATAATAAGAAATATACATTTGGTGTTATTTTCACTTTCCTGGTACAGAGCTCATAAAAGACTTGTAGTTTAAGTGTGGAGAATCATAATGGTATCTTTTATTAAGCTAATGAGGTGACTTTCAGAAAGCCCTAGGTTCCCTAAGAATGTGAGAGAGAGATGTGAGACTTGGACCATAAAGAAGGCTGAGTGCCAAATAATTGATGCTTCCAACTGTATTGCTAGAGAAGACTCTTGAGAGTCTCTTGGACAGCAAGGAGATCAAACCAGTGAATTCTAAAGGAAATCAACCTTGAATATTCACTGGAAGGTCTGAGGATGAAGCTGAAACTTCAATAATTTGGCCACCTGATGCAAAGAGCTGACTCGTTGGGAAAAGGCCCTGATGCTGGGAAAGACTGAGGGCAGGAGGAGGAGGGGACAGAAGATGAGACAGTTGGATGGCATCATCAACTCAATAGGCATGAGTTTCAGCAAATTCAAGTAGATAGTGAAGGACAGGTGTCAGGAAGCATTTAACAGGAGGCTTTCTGTGTGCTGTTTTGGATCTGTCAGGAATTCTCTGTTCCTTATTAATTCCTTAATACTCAGGAATTAAGAGGAGAGGCAAGCCTCTCCCAGGGGCTGAGGAATCCAGGCATTTCCTTCATAAGTTTTTCGATACGGTGATAAGTACCCTCTTCCTTCTTATGAACCATATGGTAAAAGTGACTGTTTACAACTCTCTCTCTCTCTTTAATATGGATCACCTATGTTTTGCAAGTCTGGAATTTTAATCTTTATCTTTGCTGAGAATAACTACCTTGTAAGACAGTGTATATGCCCACACCATGTTGATTAAAACACCTTTGCTCCATCAGAGCTTTGGTCCCCGTGTCTTTCTTTCTCTTTCTCTTTTTTTTTCTCTCTCTCTCTCTCCCTCTCTTTTTCAGGCTGATACCCTGGAAGGCAGAGGCTCTCTGAGTTCACTTTCCTGCCCGGGCTTCTAAGACCCTCTCGAGAAGGCACTCTGCGCCTTCACCCCATCGAGAGGGAGCCTGAGGCCTTCGTGAACAGAGCAAGCCCCGTGCAGGGGCTTTATTGGCTTTCTGTGTAAACCAAGGAATATCAGCCTCTTTCTCTCCTTTACTTTCTTATTGGTCGACTCCAGACCACCAGGTTCCGGTCCATTAAAGGACCTCAACAGACAGGGAAGCCTGGCATACTGAAGTTTATGGGGTCCAAAAGAGTTGGACACGACTCAGTGACTGAACAAAAATAACAACCTAAGAAAGCAGGCTTCTAGCTTGTTGGAGGGTCAGGACTTTCAGTCCCCTGTGCCCTCCACCCACCACTGGCAGCCATGGGGGAGGGGAAAGGAGATGGAAATTGAGCTTAATCATCCATGGCCTATGATTTAATTAACCATGCTTATGTAATGAAGCCTCCATTAAGAAAGAAAGACAAAGAGAGGAAAGAAAGAAAGAAAAGAAGGAAAGAGAGCTTCTAGGGCAGTGAACAAGTAAAAATTCGGGGAGACTGGCATGGTCAGAGAGCACAGACTCCTCATACACCTCCCATACATTGACCCTATGAATCTCTTCATCTGGCTATTGATTTGTGTCATTTAAAATCCTTTGTAATAAATCAGTAATCCAGTGAGTAAACTGGTTTCCTGAATTCTGTGAACCACTCTAGCAAATTAATCAAGCACAAGGATTGGGTTGTGGGATAATGTAATTTATAGCTGGTTGTTCAGAAATAAAAGCAACAAAATGGACTGTGATTGGTATCTGAAGTGGAAGCCTGTCTTGGGGACTGAGCCTTTAACTTGTGGAATCTGATGCTCTCTCCAGGTAAATAGTGTCAGAATTGAGTGGGATTATAGGATACCCAGATTGGTGGTGTGGGGAAAAGACTCACATGTTGAAACAGAGTGCAGAACTGCAGGAGTACAGTGATGGAGCCTGCCCACAGAGCATACTGGGAGGAGCACAAAAGTCAATAGTAATGGCTATTGTTTCATTTGACCTTTACAACCCCAAGAGAAGAATAAGCTTTATTGTTCCTATGTTCTGCAGATGAGAAAACAGAGATCAACAATTTTAATAGTGATAGCTCATCTAGAAACTAAAGCACACAGGTGCTCTGACTACAAAAATCAATGCTGTGAGCTTTCTATGACTTGATATTTTTCTGTCTAGTCCATGAATTTTTTCCATGATACAGCTGTGGACTCTGTTTTCTGTTTACTATGTTTAGAATCTGAACAATAAGGCCCAAGTCACCTCTCAGGAAGCTCAATATGCTTTTCATTCTCTCTAACTCAGGGTTTCATTTTGCTTTGTTTCTTAAATAATTCATTTCTCATTTATAACTTAATAAAATAAAATTCTTCCTAAACAATTGGAAATCTGAACCAATAATAATTTTTATGGGCAGAGATTCTGCAAAGGGATACAGAATATGAAATTGCTATGTGGGGACATTTATAACATTCTTGGAATCTGAAAAAATAAAAACAAAAGCCAATACAAACTGTATTGGTTTGTATCAGTTCAGTCACTCAGTCATGTCCGACTCTGTGACCCCATGGACTGCAGCACGCCAGGCTTCCCTGTCCATCACCAACTCCCAGAGCTTACTCAAACTCATGTCCATAGTATTGGTGATGCCATCCAACTATCTCAACGTCTGTCATCCCCTTCTCCTGCCACCTTCAATCTTTCCCAGCATCAGGGTCTTTTCAAATGAGTCAGTTCTTCGCATCAGGTAGCCAAAGTATTGGAGCTTCAGCTTCAGCATCAGTCCTTCCAATGAATATTCAGGACTGATTTTCTTTAGGATGGACTGATTGGATCTCCTTGCAGTCCAAGGGACTCTCAAGAGTCTTCTCCAACACCACAGTTCAAAAGCATCAATTCCTCGGCACTCAGCTTTCTTTATAGTTCAACTCTCACATCCATACAATCATTTTGCCTTTTTGCATTTCTTTTTTGGGGGGATGGTCTTGATCACTGCCTCCTGTACAATATTAGGAACCTCTGTCCATAGTTCTTCAGGCACTCTGTCTAACAGATCTAATCCCTTGAATCTATTTGTCACTTCCACTGTATAATCCTAAGGGATTTGATTTAGGTCATACCTGAATGGTCTAGAGGTTCTCCCTACTTTCTTCAATTTAAATCTGAGTTTGGCACTAAGGAGTTCATGATCTGACAGCAGTCAGCTCCCGGTCTTGTTTTTGCTGACTGTATAGAGCTTCTCCATCTTTGGCTGCAAAGAATATAATCAATCTGATTTTGGTGTTGACCATCTGGTGATGTCCATGTGTAGAGTCTTCTCTTGTGTTGTTTGAAGAGGGTGTTTGCTATGGCTAGTGTGTTCTCTTGGAAAAATTCTGTTAGCCTTTGCCCTGTTTTGTTTTGTACTCCAAGGCCAAATTTTCCTGTTACTCCAGGTATCTTTTGATTTTCTACTTTTGCATTCCAGTCCCCTATAATGAAAAGGACATCTTTTTGGGTGTTAGTTCTAGAGGGTCTTGTAGGTCTTCATAGAACCGTTCAACTTCAGCTTTTCCCGCATTGCTGGTTGGGGCATAGACTTGGATTACTGTGATATTGAATGGTTTGCCTTGGAAATGAACAGAGATCATTCTGTCGTTTTAGAGATTGCATGCAAGTACTACATTTTGGACTCTTTTTGACTATGATGGCTACTCCATTTTTTCTAAGGGATTCTTGCATGCAGTAGTAGATATAATGGTCATCTGAGTCTTCTGTTGTTGAGTGCCATTCTAATAGAGCTAAGTCTGGTACAAAAAAAAAGATATTAATAATTTAAATGGAAAATTTGCATTAGAGTGTTGTCTCTATAGCTTCCAATCATAAACTGTTAGGTGGGGCACTGGACCTTAGTTTTAGATTCAATAAAATGAGGATAATAATATTTACCCTTTGAGATATTTCTAAAGTTATGTCAAATGTGACATCGTGATCTCCATTGGGTTACCATTATCAAAACCAGAGACCCAGAGAAGAAAGGGAGAAAGGTGCAGAGTACTTACTTAAAGAGATAATGACTGAAAATTTCCCAAGTCTGGGGAGAAATTTGGAAATCCAAGTTCGTGAAGCACAAATTTTCCCTCTAAAATTTCAACCTGAAAGATCTTCTCCAAGACATAGCATAATAAAACTGTTCAAAGAAAGAGAGAATTTCCAAAACAGCAAGAGAAAAAAAATGCCATATACAGAGAACCACTATAAGTATGTCAGCAGATTTCTCAGGAGGCAAATTACAGTCCAGGAAACATGGTAATATATTCAAAATGCAGAAAGAAAAAAACTGCTAGCCAGAATACTTTACTTGGCAAAGCTGTCCTTCAGAAATGGGGTGGCAATAAAGACTTTCCCAAACAAACAAAAGCTGAGGAATTTCATCATGACTAGACCTGCCTTTAAGAATGCTGAAAGGAGCTTTTCAAAATGAAAAACGGGATTCTAATTAGTAACATGAAAACATATGAAAATATAAAATGCCTGTAAGGATAAGTATTAATATATGGTCAAATATAGAAAACTATAATACTGTATTATGTTGATGTGCTAAGAACTTAACTCTAATATAAAGCCTGCTGCTGCCATTGCTAAGTCGCTTCAGTCGTGTCCAACTCTATGCTACCCCATAGATGGCAGCCCACCAGGCTCCTCTGTCCCTGAGATTCTCTAGGCAAGAACACTGGAGTGGGTTGCCATTTCCTTCTCCAATGCATGAAAGTGAAACGTGAAAGTAAAGTCACTCAGTTGTGTCTGACTCTTTGCAACCCCATGGACTACAGCCTACCAGGCTCCTCCGTCCATGGGATTTTCCAGGCAAGAGTACTGCAGTGGGTTGCCATTGCCTTCTCCAAATATAAAGCCTAAGGGACAAAATTATAAAAACAACTTGTAGCTACAATGTGTCAATGAATATACAATATAGAAAGAGGTAAATTGTGACATCCAAAACAAAATGTGTGTGTGGTTAAGTAAAAAGGTAGAATTTCTGTATGCAATTGAAGTTCAGTTGTTATTAGAGTAAAATAGACTATTATGACTATGTGCTCAGTCACTCAGTCTTTGTGACCCTATGTACTGTATCGCACCAGGTTCTCTGTCCATGGAGATTTCCAGGTAAGAACACTGGAGTAGGTTGCCTACTCCAGGGGACCTTTCTGATTGAGGGATTGAACCTGTGTCTCCTGCTTCTCTTGCATTGGCATATGGATTCTTTACCAGTGCCACCTGGGAATGTTTTATATAAGTCTTATGGTGACCACGAAGCATAAATCTACAGTAGATACACAAAAGATAAAGGGAAGAGAATAAAAAAACTACCAGTATGGAAAATCATCAATTACCAAAGGAAGACATCAAGGGAAGAAAGGGACAAGAAAACTACAGGACAACCAGAAAACAATTCAGAAAAAATCATATTATAAGTCCTTATCTATTAATAATTATTTAAGTGTAAAAGGATTAAACAATCCAATCAGAAAGTATACAGTGGCTGAATGGATTTTAAAAAAGAAACAATGCCCAAATATATATTGCTTACAAAGACTCACTTCAGCTTTAAGGACACACATAAGCTCAAGGTGGAGGGATTGAAAGGGATTTTCTAAGAAAATGGAAGTCAAAAAAGAATAGGAGGTAACTATATTCATATCAAACAAAATAGATTAAAAAAAAGTAACAAGAAAGAAAGAAGGTTGTTATATGATGATAAAGAGGTCAGTTCATCAAGAGAACACAACAATTTAAAATATATATGTGAGATTCCCTGGTGGCTAAGTGGTGAAGAATCCATCTGCAATGCAGAAGACATGGGTTCCATCCCTGGGTTAGGAAGATCCCCTGAAGAAGAAAATGGCAACCTACTCCAATATTCTTGCCTGGAGAGTCCTGTGGATGGAGGAGCCTGGTGGGTCCATGGGGTCGCAAAAGAGTCAGACACAACTTAGCAACTAAACAACAATGGCAAATATACATAACAACAAATATATATGCACCCAACATCAGAGGACCTAAATTTATACAAATAGTAACAGATCTGAAGGGAGAAATAGACAACAATCAATAATAGTAGGGGACTTCAATAGCCCACTTTCACCAATGGATAGATCATTCAGACAGAAAATCAGTAAGGAAGCATTGGACTTGACCTGTACTTTAGACCATATGAACCTAAAAGACAGACACGGAACATTTCATCCTACGGCAACAGACTATTCATTCATCTTGAGTACACATGGAACATTCTCCAGGCTGATCATGTCACAGAGTGAGTCTTAGGAAATTTATGAAGAGTGAAATATACCAAGTATCTTTTCTGACCAAAATATTGTAACACTAGAAATAAAGACAGGAGATCAATTGAAGAATTCACATATATGTAGAAATTATACAACTCCTAAACAAAAAGTTAATCAAACAAGAAATCAAAGGGAAATAAAAAGTATCTTGAAACAAATAAAAATGGCAGCACAACATATCCAAACTTACAAGATGCAGTAAAAACAGTTCTAGGAGAGAAGTTTATGAATAATCACTTGGAAAAATGAAATCTGACCTCTCTCTTATACCACTCACAAAAATTAGCCCCAAATGGATTAAAAGCTTAAATTTAAAATGTGAACTAAAAAACTATTAGAAGAAAATATGGAAAAAGCTCCTTGACATTGGTTTTTGTGATGATATTTTAGATATGACACCAAAAGCACAAGCAACAAAATCAGAAACAAGTGTAACTCTATCAAACTGACAGCTTTTTTACAGCAAAAGAAACAACCAACAAAATGAGGAGGCAGTCTAAGGAACTGGGGGAAATATTTGCAAACTATCTGATGAGGGGTTAATATTCAAAATGTATAAGGAATTCATATGACTCAATAGCAAGAAACATAAAAAATAAACTAAATAAAATAATTTAATCCAGTTTAGAGAACCTGAATAGACGTTTTTCATACAGAGAGATTGTAGAATGATCGTTGCCAGGGGCTTAGGGATGGAGAAAATGGGAAAATGTTGGACAAAGAGGACAAACTTTTAGTTTTCAGATGAATAAATAGTAGGGATCTAATGTACAGCATAGTGACTATAGTTAGTAATACCATATTATATATTTGAAAGTTGCTATGGGGGTAAATCTTAAGTGTTTTTAACGTACACACAAAGATAAGCATGTGAACTTATGGAGATGTTTACTAACTTTACAGTGGTAATGGTGGTATTATTTCACAATATATATGTTTGTGAAATCATTACCTTGTATATCTTAAACTTATACAATGTATGTGTCAATTATATCTTCATAAAATAAGTACTGCTATTTTGACCTTGGGTTACCTCAGTCTAAAACTAATTTATAAAACATAAGGAGCAGCGGTCGTGAGGTCCTATGCATTGACTCAACAGAAAAAGATTATTTGGGGGAAACATGAAGACAACTTTTCAATAACCTGTTTATAAATACTAGAAAAATAACCCAATTGTTTTAGGTTCAAAATCCAGCCACTCTGTTGCTATAGTGCATAAAGCTCTATACTTTGCTTGGTGTTATTTCTTGCTGCCTCTGAAATATTTTGCAAGCAACTTTTTAATTAACTTCAGTGTTGTTAGTTCTGCCTAATTATTCTCTAGAGGCAAACCAGAAAATACAGACATGAAAATAAAGCTTGATATTACAGTGAAAACAGGTTGGTAGTGGGTAGTGAAAATGACTGAAGAGTAAGTAGGTGATATTTCCGCATAGTCTACATGTAGAATAAAAATCTCTATAGCCATGAACATTTCTAAATTGACACTTCTGGTTATAAAAATTATAATAGTTTCATAGAGTTTTACACACACAATTAATTAATATATTTTTGTATTTCAGCTTCTGCTGATACTTTAGTCCTGATTTTTAGAGAGCCCTCCCCCTTGCAAGTTTCTAATTTTAATTCATTAAGTAGCTTGTACATTTTCTACGAAAAGACCATCACATAGTACATTCAATTGCCAGGATTTAAAAACTCAAGCTAATACAAACAAACCAAAAACCATTTTTTAAATAAGGGTTAATAGAGACTTTTTGTTTGTTTATTCTCTATTCTCTAATCACTTAATATTGGGCCCACAACACAGATGCAGTGCAAAGAAGGATGGTCAGATTTTTTAAAATTAATCTTAGGATTGCTTATTATGGCAAAAATGGAAGATAGAGTAAATGGAAGTTTCTGTTCCCTGCTGCTACTTCTAGGTTTCTATTTTGTAGAAAGAATATCTTTTAGTAAAGTACAGGAAAGTGGTTGCTTTTTCTTCCTTGCGACAAATGAAGCTGAATAATACATACATATTTTTTCCATAACGCCTTTTGTGTTCAAAGGTTAAGCAGGCTTCTAGAGGGACAAAATGATGCTATTAAATAAAATGCAAATCTTGAAAGAGCATCTGCATTATATGAAAGTGAAAGTCACTCAGTCACATCCAACTCTCTGTGACCCCATGGACTATGCAGTCCATGGAATTCTCCAGGCCAGGATACTGGAGTGGGTAGCCTTTCCCTTCTCCAGGGGATCTTCCTGACCCAGGAATCCAACCGAGGTCTCTTGCGTTGCAGGCAGACTCTTCACCAACTGAGCCATCAGTTAAGCCTTCTGTATTATATATCTTAGTTCAAAACCATCCAATGCTTATTAGATCAATTCTGCAACCTTTACATGGACTTAGGCACTTAGAGGATTTCTACTTTAAATATTCTCACACTTTTCAGAATTTTTCAGCACCTTAGCAGCAGCTCAGAAGCTGCCAAGTGTGCTAAGGATGGATTTAACATAGACTGATGCTGAAGTTCAGGTTATGTCCTCAGTGTAGTCTAGTCCATGGGGTCACAAAGCGTTGGACACAACTGAGCGACTTTCACTTTCAAGTTCAAGGGGACAAAGTTCTAATCTCAGCTAATCATTCATGAGATAAAAAACAGGGAATGGTTGACAGCTAAAATATATAAAGAACTCATACAAACTTCCCTGGAGTCCAGTGGTTTAGACTCTGAACTCCCAATGCAGAGAGCACAGGTTTGACCCTCAGTTGGGAAACTAAGGTCCAGCATGCTATACAGTATGGCTAAAAAAAAAAAAAAAAGAACTCCTACAACTCAGCAGCAGATCTGATAAAAATTGGCAGATGATCTGAATGTATATATTCTTGAAAGTTGCTGAGAGAGTGAAATGAAATGATAAGTAGATGATAGGATGCAGATGTTAGTGACACTTTGGTGGTGATCATTTTATAGTATAAAAATGTACAAATCAACACGTTGTATCCCTTAATCACACAGTGTCATATGTCCTTTATGTCTCAACAAAACTGGCATAAATAATTAGAATAGAATAGGATAGAAATATTGCTCCTAGCACCTTACATGACCTTAAGGAGGGCTAATTCAGATAAAGTGTCTAAATCAAGCACTTCTCAAACTCTAACATGTATTAGAATCCCTTGGACCTCTTGTTAAAAGGAAGGTTCCTGCTCATATCTGAGTGGGGCCTGAGCATCTCTTTTCCTAGCAAGCTCCCAGATGATGTCCATGCCGTGAATCCACTTTGGGGAACAAGAGTCTAAAGCCTAGATCACACTGGTTGACACATGGTCAGCACTTAACAAATAGGTGTTATTTTATTTGCTTATATACCCATGCATAAATAAGGCCACGACTAGACAAAACATGACATGAAGCATTTTGTAAGTCATGTGCAGACTCTACATATTCTTTGCCTTGTGAATGTACATAAATGTGGCCACAAAATAATGAGACATAGAAACTGCATGTGATAATCACCCTGGTACCTTGACTGTCTCAAGTTAGGGTCAATATTAGATTTTTCTAGAATTGAGTACACTTTCTCATCTAAATTTCCAACTTCTCATTGATTAACTTTTAAGACTGAATATTGCTCCTCAAATTATAAGTCCCTTAAACTGCTCTCTAAAAGTTCAGAAATGGTCAAATCAGTACACCCATTTTGGCTGACAAAATCTAGTCATGGAAGAATATGGAAGGCTGGAGCAGGCTGTGATGCTAATGAAACAGTGAGTGAGGGACTTTTCATTTGAAACATGGAATTACTTTATTTTTTATTTTTTTAATTGAAGCATAGTTGATTTACAATATTGTGCCAATCTCTGTACAGCAAAGTGACTCAGTTTTACACATACATTTTTTTTAATATTCTTTTCCCTTATGGTTTATCAGAGGACATTCAATATAGTTCCCTGTGCTATACATTAGGACCTTGTTCATCCATTCTAAATACAATAGTTTGCTCTACCAACCCCAAACTCCCAGCCCACCCCTCGCCCTACCCTCTTCCCCCTTGGCAACCACATCTGTTCTCTATGAGTCTGCTTCTGTTTTGTAGATAGGATTTTTTGCACCATATTTTTGATTTCACATGAAAGTGATGTCATACGATATCTGCCTTTCTCTTTCTGACTTACTTCACTTTGCATGATAACCTCTAGTTGCACTCATGTTGCTGCAGATGGCATTATTTCATTCTTTTAAATGACTGAGTAGTATTTCATTATATATATCTACTCCATCTTCTTTATCCATTCATCTGTTGATGGACATTTAAATTGTTTCCATGTTTGGCTATTGTGAACAGTGCTGCTATGAACATAGGGGTGCATGTATCTTTTTGAATTACAGCTTTGTCTGTATGTTTTCCAAAGTTGGATTGCTAGATCATATGGTAATTCTATTTTCAGTTTCCTGAAGACCTGGCATACTGTTTTCCATATTAGCTGTACCCACTTACATTTCCACCAACAGTGTAGGAGGGCTCCCTTTTCTTCAAATCCTCTTTAGCATTTGTTACTTGTAGACTTTTTAATGATGGCCATTGTGACAGTTGTGAGGTGGTACCTCACTGTAGTTTTGATTTGCATTTCTCCAGTAATTAGTGATTTTGAGCCTACTGACCATCTGTATGTGCCTACTGACCATCTGTATGTCTTCTCTGGAGGAATATCTATTAAAGTCTTAGGCCCATTTTTCAGTTGGGTTATTTTTTGTGTTGTTTTTGAGTGGTATGAGTTGTTTGTGTATTTTGGAGTTTAAATCCTTGTCTGCAGTATCATTTGCAAATATTTTCTCACATTCCGTAAATTGTCTCTCTCTTTTTTTTTTTTTTAGGGTTTCCTTTGCCATGCAGAAAGCTTTAATTTTGGTTAGGTTCCATTTGTTTATATTTGTTTTTATTGCTATTACCTTGGGAGACTGACCTTGGTACCATTTATGTCAGAGAATGTTTTGCCTATGCTCTCTTCTAGGAGTTTTATGATGGCTTATGTTTAAGTCTTTAAGCCATTTTGAGTTTATCTTTGTGCATGATGTGAAGGTGTATTCTGACTTCATTGATTCAGTGCATCTGTCCAACTTTCACAGCACCATTTGCTGAAGAGGGTATCTATTTTACATTCATGCCTCCTTTGTCAAAGATTAATTGACCATAGGTGTACAGGCTTATTTCTGGGCTTTATATTCTGTTCCATTGATCTATATCCCTTAAAAAAATACTGTTTTGATTATTGTAGCTTTGTGATATTGTCCACAATCTTGGAGAGTTATGCCTCCTGCCTCCCTCCCCCACTCCCCTCAGGATTGCTCTAGCAGTTCTGGGGGTGTTATGGTTCCATATAATTTTTTGGATTATTTGTTCTAGTTTTGTGAAAAATATCACAGGTATTTTGATAAGGATTGCCTTAAATCTGTAGATTGCTTTGGGTAGTATTATCATTTGAACAATGTTAATTCTTTCAATTCTGGAGCACAGGATATCTTTCCATTGATCTATATCCTCTTTTATTCCCTTTATTAATGTTTTATAGTTCTCAGTATGTAAGTCTTTTGTTTCCTTGGTCAAATTTATTCCTATATAAAATTCCTATGAATTTTATATTATTTGTATAATTTTAAAAGGTTTTTTTTTTTTAATTCCCTTTCTGATATTATATTGTTAGTGTAAAGGAATGCAACCATTGGAGTTACTTTAAACAATGAGATTATTTTAAAACATAAGGAAAGGCTTGAGGTTTAATTTTGAGTATCCTTACAGACAGAATACAGAGGGACAACTTCAAACACTGAACTGAAAAATATTACTGTACATGGAAATCTATTTAAAAATCACCATGGAATACCCATGTACTGCTGGTGTGAGCCTTTTGGAAAACCGATTGGCAGCATCTGCTAAAGCTGAAGGTCTGTATGCCGTATGACCCATTTATGGAATCCCACTTGTAGGCACACAATAGGAAACCATATGCGTGCTCACTGAGGGACATGCACGAGAGTGCTTAAAGCAGTACTAGTCACTCTAACCCAGAGCAATCACAGACCAAAGGACCAAGAATGGTAGAATGCTTAAGCGGCATATCATACAACAGAACCACACAGCAATGCAACTAGTGGAACTACAGCTGTGGCAACAATGTGGATGAATCTGAAAAATATGTTGAGCAGAAGAAATAAAATTCAAAATAATGAAATTAAATACAGACATGGAAAACCAGCTTATAGTTATCAAGAGGGGAATCAGGGGGGATAAATTAAAGGAGTTTGGGATTAACATATGCACACTACTATATATATAATAGGTAACAAATAAGGACCTATTGTATAGCAAGAGAAATTATACTCAATATTTCGTAATAACCTAAAAGGGAAAAGAATCTGAAAAAGAATATTATATACCTAAAGCTGAATCACATTGCTGTATACCTGAGATTAACATATCATTGTAAATCAAATGTATTCAATAAAAAATAAAACTTAAAAAAAGTGAAATTAAAATCAAACAAAATTAACCTATGGTCTTAATTTTGGATGGTGCCACCACTTGGGGTGGAGGCCATAGGAAGGACTGCTGTAGTGCCAGTCATGGTCTATTTCTTATTCTGGACACTGGCTACCGAGCATGTAAGCTTTGTGATAAGCTGTCTATCTGCTCGCTTGTAATTTGTGCCGTTTACTCTATGTACACTATATATTGATACAATGTACATTACAAACCCCCCTGAGACTGTCTTAAAAGTGATTAACACTTCTGAAGTGCTTAGTTATTCTAGTCAGTAAAGTATTTGAGAAAAAAGTAAATGATTTGCTTCTGAATTTTTAATCTGTCTTTGATCTGGCACATCTTAGCTCAGATCCATTCTTTAAAAGATGATGTCAAAAGAAAAATCTTCAGAAATACACTTAAAAAAAAAGTAACATGTTTCTTAAAGGAGGGCTACAGCTTCCCAGTTTCTTTTCTTTTTTTTTTTTTTTTTTTTCACGAACCTGTGAGGTTCCTTGAGCAAAAGCCAATTAAACAATCACAGACTCAAGGGACCCCTTCCTTCTTCTGGCAGAGACAGTCAGGGAGCAGAACTTGGGAGGCAAAAATCGAAAGATCTGAAAAGGGTTCCTGAGTTTTCTCAAAAACTGCAAGAACAATGGATCTGTCCTGAACCACCCACCATTAACCACATTGATGTAGATGAACTTTAAAAAGAAAGAAACAAAAGCTGTAAACTTCTTGGGGAATGAATCATCATTGAAAATAATTAGCCCACATACAAGATGCCATTTCTAGGTGCTCCCAAAGCTTTTTAATATTCCCCTCATTTCATCTCTCCTTAAAACCCATCTCTCAATCCAAATAAGTCTCTTTTTTTATTGCAAGATCTCCTGGTTGGGTCTCTGAGGTTGGTCCCTGAGGAATCATACAATTTTCATTCCAAATCCAGCTTGTTTGTGGGAAGAAATCTGTTAAATGAGCTTTTCCAGTGTACACCACTGTTCCTGTTCATTTGTTTCCCTTCAGCTTTTCTCAGCTGAACTTCACTCTTTTAAAGCTGTTTTTTTTTTAAACAGCAGCTTGCAGTCTACAATCTCTTATTCATAGTGCCCAAATAGGAAAAGCTCTGAAAACTAAGTTTCCTGTAAATTTAATGACAAAATCAGAACTCATATAAAACTGTTTATAATCTCTATTTATCTCTCTTACTGTGAATTTTTATGTTTCCTCACGGAGATTTAAATGTGTTTATTACAGGATGCTGCTTTAGACCTCCCTGGAGACGTAATACAATATGCCAGGTATGCGCTGCATTAACTTTCTACACTTCCCAAATTTCCAGTTCCAAAGCACATCTGGGATTGTGCAGCTGTAAACAAGAATTCCTCTCCAGGAGTGGAAATGAACTTACTCAGCTACTAGAGAGATTTAGGTTAAATTTAAACAGCAGTCTTATGGCCAGAAGAGTGTTTCAAATGAATATTTTCTCCCAAAAGACTGTTTAGAGAGATCAGAACCAATATTTAACTTGGAATTCAAACTTAAAAGTGAATTCCAGGCTGACTACAGGACTCTGAACCCTATGTATCAGGTCTTTTTCCTACTGGTGAGTAAGGAGGTAGATACAGGATGCAGCTACACACATTTGGGGTGAGTCACATGATTAGGAAGAATGGAGGATAAAATATGAGTGTTATTGGAAATGTTTGGTGTGCCCGTTTTTAATGTCTGAAGCAGGTGATAAAACTCAGTTCCCTGAATCCATTGTGGATTCCTCAATTGAGAGGGTTATTAGAGTGATGATCTTGGTGGAACCTACTTGCCTCCCACTTGAAAGACTCCTCTGTGTGATAATAAAGAGATTGTGAGACTTTGCAAGCTAAGAAACCTCTGTTGTTCATTTGCTTGAACTTCCATAACCATGAATGACAAGCTTAGCTGCACAAGCCATGTTGCATAGAGGAGGTATGGTAATTTAAACAAACTGTAGATGGCTGGTTCTCTACTTTGGTGCAGCCTTTAGAAAGAGATTATTGCTTGTAGCCCACACTCAGAGATTCACATTTGTCTGGAGGGCTCCTTGAATATCAGAAGTTTAAAGTTACTAGGTGATTTGACCACATAGCCAGACCTGGGGCTCCTGCTTCAAAGAAGCCTCTTAAAAAATTGGAAGATATACCATTTCCCAAGATGTTTGGAGGGTATGCCTTTATAATGACTTTGATAAAGGTATTATAAGTGACATTATATCAGCTAGTTATCACTGTGTAACAAAACCAGGGGTAAGGGCTAAGGGCTCAACAGAAGGTAGAAGAGTTTTTGCAGTAGTTAGCTAATCAAGGATTAAAAAGGAACAATGTAGACAGAATAAAAGAATGGAATGAGATTGACATCTGCTCACCAAGCAGAAGAGATTACGAAGTGACAAGATTACACAGAAGAACTAAACAAAAAGGATCTTAATGACCTGGATAACCTCCATGGTGTGGTCACTCACCTAGAGCCAGACTGCCTGGAGAGTTTGTTACCTCAAAGAGCATTTCTAGGAACAAAGCTAGTGGAGGTGATAGAATTCCAGTTGAGTTAGTTCAAATCCTAAAAAACAATGCTGTTAGAGTGGTGCACTCAATATGTCAGCAAATTTGGAAAACTCAGCCATGGCCACATGACTAGAAAAGGTCTATTTTTATTCCAATTCCAAAGAAAGGCAATGCCAAAGAATATTCAAACTACTGTACAATTGTGCTCATTTCACATGCTAACAACGTTATACTCGAAATCTTTCAAGCTAGGCATCAGCAGTATGTGAGCCAAGAACTTTTAGGTGTACAACTGGATTTAGAAAAGGCAGAGGAGTAAGAGATCAAATTGCCAGCATCCGCTGGATCATAGAAAAAGCATGGAAATTCCAGAAAAACATCTACTTCTACTTCATTGACTAAACTTCTGATCCTGTGGATCACAACAAACTGGAAAATTCTTAAAGAGATTGAAATACCTGTCTCCTGAGAAACCTGTATGCAGGTCAAGAAGCAACTGGATATGGAACAACGGACTGGTTCCAAACTGGGGAAGGAGTACCTCAAGGCTGAATATTGTCACCCAGCTTATTTAACTTATATGCAGAGTACATCATGCAAAATGCCCAGCTGGATGAATCATAAGCTGGAATCATGATTGCTGGGAGAAATATCAACAACCTCAAATATGCAGATGATACCAATCTAGTGGCAGAAAGCTAAGAGGAACTAAAGAGCTTCTTGATGAGAGTGAAAAGGCTGGCTTAAAACTCAACAGTCAAAAACTCTAAGATCATGGCATCCAGTCACATCACTTCATGGCAAACAGAAGGGGGGAAAGTGGAAACAGTGATCGACTTTATTTTCTTGGGCTCCAAAATCACTGCAGATGGTGACTGAAGCTATGAAATTAAAAGATGCTTGCTCCTTGGAAGGAAAGCTAGCACAAATCTAGACAGCATATTAAAAAGCAGACATCACTTTGTTGACAAAAGTGTGTATAGTCAAAGCTATGGTTGTGCTGGTAGGCATGTATGGATATGAGAGGTGGACCATAAAGAAGGCTGAGCACTGAAGAATTGATGTTTTTGAACTGTGGTGTTGGAGAAGACTCTTGAGAGTCCCTTGGACTGCAAGGAGATCAAAGCAGTCATTCCTAAATGAAATCAGTCCTGAATATTCATTGGAAGGACTGATGCTGAAGCTGAAGCCCCAGTATTTTGGCCACCTGATGTGAAGAACTGACTCATTGGAAAAAGCCCTGACGCTGGGACAGATTGAAGGCAAAAGAAGGGAATGACAGAGGATGAGATGTTTGGATGGCATCACTGCCTCAATGGACATGAGTTTGAGCAAGCTCCAGGAGATAGTGAAGGACAGAGAAGCCGGCGTCCAGGAGGTCACAAAGAGTTGGACATGACCTAGAAACTGAAGACCACCACTATTGGTTGAATTGAGTTTAGTTGTCAGTCTGAGCACAGGGACCACTCAAAGTCACTGGTCTTTCATCCCTCTCAGCTGGTTAAACATGACGAAGCACAGTGTTCATTTTGGTATATTTTAAAACTAAAACTCTAAAAGAGTGGGGCCCAGGCTTTAATATGCACACAAATCCCTTGGGCATCTTGTTGAGATGCAGATTCTAATTTCCTAGGCCTGAGATGATTCTGAGATCCTGTCAGTGGCCAGGAGACTGTTTTTCAAGGCCAGAGTTTTTCAAACTTCACTGTGCATTGGAATCACCTGGAGAGATTGTTAAATGCAAGCCCACCCTCACATCCTGATTCTGTAAGTCTAGGGTGGACCTTGGAGAAGGCAATGGCACCCCACTCCAGTACTCTTGCCTGGAAAATCCCATGGACGGAGGAGCTTGGTGGGCTGCAGTCCATGGGGTCGCGAAGAGTCAGACACGACTGAACGACTTCACTTTGACTTTTCACTTTCATGCATTGGAGAAGGAAATGGCAACCCACTCCAGTGTTCTTGCCTAGAGAATCCCAGGCACAGGGGAGCCTGGTGGGCTGCCGTCTATGGAGTTGCAAGAGTCAGACACGACTGAAGTGACTTAGCAGCAGCAGCAGCAGGGTGGACCTAAAATCCTGAACATTCCTGCCAGGTGCTCCTGCTAATTCAGGACCACACTTTAAATTTTAAAAAAAATCAGTTAAACAAAACAGTTACTCCTTTGGATTTATTGTTGATATCTGAATATTTACTTTCAAATTGAAATAAGCATCTAAATAAAACATTGAATAAAAATTTCCTTGTGAGCTTTATGTGTTAAAATTCAATCATTCAGCTGAAATTTGTATTTATTACTGAAAGAGTAAAATGCTATTATAATGAACAATTGTGAAAGGTTTTTATAATTTTAGGCAAAAAAATCAATTATTAAAAACTTTTAAATAGTTAAATCAATAAAGAAATAAATCAGCCTAATAGGAATATTAAGCATGAATGTTGGGTAACTTTAGGAACAATAAATTATTCTTCTTGAGGCAATAAATGTTTGTACAATTTTAAATAAGAATAGAAGGCTGAATAATTGAGATTATCTATAAATCATGTTTATAGAGTTTGCATAATTATTAGATTTTTACCATTTATGAGATTGACCAAAATACCTTCAAAAACTATATTTCCATTTTGCTATTTAATTCCATTTGGGCTGTGAGTTTTTAAAGAAAACAACCTGTCCTAGAAGTTCATTTTAAGTTGACAATATTTGGCTTCAGCCTATTATTTATTTTAACACTAGGCTATTTGGCATTCAGCCAAATTGAGGATTTGGTACACTTCCAACATGACTCAAGAGCTGGATTAAGGGAGCTCCTAAGATACTGGGTCAGGCACTGTCTCAAGGGTTTCTGCTCCTGATGAACTGGAGCATCTCACATCTCTCCAGCCAGTTCCCCTCACTGAGGATCTTGGGGAAGTCAAAGCCAGTCCACTGAACTCCCTTCTTTCAAGGATCAAGTGAGATTAGGGTTGCCAGATTAAATACAGGATGCCCAGTTAAATCTGAATTTCTGATAAATCATTTTTTAGTGGATGGATGCCCAATGCAATGTGTGAGACATTCCTGTATTTCTTTTTGCTATGTCTCACATCATTAGGTCCCAGGTGCAAGATACTTGTCCATGGATTATAATACACCTTTATTTCAGCAATTTTAAAATATGGGGGGAAATGAATATCTTAAAATTAATAAACATGATACTTTGACTTGCCTCATTTACATAATGAGAATATCATTATCTTATTGAATAAATATGAAGATCCAACCAAAAAATTAATAATCAGCTCTTGTTGCTCAATCCAGTTTTGAATTCTACAACAGGAACTTTAGCTTCCAAGGTAAAATGTTTTCCAATGACTGCTCCTGTCAAAGTAGCATAAGAGGAGGTTACAACTTCTTATAGGCTTTTTAGGACAAATACTGTATAATTCCACTTATATGAATTATCTAAAATAGTCAAAATCATAGAAAGGAGAAAGGTGATTACTGTGAGTTAGTGGGGGAAGGGAGGTAGAGTAATTAATATTTACTGGGTATAGAGTATCAGTGCTACAAGATGAAAAAGCTTTAGAAATCTATTGCAAGAAATGTGAATATCCTTAACTCTGCTTGACCACTTACAAATGGTTAAGGCAGCAAGTTTAATGTCATGTATGTGTTACTTCACTGAAAAAATTCGTACAGTCTTTTTGTTTAAAGTTCCTTCCTGTGTGGGTCAATACTAAGTCAGTCTTGTGATCACTGAATGAAGAATTATCTCTATGATGAAAATGCATCAGAATTCAATGTCATGTAAACGGAAAGTAGCTGAATCCACGAGTCTGTATCACCTATGCACTCATCCATCCTTTGATCCGTTCATACATGCATGCATCCATCAATCCATAGATTTATTCATTTAATAATTCACCTGATAGCGATTGAATTTCTATTCTGTGCCCAGTACTGGGATTAGCTATGAAGGAAACAGAAACGGAAAATGTCCTTGTGTTCAAGGAAAGGTCCAAAAATGTATTGCAATGCCCTACCTCTTAAGAGACTATAATACTTTTTGCATCTCAAATCTCTGGAAAATAGTTAATTTCTTCTTTTACATGTAATTCTCATCCCTTTCCCTTATTGACTATTCAAATCCCACCCATTTCTTCAAAGGCAACTCACATCCTCCTATTCTATGAAGTCTTTCCTGGATATTACAAATCTCTCCCTTTCTAAATTCATTAAGGTACATAATTTGGCTGCTAATTGGTTATTGGATGAGTAAAATATGTAAAGTGTTAGAGAGTTATATGGGCTAAGAGGAAAAATCAAGTGGGAAGAGAGGATCTGCGAAAGAGTTGGGTTGGAATTTTAAATGAAGTAACCAGTAAAACTCTTACACAAAGGTAGAATTCTGAGTAGTGACATGAGTGAAGTAAGGGGTAAGCCATCTGGGTATTTGGGAGTGTCAGTTCAAGCAAAAAGAAAAATGAATAGAATGGTCCTGATCTGGGAGTGTGCCTAGTATGTTGGAGGAACAGGAAGGAGACCACTGTGGTTGCAATGAAGTCAACAAAGGAGTGAAGCTGAGAATGAAGTCAGAGAGCACAGAGAACCAGGTCACGTGGAGCCTGTAGGTTTTACTAAGAACTTCGGCTTTTACTCTGACTGGAATAGGCTGCCACTGAAGGGTTTGGCAGGAGAAACGATCTGATCTAACATTTATTTTCTCTCTACTTATCTTTAACATAATCTCTTCATCCTCTGAGTTGAGAATAGAACATGAAGTTGGGTAGAAGTGAGGAGGCTACTGTAATAATTTAATCAAGAAATAATGATGGCGGGAACCAGTGGTGGCAGCGAGGTAGACAGAAGTAGTTGAATTTGGACTACATTTAAAAAGAGCTGTTAGGATTTGCTAATGGATCAGAGGTGGGATGTGAAAGAAAGAGAACAAAGGATCACACTTGTGCAACTAGAAGCAGCCCTTGACTAAGAATGGAAACATTGTCTGGAGTGTATATCCAGTTTGGAGTACACAGATGCTATTGAAAGCCAGGATACTGGGTGAAACCAGCTAAGGAGAGCATGTAAGTAGAAAAGAGAAAATATCCGAGGGCTGAGCCCTAGAGATGTTGCTGTAGTTATCTCCATCAGAGCAGAACACTCTGTCCTGCCAGAAAGGAGTGCTGCCCAAGTCTTCATGATCCTTAAATCTTAAGACAGGTTAGGAAATCCTCTGATGTGGAAATTATAAATGTTCACTGGGCATCTTGGGCATTAAGGAGAAAACAGAAAAGAGAGAACTTTGGAGATAAAAATAGAGAGCTCTATGAGCACTCTGTGATACCTGTAAGCTGTCTATAGCATGTGAAGTGGACACAACCTATATAAGAGAGAATAAGACAAAAATAAGAAATGATTTGATAACTGAAGAAGAATCAATGTCACAAGTGTGACCGTGTGACACCAATTCTGAACTACCAACTGGATGTCCAACAAATAAATTCTGATACTAACTCCCCAGCATTAGTGTAGACCCCACAGACTAGGTCTGAGCAAGACTGACTCCACCTCAGACACTAGCCACAAATCAGATTCCAGGAAATCTGCACTTATAAACAGTTGGTTACAAATTCAGGAGCTGCACGAACCTCTCATGGTTTATAATTTGCTAGCAATGGCACCCCACTCCAGTACTCTTGCCTGGAAAATCCCATGGACAGAGGAGCCTGGTAGGCTGCAGTCCATGGGGTTGCTAAGTCAGACACGACTGAGCAACTTCACTTTCACTTTTCACTTTCATGCATTGGAGAAGGAAATGGCAACTCACTCCAGTGTTCTTGCCTGGAGAATCCCAGGGACGGAGGAGCCTGGTGGGCTGCCATCTATGGGGCAGCACAGAGTTAGACACGACTGAAGCGACTCCTCAGCAGCAGCAGCAGAATAATTTGCAGAATGCAGGAAAGTACTATTCTTAACAATTGCAGTTTTCTATTAAGAGTATAGATCCGACAGATGGAGCGAGGCATGGGGCAAGGTTGGAAGATAAGGCAGAACTTAGTGCTGTCTTCTCGTGGAATTCAGGTACGTCACTCCTGGCACATCTGGTTATTCACTCACCAACCAGGAACCTCCCATGAGCTTCTGTGTAATGGTAAACTGTATGTATCAACTTGATTGGGCCACTAGCTGCCTGGATATTTGGCTAACCATTATTTCTGGGTGTGTGTGTGTGAGGTGGTTCTGGATGAGGTTACCATTTGAATCAGTAGACTGAGTAAAGCAGATGGTCCCCCACCAATGGAGGTGGGCCTCACCCAATCCATTAAAGACCTGAAAAAGCATGAGTAAGAAAGAATTCCTTCTCTCGACCTGGCTGTCTTTGAGCTAAGACATTGCTCTTCTCCTTCGCTTGGACTAGGCTTTGGATGGGAACTATATTATTGACTCTCCTGGGTCTCCAGTTTGCCAGCTGCAGACCTTGGAATTACCAGCCTCTATAAGGAAATGGCAACCCACTCCAGTATTCTTGCCTGGAGAAACCCATGGACGGAGAAACCTGGTGGGCTACAGTCCATGGGGTCGAAAAGAGTCTGACATGACTTAGCGACTTCACTTTCATAATAATATGAACCATTTCTCATAGAAAAATATATGAACATAGAGAAACAGGTGATCTCTTCATCTCTTCCTCACTCTCTCACGCTTTAAATTGACCCTTCAACAACATGCGTTTGAACTAACACTTCACTCATATGTGGATTTTTTTCAATAAATACTATAATACTACATGATTTACAGTTAGTTGAATCCACAGATGCCAAACCACAGATATGGAAGATTGACTATAAAGTTATACACAGATTTTCGACTGCACAGGGTCAGTGCTCCTGACTGCCACATTGTTCAAGGGTCAACTATATACTGTTGGTCCTTGAGAACCCAGATTAATGCACTCAGTCTCCAGAGAGTTTCTTGTGGTTTCAATACTTGGGTGTGATTGATCATATTATTGTCATATGATTGAACTCTATCTCCACCGCCCCTCTCCTAGGAGGTTGTTGTTCAATTGCACAGTCATGTCCGACTTATTATGACTCCATGGACAGCAGCACACCAGGCTTCCCCATCCTTCACCACTTCCCAGAGCTTGCTTAAACTCATGTCCATTGAGTCAGTGATGCCATCCAACCATCTCATCCTCTGTCGTCCCCTTCTCCTCCTGCCCTTAATCTTTCTCAGCATCAGGATCTTTCCAATGAGTCAGCTCTTCGCATCAAGTGTCAACGTATTGGAGCTTCAGCATCAGTATCAGTCCTTTCAATGAATATTCAGGACTGATTTCTTTTAGGACTGACTGGTTTGATCTCCTTGCTGTTCAAGGGACTCTTAAAAAGAACTAATTCTTCAATGCTCAGACTTCTTTATGGTCCAACTCTTATGTACATACATGACTACTGGAAAAACCATAGCTTTGACTATATGGATATTTGCTGGCAAAGTAATGTCTCTGCTTTTTAATATGCTGTTTGTAATAGCTTTTCTTCCAAGGAAAGTGTCTTTTAATTTCATGGCTGCAGTCACCATCTGCAATGATTTTGAAGCCCAAGAGAATAAAGTCTGTCACTGTTTCCATTGTTTCCCCATCTATTTGCCATGAACTGATGGGACCGGATGCCAAGATAATTAGGTTTTGGAATGTTGAATTTTTAGCCAGGCTTTTCACCCTCCTCTTTCACCTTCATCAAGAGGCTCTTTGATTCCTCTTTACTTTCTGCCATAAGAATAGTGTCATCTGCATATCTGAGGTTATTGATATTTCTCCTGGCAATCTTGATTCCAGCTTGTGCTTCAGTCAGCCCAGCATTTCACATGATGTACTCTGAACAGTAGTTAAACAAGCAGGGTTACAATATACAATCTTGATATACTTCTTTCCCAATTTGGAACCAGTCCATTGTTTCATGTCTGGTTCTAACTGCTGCTTCTTGACCTTCATACACGTTTATCAGGAGGCAAGTATGGTGATCTGGTATTCCCATCTTTTTAAAGAATTTTCCAATTTGTTGTGATCCACACATTTAAAGGCTTTAGTGTAGTCAGTGAAGCAGAAGTGGAGGTTTTTCTGAAATTTTCTTGCTTTTTCTATGATTCAACAGATGTTGGCAATTTGATCTCTGGTTCATCTGCCTTTTCCAAATCCAGATTGAATACCTGGAAGTTTTTGGTTCAAGTACTGTTGAAGACTAGCTTGGAGAATTTTGAGCATTACTTTACTAGCATGTGAAATGAGAGCAATTATGTGGTAGTTTGAACATTCATTGGCGTTGCCTTTTCTTGGGATTGAAATGAAAACTGACCTTTTCCAGTCCTGTGGCCACTGCTGAGCTTTCTAAATTTGCTGGCATATTGAGCACAGCATTTTCACAGCATCATTTAGTGTTGGAAATAGCTCAGCTGGAATTCCATCACCTCCACTAGCTTTGTTCATAGTGATGCTTCCTAAGGCCCACTTGACTTTGTACTCTAGGTGAGTGATCACACCATTGTGGTGATCTAGGACATTTCCAGCTTTCAAATCATGGTTGGTCTTTCTGGTGACCAGTCCCCATCCTAAAGAGAACTCATTAAGAGTAACCTCATTGGCATGACAAAGACATTTTTATTACAGAAAATTCCAAGGGTTTTTGAGGCTCTGTGGCAGGAACTGGAGACAATAATGAGATATATTCTTTATTATACCACAGTGTGAACCATTGCATTCATTATTTTCCAAAATGGCTGCAATGCTATCTCCTTTGGCATGCTTTTTTTTGTAATTCACTTGGCTGCACCAGGTCTTAGTGGCAGCATGGGGGAATCTAGTTCCCTGACCAAGGAGCAAACCTGGGCACCCTACATTGGGAACATGGAATCTAAACCACTGAACCACTAGGGGAGTCCCCCCACCCCCTGCTCTTCTTAGTCTCCTCCCAAGGAGACATGGTAACTATATTATTGTTTAGTCACTAAGTTGTGCCCTACTCTTTTGAGACTTCACGGACTGTAGTCCACCAGGATCCTCTGTCCATGGGATTTCCGATGCAAGAATACTTGAGTGGCTTTCCAATTCCTTCTCCAGAGGATCTTTCTAACCCAGGGATTAATCCGGCATCTCCTGCATTGTCAGGCAGATTCTTTATCACTGAGCCACCAAGAAAGCCTGATGACTTCATTTCTTCCCCTTGAATTTGAGTGTGTTTGTGACTACAGTGACAGTGATCCTAGGTGACTTCTGAAGTTGATTCATAAGAGGTATATGCAATTTTTGCATCATCTCCCTTGGGACACCTGCTCTAGAAATCCAGACACCATGCTGTGAGGAAACTCAGGCTACATGGAGAAGCATCTGTATGTGCTTTGGCTGACAGGTTCTGCTGAAGCCCCAGCAGACAGCAGCACCCATCGCTAGACATCTGACTCAGGAATACTTCAAGAGGACTCTGGCCCTGGCTGCCACTTGCCTGAAATTGCATGAGAGACTCCCAACTGAGAACTGAAGTTGAGACAGTGAGCCTCCAAACCATGAGAGATAATAATAACAATAACAAATTATTGTTGTTGTTTTACACCGCAAGTATGTTGTGGGCAGTTTTGCAGCAATAGGTACTTGATACACAGGGATTTCCCATAAATGAAATTTACCTGATATGAACAATTTGCTAATTTTTTTCATCTTGGGAATAAAATCTAGATGAATGCGCCCAACAAAATGAATGTGTTGAAGGAGAATTTCCTGCCTGGATTCTATTCCTAATGGAGCTTTTTCATTTGCTCCCTGTGTGACCTTGGACAAGTCCTGACATGCTTTTGGCCTCTGGCTTTTCATCTGTTAAAGGATGGGGCTGATGTGGATGACTAGAGTGTACTGTCCAACCAAGTTTCTTGTTTTCTCTGTTCTCATACATGAAACTTCCATGGTTATATTTTTCTTTCACAACAGAAAACAGTGGAAGGTTGGTTCATTTTGACATTTTATATTGCAGTTAAAGGAAAAAACAGGTCTTAGCCCACAGGATGATAAATCTTAAATATTATACATTTTTATAAAAAATGAGCAAATAGTCCTGGAGTAATTAAACTCCAAGCTAAGATTTGAGCAAATTGGTTTGAAATATTATAAACTAATCATGAAGCACCTTTCGCTCAGAAAATTGTTGTCAGTTCTTTTTAAAATGTCTACTTTGAACAATTACCTGTCACTGATGATTTTCCCTCCACTATTCTGAGGCTGAGAATGATTTAACTCAAACTCTGTAGTCAAAGCTATGGTTCTTCCAGTAATCACATACGGATGTGAGAGTTGGACCATAAAGAAAGCTGAGCCCCAAAGTGTTGATGCTTTTGAATTGTGGTGCTAGAGAAGACTCTTGAGAGTCCCTTGGACTGCATGGAGATTAAACCAGTCAATCCCAAAGGAAATTAAGCCTGAGTATTCATTGGATGAACTGATGCTGAAGCTGATGCTCCAATACTTTGGCCACCTGATGTGAAAAGCTGACTCACTGGAAAAGATCCTGATGCTGGGAAAGACTGAAGATAAACAGAAAAGGGGGCAGCAGAGGATGAGATGTTAGATAGCATCACAATTGAATGGACATGAATTTGAGCAAACTCTGGAAGATAGAGAAGGACAAGGAAGCCTGGTGTCCTGTAGTGCCTGGGGTCACAAAGAGTCAGACTCGACTTAGCAAGTAGACAAGAACAACAGTAGTTTTTAAGCCTAGGCTTTCAAAGTTAAGAAGCTAAATAAATTTCTGTAATTTTGGCTTTTTATGCTCCTCTATATGTAATCTGACCACTACATACCTTACACAAAAATATATTCCAAATGGGTTGTAGATTTAAGTATGAATGGTAGATTAATGAAGTAAAAAAAAATAGAACATCTTCATGACTTTGAGTAAGCAAATTTTTTTTCAAAGCCCAATACAAAATACTCATCATAACAGAAAGAATTGATTATATTTGACTATATTAAAATTATAAACTTCTGTTCGTCAAATGACACCATAAGGGAATTAAAACACAGTCCACAGAAAGAACACTTGTATTACATTTATCCAAGAAAAGACTTTTATCCAGGATATATAAAGAACTCCTACACAATCAATGAGGAAGAAAAAAGATGGCAATCTGATAGAATAGGCAAAAGACTTGAATAGATACCTTATTAAACAGAATACCTAAACGGCCAATAAACACTGGAAAAGGTACTCAACTTTATGCAAATTAAAACCATAAACAAAATAAAATCCACCAGAATAACCAATTATAAAGACAGAAAATATTAAATGTTGGGTAGGCTGTGGAGCAACTGGAACTTTCACATGGTTATTTGTGAGTTGCACTGGCTTTATCTACTAATGTTGTGAGCATACATGTTTCAGCAGTTCCACTCCTAGTTATGTACCCCAAAGAAATTCATACATATGCTCACCAATGACATGTACAAGAATATTCTTAGCAGTGCTATTCATAATAGCCAAAACCTGGAGACAACTCAATGTTCATCAACAGAAGAATGGGTAATGAATAAACTGTGATCTATTTAGACAAAAAAATAGCCACAAGAATGAAATATCAATGACTTCACAAAACAACACGGATGATTCTCATAAATAAAATGATAGGGGAAAGAAGATGGACATGAATACTGCTTACTGACAATATGCTGCCAATTGAAGCAAATTTAGAGATAATCACTAAGATCTTTACCTATTTCCCATGAAGGGAATCAGAACGTGCCAACTGAAGACATGCCACAATGGCATTTTGATTTTGCTGTTGTTCAGTGGCTGTCATTTTGAGCTAAAGGCATTTGAGAAACAGCAGGTGCCAGAAAGGCTCTCTGAACTCCCTTTCTACTCAAACACACTTGATAACATTTCCCATGAGAAAGCTTCCCTCCTTGTACCAGGAAGAGAACATTCTTATCATTGGAGATGATTTGATGCTAAAATGGATTTTTATAAAACAGCCTTACTAAAATAACCCTTATCTCCCATTGGTTTCCACTCAATATTTCCTTGCTGTCCATCCTGGGAAAGTGAAAAGTGAAAGTGAAGTCACTCAGTCGTGTCTGACTTTTTGCGAACCCATAGACTGTAGCCTACCAGGTTCCTCCGTCCATGGGGTTTCCCAGGCAAGAGTACTGGAGTGGGTTGCCATTTCCTTCTCCAGGCAAATCACACATCCTCCGTGCCTCAGTTTCCTCATCTGTATGACTATTATTTGGTAGGGGGAGAGGAGGCATGCCATGGGGCTGTGGAATCTCGGTTCTTTGCAAGGGGTTGAACTGGGGCCACTGCATTGAAAGCTCAGAATCCTAACCACTGGGCCACCAGGGGACTCCATCCCCATATATTTCCTCATCCCCTTCCCATGGTTTACTGTCCCAGCCCAAACTCCTTTGTCTTGTCACTTCCTCAAAATTTATCATCTTTGTTTACAAAAAGTATTTGAGCTCTTGATTCTAACTGCTTTTTTTGTGTCTCCATTTTTCTCCTGAAGATTCCTTTGTGCACATAAAATTATTAAATAAAGTTGGTGTGCTTTTCTTCTATTAAGGAAGTAAGGATTCCATTTATGTAAAATACAAAAAACAGATGAAACTAATCTAAGTTAGAAGTCAGAATAGTGGTTTCTCTTAGGAGGAGGTGGTGACTGAAGGACACTTAAAGAAAAGGGTCCTGTTTCTTGATCTGGGTGCTGGATACATAACTATGTTCAGCTTACGAGTATTCATTGCAGGTGTGTTTATGTGCACATTTCTCTATGTATGCTGCAGTTCAATAAAGTGTAAAATAAAACACAGCAAAAACATTTTCTAATCTTTTAGAAGACTGCACCTAAGAATGTAATTATAGTCATTCTATCTGATGGGTGTTTTCTTAAAAATAATAGAGTTAATCAAATTTGGATTATTTATTTCAAGTGCTCAAGTGGAAGCAACTCTCTAAAGAAGGCGGAGATGAATCCTTTGATACTTGAATAATTATGGTTGGTATATTTTGGAGTTCAGATACTCTCAGACTGAGACTTTTCTAAAGTCTAGTTTCATAGTTTGATTCTCCAATCAATAGGTGCAAAAATAAAATTAAATTTTGTTCACTTGGGAACCTAATCATATTAAGACCTTTTGAAGATTTCTCAATCATGACTCCACTTTTTAATGTTTATTTCTACCTGCATTGGGCCAATATAGCCAGAAAAGTTCTTTTGAACTTCATAAATAGCAAAAGCACTTAGAGGCAGGAATTTAAATGTATGCTCTATAAATATTGTCATGTCAAGATAGTATCAGATATGTGAGAGAATTAATATGGCATTCAGTAGTTTAAAGGAAAAAGTTTTCTAATATTGAAATTGTTAGGATTTGTTTACAGTTACTGCTCTTCTTGAGAGGAAAAAGTGTATATATATATATATATATACACACCATATCCTCTTTATCCATTCATCTGTTCATGGGCCCATTGGTTGGTGAGGACAAATCCTGGAACTATTGCCAGCCCACTGGTGGGCAGAACTGAGCCCTGGGGTCTCTGGCTGCCCAGGCCATGGAGATCCTGGAGTTGCTGTTGACCTGCTGGTGGGTGATGCTGGAGCCCAGGTGATCCCGGGCTTGTGCTCTCCCCATGGTGGGTGAAGCTTGTCTTGAGGCTAGCGCCAGCCCACTAACAGTGAAAACGTAGTCCTAAGGTCTCTAGCTGTGGGGCCAAGGATCCAAGAGCTAGTGTCCACCCTCTGATGGATGGGTCTGGGTTCTGGACCCTCTGGTGAGTGGTGCCTGGACCTGGGGTGGCTGGTGGCTCAGGGAGTCCTACAGCAGCTATTCTGTGATGGATGCAGCTGTGTCTCCAGCTGGCTAGCTTCTTGGCCTGAGTGGGTCCTAACTCTGATGCCTACAGGCTGGGTGAGTGGGTTCAGGTCCCAGGGTCAACAAGCTAGAAATAGCACTTGCCAGCACCAATATTCTTGTGGTAGAAGAGCTCCCCCAGATGGCTGCCACCTGTGCCTGTGTCCACAGAGTGAGTCCAGTTGCCTCTTCCTTCTTTAGGAGTCCAAGATCAGTAGATGGTCTGACCCAGGCTCCTTTCACGTACTGCTTCTGCCCTTGGTCTTATAGCATGAGAGATTTTGTGTGTGCTTTTTGAGAGTGGAGTCTCTGTTACAGCCAGCTGTCTGATGCTTCCAAAAGTAAGCCCTGCATGAATACGTGCTCAGGCTCTTCAGTGGCGTCTGACGCTTTGTGATCTCATGCCCACCAGGCTCCTCTGCCTGTGGGATTCTCCAGGCAAGAAAACTGAATCCAGTTATCATGCCCTCCTCCGGAGGATCTTCCCAACCCAGGGAGTGAAACTGTATCTCTTACATCTCCTGCATTGGCAGGTGGGTTCTTTACCACTGGTGCCACCTGGGAAGCCCAAAAGTAAGCCCTCTGGCCTTCAAAGCCAAATGTCTGGGGCCTTGTCTTCCTGGCCCAGGACCCCTGGCCTGGGGAGTTCAATGTAGGGTTCAGACCACTTGCTCCTTGAAGAGAACTTCTTCAACTGTAATTATCCTATTTGAGGTTCACCATCCAAGGGGTATGGGTCTTGACTATATGCTGTTTCTACCCCGCTACCTGTCATGTTCCTCCTTTCTATCTTTGGTTGTAGAAGACCTTTTCTGCTGGTCTTCAGGTCATTCTCATCAATAGTTGCTCTGTAAATAGTTGTAATTTTGGTGTGACCATGGGAGGAGGTGAGCTTGGGGTCTTCCTACTCTGCCATCTTGGCCTCTCCCCCTCAATAATTTCTCATTATTGATGTGAAAATCATCATACTTGTATTCATTTTGATATTAAACATCCTCTAAAAATTATGCAATTTTGCAGACATGTCTGACAATCCTAGATCAATTAACTGTTTTGCAGATTAACAATGATATGTATGCTTTTTATTACTCAGACTGGTTGACTATATCCTGAATTTATAGCTGCACAGTCTGTTTAATGTACTTTAGGCAGATTTATTTTTGTAGCAACTGGAAATACAAAAGAAAGACAAAAGTGGTGGTTTCCACTTCACTGTAAATAAATGCAATATTTATTTTAAAAGTAGTGCTCACTAAACTTTCATTATTCTATTTAGATGGCAAGCTGTTATTAACAGGAAGCAAAATGCTATTAACAACACATGCTACAGGGTCATCATTAACTGTGCTAGACTATTACTTTTGTAGCCCTTTAGACATACATGTACTTTAGTTTGGCATGATGTCCCTGCCATTTTCTGTGTTTGCTTGGTATATTTTAGGATGTAGATTTTCAACAGGAAAACCAAAAAGAACTTTCTTGTTTGGAATTGTTAGGTCTATGTTATATCAATAGGCTTTTTAAATCAATTTAAACAGTAAAACAATCTTTTGAGATATAGTAATAATGATGCTAAAGCCTATAAATTATTTTATATATTTCTCACTTTCAATGTTAATTTAAGTATTTGAGGACACTATTAAATGATACAACCATCCTTGTTTCAATGTCCCAAAATATATGTTTCTCATTGACTAGGGAAGATGTACATTTATGAAACTTTTAACATCTCAAAAAGAAGTTCTTTAAAAAGTTCCAACTATCCCCTCTTACTCTTCAAATTGTACTGGCAGTCTAAGTCAATGCAACGAGATCAGAAAGGGGCAGGGGGCAGTGGTGGGGGGCAGAAAACTCTGTTCACTGATAGTATAATTGTTTATCTCCAAAACCCAGGAGAGTCAACTAACTAGAACTAGCAAGGAAGTTCACTAAGGAAATTGAATTAAAGTGCAACACACAAAATCCACTACGCTTTCTGCAGGTTTGTTTTAGCAAGTGAACAAACATAACATAAAGATATCATTCACTGTAACAAAAAAACTTATATAAAATAACTAGGAATAAACTCAACTATAGAAACATGAAAGATATAATGATACAAAATATATTAAAGAACTAAATAAAATCAAAGTTAAGCTTGGAGATGGACCATTTTTCAGGATTCAGCTCAGTTCAGTTCAGTTCAGTCGCTCAGTCGTGTCCGACTCTTTGCGACCCCATGAATCGCAGCACGCCAGGCCTCCCTGTCCATCACCAACTCCCAGAGGTCACTCAGACTCACGACCATCAAGTCAGTGAAGCCATCCAGCCATCTCATCCTCGGTCGTCCCCTTCTCCTCCTGCCCCCAATCCCTCCCAGTATCAGAATCTTTTCCAGTGAGTCAACTCTTCGCATGAGGTGGCCAAAGTACTGCAGTTTCAGCTTTAGCATCATTCCCTCCAAAGAAATCCCAGGGCTGATCTTCAGAATGGACTGGTTGGATCTCCTTGCAGTCCAAGGGACTCTCAAGAGTCTTCTCCAACACCACAGTTCAAAAGCATCAATTCTTCAGGGCTCAGCCTTCTTCACAGTCCAACTTTCACATCCATACATGACTACTGGAAAAACCATAGCCTTGACTACACGGACCTTAGTCGGCAAAGTAATGTCTCTGCTTTTGAATATACTATGTAGGTTGGTCATAACTTTTCTTCCAAGGAGTAAGCGTCTTTTAATTTCATGGCTATAGTCACCATCTGCAGTGATTCTGGAGCCCAAAAAAATGAAGTCTGACACTGTTTCCACTGTTTCCCCATCTATTTCCCATGAAGTGATGCGACCTGATGCCATGATCTTCGTTTTCTGAATGTTGAGCTTTAAGCCAACTCTTTCACTCTCCTCTTTGATTAGCAGCCTAAATATTACATAGGTATCTTTACCATCTGAGCCACCAGGGAAGCCCAGCATAGGTGTTAGTTATGTACAAATAATGAAATCCCAATTAAAATTCCAAAGAATTTTCACGGGCCTTTCAAGATAATGCTAAAATTTACCTTGGAGAGGAATAAGATGGTGGATGAGTAGGTGGACATGGAATACATTTCTCTCCATGGATACATCAGGAATATACCTTCAGACACAGAAGTACTTGCAGAACACCAGCTGAGAGCAGGCAGGAGTACCTGACCAGTGGAAAAGAATATATGCTGCTGCTAAGTCGCTTCAGTCTTGTCCGACTCTGTGCGACCCCAGAGATGGCAGCCCACCAGGCTCCCCCGTCCCTGGGATTCTCCAGGCAAGAACACTGGAGTGGGTTGCCATTTCCCTTTCCAATGCATGAAAGTGAAAAGTGAAAGTGAAGTCGCTCAGTCATGTCCAACCCTCAGCGACCCCATGGACTTCAGCTTACTAGGCTTCTCCATCCATGTGATTTGCCAGGCAACAGTACTAGAGTGGATTGCCATTGCCTTCTCCAAAAGAATATATAGAACCATGCAAAACTCGATAGGATGAAGGAAGTAGGGGGAAAAAGAGGAGAGTTCATAGGATTGGACCTGCCCTCAGCGGGTGGGGAAATGAAGCAGGAGTTCAATCCCAACATTGGACAATTGTTTGGGACAGAGGAGAAACAACTGAGGTTGAGAGTGAAGCAGCTGATCTGTGACAGTCTAAATGGAATGAAAATCACACAGACTATCTTTGCTGCAGCCATCCATATCCCATACAAAACACAGGTCCCTTAGATGGCACTGTGGCTGGAAGCTGGAGCATAGGGATTGTGGGGGAACCCCAGGGTGAGTTCTGCTATTGACTGTGGGGAGGCAGCTTTGGGTGATGTGAGGAGGAGATTGTGGTGCGAAATTTCTGTGGAGGAAAACCAGGCAGCCATGGAAGCAAAAAACCTCACCTCTTCCCACCAGAATGCAAGCACAAGTCATATAAACCACTGGACCAACCTTATGAGGGCAGAAACCAAAAGGAAGAAAGAATTCAACCTCAAAGCCTGGGGAAAAGAGACCTCAAGCATGATAAGTTAAAAAAAAATAATGAAAAGGCAGAGAAATACTGCACAAATTAAGAAACAACCTAGAAACACATAAGCTCAAATAAATTAAGAGGAAATAGGGAAATTACCTGAAAAAGAATTCAGAATAATGATAGTAAAGATGATCCAAAACCTGGAAAATAGAATGGAGAGAATGCAAGAATCAATTAACAAAGACCTAGGAGAAATAAAGCATGAACATACAGAGACAAAAAACACAACTACTGAAATTAAAAATACTCTAGAAGAAACCAACAGCAGATTATCTGAGGCAGAAGAATGGATCAGTGAGCTGGAAGACAGAATGGTGAGAATAACTGCTGAAGAACAGAATAGAGTAAAAAGAATGAAAAGAACCGAAGATAGTATCAGAGACCTCTGGGACAGTATTAAATGTACCAACATCCCAATTATAGGGGTCCCAGAAGCAGAAGAGAAAAAGAAAAGGTATGAGAAAATTTTTGAATAGATTATAGTTGAAAATTTCCTCAACATGGGAAAGGATATAGTCAATCAAGTCCAAGAAGTGCAGAGTCTCATACAGGATAAACCCAAGGAGAAACACATTAAAACACATACTAATCAAACTAACAAAGATGAAACACAAAGAAAGAATATTAAGAGCAGCAAGAGAAAAGCAGCAAATAATATACAAGGGAATCCCCACAGGTCTAACAGCTGATCTTTCAGCAGAAACTCTGCAGGCCAGAAATGGAAGGATAGACAGAAAGGGGAAAATCTACAACCAAGATTACTCTACCCAGGAAAGATCTCATTCAAAATTGATGGAAAAATCAAAAAGCTTTACAGACAAGAAAAGTTAAGAGAATTCAGCACCACCAAACCAGCTTTACAATAAACGTTAAAGGGACTTACATAGTCAGGAAATAAAAGAGAAGAAAAAGATCTACAAAAGGAAACCAAAAAAAAATCAAGAAAATGGCAATAGGAACATATATATCAATAATTACCTTAAAGGTAAATGGATTAAATGCTCCACCAAAAGACACAGACTAGCTGAATGTATACAATAAAAGACCCATATACATGCTGCCTAAAGAAACCCACTTCAGACCTAAAGACACATATGACTGAAAGTGAAGGGATGGAAAAATATATTCCATGCAAATGGCAAGCAAAATAAAGCTGGAGTAGCAATCCTCATATCAGACAAAATAGATCTTAAAATAAAGAATGTTACAAGAAACAAGGATGGACACCGTGTAATAATCAAGGGATCAATGTCTTCCAAGAGGAAGACATAACAATTGTAAAGATGTATGCACCCAACATAGAAGCACCTCAAAACATAAGACAAACACTAACAGACATAAAAGGAGAAATTCACAGTAACACAATAATACTAGGAGACTTTAACAGCCCACTCACACCAATGGACAAATCATGAAAACAGAAAATTAAAAAGGAAACACGAGCCTTAAGTGGCAAATTAGATCAGATGGATCTCATTGATATCTTCAGGATAGTTCATTCAAACGCAGAAGAATACACTTTCTTCTCAAGTGCACATGGAACATTCTCCAGAATAGACTACATCTTGGGTCACAAATCTGCTGCTGCTGCTGCTAAGTCACTTCAGTCTTGTCTGACTCTGTGCGACCCCATAGATGGCAGCCCACCAGGCTCCCCCATCCCTGGGATTCTCCAGGCAAGAACACTGGAGTGGGTTGTCATTTCCTTCTCCAATTCATGAAAATGAAAAGTGAAAGTGAATTTGCTCAGTCATGTCCAACTCTTCGCGACCCCATGGACTGCAGCTTACCAGTCTCCTCTATCCATGGGATTTTCAAGGCAAGAGTACTGGAGTGGGGTGCCATTGCCTTCTCCAGGGTCACAAATCAAACCTCAGTAAATTTAAGAAAAGCATCTTTTCTGACCACAACATCATGAGACTAGATATCAGTTACAAGAAAAAAAGCTGTAAAAAACACAAAGCATGGAGAGTAAACAATACATTTCTAAAGAGTGAACAAGTTACTGAAGAAATCAAAAGGGGAATAAAGAATTCTGAGAAACAGTTGACAATGAAAACACAAAAACTCAAAACCTATGGGATAAAGCAAAAGCAGTTCTAAGAGGGAAGTTTACAGGATTACAATCTTACCTCAAGAAACAATAAAAACATCAAATAGACAACCTAAAGAAATAAATGAATCAGAGAGGAAAAAAGAAAAATGAAATAAAAGAAATGAGGACGATCTCAGAGACCTCCAGGACAATGTTAAACACCCCAACATTTGAATCATAGGAGTCCCAGAAGAAGACGACAAAAAGAAAGACCATGAGAAAATACTTGAGGAGATAACTTGAAAGGGAAGTTGAAAATTTCCCTAAAATGAGGAAGGAAATAATCACCCAAGTCCAAGAAACCCAGAGAGTCCCAAACAGGATAAACCCAAGGTGAAACACCTCAAGACACATATTAATCAAATTAACAAAGATCAAACACAAAGAACAAATATTAAAAGCAGCAAGGGAAAAACAACAGATAACACACAAGGGGATTCCCATAAGGTTAACAGCCGATCTTTCAATAGAAACTCTTCAGGCCAGGAGGGAATGGCAAGACATACTCAAAGTGATGAAAGAAAATAACCTACAGCCCAGATTACTGTACCCAGCAAGGATCTCATTCAAACATGAAGGAGAAATCAAAAGCTTTACAGACAAGAAAAAGCTGAGAGAATTCACCACCACCAAACCAGCTCTCCAACATATGCTAAAGGATCTTTTCTAGACAGGAAACACAAAAAGGGCATATAAACTCAAACCCAAAACAATAAAGTAAATGGCAACGGGATCATACTTATCAATAATTACCTTAAACATAAATGGGTTGAATGCCCCAACCAAAAGACAAAGACTGGCTGAATGGATATAAAAACAAGACCCCTATATATGTTGCCTACAAGAGACACACCTCAAAACAGGGGACACATACAGACTGAAAGTGAAGGGCTGGGAAAAGATATTCCATGCAAATAGAGACCAAAAGAAAGCAGGAGTAGCAATACTCATATCAGATAAAAATAGATTTTAAAACAAAGGCTATGAAAAGAGACAAAGAAGGACACACTATAATGATCAAAGGATCAATCCAAGAAGAAGATACAACAATTATAAATATATAAGCACCCAACATAGGAGCACCACAATATGTAAGACAAATGCTAACAAGTATGAAAGGGGAAATTAACAATAACACAATAATAGTGGGAGACTTTAATACCCCACTCACCTATGGATAGATCAACTAAACAGAAAATTAACAAAGAAACACAAACTTTAAATGATACAATAGACCAGTTAGACCTAATTGATATCTATAGGACATTTCACCCCAAAACAATGAATTTCACCTTTTTCTCAAGAGCACACGGAACCTTCTCCAGGATAGATCACATCCTGAGCCATAAATCTAGCCTTGGTAAATGCAAAAAAATTGAAATCATTCCAAGCATCTTTTCTGACCATAATGTATTAAGATTAGATCTCAATTACAGGAAAAAAACTATTAAAAATTCCAGCATATGGAGGCTGAACAAAACTCTGCTGAATAACCAACAAATCACAGAAGAAATCAAAAAAGAAATCAAAATATGCATAGAAATGAATGAAAATGAAAACACAACAACCCCAAACCTGTGGGACACTGTAAAAGCAGTGCTAAGGGGAAGATTCATAGCAATACAGGCATACATCAAGAAACAAGAAAGAAGTCAAATAAATAACCTAACTCTACACCTAAAGCAACTAGAAAAGGAAGAAATGAAGAACCCCAGGGTTAGTAGAAGGAAAGAAATCTTTAAAATTAGGGCAGGAATAAATGCAAAAGAAACAAAAGAGACCATAGCAAAAATCAACAAAGCCAAAAGCTGGTTCTTTGAGAGGATAAATAAAATTGACAAACCATTAGCCAGACTCATCAGAAAATAAAGGGAGAAAAATCAAATCAATAAAATTAGAAATTAAAATGGAGAGATCACAACAGACAACACAGAAATACAAAGGATCCTAAGAGAATACTATCAGCAATTATATGCCAATAAAATGGACAACGTGGAAGAAATGGACAAGTTCTTAGAAAAGTACAACTTTCCAAAACTGAACCAGGAAGAAATAGAAAATCTTAACTGACCCATCAAACCATGGAACTTGAAACTGTAATCAGAAACCTTCCAGCAAACAAAAGCCCAAGTCCAGATGGCTTCACAGCTGAATTCCACCAAAAATTTCAAGAAGAGCTAATACCTATCCTACTCAAACTCTTTCAGAAAATTGCAGAGGAAGATAAACTTCCAAACTCATCCTATGAGGCCACCATCACCCTAATTCCAAAACGTGACAAAGATGCCACAAAAAAGAAAACTACAGGCCAATATCACTGATGAACATAAATGCAAAAATCCTCAACAAAATTCTAGCAATCAGAATCCAACAACACGTTATAAAGATCATACACCATGACCAAGTGGACTTTATCCCAGGGATGCAAGGATTCTTCAATATCTGCAAATCAATCAATGCAATACACCACATTAACAAATTGAAAAATAAAAGCCATATGATTATCTCAATAGAAGCAGAGGAAGCCTTTGACAAAATTCAACATCCATTTATGATAAAAACTCTCCAGAAAGCAGGAATAGATGGAACATACCTCAACATAATAAAAGCTATATATGGCAAACCCACAGCAAACATTATCCTCAATGGTGAAAAATTGTCCCCTAAAGTCAGGAACAAGACAAGGGTGCCCACTCTCACCACCACTATTCAACATAGTTTTGGAAGTTTTGGAAACAGCAATCAGAGCAGAAAAAGAAATAAAAGGAATCCAAATTGTGAAAGAAGTAAAACTCTCACTGTTTGCAGATGGCATGATCCTCTACATAGAAAACCCTAAAGACTCCACCAGAAAATTACTAGAACTAATCAATGAATATAGTAAAGTTGGATATAAAAGCAGGATATAAAATCAACACACAGAAATCCTTTGCATTCTATACACTAATAATGAGAAAATAGAGAAATTAAGGAAAGAATTCCATTCACCATTGCAACAACAACAAAAAAATACTTAGGAATATATCTACCTAAAGAAACTAAAGACCTATATATAGAAAACTATAAAACACTAATGAAAGAAACCAAAGAGGACACTAATAGATGGAGAAATATACCATGTTCACGGATTGGAATAATCAATATAGTGAAAATGAGGATACTGCTCAAAGCAATCTATAGATTCAATACAATCCCTATCAAGCTACCAAAGGTATTTTTCCCAGTGCTAGAACAAATAATTTCACAATTTGTATAGACATACAAAAAACCTCAAATAGCCAAAGCAATCTTGAGAAAGAAGAATGGAACTGGAGGAATCAACCTGCCTGACTTCAGGCTCTACTACAAAGCCACAGTCATCAAGACAGTATGGTACTGGCACAAAGACAGAAATATAGATCAGTGGAACAATATAGAAAGCCCAGAGATAAATCCATGCACCTATGGACATCTTATCTTTGACAAAGGAGGCAAGAATATACAATGGAGAAAAGACAATCTCTTTAACAAGTGGTGCTGGGAAACTGGTCAACCACTTGTAAAAGAATGAAACTAGATCACTTTCTAACACCACACACAAAAATAAGCTCAAAATGGATTAAAGATCTAAATGTAAGACCAGAAACTATAAAACTCCTAGAGGAGAACATAGGCAAAACACTCTCCAACATAAATCACAGCAGGATCCTCTATGACTCACCCCCCAGAATATTGGAAATAAAAGCAATAATAAACAAATGGGACCTAATTAAAATTAAAAGCTTCTGCACAACAAAGGAAACTATAAGCAAGGTGAAAAGACAGCCTTCAGAATGGGACAAAATAATAGCAAATGAAGCAACTGACAAACAACTAATCTCAAAAATATACAAGCAACTCCTGCAGATCAATTCCAGAAAAATAAACGACCCAATCAAAAACTGGGCCAAAGAACTAAATAGACATTTCTCCAAAAAAGACATTCAGATGGCTAACAAACACGTGAAAAGATGCTCAACATCACTCATTCTCAAAGAAATGCAAATCAAAACCACAGTGAGGTACCATTTCTCACCAATCAGAATGGCTGCTATTCAAAAGTCTACAAGCAATAAATGCTGGAGAGGGTGTGGAGAAAAGGGAATCCTCTTACCCTGTTGGCGGGAATGCAAACTAGTACAGCCACTATGGAGAACAGTGTGGCGATTCCTTAAAAAACTGGAAATAGAACTGCCTTATGACCCAGCAATCCCACTACTGGGCATACACACCAAGGAAACCAGAATTGAAAGAGACACGTGTACCCCAATGTTCATCACAGCACTGTTTATAATAGCCAGGACATGGAAGCAACCTAGATGTCCATCAGCAGATGAATGGATAAGAAAGCTGTGGTACGTATACACAATGGAGTATTACTCAGCCATTAAAAAGAGTACATTTGAATCAGTTCTAATGAGGTGGATGAAACTGGAGCCTATTATACAGAGTGAAGTAAGCCAGAAAGAAAAACACTAATACAGTATACTAACACATATATATGGAATTTAGAAAGATAGTAACAATAACCCTGTATGTGAGACAGCAATAGAGACACAGATGTAGAGAACAGTCTTTTGGACTCTGTGGGAGAGGGAGAGGGTGGGATGATTTGGGAGAATGGCATTGAAACATGTATAATATCATATATGAAATGAATCACCAGTTCAGGTTCGATGCAGGATACAGGATGCTTGGGGCTGGTGCATTGGGATGACCCAGAAGGATGGTATGGGGAGGGAGGTGGGAGGGGGGTTCAGGATGGGGAACACGTGTACACCCATGGCGGATTCATGTTGATGTATGGCAAAACCAATACAGAATTGTAAAGTAATTAACCTCCAATTAAAATAAATAAATTTATATTTAAAAAATAGACAACCTGATGTTACACCTAAAAAATTGGAAAAGAAGAACAAAAAACCCCTAAAGTTAGCAGAAGGAAAAAAATCATAAAGATCAGAGAAGAAATGAAAGAAACAACAGTAAAAATTAATAAAACTAAAAGCTGGTTCTTTGAGAAGATAAACAAAATTGACAAACCTTTAGCCAGACTCATCAAGAAAAAAAGAAAGAAGAATTAAATCAATAAAATTAGAAATGAAAAAGGAGAGATTGCAACAGACACTACAGAAATACAAAGGATTATAAGAGACTATTATGAACAATTATATGGCAATAAAATGGACTACCTGGAAGAAATGGACAGATTCATAGAAGAGTTCAATCTTCCAAGACTGAACCAGGAAGATACAGAAATTATGAACAACCCAATTACAAGCACTGAAATCAAAACTGTGATCAAAACTGTCTGAAAAAAAAACAAAAGCACAGGGCCAGATGGCCTCATAGGTGAATTCTATTAAACATTTAGAGAAGAGTGAATGCCTATCCTTCTGAAACTCTTTCAATAATTTTCAGAGGAAGGAACACTTCCAAACTCATTCTATGAGACTCCTGTCACCCTGATACCAAAACCAGCAAAGACAACACAAATAAAGAAAATTTCAGGCCAATATCACTGATGAACATAAATGCAAAAATCCTCAGAAAATTCTAGCAAACAGAATTCAACAACACATTAAAAAGCTCATACACCATGATTAAGTCAGGTTTATTCTAGGGATGCAAGGATTCTTCAATATATGCAAGTCAGTCAGTGTAATACACCATACTAACAAATTGAAAGATAAAAACCACATGATCATCTCAATAGATGCAGGAAAAGCCTTTGACAAAATTAAGCATCGATTTATCACTAAAACTCTTCAAAAAATGGGCACAGAAGGAACCTACCTCAACATAGTAAAGGCCATATATGATAAGCCCACAGCAAACATTATTCTCAATGGTGAAAAACTGAAAATAGTCCCTCAAGATCAGGAACAAGACAATGGTGTCCACTCTCATCACCATTACTCCACTTAGTTTTGGAAGTCCTAGCTATGGCAATCAGATAATTTTTAAAAATAGTAATAATAAAAGGAATCCAGCTTGGAAAAGAAGAAGTAAAACTCTCATTGTTTGCAGACGATATGATACTATACATAGAAAACCCTAAAGATACTATCAGAAAATTACTAGAGCTAATCAGTGAATTTAGCAAAGTTGTGGGGTACAAGGTGAGTACACAGAAATCACTTGCATTCCTATATACTAACGATGAAAAATCAGAAAGGAAAATTAAAGAATCAATCCCATTCACCATTGCAACAAAAAAGAATAAAATATCTAGGAATAAACCTACCTAAGGAGACAAAAGAACTGTATATAGACAGTATAAGACAAAAGACACTGATGAAAAGAAATCAAAGATGACATAAACAGATGGAGAGATATTCCATATTCTTGGGTTGGAAGAATCGATATTGTGAAAATGACTATACTTACCAAATGCAATCTACGGATTCAATGCGATCTCTATCATATTACCAATGGCATTTTTCACAGAACTAGCACAAAAAATATGATAATTCATATGGAAACACAAAAGACCCTGAATAGCCAAAACAGTCTTGAGAAAGAAGAATGAAGCTGGGGGAATCAACCTTCCTGACTACAGACTATACTACAAAGGTACAGTCATCAAGACAGTATGGTACTGTCTTGAAGAGAAATAGAGACCAATGAAAGAAAGAAAGAAATATAGACCAATGGAAGAAGATAGAGAGCCCAGTGATAAACCCATGACCTTATGGGTACCTTATTTTTGACAAAGAAGGCAAGAATATACAATGGGGTATAGACAGCCTCTTCAATAAGTGGTGCTGAAGACACTGGGCAGCTCCAATTAAAAGAATGAAATTGGAACACTTCCTAATGCCATCCACAAAGATAAACTCAAAATGGGTTAAAGACCTAAATGTAAGACTTGAAACTGTAAAACTCATAGAGGGAAACGTAGGCAGAACACTCAATGACATAAATGCAAGCAAGATCCTCTATGACTCACTTCCTAGAGTAATGGAAATAAAAACAAAAGTAAACAAGTGGGACCTAATTAAACTTAAAAGATTTTTCACAGTGAAGGAAACTGCAAACAAAGTGAAAAGACAACCCTCAGAATGAGAGAAAATAATAGCTAAGAAAACAGCTGGAAAACAATCAATTACCAAAATATACAAGCAGCTCATACAAGTCAGGAGAAGGCAATGACACGCCACTCCAGTACTCTTGCCTGGAAAATCCCATGGGCGGAGGAGCCTGGTAGGCTGCAGTCCATGGGGTCGCACAGAGTCGGACACGACTGAAGTGACTTAGCAGCAGCAGCATACAAGTCAATAGCAGAAAAACAAACAATGCAATCAAAAAGTGGGGAAAATACCTAAACAGACAGTTCTCCAAAGAAGACATACAGATGGCTAACAGACACATGAAAAGATGCTCAATCTCATTCATTGTTAGGGAAATGGAAATCAAAACTACAGTGAAATACCACCTCACTCTGGTCAGAATGGCCATCATTAGAAGTCTACAGACAATAATTGCTGGAGACAATGTGGAGAAAAGGGAACCCACTTCCATTGCTGATGGGAATGTAAATTGATATAGCCACTGTGGTATTCAGTATGGAGATTCCTTAAAAAACTAAGAATAAAACCACCATATGATCCACCATTCCCACTGCTAGACATATACCCTGAAGAAACCAAAATCGAAAAAAACACTTGTACCCCCACGTTCATTGCAGCACTATTTATAATAGCTAAACCATGGAAGCAACCTAGATGTCCATTGACAGATGACTGGATAAAGAAACTGTGGCACATATATCCAATGGAATATTACTCAGCCATAAAAATGAATGCATTTGAGTCAGTTCTAATGAGGTGGACGAGCCTATAGACCTATTATACAGAGTGAAGTAAGTCAGAAAGAGAAATATAAATATTGTTTACTAATACATATATGTGGAATCTAGAAAGATGGTACCAATGAATTTATTTGCAGGGTAGCAATGGAAAAACACAGAACAGACTTAAGGACATGGTGAGATGTATGGAGAGAGTAACATGGAAACTCACATTATCATATGTAAAGTAGATAGCCAGTGGGAATTTGCTGTATCACTCAGGGAACTCAAACAGGGGCTCTGTGACAACCTAGGGGGTGGGATGGAGAGGGAGACGGGGGGAGGCACAGGAGGGAGGGGACACGTGAATGCCTATGGATGATTCATGTTGATAATTGGCAGAAAACAACACAATTCTGTAAAGCAATTATCCTTCAATTAAAAATAAAATAAAATTTTTCTGAATCTCCAGAACCTAGAACAGAACCTGGCATATGGTGATAGTGTTACCAATGTATGGTGATTTAACAATCAGTGAATGGACAACTTTAATATCTACCTATTCCCAGATGGCTCAGTGGTAAAGAATCTGCCTGCCAATTCAAGAGGTACATGAGATGTGGATTGTATCCCTGGATTGGGAAGATCCCCTGGAGAAGGAAATGGCAACACAGTCCAGCGTTCTTCCCTGGAGAATCCACATGGACAAAGGAGCCTGGAGGGCTACAGTCTATGGGGTCACAAACAGTTTGTCATGACTGAGTGACTGAACACAGCACAGCAAGTAAGAATCACGGATCAAAAAACTGACTGTGCATACTCTATATTTGATTTCATATTTTGAAGTTGTTCCCACAGCAGAGTCCCAGTGTTTCCATTAATTCATCCATTAAGATGAAAATAAAAACAGAAAAGATTCAAATATGAGAAGAGAGGCTCATCCATGAAGATAAATAGGATTTAAGATATTTCTTGTAATGCTCAATAAAAAAGCAAAATACAGTATTTAAACAAGAACTTGAATTCATCTGTGTTTTAAAGACCTTATTTTCACGTGCCATGAAGATAAAACTTTGAACTATACTTCATCATCAAGTGTAACTTAATTTGATAAAATATTCATACACAGTAAGTCCACAAGTAAAATAAATAAGAATGGCTGACACTTTTTCCTGAGAAGTTGATGGAAATTCCTATCTTAGTTTTAAGAAGTCATTTAATTTTCATGAGTAACCTAAGAACTTTCAAGTTGCTTACATAATTGTAAAATAGATTCAAACATTCTTCACATATATTTACTCACTTCCTCAAGTGAAAACATATATAAACAAGAGTAAAGAGATGCAGAATAGTACCTTTGATAGTATCTTAAGCACCATTGATAATTCAGTTCAGTTCAGTTCTGACTCATTCGACTCAGCTCAGTCATGTCCAACTCTTTGCAACCTCATGAACTACAGCACGCCAGGCCTCCCTGTCCATCACCAACTCCCAGAGTCCACCCAAACCCATGTCCATTAACTCAGTGATGCCATCCAACCATCTCACCCTCTGTCATCCCCTTCTCCTCCTGCCTTCAATCTTTCCCAGCACAAAGGTCTTTTCCAATGAGTCAGCTCTTCATATCAGGTGGCCAAAGTATTGGAGTTTCAGCTTCAACATCAGTCCTAACAAGGAACACCCAGGACTGATCTCATTTAGGATGGACTGGTTGGATCTCCTTGCAGTCAAAGGGACTCTCAAGAGTCTTCTCCAATACCACAGCTCAAAAGCATCAATTCTTTGGCACTCACCTTTCTTTACAGTCCAACACTCACATCCATACATGACCACGGTAAAAACCATAGCCTTGACTAGACGGACCTTTGTTGGTAAAATAATGTCTCTGCTTTTGAATATGGTGTCTAGGTTGGTCATAACTTTCCTTCCAAGGAGTAAGCGTCTTTTCATTTTATGGATGAAATCACCATCTACAGTGATTTTGGAGCCCCCCAAAATAAAGTCTGACACTGTTTCTACTGTTTCCCCATCTATTTACCATGAAGTGATGGGACCAGATGCCATGATTTTTGTTTTCTGAATGTTGAGCTTTAAGCCAACTCTTTCACTCTCCTCTTTACTTTCATCAAGAGGCTCTTTATTTCCTCTTCAACTCTCTGTCATAACGATGGTGTCATCTGCATATCTGAGGTTATTGATATTTCTTCTGGCAATCTTGATTCCAGCTCGTGCTTCCCCCAGCCCAGCATTTCTCATGATGTACTCTGCATATAAGTTAAATAAGCAGGGTGACAATATACAGCTTTGATGTACTCCTTTTCATATTTGGAACCAGTCTGTTGTTCCATGTCCAGTTCTAACTGTTGCTTCCTGACCTGCATACAGATTCCTCAAGAGGCAGGTCAGGTGGTCTGGTATTACCATCTCTTTCAGAATTGTCTACAGTTTATTGTGATCCACACAGTTAAAGGATTTACATAGTCAAGAAAGAAGAGATAAACGTTTTTCTGGAACCCTCTTGCTTTTTTGATTATCCAGCGGATGATGGCAATTTGGCCTCTGGTTCCTCTGCCTTTTCTAATACCAGCTTGAAGATAAGTTCACGGTTCACGTATTGCTGAAGCCTGGCTTGGAGAATTTTGAGCATTACTTTACTAGCATGTGAGATGAGTGCAATTGTGCAGTAGTTTGAGCATTTTTGGCATTGTCTTTCTTTGGGATTGTAATGAAAACTGACCTTTTCCCGTCCTGTGGCCACTGCTGAGTTTTACAAATTTGCTGGCATATTGAGTGCCATTGATAATAAATGTTAGTGATTTGTTAACATAAATTCAATCCATTTTTCTTAAAGTCAGGAAATACTTTGCAATGAAATCACCTAGTCAGTATTCATAGATATGGCTGAGGCACTGATAAAAATAATATGTAACACATTTATCTATGTTTCTAGTGAACCAAGACTGCCAGAGGGATTTAATAAATATGTCCATCATGTGTAGTCTCTGACATAACCTAAGATAATTAAAATTATGCCATGTTACTAAGTCTATAGGATTACTTGAAAATTAAGCAAATGATTGAATATCCTTGTGATCACTCCACCAAAGTTTATAAATTTGTAGTTTTGCTTTATCACAAGTAAAATTTTTTAAACTTTTTCTAGGAGTTTCTAAAATAATGTGTAATTCTCAGCCTGTTGAAATCTGCTGGAAGATTTTTCCTAGCTCCCATTTATTAAGTGCTGCTTACATGCTAGGTTCTGTGCTAAGAGCTTTAAATTCATTATTTATTTTACTCTACATAACAATCACTTGAGATTAAAAAGCTCACAAAAATTAAGAGTTTAGTCAAGTAATTAAACCAAGGTCTCTCTGTCTTCAAAACACCAGAATTCTCAATACCTGTATTTTGCCTCCTTCTATCTATATAGATTGCATAGATATGTTTATTTCCTCAAATCTGTGACAGTCTATAAAACACATCATCAACTTAATAATAACTATTTTGTGTGGGGGAAAAAGACACCCAAATAATGTATACTTTGGTTTTAAGACACTCCAAAATCAGAAAAGTTAAATGTAAAAATATGCAACAATAACAACAAAAACCAACTCATAGTTATTTAAAAGATCTATGGTTTATTAGCAATGAACAGTATTCATGGTCTTCTAAAATATAAAAATAAAATATAAAAACAAAATATTTTCCAGTAATGGATAATCACTCTATTCAAAATAGCAACACAACAATGAAATACTTCACAATTCATATAAATCCCATCCCCTGACCTCCAAGGAGAGTAGAAGGGCTGGAGGTTGAATTAGTTGCCAGTGGCCAATGATTTAATCAAATATGCCTATGTAACAAAGCCTCCATAAACCCCAAAAGGTCAGCATTCTAAGAGCTTCCTGGTTGGTAAACAGGTGGCAATGTGGGGAGAGTAGCCCTCTCTGAGAGAGCGTGAAAGCTCTTGCCCTTTCCTCATGATTTGCTCTGTGTATCTCTTCCATCTGGCTATTGCTGAGTTATATGCTTTTTATAGGAAACGGGTGATCTTGTGAGCAAAATGTTTCTGTGAGTTTTGCAAGTCATATTAGCAAATTAATCGAATCCAAGGGTGGGGTCATTGGAACTGCTGATCTATAGGATCTATAGCCACTTGGTCAGAAGTACAGGTGATATCCTGGGCTTAGGATAGGTGCCTGAAATTATTTTATTTGAAATTTGATTATTAGTGCATTTAAAAATATAATGTGACTTCTAGTTTCTCATCTAGTATGTAAGGAACTTAGAAATCATCTTTACATCCAAACAAGTAAAAAGTCGAACAAACTGAAAAATCGACAACTTGTCTTAGATCTGTGAAATGTTGCTCCGATCACCAAAAGTAAGGTGTGTGAGTGTGTGTGTTGGGGGTGGGATAGACACCTTTCCCCACACCAGCAAGCGATTCTCCAGATATCAGCAAGGTCGAACAATTCAACTCAATTCTGACACTCTGTGCCTGGAGGGACAGCATCAGATTCCATAGGCTCCAGGCTTAATCCGACAAATCTCCCCCTGCTCCTCCTAAGGAGGGAAAACCCTGAGAAGCACTAGTGAAGTTGAGTCCAGGAGCACCAGCTCACTGGAGACCAAGACCTAACCATAGGACCTTAGAATGCCACTCTCCTCAGAATTTACCACTGCATCATGAAAGACCGCTTTACCAAGGTCCCTTGTACACAGTGTGTCATATCTGCCTTCTAACACCTGATGAGAGGAAGCATGATGATGGTACAAAGAAGGGGAGTAACAGAGGCATAGGGTGATTTAAGGAAGAAGGGGGCAATGAGATAGAACCCTACAAAAAAGATGATTGTAACTAAAGGACAAGAATAAACAGAGAAATGAATTGAAATGTTTGGTGGTGAAACCTGGTTTATGGGTGCCCATTGTCTCTGCTGGACAGATTTTACTCTTTGTGCAGCTGTAGCCCTGAAGAAGGAGAATTTACATCTTGACAACTTTACTATCTAGTGAGTTGAGTGGTAAAACTCTCAAAATACATGTCTAAGTCCTGTGCCCCATCCGGTGAACATGATCTTATTTGGAAATAGGGTTTTTGCAGATGTAATCAAGTTAAGGATACAATCAAGTTGAGGTCAGATCATCCTGGATTTTAAGTAAGTGCCACCAGGGAAGTCCCACAGTGTGAATTCTTAGCAGGGAATTGTCAAGTTTCTTCATTTCCCTCTTAAGTCACTGTTTATTAAAGATAATGGTATTCCACTAATTTTAGCATACCTAGTCTATTGATTATCTCTCCAACATGGCACCCCACTCCAGTACTCTTGCCTGGAAAATTCCATGGACGGAGGAGCCTGGTAGGCTGCAGTCCATGGGGTCACGAAGAGTTGGATACGACTGAGCAACTTCCCTTTCACTTTTCACTTTCATGCAATGGAGATGGAAATGGAAACCCACTCCAGTGTTCTTGCCTGGAGAAACGCAGGGACGGGGGAATCTGGTGGGCTTCCATCTATGGGGTCGCACAGAGTTGGACATGACTGATGTGACTTAGCAGCAGCAGAAGCAGGAAAAATTTAAGAGATCACATACTCCTTTTTGAGTATTACTATATTCTATATAAAGAAGCATAAAAATCTACTTGTAATCCCAAAATACAGGCTAACATTGGGTTTCAGTTCAGTTCAGTTCAGTTCAGTCACTCAGTCGTGTCCAACTCTTTGGGACCTCATGAATTGCAGCACGCCAGGCCTCCCTGTCCATCACCAACTCCCGGAGGTCACTCAGACTCACATACATCGAGTGAGTGATGCCATCCAGCTGTCTCATCCTCGGTCGTCCCCTTCTCCTCCTGCCCCCAATCCCTCCCAGCATCAGAGTCTTTTCCAATGAGTCAACTCTTCGCATGAGGTGGCCAAAGTACTGCAGTTTCAGCTTTAGCATCATTCCTTCCAAAGAAATCCCAGGGCTGATCTCCTTCAGAATGGACTGGTTGGATCTCCTTGCAGTCCAAGGGACTCTCAAGAGTCTTCTCCAACACCACAGTTCAAAAGCATCAATTTTTTGGTGCTCAGCCTTCTTCACAGTCCAACTCTCACATCCATACATGACCACAGGAAAAACCATAGCCTTGACTAGATGGACCTTAGTTGGCAAAGTAATATCTCTGCTTTTGAATATACTATCTAGGTTGGTCATAACTTTTCTTCCAAGGAGTAAGCGTCTTTTAATTTCATGGCTGCAGTCACCATCTGCAGTGATTTTGGAGCCCCCCAAAATGAAGTCTGACACTGTTCCCACTGTTTCCCCATCTATTTCCCATGAAGTGATGGGACCAGATCCCATGACCTTCGTTTTCTGAATGTTGAGCTTTAGGCCCACTTTTTCACTCTCTTCTTTCACTTTCATCAAGAGGTTTTTTAGTTCCTCTTCACTTCTTGCCATAAGGGTGTTGTCATCTGCATATCTGAGGTTATTGATATTTCTCCCAGCAATCTTGATTCCAGCCTGAGAGGCAGGTCAGGTGGTCTGGTATTCCCATCTCTTTCAGAATTTTCCACAGTTTGTTGTGATTCACACAGTCAAAGGATTTGACATAGTCAATAAAGCAGAAATAGGTGTTTTCCTGGAACTCTCTTTCTTTTTCCATGATCCAGCAGATGTTGGCAATTTGATCTCTGGTTCCTCTGCCTTTTTTAAAACCAGCTTGAACATGAGGAAGTTCACAGTTCATGTATTGCTGAGGCCTGCCTTGGAGAATTTTGAACATTACTATCGTGTGAGATGAGTGCAATTGTGCGGTAGTTTGAGCATTCTTTGGCATTGCCTTTCTTTGGAATTGGAATGAAAACTGACCTTTTCCAGTCCTGTGGCCACTGCTGAGTTTTCCAAATTTGCTGGCATATTGAGTGCAGCACTTTCACAGCATCATCTTTCAGGATTTGAAAGAGCTCAACTGGAATTCCATCACTTTCACTAGCTTTGTTCGTAGCGAAGCTTTCCAAGGCCCACTTGACTTCACATTCCAGGATGTTTGGCTCTAGATTAGTGATCACACCATCATGATTATCTGGGTCATGAAAATCTTTTTTGTACAGTTCTTCTGTGTATTCTTGCCACCTCTTCTTAATATCTTCTGCTTCTGTTCAGTCCATACCATTTCTGTCCTTTATCGAGCCCATCTTTGCATGAAATGTTCCCTTGGTATCTCTAGTTTTCTTGAAGAGATCTCTAGTCTTTCCCATTCTGTTGTTTTCGTCTATTTCTTTGCACTGATCGCTGAAGAAGGCTTTCTTATCTCTTCCTGCTATTCGTTGGAACTCTGCATTCAGATTGCTTATATCTTTCCTTTTCTCCTTTGCTTTTCACCTGTCTTCTTTTCACAGCTATTTGTAAGGCCTCCCCAGACAGCCATTTTGCTTTTTTGCATTTCTTTTCCATGGGGATGGTCTTGATCCCTGTCTCCTGTACAATGTCACGAACCTCATTTCATAGTTCATCAGGCATTCTATCTATCAGATCTAGTCCCTTAAATCTATTTCTCACTTCCACTGTATAATCATAAGGGATTTGATTTAGGTCATACCTAAATGGTCTAGCAGTTTTCCCTACTTTCTTCAATTTCAGTCTGAATATGGCAATAAGGAGTTCATGATCTGAGCCACAGACAGCTCCTGGTCTTGTTTTTGTTGACTGTATAGAGCTTCTCCATCTTTGGCTGCAAGAATTTAATCAATCTGATTTCAGTGTTGACCATCTGGTGATGTCCATGTGTAGAGTCTTCTCCTATGTTGTTAGAAGAGGGTGTTTGCTACGACCAGTGCATTTTCTTGGCAAAACTCTATTAGTCTTTGCCTTGATTCATTCCACATTCCAAGGCCAAAATTGCCTGTTACTCCAGGTGTTTCTTGACTTCCTACTTTTGCATTCCAGTCCCCTATAATGAAAAGGACATCTTTTTTGGGTGTTAGTTCTAAAAGGTCTTGTAGGTCTTCATAAAACCATTCAACTTCAGCTTCTTCAGTGTTACTGGTTGGGGCATAGACTTGGATAACTGTGATATTGAATGGTTTGCCTTGGAGACGAACAGAGATCATTCTCTTGTTTTTGAGATTGCATCCAAGTACTGCATTTCAGACTCTTTTGTTGACCATGATGGCTACTCCATTTCTTCTGAGGGATTCCTGCCCACAGTAGTAGATATAATGTGCATCTGAGTTAAATTCACCCATTTCAGTCCATTTTAGTTCCCTGATTCCTAGAATGTCGACATTCACTCTTGCCATCTCCTGTTTGACCACTTCCAATTTGCCTTGATTCATGGACCTGACATTTCAGGTTCTTATGCAATATTGCTTTTTACAGCATTGGACCTTGCTTCTGTCACCAGTCACATCCACAGCTGGGTACTGTTTTTGCTTTGGCTTCATCTCTTCATTCTTTCTGGAGTTATTTCTCCACTGATCTCCAGTAGCATATTGGGCACCTACCGACCTGGGGAGTTCCTCTTTCAGTATCCTATCATTTTGCCTTTTCCTACTGTTCATGGGGTTCTCAAGGCAAGAATACTGAAGTTCTTTGCCATTCCCTTCTCCAGTGGACCACATTCTGTCAGACCTCTCCACCATGACCTGCCCTTCTTGGGTTGCCCCGTGGGCATGGCTTGGTTTCATTGAGTTAGACAAGGCCGTGGTCCTAGTGTGATTAGATTGACTAGTTTTCTGTGAGTATGATTGCAGTGTGTCTGCCCTCTGATGCCCTCTTGCAACACCACCATCTTACTTGGGTTTCTCTTACCTTGGGCATTGGGGTATCTCTTACCTTGGGCTGGGGTACCTCTTCACGGCTGCTCCAGCAAAGCACAGCTGCTGCTCCTTACCTTGGACAAGGGGTATCTCCTTATCACCCCCCTTCCTGACCTTCAACATATGTTAGCTCCTCTAGGCCCTCCTACGCCCACACGCCACCGCTCCTTGGGTTGCTTCTCCGGGCTGCTGCCCCTGGCCTCAGGGTGGGGTGGCTCCTCCCGGCTGCCGCCCCTGGCCTTCGGCACGAGGTGGCATCTCCTGGCCACCTGTGACCTCAGACGTGGGGTAGCTCCTCTTGGCCACGGCCCCTGACCTCAGACGCGGGGTAGCTCCTCTCGGTCACCGCGCCTGACGTCGGACTTGGGTAGCTCCTCTTGGCCGTTCCTGCGCCGTCACAGCCTGGCACTTTCAGCCGCCGCCCCTGACCTCGGACGTGGGGTAACTCCTCTTGGCTGCGCTTAGTGCACCGGGTTGCTAAGTCGTGTCCGACTCTTTGCGACCCCATGAATTACAGCACGCCAGGCCTCCCTGTCCATCACCAACTCCCAGAGATCACTCAGACTCATGGCCATTGAGTCAGTGATGCCATCCAGCCATCTCATCCTTTGTTGTCCCATTCTCCTCCTGCCCCCAATCCCTCCCAACACCAGAGTCTTTTCCAATGAGTCAACTCTTCGCATGAGGTGGCCAAAGCTTTAGCATCATTCCTTCCAAAGAAATCCCAGGGCTGATCTCCTTCAGAATGGACTGGTTGGATCTTCTTGCAGTCCAAAGGACTCTCAAGAGTCTTCAACACCACAGTTCAAAAGCATCAATTCTTCGGTGCTCAGATTTCTTCACAGTCCAACTCTCACATCCATACATGACCACAGGAAAAACCATAGCCTTGACTAGACAGACCTTTGGTGGCAAAGTAATGTCTCTGCTTTTGAATATACTATCTAGGTTGGTCATAACTTTTCTTCCAAGGAGTAAGCGTCTTTTAATTTCATAGCTGCAGTCACCATCTGCAGTGATTTTGGAGCCCCAAAAAATGAAGTCTGACACTGTTTCCACTGTTTCCCCATCTATTTACCATGAAGTGATGGGACCAGATGCCATGATCTTCGTTTTCTGAATGGTGAGCTTTAAGCCAGCTTTTTCACTCTCCACTTCACTTTCATCAAAAGGCTTTTTAGTTCCTCTTCACTTTCTGCCATAAGGGTGATGTCATCTGCATATCTGAGGTTATTGATATTTCTCCCAGCAATCTTGATTCCAGCTTGTGCTTCTTCCAGCCCAGCGTTTCTCATGATGTACTCTGCATAGAAGTTAAATAAGCAGGGTGACAACATACAGCCTTGATTTACTCCTTTTCCTATTTGCAACCAGTCTGTTGTTCCATGTCCAGTTCTAACTGTTGCTTCCTGACCTGCATAGAGGTTTCTCAAGAGGCAGGTCAGGTGGTCTGGTATTCCCATCTCTTTCAGAATTTCCCACAGTTTATTGTGATCCACACAGTTAAAGGCTTTGGCATAGTCAATAAAGCAGAAATAGATGTTTTTCTGGGACCCTGTTGCTTTTTTGATGATCCAGTGGATGTTGGCAATTTGGTCTCTGGTTCCTCTGCCTTTTCTAGAACCAGCTTGAACATCTGGAAGTTCATGGTTCATGTATTGCTGAAGCCTAGCTTGGAGAATTTTGAGCATTGCTTTACTAGAGTGTGAGATGAGTGCAATTGTAGCTTCAGCATTTTTGGCATTGCCTTTCTTTGTAATTGGAATGAAAACTGACCTTTTCCAGTCCTGTGGCCACTGCTGAGTTTTCCAAATTTGCTTGCATACTGAGTGCAGCGCTTTCACAGCATCATCTTTCAGGATTTGAAATAGCTCAACTGGAATTCCATTACCTCCACTAGCTTTGTTCATAATGATGGTTCCTAAGGCCCACTTGACTTCACATTCCAGGATATTTGGCTCTAGGTGAGTAATCACACCATCGTGATGATCTGGATCATAAAGATCTTTTTTGTCCAGCTCTTCTGTGTATTCTTGCCACCTCTTCTTAATATCTTCTGCTTCTGTTAGGTCCATACCGTTTCTGTCCTTTTTGAGCCCATCTTTGCATGAAATGTTCCTTTAGTATCTCTAATTTTCTTGAAGAGATCTCTAGTCTTTCCCTTTCTGTTGTTTTCCTTTATTTCTTTGCATTGATTGCTGAGGAAGGCTTTCTTATCTCTCCTTGCTATTCGTTGGAACTCTGCATTCAGATGCTTATATCTTTCCTTTCTCTTTCCTTTTTGCTTCTCTTATTTTCACAGCTATTTGTAAGGTCTCCCCAGACAGCCATTTTGGTTTTTTGCATTTCTTTTCCATGGGCATGGTCTTGATCTCTGTCTCCTGCACAATGTCACAAACCTCAGAATGTGAGGTTCTGACAGAATGTGATCCACTGGAGAAGGGAATGGCAAACAACTTCAGTATTCTTGCCTTGAGAACCCCATGAACAGTTGGGAAAGGCAAAATGATACGATACTGAAAGTGGAACTCCCCAGGTCAGTAGGTGCCCAATATGCTACTGGAGATCAATGGAGAAATAACTCCAGAAAGAATGAAGGGATGGAGCCAAAGCAAAAACAATACCCAGTTGTGGATGTGACTGGTAATAGAACAAGATCCGATGCTGTAAAGAGCAATATTGCATAAGAACCTGGAAAGTCAGGTCCATGAATCAAGGCAAATTGAAAGTAGTCAAATAAGAGATGGCAAGGGTGAATGTCGACATTCTAGGAATCAGGGAACTAAAATGGACTGAAATGGGTGAATTTAACTCAGATGCACATTATATCTACTACTGCATGCAAGAATCCCTCAGAAGAAATGGAGTAGCCATCATGGTCAACAAAAGAGTCTGAAATGCAGTACTTGGATGCAATCTCAAAAACGAGAGAATGATCTCTGTTCGTCTCCAAGGCAAACCATTCAATATCACAGTTATCCAAGTCTATGCCCCAACCAGTAATGCTGAAGAAGCTGAAATGAATGATTCTATGAAGACCTACAAGACCTTTTAGAACTAACACCCAAAAAAGATGTCCTTTTCATTATAGGGGACTGGAATGCAAAAGTAGGAAGTCAAGAAACACCTGGAGTAACAGGCAATTTTGGCCTTGGAATGCGGAATGAAGCAGGGCAAAGACTAATAGAGTTTTGCCAAGAAAATGCACTGGTCATAGCAAACACCCTCTTCCAACAACACAAGAGAAGACTCTACACATGGACATCACCAGAAGGTCAAATCAGATTGATATATTCTTTGCAGCCAAAGATGGAGCTCTATACAGTCAACAAAAACAAGACCAGGAGCTGTCTGTGGCTCAGATCATGAACTCCTTATTGCCATATTCAGACTGAAATTGAAGAAAGTAGGGAAAACTGCTAGACCATTTAGGTATGACCTAAATCAAATCCCTTATGATTATACAGTGGAAGTGAGAAATAGATTTAAGGGACTAAATCTGATAGATAGAGTGCCTGTTGAACATTGGGTTTAGAAACACCCAACGTCAAATTTTGTACACGAATGGCAAAAATTTACAAGGATTATGGGATACTTCCCTGGTGGCTCAGATGGTAAAGAATCCGCCTGCAATGCGGGAGACCTGGGTTCAACCCATGGGTTGGGAAGATCCCCTGCAGGAGAGCATGGCAACCCACTCTAGTATTCTTGCCTGGAGAATACCCATGGACAGAGGAGCCTCGCAGACTACAGTCCATTGTGGCACAAAGAGTCAGACAGGACTGGGCAACTAAGCACGTAGTTAGTAAGTGGAAACACTTTACTTGAAAAAAAATTATAAAGCTCAGATGTTCAAACTTCTCTTTGCCTTCAGATTAAAAGATAGATTTATTTATACAGCTGAAACAGGATCCTATAAGATATATTTAGTCTCCTTGACTATTCTCCAAAGATTATCAGAAATGAATAACCTGGCTAATCAGATATTTTGACAGGCCCTGTATTGATTTTGAGAGTGATTTTTTTCACATGATACTCTTAAATAGTAACCTATATATTTTATGTGACTATAAAAAATACTGCTTTATTTTATTTTTTATTTTTATTTATTTATTTATTTATTTATTTTTTTAATTAAATTTTAAAATCTTTAATTCTTACATGTGTTCCCAAACATGAAACCCCCTCCCACCTCCCTCCCCATAACATCTCTGTGTTATTTATTTATTTATTTTTAATTGTAAATCAATTATTTATTTTTATAATTTTAAAATCTTTAAATCTTACATGTGTTCCCAAACATGAACTCCCCTAAAAAATACTGCTTTATTTTAAAGTTATCCAAAAAGCTGTTCAACAATATAAGAATACAGAATACGATAGGTCTTATAAAAGTGCTTATAAGTTCTCTTCAATCATATGAATGCCTAAGTAGTTTTCATTGTCAAACTGAGTCTGAGAATACCTATGATAATAACAAATAATACTACTAATAATTTAAATATCCTGTGGAAAATACTTCACTCTTAACAGTTGACTTAAATGTCTAACATATAAAAATTCTCTAATAGTGTAAGTGGAAGAATTAAGAAATTTGATATTTACTAGACCAAATGAATATTTTGATGTTAAATGTCTTAATTTGTATTAGTTCTCCACTTTTTTTTTTTTTTCTGTGCTGCCAAAATCCTAACTTCTTTTGATTAATAAGATGCTAATTCCTATGGTTCGGTAAACTTCACTAATAAATAATAAATGATAGAACATGAGCCATGTTCTGTGAGTCCCACAGATGTGCTGAGCCATGTTCATGGGTTTCATTCTCCTCTGTATGATGCTCCTTTTCCTTTTTTTCTGTAGCTATCAGGGCTTCCTGTCTGTCCCCCCGAGGAAATGCAATGCAATGGTCAGACTTCATCCTACTTTATCAGCAAACAGTGCCCAAAGCTTAACTCAGTTGCTATTTTCTTGTTGTTATTTCTGACAAGATGAGCTCCTCTGAAATTATTTTCTTTAAGAATTTTCATCTCATATTTTACCATCTGAGTTTGAATGATTTTCTTGAACTGCTAAGGTGCTTTTTTTTTTTTAATTTCCAGTGTTTTCTACTAAAGATTGTATACCACTTTAGAAAACATGAATTTATAAAAATATTTCAACAAATTTATGACATAAAATGAGAGCACTGATCTTTCACAAAGAAACGTTACCGAACTTGGCAGAGGTAAAAACAACAGTTAGAGATGGCTATCCCGAGGAGTGGAGACCTCCATAACTGATGAGGTCAGGTCCTGAGAGGTTTGCTCCAGCGTCCCTTCTTGGGCAACAGTCGAAATGGAGTCGAGGTCCAAGGAGACCCAGGACACTTCTCATGTTCCTAAGTGAGACCCTTTCTTAAGTGAATATAAAACTCCCTTGGTAAACATGTGTGAAGAACACTACCTTTGTGTTTGGAGTGATGGTGAAATGCAAAGCCATGGCATCAAGAATTTTTTTTCCACTTGTGTGATCAAATTTTTAGTATGTAATTATAAATAAGCTTTACTCTTGCCCTAACTAGGGGTCGACTGCTTCCTAACAAATTACACCCAAAACTTGGCTTAAAACAAAGTTTATTATCTCATAGATATATGAGGAATTATTCCAGGAGTGGCTTTTTTAGATGCTCTGCTTCAGGGCGTGTCTCATGAGGTTGCAAGGAGGTTAAACTCCTCCTGAGCCCCATTAGGGAGAAACTGCTTCCAAATCCACTTCTGTGGTTATTGGCAGGATTTAGTTCCTTGTGGGCTCTTGGCCGGAGTCTCCTGCAGTCCCTTGTCCTGTGGGCCTCTACTTAGGGCAGCTCCCAACCTGGCCGATGGCTCACTCCTTCAGAGATCTAAAAAGAGGCCTATCTTTTGATCACACAGTATCAGCAACAATAGCCATCACTTCTGCGGTATTCAACTCATTAAAATCTAGTCATTTGTTTCCACTTACACTCAAAGGGTGTACGCCAGAGATAAGATCAGTGGGAGCCATCTAGGAGGCTGCCCATCACATGCAAGATACATCCACCTCCTTCCCAGATCCCCTAGATTCTCATCACATTACCACATGAGCTAAAAGTCTAGAGCCTCATTACTGAAGTCAAGTCGGGGTGGGTGTAGCTTCTGGAGCACAGGTCCTCTCCATCTGTAGACCCACAAAAATGAGTTACGTCCTGACATACAGGGATGGATCAGGCATAGGATAACCATCCTAAGACACTCCTGTTCACCAAGGGAGAACAGGGAAATGCAAAGGAATCTACATGCAGCCCACACTCAGACGGAGGGATTAGACGGGGGTCTACAGACCAGGAGCGTCTCAGAGGCTACCTGACTCTACCTGACTACCACTCTAGTGGTAGAGGCTAGCCAGGTAGTAGAGGCTAGTGGTAGAGGCCACCACTCTACCTGACTGACCCTAAAAATAAAGGACATGAAATTCTAGAGAAATATTTTATGAAGCTTGCAGTGTAGCTGACTTTTCGATATATATTGTATTGCTGTGAGTTTGTATTACAATTATTTTCTTCGACTTAGGGTAAAAATTCTTTCAGACTTTTAAGAATTTTGGAAGAAATAGTTAAACCATTCTATCTCCCTCTATCATGACTATAGATCTGACCACTGACTCTTAGGTTGTTTAATTTTTCCAAACTTTTCAAGATGTTTTCCTAAAATTTAATGTAACATGTTATAGCTCCATTCTGACTATTCTAGCTATATTCTGTATTTCTTCTTCAATTTATCAATATATTTTTCATTTCCAGTTATATTCCTTGATATGACATGTCTTTGAGTATGAGAATTATTCTAGTTTCTTTTTGGCACTATTGACTGAAATAGCGAAGTAGTTTTTCCACTTCTTTATGCTATTTAAAATGAAAAAGTATGAAAGTGAAAGTTGCTCAGTTATGTATGACTTTTTGTGACCTCATGGACTATACAGTCCGTGAAATTCTCCAGGCCAGAATACTGGAGTGGGTAGCCTTTCCCTTCCCCGGGGGATCTTCCCAACTCAGGGATTGAATCCAGGTTTCCCGCACTGCAAGTGGATTCCTTATCAGCTGAGCCACAAGGGAAGCCAGAAAATACTGGGGTGGGTAGTTTTTCCCTTCTCCAGGGGATCTTCCTGACCCAGGAATCAAACCAGGGTCTCTTGCACTGCAGGAAGATTCTTTACCAACTGAGCTATCAGGGAAGTTACTATATATAAAGTCTATTTTTTTTCTTGATTACACATTTCCTCAGAATAACAGAAATGAAGAACAGTGATACAAACTAGCAATTGCAGGTAGAGCAGCTTCTGCATCAATTACCCAATTACTGAATGATACAGTCTCAGATAAAGAACCTGGAAATTCTACAGAATGTGCAGTTTGAACACTTCTTTTGAATGAACAGTCTGTATCGGATGCTTTGTGATCCTTTGGAATCTAGCTTTATACTCTAAACATATGTAATTAATACTAAATAAAAATATCTATAAAAGTATATCCAAGAAAGAACATAGACTAGGATGTTTTAAAATTTCTGTGTACTCTTAGAATGACGTCAAAATAACAAGAACAGAAACTTATTACAATCTACAATCTATGAACTCACTGACAGAATTACCATATTTTTAATAATGCCTCATATTTTTATTATTCTGTAGTATTTCTATTCAAGAATCAATTCTTTTTTCCTTAAATAAGTAAATCTATGATTTTATGAATCATCAATCTCAATATGGAGAACAGGCCTTTCAGAGAGAACATATAAACTCAACACTAGTTTTTCTTTTTGTAAGATAACATTATATCAGTTTGTATCTTCAATGACACATGAAAGATCCAAAATCAAACTAGCAGTCTCCACAGCCACCTGCAGGCCACTAAGCTTCGCGGTAAAGCAGTCCAAGGTCAGGGTGCTGGCCGCGCCTGTGGCTTCACGGGAAAGGCAGGTTTGCGGTGGGAAGGGATGACGAGCGCTTCTTAGGAAGGACCAGCTGAGCTCTTCCTGGCTGCTGTAGAGTCCACAGCCACATCTGGAAAGCAAATCTGGCCAGTTCACAGCAGAAGGCAAATTGGCCTGAACCGACCAGAAGTGTCCATGTTTGCTATCGGTAAGAATTTCACCTCCGTCGTGCTCTAAAGAGCCAGCGAGAGATTCAAGTGCACTGCAGAATGCATCAGTGATCAGCTGGAGTTCTGTCTGAGAGCATCTCTCATCTTGAAGAATACTTTCTGGCTCATTACGGGTCTAGAGAGTAACAAAACCATTGAAGATACAGAACAGAGCAATTAGGATGACAAAAATGTTTCTGAAAAATACTTGATCAAACGCTTAGTCATACAGTACTTGGGGTTTGGCACAAGGCTAATGGGCAGGGATGGGCCAGCTGGCCATGCTAATCCATTAACCTGGTTGTTACAGTAAAAGCACCCACTACTAGTCACTTTATCAGAATGAATGACTCAGAATTAACCCCACCATCAATTTGTTCTGAAGGACTGCCAGTAGTGCCTTTGTACAACATGAAGGACAAGGCATAATAAGTGAATCACAGGTTTCTATACACCCAGAAGGAAGCTCGTGAAGACTAATGAAGTCACAAACCAAGAACTTATTTATACTCAGTAAATGTTTGAGATTTGTTTAAAATGCAAATACGTGTGTTATAACTAAGACAAAAACCATTTAGGGACATGTATCATTTTAACCTTAATGTTTAAAAAATAACTATTCTTCTCTTTAATTAATGACAAGGTTATATAATTTTGAATTGCTTTTGTTCTACCATTCTAAAAAGTCTACCCTAGAAATTTCATGATAGAAAAAGTAACACATTAACAAACTCATCACTGAATGATCATTATAAATCCATATCCTAATTACTCAAGAACAACGACCATTTTTTCCTTTTGCCCAGGAGACTGGAACCAGATATCATCTCTACTGCACATTCCCTCCCCACATTTTCAGTGCTATATTGCTTCTTCAAAAATCCTACTCAAGATACTGTCCTTCTCCAAAAGACTTTTTCCAGTTTACTCAGTTCCATTTGCAGACTATAATATTGTCTCTTCAGCATCAATAGATTGGCAATGGTTTTGTTTTTCATAATGTACATTCTGATAACTTTTCATGAAGAAGCTTTATATTCATACAGATTTTAAGTTATTTGGGGAAGCAAGGCAGGGCATGTCTATGGAAAACATTTACACACTCGCCAATCCCAGGCATCCCAGAGACTCTGCACTCCTGACTGACCAAAGAACCAACTGCAAGCACTTGGAAAACACATACCTTTTTGTAGCTACTTTCAAAGAAAGTAGGTCAGTGTTAATGAAATAATTAATAAGAAATGTGATCTGTGACATTTATCTACTATTAGGATATGGAGTCTCATAGATTAATAAAAACAATTCTATTTAATAGAATTAACATTTATCATAAATGAATACCATTTAAAATTATAACAGAATCTAATAATTAGATGCTTTAATAAATGAAACTTTTTTTTCTGGAATATCCAGAATGTACTGAAGTTTTTTTGTAGAATCTGAACACTGTCATCATGCACATCAATTATTACTGTATCTTAGCAGTGGAGATCTCTAGGATGACAACTCCCATCAACAGAATACTCATTTCAATACAAATAAACGTACTTAGAAAACAGAAACAGACTCACTGATTTTGAGAAAGAGCTTATAGTTGCTGGTGGTAGTGGTAGGAAGGGATAGTTAGGGAGTTTGAGATGGACATATACACACTGCTATATTTAAAATGGATAACCAACCAACAAGGACCTGCTGTATAGCACGTGGAACTCTACTAAATGTTATGTGGCAGCCTGGATGGGAAAGGAGTTTGGGGGAGAGAATAGATACATGAATATTATGGCTGAGTCCCTTTGTTGTTCTCCTGAAACTATGTCAATGTTGTATGTTAATTGGCTATACCCCAATACAAAATTAAAAAAAAAAAAAAACTAGGAAAAAACCCAGAATGCTCATTTCAACAGGCAGTATATTTAGACAGTCCTCAAAGAATATGATCATCTATCTGGATTAATAATCACTGTGATAAAGATATGAGCTTATATTTTCGAGTATTATTTTCCTGAAGTGTTTTTAAATACAATATTGATTTTTCAAGACTACTGAGAAATTAAGCATTAAAGGCTCCAGAGTATTATTATCTTATTATCTCATAAAATGATGTTGCTGAGAATTCAGATAATTTAGGAGGGACTATCTAACCTACCTTGTGTCTGATATATGCCACCAAATGAGTTTCAGTACAGCCACCTCCCAACAAAACGTACGGGTCCTTGATTGTTAACTGCAAAGCATGCAGTGCTGTTTGACACGTGAGCTAAAAGAGAAACAATCACCAGAATCTGATGTTGACATCAGAAACACAAAGAAAGAGAGCCATGTTTTCAAGGCAACTTAGACAGTGGACTCAAGGAGCGCAAAAGAACAAAACTAGGTCACCAAGGCTGTCATGTGATGAACATGTTTTTGGAATAATAAAAATTAGAAATGAAAGAATACTTTAGCCAGATGTTTGTTTTCATGGACTGGATTAATATCCTCCTTCATATACATTTAGCTCTTCAAATTGAGATTCACAAACACAACTGGATCAGCAGAGTGGTAATATTTCTAAAAAAAAAAAAAAATCTATCTAAATAAATTAGCTGTATAAATGCTATATAGAATTTATTTCAAGTTGCTATGGAAATGATCCAACCCAGCAGCAATAAAAACACACAGACCTTGAATATTTACCAGGCTACAGCCTTGAGTATCCATTCTTCCAGTCTGTGACCAGTACCACTGGGTGCCACTTTCATTGTATAAAAACTGCATGTGTTATTGCTGTTTGTGAACATCTCTGTTAAGAAGTGGATGATGGGTATAACTGGGGAACCTATTTCTAAGTGAATTACTCATACACATTAGCATCAAGTACACAATTCAAATTAATTTCTTAAGAAAATTTCCCATCAAGGACTTTTACATTGCTTGTAAATTACTGGAAATAATAAGAGGCAACATATGCCAAGTTTCTATATCACAGGAAAATAAATCAGCTTACTGATAACTGTAATTCTCACATTTTGGTTGTTTTTGCTTTCTACACCACCTAGGAAAATTGTGAAGGAAAAAAGCACAGCTGACTGATGATGTGAAAAAAATTATAGTACCTATCTGATTCTTTAATCCCCGCCCCAGTCCCTAGATAAGGAATTCAACATTTATTACCTACCTTCAGCTCATCCCAGGCTGTGTCATTTCTGTTGCAGAGAAGCAGGCTACAGATAGTTGTTTTGTTAGGAATAAGATGAAAAAAATGTTTGCAGCCAAACTTTGGAATGCACAAATCTTTTATACTTCCATAACTACTGGGAGAGATTGAGCCCAAGGAACCAATAGGCCAAGCTCCTATTTTTTAAAAAAGTTTAGAAAACACAAAATAGATGAATAAACATGGAGCTTACAATCATTTAAAATTACAATATCCATTCCTAGTTAATATAAAAGTCTCAAAAGCACAGCATTTAAAATATGAAATATAGGATAAAGAAATAATAAGATGCATCTTCTTAAACCTATAAATAGTATATTCTATTATTCAAATGATGTGCAAATAAAGCAGTGGTTCTTTTGATTTACAGACTTCTTTGAACATTTGTTAGAAGCAATTCTGCACTCTCCAGAAAAAGGCATGCACAATTTTGCACACACTTTCAGGGAAGTCCAGGAATCCTGGAAGTCCATTCAGGGATCAGAGACCCCAAATTAACAACCACACTAATCTGAAATAAGGATGAAATGAGGAGACAGGCTATTTTTAAAGAGTGTTATTATTTTTACCTTAAAACTCACAAACTAAGCTATGCAGATAGCTGTATGGCTGAATTCCTTTGGGGCTCCGTTTAGTGAACATACAGGATGATTTTTCTTTGCCAAACAATTGTTTGTATGTAAACAACTACCTAAAGCATGCCAAAATAAAGTATGTGACCTTCTTATTTCATTTTGTTATTCTCTGATTATATTTTGCCCTCCCTCTTGCATAGGTAAAATAATAAAATTTTATAAAACACAACTAAATAAAAATATGAATGAAGGAGAAGTTAGGATGACTTAAAGTTTCCTAAAATCTCTAAATGTAGTAAAGTTATATAAGAAATGGCAACAAGCTTTTAAGAAGTAACAGCACTGGTTTAAACTCTTAGAACTGTAATTCAGCAATGCACCTCCTTGGGCCAGTTTCTTCTCAAACAAATGGAATTAAAACAATGTCTAAATATTCTTGCAGCTCATGAACAATATCACTTCTTTGAATATCCTTTCTTCTTTACTTCTGAAGTCTCAAAGAACAAGGAATACTTGAGGGATCTAAAATTTAAGAAAAAGAAACAAACCCTACATCTCGTACAACTTCAAGGGTGTAAACAACAGAAAATTTGTAAGGAAAGGCTCAGCTTTCCTGCTGCCCAGCCTCTGATGTGGAGCAAAGCACTGAACTCTTCTCGGTGGGCTTCCCCACAGGACAGTAAAGTGGGGGTGATCACGTCTATTTCACAAATCAATCAAACCAAGTCAAAAGTTAAAAATGTTTTGTAAGCCATGACAAGCTTCATAGCCACCAGTCCACCAAGTACAATAACCCCATTACTTATCCTAAATTATCCAAAAAGAGGAATTAGGTTTGAAGCAGGAGGGAGAGGTAATTTCAACCTAGATAAAATGGATTAGGCCCAAACATACTTCACCTATTGTTTAATGGAGCCACAGGGGCCTGATAAGAGTTTTTCTCCCCCCTTTCTGTCTAGAAAAAGTTTCTGCCCCCAAGATTTAGGACTACAACTCTGGCTTTATGTAAAAGTGTTGGTTGCTCAGTCGTGTCCAAGTCTTTGCAACCACATGGACTATAGCCTGTCAGGCTCCTCTGTCCATGGAATTCTCCAGGCAAGAATACTGGAGTCGGTAGCCATTCCCGACTCCAAGGAACCTTTCCAACTCAGGGATCAAACCTGAAATTATGTGGGGGAACAGAGCACAGCATGTCTATAAAAGTTTGCACTCTCCCCAATCCCAGGTACCCACTGGTAGTGCTGCAGTCTCTTGATGACACTCCTAAGCAACCAACCAATCAGCAGCAAATATTTTGAGAATGCTTAACTTTTTGTATCCATTTGCAAGCAAAATAGGTCAGCTCATGTTCTACCACACTCTAGTTATCAGTGGAATAAAAATCAGTTGTAGGCTGGTGTGGAAACCAAGTGCCCACTTACATTGTTTCTACAGAAAAATTCCTCAGTTTAAAAACTGACATCATAATATTTAATACTCAATATTCATTACTTGAAATCACCTGCTCATGAAAAGCCAGTAAATACTTAGGGATGTGGGTCTGACCCACAGCATCACTAATGAGTTCCAAAGAATGATTGCCATTATTTCTTAACAATTTCCAGGGATTCGATACTGGCACTCACACTTCTTCTCTCATAACTTATAAAAATAGTTAACTTTAACAGTTTTACCAAAATTTATTAAACTCTTAAGTCTAACCACTTATAAATTGAAATGTATCCAAATGAAATGATTCTGATAGGTTATCAATGCAGTTAAGAAATATTGACAAGTGGCTCAAATCAGGAACTCTCTAACTTGTCATTTCTCTTTGTCTCTATTAGGTGACTACCAATCTGTTTGCAATTTGCCAGGTTTGTAAAATACAGTGAAATTCTTGCCTGTTATAATTTTATATGTTAATAAATATATTATTGTTAATTCAACATTTTAGAACCCCTACTATGGACCAGGCTTGTTTTAAGCACTAAAAGTAAAAGGCAACCCCAGCTCTCAAGGAGACTAGCTGGAAATATCTGGGATATTTAATCATGTACTAGCTTTAAACAAACATACACCCTAATAATACACACACATACCCTAATTAGAAACCACTGTTTAGGCAGAAGTACAGTTGATTGTTGGAGTTAGATAATACAAAGTGACTTAAGAGCTTTGTAAAACTCAAGTAGAAGAATTCTGTTTAAATTATGAGACTTTATATGACTGTAAGAATGTTAGCTTTCTCAATAATCTGTTGAATGTTTGAGGGTTAATAGCTGTAAATTATGACAGACTCTGCAGTACATTTGGGGCTGGAAAATAGCTACAAAATAGTCAACATCACTCAATTTTTAATGAGTGAACAATACAGGATCTTTGTCAGAAACAACCTTTGCCGCCAGAAATGATACTCACACACTGTGAGGTTGGCAGCTTTTCAAATTGTTCAATATGTTAACATAACGCACACCAAGAATATCTTTGCTCAAGGGAAGTGTGATTTATTAACCATAAAGGGCAGAAACTGAGAGTGCTTTTTACCTGTCACTTTACTCAGGGGTTCCATCAGAGACACTCCAATTCTGTCTACAGCAATAACATGATGAGTTCTGAGAAACTGTTTCAAAGATGGGTGTATAACTTTTTGACACAAGACAAGATCTACATGGTCACCAACTAGCTGTTTTCCTAGGTTAAACAACTGGTCTAGAGCTGCATTTTCAAGAGAAACTCCGTAACTGACCAACAGTGTTCCTTCTCCAGTATCAGAAAGGTCTCCGGATAAAGACGCACCAAAGAGTGCCACCTTGAAGGAATCTGATTTTTTGATAGGTAGTATCTTCATCAATTGAACTTCTGATACTTCAATTAGTATTCCAGGTAACACAGCAGAATCTATAACCCTTTGCCCTTTTAAAGGAACAATTATACTCTTTCCTAAAATGATGTGCTCTTGGGCATTCTCTGGAATTGTAAGCAGAAAGGCTCTCAGAATCAGAGTACTGATATGGTCAACTTCCTTTGCGATGAGCATGCAGGCAGGTTTACTTGTTAATATGCTGCGTACCAAACTCAGGAGGATCTGGGTACTACTAAAGTCGACTGGGATTCGGCAAGCACAGACCTCAGATTTCAAGTAACTGGTGCAGAGGCTCAAAAGATGCTTATTTAACTTAATAACCGTGGTGGGTGTCAAGCCTAGTCTCTGAACATTTTCGACAAGGTTGCAGCAAAGAATGGCTGTGAATAAGCCGCCATCGCTGAAGCAGGCCACGTGATTGCGCACGGCGGCCGTCAGGACCTTTAACACGGGGTGGCTGACTGGCAGGCCGGCGAGGAGGGCGGCCGACTGGGACGTGGTGACCACGGAGCCGCCCCGGCCGTTGTGCAGCTGCTTCAGCCTGCCCGCCGGGCCGTAGCACGACGTGACGAGGCCCCTCAAGGCCGCCAGGCTGGCCCTGGTGCGCTCCCCTGTTAGGGGCTCACTTCTGCAGATCGAGGGCTTTTTAGCTTCTAAACGAGACATGTTACTGCAAGGGAATTTGTGAAGAAAGTTTTTATTTTGTTAACCAGAGTTTTCTATTCATTGTATTGTCGTTTGTTTTTAACATTTAACAAGATTATTTTTCAGGAATCAAGAGTTCGGATTTACAGCATTGTGGCTATAAAATTAAATATTGAGCTCCATGCTTATGAAGCTAATCGGCACATAATGATTGATATAATGACATTTTAGTAATTCCAAATATTTATTTTACTTCATTATTCAAATTCCTTTGTTTGCCTTCAGGCTGAGACTTTACAGACTGTTTTGCAGCCCTCTGTATAAAATACGTTCCAAGATGGACACCTATGAAGGAAACCACAGCTACAAGAAGCCAGTTCTTTCTTATCCAACTGCTATTTTTCATCTCTTCTTTCTAGCTCAAGCTCTGACTCAGAGCTGCTTCTTTCTACAAGAAATAAAAATAAAAAATATTTTAGAGAAGTAACCCCCAAACATTTTATAATTGAAGCTTAGTAATTAATTTTAACGCTCCGCTCCTTCTTTAGAAAAAGGAACTACCCACAGGTACAAATCTCCAGAAAATGAGAAACATAAATTAAGACTAAAAACATCCATTTCTTTATTCTTCAGTGAATCTCTACAAGGAAAAGTACTGGTATTTTAATAATTCTGGAGTGCACAACACAAAGCTTAATAGTACACAGTTTTTTAATATGATATGCTTCTAGAAAATGGTATATATATATATATATATATATATATATATAGTAAAACATAGAATCTGGTCTCAAGGTCTCAAATGTTTTTATTCTCTTGCATCAAGATCTAGTGATATTTTTTTCTCTAACTTGGAAAATAACTCTAACTTTTCTCTTGCTTAGGTCTGAATATAACTGCATTTATATCAAATCCTGTTTGTAAATAATTATGAAAATGAGATAGCTGTCAGGATTCCTAATATCAACACTATCTAATGTACAGTCTATATCTAGCTGGACAAATGTGTACAACAAATTTACCAAAGAAAAAAACCATGTTTAAAATATCTGGCTAAAGTCAGAGCAATCTTCTGTAGTTTTACCCTATCAGTTAATGATACTCAGTGTTGATGTCTTACAACTAATCCACTCCCAAACTATGGCTTATGTCAATAAATACAAAAGCCAGGGAATGTGCTGGATGAGACTGGATTGGCAATCTGGCCCCAGAGAGGGTAAATAATGTAAAATGCTGCCATTTACCAAGTGTGCCAGCACTCATACTAGTTTCCTTAATGAGGCTGGAAGAAGTGAGTGGAGGTGTAAACTTCTGATACTATAATAATGTGTGGAGATCTGTTGAGGTTTGGTGCTTTGAAGGTAAATGTTCAACCAATTATTGGTTATTTTCAGGAATATACTAACCATGCTAACCACACAGACCGTGTTTAGCATAAATAGAACTAACTGAACTACTCAGACTACAGTCCTGCCCAGAGTAGACTATGGCACAGTACAATGCAGACTAGGAAGGTGATCTGAAGACGTGCAAAGATGTGAAGAGAACAAAGGAATGTTATGCAAAGTGTTATTTTGGTTATCACACCTCCCAATTTAGTTACAGGGCTGTAACCATGGCAACTGGGCCCAAATAAAGTGAAAGCAAGGATAGCCAGCTTTCTCATTGCAATGATAAAGCTATAGTTATCTCTTTTTACAGCACAAGGAAAAAAGTTTCTGTTCATCTCATATGAGAAAGAACCAAATAACTTAAATATTATTTCAAAGCTTATTTTAGATTCAGCAAAATCTGTGAAATACATTTAAATGCAAGCTTAGTGAAGTGACTTCCATATGTAAATTTGCATATTACAATACCTACACAAACCACAAATCTTAACAGACTGTGACCAATAAAGTGATTTACCTGGTTACTTTTCAATATATAATAGTGACATGCAACTTTTCACAAGCGGCTAAACTGGCCCCTCTAAAAGTCTTGTGGTAGTTAGACCAGTAACCACATCTTTTGGCTAGTATCTTTATGAGAAAGAACAAAGTGATGGTGACTGCCAGATCATTTTCAGGATGTCAAAACTGCTGACTCATGGTCCTATGTCTTTCTCTAGACAAAATAAGGTTCAACTGAGAAAACAGGGGACGTTAACACATGGCTGGCTTATAGAATAGGTTTGGAAGTGCCAATTCAGCTATTTCTTTCTTCCTAACAATGTGACCCATTATTCCTAAAGTTAACATCACATGAATGGCCCTGACTATTCCTGGATGCACTGGCCTGGCAGATGGTCTTTTTGCAGTGATGGATAACAATTAAACATTAATAATACTAACACTTCCATGACTATATTCTCAATTCAGAGCTATAAAATATGATCTAAAGAAATATAAACAGGTAAAATTTTTTCCTAAAATGAATCAGGGTTCTTTGGAGAAATGGCTGAGGCAAGAAACAAATGAGACAAGCTAGAGACTTTTCCTGTAAAAAAGTAATAGTCATTAAAAAATGACACAGTAAACAAGTGACAAAGGATTAATCCCCAAAATATATAGCAGCTCATGCAGCTCAACACCAGAAAAACAAACAACCCAATCAGAAGGTGGGCAGAAGACCGAAACAGACATTTCTCCAAAGAGGACATAAAGATGCCCGACAAACAATGAAGAGATGAACACTGCTCAATACTAGAGAAATGCAAATCCAAGCTATACAGGGTATCCCCTCACATTGGTCAGAATGGCCATCACGAAAAAGTCTACAAACAATAAATGCTGGAGAGAATGTGGAGCAAAGGGAACCCTCTTGCACTGTTGGAGGGAATGTAAATTGACACAGCCACTACGGAGATCAGTATGGAGATGTCTTAAAAAACTAGGAATAGAACTACCATATGACCCAACAATCCCACTACTGAGAAAATTGTAACTGGAAGAGATATGTGTACCCCATGTCCATTGCAGCACTTTTTACAACAGCTAGGACATGGAAGCAGCTTAGGTGTCCACTGACAGATGAATGGATAAAGAAGTTATGGTACATATATACAATGGAATATTACTCAGCTATAAAACATAACACATTTGAGTTAGTCTTAATGAGGTGGATGAACCTAGAGCCTGTTGTACTGAGTGAAGTTAGCTGGAAAGAGAAAGACAAATATTGTACATTAATGCATGTGTAGGGAATCTAGAAAGATGGTATTAATGAACCTATTTACAGCGCAGCAATGGAGATGGACACATAGAGAACAGACTTTGGACACAGCAGGGGAAGAAGAGGGCGCAACAAATTGACAGAAGAGCATGGAAACATATACATCACCATATATAAAACAGATAGCCAGGGGCAATTGGAAGGGAATCTAAGATGGGACAATTTAAGCATTAAAAAGAATATTGATGACAATGACTCTGATAATTCAAATTTATGCAAACTTCTGAATTCATCAAGAACAAAAACTCTCATTGCTACTAGAGCATTAACTTGTTATTATAAAAACTGATGAAGGGAAACGGCTTCCCTGGTGGCTCAGTGATAAAGAATCAGCCTGCGACGCAGGAGATGCAGGTTTGATCTTTGGGTTGGGAAGATCCCCTGGAGAAGGAAATGGCAATCCACTCCAGTATTCTTGCATGGAAAATTCCATGGTCAGAGGAGCCTAGTGAGCAACAGCCCATGGAGGGTTGCAAAGAGTTAGACACGACTTAGCTGCTAAACAACAACAAAGGAAAACAAAGCATATATTTGGCTTTTCCTATATAAATGCATTTTGAGGGGGTAAATCAAACTCACCTGAAACTTGCCAGCCTGCTACTTCCCTGGGAGGTGGTTCTTCTTAGGACTTGTAAGAGCCAGACTGCCTGGTTCAGAGAGGTTGTCCTTACTAGGAATTTGGAAAACAGGGCTGCTTTTGATCCTGTGCCACCCAAAATGTATGAACCCAATCAGAGGTACCATAACAACTAGAACTTTGTAGTCTTTCCAGAAGTTCTGAAAGCTCATAGTACTTCAGCGTCAGTGTACCTAAGAAAAGGTCGACAGTTAAAAACAAAATAAAACAAATCCCTCTAAAATTATACCTCTAAAGCACAAACAGAATACTGCCCTCTAATAAAAGCTGCCTGTTAAAAAGTTTCTAGGTACAATACATTGCAATGTTATTTAACAAAAAGAGGTAAGCTGCAGACTTACAGGGATGGCAGAAGATCAGGCTTGGAAACATACAGGGTAACACTAAAAGTTTAGTCAGCAATTATGAATGAGCAACATCACCTGCTGGGAAAGCTGCTGGAAACTTTGGGAATACTCATGCATCAATATCATTGTTTTTATATAATTAATTTCTCTGAACCACAACAAAGTTAAGTTATTCTTTAAAAAAATCTACTTAGTCACAATTTTAACAGAAGAACCAAATGGCAATCATTAAACATGCAGTGACAATTCAGATTCTGCATTCTGATAGGATGTGAGTGATGATGTTTTCACTGAAATGTTGTCAAGCATTGGTCCCAACTGTAGCAGAAGACTTTTGGCTTGAACTCTCTGAATGCCATCTCCACATTTCTGTGCTGAGCCTCTGCATTTAGAGTGTTTACCCTTATCACTAATAACTATACCCTGTAAGGGTTATTTCTGTGTTATTGACTATGCCAAAGCCTTTGACTGTGTGGATCACAACAAACTGTGGAAAATTCTTAAAGAGATGGGAATACCAGACCACCTGACCTGCCTCTTGAGAAATCTGTATGCAGGTCAGGAAGTAATGGTTAGAGCTGGACATGGAACAACAGACTGGCTCCAAATCGGGAAAGGAGTACGTCAAGGCTGTTTATTGTTACTCTGCTTATTTAACTTACATGCAGAGTACATTATGAGAAATGCTGGGCTGAATGAAGCACAAGCTGGAATCAAGATTGCCAGGAGAAATATCAATAATCTCAGATATGCAGATGATACCACCCTTATGGCAGAAAGTGAAGAAGAACTAAAGAGCCTCTTGATGAAAGTGAAAGAGGAGAGTGAAAAAGTTGGCTTAAAACTCAATATTCAGAAAACAAAGATCATAGCATCTGGTCCCATCACTTCATGGCAAATAGACGGGGAAACAGTGGAAACAGTGGCTGACATTATGTTGGGGGGCTCCAAAATCTCTGCAGATGGTGACTGCAGCCATAAAATTAAAAGACGCTTACTCCTTAGAAGAAAAGTTATGACCGAATTAGACAGCATATTAAAAAGCAGAGACATTACTTTGCCAACAAAGGTCCATCTAGTCAAAGCTATGGTTTTTCCAGTAGTCATGTATGGATGTGAGAGTTGAACTATAAAGAAAGCTGAGTGCTGAAGAATGGATGCTTTTGAACTGTGGTGTTGGAGAAGACTCTTGAGAGTCCCTCCCAAAGGAAACCAGTCCTGAATATTCATTGGAAGGACTGATGTTGAAGCTGAAACTCCAATACTTCGGCCACCTGATGCGAAGAACTGACTCATTGGAAAAGACCCTGGGGCTGGGAAAGATTGAAGGCAGGAGAAGGGGACGACAGAGGATGAGATGGTTGGATGGCATAACCAACTCACTGGACATGAGTCTGAGTAAACTCCGGGAGATGGACAGGGAGGTCTGGCGTGCTGCAGTCCATGGGGTCACAAAGAGTCAGACACGCCTGAGTGACTGAACTGAACTGAACTGATAAGGGTTATTGTCAACAAAGTTTACTTGAAGAAACTAGGGCTAGGAACTTGCCTGCAGTTTCAAAGCTCGACAGTATTAAGAACAGTTTTTTGCTCTGTCTGATTTGGAAAGCATGGAGTGTGGCCCAGGAAGTCTGTTTCTGATGATCTGTTGCGTTTGGGGTTTTAAGTCTAGATGACCTGTAAAGACTTCTTACACTTTTTTACTCAAGGGAGTTCACTAGGCTTCAGTGATGAGCTTATACACTCATAATGCTCTGAATGGACCTGCTCTCCAAGCTCCCCTCTGGGCAATGAAGGACAATAAGGACTGTTAAGAATTAGGTTCAGTGGCATATATGTGAGTTCCATTATGAAATCGCTTATGGTAATTTTGTGTGAATGTGTTTAGAAAAATGTCTGAACATAATTTTTACTTATACCTTCCCTTTTAAGACAAGATTAAGATATAGGACTAATGAGCTACATATCTGAACTGTGTTCTGTATGTACATATTGAAAATAAATAAGGCTTAGAGTTATGCCTATGTACATATATTATTCCCAGCATTAGAAACGATTTCTCCACAAGGTACAAATTCACATTTCGTAAGGACCTTTTTCCTAACTTAAACAAACTGCTAGAGAAATCATGGCCTGCTTTGTAACTGCAAGTATTTTTGGCCCTCTCCCTTCCCTCAAGGGCTTTGGCATTCTATATGCTTTTTTGCAACCTTTAGGACCATACCTTTTATTGTCATACTCATGTTCTAATCTTTGGAGAAAGTCAATCACAAATAAACTGTATCATGATTACATTTCCTTGTGGAGCCCACTGTCCCAAAGCCTTTGGGGCATTTGAGATTTGAGGAACAATAAGACCTCTGAGGGAGGCCCTGGGTGACCAGGAATAATGAGGGAAGAGCTTGAATAAGACTTACTTCTGAGATGGAAGGAGGGACTTGAGGCTGTGCCAAAGTCAATGGTCTGTGTTGACAGCTGGCATTTTTATTTACAAAATACCTTGAATTAAAAGGATCAGGATATACTGTCCTTTCACATCCAGTCTCAATACTTAAGGTGACTTTAAGCATCTCCAACTCTGTCCCTTCTGACATGAGCTTGTCAAGTCACAGCTCTTTTCATAGACAGCACCTCTGCCCGTTTACTTCTCAGGATCACTAACATATCATCATATTTGTCACTTTTTCCGGAGTTTTGAACTTTTAGGAAAACAGCTTATAGAAAAGACTCATTTGGAATGGTGGTGGTGGTGGTTTAGTTGCTAAGTCATGTCTGACTCTTGCGACCCCATGAACTGTAGCCCACCAGGCTCCTTTGTCCATGGGATTTTCCAGGCAAAAATACTGGAGTGGGTTGCCATTCCCTTCTCCATGTTTGGAATGAAAGAATATAATAATAAAGCTGAGATGAATAACTCAATAACCAAAATTCAGAATAAATCAAGGCCCAAGCTATAACAGCAATGTCTGTGGACTGTGGTTCTATTCCCTCCATGTACAATAGATCACAGTATGAAATGTGATGTGCTAGGAACTCTCCTCATATTAGGATCAAGGTGGCTCCCTGTACTCAACGTCTCTTTGGGTCTTCCCTGGGTTAGGGACAAGGTGCCCCATTCTGTTTTTATATTGCGTTTAACAGGCGAGTATCCTCTTCCACTAGAATCAGTGCATCTTCTTCTAGATTTAGGTTTAGTTCAGCCTTGGAATTAGTATCTATTTTGGCTGAAATATCATTATTTGCCAAATGATCACTGAGGCCCAGTAACAGCACTTCCTGATTTAATAATTAATGCTTTAATATTTGCTCAACACCTACATGCAGCCATTTCCTCATATTCTCTGCGTCCCATATATTGGTTTGGTTAATGGAGGTGAAAAAGCAGGTAACTGACTTCCAGTGATATTCTGTTGTCCTTTGTGAGGCTTGGGAGATGATAAGGATCAGAATGACAGGGCATTTTACTTTACAAAGTACTTTTAGAGTCTTCACATTTAAATCCACATAAACATGCTGAGTATCACACCATCTCCAGCAAGTAAGATAGACTCACAATGGCACAGCAATCTTCACCTACTTCATTTCTTTTACTTAGCATCTTTCCAGCATTTTATATATATTGTTGTTTGAATAAATCACATACCAGGGCAGACACATTAGACTTTACTAAATAAGGTTCCCTGCTAGTTGTAAGAAAAAGACAACAAAGTAGTTACTGAAGTAATGTGTCCCTTACTGTTCTCATATCTTCTTGTGGGGCTTTTAAATATAATCAAATATACTAGGAGTATACAATTTTGATTTAATCCATTTTTTTCTTCTAAAGTCTTTTTGTGGAATATTTTCAAAATGAAACTTAGTATCACTGCCCTTTTCTAAAAACTATAACACAGGCTTACTTTTTAAAGTTAGAAAATAAGAAAGCTAAAAAAATCTGTAATCTTTTTGGTTTTAACAAAAATGTGATTGCAATATACACTCTTTGTAATCTCTTCTCCCTGCGATAATATAAATCTTCATTATGATTTTTAGTAGTTATATAGCTTTTATGGCGATATCCTAATTTAACAGATCACTGATTGATAGAAATCTGAGATTTTTTTCAGTGTTTTATTGCTAAACATGCTAAGTACCCTTGTAAATCCTCCAGAGTCCATGCTATAGCCTCTCTATGCTGCTTCTCAGGATAATACCAAGTCTTACTAGAATTCCTAACAACTCATTTTTCAAATGAATTTAACAAGAAGGTTAGTCTGCTTGGATTAAAGCAGCGACACAAACCACAGCAAGAAGACGTCTTCCCTCTCCTTACCCTCCTCCAGTCTACCTGCCACTGCCTGTATCTTTCCCGGGTCCTCTCTAAACACGCTCCTAAGAAAAACAAATGAAAACAGAAGGTGTGGGGCTCTTTTACAAAGATGGAGGAAACCGAGAAAAGGAAAAGAGATTAGTAAATTTTACATTAGTAAACAGAAAGTAGATATTTATGGTTTTATCCATTGAAATGCCTCTGTTAAGTACAGAAAATGTTTATAGGCCATTTACACAGATGCTTTCTTATATCCTTCTTTCCAAAACAAATACTTTTCAGTATTCAAAGTTTCCTGTTTTTTCTTTTTGTTTCCATAGCAATTTTATGAGACCAGTTTATATATGAGGAAACACTAAATGATTCTAAAATTATTGGCAGTTAATTGTGGCACTCATCTTGCAGTTTGGAGTCCTAAAGTCTAGGCTGGTATTCTTAATGGCAATTTTCAAAAGTTGAGTATTAGTATCTCAGCTTTGGCAAGAGTCAATCAGAATTGCCAGTGCATAATGATGTGTGCCGAGAACATTCTGGGTGCATGCTGCATAGTTGTGTGGGTGGCTGAGGTCAGGCTCCCCAGTGCATTACACCTGGCATGTCTTTATTCTCATGGCGGGGTACACTAGAGGCTAACAGGTCTTGCGCCACTTGGTCCAAAATGAGAGGGCAAACAAGCCCACATCTTCCAAACACACACCCATGATCTACTAATGCATGAGTGGAGCTAATTTTAGCTGCTTTTTTTTTTTTAAGCTCAGTTCTTAGTGCAGAATAAATAGAGATTAATGAGCAGAATGCAGAAAAGCTGGTTACATCTCTGCCCCACTAAAATATCATAATCTTTTTTACTGCATAGAACTGATCAGTAAAAAAAAGCACTTAATCCTAAACAACCTGGCTCTGGCTATCAGATTACTCTTTGTATGCATGCAGTTAAAACCACAGCGCTTCGCTATCCATTAGACCTACAATAACCCGGATGCAGGAAATGCGGGGAAGGCTCTCATTCTGCCTACTGGGCTTGCGGGGTGCCATCTGCTGGCCTCTTGAACACAGTGTAAGGTAGATTTTTAACGTCTTCATCTGGCTCCATTTAAAGTATTTGAAAAAAAAATAACGTTTAAAACATTTTAAAAAATTACTGAATGTAATTTAAACATGAATAGAACACTAAACGGAAAGTTGAACAATTAATTAACCCAACTCTTGTGGCTGTGATATTTCATTAAATTGGAATTGTATAATGCCTTTTCTTCTGGTGTGACAAATGTTGATTTTAAGTATCTGTGAATTCCTCATTCCTGAAATCTAATTACTGACCCTGAAAGTAGTTCTTTTTATCCTCAATTTTAATACAACAGTTCACATTTTGGCAATTTTGTGTACACGTTAGGACTGCATGGTGTCTTCAGGCGTATTGAACTGACTGATCGGTGTGCCAAACAGAACAAGTTTCTTTTTTTTTCCCCCTTTTCTAACTACATCACCTAAAATAACAGTTTTGCTGAACTTTTCCAGTCTTGTCAAAACACAGACAACAAAAAAATTACTGTCAATTCTTGATTAACTGAGTGGACCATGTGTGTTAGTCGCTTAGTCCTGTCCTGACTATTTGTGACCCCATGGATTGTAGCCCGCCAGGGTCTTCTGTCCATGGAATTCTCCAGGCAAGAACAGAGGAGTGGGTTGCCATTTCCTTCTCCAGGGGATCTTCTCAACCTGACCCAGGGATCAAACCCGAGTCTCCCTCATTGCAGGCAGATTCTTTACTGTCTGAGCCACCAGGAAGCTTACAAAAAAATAATGGAATGCTTCATGAATTTGCCTATCATCCTTGCACAGGGGCCATGCTAATCTTCTCTGTATCATTCCAATTTTAGTATATGTACTGCCGAACCTGAGCTCTAAGTTTCCTTTCTGCAAAATCTTACCCCTACTTTGACCAGCAGGCAGTAACTGGGCAGAATCAGCTGACCAGCACAGCCTGGTCTGGAGCGGGTCAGGAGCAGGCACAGAACATGGTGAAGGCGTAAGCGTTTTACAATCTCTGATATCCTCTACTCCATTACTGTGAATTCAGTGTCTTTATAAATAAGTAGTATTCTGGAAGCATCACAAGTTTTATATGGGAGCTTTAACCGTCCACAAACTAAAATTTGAACAGCAAGTGAATAATTAGCAACTAACAAGGACAAGCCGATCAGCTCTCTGGCAGGCCGTGGCTTATCAGAAAGGTGTGGAGAGCCGTTATAAAATTTAGAGTTGTCTGAGAATCTTTCCAGCCCCTTTCCCATCTTTACACCTGCCATTTGACATGGAAGCTGGTGGGGAGTTACTGAAGACAGTGGACTGGGCTCTTAGTGCTGCAGCAATGCCTTTATGTTCCCCTGGTCAGCTCTGAATCTCGAAAGGGTTGGTTTCTGTCCTCACCATTTCTGAGATTTCTATTTCACTCTCCACCTTGGTTTCTGCAGATAAACTACTGGCCAGAGGACACTGTGGCTACTGGGTCTGAGCCCCTCTGCTTCCCGCTCCCATGTGGTAAAACGTCCGTCTCAGCTCCCATTTTCACATCCTTCCTCACTGAGGACCAGACACTTCTGGTCAGTCAGTCCCACCTGCCACTGTGTCTTCAGGGTCCCAACTCCATCACCCCCCGCCCCAACTTTTACTTTCCATCTCCCACTTGGAATTGGTCTTCCTCCTTGGCAAAACTGTTTTTCTCCACTGAAAAAAACCAAAAGCAAATTCCCTAAAGCCACTGCCCTTTACCGGCCCTTCCTTCCAGTTACTAGACACTGATTCCTTTCAAATAACACATTTCTAGAACCAATCTCTACTTCCACCCTCACACCCAAGTAATTTGCTTTTGTTCCACTCTCCATGGAAACCATCTGACTATAAAGATCACGAATCTCTCCCTATATTCTCTCTGCAGCACCTTTGATGAGTTCTTGAAACTCTTTAAGTACCTGAGGCTCATCTGATCCTTCTCGGTCTCCTTTAATGGTCCCTTGGTTTCCATCCACCTGTTCACTCTTCTCAAAGCTCTGTCCTTGGCTGTCTTCTCCCTCTGTTCATTTCCTGGGTGTCCTCATTCACACCCAAAGCTTCTACTTTAGCACATCCATCAGTGACTCCCATGCCTTCATTTCCAGCTTAGTCCCACATATCTCATGCTGCTGTTCCCCACAAGTGTCTAAACTCATCTCATATAAAAATGAATCCTCTTTCCTTCCCAAATTGCTGTTTCTCCTCTACCACACTGGTCGATTAAAAAATCTGAATACAGTGGATTCTGCTGTTTCTTAAACTCCCCATCAAGTCAGTCACCCAATTCTCCATTTGACCTGACATTTCTTTTGCACAATTCCTCCCCACTGCCATAGTCAGACCCTCATTACCTCACTTGCTTCTAGTCCAATGGTTCTCACTGTGGTTCCTTCGCCACTGGCAGTAGCATCACCTGGGAATTTATCAGCAATGTAGACTCTTGGGCTGCCCCGGACCTACTGAATCAGAACTCTACACTGGGATCCAGTAATCTGTGTTTCAACAAATTCCTTAAGTAATTCTGAAGCTTAAGTCTGAAAACCACTATTCCATTCTCTACCCTCTTAACACTGTCATCGTGGTGAAAACAACAACAGATACAGTTCTGTTGCTCAGAAGCCTTCAATGACATTTTTGACTAGAAGGTGAAACCTACATTTCTTTGTACTGCACAAACGATGGGATCTAGTTCCTGCCTATCAGTTTCCAAAAGGTAAAGTATAACACATCATCTTAGTAAGAATGCACTGTTGTGTAGTGACTAAGTGGACAAGTTGTGGAATCCTACTGCCTGGGCTTTCCTCTGCCTTATTACAGTACAGCTGTCTGTGACCCTGGATGATTCCTTAACCTCACAATGCTTCAGGGACATCATCCATAAAATGAGAATAACACTGACAGCCATATCACAGGGTTGCTGTGCAGTTATCACATACCTGGCACTCAGGCTGGACTGTTACTAGATTCCAGGATGTTACAGAAAAGGTTAACAGGCTCCAAAAGTGAGGGCCAGGGAAGTTCATCATGAAGGAAAGAAGGAAATTCAAGGACAAAGCAAAACAGCAAAGACAGGGTGATACATTCATATTTGTTTCTCTGACAACAATTAATGAAGTTAATGGTGCTAAGTGATTAAATATGAGGGTCCCAATATAATGATGCTTTGAGTAATGACGGAAATCAAATTCTAACCTCCCCCACTAGGTATGATCTTAGGCAAAAAGACTTTATTTCTTGCCCCCGTTTCATAGTCTGTAACATGGTGCTATATAATGAGAATTCCTATGTATTTACCTACGTAAATATTTATTGTTTATCCAGTATCTGATATGTGAGCATTTAATACAGGGCAGCATTTATTCTTATTGTATGTACAATATCTTCAATACAAATCAGATATAAAAACAGGCACTTCTGGAGACTCCTGTTTGATCCAAGCTCCAGGGAGTGTGGAGACAGATCTAAGTCTCAGGACTGACTGGGGGAAGAGTTGAAGTTATGCCCTCTTTCGGGAACAGTGGGTATCCAATGACTGATCACTGCAGGGATATAGTCTTGACCCTTCCCTCCAACTTGGGACAACTCTCAGAGTTACGGTGAGACTTGGTAGACACTCTCCTTGGGACCATTCTGCAGCTCAACTTTTTCTACCCACCATTCTACCTCCTTTCTTCCTTGGTAAGATCCAAAATGTACTAATAAATGTCCTGGTCATAAATCTCCTTAGGTCTACTTCCCAGGGAACCCCATCAAGGACAATCTGGAAACATCTTGTTCGTTTATCAATTTACTTGTTGACTGTTGCCCCTCCCATCATTAAATAGAAGGTCAATGTGGTCAGGGCCATGCTCGTTTTGGCCACTTCTGTATCTGCTAACTAGGCAGTGTGACAAATACGAATATAAACTGCCGGTGTTAATGAATGCATCAATGAAACTGAGGATAGCAAGCCTCTGAAACACCAACAGGATGTGAGCCTGATCTGACCTTAGGAGGCCTCCATCTCAACAGGGTTTCTCCATGCCCAGAATGTCCAAAGCGCCAAGTCCTGCTTCTGCTGTCCAAGCTGGTACTGCCACACGGTGCGGAGTGCTCCCGTCAGAGGGCGGCTCTCCAGGCAGACACAGGTCTCAGAGCCAGGGCATTCGGAGCCTTCCCTCGGGTGCCTTTTCCGTCTATGTTCCAGTGCGGCCGCTCGGATCCGAGGGAGGATAGTGCATGTTATACTCTGAGCCCGTATCTCCAAACTGACCAAGAGAACAAGTCCACCACAGTAATGCAAAGGCAAGAAGGGAGTTTATTTCTAGCGCGCTAGGGCCCAAGTCTCATCCAGCACAATGGAATCCGACAAGAGCCCCGAACAAAGGATTATGGCGGCTTATATACAGGCAGCTCTTTGTCTCAGTTACAGGGGTAGCTGGCGTTACATGATCGGCTAGGCAGGATGAGTGCACGTCCTGTCTCTTTCTGGTTGGTGTGTGTACGAAGTCTTCCTAATTTGATCAAGGAATGTTTTGTTAAGGAAACATAACTCAGGTCCTGGGCTTAGTGTACCTCACTGAGCTTGTCATAGCCAGGGTTTGGCCCCTAACATTCCCCCATCCTTAGATCATATAGAGGAATCTTCCTCTTGGTTTTGAGACACAGTTTGATATTGTTGCCGAAGCACAAATAGCTGTACTGTGTTTATACGTTCTTTTACAAAGGCTATAAGTCTATTGATAATACAGGGACCAAAAGTAAGCATCAGTAGAAGCACTAGCAGGGGCCCCAGCAACGTGGAGATTAGAGTGGTCAACCAAGGGGACTGCTGAAACCAGGACTCGAACCACCCCTGTTGGGCCTCACGTTCTCGTTTGCGTTGGGCTAGTACCTCTCTCACTTTGGCCATAGATTCTCTGACTATTCCCGTGTGATCAGCATAGAAACAACATTCTTCTCCTAGGGCAGCACAGAGTCCCCCTTGTTGTAGAAAAAGCAGATCTAATCCTCTTCTATTTTGCAGAACTACTTCAGATAGGGAAGTCAAAGACGATTCTAAATGACTGATGGATTGCTCTATACGGGTGATGTCCTCATCTACGGCCGCTCTCAGGGAGTTAAATCCCTGGCTTTGCAGGGACAGGGCTGTAATTCCTGTTCCGGCCCTGGCTATTTCAAGACCGAACATAGTTGCTATAGTTATGGCAGTAATAGGTTCTCTCTTAACTCTGTAAGTTCTTTCTTGAGAACTTAAGGTCAACCTTTGGGCCCAGTAATCATATATTGTTTCTTCTGGTCGGTACAGAATTTTTGGCACGACTGCTACCATAACACAGAATTCTTCTTTGGGGTCAAAGATTGAGCTGTGTACACATGGAGTCAGCCCTGTGTGTGAACAGACCCACCATCCTCCCATCTGTGGTATTAGCCACCTGGCTATGGGCAAGTCCGTAGGCTCAATGACATGCGCACACAGTGGAGACCTCCCTGATAATATTTTGCCCATACATAACCCTTTTCCCCATACCTCTCTCATTGTAAGGCCTACTTTTCGTTCTCCCCATCGACATTGGGGAGGATCGGTGCCGTTGGCCAGGTCGTAAGAGGCGTTGAGGCCTATTGCCTCGTAATAAGGGGGAATTAAGTTGTAACATAACCAACAGGATTTAGTTGCCTCAGGATGGGTCTGATTTAAGGTAGCATAAGCTGCCTTTACCAGTTTCCATAGTGGATCTGCATGTCCGAGTTTAACAAGGGGGCCTGCCTCTGGGTCTTCTGTTGGCCTGTGTGATATAGGTAGGGAGGTTGTCGGGTAGGGAGTTGCATCAATTTTCTCCATTGGGTTGGGACCTACACTGCGTACCTGCGCTGGCTCTACAATCTGGCTTATAATCACGATTCCCCCGTAAGTGTACGCGCCTCCCACTGTTCTTGTCTGTATTCCCCAGGATAGGCCAGAAATCCAAGCCCCCTCTTTTTTTGCTTTGTCCTGATTGAACCTTATCTTAACCTGTGCATAGTTACAACTCTCTTCACATTCAAAAGTTGGGTCCCCAAGGGCTTTGGGGGTGGGCTTTGCGAACGAGAAGTTAAGTAGGTCCTGATTTCTTACCTCCCAGCGCCGAGGCCCATCATTAGAAGTAACACAATCCCATGATTTACAAAAATAATCTTGTGCCCCCCCACAAGTCTTCCAGTTGGTCCTCTGGTGGCCTGGGCATGCCCAGAACCCCTGAATCCGGAGGAAACCCCTCGCCCAAGGCACATTTACCACCGGCTTTAAGTCAAAATATAGGTCTGGCCACCAGGTGTTCGGAGGATGTACTTCTGTAGTTAAGTTGAGCACCTCTCGTGTTTGTCCATCTTGAAGCTTCCAGGTGATTTTGGCCAGCTGGTGCGGGTTGCTATGGGTGGCTCCAGGGCCGAGGAGGATGGTCACTAACAGGACAGTCAGGATGACTTGTCTGGATCCTGTCGGCGGATGAGCTTCATCTTGAAGGGGTTTGAAGGGTGCGGCGTTACTTCCCATTCTTTTTGGGCCCTTTCTTGCTCCTCTGGAGTGGCTTGGCGTACGTGGTTGCAGTGCACCCACGGCCCAATACCGTTGACCTTTAGGGCAGTTGGGGTGGTAAGAAGAACAACATAAGGACCCTTCCATCTGGGTTCTAGTGCCTTGGTTTTGTGCCTTTTGACCCATACCCAATCTCCTGGGCCAATGTTATGCGAGGGGACAGTTCCCTTATTCTGACCTACATGTAGTTCCCAGAGCAGTTTCCAAACACGGGAATGCACCTTACTTAAGGCCATCAAGGCCTCTTGGAATTGTCCCAACGTGGGAGGTGGTAGTTTCTTCTCTTCAAAGATTGGACATATAGGGGGAGGTCTCCCATATAGAATTTCGAATGGGGTCAGATTAAGTTGATGAGTATTAGGCGCATGGAAGAGGGCGAAGGGAAGGAGGGTCACCCAGTCCCCGCCAGTCTCTATAGCCAATTTAGTTACAGTTTCTTTTAGGGTCCGATTCATTCTTTCAACTTGCCCTGAGCCCTGTGGACTGTATTCACAATGTAATTTCCATTTGGTCCCCAGGGCTAGGGCAAGGCTCTGAACTATTTGACTCACGAAAGCAGGTCCATTATCAGAGCCGATGGTCACCGGCAGGCCAAACCTGGGAACTATTTCTTCTAAAATCTTTTTCGCCACTATCATCGCGGTTTCTCCCTTTGTAGGAAAAGCCTCTACCCACCCTGAGAAGGTATCTACCAAGACTAACAAGTACCGGTAACCATACTTGGCTGGCCTTACCTCGGTGAAATCTATTTCCCACTGTTGCCCTGGTCCTTCTCCCCGATACCTCAGTCCTGCGTGTTGTCCTTTCCCTGGTCTCATTTGTTGACATGCCTTACAAGCATGCACTATGTTCCTCATAGTTGTTTGGTGCCGGGGGAATCGCAGGTGCGCAGTTTGAAAGAGCATCAGTCTTTTTTTCTCCCAGATGAGTAGTCAAGTGTAAATGTTCACATAGTTGCCGTCCCAACTGAGTGGGAAGTATCAAGTAGCCAACTGAGTCTCAGTACCATCCATTTTCACCTTTTTGGAGGTTGGTGTTTTCTTGAATCCAAGCAAGGTCTGAGGATGAATACTCAGGGGTCAGGGGCAAAGTTTCCATACCTGGAGGTGGAAGTTCGATAGCCAACACAGGGGTGACGTAATCTTCATCAGCTACCCTTCGAGCTGCCAGGTCTGCAGCCTGATTCCCTCCTGCCGTGGGGCTGTTGCCCTTCTGGTGTCCAGGTACGTGTACTATTGACACAGCCCGAGGCATCTGCACAGCCTCCAAAAGTCTACAGATTTCAGGCAAATTTTTAATTTCTTTCCCTTCAGCTGTCAAAAACCCCCGTTCCCAATATATTAGGCCCTGGATGTGTACCGTGCCAAATGCATAGCGACTGTCAGTGAAAATGGTTATTCTCTTTCCTTCGGCTCTCTCTAGTGCTTGAATTAAGGCAATTAATTCTGCCTTTTGTGCAGAGGTATCTGGGGGAAGGGCCTCAGCCCATATGGTCTGCCCAGAGTCATCTACTACTGTGGCTCCCGGCCGTCTCTGTCCATCTTTTACATAACTGCTTCCATCTGTAAACCATATTAGCTCACTGTTATCCAGTGGCGTATCTGTTAAGTCTTTTCATATTGCTGTTACCCCGGCCAGTATTTCATCACAATCATGGAGGGGGCTATCTCCCTCCAGATTGGGCAAAAGAGTAGCCGGATTTAGAGCACAGGGCGTTTGGAAATGTATCCGTGGGGTGTCAAGCAACAAGGCCTGATAGTGCATCAAGTGGGCATTAGAAATCCATTTACCTGGGGGTTGCTTTAAAACTCTTTATGGCATGAGGAGTGTAGACCAAGAGTCTCTGTCCGTAAGTCAGTTTATCAGCATCATGGACTAAGAGAGCAGTGGCCACGATGATACGGAGGCAAGGTGGCCATCCGGCTGCCACTGGGTCCAGCCTCTTGGAAAGGTAAGCTACAGGTTGCTTCCATGGTCCCCATCTCTGTGTTAGTACCCCTTTCCCTATCCCCCGCTTTTCATCTACAAATAATTGGAAAGGCTTAGATGGATCAGGGAGGGCAAGGGCAGGAGCTTCCAGCAAGGCTCGCCTGAGCTCTTGGAAGGCCTTCTTCATTGGCTCAGTCCATTTCCAGTCCTTGTTTTCTTTGCTCCCTTCATATAGGGGCCTAGCCTTTTCTGCAAACCCCAAGACCCACAACCGGCAATATCCCACAGTTCCCAGAAATTCTCTCACTTGCCTAGGGTTAGCCGGCTCAGGGATCTGGAGGATGCTTTCTTTCATGGCCTGTGTTAGCCACCTCTGGCCCTGTTTTATCTTATAACTGAGGTATGTAACCTCTTGCTTGGCGATCTGGGCCTTTTTGGCACTGGCCCTGTAACCCAAAGTCCCCAAAGTTTGGAGAAGATCACCTGTTGCCTCTTGGCAATCTTTCTCTGTAGCCGCTGCCAGCATGAGGTCATCGACATATTGTAATAAAACAATGGTAGGGTGCTCAACCCGATACTCATGGAGGTCTTCGTCCAGAGCCTCATTAAATAACGTGGGTGAGTTTTTGAAACCCTGTGGTAAGCAAGTCCATGTCAGCTGTACAGGGGTCTGGCCACTGTCTTCTTGCCATTCGAAGGCAAAGATCTCTTGGCTCGTGGGGGCAAGAGGCAAACGGAAAAAGGCATCTTTTAAATCTAAAACAGTATACCAAATGTAGTTTGGAGGCAAGTTGCTTCGCAGAGTATAAGGGTTAGGAACTGAAGGATGAATGTCACTCAGCCGTTTGTTGACTTCGCGTAGATCTTGAATCGGTCTAAAATCAGTCCCCCCAGGCTTTTTCACAGGCAACAGAGGAGTGTTCCATGGGGACTGGCACCTTTTTAGGACCCCTGCTTCTATGAGGCGTTGTATATGAGGTGTGATTCCTTGTCGAGCCTCTTGACTCATGGGATACTGCTGTACCCTCACTGGGACAGCATTGGCCTTTAGTTCCACAACGATAGGGGGCCTCTGTTTGGCTAGTCCCATTCCTGCCGTTTCAGCCCAGGCCTGAGGGTATCTTTGAACCCATGGTTGTACTTCGGGGCTTACTGTCGCTGGGGCCTCTGGCAAATATAGCATGTATTCATCTTTCAATGCCAGAGACAGGACCTGAAGAGGATGTCCGGTCCCATCTAAGACTGACACTTGTCCGTGGTCGAAATGAATTTGGGCATTTACTTTAGACAGTAAATCCCTTCCCAACAAGGGCGCTGGACACTCAGGTATCACCAGAAAAGAATGGGTCACCTGGTGGGCCCCCAAGTTCACATGCCGTTTCGTAGTCCATCCATATCGTTTAGTCCCGGTTGCTCCCTGCACCCAGCTACTTTTTTAAGACATAGGTCCATCTTTTTGGTTTAAGATTGAGTATTGGGCTCCCGTGTCTACCATGAAGCCAACTGGTTTCCGCTCCACATTTATGGTTACCCAGGACTCGGGGAGGGGCGTCGAGCCCTGACCCCCCTAGTCGCTATCCTCTCCCGCGTAGAGGATATGACTTTCTGGAGAAGGGGTCTCATTCTTGGGGGTTCTGGGCCTCTCTTTCAGATTTTTTTGGGGCATTTATCTTTCCAATGTCCAAACTCTTTACAAAATGCACATTGGTTTTTCTCAAGCTTATGCCTTGTTGTTTTTTCTTCAATTTTTGAGTCCATCTTTTTTCCTTTTTGGAACCTGTTTTTGTTTTCAATCCCAGCAAAAAATATCTGGGCCAGTTCCTTTTGATTTTTACGGTTTTCTTCAGCTCTAAATTCTCTTTCTTCTCATCTAATACGGTCTTCTCTCTCCTCTGGGGTCTCTCTATGATTAAAAACTCTCTCGGCTGCCCTCATTAGATCCTGCAGGGATTGTTCACTTAACCTCTCTTTTTTTTGCAACTTTCTCCTAATATCGGGGGCTGCTTGATTTACAAATGCTAACATAACTGCCGCTCGTGACTCATCTGCCTGTGGGTCCATAGGGGTATACTGTCTAAAAGCTTCCATTATCCTCTCAAGGAAGGCTGCTGGACTCTCATTTGGCTCCTGCCTCACTGAATTTGTGAGCTTTGGCCAAATTTGTTGGCTTCCTGGCGGCTGCTCTAAGGCCAGCCATGAGTCTGGCGGTACACCCGGAGACGCTCCCTACCTTCAGCGCGTTCGAAGTCCCAGCTGGGCTGCACCAAAGGGAACCCTTCCTCAATAAGGTTAGGCTGTATTGTGGGCCTCCCATCCACCCCTGGCACATTCTTCCAAGCTTCTGACAGGATCCGTTCGCGTTCCTCTGTAGTAAAAAGCACCTATAACAGTTGCTGACAATCATCCCAAGTGGGATCGTGAGTGAAAAGGATAGACTCTAAAAGACCAGTAAGACTCTGCGGTTTTTCAGAAAATGAGGGAGTCTGGGTTTTCCAATTGTACAGATCACTAGTGGAGAAGGGCCAATACTGATATGTCTGCTCTCCACCCTCTCTGGCTGGCCCCGCCCAGACTGGAAACGCATTAACAGTGGAGGAGGGAACTTCTGGGTCTTCTTCCTCCGCCACGCTGGCCATTCCCCTTGTCCTTCCCCGAGTTCCCCGGGTGGGGCCTCCTTCTCGGGGAGGAGCTGAAGGCTCGGTTCCCCTCCGGGCTTCTCCCGATGAAACCTGTGGAACCTGTGGAAGCAAGGGCGGATGTGGATCCGCATACGGAGGTGGGGACAGTTCGGTCTCCAGGTCTATCAGATTAGGATACAGAGAAGATTCCTGGAATACCGGTTTCGGTCGATTCTCGTCCTTTTTTCCTTCCTTCTCTTTGGAAGCCTTCATGACTAGCACCTGTGGGCTTGGCGAGGTTAGAGTTGGGGAAGAGGGACGGGGAGGTTTAGGAGGTTTAGGAGGAGCAAGAACAAACGGTTTAAGCCATTCCGGTGGGTTTCTCACTAGATCCTGCCAGGCCAGAATATAGGGAGTCTGGTCTGGGTGCCCGGCAGGACCAGGAGTGAGCACCCTCTCTTTAACTGCCTGGATAATTTGTGGATTGAAGGTTCCCTCTCGTGGCCACCCGACATCAAAGGTAGGCCACTCGGCGGAACAGAAAAGCACCAGTTGGCTCTTCTTCACCAGTAACGATAGATTCTGAGCTCTAGACTTGAAATCAGAGAAGTGGTCAGTCATCAGAGACAACGGAGTAGAAGTAGTTTGCCCCATGGGTACAAAGACCACGAATAACAATGAGACTCACAACAACAGTGCCGGCACACAGAGACACAGGAACGACACAACAAACAGGTACCAAATCTCAGTATGCTTTTGGTCCTCTTTATACCGCTAGAAACCCCTTCTCTACTTGCAAGTGTCTTACCGTCAGGACGTCCTCAGTGCCAGCTGCCCTCCCGGTACGTGACCGGGGACTCGGCCTCACGCTGGACTTGCCTCTGCACCTATATCCAGATGCCTCCCCAGTACGATACTGGGCCTTTACGGCGTTAACACCGGTGCTCAGGGCTCATACCTCCTAACGAGCTTACCCCCTTCTACCAGGAGAGGTGTTCTCCCCGGTTGGAAGGAGATCCCGGACGAGCCCCCAAATGTTATACTCCGAGCCGACCGAGAGAACAAGTCCACCACAGTAATGCAAAGGCAAGAAGGGAGTTTATTTCTAGCGCGCTAGGGCCCAAGTCTCATCCAGCACAGTGGAATCCGACAAGACCCCGAACAAAGGATTATGGCGGCTTATATACAGGCAGCTCTTTGTCTCAGTTACAGGGGTAGCTGGCGTTACATGATCGGCTAGGCAGGATGAGCGCACGTCCTGTCTCTTTCTGGTTGGTGTGTGTAGGAAGTCTTCCTAATTTGATCAAGGAATGTTTTGTTAAGGAAACATAACTCAGGTTCTGGGCTTAGTGTACCTCACTGAGCTTGTCATAGCCAGGGTTTGGCCCCTAACAGTGCACACTCGGCGCTGTGCGCACAGTTACAGAGCACCCCGGCTCCTCCGCGTTCCTCCCGGCAGCCAAGCACCCAGCGCCGAGGCTGCAGGTTAAACGCAGTCTCTAAGGAGCCGGCCCCCCAGCCTCGCCCCCGGTCTCCTTCAGTGACCTTTCCGAGCGAGGACGAGGCACCGACGAGCCCCGGCCCCCCTGCAGCCGGGCAGAGAGCCGGCTCCCCGCGGCGGCCCTGACCTTCTCACCTGTCCGTCGGCCGCAGCCCGCAGCCCCCAAGGCCGCACCTCGCGCCACCGCAGCTCCGGGAGATAGACCCGCGCTCGGGACCGAGCATGCGCAGCCCGCGGCTTCTCCGTGCGTTGGTGACGCTCTAGGCTGGGGACTCGGTGGCGGCGACCGGAAGACCGGGAGGCCCGCTGGGGACCGAGCATGCGCAGCCCGCGGCTTCTCCGGGCGTTGGTGACGCTCTCGGCAGGGGAGGCGGTGGCGGCGACCGGAAGGCCGGGGGCGGGCCTCGTCTGGTGTCGGTCTAGGCACACGATCGGAAGTGGAAACGTTAAATGACGGGTCACACGGACTTGCTGAAGCACAGTGTCTGCCTTTTTGCCCGCGCTTAAGAGGCGCTCATGGAATGGAAACGTGAGCAACCGCTCTCGGCGGGTCCCGGGCCGTCCGGCCTTGACCGATGGCGACGCGCCGGATCCCGCGGCCGCTCACCAGCCCCGGTCTTCCGGAGCGACCGCCCAGAAGACCCGGGGAGGAGGCGCCGCTGCGGCCGCTCCTGTGGAGCGGGGCGCGCGGGAGGCCCTCCGCGGCGCGGCGTCCGCCCCTTGTCCCCGCGGGGGCTTACGGGGGTCGGAGGCCCCTGCGTGCGCTCGCCAGCTGGCTCATGTCCTTGCCGTCTCCCCTCCCGCTGATGCGTTCGAGGGCCAAGACGGCATTCTTCCTTTCAAAGGAACTGTGAGAGAAGTTATGCTCATGGATAACGGTCTCACAATGCACCCGCCATTGAGAAAGCCACCTTCATCTGCCAGCCCGTGTTTTCTATACTCGTTCCCCATCAAACACTCAGGAGACTTTTCCCCTTTTTGTGCTAGTAATTTTCAAGAAACATTCTGTGTCACAGAAATGCTGCGTTTTATTTTTCCCTCTCGATCGCCCTTCTCCCTGGCACAGCGGGAAACTGGTTTGTCACCGGCCAATCGAGCTCGCTTTGTTCGAGGTGTAGATAGAGGTCCTTCGCCGCCATGATTGTTTGGGCCCTCGTTGGAAGCCGCGAGACCTTGCACGGAGGACATTTTTGTTTTTGGAAGATCCCGCGCTCTCTTCCGGGCGTTAGCTGAGTGTTCGCCGCCATCTTAAGTCCTGGTTGTGGCTTCAAGCGGGCCGCGAAGCAACCCAGGCCATCTTGTGTTTGGGCGGCAGCCGGGCTTCTCTGCGCGCCCGGAAAGCGGGAAGGAGGTCGGCACCCGAACACCCGAGGTTCCAAAGGCTGGCTTGTGAGCCTCTGGCCGCCTTTCTAGTCTGAGTTTGCACAGCCAGGTACCCTGGACAGTAACTAAACAAAAGCCCGACCCCAAACCCTGCCACCATCGTAGGTAAGAACTTGGAAATGCTGGGAACCTAAGATGGTCCTTCCCTTGAACTCAGCTGTGAGCCCAGCTGTTTTCCCGCTTCGGTTATTTCCTTTGATTAGTGAACCTTTGTTAAATCCTTATGCCTGTGCTTCCTCCTCTCTGTTGTTTTAAACAGAAGGGTGCCGGAAGCCTGGGCTTGACTGGAAGTTTTGGTCTGGAAAATTGTAATTATTTGGACGAAATGGAGTACAGTGACTGGGCCAGCTGTTTATATCAAACATGTACATGTATGGAGAAGGCGATGGCACCCTACTCCAGTACTGTTGCCTGGAAAATCCCATGCATGGAGGAGCCTGGTGGGCTGCAGTCCATGGGGTCACGAAGAGTCGGACACGACTGAGCGTCTTCACTTTCACTTTTCACTTTCATGCATTGGAGAAGGCAATGGCAACCCACTCCAGAGTTCTTGCCTGGAGAATCCCAGGGACGGAGGAGACTGGTGGTCTGCCGTCTATGGGGTCTCACAGAGTCGGACACGACTGAAGCGACTTAACAGCAGCAGCAGCAGATTCCCCTTCCCAGACAGTTTTTGGTTTGTGACATAAATACACATTGTGTTTGTATATATATTCATTCATTTATTCAGTACATTTGTTGACTACCTGGTACATTTGTTGAGTACTAGGTTGTAAGGATTCTGTTGTAAATGAAAACCACGATTTCATGGAGTTTCCATTCTGTCACCTTGAGAGCTACTAGGTTGGGCAAGTAACAGTGTTTTCTGGTTCTTAGACCTGCTATAATATACAAACAAGTATTCCTTTGCTCCTTCGCCTGTCTTCCCCCGCTCCTTTTTCCTCCTGGCCTAGGAATAAATCATACTGACACTTTATTTCTTGGATCCTGGATTTGTAGACGAACTGGTTAATTTTACAACCAATATTCAAGGTAATTAAGGCCTTGCTGCTCCAGTTGTGAACTGTGTATCAGCCGCTTGAGCATCACCTGGGAGCTTGTTGGAAACGCCGTTGACTCCATCCACAGGCCACTGAGTCAGAATCTGCCCTGAGAAGCTCACCTTAAGTTCATACAGCACTGACTGAGGGCACGGACTAAAGACAAAGACTTTCTCTTTACAACTTGTGCTTCTGAAACAATATATGGTCAGTATAGTCCACGCTTTAAATGCAGTGGACATGTGGTTTTATATCCATCAGTTTAATGTCAAGATGCCAATTTAGCATTCTAAAAAGTTGAGAATTTGTCAGCCCCATATATTGCTATGTAACATTTGCTATGCAACACCTTTTGTCCTATGTGCATATTTTATTTTTAATTTGTTTGAAGTTGAACTGAAAATTCTGTATGTTTTCAGTAGTTCAATATCTACTTGGAAAACCTTGGAGCATAGTTTACCTTTTTTTTGGCACCTTGCATTCTGTCATTTTAAAATAACAAATCTAAATCTAATTTATTCAGGGGTTCTCAGCTTTGGCTGTTTATGAAAAAATCACTTGGGGTGCTTAAAAGTAAACAACAACCCAGATCAGTATCAGTAGAGTCTTGAGATCCTGTGGATGGAATTTAAGGAAGTTAAGGTATTTGAGAAATAACAAATGAGTTCTATATTTTTTGTGTTGCTGTTTGTTAGATTTTTCTCCTTTGTAGATTTACTTAAAATAATTATGAAGAGAGTTGGACTGGAAATGTGGTGAACTAGCTGCTTAGTAACCCATCAGCTTGCTGTTTATTGTGTGTCCTAAGCAAGTTATCCAGTCTTTCTGTTTTTCCTCCGTCCATCTAAATATTAATTGGGAAAAGAATGAAGGTCTTGCTATGTTCTATTTAGTCTCTTGTATATGTTAACAAATGTAGTGGATATTTATATTCTGTGCATGTGAGGAAGAGAAGTATTTTGCAACTGCGACATTCACTGCTTCTGATTTTCCTATACTGTATCTTGTATATGCTGGTAAGCAAAATGGGTCTGGAAATGAACTCCAGAGCCAGACTCTCTGGGTTCAAATCCTAGCTCTTCCACTACCAGCTTAAACTGATTACTTAACCCTTTTGTGCTTCAGTCTGTTTAGGCGCTAAGGGGGTGTCTGACTCTTGCTTACCACATGGACGGTAACCTGCAAGGTTGTCCATGGGGTTTCCCAGCAAGAATACTGGAGCAGGTTGCCATTTCCTTCTTTAGGGGATCTTCCCGACTCAGGGATCAAACCTGAGTCTCCTAAATTGGCAAGCAGATTCTTTACCACTGTGCCACCTGGGAAGCCCTATACCTTAGTTGCTTCATCTCAAAAATAGGGTTACTATGAGGGTCAGATAAGTTAATACAAGAAAAGTGCTGAAAACAGTGCTTGGCACATGGTCATAGCTATGTAAATGTTAATTAGGTATTATTCAAATCTTAGGATTATTCAAGTTTTGTTCATACATTCAAATTACTAACGGGGAAAGGTATTGTAGTTTCATGACTTTTTAGGCCACATATCCATTTGGGAAAGAGGGTGATTTATTTTTTTATTTTTTTTCTTATTGATTTTATTTATTTTTATTTTTTAAATTTTTATTTTTACTTTATTTTACTTTACAATACTGTATTGGTTTTGCCATACATTGACATGAATCCACCACGGGTGTACATGAGTTCCCAAACACGAACCCCCCTCCCACCTCTCTCCCCACAACATCTCTCCAGGTCATCCCCGTGCACCAGCCCCAAGCATGCTGCATCCTGCATCGGACATAGACTGGCGATTCGTTTCTTACATGTTAGTATACATGTTTCAATGCCATTCTCCCAAATCATCCCACCCTCTCCCTCTCCCTCTGAGTCCAAAAGTCCGCTATACACAGCTGTGTCTTTTCTGCTGTCTTGCATACAGGGTCATCATTGCTATCTTTCTAAATTGCATATATGTATGTTAGTATACTGTATTGGTGTTTTTCTTTCTGGCTTACTTCACTCTGTACAATTGGCTCCAGCCTCATCCATCTCATTAGAACTGATTCAAAGGCATTCTTTTTAATGGCTGAGTAATACTCCTTTGTGTATATGTACCACAGCTTATCCATTCGTCTGATGATGGACATCTAGGTTGTTTCCATGTCCTGGCTATTATAAACAGTGCTGCGATGAACATTGGGGTACATGTGTCTCTTTGAATTCTCGTTTCCTCGGTGTGTATGCCCAGCAGTGGGATTGCTGGGTCATAAGGCAGTTCTATTTGCAGTTTTTTAAGGAATCTCCACACTGTTCTCCATAGTGGCTGTACTAATTTGCATAAGAGGGTGATTTAAATACAATATGCCGAGCCAGGAAGATGTGTGAGTGAGAGGTTTTTTTAATGATCTTTTTCTTTTCTCTGAATAGCTTTATGGAGGTATGATTGTCCTACAGTAAACAGCACAAACTTAAAGTATACCGTTTGATGGTGATTTACATGCATAGACCAATGAAATCAACACTTGAGTCAAGATAGTGAATGTACCCATCACCTCCCGAAAGTTTTCTCTTGTCCTTTTGTAAACCCTCTGGGCTCTTCTAGACAACTGCTGATCTGTTTTCTGTCACTCTTGCATTTCCCAGGATTTTATCTAAATGGAATCTCCATGTATGTGCTGTCTTGGGGGGGTGGGGTAGTCTGGTTTTTTTCACTCACTATAATTGAGAGCCATCCTTGGTGCAAGTATCAGTGCTTCATTCCTTTGTAATTGCTATATTCAGCAAGTGGTTAGGCTAATTTGTTTGCACATTTGCTAATTGAAGGGCATTTGGGTTGTTTTTATTTTCATAGTGATCATTTTCACATTAGGAAAAAAAAGTAATTATTTGGTGGCCAAGCCTTCCACATACAGAGAACCTAGGAGGTGCCAGTGGTAGACTGCGTTTGTTTGGGACTTTGTCTTTGACATTGTTTAGTTTATGCATTCACGTTTTCTGAATGAAACGTTATAGATTTTAAATGCCAAACATGTCACATATATCTCTTTTATTGAGATATAATTTATATATAACATAATAAATAGTTTCATATGTACAACACAATTGTTTGATATACGTATATACAGTTAAACAACTCAGGGGGTTAGGGGTGCTGACCCTCTGTGCTGTTGAAAATCTGCATACAACTTTACAGTGACAAGCGCACAACTCAGCCCCCATCTGAGATTCCACATCTTTGAATTCAACCAACTGTGGATCATGTGATACTGTAGTATGTATTTATTGAGAAAAATCCAAGTGAAGTGGATTCTCATAGTTCAGACCTTGTTGTTCAAGGGTTATCTGTATAATACAGTTTTATTAACTGGTCACCATGTGGTACATTCCCAGGGCTTACTTATTTCATAACTGGAAGTTTGTACCTTTTGACTCCCTTTACCCATTTCACCATCCCCTACCATCCCTTCCTCAACACCCCGCCCCCCGCCCCTGCCCCACCAATGACCACCAATATTTTCTCTGTATCTGAGTTTGGTGTTTGTTTTGTTTTAGATTTCACAGAAAAGTGGATCATATTATATTTGTCTTTCACTGTCTTATTAGAAGAATGCCCATTCATGTTGTCGCAAAGAGCAGCATTTCCTTTCTTCATGACTGAATAGCATTCCATTATATAATGCACACACCGTAATTTCTTTCTCCATTCATCTATCATGGACACTTAGGATGTCTCCCCTGTCTTGGCTATTGTGGTTAATGCTTCAGTGAACATGGAGGTGCAGGTTACCTTTTCAAGTTTGTGTTTTTCTTTTCTTCAGATGAATACTGTGAAGTGGAATTGCCACATCATATGGTAGTTATATTTTTAATTATTTGAGGAACCTCCATACTGTTTTCTATGGTGGCTAACCAATTTAAATTCCCATCTACAGGACACAAGGGCTCCCCTTTTTTCACATCCTCACCAATACTCCAGTTCAGTTGCTCAGTCGTGTACGACTCTGCGACCCCTTTGACTGCAGCACACCAGGCTTCCCTGTCTGTCACCAGCTCTCGGAGCTTGCTCAAACTCATGTCCATCGAGTCAGTGTGTCGTCCCCTTCTCTTCCTGCCTTCAGTCTTTCCCAGCATCAGGGTCTTTTCCAGTGAGCCAGTTCTTCACATCAGGTGGCCAAAGTATTGGCCATCACCAACACTTATTTATTGTCTTTTTGATGATAGCTATTCTGACAAGTGTGAGATGACATCTCATTGTGATTTTGAGTTGCTTTTCTCTGGAGATTTGGAGGTGCTGAGTAGGCTGTCTGCGGTCATGTAAAAAGGTAGGATTTGAACGCATGTCAGTTTTACTAGAACTCGAGACCATGACTGCCTTGTGGGTCAGCGCCTGTTTCTGACAAAATATTAAATAAAAATTAGACGCTGTGTTTTAGTGAAGCAACCACACAGGGCCAGGTGGGGATTTTCTGTGGGCCCCACAGGAAAGGGAGGCCCAGAACTTGGGTTAGATGACCACGTTAAGGGTATAGAGTGAACTGTGGACTTAATCTTGGTGGGAGATTTCAGTATATGACCTACATTTAAAGAAAAAGAAAAGGAAAAAAAAAAATCCTATTTTTTTTTTTTGTCACTTGCTTTATTTTCCTGTTGTTTCCGTTTGTTTTTTGTTTTTGTTTTCAAGTTCACGTTGGCATTCAGAATTATCATATGAATAATAGGAAAAGCTGATTCACTACTTTTTAACATTGTAATTACCTTTTCAAATTTTATCAAAGTTGTTGTCAGCAAGATCTTTATTCATCATTTTTCCTTCGTATTTTGTTAAAGTTTGTGATTCCTTCTTCATTTTGTCCTTTTATGTGTGTGTGATAAAATTAGATTGGGGGAGTAGGGGTAGCAGGTTACGAAATGATTTCTCATTCCTGAATTACAGTTGTTCCTTCATAAATTCTAGGGCCTTTGTTATTTTAAGACAATAGGAGAGAGCTTATTCTTGGTAGAGTTTGAATTCTGGAGATTAGAAGCCTAAAGCTAATTTCTGGTCTTTTAAATCTGGAGTAGGTGCTTTGGCTTGTGATGCAGACCAGCAATGCTAGATGGAAGACAAATGTGAATTTCAGAGTGCCTTGGATTTTCCCACAGAATAATCTAGAAGGTCACAAACTTTGTTAGAGTTTATCTCTGCTTTGTATTTAAATGACAGGACAATTGTGATATTGTTTCATCTACTTCCATTCCCTCCCCAAATTAATTTTCTTAAGGATTTTAGGATCTTTCCCTCTCCACTAAAAACACAGATGTTTACATATTTTTGGTGAGGTCAGACGCTATTGAAGACTTTTTGTGAAAGAATGCCTGTTTTCAGGTCAGAGAAAATGGGCTCAAGAATGCAGGGTAGAGGATGAGATGTTGTTTATAAGACATATACTTTAACTTCTCAGTATGTTTATAAAAATTATATGCTTTGAGATATTTGGAAAATTGATCTTTTTGGAGCCTGTTTTGAACTTCTTAAAAATAGCATGTAAAGTAAAAATTCACTGTATGTAGACTCGAATTGGCAGCTCTGATAAAGCTTTTTAACATTTATGCTTTAAGCCCCAGGCCCTGAGCTTGCTGTTCCCTCCTGAAAGTAATGCTAGGAGCCTAGGAAGTAATTTTTTAAGGTGCGTGTTTGCTTTTTAACTGTGTGTGCACATTTATCTTTTAATGATCAGTAAAACAAGTCCAGAAAAACCTAAAGATATTTGCGGATTAATTAATGGAGAGGCTAATAATACCTTTTTCATTCAGATGAATGTAAGGATGTCAGTATTTTAAGGACAAAAACAGAAGTCACTGAAAACCTCACATTTATGACCTAAACTTCAACCAAGTATCTCCCTTAATGTTCAATACAAAACACTTCTATCTTTTCTTTACATTTATATGCATCTCAGCTCTCTCAACTTTGGCTGCATGATATATGTAACTTACGTGTTATTTGTGTATTGAAATAGGACCAGAGTACCTTGACCTCGTGTTTAGAGGGTTTAATATGGAATTTGGGATTTGGAGACAGTAAAGATATATTAGATTAATAGGTATAAATCTAAAACAGTAACACAGTCTTGTAGCCACTGATTTCAGTAACATCAGCAGACTCCAGTTAGCAGGCTTGACGCTTACCTTTGCCCTGCTCCAGGTTATCAGAGGGAATAAGAATGGCCCCTGTCCTTAGGAAGCTCTGGTCACCGGGAGGGGAGGGACTGAGGAGCAGAGTTAAGTGAGCGGAGGGGGTGTGGAAGGGGGAGCCCTAGAGGGCTCCCGGGGAGCAGGCGGCAGCTCCGTTGGGTTTCCGAGGATAACCGATCTTAGGAAGAGAGGACCTTCTCTAGTGTGACACGCATATGCACGTATATGTGCTGCCGGGACGTGCTGGCCCTGCGTGTTCAAGGTCACACGCCCGAGCTGGCTGTGGAGGCCTCGGAGCTGTGCCGGTGCCTGAGCGGGGCGGGGGGTAGTGGGGCTCATACCTGCTCTGGTGCCTGGCGTGACGGTTTCGAGGCTGGAGCGTGCCAGGATGGAGGCCGGAGCTTCTTGGAGAGGCCCGGGCCCTTCAGGACGACCAGCTCTTTGGGGTCTGAGACCGCCTGGCATCCCGCCTGTGGTTTTCCCTCCCTGGGGAGGCAGACGGCCGTCTGCGGCTTCCTCTGTCCTGTCCCGGAAGACAGGCGCTGAGAGGCGAGAGCCCTGGCAAACGGCCTTGCTGTGTTTAGACTTCAGCCTCCTGGGGTTTCATAAAAGGGCAGTGACGGCCTTGCCCCTCACCGCCCCAGGGTGGTTGTCGAGGCAGCAGTAACGCAAGGGGTCAGTCAGAGACGCCCACCGGCACCGCCGCCTCACCCGACTCGGGAGGCTCGGCAGGGAGGCTGCTGCGCGCCCGGGCGCCTGTGTGGGCCTGCACCGTGACGAATAGGCGTCCTTTGCTTTCTGCGCGTCTGACACACCCCTTCTCTGTTTGTGGTTCCACCACGCCCCCCTCCCCAAGTGAAGTTTAATTTTTTTAACCTTTTTGTTTTGAGATAATTATAGATTTGCCCAAAATTGGCATAAAAGTACACGGAGTCCCCCGTACCCATCACCCAGCTTCCTTCAGTGGTGACATCTTTTGTGACTAGAGTGCAGCTATTAAAACCAGAAAGCTGACATTGGTACAACCTCCAGAGCTTATGAGATGGAACCAGTTTACATGCCTTTGTGTCGTTGTTTTTATCACGTGTTTCTGTTCCTGTAACCAGCACCACAAGCACAGTGTAGAAGTCCATTGCCAGAGCTTCCTTCTGCCACTTCCCCATTCCTGACCCCAAGTGTGGCCGTCACTTCTATAATTTTGTTGTCTGAAGAATGTTATATGAGTGGGATGATACATTCTATAACCTTTTCAGATTGTCTTTTTTCCGCTGAGGATCATCCCCCTGAGATGATCCAGCCAAGCGGTCGCCTGTGTTAGCGGTTCAGTTATGGTTGCTGAGTGATGTCCCGTGGCACAGATAGGCCGGGTCTGTTTAACCACTCACCCACTGAAGGACACCTGGGCTGTTTCCAGTTTTTGGCTGTTATGAATAAAGTCACTATGAACATTTGGCTACAAATTTTTATGTGAGCCTAGGTTTTCATTTTTCTGGGGTGAATTACCAGGAATGCAAAGTTTAGATTATGTGGTAAGTACATGGTTAGTGTTGTAAGAAGCCGTCACCAATCTCTTTTCTAGAGTGGCTCTATGATCTTTACAGTCCTACCAGTGGTGTAGGAGAGATGCCTGTTCTCGGCATCTCCACCAGCATTTGGTGTTATCTATTTTTTTAAAAAATTTATGTTATCTCTTTTTTATTAGCCATTCTGGTAGGTATGTAGTGATGGCTCATGATGTTGAGTGTTTTTTTTTTAATTGAAATATAGTCAGTGTATATGTATAGTCACTGTTATGTATAGTCAAGCCAACAAAGGTCTGTATAGTCAAGGCTACGGTCTTGCCAGTGGTCATGCACGGTTGTGAGAGCTGGACGATAAAAAAGGCAAGGCGCCAAAGAATTGATGCCTTCAAACTGTGGTGCTGGAGAAGACTCCTGAAAGTCCGTTGGACAGCAAGGAGATCAAACCAGTCAATCTTAAGGGAAATCAACCCTGAATCCATGTTGGAAGGACTGATGCTGACGCTCCAGTACACTTGGCACATTGGAAAAGTCCCTGATGCTGGGAAAGATTGAAGGCAAAGGAGAAGAGGGTGTCAGACGATGAGATGGCTGGATAGCACAATGGATGTGAACTTGGGCAAATTTCAGGAGATGGTGAAGGACAGGGAGGCCTGGCGTGCTGAAGTCCATGGTGTCGGAAAGAGTTGGACATGACTGGATGACTGAACAGCTGTTTTGTTAGTTTCAGGTGTACTATATAAACGATTCCTCATTTGCATACAGCATGAACTGATTCGAGCATCTTTCATGCTTATTTACCATGTTTGTCCTCTGCTGACATACCTGGTAATGTCCTTCGCCCACTTTTTGACTGGATTGGTTTTATTTTTTTACCATTGAGTTTTGAGAGTTCTTTATATGTTCTAGTTTATAAGTTGTTTACTGGTTATGTGGATTGCAAATATTTTATTCCAGTCTGTAGAGAAGTTTTAATCTTAATACTGCCAAATCTAGCATTCTTTTTCTTTTTGGGTTATACTTCTTGTGTCTAGTTTAAAAATACCCTCCTTTCTCAGAGCTCATGAAAAACATTTTCTGAAAGCTGCTAAGTTTTCACATTTGAGTTTGTAGCTCATCTGTAGTTGATTTTTATGTACCGTGTGAAGTAATGGTCCAGTTTTCTTTTTTTCCAAGTAGACAAACAGTTGTTGGACCACAGTTTGTTAAATGAATAGTCTCCTTATCTGCCACTGATGTGCAGCACTGCTCCCATCACCCTTTCCCTGAGCCCAGGGGCTTGTTTCTGGTCTGTGGAGTCTGTTCCTTCAGCCTTTCCCCGTTGCTTTCCCCTTTGATTGTTTCCCCTTTGCCAGCACAGTATTTGATTTACTCTGGCACTGTGGTAGTTTTGCAGTATCTGGTAAAGACCGACTCCCTTCATTGTTTTTCTTTCTCTTTTGTTTTCCTTCTCTCATGTATCTTAGTCCTTTTTGTTCTTCTTCAGATTGCCTGTTCAGGATTGTGGCTGGGATTGCATTAAGTTTGAAGAACAATGTGATGAGGTCTGGCACATGTCTTATTAAATTCATCTCTAGATATTTTAAATCTGTGGAATTCTAGTATGATGATAGTTTCAGAAATCTACATCTTCTGCTTGTTTCAAAGAAATTGCTTTTAAGATTCATCAGTAAGCATGTTTGCTACATTTTTTTTTTGTAGATGCTTTTCTCACATTAACTTGTTTCTGTTCTGAGATTTCTAGTGTTTTCCTTTTTTTTTTTTTTTTCCTATTTCTATTAAAATGATCATGTGCTTTTATTCTGCTTTGGTTTTTAAGTATGGTAATTGTTCTAGTATTAAACTGACCTTGCACTCCTTGGATAAACCTCCCCTGATTCTGAGGTATTTTTTTAATATATTGCTTCTGTTTGTTTAGGATTCTCGCGTCTAAGTTCAGGCATAGAACTGGCTGTGATTTTCCTTTTCATAGCCTGCCCTTGCCCAGTTTCACTCTCCGGGCTTCATAGGGTGAGTTGCGTGGTGGGAGGGTCTCCCTTTCACCCTCTTCTCTGGAATCATGTGTACATTTTGGCAGTATTTGTTCCTGGAAGAGCTGCTGGATTTTGGATTACAGAGGTTTAGAGATGGAAGAGACCTTAGAGGTCAGCCTGTCCCACAGCATTGTTCTCCTGAGGCAGAAAGAATTAAATGCTGAGGCTCCAGCCCAGAAGGCCTGGTCCACTGTCTCAGGACTCAGCAGCCTCCTCATTGTAGAAGCCCTAATCCTGACGTAAAGGTGACAGCCATTTTATCACCTGAGACAGAGGGCACAAAGCCTTCACATCAGAGTCCACACAAATTCATAGGGGAACTTGAGAATCATCCCATCACTATGGCAAACTGGTCCCCTAGGTTTCTAGCATCATCGGATTAAGTCAAAGAACCGAGAGGGGAAAGGGAGCCTTGGGCAGCACTCGTGGAGAGCTGTGGGGAACAGGCAGAGGCTTCCCTGGCTCCACTCTGAGCAGCTCTGTGTAGGAACAACTCAGCAGGCCGTTCATGTATGTATTGCCCTTTGTGATGACAGGTGATAATTTTCACCTGGAATATCAAAGAAATATTCACTGTATGGTGCTTTTTATGAAAGTCAATGAAGATTCAGTGTATTTGGGGGAAAATTTCCCAGAAACAGCAAACATAAAATATTGTCAGCTCCTGTTTCAGGAATATTTCTTCCTCCAGCAGACTTTGTTGAGCACCTTCTAACTTTGATAACCTGCTCTTTCCAGGATGGGTAAGTGTGCTTTCCCCCATGTTTGAAGTTAGCACGTTGGTTGGGTTCGATTCATGCCTCAGCTGCTCCTGTAGTTCACTTCTAGCCCCTGTGCATAGTGCTGTGGTGAGGCAGAGGATGTGTGCCTTATCTAAAGGACCTCAGCAGGTGTGCATGCTCAAGGTCTACACAGCTGCTGTCCAGATGCGTTATGCGCTTTATCTTGGTGCCCTGTCACGTAGCATGATGGTAATTAAATCGATTCAGACCACATTGGCCTTAGCTATGCAGTCCCTTCCTCCCTTCCCTGCACCCCCCACCTCTTCTGTCTCTTACCTTTCCCTCTATTTTTCTTTCTTTGATGAGCAGGAGAGAACCACCCTCCTGCAGCCTTGTTTGAAGCCGTGCTCTATGTTGGGAACATCTGCCTTGGCCAGGGGAGCGAGGACACACTTGCCTTGGCAGCCCACTTAGCCTTTGACCTCGCAGTTCTGCAGGGGGCAGATGATGCTCGATAGCTCTCAGTGAGATGACCTGACTCTTCTGCCCTTGATCTTCAGCTGTGAGACCCTGGCCTGATCCCCCAAGTTCTTGTTCAGGCAATAGATGTCAGGCGTGGGAATAGATGGTCTGTAAGGGTGTCTTGTAGTCCTAAAATTGTTAGTTTTTTGAGATTGCAAACACTGTAGGAACAAGTGAAAAAAAATTGCATTGAGAGGCAGAATGCCACATGGTATATTAAAAATGGGTTAAAAATAAAAGTAAAGTTATACAGTTGCTTTTTATTTATTTATTTTTTTGCATGCAGTCTGTTTTATACTAGAGATCATATTATTTCATATAAAAATATGCTTTTCAGCTCTGGATTCAGAGTCAGCTGGAAGCTTATTGTGAATTGAAAATATAACCTTCACTGTAATATGGCTCTTAATCTATCTAACAGCAGATATATGGTCTAAAGCCTTGCAGTAGTCTTCTGTGTGGGCCACCTGTCCTTCTGGAAAAGGAAGACATACTGGAAAACCAGTGTGCAATTAAAAATAATTAGGTCGCATGTGCTTCAGATTTGGTTGGATACTTGTTGGCAGTACTGTTTTCCCTGTTCCTCTGTCTAGCTGAACTACTGGTATCCTCTAAATATCCCCAGAGAGGGACTCCCTAAATTCTTAGCAGAAGTTACTGAAACCTGATTTAATATATTTAAAGGAGCTGACTGTGTGTTTATCTGGCTCAGATAATACAATGTAATTTTAAAGATTTAACTTGTTTTCAGAATAACCATTATGAATGTTGTTTTCAAGCAGATGTTCTTGACTTTCTAAAAAGTTATTTTTTCCATTTATACCTCTGTAGAAATGGGCTTGCTAAGATGAACATCATTAAAAAACATTCTAAAGCATATGCATAGCATTGTTCAGGGAACAGAAGTGAATAGATTAAAATGAAATTAAAATGATTTAGGTTTGGATAAAGAAAGATATTTTTGTCTATTAAAAAATAGAATCAAAGGTTATCAGATTTTTTTAAAAATTTCCCATCCAACCAGTCCATTCTAAAGGAGATCAGCCCTGGGTATTCTTTGGAAGGAATGATGCTAAAGCTGAAACTCCAGTACTTTGGCCACCTCACGCGAAGAGTTGACTCATTGGAAAAGACTCTGATGCTGGGAGGGGTTGGGGGCAGGAGGAGAAGGGGACGACAGAGGATGAGATGGCTGGACGGCATCACCGACTCGATGGACATGAGTCTGAGTGAACTCCGGGAGTTGGTGATGGACAGGGAGGCCTGGCGTGCTGCGATTCATGGGGTCACAAAGAGTTGGACACAACTGAGCGACTGAACTGAACTGAAGTAAAAATAACTGTTAACACTCATCCGGGGCCTACTGTTTATAAATGATGAGACTGTTTTCATGTACTTAAGTCTTTTCAATAATTTTAAGTTAGGTATTGCTACCCCTATTTTATAAATCAGGAATCTGGGCTTCAGAAATTAGTGCTTTTCTTCTCTCCCACTGTGATTTACTGCAGGGTGTTGACTGTAGTCCTCTGCTGTGCAGTATCATCTTGGTGTTTCTCCACTCCAGGTGTGCTGGTTCACACCTGCTAATCGCAGAGTCCCAGTCCGCCCCTCCCCAGCCCGTCCTCCCCCTCGGCAGCCCCCACTCTGCTCCCTGTCTGTGCGTCTGTTTCTGTTTTGTGGATAAGTTCACTCATGTCACATAGTAGATTGCACACGGAAGTGTTTGTCTTTCTCTTTCTGACGTCCTTCACTTTGTATGATAACCTCTAGGTCCTCACTTCGTATGATAATGTCTAGGTCCATCCAAGTTTTGGAGATGGCATTCTTTCTTTCTTTCTCACGGCTGAGTAGTAGTCTGTTGTTTTGTGTGTACCACGTCTTTATTCACTCATCTGTCAGCGATCATCTAGGTTGCTTCCATGTCTTGGCTGTTGTAAATCGTGTTGCTGTGAACATAGAGGTGTGTATCTGTTTGAATTATAGGTTTGTCTGGGTATATGTATCCAAAAATGGGATTGCTGAATCATGTGGTAGTTCTATTTTTAAAGTTTTTAAGGAACCTCAGTACTGTTTTCCGTAGTGGCTGCACCTATTTACATTCCTACCAGTAGCGTAGGAGGGTCCCCTTTTCTCCACACACTCTCCAGCATTTGTTATTTGACTTTTTAGTGATAGCCATTTTGACAGGTGTGAGGTGGTACCTCATGGTAGTTTTGATTTGCATTTCTCTAATAATTGGTGATATTTAGCATCTTTTCATGTGCATATTGGCCATCTGTATGTTTTCTTTGGAGAAATATCTGTTTAGGTTTTCTGCCTATTTTTTGATTTTTTTTTTTTAAATATTGAGCCACATGAGCTGTTTGTAAAATAAGTGCTTTTCTTATAATAAAACCAAAATCCTTTAAACTGTACTCTCCATTATGGTCACCACTAACTGCAAGAACCTGTTGAGCCCTTGGCACATAGCCAGTCCAAATTGAGGTTCTGGTAAACAAAATACATACCTGATTTGAAAGCTTAGTTAAAACACCAGGAGTGTAAACATTTTTATATTGATTATATGCTGAAGTGATAATGGGATGGGTTTATTGGGTTAAATAAGACACATCATTAAAATTAACCATTTCTGTTTAACTTTTTATTAAATGTAGCTGTTAGGAATTTTAAGATTATATCTGTGCCTTGCATTATATTTCTTTTGGACAGTGCTGCTCCAAAAGTATCTGTGCAGATGATTTAAAGTGAAGTGAAGTGAAGTCAGTCAGTCGTGTCCGACTCTTTGCGACCCCGTGGACTGTAGCCCACCAGGCTGCTTGCTCCATGGGATTCTCCAGGCAAGAATACCGGAGTGGGTTGCCATTTCCTTCCCCAGGGGATCTTCCTGACCCAGGGATCGAACCCAGGTCTCCCGCATTGCAGGCAGACACTTTAACCTCTGAGCCACCTGATCTAAACAATCAGATAATTCCATGCAAAAGACTCATGAGTTAATGCATCCTTCCCACCCCATCCCTTCCTCCACAGCAGCTCTCTCCAGCTTGCTCTGCAGGCTGGAGCATAATTTAGCATTTAAGAATTGGATCCGTATCCATAGAGAAGGTGGGTAGGGATGGGGAAGGAATGAAGGTGGGCTTTGGGGTTACCATATGCAAACTGTATATATAAAATAGGTAAATAACAAGATCCTGCTCTGTAGTGCAGAGACCTATATTCAGTATTCTGTGATAAGCCGTAATGGAAAAGAATATAAAAAAGGATGTATATATATGTATAAATGAATCCCTGTGCTGTACAGCAGAAACTGACCCAACATTGTAAATCAACTATATACTTAGAAAAGGAATTGAGTCCTTATCACTGAATTCCATGCTGCGTTGCTGCTTTATGATTCCTGTTGTGGCTGTGTGGATTGTTGTTATTATTGGTTTTAGGCTTTGTTTCTAAAACATTCCATTAAGATTAAAGGGAGATCCCTTCAGCCTCTATGTCGCTACCACGTACATACACAGACGTTTCCCATCCTTTAAATTTTGTTGATTTCCTGTTTATTATCACGATTATAAATGCTAGTCGTAACTGAACTGTGTGTGTGTGAAGTACTCTTTACTTTTTATTTTCTGCATGCTTTCTGTTTATCCTGGGATCAGCAATCGCTTTGTATTACTCAGTTGCTTTGCTTTCCACATACCTGTCCTAATTCAGTCTCGTGTTCTGTACTGGTTGTCTGCCGTTCATCTGCATGTGCCCAGACGCTTCCTGAAGAGGCCTCCCCTGCACTGTGGTCCTCTGCTTGTCTAGACCCCGGCAGGAATCTGCTTTCACCAGATCCAGGGATTTCCTCTGCCTTTTGCCTATCTCAGCCTTCCTTTTTCCTGTGTCTTCCCTTTTTGGGGGTCAATTTCCTCATTTTGGTGAAACACATCTTTAGTAGCTTACTGAGAAAGGATGCACAGAATATACATTTTTTAAGACCTTGCACATCTAAAAATGTTTTCAGCCACACCCCCTTGTGTTTAAATGTAGTTGGAGTTTGAATACAATTTTCTTCAGATTTTGGGGGATAGTTTTCCCTTACCTTAGCTTCCAGAGTTGCTTTGGGTAATTTGGAGCCAAATATTCTGTTCCCATCCCCCTCCTCCTGACTCACCCACTCCCTCAACTCACCCTCCTGTACAGTTCAGTTCAGTTGCTCAGTCGTGTCTGACTTTTTGCTACCCCATGAATCACAGCGCACCAAGCCTCCCTGTCCATCACCAACTCCCGGAGTTCACTCAGACTCACGTCCATCAAGTCAGTGATGCCATCCAGCCATCTCATCCTCTGTCACCCCCTTTTCCTCCTGCCCTAATCCCTCCCAGCATCAGAGTCTCTTCCAATGAGTGAACTCTTCGCATGAGGTGGCCAAAGTACTGGAGTTGTAGCTGTAGCATCAGTCCTTCCAAAGAACACTCAGGACTGATCTCCTTTAGGATGGACTGGTTGGATCTCCTTGCAGTCCAAGGGACTCTCAAGTTTTCTCCAACACCACAGTTTAAAAGCATCAATTCTTTGGCACTCACCCTTCTTCACAGTCCAACTCTCACATCCATACGTGACCACTGGAAAAACCATAGCCTTGACTAGACAGACCTTTGTTGGCAAAGTAATGTCTCTGGTTTTTAATATGCTATCTAGGTTGGTCATGACTTTCCTTCCAAGGAGTAAGCGTCTTTTAATTTCATGGCTGCAGTCACCATCTGCAGTGATTTTGGAGCCCCCCAAAATAAAGTCTGACACTGTTTCCACTGTTTCCCCATGTATTTGCCATGAAGTGATGGGACCAGATGCCATGATCTTCATTTTCTGAATGTTGAGCTTTAAGCCAACTTTTTCACTTTCCTCTTTCACTTTCAAGAGGCTTTTTAGTTCCTCTTCACTTTCTGCCATAAGGGTGGTGTCATCTGCATATCTGAGATTATTGATATTTCTCCCGGCAATCTTGATTCCAGCTTGTATTTCTTCCAGTCCAGCGTTTCTCATGATGTATTCTGCATATAAGTTAAATAAGCAGGGTGACAACATACAGCCTTGACGTACTCCTTTTCCTATTTGGAACAGGTCTGTTGTTCCATGTCCAGTTCTAACTGTTGCTTCCTGACCTGCATACAGATTTCTCAAGAGGCAAGTGTACCCTCTTGTACACATACTTTAAAATCCTTTTTTCAACAATGTCTGAAATTTCCCTATGATATATGCCCTGATATGTGTGTGTTTCAATCCTAATTTTTACAGGTTGGTACTTCTGTACTGATCCTTTATTTTTTCATTTATTCTCTCTTATTTTTCACCTTTATTATTTCTGAAGTTCCTGAATGACTTAGTCAACTTGATCCTTTGGACCTTCTATTAAGTTTTTAAATTTTATTTATCATAGTTTTAGTTGCTTTCCAGAAGCTCCTTTTTATTTATTTATTTATGTTTTTAATTTATTTTTTTATTGACGGATAATTGCTTTACAGAATTTTGTTGTTCTCTGTCAAACCTCAACATGAATCAGACATAGGTATACACATATCCCCTCCCTTTTGAATCTTCCTCCCATCTCCCTCCCCATCCCACCCCTCTAGGTTGATACAGAGCCCCTGCTTGAGTTTCTTAAGCCATACAGCAAATTCCTGTTGGCTGTCTATTTTACATATGGTAATGTAAGTTTCCATGTTACTCTTTTCATACATCTCGCCTTTTCCTTCCCTTTCCTCATGTCCATAAGTCTGTTCTCTGTGTCTGTTTCTCCATTGCTGCCCTGTAAATTAATTATTCAGTACCGTTTTTCTAGATTTCATTTATATGCATTAGAATATGATATTCACCCTTCTCAGAAGCTCCTTTAAAAAAAATATTTATTGATGTAGTATCTTCTATCCTGCTGATATCAGTGAAAGTGTCTTTCTCCTTGCATAGTCTGGGTTTCAGCCAAGTAGTTTTTTTCTGTTTTACTTTCTTTCATAATAGAGTTTTTCTTTACATGGTAGATGATTTGTCGTTGTTTATGTGTGTGTATTTGGGTGTGGGACACTAGGAGATGGAAGTTAGTTCTGCACACAGATGTGGGGTTTGTGGGTGCGGCCTTCACTTTAGAACCATCTGTCTTGACTGTTTGCTTGGGGAACCCCTGATGTCAGTACTTTTAGATCCAGTTCCCTGAAAGAGAGGTTTCAGTCTTCTGTTTGGAGACTAAGGCAGGATAGAGGGGTGTGTTAATCAAGCTTCTCCAGAACGAATAGAAGATATAAATGTGCACACACGTGTATGTATATATACATGTGTTTATTAAAGGAGTTGCCTCATGGAATTTTGGAGGGTGAGAAGTCCTAAGATACACTGTTTGTAAGCGGGAGACCCAGAAAAGCCAGTGGTGTGATTCAGTCCAAGTCCAAAGGCTCAAGAACCAGGAGTGCTAGTGTCCAAGGGCAGAAGATGGATGTACCAAATTAGATCTTGAATTCATTTTTTCCTCTACCTTTTCGTTCTATTTTGACCTTCAGTGGATTGAATGATGCCCACCCACATGGGGGAGGGTCATCTGCTTTACTCAGTTCATAAATTCAAATGCTGATCTCTTCCAGAAGCACCCTCACAGACATAATGTCTGTTAGTTATCTGGGCATCCCTTGGCCCAAACAAGTTGACAGTTAACTATCACAAGGGGCATGTGAACTGCCCATGAATTTCTCTTTTTTTTTCAGTAGGATACTCCCTACTATATGCTGCACCTGGTATTTTCCAGACCAGAGATCCTCTGTCTTACTTTCTCCAGAAAATAATTCTCTAGGCTTCTGCAGGGTGAAAAGAGCAGTTGCCTGGCTGTAAAAGGTATAAGAATTTGATTCCTTTTTATAGGCAAATAATATTCCATTGTATGTATATATCATATTTTGTTAAGCATATAGCAATATAAGCTTACCTTAGAAAACAAGAAAGATCTCAATTATTCCGTTATGTTTACCCATTCATCATTTGATGGGCATTTGGGTTCTTTCCACTTTCTTGGTTATTATGAATAATGCTGCTATGGACATTCCTATATAAGTGTTTGTGTGGACATATGTTTTTATTTCCTATGTACATATATAGGAGTGGAAGTGCTGAATCATGTGACAACTCCATGCTTACCTTTCTGAAGAACTGCCAAATGATTTTCCAAAGTGGCTCTAACATCTTATATTTCTCACCAACTATGTATGAGAGTTCCAGTCAATCCATATCTTTGTCAGCACTGGTCTGTTTTTTGTATTTTAGCCATCTTAGTGGGTGAAAGGTGTTTGATTTGTATTTCCTCAACAACTAGTAATTTTGAGCTTATTATTTGTGCTTATAAGGCGATTTGTATATCTTCTTTGGAGAAATGTCTGTTCCAATATTTGGTCCATTTAAAAATCAGGTTATTCATCTTTTTTTGTTGTTGTTCTAAGTGTTCTTCATGTTTTCTGGACATGAGTCCCTTACTGGAGATGTGACTTGCAGATATTCTCTCCCATTCTGTGAGTTGTCTTTTCAAGTTCTTGATAGAGTCCTTTAAAGCACTCAAGTTTTAAATTTTCATGAACTCTGATTTAACTTTTTTTTTTTCTTTCATGACTTGTGCATTTGGTGTGTATCTAAAAAAATTACTGCCTTATGCAAGACCAGTGATGCAGTGGTAAAGAGCCTGCATGGCAATGCAGGAGGTGCAGGAGACAGGGGTTTAATCCTGGGTTGGGAAAGCCCCATGGAGGAGGAAATGGCAGCTCACTCCAGTATTCTTTCCTATGAAATTCCATGGACAGAGGGGCCTGGCAGGCTGTAGTCCATAGAGTCACAAAGAGTTGGACGCGACTGAGAATGCACATATGTAAGGTCATAAAAACTTATGCCTATGCTTTCTTCTAAGAGTTTATAGTTTTAACTCTTCCATTTAGCTCTTTTATCCCTTTAGAGTCCATTCTTTATATAGTAGAACATAGGGGTCCAACCTTATTCTTTTGCGTGTGGATACTCAGTTCTGGCAGAACCATTTGTAGTAAGGAGTGTTTCCCCATTAAATTGTCATGGTAAAAATCAACTGAAGATAAATGTAAGGGTCTGGTTTTGAACTTTCAGTTTTAGTCCATTGATTTATGTGAGTTTTATGCCAGTACAGTACCACACTATTTCAATTACTTTGTAGTAAGTTTTCAAATGGGAAAGTATAAATTCTTCAATTTTGTTCTTTTTAAAGATTATTTTGCCTACTGCAGAGGTCTTATATTTTTTATGAATTTTATGATGAGATTATCAGTTTCTATAAAGATCAGCTGAGATTTTGATGGAAATTATGTTATAGATTGATTTGGGGTGTATGGCCATGTTAACAAAAATATTAAATGTTCCAATCTATGAATATAGGATATCTCTCCATTTATGTAAGTTTTAAATTTCTTTCCATAGTATTTTATGGGTTTTGTTGTATAAATTTTATTGGGTTTTTTTGTTAAATTTTTTGTAAGTATGCTGTCTGACATTATTTTAAACATACTTCTTTTCTTAATTTCCTTTCAGGATTATTCATTGCCAGAATATAGAAATGTAGTTAATTGTTTAATATATTTACATCTTATAACCTTAGTTCATATGCTTTGTAATCTAGTAGTTTTTTTAAAAAAACCTTTAGGATTTTCTACATATAAGAACATGTTATTTGTGATCAGAGATAGCTTTGTCTCTTCCTTCCCAGTCTGGATGACTTTTATTTCTTTCTCCTGCCTAATTGCCCTGGCTGCTGCTGCTGCTGCTAAGTCACGTCAGTCGTGTCCGACTCTGTGTGACCCCAGAGACGGCAGCCCACCAGGCTCCCCCGTCCCTGGGATTCTCCAGGCAAGAACACTGGAGTGGGTTGCCATTTCCTTCTCCAATGCATGAAAATACTGGAGTGGGTTGCCATTTCCTTCTCCAATGCATGAAAGTGAAAAGTGAAAGTGAAGTCACTCGGTCGTGTCCGACTCTTAGCGACCCCGTGGAGTGCCAGGCAAGAGTACTGGAGTGGGTTCCCATTGCCTTCTCCAATTGCCCTGGCTAGTACCTCTGATACAGTGCGGTGCGGAAGTAGCAAGAGCAGATATCACTGCTTCTCCTCCAAAAGGGGAAAGCATTCAGTTGTTGATGATTTAGTACGGCTTTAACCGTGGGTTTTTAGTAATGGATTTTCTTTTTTTTTCTTTTGGATGCACTGCATGGCTTGCAGGATTGGAGCACCTTGACCAGTGATTGAATCCCAGCCCTCGGCAGTGAAAGCAGAGTGTTCTAACCACTGGGCCTTCAGGGAGTTCCCTAGGTGTGAGTTTTTTATAGATGTTTTTTACAGGTTGATAACACTTCTTTCTATATTCCTAGTGTGTTGGATTTTTTTGACTAAAAACTGTTGGGTTTTGTTATTTATTTCTAAATTTGAGATAATGGTATGCTTTTTCTTTTATTCTATTAATATAGTAAAGGTTGTTTGCTCTTCCTTCAGATTTATATATAGTAAAGAATGTAACCATTTGGGGTTCCTGGGTGGCACAGTGGTAAAGAATCCACTTGCAATGCAAGATAAGGGTTCCATCCCTGGGTTGGGGAGATCCTCTGGAGTAGGAAATGGCAACTCACTCTGGTATTCTTGCCTGGAAAATTCCATGGACAGAAGAGCCTGGTGGGATATAGTCCATAGGGTCGCAAAGAGTTGGACACGACTGCACACCATGATGATGATAGTATATTATACAGGTTAGTTTTCAGATGTTAGACCAATCTTATATTCCTGAGATAAATGTATTGTGGTCATGATATTTAATCCTTTTTATATGTTGCTGGCTTTGGTTTGTCGTATTTTGTTGAATACTGGTGTGTAGTTTTCCTTTCTTCTGATACTTCTTTTTGGTATTGGTGCGTGTGTGCATGCCAAGTGGCTTCAGTCGTGTCTGACACTCTACAACCCCATGGACTGTAGCCCTCCAGGCTCCTCTGTCCATGGGATTCTCCAGGCAAGAATACTGGAGTGGGTTGCCATGCCTTCCTCCAGGGAATCTTGCCGACCCAGGGATTGAACCCACATCTCCTAAATTGGCAGATGGATTTTTTACCACAGAGCCACCTGGGAAGCCCCTTGGTATTAGTATCAGGATGTAACTGCCCTCTTAGAATAATTTGAGAATTTTTCTTATTCTTCTTTTAAAGGGTCTTTGAAGGACTGATATTAATTCTTTAAACATTTGGTACAATACATCTGGGCCTCTGCCTTTCTTTGTCAGCAGATTTTAAACTGCTAATTCAATATAATATTTTTGTTAAGACCAGTTATAAGTGGGCATTCATCTTGTAAAAATACATATTGATATTTGATTCTTTAGCCAACCTTTCTCTGATATAATATCCAAATAGAAAGAAATTTCCATATACCTACTTATAACTTTCTTTTTTCTTTTATTACAGGTCTGTAATTATTCTGGAATCAGTAAACCATGGCATCAAAGAAATTTGCTGTTAAAGTAAGTGTTGCTTAATAGCTTTCTTTAAAACGATAAATCACTTTCTAAAATAACCAAGCCCTGTATTAATTGAAGATAGAAGCCCTGAACTTTCCTTCTGCTTTTTAAATTTGGGAGACTGCTGAAAACTTGGAGTTGGTGATTGAAAATTGAAACTGAGAAAATGAATAGTTCATATGGTCGTGGCAGTTTCTTGATTAAAGTCTTTTATAAATGCCTTTGGGGCTAACTTGGTCCTTAAGGTTAAAAACTATGGTTCACATTGCATGTCCATGACATGATTTTTGATTATGACAAAGCAGGCAGAAGAAAAGAGGCAGGCAGCCCGTGCTGCACCCGAGTGAACAGCAGGAGCTAGTTCTCCTGCCTCATGGCCTGCCTTTGTTTTCCTCTCATAAGCATCTCTTTATCTGTTGATGACTGGGCCTGACCTTTGAGGGAAGGGTCACCTGAGAGGGGAAAGAGAGGAGAAGAATTGATAAATAGTGACTGTGACTGACCCTCCAGGTTGTGCAGCCAGGGGTCCTGCCTCCCAGAAACTACAGATTCAGTCTCCCGAGAGGGACCACTGCGTGAAGGATGCTTTCACGTATGCGTGCTCTTTAGGGCATGTTCTCTTTGCTAGTGTTTCGTTAAGCAGAAATTGAAAACATCAAATCACACGAATTCAAGTGGTTGTTAACCAGATCAGATACTATATACTATTGTAGTCGTGTCTTACCTTTATGAAGTCAGTGTTCATTAGATTTACAACCTATTTATAAATTTCATCACTTAGAATTATTTCTAGTATTTGTAGATTCTGTATGTAGTGTTTTTTCTGTGAGAGATTATAAGGTGAACTTTCACTATTTGTCTGTATTTGGTTTTCCTCTAGAGAGTAAAGTTTGTTTAGAATTTCAGGTTACACATCATTTCTCCTCAGCACTTTAAGGTATCTTCCCTTGTCTTCTGAAATCTCTTACTGCAAGTGAGAAATGTTTCAATTATCAATAGATAGTAAAAAACCACATTAAAATATAGTGACTTGAAACACAAGCCGTTTTATTCTCGGGATTCTGGAGGTCGCCAGAAAAAAACCGGGTTGGTTTTTCTGTTTGTGGTTGACTGGGGCTGCAGTCATCTGGGGCCTCAGGGCAGCTGGTGCATCGAAGCTGACGATTCTAATGGCTGACTGTGCTGCAATTTCACCTGGGGCTGTTAGTGCTGCCCTTCAGTTCCCATTCAAGTGGCTGCTCAGTACGGCTTGGGCTTCTCCTAGCTTGGTGGCTGAGTTTTGAGGGATGGGCTCTGAGGGCAAGAGTTGCCGGAAGAAGGAAGTGTGTCATTCGTCCAACCCTTGAAGACCTGGGCTCAGAAGTCTCAGATGCATTTCCTCCACATTCAGTTGGTCAGAGCACTCAGAGGTCAACTCCAGGGAAGAGGCAGCTCTTGATGTGAAAAGCAGCTTGTGCTCACAAGGAGGGGAGCCTCTGAGGGTGCATCTATGGAGTCCAGTCAGCTCAGAAATCTACTTGTGATTCCTTTCTCTGTTACCTTGCTTATCAAGCTATCTTGGTTCTCTTTGGTTACTTTTAAGGTTTTATCTTTGTCTTAAAATCTACAGTTTCCCTGTGAAATCTTGAGACATAGACTTATTTTTATTTATCTGGCTCAGGATGCAATGTACATCTTCCTTTGGAAAAGTCAAGTCTTTCATCAGTTTTGGGAAATTTTGGCTTTTTTCTCTTCAAGTACTGCTCGTCTCTGTTCTCTGTGTTTCATTCTAAAAAAACCAAGATCATGGCATCTGGTCCCATCACTTCATGGCAAATAGATGGGGGAAACAATGCAAATAGTGACAGACTTTATTTATACAAAATCACCGTGAATGGTGACTGCAGCCTTGAAATTAAAAGACATTTGCTCCTTGGAAGAAAAGCTATGACATACCTAGACAGTGTATTAAAAAGCAGAGACATTTTCCGATAAAGGACCGTCTAGTCAAAGCTATGGTTTTTCCAGTAGTCATGTATGGATGTGAGAGCTGGACCATAAAGAAGGCTGAGTGCCAAAGAATTGATCATTTTGAACTGTGGTGTTGGAGAAGACTCTTGAGAGTCCCTTGGACTGCAAGGAGATCCAACCAGTCCATCCTAAAGAAAATCAGCTGTGAATATTTATTGGAAGGACTGATGCTGAAGCTGAAGCTCCAATACTTTGGCCAACTGATGTGAAGAGCTGACTCATTAGAAAAGACCCTGATGCTGGGAAAGATTGAAGGCAGGAGAAGGGGACGACAGAGGATGAGATGGTTGGATGGCATCATCAACTCAATGCACATGAGTTTGAGCACACTCCTGGAGATGGTGAAGGACAGGGAATCCTGGTGTGCTGCAGTCCCTGCAAAGAATCAGACATGACTGAACCTCTGAAAGACAGCAATTCTTCTGGAACTCTTAAAACTTGTTGGATAGTCCTGTATAATTGTTTCTTATGTGCTGGAGGGTGATATTAACTCATCCAAGACTGAGCCCTTGCAGGCTCTCTACTCAGAAAAGGATGGGGTCTCTTGCAAAGCTTTGCCCAAACTGACTGTGATCCATTTGGGCAGACAGTCTTCATCAGGTGCAAAGCTTGGGCCCCAGGCACCTGATTATGTCAGAGTTGGTCTGTTGATTTCCAAAGCATACACACTGCTGTGACAAGTTCTACTACCAGGTTGCTCAATCCCACAGCTGCACCAGGTGGCGCTAGTGGTAAAGAACTGGCCTGCTTGATCTCTGGGTTGGGAGGATCCTCTGCAGAAGGAAATGGCTACCCACTCCAGTATTCTTGCCTGGGAAATCCCATGGACAGAGGAGCCTGGCGGGCTGCAGTCCATGGGGTCGCAGAGAGTCACAACTTAGAGACTGAACAACAAAATATTTTCAGAATCTTAAAAAAAAAAAAAACTTAAACATAGAGACATAGACATATTTCCAGTTACTTAATGTTTGAAATACATGGTAGGAAGACCTACAAGCCCGGCCCTGCAGAGCTGTGGAGCGGTTTCAAGTTTACTTCTGCTGGAGCCATTGGCACTTTGGTGGTTTTGGACCAGGTTTATGTCCATTTCAGGGCTTGGGATTCCACCCACTGTGGGCAGTCTGACTTTGTAGCCCACAACCAAGTGAGGCACAAGCTTCGTGCTTCCAGTCTTTTCCACCCTTTTTCTTGCTCTTCTCCTTCCCCATCCCCTTTCTCAGAACCCTGGGGTGGGGGCAGGCTTCCATGCTGCCTCCTTTGGTCTGGGAGCAGAGAGGTTTTTGCATTTTCATGAAGGCCACAGTTTCTCAAGAGAAAGAAGGAAAAGCTCTCTTGAATAGCTTTTATTCCAAGAAATTGTGGACAAACTTATCCACATGAACCAGAGTATATTATATGAGATATCTCCAAATTGAGTATTTATTTCTATATTTCTGTTTCAAGCTTTGTATTATGTCTTAGGCTGTTATGAAGAGCTGAAAGTTTTCTCCACGACTCCTGACTTAACTGGAATCAGTTTATTCCCAACTCCTCTCTCTCCTTTTCCTACCCTCTTTGGGCATTAGGATGCCAGCTCTCAGCTATCCTGGCTTTCAGATACTCTGACAACCAGGCTTGAACCTTTCAAAGGCATGATTGTTTTTTTTTTTTTTTCCAGCTTGATTGCATTATTGACATAAAACCCTGTGTAAGTTTAAGGTGTGTTGGTTTGAGAAACATAAATTGCGAAATGTTTATTTACCATAATGTTTAGTTAGCAAACATACCTTCACTTAATTACCGTTTTCTTGTTATGGTGACAACGTCAGAGCTTTACTCTCAAGTATACGGTACAGTGTTGTTAACTATAGTCACCAGGGTGTATATTAGATCCCTGGAACTTTGTTGTTTTTGAGTCACTAAGTCCTGTCCTAGTCTATTGCGACCCCATGCACTATAGGCTGCCAGGCTTCTCTGCATGGGATTTCCCAGGCAAGCTTATCTTATAACTGAAAGTTTCTACCCTTAACCCAATATCACCTCATTTACCCCACCCCCTCAATCCCTGGCAACCACCACTCAACTCTGTTTCTGTGAATTCAAAGTTTAAAGATTCCACATATAAGTGAAATCATATCGTATTTCTCTTTCTCTAAGTTACTGCACTTAGCATAATGTCCTCAGAGTCTTTGTTGTTGCAAACGGCAGAATTTTCTTCTTTGCTGTGGCCGAATAATATTCCACTGTATGCATATACATTTTCTTCATTCGTTTGTCCGTGAATGGACATGTAGGCTGCTTCCATGTCTTCCCTGTTGTGAATAATGCTGCAGTGAACACAGGAGTGCAGATATCTCTTCAAGATAGTGATTTCATCAACACTGTTAATAGGCGATGCCCCAACACAAAATAAAAAGTTAAAAGTAGTATTGATAAAAAAAAAAGATAGTAATTCCATATTTCATATCCTTCAGATATAATCCCAGGAGTGGGATTGCTGGATCATATGGTAGTTGTATTTTAAAATTTTTGAGGAACCTCTATTTTCTGTAGTTGTGTCACCAATTTACATTCCCACCACCCATTCCCACCAGGGCTCCCTTTTCTCGACATTCTCACCAGCATTTGTCTTTTTTCATAGTAGCTACAATAGCTTGTGTGGTTATAATTCATTGTGGTTTTTAGTTGCCTTTCCAAAGGAAGGATATCAACTAATACTGTTAGGGATTTATTAATTTTATTATTCTTTTCAGAGAACCAACTTTTGGCTTTGATTTTTTTTTTTCCTGTAGGGTACTTGTTTTCTGTTTTATTGATTACTTTATTATTTTCTTCCTTCTATATTCATTAAGTAAATTTGTCCTTTTTCTAGCTTCTTAAGTTGGAAGTTTAAACCATTGATTTTGAACATTTTTTTTCTGATATATACACTTAAAACTATAAATTCCTAAGCATCTACTTCAGTTCAGTGGTTCAGTCTTGTCCAACTCTTTGCAACCCATGGACTGCAGCATGCCAGGCTTCCCTGTCTATCACCAACTCCCAGAGCTTGCTTAAACTCGTGTCCATCGAGTCAGTGATGCCATCGAACCATCTCATCCTCTGTTGTCCCCTTCTCCTCCCACCTTCAATCTTTCCCAGCATCAGGGTCTTTTCCAATGAGTCAGTTCTTTGCATCAGGTGGCCAAAATATAGGCGTTTCAGCTTCAGCGTGTGTCTTTCCAATGAATATTCAGAACTGATTTCCTTGAGGGTGGACTGGTTAGATCTCCTTGCAGTCCAAAGGACTCTCAAGAGTCTTCTTCAACACCACAGTTCAAAAGCATCAATTCTTTGGCACTTACCTTTCTTTATAGTCCAACTCTCACATCCATACATGACTACTGGAAAAACCATAGCTTTAACTAGATGGACCTTTGTCAGCAAAGTAGTGTCTCTGCTTTTTAATATGCTGTGTAGGTTGGTCATAGCTTTTCTTCCAAGGAGCAAGCGTCCTTTAATTTCACAGCTACAGTCACCATCTGTAGTGATTTAAGAGCCTCCCAAAATAAAGACTGTCACTGTTTCCATTCTTTTCCCATCTATTTGCCATGAAGTGATGAGATCAGATGCCATGATCTTTGTTTTTTGAATGTTGAATTTTAAGCCAACTTTTGCACTCTCCTCTTTCACTTTCATCAAGAGGCTCTTTAGCTCTTAAACTTTGCCTTCTGCCATAAGGGTGGTGTCATCTGCCTATCAAGGTTATTGATATTTCTCCCAGCAATCTTGATTCCAGCTTGTGCTTGATCCAGCCCAGCATTTGGCATTATGTACTCTGCATATAAGTTGAATAAGCAGGGTGACAGTATACAGCCTTGACATACTCTTTTCCCGATTTGGAACCAGTCTGTTGTTCCTATCCAGTTTATTAACGGTTGCGCCTTAACCTGCATACAGATTTCTCAGAGGGCAGGTCAGGTGGTTTGGTATTCCCATCTCTTTCAGAATTTTCCACAGTTTATTGTGATCCACAGAGTCAGAGGCTTTGGCATAGCCAATAAAGCAGAAATAGATGTTTTTCTGGAAGTCTCTTGGTTTTTCGACGATCCAGCAGATGTTGGCCATCTGATCTCTGGTTCCTCTGTTTTTTCTAAATCCAGCTTGCACATCTGGAAGTTCTTGGTTCATGTATTATTGAAGCCTGGCTTGGAGAATTTTGAGCGTTAGGTTACTAGCCTGTGAGATGAGTGCAGTTGTGTGGTATTTAGAACATTCTTTGGTACTACCTTTCTTTGGGATTGGAATGAAAACTGACCTTTTCCAGTCCTGTGGCCACTGCTGAGTTTTACAGATTTGCTGGCATATTGAGTGCAGTACTTTCACAGCATCATCTTTAGGATTTGAAATAGCTCAACTGGAATTCCGTCACCTCCACTAGCTTTGTTCGTAGTGATGGTTCCTAACGCCCACTTGACTTCGCACTTCAGGATGTCTGGCTCTAGGTGATTAATCACACCTTTGTGATCTGGGTCATGAAGATCTTTTTTGTACAGTTCTGTGTGTTCTTGCCACCTCTTCTTAATATCTTCTGCTTCTGTTAGTTCCATACCATTTCTGTTCTTTATTGTGCTCATCTTTGCATGAAATGTTCCCTTGGTATTTGTAATTTTCTTGAAGGGATCTCTAGTCTTTCCCATTCTATTGTTTTCCTCTATTTCTTTGTATTGATCACTGAGGAAGACTTTCTTATCTCTCCTTGCTATTCTTTGGAACTCTGCATTCAAATGGGTATATCTTTCCTTTTCTCCTTTGCCTTTCACTTCTTTTCTTTTCTCAGCTATTTGTAAGGCCTCCTCAGAAAATTGTTTTGCCTTTCTTCATTTCTTTTTCTTGGGGTGGTCTTCATCCCTGCCTCCTGTACAATGTCATGAAGCTCTGTCCATAGTATTCAGGGACTCAGTCTGTCAGGTCTAACCCCTTAAATCTGTTTGACACTTCCATTTGTTAAGCACCTGCTTCCATCTGTTTGTCAAGCATGTACTTATTTGTATCCTTTTGCTTTCATAAAGATGTAGTTCAAGTAGTAATTTTGCTTTGATTCATATAAAAATATTTTCTAATTTTCATATTGTTTCATTTTTGATTACTGGGTTATTCATGTGTTTACCTTCTAAGTATTTGGAAATTTTTCAAAAATCATTTTGTTATAGGTGTTTTGTATAATTCCTGTATTTTGGTTAATATTTTATAAACACTTGAATAATCTGATGGTTGTTATGTACATTAAACTATGTATCTGACTCATGTCAAGTTTGTTAAATGTGTTGGATAAATTTGCTATGTTTAGTATATTTTGTCTACTTGTTTAATCAGTTGAGAGTGCTGTGTTAAAATGTCCAACTATGATTTTAGATTTGTATGTTTGTCCTTTTGTTGATATTTGCTTTGTATATCTTGAGGGCTTCCCTGGTGACTCAGTGGTAAAGAATCCACCTGCCAGTGTAGGAGATGAGGGTTTGATCCCTGGGTGAAGAAGATCCCCTGGAGAAGGGAATGGCAACCCACTCCAGTATTCTTGCCTGGAGAATCCCATGGACAGAGGAGCCTGGTGGGTTTCAGTCCAGGGGGCCACAAAGAGTGAGACACAACTTAGCAACTAAACAACAACATTATCTTGAGGCTGTGTTAATAGATATATACAACTTTATCATTGCTTTTTCTGTTAAATAGAATCTTTAATCAATATGAAATATCTCTTTTTTATTTCCAGTCATAGTTACGCGAAAGTCTACTTGTCTGATAGTAGGGCCTGCATTTGGCATTTTCCAACCAAATAGAAGGGACCCCAATGGATTCCTGAAGTAGTCATTGAGTGCCACCCATGTAAGGAAAGTTTTTAATCAGCATTTCCTTGTCTGTTCTTAATTACGAATGGACAGAAGATACCACCATAGATGTAAGGATGACTTGATAAACAGAGTTCCAAAGAATAGCAAGGAGAGATAAGAAAGCCGTCCTCAGCGATCAATGCAAAGAAATAGATGAAAACAATAGAACGGGAAACACTAGAGATCTTGTCAAGAAAATTACAAATACCAAGGGAACATTTCATTCAAAGATGGGCTGAATAAAGTACACAAATGGTATGGATCTAACAGAAGCAGAAGATATTAAGAAGAGGTGGCAAGAATACACAGAAGAACTGAACAAAAAAGGTCTTCACGACCCAGATAATCACGAAAGTGTGATCACTCACACTCACCTAGAGCCAGACATCCTAGAATGTGAAGTCAGGTGGGCCTTAGGAAGTATCACCACAAACAAAGCTAGTGGAGGTGATGGAATTCCAGTTGAGCGCTTTCAAATCCTAAAAGATGATGCTGTGAAAGTGCTGCACTCAATATGTCAGCAAATTTGGAAAACTCAGCAGTGGCCACAGGATGGGAAAAGGTAAGTTTTCATTCCAATCCCAAAGAAAAGGCAATACCAAAGAATGCTCAAACTACCGCACAATTGCACTCATCTCACATGCTAGTAAAGTAATGCTCAAAATTCTCCAAGCCAGGCTTCAGCAATACGTGAACCATGAACTTCCAGATGTTCAAGCTGCTTTAGAAAAGGCAGAAGAACCAGAGATCGAATTGCCAACATCTGCTGGATTGTCAAAAAAGCAAGAGAGTTCCAGAAAAACATCTATTTCTGCTTTATTGACTATGCCAAAGCCTTTGATTGTGTGGATCACAATAAGCTGTGGAAAATTCTGAAAGAGATGGGAATACCAGACCACCTGACCTGTCTCTCAAGAAACCTATATGCATGTCAGGAAGCAACAGTTAGAACTGGACATGGAACAACAGACTGGTTCCAAATAGAGAAAGGAGTATGTCAAGGCTGTATATTGTCACCCTGCTTATTTAACTTCTATGCAGAGTACATCATGAGAAATGCAGGACTGGATGAAGCACAAGCTGGAATCAAGATAGCCGGGAGAAATATCAATAACCTCAGATATGCAGATGACACCATCCTTATGGCAGAAAGTGAAGAAGAACTAAAGAGCCTCTTGATGTGAAAGAGGAGAGTGCAAAAGTTTTCTTACAGTTCAACATTCAGAAAACTAAGATCATGGCATCCGGTCCCATCACTTCATGGTAAATAGATGGGGAAACAGTTGAAACAGTGGCTGACTATTTTTCTGGGCTCCAAAATGAATGCAGATGGTGATTGCAGCCATGAAACTGAAAGACACTTACTCCTTGGAAGGAAAGTTATGACCAACCTAGATAGCATATTCAAAAGCAGGGACATTACTTTGCCAACAAATGTCCGTCTAGTCAAGGCTATGGTTTTTCCAGTGGTCATGTACGGATGTGAAAGTTGGACTGTAAAGAAAGCTGAGCACTAAAGAATTGATGCTTTTGAACTGTGGTGTTGGAGAAGGCTCTTGAGAGTCCCTTGGGCTGCAAGGAGCTCCAACCAGTCCATTCTGAAGGAGATCAGCCCTGGATGTTCATTGGAGGGACTGATGTTGAAGCTGAAACTCCAATACTTTGGCCTCCTGATATGAAGAGCTGACTCATTGAAAAGACCCTGATGCTGGGAAAGATTGAGGGCAGGAGGAGAAGGTGGCAAGAGAGGATGAGATGGTTGGATGGCATCACCGACTCAATGGACATGAGTTTGGGTAAACTCCAGGAGTTGGTGATGGACAGGGAGGCCTGGTGTGCTGTGGCTATGGGGTCGCAAAGATGACTGAGTGACTAAACTTAACTGAACTGAGAAACAAAACTGAGAAAGAGGGAAAAAAAGCAAATCAACCAACTTGGAGGGGAAGGGTGATTCTAGTGAGTAAGAAAAGACTTTGAAAAACTTTGATATTAGTATCTTCCTAGCAAAAAAAGAGACTGTTATAACTACCTAACAAGTTCTGACAATAAGCATGTTATGAATAAGGGAAATTCGCCAGAAAATGTAAGAGCTCAGTAAATTAAAAATATAATAGAAATGAAAATTTAATAGCATACAGGATAGTAGATAAATATCTGCCCAAATAGTAGAACAGAAAGATAATAGATAAAAAAATAGAAATATACCATGGGGACTTTTTTGGTGGTCCAGAAGAAACTGAAGTTAAACGGTTTTATGAAGACATACAAGACCTTTTAGAACTAACACCACAAAAAGATGTCCTTTTCATTATAGGGGACTGGAATGCAAAAGTAGGAAGTCAAGAAATACCTGGAGTAACAGGCAATTTTGGCCTTGGAATGCAGAATGAAGCAGGGCAAAGACTAATAGAGTTTTGCCAAGAAAATGCACTGGTCATAGCAAACACCCTCTTCCAACAACACAAGAGAAGACTCTACACATGGACATCACCAGATGGTCAACACCGAAATCAGATTGATTATATTCTTTGCAGCCAAAGATGGGGAAGCTCTATACAGTCAACAAAAACAAGACCAGGAGCTGACTGTGGCTCAGGTCATGAACACCTTATTACCAAATTCAGACTCAAATTGAAGAAAATAGGGAAAACCGCTAGACCATTCAGGTATGACCTAAATCAAATCCCTTATGATTATACAGTGGAAGTGAGAAATAGATTTAAGGGCCTAGATCTGATAGATACAGTGCCTGATGAACTATGGAATGAGGTTCGTGACATTGTACAGGAGACAGGGATCAGGACCATCCCCATGGAAAAGAAATGCAAAAAAGCAAAATGGCTGTCTGAGGAGGCCTTGCAAATAGCTGTGAAAAGAAGAGAGGCAAAAAGCAAAGGAGAAAAGGAAAGATATAAGCATCTGAATGCAGAGTTCCAACGAATAGCAAGAAGAGATAAGAAAGCCTTCTTCAGTGATCAATGCAAAGAAATAGACGAAAACAACAGAATGGGAAAGACTAGAGATCTCTTCAAGAATATTAGAGATACCAAGGGAACATTTCATGCAAAGATGGGCTCGATAAAGGACAGAAATGGTATGGACCTAACAAGCAGAAGATATTAAGAAGAGGTGGCAAGAATACACGGAAGGACTGTACAAAAAAGATCTTCACGACCCAGATAATCATGATGGTGTGATCACTCATCTAGAGCCAGACATCTTGGAATGTGAAGTCAAGTGGGCCTTAGAAAGCATCACTACGAACAAAGCTAGTGGGGGTGATGGAATTCCAGTTGAGCTCTTTCAAATCCTGAAAGATGATGCTGTGAAAGTGCTGCACTCAGTATGCCAGCAAATTTGGAAAACTCAGCAGTGGCCACAGGACTGGAAAAGATCAGTTTTCATTCCAGTTCCAAAGAAAGGCAATGCCAAAGAATGCTCAAACTACTGCACAATTGCACTCATCTCACATGCTAGTAAAGTAATGCTCAAAATTCTCCAAGCCAGGCTTCAGCAATACGTGAACCGTGAACTCCCTGATGTTCAAGCTGGTTTTAGAAAAGGCAGAGGACCAGAGATCAAATTGTCAACATCCGCTGGATCATGGAAAAAGGAAGAGAGTTCCAGAAAAACATCTATTTCTGCTTTATTGACTATGCCAAAGCTTTTGACTGTGTGGATCACAATAAACTGTGGAAAATTCTGAAAGAGATGGGAATACCAGACCACCCAACCTGCCTCTTGAGAAATCTGTATGCAGGTCAGGAAGCAGCAGTTAGACCTGGACATGGAACAACAGACTGGCTCCAAATAGGAAAAGGAGTACATCAAGGCTGTATATTGTCACCCTGCTTATTTAACTTATATGTAGAGTACATCATGAGAAACACTGGACTGGAAGAAGCACAAGCTGGAATCAAGATTGCCGGGAGAAATATCAATAACCTGAGATATGCAGTTGACACCACCCTTATGGCAGAAAGTGAAGAGGAGGGAGGTGGGAGGGGGGTTCATGTTTGGGAACACATGTAAGAATTAAAGATTTTAAAATTAAAAAATAAAAATTAAAAAAATAAAATAAAATAAAATAAATAAAAAAAAAGCCTCTTGATGAAAGTGAAAGAGGAAAGTGAAAAAGTTGGCTTAAAGCTCAACATTCAGAAAACTAAGATCATGGCATCCAGTCCCATCACTTCGTGGGAAGTAGATGGGGAATCAGTGGAAACAGTGTCAGACTTTATTTTTCTGGGCTCCAAAATCACTGCAGATGGTGACTGCAGCCATGAAATTAAAAGACACTTACTCCTTGGAAGAAAAGTTATGACCAACCTAGATAGCATATTCAAAAGCAGAGACATTACTTGCCGACTAAGGTCCATCTAGTCAAGGCTATGGTTTTTCCAGTGGTCATGTATGGATGTGAGAGTTGGATTGTGAAGAAGGCTGGGTGCCAAAGAATTGATGCTTTTGAACTGTAGTGTTGGAGAAGACTCTTGAGAGTCCCTTGGACTGCAAGAAGATCCAACCAGTCCATTCTGAAGGAGATCAACCCTGGGATTTCTTTGGAAGGAATGATGCTGAAGCTGAAGCTCCAGTACTTTGGCCACCTCATGCGAAGAGTTGACTCATTGGAAAAGACTCTGATGCTAGGAGGGATTGGGGGCAGGAGGAGAAGGGGATGACCATGGATGAGATGGCTGGATGGCATCACTGACTCGATAGACGTGAGTCTGAGTGAACTCTGGGAGATGGTGATGGACAGGGAAGCCTGGCATGCTGTGATTCATGGGGTCGCAAAGAGTCAGACACGACTGAGTGATTGAATTGAACTGAACTGAGTGATTAAAACTCTGAGTTTACACTGCATGGAGCATGGTTTGATCCTTGGTCAGGAAACTAAGATCCCACATGCCATGTGGCAAAAAAAAAAAAAAAAAAAGGAGGGGGAGGATAGCACAAAAACATTAAAAATTAGAATGAGGTACAGACTTAGAATGAAAAATTGGCATTCTGGAAAGGAAGACAAAAAATGATGGAGAAGAAAATTATGAAGAAATATAAAATTACTAGAAATGATAGCACAAAGTTACTATTTGAAAATTTCTGTGAGTGGACACCTAAAAAAGGCAATGAAAACAAGTAGTACTTAGGCATATTGTGCCAAGATTTCCTAACACTGGGAACTCAGAGGAGATCCTGAAAGAAAAATAGGTCACATGCCAAAGATCGGATTCAGAGCAGCCTTCTCAGCAGCCAGAGCTGGACAGTGGAGCAGGAGCTTCGATATTCTGAAGATGACGGATTCCAACCCTGAATTCTTCCCTCAGCCCAGCTTTAGATCACATGGTCAGCTGGAATAGAAGTTTTTTCAGACTTGCAAAGACTAAAAAATGTTGTTCTAATGTACTCTGTTTCAGGAAGGATGTGATTTTCCCCAAATGCACATGTGAACAGAGAAAGGGTAAAATATGGGGTCTAGGAAATAGGGAGTCTAACAGGTGGGGTCTCAGCAAATCCTATGATGATCAGCTGTGTCTTATGCTTGGAAAGTAATGTTTGGAACAGGACAGATGGTTCCATGGACAATATCCCCAACAAAAAATGAAATGAATAAATTACCACATGTATTTAAATGTATCGAGAGGAGTTTTTGTAGGCCTGTCAGAGAGTGTGGGAATGGTTTAGTGCTAGAAATACGGGAAACTAAACAGAAAGTGACGTAAGCCTTCATTCTAAGCAAGCAAAAGACTATGCAAGATGGAAAAGTAAGCACGGTATACTGCACTCCTCAGCTTTGAACATTTCCTATGTTGTGGTCTGCAAATTTTGGAAGGCTGGCAAAGTGGATGCGTGAGAGGGTGAGTTGTAAGCATTGTATTTTCATTTTCCACAGATAGTGTTTACATTTGAAATAATAAAAGGTTATAGTATAAACAAAATGTCTAGAACTATTTAGTAAATACCAGGTGAAATGTCCAAAAGTTTTCAGTGTGTTTGCTCCTAGTGAGTGAGAGTTGGGGTGGGGGTGGAGGTAGGATGGGGCAGAAGAGGCCTGTTTTTTATATTTCATTTTAATCTGTGTATATAAATTGCTATGATAAAAAATCAAATGAATAAATGTAAGTTAAAAAGAATTAACCTATGCAGATTTTCATATTGATGCATTTACTTTTGACCCTTAGGTTGAAAAATACCTGGATAGAACATGATTTCCAAAGTAACAGAAAACCAGATGAACCACCAGTTTGCCGGTTGCACCTCAGGTGTTTATTCTTACTCCAAATAGTATTAATTATCCATGCAGACAGATTATTCTTATTCAAATGAAGAAAGGTCTTCTGACCTTGCTTTGAGGAAGAGGACTTTTTTTTTTTAAACTGCTGTGACCCTGGCCTTGAGCTTTCTTATGACTGCTACCTAGGCTAGAATTCCAGGAAATGGCAGCAGTGTATGAGGTGAAAAAGTCCTTGAAAGCCCAGCTTTCAGGGTCTCAGGGCAGGAAGACGTGTCCTGGCTGCAGCGAAGGCTTTCTTAGCTGAGAGTAGTAGTAGTGTCAGCAGACACATGTCTTCCTGGGGCTCTTCAGTGACCCTAATTCTAGCTCTGCAGCCTTCCCATTGTTTTAGAACTTCCATAATTATGAGTTCTTGAGAGAACCAGGGGTCAGCAAATTACATCTGACACAGAAGAGCTGCCTGTTTTTGTAAATAAAGTTTTACTGAAACACGGACACTCCCATAAAAGCACCCTTGCTGATTTTATGCTATAATGGCAGAATTGAATAGTTGCAACAAGAGCCTTATTGGTGCAGAGTCTGAATCCTTTATGTATGACATAAGCTGATTTAAGTGTATAAATGTATCTCTCAAAGCACATCTCAGTTCCTGCCAGCCAGGTTTTGGAAGCTCAGTATTCACACACGGATAGTAGTAGCAGCTGCGTTGGACCACTCGGATCTGAGTCAGTGCTTCCTTCTGCAGTCCTGCTCCCTTGTATCTTGTCAGAGTAGGCTTTCAGTGAAGATACCTTGGGTTAAACTGGCTGCAAGGGCTGGGTAAGTTAGGAAGTCAGGGCAACGCCATTTCCTTTGCAAGTGGAAGCAAAAAATAGACAAGGACATATAACGTATTCAGAGTTTATTAAGAAAATAAATTTAAATAATAAATTGCCGTTGAAAGTGTCAAGTCAGTATTCATGGCATCTACCTCTGGAAAGCTTATGGATCTATTCCCTCCAGGTGTTTAAAAAAACTATGTGGTGTCATCAGGTCTAATTCCCATGCAGTTATAATTACAATCTTATTTAAAGTTTTCAGCTTTGGTTCCAGCAGAGCAGCACTGTGAAAGGTTCCTACTTCATTGTCTGTCTCTGTTTGTAGATCATTTCCTCTGCTTCCTGCATCTGTTTTCTTGGATTAGTTAGGTATTACACCAAAGTCTAGAATTCTTTGGCTACAAAGCTTGCTCTGCTGTTTCCCCTCCCCGCAGCCCACTTTATTGTGGGTGGGAAAATTTTTGTTGGGAGGGTTTGATTAATTAGAAGGGATTCCTGGCTTCCCTAGCATCGGCAGCCTGGGAAGATTAGAGCCTGGCATAGTGACAGGCCAATCTGTATTTAAGGAAAAACTCAGACCAGCCAGATTTCCCTGGAATGTGGATCTGGCTTTGTCTTCTTCCACAGGGAGTGTGTAATGACCGCCTCCTCCTCCTTCCCACCCACTTCAGGAGACCTGACGCTTTTACTTTTGTTGATAGTTGTCTACTTTTTATTTGGCGGAGGGAGTTGGGGAGAGCAGGGGTGTGGTGTGTTAGACTTACGGTTTAGGAAGGCTGAGTTATTTTCTAAATCTAAAAGTAACAGATTTAAGATTTTATTAATGTTAGCGTGGAGAGGAGAGATTTTTTACATTAAAAAAAATCTCCTTGCATCTTTACTATCAATGTTTTTCTTTCCACTGCTTTGTAGCAATTATAGTTTTATGTTCCCCTCTAAATTTCAATTAACCTTAATCTCTGCCTTCCTAAGAAAAACTACCAAAAGAGAAATATGTCCAAGAATTGACAGTAGTTTTCCCTTTATAGTAAAAGTGAAGAGCAACTCTTTGAACTTCGAAAGAGAGAAAGTTTATGAATAGCACATAGCAAATCGGCTTTTGTCTTGCTGGTTTGCCTCAATGAATAACTTAAATTCTGTGTCCTAGGTTTTTCAGTTACCTAAAGGGGAGTGCAGTACTTTGCCATCAGTACTCAATTTAGAAAAAGTTATAGTGATTTTATGCATTGAAAAAAGATTTATGCAAATATTTTCATACTGTTTGAGTTCTAGGTAATGACTGTTAAGTTTTAAGAAAGAATAAAACTGATGTGTTGTAACAGAATAAATCACAGAAGTTTTCAGTGCTTACTTTTTCTCCCCCCAGTATTTATTTATCTATTGGACTGGACTAGATCTTAGTTGTATTGTGTGGGATCTAATTCCCTGACCAGGGATCGAACCTGGGCCCCCTGCAATGAGAGCTGAATCTTAGCCACTGGACCTTTAAATGGTTCCATGTGTGTGTGCTCAGTCACTCAGTCATATCCGACTCTTTGTGGCCCCATGGACTGTAGTCTACCAGGCTCCATGTAATTTTCCAGGCAAGAATACTGGAGTGATTTGGAGTTGCCATTTCCTACTCCACAGGATCTTCCCTACCCAGGGATCCAACCTACATCTTGCATTGCAGGCGGATTCTTTACTACTGTGCCACTTGGGAAGCCCAAATGGTTACATTCTTTACTAGAAATAAATCTGAAGGAAGAGCATGCAATCTTTATCCTTGAGAATGTTTTTCCAAAGGGATTTGTCTTTGTGAAACTTTTCAAGGTGAAAGAAGTACGTCTGTACTTCTCCCAGTACTTAAACTCTTCATCTTCCAGTTCCTTCTTAATTCTGCCTATTCTTTGGGCAAGCTTGAAGTTTTAAAGACAAACAAGATCCCTATGAGTTTGCCTGGTGGAGGATGACACACACACCAAGTTGGCTGCTCTTCCTTCCCCACTGCACAGTAACTTGTTCTGTTTCATTGCTCCTGGTGGGAACTCATTGTGTGCTGAGTACTTGATAGATCTGGAATAAAATTCATAGACGTTTACCAGCTATCACCCAGTTAAATTCTGCCTCAGGCTTAAAGCTTTCAGGGACCATCACATTCCAGTGAGAGCCTTTGTTCTGCGTGTTGATGACTTTGAAACCAAGTTCTTGTTGGATCTGAAATGAAACTTCCAAGTGCTATCTCTGCCTCTCTGGCCAGACACCCAGTTTTCTGGGCTTTATTTCCCCCATTCCTTTCCACGTGTGTCAGCGCATCTTTTTTTTGGGGCGGGGGTGGGGGGCGGTGATTAGAAAGTGTTTACATACAATCCTGGCTTCTCAAACCCTCTTTTCAGTTTCAACTTTCCACCTGCCTGCTGAAGTCTATGCCTAAACTGATCCCTGAAACTGCACACTAAAAATTCAGCTTATCCTGTTTTCTTCTAAATTGGCTTTTGCTTTGGATGTCCCTGGACTTACCAGCCTATGCTGTCTCCTTGTCCTTCCCTCACCGTTGTGTGTAATGCATCCATCCTCAACAACGTGTCCTGGACTTGCTTCTTCTCTCTCCTTTTCCTATAATTCAGCCTTTGTTATCCTTGCTGTTTTTATTTCTGCACTGATCTCAGCATGATCTCCATGCCTTTCTTGTGCTACCATTCCAGTGCCTCTAGAGAAGTGCCAGGGTAATGTTTTCTTAACACCATTTTCACCATGTTATTTCCTTGCTTAAGCGATCAGAAGTAATTCTGTTAAATGAGATCTAATCTAAACTTGCCAGCTGACTTCAAGGCACTCTGATAACTCTTTTCCCCTTCCTCTTTAACTCTGACCTATATTTTCATCTTGAAACTTGGGTACATGTCCACCTGTTTCTATGAAACTGATGAATTTGCATTTCCTGCAGTGATCTGGCCTGTGGTTTTCTCTCTTCCTGTGCCCTCTCACCTTTTCTGCATAGTCTTGTATGCATCAACTTTTCCCAGGCTTGACCAAAGGCTTGCTTTTATTTTCACACAAGATCTAAACTTTTCCTGCATTGATTACCCTCTCACGTTGTTCCTTTGACTATGTGCAGTTACACACACACCCTCTCACAGCATATTGCTCTCAGCAACATTTCCCAAGATGAAGGACCTGTGCTGTGCTTCTTGTGTATCTGCCTTGAGTAATTTGGAACCTTTCTGAGGCACCCAGTATCCCTCATTTTCCTTATTACAAAAATGAGAAATTTCTTTCCTCATGTCTTACGGAGAACAGGGAAGTCACTCAAGCTTAGAGTTATTTCATACTGGTCTTTTTTCAGTCCCAGACAGGAAATGTTATAATCTCCAATTTGTGGTTTATTTCTTTTCTTTTAAAAAAAATTCATCTCAACCTGTTTCTCCTTTTAGGAGTTCCACTTTGAAAATATTTTAAGTGATTCTTTTGAAAATAGTCTTTGTTAATAGCCAAGATGACGTTGTGTAGAATTTGCTTCTATGAGGCCTTTAGGAAAGTAAATTGTTTCAGTATAGTGATGTTAATTCTTTGGACATCATTTTGTTTTATTTTAATTAGGACCTTACTGTTAGACTGTGTAGACTATGGTACTTGAATTTTTTTCCAACATGCATACAAACACATGTATATTATTAACTTATGCTAGTGTAAAAAAAAAAACTTAGTAGAAAAGCAGATTCAGGATCTCTCACAGATACAAGAGCTCATTCTCTCCCTTGAATTCTCCCTGAGGGCTGTAGAGGGCATCGTTGTTCCACGAGCAGCTTAGCAGACATGGCGATCCAAAAAAGGACAGCAGCCCAAGTGCTTCTAAAATTGCTGGCCTGTTCCTACAGGGTCGTGACATCCTAAATGCCGATGTTTGTTAGCCTGGGAGTTGTGTGTTTACCCCCACCGATAGCCTGCTAGCCCGTGGATGTGTAGATCGCTGTCTCATAGACCTCCTGACCAGGAAACACAATCGTTAACCACAACAGTAGGGAGCAGTCAATCCAAACTATCTCCAGAGGCCGCGGAGAAAGGCTTCTCAGTGACGCAAGACTGCCTCTGGCGTGCCGCCCTTCCAGGTTCTGGAAGCGGAGCGAGGGGCTGAGGGTGAGCGTCCCTTTGGTCCTTGGAAGGCTTTGGGAGAACAGCCCAACCCTGGTCCTGGCAGTATAGACTGGAAGGCTTCGACTGGGACAAAGTCGTTGGAGTCACAGTGTTATTTTAGTACTGTACTTCCTACTCACCTTTCCTTATTGTTATTGTGACTGTGAACTTTGGAGATGCGAAGTTGAAGAAGTGAGCGAGGGGTGGGGACTCACAGAGGGTCATTGCATTCCAGAACCCCTGGGAATGGAGATGACACTTCCCTGAATGGCCCACGTGTGCAGCAGTCCAGTCATTAGCCCAATGATGTAAAGATGCACAGTGTCCATCTATTTTTAGTGTCCTTTTCAGGGCTCCTCTGGTTGTGACCTCTTGGAATACCCATGATTAGGTAATATAGGAAACTAGGCCACTGCATACGTCACTTTTTTGCATGTGAGCAGCATGTGACAATAACATTCTGATTTTCGGACTACGAGAAACACCAAAGAAAGAATGGATTTGTAATAGTCACTCTACACAGCAATAGGCACATGCTGTGTTTTGCGAGTGTGATCTGAGGTAAGGCAGAGTGTTATGCCATTTGTTTCACAGAGATTTGGTGTCATAGAGGTTCTGGCAAGGCCTATGCTGAGTAGGACATTGTAGTTATCATGACCTGAAAAAGGCACTGTCTGTTATGGGTCAGTATTGAGATCGTGTCTTATAAATTTCTGTGATTTTTTGCATCCTTTTCATGTGACTCTAGGTTCTTTTACAGTACTTCTTGAAATTTAGATCCTCAGATTTTTGAGGAAGGTATCCTAGAAGATGAAATTAGCCCCAGACTTTTGATCAGGGTTCCTGATATCATGTCATGACCTCACTTGTGAAACGTGGATGACTGGCTGAATTGTGTTTACCCCTCTGAGCATCCATTTCTTCAGCTATGTGAAGTGCTGTTATTCCTGTCTGTTTAACAGAGTTTCTTATGGGTATCAAAGTAATAATTAAAGACAGTGCTGTCAGAGTGTTTGGGAAAAGAACACTTTAGGCGGTAATTATTTTACAGTGACATTCTGTACAGTGTTAGAGGGACTTGGCCTGGGTGTCTTACTTGTTCTTGCTCTCATAATTCTTTGGAGTGAGGACTAGTCTAATTCTTTTCATATGTGAGGTGTCAGTTAGCAGGTCTTCCTTTATCCCTAGTGTGCAAGGCCCTGGGTTAGGCACTAGAGACACAGACAAGGGTGATGATTGCCTGCTTCACTCCTCAAGGTGGTTTGTCATGAGAAAACGTGTCCCAGTTTAAACAGCAGCAGGTTAGGTGACGCAGACTCCGCCCTGCAGAGCTGAGTTGTGAGCGAATGAGTGCGGTGATTTTGTTCCGGGCTCTCTCTTTATGGGATATTGTGGTAAAACCACAGGTCACTCAGGTTTTGGGGTGCGTCATTTGTGTGTCAGTTTCCCTGGTGGTGGGTAGCCAGGGCCAGAAACCAGAGGGCTTAGATTTAAATCCTTGTTGTTGGTTCTTGACTATGGGCAAGTCAGTTAACCTTTTGTTTCAGTTAGCCACAGCTGTGTAACCAAGCAGCCCCGAACTTTTCATAATTCCATGCGTCAGAAAATCTAGGTAGGCAGTCTCTCTGCTTTACATGGCATTGACTAGGTCACTCATTTGGAATGCATTCAGATACCCACTAGGCTGGAAAGCTCAAGAGGACTTCACGCCCGTGTTAGTTCCTTCTCCCCAGTGCCTTTCTCTTCCCAAGGTGTCTCGTCATTCAGTTGTTTAGCGTGAACTCCCTTACAGCAAGGTGCTGGCCCTCCAGAGGCCATGACGCTGGAAGCTGCTCAGCTTCCTAAGGGCTGCGCTGGAGCTGGCAGACTCTTCCTTCTGCCATTCTCTAGCCATATGCATGCGTGCGCAGTCAGATCCAACTTTCTGCAACCCCATAGCCTGTATAAATAGCACTGTTCATGGAATTTCCCAGGCAAGAATACTGAGGTGGGTTGTCTTGCCCTCCTCCAGAGGATCTTGCCAACCCAGGGCTCAAACCTGTATTTCTTGCATCTCCTGCATTGGCAGGCAGATTCTTTACCACTGGCACCACCATATTCTGTTGGTCAGCAAATCACTGGATCTAGAGAGAAAAAATAGCCTCGTCCTCTTGGTGGGATGAGCAGCGTGCTTGTGCAAAGCGGGGAGGATTGTTGGTGGCCATCTTTGGAGACTGTTTACCTTGTTTCTTCGTGTCTCTTGGATCTTATCTGTTCAGTGAGGTATTGAATTACTGAGTCTCCAAGGCCCTGTCTTGCCCTATATTCTTATAATTCCATAAATTCTTACTGGAGGAATATTTTGTGTATGATGCAGTGGAAAGAATTTGGGCTTTGGCTGCAGAAAGGCCTGGGTTTGAACCTGGGCCTCACCACTGACCTGCTCTTTGGAAAGTAATTTAAGTCTTTGTTCCCATCTGTTAAAAAGGGTTAATTAAATAGTGTTAATATAAACTCCCTTCTGGGTTAATTGTCCATCTCAGCAGAGTAATCACTTAGAAATAGCGTTGTTTCCCCTTTCACTTCCTCCTTACCTGATAGGGGCCTTTTCAAAGCCAATATTAGTTGAAGACTTTAATTGCCATTCATTTTGCTTAATTTTGATATAAAGATGATTAAGTATTTAATCTTGTTTTGCTAGTACAAGGGAATTTTTCTAGTTCAAATAAGTCTGTTCAGTTTATCTGTGGCGGTTTTATATATTATTCCTAGAACACTGTTGCTCCTTAGAAAGCATATTTAAAAATAAGTATTTTGAAAACTTTGGTCTGTGAACAGCTGACTTATTTGGCATTTCTAGTCTCTTTTGTCTGGAAGAAACATAAAGCCGTGTGCAGTGGCCGGCATTCAGTCTGGCTCTTTGGACTGTTGCGGTGCCTGGCCTATGGACTGGCACTGGTGTGTGAGGCTGGGACGTGCAATCCTGTCATCCTAACTGGGTCCAAAATGAAGCTCAGAGACAAAGGACAAGAAGAGAAAAGACAGAGTCTGGTTTTCAAAATATGTTCCCTGGGCCCAGCATAAGCATTTCTAGTGCTAATTGCACTATTTTTATATCAGTGTTATTGTGAGGGTTAAATGAACTGATGTGTAAACAAGTGTTTAGCAGAGGTAACCATATTAATAAAAGTTAGGCACTATTTCAGTAGTAATCATCATCATAACAAAAAAATATGCATTACTGTGATTAACTTTTTTCTTCCAGAGTGTTTCATGAAGCAGCTTGCTGGGTTTTCTTTTGCCCACTCCATTTCTCTTGCCTGGAAAATCCCATGGACGGAGGAGCCTGGTAGGCTGCAGTCCATGGGGTCGCTGAGAGTTGGACGCGACTCATGACTTCACTTTCACTTTTCACTTTCATGCGTTGGAGAAGGAAATGGCAACCCACTCCAGTGTTCTTGCTTGGAGAATCCCAGGGACGGCGGAGCCTGGTGGGCTGCCATCTGTGGGGTCGCACAGAGGTGGACACGACTGGAGCAACTTAGCAAAGTTCTTATTTATCATTAAAAAATTTTTTTATATAAATTTATTTTAATTGGAGGCCAATTACAATATTGTATTGGTTTTTTGCAACTGATCTCAGTCTAAGAACATTTCATGTTGTCAAGTAAATAAAGTCTTCTTTAAGCAATGTCTGAAGGTACTTAATAATTCTGAAGATAATCTTCCATTTAAAGTGATGTTGAGAGATCATATAACATACCTATGCAAATATATTCAAAGCCTTAATGTTTGTGTGAGTAATTAATGCTATTGAATGAGTCCTCAGGCAGTGTCTGACCTCTGGTTGTTGTTTTCTTTTTTTTAAAAAAGCTGTTCTTTCTCTAGACCTCCTTTCTTCATTTAGATAATCTGTATCCTTAAACAAAAGTCCACGTGGAGTTGTTTTCCTTTCCTTTCCTTCCTTTTCTCTTCCTTTCTCTCTTTCTCTCTCTTGTTTCTTTCTTTCATTTGTGGTCAAGTAAGGATCATGGTTAACCCCAGAAGGAAGGCCAATAGGGCCGCTGGGACCTGGACCCAGCAGGACCTGGGCCTGGGGGCCCAGAGCCTCTGTGCTCATCAGCCTGCTGCCTCGGTCGCTTCCTCTTTCTCTTGCCCGAAACCACTGTGTGTAAGCCAAATCCCCAAATGAAAGCAGTGTATTGGTCTTTGCGGCCTGGTGATTCAGAGGCATGGGTGTTCTTGGGGTGTCAGTGTCTGACCACGGAGCTGTCGCTGTAACTTACCTTGGCCCCCTCTGGCGCCCCCGTCCAGCGGGCGCTCTCACGGAGGGAGCCTTGGGCTCAGGGCGGCCATGGCAGCCGTCTCGCCTGCGCTTCCTTGGCTCTGCTTGAGGCTGGCCTCATCCTCTCATCTGTCTCCTCTGGGCCAGCATGTGGAGAGGTGAATGGAAAGCTGCTCTTCCCTTGGCAGGTGGGATTCCGGACAGAGCCAAGCGCCCCCGAGAGTGCTCTGCTCTGGCATTTGTACACTGCTCTCGGGAGTGCGGCCTTCCAGGGGGCTGAGCCAGGCCCTTGCCCCAGCCCCATCCGAGTGGCTCAGCAGCCCTGGCTTTGCTCATTGGGCCAGGCACAGAATTTAACTGGGAGCGGGGCCAGGGAGGGAGAGACGACATAGAACGCACTGAAAAGCATGATGTAGTCCAGCTCCTTCACAGACAAGGTGAGCATCCTCGTGGGGCAGAAGGTGAGGCTCTGGAAACTTACTCAGGAGAACTTCAGTTCAGTTCAGTCGCTCAGTCGTGTCCAACTCTGCGACCCCATGAATCGCAGCACGCCAGGCCTCCCTGTCCATCACCAACTCCTGGAGTTCACTCAGACTCATGTCCATAGAGTCAGTGATACTATCCAGCCATCTCACCCTCTGTCGTCCCCTTCTCCTCCTGCCCCCAATCCCTCCCAGCATCAGAGTCTTTTCCAATGAGTCACCTCTTCACATGAGGTGGCCAAAGTATTGGAGTTTCAGCTTTAGCATCATTCCTTCCAAAGAACACCCAGGGCTGATCTCCTTTAGAATGGACTGGTTGGATCTCCTTGCAGTCCAAGGGACTCTCAAGACTCTTCTCCAACACCACAGTTTAAAAGCATCAGTTCTTCAGTGCTCAACTTTCTTCACAGTCCAGCTCTTACATCCATACATGAGCACAGGAAAAACCATAGCCTTGATTAGATGGACCTTTGTTGGCAAAGTAATGTCTCTGCTTTTTAATATGCTATCTAGGTTGTCCTTCCAAGGAGTAAGTGTCTTTTAATTTCATGGCTGCAGTCACCATCTGCAGTGATTTTGGAGCCCAGAAAAATAAAGTCTGACACTGTTTCCACTGTTTCCCCATGTATTTGCCATGAAGTGATGGGACCAGATGCCATGATCTTCGTTTTCTGAATGTTGAGCTTTAAGCCAGCTTTTTCACTTTCCTCTTTCACTTTCATCAAGAGGCTTTTTAGTTCCTCTTCACTTTCTGCCATAAGGGTGGTGTCATCTGCCTATCTGAGGTTATTGATATTTCTCCTGGCAATCTTGATTCCAGCTTGTGCTTCTTCCAGCCCAGCATTTCTCATGATGTACTCTGCATATAAGTTAAATAAGCAGGGTGACAATAAGCAGCCTTGACATACTCCTTTTCCTGTCTGGAACCAGTTTGTTGTTCCCTGTCCAGTTTTAACTGTTGCTTCCTGACCTGCATATAGGTTTCTCAAGAGGCAGATCAGGTGGTCTGGTATTCCCATCTCTTTCAGAATTTTCCACAGTTTATTGTGATCCACACAGTCAAAAGCTTTGGCATAGTTAATAAAGCAGAAATAGATGTTTTTCTGGAACTCTCTTCCTTTTTCCACGATCCAGCGGATGTTGACAATTTGATCTCTGGTTCCTCTGCCTTTTCTAAAAGCAGCTTGAACATCTGGAAATTCATGATTCACCTATTGCTGAAGCCTGGCTTAGAGAATTTTGAGCATTGCTTCACTAGTGTGTGAGATGAGTGCAATTGTGTGCCTTATTTAAAGGGTAAAGACCGTATATGTTAGTCACTCAGTTGTGGCTCACTCTGTGACCCTTTGGACTGCAGCCCACCAGGCTCCTCTGTCCTTGGGATTCTCTAGGCAAGAGTACTGGAGTGGGTTGCCGTGCCCTCCTCCAGGGGGTCTTCCCAGCCCAGGGGTTGAGGCCGCATCTCTGACATCTCCTGCATCGGCAGGTGGATTCTTCACCACTAGTGCCACCTGGGAAGCCCCTAAGGGCCACATAGGGCTGGTGCTAATCAAGGCTTTCGGAGGAAGAAACAAGCACGTGCAAACTACCGGAACTGGAAAGGGTGCTTTATGATAGGGAGGTGGAATGTCTCAGAACCGCGGCCCGGGCTCTCTGGTTGAGCCCGGGAAGGTGTGAAGACAGCCTCAGGCTGCCCGTGGCAGCTCCCTGTGGGCCTCTCTTTGAGGAGTGGAGCCCTGTTCTCTGTCTCTGCTTGTTACCCACGCTTTGCTCTCCTCTGCATGCTGTGCCCCATGGTGATGGCGCCTCACCTCCCCAGTGATGTCTTTTATAAGCCTGCAGTGCATTCCACCCCAGCGCAACCTTCTGGAGGTAAATTTGGGCAGGCGTCCGTCTTTACTCCAGTGACTGTGGCACAGGGGCAGGGTCACTTGGTGCGTCATGACTGTCCATGCCCCCACTACCCTTGGGTCTGGCAGTTGTCAGGATTAAAGGCACAGATGACCCTAAAAGTTACACAGCAATATTTTAAAGTTTAGAGACTTCACTATAAAATTTCCCTTGGCAGTTCCATAGAAGGCCTTCTTACAGAACATAACAAGTACTTCAAGTATGTAGTGAGGCCTCTGGGGCATCCAAGAGGTAACTGGAATAATCTGACCCTTGAGAAATTTCTCTTGGTTACTGAGGATGAGGACAATCATAATTACTGCATTGGCTCAGACAATAAAGAATTCGTCAGCAATACCAGAGACCTGGGTTTGATCTTTGAGTTGAGCAGATCCCCTGGAGAAGGAAATGGTTACCCACTCCACTATAACTGCCTGGAGAATTCCATGGACAGAGGAGCCTGGCTGGCTGCAGTTCATAGGGTTGCAGAGAGGAAGTCACGACTGAGTGACTAACGATATTTACACTTTGCAACTTGCTTCATTGTTGATGTGCCTGTTGAAGCATTTTATGGTCTTCACATCCTCAGTGTGTATATGTTATGACAGTTAAAATATTGCAATAATCAATCAAGTACCAAAGAGGGTGTCATTCTACCAAAATTTTTGAGTATCTACTCTGTGGTTGTCATTCTGAATCAGGACTCTCAGTAGGATGCATCTGGCCTTAAATCTTGAGTTCTGAAGCACTGAGTGCATTCCAACAAACCTCTAGTCAGCCATGAGTCTGCATATTTGTCTCTGACTCAGCATTCGATTGTACTTCCCCCTGAGTGGAAAACTATAGAAACTGCATTGTTTCTTCATTTTTAATTGTCATCAAGCAGTGCCGCATGCCTCTGTGCAGTCTCCCCAACAGCTGATGAAATGCTTACTCTTTTAAAGATGGCCCGATGGAATCAGATGGCGCCGCGTCATTTCCGACGCTGCTGCGGTCTGTTTCACTTCCTACAATGACTGATCCTCCATCTGCCATGACAGTGCATTCCTGGGCTGCTGCCCCTCACTGGGTTGGTGGCTGGACTGTTTATTTTCAGGAAAAGTTAAAATTATCCAGAGAAGGATGTCTTCTGTAAAATTTACATGAATCAGCCTCTCCCTGCAGGGATCTTGGGAGGGGTGTGTATGTATATAGACTAAAAAAAACATTTTCTGGAAAATTTTAAAACTATTAAAGGGGAAGGAGTATAGTGAACATAGAACCCGTCTTCAAAATTGTGGACAGTTTTAAGTAATATTTAAGCTAAAGGCTGGTTTAAGAACAGCAAGTGCTACCATGTGACTCCAACATTCGTGTGTTTAAGCTGAGTTTTCCAAATTTCAGCACTGTTTGTAATTCTTCTCTACAAAACCAGAAGAGCCTTAGTTCTACCTCCAGTCTTTGGTTTAAACAGTATGAGAAGCATGAGATCTTACTGGGGGATTGGTGTGAGTTTTCTCATGACAAAAGCAGCCACTCAAACATTTTGGTGACCTTGGTTCTGAAGATGCTAATATTCTTTAGATTTCTGAGTTTACTGTGAAGGGAATTCTTGTTGAGATGTCAGTGCATGGTGGTTAGATGGGCCCACCTCTTTTCCCACCAATGGGATCCTGATTCCTCCTCTCCAGGGTTGGGATGGCTTACCCCATGGCTCAGCAGGTAAAGAATCTGCCTGTAGTGCAGGAGACACTGGAGACACAGGTTTGATCCCTGGGTTGGAAAGATCCCTGGAGGAGAAAATGGCACCCCACTCCAGTATTCTTGCTTGAAAAATCCCATGGGTGGAGGAGCCTGGCAGGCTACAGTCCATGGGGTCACACAGAGTCAGACATGACTGAGGGACTAAGCACACAGGGTGGGGATAATAAGTGCCAACCTTCACACTGTTGTTATGTAGAAAGTGTCTAATCCGGTGCCTGGCATTTGTTAACATTCACTGAATTGAGCTTTTAGCAATCAAGTTAAAGATACCAGCTGGGAGAGATTCTTACATTGTCTCGTATCTTGGGATCCATTGCCTATTCCAGTTCTTAAGTTATCTTCCTCAAGGATGTATCTTCCTATTAAGTAATTTTTATTTGCTTTCCATGTTTATTAGGTTTTCTCTAATTGTTTTAATTTCCTTATTTCTTATATTTTTCATTCTGAAAAATGAGTATAAAAACCATACCACAGTAAACAACATGGCCCTAATGTACAGCACAGGGAACTATATTCAGTATCTTGTAATAAACTATAATGGAAAAGAATACGAAAAGAATATACACACACATACATTTAACTGAACACTTTGCTGTACGCTAACACAACATTGTAAATTAACTATACTCAAAAAAAAATTTCACCATGACTATTGAAACCTTTTTACTGTCAGTTCATCGATAGTCAGGGTTGTCAGTTTCTTGACTGTCTTATCTTCACTTCTTTATTAATTCTGTAATAATACTGATTTTGATCCTCAATTTGTTTCCTTATTTTCCCCCTTGATAGTAAGCTACTATTCTTTACCAGATTACCCCAAAATTTAGACATTAAGACAACAAACACTTGCTGACCCAGCTAGGTAACTTTTCTTCAGTATCTCTCACAAGGATGCAGTCAAGATGTCAACTGGGGCAGCGGTTATTATCAAGGCTTGATTGGTGGAGCCTTATCAGTACTTCCAGGCTCCCTCATGTAATACTGACAGGAGATCTCAGGTACTTACTTGCTGTTGACTGGAGACGTCTATACATGGGCGTCTCCATGATGCAGCTCACAACCTGACAGCTGACTTTCCTCAGAGAGAGCAAGAGAGAGTGCCCAAGAGGGAAGCTGCCGTCGTTTCGTGAGCTTCCATCAGAGAGACATCACACCATCACCCCTGCCGTGTTGTTTGCTAGAAGCAGATTGTTGAGCCTGGCCCACACTGAAGAGAAGGAGAGTGTGAAAACCGAGAGATGAGGATGACTGGAGGCCGCCTGAGAGGCTGCCTACCACACCCTCTTTCTCATGTTGTTGTGTTGTGTCTATCTTTGGGCTCTTGAGTTAGTGAGTTTAGCTGCTAACTGCTATTTCTCACATTGTGTTTTCTTTTATTTTTTAAATTTTTACTGGTGTGTAATTGATTTACAGGAGAAGGCAATGGCAACCCACTCCAGTACTCTTGCCTGGAAAATCCCATGGATGGAGGAGCCTGGTAGGCTTCAGTCTATGGGGTTGCTAGGAGTCAGGTATGAGTAAGCGACTTCACTTTCACTTTTCACTTCATGCGCTGGAGAAGGAAATGGCACCCACTCCAGTGTTCTTGCCTGGAGAATCCCAGGGACGGTGGAGCCTGGTGGGCTGCCGTGTATGGAGTCGCACAGAGTCAGACATGACTGAAGCGACGTAGCAGCAGCAGCAATTGATTTACAGGGTTGTATTAGCTTCAGGCGTGTAGCAAAGTGATTCAGCTATACATTCTTTTTTAGATTCTATTCCCACATAGGTCATTACATAGTATTGAAGAGAGTTTCCTATGCTATACCGTAGATCCTTATTATCTATTTTGTGTGTAGTAGTTTGTGTATGTCAACCCCAATCTCCCAGTTTATCTTTCCCTCCATTTTCCCCCTGGTAACCGAAAGATCGTTTTCTATTTCTGTTTTGTAGGTAAGTTCATTTGAACCATTTTTTTAGATTCCACTTATAAGTGGTATCATATGAGAGTTATCATTCTCTAGGGACAAATAAGTGACAAGTGAGTGACTTACTTCACTTAGTATGACAACCTCTAGGTCCACCCATGTTGCTGAAATCACACTGTGCTGCCTTTTAGGTTGGCCTTGTACCTTTTGTTCTTCTCTCGTGTTATGTTTTTGATGGAAACGCACTTAAAACCGTGCCATTTATTCCAGTCTTGGTCTCTGGTGGTCCTACTCAGACATTCTCTTTGCTTTGGTGTAGTATGAGTGACTTTTTTATATTCTTCCCTTTGTATCTAAAGCCAGTTTCATTTCCTTTCAAGCTGTAGTTTGACAACTAGGTATTTTGGCCAGCCTACTTTTATGTAGCTCTTAAGGATGGCCTCTGGAGGAAGGAAACAGTTGAGGTGAGGAGGTTAAACACCAGAATACCTGGATTCCTCCTCTCTTCTGAGGCCTTGTTAGCCACCCTGTGTTAGAGTTCACCTCTAGTCGGGGAGGGCTTGGGTAGTGCTGGATCCTCTTCCGTTGGGATATCCTGTTGTTAACTCTGCCTCCCAAATGCTCATTTACCATACTTCAGAGCAGGAAGTTCAGCTCAGTGCAGTCACTTAGTCGTGTCTGACTGTTCGTGACCCCATGGATTGCACCATGCCAAGCTTCCCTGTCCATCACCAACTCCTGTCCATCGAGTTGGTGATGCCACCCAACCCTCTCATCCTCTGTCATCCCCTTCTCTTCCTGCCTTCAATCTTTCCCAGCATCAGGGTCTTTTCTAATGAGTCAGTTCTTTGCATCAGGTGGCCAAAGTATTGAAGTTTCAGCTTCAGCATCAGTGCTTCCAATGAATATTCAGGACTGATTTCCTTTAGGATTGACTGGTTGGATATCCTTGCAGTCCAAGGGACTCTCAAGAGTCTTCTCCAACACCACAGTTCAAAAGCCTCAGCACTTTGGTGCTCAACTTTCTTTATAGTCCAACTTTCACATCCATACATGACTACTGGAAAAACCATAGCTTTGACTAGATGGAACTTGGCTGGCAAAGTAATGTCTCTGCTTTTTAATATGCTGTGTAGGTTGGTCATAGCTTTTCTTTCAAGGAGCAAGTGTCTTTTAATTTCATGACTGCAGTCACCATCTGCAGTGATTTTGGAGCCCGCCAAAATAAAGTCTTGTCACTGTTTCCATTGTTTCCTCATCTATTTACCATGAAGTGATGGAACTGGATGCCATGATCTTAGTTTTCTGAATGTAGACAAGCTTATTTCCTGGAGTAGGTAAGTGGGCTGGGGAACTTTGGGGGTAATGATAGAATTACTCTAAAACTGAATTATGATGACAATAGAACAAATCTACAAATTTATTGAAACTCATCAAAGGTGGAACTTAAAACAGATGGTTTGCTACTACTGATTGAAAGATATGTGAATGAGAAAGTCCTACCTAAAAATGCAAATTAGATTTTAACTACTTTCTAACTATAAAAGAAACCAGTAGGAAAAAGGTGGGGAAAATGAAAGTAATGCCTTTCTAAAAGTATTCTGTGATGAGATAGCCTTTTATTTATTTTATCCTAATAGTAAAACATGGAGTCTAGTAGAGTCAAATCTTGATGGGCTTTAGATAACAAAAATAGAAATAGTGTGGCTGTAGGAATTAAAAAATAACCCCCACTTTCTTTAGCAGCAGCTTCATTAATATAGCTAAGGAATATTTATTAGAGGCTTGTTACTCTGGTGATCAATTAGAAAGATACACAAAGAAATATGGCAAGCTTCCCATCAGTCAGCCTTCCAGTAAACAGATGGGCAAAGACTTCTGTGTGCTTGCTGTGTGCGGCACCATGGGATGTACAGAAATTGGGAGGTCCTTAGGGGGAGGGCTGTAGCTTGTGAATTTCTTCTTTCTTTCTTCCTGCTGCACCCCATGGCATGTGGGATATGAATTCGTTTCTATGGCTGTGATTCTTCATATATAATAGGTGCTCCGTGGATAATTAGTGCATAAGTAAATGAAAGAATAAGTAAGATAGAGTCCTTATCCTCTGAAAGAGTGTGTTCTGCTTAGCAGACTAAGCCCTGCAAGGGGGAACGGCCCCATGTCAACCCCAAGTGCTCATGTTGTCCACGCTGGGCCTGAGGAGGAGGAGCTGGCGGCCAGGACTGCTCAGCAGAGCCTGTGCAGTGAGTGGTACCCAAGTGGGTCCACCTGAATCCCTGACAGAGAATCCATTTGACTGCTGTGCACGCACAGGCTACAGGGTAGAAAAGAAGCTGGCTTGCGGGACACCTTGAAGAGGAAGTGCTGACTCTGGTTGTAGAGGGAAGAACTGGAAGTTGAGTTGAGTGGCGAGAGGCTGCAGACTGCCTAGTGCCCAGGATTTGAAACCCAAAGTGAGATTGGGTTTGTTTCATGGGGCATACGGGAATTGGTGGTTCTTGAGCCAAAAAGAGATTAGATTAAAAATTAGAAATTTGCTGTTAAAGTTATTGATGGACCAAGTGGGCAGTTTGGCTAATTTCACATCCCTTTTACCCAAGATGCTTATGTATTTAGGAAAGTTTGTATATTTGTCATGGCATGTTCTTTTTTTTTTTTTTTTTCCTGGCAGCTTAAGCAAAATAATAATCAGTTCTTCACTTTAGTTTTTTTAATTTTGCTAGATCGAAATTCTGACACTGTCTTGTAAGAACAAAAAAGTTTTATCTGAAACATTCAATCAGAAATTCATTTAGGGCATGTTGTGTTTAGGACACCAAGTGCTGCCTGGAGGGTTCAAATGGAACTATGGCACACACAGGCGGAGCAGACAGTTAGAAAAGTAGCTATGTGGTGTCACTAGGGTTGAGAGGAAGGAGGAGCCAGGAAGGAGAGGTTTGCCCCATGTGTATGCAAGACACTTTCCCATGTCTTGTTTTAATCCTCATAACGTCTCAGTAACATTTTTAATCCCTACATAACAGAGAAGAAATGAGGGCCACTGTTTATGGACATGAGCATTTCAGGTATCAGGTATATGCTTGGGTGAATTTTCTGGTAGAATTATTTTTTGTCTTTTTTAAAATGAATTTTTATTGGGTATAGCAGCTTTGGGCTTCCCAGGTGGCACAGCAGTATAGAATCCACCTGCCAAGCAGGAGACATGGGTTCAATCCATAGGTTAGGAAGATCCCCTGGAGAAGGAAATAGCATCCCACTCCAGTATTCTTACCTGGGAAATTCCATGGACAGAGGAGCCTGGCAGGCTACAGGCCATGGGGTCGCACAGAGTGGGACATAACTTAGTCACCAAATGGCGGCAGCAGTTGCTTTCCAGTGTTGTGATAGTTTCTACTGTACAGCAAAGCGAATCAGCTATGCATATATATACACACATACACATATACATGCGTATACGTCCCCTCTGTTTTGGGTTTCCTTCCAGGTTAGGTCACCGCAGAGCACTGGGTAGAGCACCCTGTCTTACACGGTAGCTGCTCATTCGACATCTGTCTCATACGCGTATCAATAGTGTGTGCGTCAGTCCCAGCCTCCCAGTCCCTTCCACCTCACCCCTTCCCTTGGTGTACATACATGTGTTCTCTACATCTGTCTCTCTACTTCTGCTTTGCAAATAAAATCATCTATACCGTTTTTATAGATTCCACATATATGTGTTAATATATGGCTGATAGAATTTGGGTAGGAAGGGCAGTCAGGTCTTTGAGTCATGTAAGTCAGCATTGTTACATCTTTCCTGGGGTGGATGATCAGGCAGACAGTATAACCAGGGCAGCTCTATGTCCCTGTTTACAAAATGTTAGACTCTCAGATAATAGTCCTTCAAATGTTGCTTAGAATTGAATTCGTTGCACTGAACATTCAACCCTAGCATTTTTGGAAGGTTTAAAGACTGAACCCTTTGAAAAGATTTTAGTCTGAAAAAAATTTCTCCTGTTGGGACAAACTAATGCTTGAATTTCAGCATTCAAACTTGGTTTCTTTTGAATCATCAAATGAAGGGTACAATTAAGTGTTAATTTAGTTCGCTTGATCACTGACTTTGATCCACTTAGCGTGGGCCTTAGTTCCTACTCGTAAACAGAGTTTTTGGATTAGAGCAGCCCTCACACCCTTGCAGCTCTGAACTTTCTGTCCTGTACTGTAGAAAACTATTCCTTAAGATAGTAGCTCTTTGAGGGTTAAAAACGAAAACAACAACAAGGAAAGCCACATCCAGTCTAATCCTGCTCTGCTCTTATTTACTCAGACATTTTTGGGAACTGTAATAACTTGTTAGATCTTGTGCAGTAAAACATGATTCCAAATTTTCCAAGCCCAGCTGTAGATCAGGATTCTAAAGGCCTAAATGGAAAAGGGCGGGTGTGTGTTTGTCAAGAGTCCACTTAGGGAAATCAGTTCCATGTACTTTTTAATACAGTTCTTTGGATAGACTTTTTTATGACTCAGTGTTACAGATGTCATTAATTTATAATGGAAAATAGTGAGACAATATGAAAATTATCTTCAGCCTCAAGAACACTTAGGCAGCAGGGTGAGTGATGGTTGAGCAGTTTGAACAGAGGTTGCTATGAAATACCACTGCTAGGCACCAGGCTGAAGGGTCAGCCTGGTCTCTGGCCTCTGACCCTGCTGGGTTGGCAGCCAGTCCCTGGGTAACTAGGGCAGCAGAAAGAACCAGTCCTGTTGGAAATGCAAGGCTCTCAAGGTTTCTTCTCACCAGAGGAGATTCTACATGCATTTCTGCTCTGGGCAAGCTGAGAAAGGTAGTCTCAGATAAAATAGGAGAGTGGGTTTAATTTGTCTTCCTTCAAAGGCTTGTTTCCACACACTCACCTCCTCTGAGAAGTAGACACTTTAGAGATGAGTACTGCAGAAATATTTCAGGCATCTTTGTGAGGGAGGAAGTTAAATTATCTTGGTGAACATCGATCAAAGGGTAAGATGTTTTCCTTTCCTGGTTTTGAAGGTTTCATTGGCTTTTGCAAAATATCAACATATTGTGGGTGACTTCGTAAGTAGGGACTCCATAGCCTGAGCTAGAAACAGAGAGAATCTTGTGAACAAGAAAGGCTGCTGGTGTGAAATTGTGAGACCTGGGTGCAGCTCATATCATGATCAGAGTTCCTCCTGCTTAGTCCTTGTTCTGGGTTGAATTGTGTCTGCTCCCCACCCACCAGAAGATTTGTTGAAGTTCTAAGCTCTGGTGCCCCAGAAGGTGACCTTATTTAGAAACAGTGTCAGTAAAGAGGTAATCAAGTTTTAGTGATGTCATCAGGGTGGGCCCTAATCCAGTAATACCGGTGCCCTTATAAAAAAGGGAAATTTGGATACAGTCACAGGCAGAAAGAAGGCCATCTTGCAAGCCCAGGAAGGACTGAGGCCACCAGAAACCCGGGTGAGGCCTGGAACAGCTTCTCATCACAGCCGTTGGGAAGAATCCACCCTGTGACAACCACCTTTGCAGACTCCCAGGCCAGAAACTGTGAGACAATATGTTCCTATTGTTTTAAGCCACCCAGGTTTTGGTACTTTGCTATGGCAGCTCCAGGAAATGAATACAGTTCTGATCCCCTAAAAGGCACAGAACTGTGAGCGAGAATCTCAGTGTCCTGGGCGTCAGCTTCCCTATTTGTAAAGTAGCAGACTGAGAGTGGATGATGTCAGGACCTTTGTGCTCTGACACTTGGTGAGTAATTCTTCAAAAAGTACACTCGATTTCCAGCAAAGTTGCTGCTCTTGTATTTCCTAATGTAGCTTTAAATATGCAACAAATACATGGTTTTTTTTGTTTTTTTTTTTTTTTTTCAGTTCCCACTTTTGTTCACTCAGGAGTCATTGATGATACTTCCCTTAAGCTAGATATTGGGCAAGGCTGTCCTTCCAAGTTAACCCACTAGACAAATGACAGCATGTCTAGTCTGTATAGACTGTGTAACCAAAAAATTTATCACTTAAAAGCATTTATCATCTACTGCCTGGAGGTTAGAGTATTTTGAATGTCAGTTCTTTTTTAACTTTTCATCCCTAGATTTGTGGCTTGATTTCTTGTAGACATCCACAGACATATTCTAGGTTTCCCAGAGGAGCCTGCCACATAAATACAGGACACTTCTCAGCTCCGTAATCAGTAGTGTAGGCAGCGTAAAGATAGTAAAATAAAGGGAAAATAGTGTTACCTTTGAACCTTCTTTTTTCCTTTTCTTTTCCTTAATCCCTGTATTACTGTGGGTAATTTTTAAAAATGTGCCTTAAACTTTTTAAGGGGAGATAAGTAATATAAAATTTTCTTCTCATTCTAAAAGCCATCATTGCGTGTTAGGGTCAGAGTACAGAAAGGACAGACCATGCAATGACAGATACCACTTGCCCTCCTGAGGTTCTCTCATGGTCTTCCTGTTTCCCTCAGAACCTTTTAGAGCTTCTTCCTCTAGAATATTCGCTGCCCTCAGTCTGCCAGGACTGAGAGACCGAGGGGTCAGGGGAGGCCTAGGGAGAGAATTCTGAACGGGGAGAGGAGGGGCCCTGGTGGGCTGTGGCTGGATGGGCCTTGGTGGCCCTGTTCTCTCTGCGCCCCTCAGTGAGAGGGGTAGGAAATGGCTCATGAGGACAGTTTCACTGTTTTCAGCCAAATTAAAGGTAATGATTTTATTCCCATGTTTAATGACACCTGTCTGGTTCTTCAAGAATTGCTATGCCATCTTCCAAAGTGTTTTATTTAACACATGCCTTGTTTTCATGCCTTATGTCTCCCTCCAGTCTGACTTAAATTTTCTTCTTCATATAATTCTACTCCACCCCAAAGATAAATAATCTTTCATAGGTTAAAACGCCGGGAAGGGCCTAACACTAAGGTCCTTAGTGTTAGTGTCTATTCTAACGAGGCTCCAGTGAATCACCTGTATGGGTTATAAAGAATGACACTCCTTAGAAAAATATTGTCACCAGGAGAGGCCTCGAGAAACAACTTTGCCACCTGAACCTAAAGACTTGCGTTTTATAAGGAGCTATTTTTAATATTTAAAGTAATGAAACTCTGTTTTTTAAAAGATTACAACAATCTTTGTTAAAGTTCTATGCACAGATTATTTATGACTGTTTTTAATTTCATTTTGTGCCTGAACAAATTATAATAATTAAAATATTGCCCTTCCGGCTGTCTCTTCATGTGGTTCTAAGCCTCTGCCCTGGGCTGGCTTTAGCAGATCAGTGGAAACGAAGGAGTTGTTCAGCTAAATTGTGCATGTGGTTTCCTGCAACATTTTCTTCTTATGGTGGTAAGTGTAGATTAAAGATAAATAAATCTCCCCTTTTTAGATTAAGATTCATGGTATCATAGATTCTTCTGACATCACATTGTTGGGTCTAGTCATTCATTAAAATTTTGTGAATTTTACCAGCTCTTTGATTCCAGTGCCCTTTTTTTTTTTCCCCCTGGAGAATAGTGTTTTGGCATTTTATTTCTTCTTCTGTGCCTTTTCTGAAAGACCCAGTGAAATAAAGGAAGGATTTGAGACTCAACCAATCTTTGTTGCTACTAGTTAATAGAAGCTGAAAAGATGTAATGGGTTTTCTGCAGCTTAACGTTACTAACCAAAATAGTGACTTAGATTATTTTTTTTCATTGCTGTTTGGTCATTTATCTTAGAGTCTCTGTCAATTTCCCTTCTCCCTCTGAACATAGCTTCTCCTGGTAAGAGTCCAGTTTGCATTCATTATTTGATTTGAATGCTCTGATTCAGTGGGTCCCAGCTTGTTGCTTTCTGCTGCCACACAGATGGCTTTCACGTGCCTCACACACTCACAGGGGTGTATCCAGGGCTGTGCAGAATGCCAAGCCAGCTCCTTGTGATTCCGCCCCCCTCTTTCCCATTCAGGATGGCACAGAAGGAAGCAAGTGAAAAAGAACTGTTTTGTCACATAGCCGTCAGTTGTTCCACTTTTTAATAAAGCAAATTATTATAAATTCTGGTGCTTGGGATTACTGTCTTGCCTTATTCATTTGTAGGTTCAATGGTTTCTTAAAAATAGTTCTATTTGAAATACTAAATAAAGTGAATAACAACAGAAGGAAGCACCTCTGTACTCATTCGCCAGATTGAACATTTCATGACATTTTCCCCAACATAGTATCTGCCACTTTGTTTTTTAGATAAGAAAGGAATTAATACTTTTTCATTCCCCCTCCTTCTCCCTTGGGTTCCCTATTTTTATGTTATTTTCTTTCTTTTTAATTTATATTTTTATTGAAGAGTAATTGCTTTACAGAATTTTGTTTTTTTCTGTCAAACCTCAACATGAATCAGCCATAAGTATACATATGTCCCCTCCCTTTTGAACCTCCTCCCATCTTCCTTCCTATCCCTCCCATCTGGGTTGATTCAGAGCCCCTGTCAAGTTTCCTGAGGCATACAGCAAATTCCTGTTGGCTATCTATTTTACGTATGGTAATGTAAGTGTCCATGTTACTCTCTCCATACATCTCACCCTCTCCTGCCCTCTCCCCATGCCCATAAGTCTGTTCTCTATGTCTGTTTCTCCATTGCTGCCCTGTAGATAAATTCTTCAGTACCATTTTTCTAGATTCCGTATATATGCATTAAAATGCAATATTTATCTTTCTCTTTCTGACTCAGTTCACTCTGTATAATAGGTTCTAAGTTGATCCACCTCATCGGAACTGACTCAAATGCGTTCCTTTTTATGGCTGAGTAATTTCCCCTTGTGTATATGTACCACAACTTCTTGATCCATCTGTCAGTGGACATCTAGGTTGCTTCCATGTTCTAGCGTTCTTTCCTCTGCAGTTTTTTGAAAGAGTTTTAGAAGGATAGGCATTAGCTCTTCTCTAAATGTTTGATAGAATTCTCCTGTGAAGCCATCTGGTCCTGGGCTTTTGTTTTTTGGGGGAGATTTTTGATCCCAGCTTTAATTTCAGTGCTTGTAATTAGGTTGTTCATAATTTTTATTTCTTTCTAGTTCAGTCTTGGAAGATTGAACTTCTCGAACGATGTGTCCATTTTTTCTAGGTTATCCATTGTATTGCTGTGTAGCTGTTTATAATAGTTTTCTACGATCCTTGGTATTTCTGCATTGTCCGTTTTAACCTCTCCTTTGTCATTTCTAATTTTGTTGATTTGATTCTTCTCTCTCTCTTTTTTTTTTTTTTTCCCTTGATGAATCTGGCTAAAGGTTTGTCAATTTTGTCTATTTTCCAAAGAACCAGCTTTTAGTTTTATTTTTCTCTACTATTGTTTCTGTCATTTCTTTTTCATTTCTTTCTGCTCAGATCTTTATGATTTCTTTCCTTGTACTAATTTTGGGGGATTTTTTTGTTCTTTTTCCAGTTGTTTCAGGTTTAAAGTTAGGTCATCTATTTGATTTTTTTTTCTTGTTTCTTGAGGTAGGATTGTATTGCTATAAATTTCCCTCTTAGAACTGCTTTTGCTGCATCCCATAGGCTTTGAGTTGTTGGGTTTTCATTGTCATTTGTTTCTAAAAATTTTTTGATTTCCCTTTTGATTTTTTTAGCAATTTGTTGGTTATTTAGAAACGTGTTGTTTAATCTCCATGTGTTTGTGTTTCTTACAGTCTTTTTCTTGTAATTGATAAGTAGTCTCATAGCATTGTGGTCAGAGAAGATGCTTGATATGATTTCAATTTTCTTAAATTTACTGAGGTTTGATTCGTGACCCAAGACATGGTCTAACCTGGAGAATGTTCCATATGCACTTGAGAAGAAGGTGTATTCTTCTGCATTTGGGTGGAATGTCCTGAAGATATCAATGAAATCCATCTCATCTAATATATCATTTAAGACTTGTGTTTCATTATTAATTTTCTGTTTTGATGATCTGTCCATGGGTGTGAGTGGGGTGTTAGTCTCCTACTATTATTGTGTTATGTCAGTTTCTCCTTTTATGTCTGTTAGTGTTTGTCTTATGTATTGAGCTCTTCTGTGTTGGGTGCATGGATATTTACAATTGTTTTGTCTTCCTCTTGGATTGATCCCTTGATCATTATGTAGTGTCCTTCCTTATCTCTTGTAATCTATTTTATTTTAAGGTCTATTTTGTCTGATATGAGGATTGCTACTCCAGCTTTCTTTTGCTTTCCCTTTGCATGGAATATATTTTCCCATCCTCTCACTTTCAGTTTTTATGTGTCTTGAGGTCTGAAGTGGGTTTCTTGTAGACAGCATATATATGGATCTTGTTTTTACATCCATTCAGCCAGTCTGTGTCTTTTGGTTGGAGCATTTAATCCATTCACATTTAAAGTAATTATTGATATATATGTTCCTATTGCCATTTTCTTAATTGTTTGGGGTTGATTTTTTAGATCTTTATTCTTCTCTTGTATTTCTATATAAGTCCCTTGAGCATTTGTTATAAAGCTGGTTTGGTGGTACTGAATTCTCTTAACTTTTGCTTGTCTGAAAAGCTTTTTATTTCTCCATCGATTTTGAATGAGATCCTTGCCAGGCACAATGATCTTGGTTGTAGATTTTTCCCTTCCATTGCCTTTAATATTTCCTGCCATTCCCTTCTGGCCTGCAGAGTTTCTGCTGAAAGATCAGCTGTTAATCGTATGAGGTTTCCCTTGTATGTTACTTGTTGCTTCCCCCTTGCTGCTTTTACTGTTCTTTCTTTGTGTTTAGTCTTAGTTCATTTCATTAGTGTGTGTTTTGGCATGTTGCTCCTTGGGTTTATCCCGTGTGGGACTCTTTGTTCCTCTCGGACTTGATTGACTGTTCCCTTTTCCATGTTGAGGGAATTTTCAAGCATAATCTCTTCAAAAGTTTTCTCATACCCTTTCTTTTTCTCTTCTTCTAGGACCCCTATAATTTGAATGTTGGTGTGTTTGATATTGTCCCAGAGGTCTCTGAGACTATCCTCAGTTCTTCTTGTTCTTTTTACTTTATTCTGCTCTTCAGAAGTTATTTCTACCATTTTATCTTCCACCTCACTTATTCATTCTTCTGCTTCAGATATTCTGCTACTGATTCCTTCTAGAGTATTTTTAATTTCAGTAATTGTGTTGTTTGTCTCTGCATGTTTATTCTTTAATTCTTCTAGGTCTTTCAAAATTGATTCTTGGATTTACTCCCTTCTGTTTTCAGGGTTTTTGATCATCTTTACTATCATTATTCTGAATTCTTTTTCAGTTAGTTTGCCTATTTCCTCTTCATTTATTTGGACTTCTGTGTTTCTAGTTTGTTCCTTCATTTGTGCAATATTTCTCTGCCTTTTCATTTTTTTTTTTTAACTTAACTGTGTTTGAGGTCTCCTTTCCCCAGGCTTCAAGGTTGAATTCTTTCTTTTGGTTTCTGCCCTCCTAAGATTGGTCCAGGGGTTTGTGTAAGCTTTGTATAGTGTAAGATGTGTTTTTGTTTGTTTGTTTGTTCTTCCTCTGATGGGCAAGGCTGAGTGAGGTGGTCTGCTGTTTGCTGATGATTGGGTTTGTCTTTTTGTTTTGTTTGTTGTTTAGATGAGGCATCCTGCACAGGGTGCTACTGGTGGTTGGGTGATGCTGGGTCTTGTATTCAAGTGGTTTCCTTTGTGTGAGTTCTCACTGTCTGATACTCCCTAGGGTTAGTTCTCTGGTGGTCTAGGGTCATGGAGTCAGTGCTCCCAAGTGGTTTGTTATGGCATTAAGTGAGATTAAAACAAATATCCTACAACGAGAAACCAAAGATGAACCACAGACAAATGGCAGTTACAGAATCAGGCAAATAATAATTAAAACAATGGAATATACACATACTCTCATGAGCAAAGTCAAAACAGTCCAACAAAAATAAAGTAGAATAGATTGACCTGGCAAAAAAGGAAGTCAGAAATTGTATTTACCAGTTAAGAACAAAAATAACTAAAGCACAAACTGGAAAACAAAACTAAAGCAACGTGCCAAGTGGGAAATAAAGCCATGAAAACAAAGCTAACAAATATATTGAGAGGACAGGAAAGAAAGAAAACAAATAAAGAATAGATATGCAAAGTTACATAGAGGTAGATGAAGAAGATTTATATACATTAAAGATTAACTGCAAGGGGAAAAGACCAGTAGGAAAGGCAAACAAAGGTATAAATGTAGAAAAAAATATAATAGAGTTTTAAAAATTAAAATTGCAAAAAAGAGAAGAGAGAGAAACAAAAAAGGAAAAAAGGGAAAACTCCCCAGAACTGCAAAAGCCCAGTGTAGACGCAGAGGTTTATAACAACAATAAAAAGTGTGACTGAATATACTCATATACACCCATAAGCAAAACTGAACAGTCCAACAAAAATAAAGTACAATAGATTGACCCAGTGAACAAGAGAAACCAATAATAACGTCTACCAGAACAAAACTAACTAAAGCATGAGCTGGAAAACAAAACTGAAGCAAGGTGCCAACTGAGGAATGAAGCAATGAAAATAACAGATATGCTGAGAGGAAAGAAAGAATAGATATGCAAAGTTAAATAGAGGTAGATAAAGAAGATTTATATACATTAAAGATTAACCGTAAGGGGAAAAGAACAGTAGGAAAAGCAAAGGAATAAATGTAGAAAAATAATAATAGGTTTTAAGAACTAAAATTTAAAAAAGAGAAAAAGAAAAAAAAAAAAAAGGAAAACTCTCCAGAACTGCAAAAGCCCAGTGTAGAGGCGGAGGTTTATAACAACAATAAAAAATGTGACTGGGAAATATAAGAAGAAAAAAACAGCTCAAAAGCTTAATTAGATTTCATCAGTTCAGTTCACTTCAGTTCAGTTCAGTCGCTCAGTCGTGTCCGACTCTGCGACCCCATGAATCGCAGCACGCCAGGCCTCCCTGTCCATCACCAACTCTCGGAGTTCACTCAGACTCACGTCCATTGAGTCAGTGATGCCATCCAGCCATCTCATCCTCTGTCGTCCCCTTCTTCTCCTGTCCCCAATCCCTCCCAGCATAAGAGTCTTTTCCAGTGAGTCACCTCTTCACATGAGGTGGCCAAAGTATTGGAATTTCAGCTTTAGCATCGGTCCTTCCAAAGAACACCCAGGACTGATCTCCTTCAGAATGGACTGGTTGGATCTCCTTGCAGTCCAAGGGACTCTCAAGAGTCTTCTCCAACACCACAGTTCAAAAGCATCAATTCTTCGGTGCTCAGCTTTCTTCACAGTCCAATTCTCACATCCATACATGACTGCTGGAAAAACAATAGCCTTGTCTAGACAGACCTTTGTTGGCAAAGTAATGTCTCTGCTTTTGAATATACTATGTAGGTTGGTCATAACTTTTCTTCCAAGGAGTAAGCGTCTTTTAATTTCATGGCTGCAGTCACCATCTGCAGTGATTTTGGAGCCCAGAAAAATAAAGTCTGACACTGTTTCCCCATCTATTTCCCATGAAGTGATGGGACCTGATGCCATGATCTTCGTTTTCTGAATGTTGAGCTTTAAGCCAACCTTTTCACTCTCCACTTTCCCTTTCATCAAGAGGCTTTTTAGTTCCTCTTCACTTTCTGCCCTAAGGGTGGTGTTATCTGCATATCTGAGGTTATTGATATTTCTCCTGGCAATCTTGATTCCAGCTTGTGCTTCTTCCAGCCCAGCGTTTCTCATGATGTATTCTGCATATAAGTTAAATAAGCAGGTTGACAATATACAGCCTTGACATACTCCTTTTCCTATTTGGAATCAGCCTGTTGTTCCCTGACCTGCATATAGGTTTCTCAAGAGGCAGGTCAGGTGGTCTGGTATGCCCATTAGATTTCATAGTGCCTATAAAATTGACAACTACAACTGAGCGGGTGGGGGGAAGAAAAAACATCAAAAGGAATCTACAGAACAAGTCAAAACATAAGAATAATAAATGTTTTTCTTGAGTCACTGCTGTCAGAATCCTTTCCCTTGCTGGAAGTCACAGTCCACCTCACCTCCCTAGGATGCCCTCCAACGCTGTGCTGATCTCTGGACCTGCTCTGGGGGCAGCTCAGATTCTAATCTGGTCCTACTCCTCTGTGTTCTTGCCTCCAATGTCCACAGCTATCAGAACTAGTGAGTTTTCTTTTGTGGGAGCTCTCAGTGGCTTTTATATATTCCATAGCCACAGAGTCTGCCTGGTTGATCATGTGGATTTAATCTGCAGCTTGTGCAGCTGGTGGTAAGGTTTTAGGTCTTCTTCCTTAGTCACACTGCCCCCAGGCTAAAGTTGCGGTTTTATTTCCATCTCTGCATGTGGGTTGTCCAGTGAGGTTCGCTCCCGAGGCTGCCCTGGAGGACTTGGGTTGCCCCTGTGAGGGCCAGGTGTGGAGGTGGTGCAGCTGCTTGGGTCACAGGGGTTCTGGCAGCACCAGGTATTCAGGGGAGTTGGTGGCTATGGCAGCAGGAAATACAGTGCTCTAGAAGGGTATGGCAACCAGTATTGGCCAATACGCTCCAGTATTCTTGCCTGGAGAACCCCCACCCTGACAGAGAATCCTGACAGGCCACAGTCTACAGGGTAGCAAAGAGTCAGACACGACTGAGGCGACCCTGTGCGCATAGATGCAAGACATTTTTTGCTTATGGCAGCTCTGCCCCAGTGAGGGTTGAGTGTGAAGGTGGTGCAGCTGCTGGGTGTGTGGGGACCCTGGCGGCACCAAGTGTGCAGGGACACGGACTGCCTCAACCCCAGGAGCTGTGGCCCTGTCAGAGTCTTTTTTGGAGCCTCTTGTAGCTAGCAATCAGAAGGCCTCTTTGGCCAGTCTTTCTCCATAGCTCTGCCAGTTCAGACACTTAGAGGCCTCCCTTGCCTGGGGTCCATCTCTGCTGTTCAGTGCATCAGGCATATAGAGCCCTGCCCCCTGGCTGGGGTCCTACTCTGTAGATTGGCCCGTCAGGCACTTAAAGAGGCACCCTGGGTGGGGTCCTGCTCTGTGTTCAGTGCCTCAGGCGTTTGATGGGCCAGCCTCTCTCTTGTTCAGCTCCTGATGCTGGTGTGTGGGGAGAGAGGGGCTATGGTGATGGGTCCACCCCCTGCATGTGACTCAGCAGTATCGCCTTGCTTCCATGGCTGCCTGGCTTTCCTCCACAGGCATTTCCCACCTCAGTCTCCTCCCTCACATCCCCTTGATCCGTCTCTCCACAGGCAACAGCAGCCCTCGCCCTGGGACTGCTCCACAATCCCCAAACTCCAGCTCCCAGCCGCTGTGCCTTCTAGGGGACCAGCGTCCTGTCTGGAGTATGTAGGGCTGCAGCAAGGTCTGTCTGATTCTCATTCCGTTTAGGCTGCCACAGATCAGCTGTTTCACTCGCAGCCTTAAATGTTTCTCCTCTGACTCAGACAGTTGCCCCAGCGTGGGGATCAGACCCCTGCTTCAGCTCCCCCGCCCGCCAGGGGAAGTCCAGTCCTACCAACACTCCTGTTTTTCCCCCTGGTTCCGTCGTCCTACCGAGTTTTGCGCGGGTCTGTATATTCTTTTCTGCTGGTCAGGTCCTCCCGTCTGCACTCAGCTGGTGTTCTGCATGTACTTCTGTGTCTGAAGGTGTGTTCCTGATGTGTCCGTGGAGAGGCACTCCACGTCCTCCTCCTCCTCCACCGTCTTGTTCCTACATTATTTTATGCAACTAGATTTTTTATGTTTATTCTCTGTAATCCTTTTTATGGCATTGTTTGTTCTTGTTTCTTTGTGTAAATGGGTTTCATGGTTTCCCTCTAGGCCCTTCTCCCTCTCTGCTTACCTCTCAGTGGGCTGGGGTTCTTCGAATTAGGGAATCTTCAAGAAAGGCTCCTGGATATTATCTTCTCTGTGGTTTTTGTTTTTTATTCCTTCTTGACATATGCCTTCTTGTCGGGTATGTTGGGACCAGTGACTTGGATGGATGGATGTTCTTGGGTTTAACTTTCTTTCCTTCAGAGCTCTTAGACTTTGTACCATTGTCTTTTCCAGTAAATGATGTGGAGAAACCCTTATGACTGAATTTTCTGTGTGTACAGCTGACAAATTCCTGAGTTCTATAACATAAACAGCTTTTTAGTGATTATGCTCTACCAGTTTTCCCCAAAACTTGATATATCTTTTAGATAACAATAGTTTTTTTTTTCCCTTAACTTCATTTATAGGTGGTTTCTTCTATTACATCTGTAAACTTTTATATTATGTGATAATGTGATACACACAAAAAAAGAATACAGGCATACCTTGTTTTGTTACAGTTTGCAGATACTGCTTTTTTTTTTTTTTTAACAAATTGAAGGTTTGTGGCAATCCTGTGTTGAACAAGTCCATAGATGCCATTTTTCCAACAGCATTTGGTTACTTTGTGTCTCTGTTTCACATTTTGGTAATTCTCAGACTATTTCAAACTTTTCATTATTATTTTTTTTCTTATGGTGATCAGCTATCTGTGATGCTACTATTGCAAAAAATTACAACTCACTGAAGAGTCATGATGGTTAATATTTTAGCAATAGAATATTCTAAATTAAGGTATGTACATTGTTTTTTATACACAATGGTATTGCACACTTAATAAACTACAGTATAGTCTAAACATACCTTTCACATACTCTGAGAAACCAAAAAATTCATGTGACACCTCTTATTGCAGTGGTCTAGAACCGAAGCCCCAGTGTCTTCAAGGTCTGACTGTATGTGTAAACGATAAAGCACTGACTTAACAAAATCCCATGAACTCGTGATCCAGCAAAATAGCTAGTATAGTGCCAGTGTCTTTGGGTTAAAAAATCATCTAGACACATTTGAATCCCCATGTGTACTTCTCACTCACCCAGAAATAATGTTCCCAAATTGGTATTTATTTCTCTGTATGTTTTTATACCTTTTTTTTTTTTTAACAAGTGATTGTGTCCATCAATGATGTATAGAATTGATCTGCGTGTTTTCGAACTTAATATGAATGGTCTCCTGCCATGAGTAGTTTCATATAGTTGGTTCTACCGTGCTCTCTCCTGTGGGTAATCCAGCTGCACTGGGACATGGGCTCTAGGGATGGATCTACTCTGTCCTTTTCTCTTTCTTATCCGTTTACTTACTGATTTCTCTGTTGAACGTTTAAGTGTTTTCTCAGTTCTGTGCTATTCCTAAGAGCTTGTGATGAACATCCTTGTGGGCTGGTGGGGTTGGGGGTTGTACACATGTGCTGGTGGTTCTAAGAAATGTACCTGGTGATGGGAAGGGGAGAATCGCTGGGCTTCAGAGAACCACTCAGACTCAACCACACTGCAAATCTCTCTCCACACCCAAGGGCCAGTTTCCCTTCCCACCAGCAGTAGGATTCTTGGTATTGTCTGTATTACTTTTCCCAATCTTATGGGCATTAAATTTCTTAGAGCTCGTTTTTATTTCTGCTGTAGATAGCTAGTTTGTATCCTTTACTCATTTTTCTGTAGAATTGTTTGTATTGATTGTTTGATCTGATTCTTATCCTCTATACTGATCTTGGCTGGTTTGTATGTGTGACGGATACTAATCTGTGCCTTGTCCTTTTTGTCTCTTGTCTTTTGTTGAACAGGCGTTTTTAATTCTAACTCAGTCAGATTTACCAGTCTTTTTATGTTTTGCATGGTTTTTTAAACAGACTTTTTTTTTCCACCCCGAGTGATTTCTTAAAGCAATATCTTTTTTCCAACTGTTGGGCTGCACCCCACAGGCCTGCAGGACCTGTACTCACCCAGCTTCAAGACCAAAGAAAGAGGCAGGGGCAGCAGCAGAGACATCGGTGGTCTAATGGATGGGGGGAGCTTACAGGTCTGAAGCAGGGTCCTGGAGTGACCTCTCACTGTGTGTGGCAGCTGGTGGGTAGGACATGGTGGCAGTCTTCACTGCCTATATACATATACAGATGAAGAGGTGAAGGGGTGGTTACCAGGGAAACCAGCAGAGGGGCACCCCTCTCACCTCCCCTTTGATAAGAACAGTCACTGGCCAGGGCCTTGGGCAAGTATGTGGGAAGATCAGTCTGCTGAGCAGAGTGTAAGTGAAGCAGGCGCTCGCTGGGGGAGCAGGGGGTTACTGAGGGCGAGAGAATAGCACCTGGAGAGGATGGACAGCACCTGGACCATGCCCCATCCAAAATGTGGTTTTCCAAAATTTCAGAGTTTTGGTTTCTGTGCTAACATCTTTAATCACCTGATATTTAATGGCGTCAGGTAAGTATCGACTTTTATTTTATCCTTTCCAAATGGGTAACCAGTTGTCCAAGACCAGCTTATCTTTTCCTCACAAATCTGTAATGCTCATTTGGAGAAGGAAATAAATGGCAACCCACTCCTGGATTCTTGCCTGGAGAATCCCGTGGACAGAGGAGCCTGATGGGCTGCTGTCCGTGGAGTCACACAGAGTTGGACATAACTGAAGCGACTTAGCATGCATGCATGCATTGGACAAGGAAATGGCGACCCACTCCTGGATTCTTGCCTGGAGAGTCCCAGGGACAGAGGAGCCTGGTGGGCTGCTGTCTATGGGGTCACACAGAGTTGGAGACGACCGAAACGACTTAGCAGCATTTGTCGTGTATTATGAAACTTCTCTGGTGGCACAGTATTAAAGAATCCTTCTGCAATACAGGAGACCCTGGAAGATCCCCTGGAGAAGTAAATGGCCACTCATTCCAGTATTCTTGTCTGGGAAATCCTATGAGCAGAGTAGCCTGGTGAACTGTGGGCTACAGTCTATGGGGTCACAAAAGAGTTGGATGAGGCTGATTGACAAACATAACAACAACAATGTGATTCCAAATATTCACAGATGTATTTTTGACCTTTATGTTATCTTTCTCTTTTTTGTCTCGTCCTTTGCCAGTGCCAATTGTTTTGATTATTGTAGTATTCTAAGTCTTTCATCTGACAGAAGAGATCCTTCTACCTTTTTCATTTTCAAAGCTCTCTTGGCTGCTTTGGGTCTTTTGATCTCCCTTAAAATTTTGAGATTTTCATTCAAGTGAGATTGAGTTTATACATCAGTGGGAGAACGTTGTTATCTTTATGATTCTGAGTCTTCGAAGGCCTTAAGCAGGATTTGTTGTTAAGTTTATTTGTAGACATTTTGTTTTTCTTGCTTCTGTAAATAGGATCTTTTATTCTCTTATGTTTTGAAATAGATTATCACAGGGTTTAGGAGAAACCACCAACCTTAACTAAACTCCTTATTTTAATAGTTTATTTTAAATAGTTTTATACTTAATAGTTTCCGTAAGATTCTCTTGATTTTTCTAAATGTATTCAGTCATTATCCACAAATAACATCAATTTTGTCTCTTGTATTCACTTCTTATATTTCCTCTTTCTATTTCTTGAGTCATTGCATTGGGTAGGGCCCCTAAATCAGCAGGAATGTAGTGAATGCTTGTCTTATGCCTAATTTTAATGGAAAGAATCTTGAAGTCTCACTATTAAGAACAGTTCTTGCTTTAGGCTTTGATAGGTACCACTTTTCAGATCATAAAAGTTCCCTAACTGATCTGGTTTTTGACCAATTGTGTCATGAATCAATGTTATATTTTACTGAAGATTTTAAAAAAATTTTATTGAACTGATTATATTTTTCCTTTAATCTCTTGTTATGGTACATTACATTAGTATATGTATATAGGTATATAGTGTATGTATATAGTGTAATATGTGTTCTGCTTTTGTTAGTATTATTATTCTTGGGATAAACTCTGCTTTGATTTGCCAATATTACACTTTAGGATCATTGAAACTATTTTCAATTAGTTTGAAATTATTTCAAACTAATAAATGAGCTTTATTTTTAATTTTCTTTCTTTTTTTGGACTTTTTTTTACTGATCTTACTAAGTGAATTGAGTAGCCCACTTTAAAAAAAAATTATTGTAGTTTAAATAAGATTGAGGTTATCTATTTCTTGAAGACTTGGTAAAACTCTTCTGAAACTGCCTGGGTCTGAGTTTTTGGGGTAGAGGATATTGATTTTTCATTATTGGTTCATTTTCTGTAACACTTATTGATTTGTACATATTTTAGTATTTATTTTAGGTTTGCTTTAGTGATTAATATTTGTTAGAGAAGCAGGCATTTCATCCATGTTTTCAAAAATATTGATACATTGAATTGAGTTATAGTTTTCTCTTTTTATTGTTTTAAAAACATTACTTTTAAGATTATGTCATCCTTTTCATATAAGATTATTTACTTGTGCAAGAGGTTTACCTGCTTAATTTGTTTTTCTAGTAAACCAGAATTAGGTTTTGTTAATGTTTGCTATTTTTAAATTTTCTATTTAATTTCTACTTTATCGTTTTCTCACGTTCTCTTTCTACTGCTCTCCCACCGCCATCCCACCATTTAATTCTGTCTGTCCCTTTCTTTGACTTATTTTTTTTAAACTGAATTTATTTTAATTCCTTCTTGTGTTTTAGAAAATTCAAAAAATGCTGTAAAATTGCATCCAAGTGTCACCTTTACTTTAACTGCATGTTATACATTTAGATGTTAATTTCTAAATATTTTGTGATTTTCATGTTTATTTTTTAATTGGTTTTTATTTAGGATTACATCTTAGATTTTGCAAATAAGTACTTAAAAGAACATTTTCTGTAGTCTGAAGGATAGCAACTGTTGGAAATTTGAGACTTCCTTTTAGACCTCCATCAGCTTCTGTAAATGTTCCACGTATAATTGAAAAGAGTTGGCATTCTTCATTTATTAAATACAGGATTCTATTTAAATAGCAGATCAGGCTTACTAATTTTATTTCTCAAATATTCTACCTGATTTCTCAGTTTCTGATACTATCTCTCACTGTTGTTAATGGATTTATTATTTTCTCCTTATAATTTTGTTAATTTTTGTTTTATATATTTTGAAACTGGTGCTACTAAGCACAAACAAATATATGATTTTCTATTATCCTTACATATTTTTCTATTTTTATTATTAAATATTAATCTTTAGTCATATTAATGGTTTTTTGCTGAAATAATATTTTGTTTGGTATCAGTATTTTTTTAACCAGTTTATATTTTGGTTGAACATGAGACCTTTGTTTTTCCAGCTCTTTGCAGCTTCTTTTTTGTAAGCATCAAATAGCAGACTTTTGTTTGGTTTGTTTGCCCAGTATTATAATCTATACCTCTGTGTCAGTTACATTTATTGCAAATATTGTGATATATTTGGATGTATTTCAACTGCAGTCTATTTTGCTTACCATTTATTTTCTTTAGATCTTCCCCTTTCCTGCCTTCTGCCAAATTAATCAAAACCTTTTCTCCTTCCTGCCCATGTGAAGTCACTCTTGTGGTTTGAAATACATATATAGTAATTCTTTTCTTATAGAACTTTATCTAGGTAAAATAATGTCCAACTGCAGGTAGCAGAAACCAAATAGAGAAGCACAGACAAGTAGATGTTATTCTTCTTGCACATCACAGAAGCTGGAGGTGGACCTGCCATCAGGGGCCTGGCTCTGGTCCACATCCATGACTCTGGTCCATCATCATCAGCCCTTCCCCTGTAAGCGTTTTCCCTTGGTTCTGCTGCTTCATGGCTGTGAGCTGGTTGGTGCACTTCAGGCATCAGTTTCCTGCGTGCTGGGAGCCTCCCATAACCGGAAGGAGGCTGAAGAGAAATTGAGAATGGGGTTTGAGGTCAGACCACCTGCAGTGTCTCCCACATATATTTCATTCTAAAATTTTCTAATCAATTCTGTGGTTGTTCAATATTTCTATCCTTTTTGCATATTTCACTATAACTTAGTATGTTTTGTTAAAACAATTGAGCAACTTCCACAGTGTTTTCTTAATACAAAATAAATTGGTTATTGACTTTTTTTTCAATCATAAGTTTACGTGTAAATGTATGTGTGTGTCTCTTTAAAAATTAGTATCTAGACTGATTATTGCTTCCTTTATACCTTGCTTTTCCTTCAAGACTCCTTAAGTGAGAGATTGCGGGGGTCTGTGGGGGATAGACTGTGTTAGTTGTTTGATGTCAGATATGTTTCTGCAGAATCTTGGATGGTAGTTTACATGGATACAGATTTTTAGGTCAACAGTGGTTTTCCCTGAGCAGTTTAAAGGTATTACTCTTCCACTGCCTGCTAATTAGAAGTATTCTATAAGATTGTATGATAACTTTTAAGCTTCACAACTTTGTTTTAATCTCTGGTATTTGTGGTTTCGCTCTAGTGTATCTAGGTGTGGATTTGTTTTATGCTTTGTACCCAAAAGCGTTTTCATCTGAGGAATCATTTCCTCAATTTTAGAACATTTTTCACTATACTGTCTTGAAACATTGTTTTCCACCATTATGTCCAATTTCCTTTCCTGAACCCTTATCCTGGAGAAGGCAATGGCACCCCACTCCAGTACTCTTGCCTGGAAAATCCCATGGATGGAGGAGCCTGGTGGGCTGCAGTCCATGGGGTCTCTAAGAGTCGGACGCGACTGAGCGACTTCACTTTCGCTTTTCGCTTTCATGCGTTGGAGAAGGAAACGGCAACCCACTCCAGTGTTCTTGCCTGGAGAATCCCAGGGACTGGGGAGCCTGGCGGGCTGCCGTCTATGGGGTCGCACAGAGTCGGACACGACTGAAGCGACTCAGCAGCAGCACCCTTATTCTAGCTTCATTGCAGCCTTTCAACTTGTCTTCTGTGATATATGTGTTCTCTCACATGCATGCATTCCTGTTTGTTTTTTCTCTATTCTGTGTGGGGAAGTTCCCCAGTAGTATCTGCTAGCTTACTAAAATTTTTTTCTCAGTCAACTTACTTTAGTCTAGACCTTATGCTGTTTAAATTTTTTTCGAAATATGTTCTAAGATTTCTTATTTTTTTCTTTTACTATTTTTCTTATCAGTTATTTTGTCTCATAATTTCTTTATATTTTAAATGAAAACTGTTTTCATGTATCTCTTTAAAGTTCTCAAATATATTTATTTATAAGTCTACTAGAATTTTCCAGAAAATTAATTTTTTTCTTTTTTCTTTTTTTTGGGGAGGGTGGATGGATGTGCCTTGCAACACGCAGGATCTTAGTTCCTTGACCACCAGTGTTTGAACCACATGCTCTCTGCAGTAGAAGTGTAGAGTCTTAACCACTGGGCTGCCACGGAAGTCCCTAATCATTTCTGTAATTGGTTTTATTGCCTGCCTTTCTATCCATTAGAATTCTGTATATATTTTGGAGTTCGGTGTTGATAGGCTCATTTTGAGTAGCGGGTGGTGATGGCTGTTGCTACTGCTGTTTCTTCTCTTCCGCTTCCTCCCCCTTCTCTTTCTTCGTTGTTATGTTTCCCTCTATTGCTCTCTCTATGAAACCCTTATCTCTAATTTGCATTTTCTATAAAGCTGTCTCTTCTCGCTGAGAGCCAGTTCTCTCTTCTCTTGGCTCCTCCAGCATGAGTTCTAGAACCAAGTCTTAGAGTATATTTAATTAGTTCCCAAGTTCACGTTCTCGTGTTTTAAGGTCTTTTAGATTGGGACGCGTCTGTAATTCACGGTCAGTCATGGCTTAGTTGGTGGTTTGTGTTCCTTAGTTACATGTAAAATGGCATTATGCCTTACAGTTGATGACATTATGGAGCTGATGAAATGTCAGTAGCTAATGTAGTTTCGGATCATCTGTCCTGCAGTCTAATGGGCGTTGTCCAGCGGAGCCGGTGAGCAGCTCTGTTTAGCTGTCTAGGCTGTTTTGCATTCTCCTGCCTTCCTGTGACCGCAGCATTCGTTCATGTTCTGTCTTAGGTCATCTGTTAACAGTTTTCTCCTGGGTAGTCCTTCCCCAGGCCATCCGTCCAGCCCCAGGGTTCCCTTTCCAGTTGTTCTGCAGGAGACTCCCCTGCTTCTGCCTCAGGTCCTGGCTTCTACCCTGCCCCTAGCTTATCTCACAGTCATTTCTTTTAATTAATTTTTTAAATTGAAGTGAGCTGATTTACAATGTTGTGTTAGTTTCAGGGGTCCATCATGTATATATGTGTAGGTTCTTTTTCAGATTCTTTTCCCATATAGGTTATTACAAAATATTGAGTGTAGTTCCATGTGCCACACAATAGGTCCTTGATTATCTATTTTATATACAGTGACCTGTTCATGTTAATCCCAAATTCCTAATTTATCCCTCCCTGTCTTCAAATGTGATAACCATAAGTTTATCGTCTGTTCTGTGAGTCTGTGTCTGTTTTGTGAATATGTTCATTTGTATCTTTTTTTTTTTTAAGATTACGAATATTTGTGTTGTTGTTATTTAGTCGCTAAGTTGTGTCTGACTTTTTGAGACCCTATGGACTATAGCCCACCAGGCTCCTCTCTCCATGGATTTCCCAGGCAAGAATACTGGAGTGGGTTGGCCATTCCCTTCCCCGGGTGATCTTCCTGACCCAGGGATCAAGCTTTGCCTCTCCTGTGTTAGCAGGTGGATTCTTTACCACTGAGCCACCAGAGAAGCCCAGATTCCATATATAGGTGATATCATATGGAATTTTGTCTTTGTCTTTGTCTATCTGACTGACTTCATTTTGCATGGCCATTTGTAGGTCTATCCATGTCTCTGGCATTATTTCATTCTTTTTTTATGCAGAAATATATATATTATATATATGTATCAATTTATCAGTATATCACATCATCTTTACCCGTTCATCTTCATGGTCATTTCTCATCCATATCTGAATTTTGAACTCCGCTTTATCAGTCATTTTGATAGTTTGTGGATGGTTTAAAAAATTTATCCTTGCCACAGGGATGCTACAAGATGAGAACTTAATGAATTATAACGAGGACTATTCTTATTGACCTCTTTTCCTCTAAGTAGAGAAAGTAACTTAAAGTAATTGGACTGTGTGTTCTTTGTTGAGGGTTTAACTGAATCTCACAGGAAATAGACCTAATTGTGACGATGACTGCTGTCCAAGATGCAAATGAGCTCAATAATTGAATCCAAGGAAATGGTGCATGTGAAAGATGAAAAAAGAAAAGCTGTAGTTATTGTCCAATTCTTAGGTGATTAATTTAAGAAGCATGCACCCCTTGTTCAGGAGACCAGAAGATTCTTTTTAAATCCTATTCCTTTATTAGATATTGCTGTCCGAGCTCTGGGGATAGGAGAGGGCTTTGCATTTATGATATTCTGTGTCAAGATTCTGCATGTGTTTTTTTTTTTTTTCACATGAGGGAAAAATGGACTTTCTTAAGAGTCTGTTAGTATATTCTTTGCCCCTACCTATGCACTGGGTACTCATTTTGGGATTCTGTTTTGTAGCCAACTTTGTTTTATGTGGTCATGTTCTCAAAACAGATCCTTTCAAACTGCATCAGAAGCAGCATATGTGGTGTGAGCATGTTAAGGCCATGTCTGCAGGGGGACCGTGCATCAGAGCACTCTACAACAGTCTTTTCCTGAGTTTATTTGACCTGGTCATCCTTCTCCACTGGCCTGATGAAGTTTGATTAGATCAGTTTGTTGTTTTCTTTACATGAGTTATGTCTGTGTAAATCTGGAATGTTCCTATAGGAAGCACTAATTTAGCCATATGTATCAATACTTACCTTGATTGTGGTTAACATAGGTGGAGCTATTGCAGTTACTATTTAGCAGAAACCCTAGTGCCTCGGTGGCAGGGATAACGGTGATGGTAACTAGCGTGTATGTATGTGTGAGCCCCTTCAGTCAGCGCTCTGCGGTGCGCTGATCAGCGCTTCGCACGGAGCATCTCATGTAAGAGCCACAGCGCCAGCTGTCTTGTGACCATTCACTTTCTTTTCAAATGAGAATCTGAGTGTGGTAGCTCACTCTTTGTGTCATCTTGGCTAGGCCATACTGCCCAGTTTCTGGTCAAACACCCGTCTAGATGTTGCTGTGAAAGTAGTTTTTAGATGAGGTATACATGTCAATCTATAGACTGTGAATGATGCAGGTTATCTTCCATAATGTGGCTTCACTGCATCCAGTCAGTTGAAGGCTGTAGTGAAAAAACTGAACCTCCAGACTGCCTTGTAGATTCAGGCTTGCCACACTAACACCTCCCTGGGTGTCCATGCTCCCAGGCCCACCAGGCACTAGCCAGTTTGTAAAAATACATCTATCTGTCCCTCCATGTCTGTCTGTCTTCTTCTCCCACCATCTGTACAGTTCTGTTTACACACACACACATACACGTGCCCCCTATGGGCTCTCTTTCTGTGCAGAACCCTGATGAACACACTGAGACATCCCAAGCTGTCTAGCTCCAGAAGCTGTGCCCTAAGGCAGTACCGAAAAATTTCTGCCACACAGATAATTCAGTTTAAATTTGAATTTTGTTTGTTTTCCCTCCCCTGTCACTTATCCACTCAAAAAAAGATGCTAATAAGTAGGAGGAATTCAAGCCTAAAAGAAGAGTCTTCATCTTTAGAGTCACCGCCTTCACTGAAGAGTTACGGTGGCTGGAGTTGCCAGAGAGCTGGTGGGCGCCCCTGGGGTCCTGGAGATGCAGTGTTCCTGTAGCACAGCAGACACTCTCCCTTCAGGGTGTCCATGAAAGACACTCTGTCTCCACAGCAGGTGCCTCGCTTTATCACCTCTTCACTGTCGCCACTCCACTCAGCACTGGAGTCTGGTTGCCAAAGACCCTCCCCCGTCAGAGAGCTCTTAACTTATTGAGTGGCTGCAAAGATGATGGTCATGCTAGATGGCAGGTTATACCTGCTTCTGCTTAACCAGGCAAGCAGACTCTAAAAGGTCTGATGGTAAAATGAGAATTTTGGTCACCATCAAGAAAAGTCGATGTCTCAATGTATTCATTTCTTCACATTTTCTTCTGACACACAGACTAAAAAACTTTAATGCTTCATTATTTTTGAAAATGTGTTTCTACTTTGTAATGTTCTAACTACCCATATAAACATGTAATGTGTACAAGTGTTCTTAGAGTCACGATGACTAGAGTAGCTCATTTCTCCTTAAGTAAATGTAGACGTGATCTCTGATTTGTGTGCAGTTTCACTTAGCAAAGAATGAACATATTTTCCATTGGGTGGAGCTGAGAGGACAGTTTATTATTTTTTCTTTAGGATAAGTACTCAGAAGGTGTCCCCACACGTCCCCCCTGCTTCCGCTGGAACGCCTTTAATCCCTGAAGGCTCCAACCTGCATCTCATGCTCACGCCCGTTGCTCTCTACCCCTCTGCCCACAATGCTCTTCCCCCAGATAACCCCTTCTCTTTGAGGTCTTTCTTTATCGCCCCATTAGAGGAGAGTGTAAAAGCTGCCTTAAAACTCAGCATTCAAAACATTAAGATCATGGCATCAAGTCCCATCGCTTCATGGCAAATAGATGCGGAAAAAGTGGAAACAGTGACAGATCTTATTTTCTTGGACTCCAGATTCACTGAGGACAGTGACTGCAGCCATTAAGTTAAAAGATACTTTCTCCTTGGAAGAAAAGCAAGGACAAACCTAGACAACATGTTAAAAAGTAGAGATATCACTTTACCAACAAAGGTCCACATAGCCAAAGCTATGCTTTTTCCATTCATCATGTACAAATGTTGAGAGTTGGACCATATAGAAGGCTGAGTGCCAAAGAATTGATGCTTTCAAATTGTGGTGTTGGAGAAGATTCTTGAGAGTCCCTTGGACTGCAAGGAAATCCAACTAGTCCCTCCTAAAGGAAATCAGTCCTGAATATTCATTGGAAGGACTGATGCTGAAGCTGAAACTCCAGTACTTTGGCCATCTGATGTGAAGAGCTGACTCACTGGGAATGACCCTGATGCTGGGAAAGATTGAGGGCAAGAGGAGAAGGGGTGACAGAGGATGAGATGGTTAGATAGCATCAGCGACTCAATGGATCTGAGTTTGAACAAACTCCGGTTGATAGTGAGGGACAGGGAAGCCAGGCATGCTGCAATTTGTGGAGTCGCAAAGAGCAGGACAGGACTTAGCCACTGAACAACAACAATCTGATAACTACCTGCACCTACTTTTTCTGTTGCTTCATCCTTCTCTGCTACTCAAACACTTTACTTTTTTTGTGGGGGTGGGGTTGTCTGTCTTCATTATAGGGATTTTTACCTGACGTATTCTCTGCTAAGTTCTTAACACTTAAAATAAGTTTGGGTCTACAGTAGGTACTCAGTAGATATCCAGTGAATTTGTAGTCCTGATACAGCCCTTCAGAATGTGTCTCTAGATCTTTAGACTTGATGGTTCGTAGTGCCTTTCCTGCTCTTTGACCTTGGCATTAGTGGCCACAAGCCTGGTTCCCCCTCAAGTCATAGTGCCTTGGGTGGCCGTAGGCACCCCTCCAGCCTTGGTACAACTGTGGCCCACCAGTGTTAGAGCCGTCTGTGATTGCTGTCTTTTCCCCATATTCCCTTAACTCGTTCATTCAGCCCACATCCATTTAATCCATTCCCTCTGGGTGTGAATGCAGGCCTCTTGGGAGCTCCTAGGTCTGCAGGGCCTACTGTCCTCAGAGCTCCACAGAGTGAAGTAGCTACTGCATGTCCTGAACAGCTACCCAGTGACTGGTGGGCAGATTTAAGTACAGGTGGCCTAGAGGCATGGCTGGGTTGGATGGACCATGGAGACGACCAGGGAAGTATGGCGGTGCTGAGCTGCCCCTGATGAGTAGCCACATGGGCAGTTTGTGTGACACTGCTCTTTAGGCCACCTTGCTGCCAGTGTGCATACAGGAGGGCTGGTGTGTGTGCCCTGGGCTTTCATGTGCCACAGTGCTTGCATCTGAAGGACGCTTGCGTTCACAAATGCCAGATTTCTTAGCTCACTACAGAAATCGTTTCCTGGGCTGCTGTAACAAAGCACCACAAACTGGGTGGCTTAAGAACAAAAACCAGGGAACTTCCTGGTGGTCCGGTGGCCAGGGCTCCACTGTGCTAGTGCAGGGGGCTGGCTCTGATTCCTGGTCAGGGCTTCCCTGGTGGTGCTAGTGGTAAAGAACCCTCCTGCCAACGCAGGGGACACAGGAGATGGAGGTTTGATTCCTGGGTTGGGAAGATCCCCTGAAGAGGGAAACAGCAACCCACTCCAGTATTCTTGCCTGGAGAATCTCACGGACAGAGGAGCCTGGCAAGCTGTAATATATAGGGTTGCAAAGAGTCGGACACGACTAACGCGACTTAGCATGCACGCATACAGGGAATTCGATCCCACATGCCGCAACTAAGAGTTGGCATGCTGCAAATAGGTCCTGCGTGCTGCAGCTAAAAGCTCTGTGTCCGCAGTGGAGATCAAAGATCTGACTGCTGCAACTAAGACCTTCCACGGCCAAATAAAAATTAAATACTTAAAAAAACAAAAATCAAGTATTTTTTGTCTCATAGTTCTGAGGGCTAGAGGCCAAAAATCAAGGTGTTGGCAGGGCCTGCTTTCTCTCTGAAGGCTCTCGGGAGAACCCTCTCACTGCTTCTAGTCTCTGCTGTTTCAGTCTTTCCCCTCATCATCATCATCACACTGCGGCCTTCTCTCTCTCTCTCTCTGCCTTTTCCTCTTCTTATAAGGACCTCCTAACCTCAACTTGGTTACATCTGCACAGTCCCTATTTCCAAATAAGGTCACATTCACAAGTTCAGGGAATTAGGACTTTAATATCAGTATATCTTTTTTTAGTGGGAGGTGGGGTGGGAATACAGTTCAGCCAGCAGCACTCTTTTTGAGGCAGAAGCAGTAATCAAGGAGAAAGCTGAGACATTTTCTAAGGATAGAGAGCAGAGTTGCCTCTTTTGGACAGCTTGAAGTTTCCCTCAATGCTTTTGTCTTTATTGAGTGGCTTGTCCTAGGACTGAAATCTTTCCTCTCCAGACCCTAGAGTGCAGTTTACTTAGTTAAGTAATCCTGTGTACCTTCTCTCTCTGGGGTCTGGGAACCGTGGTAGAATAGACAGATGAGCTGTGAATGGAGAGTTCCCTAAAAATGCAGGAAGAGGCATCCTGCTGCAGGTGGAGGCCAGTTCCACGGTGGGGGTGGGGCCTCAGCCCTCCAGTGGGGCAGTTGTGGACGGCTGCAGCAGGATGGGTGGTAGAAAGGCGGTTGGAGACTTTGATGTCAAGGGCTTCCCTCCAAAGGTGTCCTTAGGGCTTTGCACTCTTTGCTTTGTGGCAGTGTGTGGCAGGGGGGCGGCACTGCAGACGCTTGGTGGACTGGGGCGGCATCCGTCACCTGTTCTTCTCCTCGTGGCCCTGCATTTGGAGAGGCAGAACTCTGGCCCCCTGTTTGCCCCCTTGTAGTGCAGGAGCCCAGTTACTGGGTCTGGGCAGGAGCCCCAGCAGCTAGAGAGAGGCCTCCGAGAGGCTGGAGGGATTTTCCTGTCTGGAAAGAAGGTGGCCACCGTGGAGGAAGGCCAGCTCCATGGCCATGACCCACTGTCTGCAGGGAAGAGTGTGCAACACACACCCAGCAGTGCTTAGGCGGCCGGAAATGTGGCAACTCCATACCCCCAAAGTGATCTTTAAAGTGGACTTATTTACACTGTTGTCATAGCAACATGAAAACTCTTCTGACCTATAAGCAGTGGAAGACTCTGTAAAAGAAACTGTAGATGGAAAAAAAAAAAAAAAGCCAGGAAAAAAAAAAAAAAAAAAACCTGTAACACCATTCTTTCACTTATTCAGTCAATTAAGAATAACAGTTTGTACATTTGGCAGTCAAATGGGAAATGGCCTTGCATGTTACAACATGAACCTGATTACATGAAGTGATTTATTTTCTTGTTTAGACACAGTGTACCAAGAACCTTCTTCAAGTGGAAAGCTGTTAAAAATGTGAGAACCAGCAGTGCTCACTAACTTACAGGAATGATAAATGCAAACAGCCCAGAATCCAGAAACTGTCCTGAGAATAACAATTTGTACTGTCTTTTCTTTGAGCATCTAAACCCTAGACTCTGGGAGTGAGTATGCATCTTTAGTCCGTCAGATGTAGGTCATTTTTCTTTCTGTGAGGTCTCTTTCACTTATATCTTGTCTGGACAGGGTGGAGCCCCCGCTTAAATTCTATTTCTAGCGTGCAGAAAGAGTGAACTATCGCAGACCAAAGCCAGTGCTACTTGGAAAACGGGAAAGGCGAACGAGGCAGGACATGTCTTCCTGTCTGGCCCAACCGTGAACTTGGCTGGGACCCCACCTCTGGTGGGCGCTCCTGGGAGGTTGCACAGGCCTGGGTCAGGCTTCTGGGCCGGGCCTGTTAATGCCTCTCATCTCGTGTGAAGGCCGGTCCTTGGGGACTCTTTCCTGGCTCTTTCTGCCGCTTGACTCTGTGGTCAGCATATTTGTATGTGACCTTGACTGGAAATCTTTAGACCAGAGACCTGGTATGCTGCTCCTGTCCTCTTTCTCAACCGTTTTCTCTCTTTCTATCATATATATATATATATTATTCTGTACTGTATATATGCGTATATAATTCAGTTATATCAAACTATACCTTTTCTTTACCAACATGCTGCAGTGAGACTTCCCGCATCCCTCCCACCCTCCCTGCCCCCTTTACCCCGCCCGTCTGTCCCTTCGTCCCTGCAGGCCACATCTCAGTTTCCACTCCGGCTGCAGAGCTGCATCCACTGGGCCATTGCATGCGGCTCCTCTCTGCATGCATGGCTGTGATGCTGAAATATGAGTCAGGACCACACACAGATAGCAAAGTCTCTGGCCACTTAAGCATGTAAACAGTCTAGCTTTTTATAAAGTGGAAAAATATTTCTTGTGCACTATTTTAACATGATCAGCATGTTGAAACTTGGTGAGCAACTGTGTCAACATTTCTTTGGCTGGAAAGAGCCAACCTGGAGAGCCTCGTGGTAACATATAAAAAGCGAAGCTGCTTTGTTTACTACTGGGATTTGGGCAGCAATTACAGCCTGAGACATAAGTGAATAAGTGAAATCATTATTTTTTGCATCATGATTAGGCTAGTTGAAATAATGATTCCTTGTCAGATAGCTAAGATTCCTTCAGAGAATCAGAGGAAAATGGATAGCTGAGTTCCCATGAAGTCCTTTTATAGAAAAACTCACATCGTACCTGGCCTGCCAGTGTCTTCTTTTGTTTCAAATATTTACTGAACACCTCAAACATGTCAGATTCTTTTTTACATGCTGGGCGTGCAGATTAAGTGGGATAGACGGGCTATTGGCTCATGGTGCTTGCTGTGGCTGTCTCAGGGGAAACAGTAAATAAGAAATCAGGTACACAAAAAAGACAGTATTTGTGATTGCTCTGAGATGGGTTTGCTCAATGTCGGATATTTACAGAGGGCACTTTTGAGTCTCTTAGGGTAGCTCAGAGTCTCCAAACTAACACATTTCTTCTCTTACAGGTCTCCCGTTCTAGCACAGGAGGCCGACAGTAAGCAGTAACCAAAATCAGTACCTACATTAGGACCTTCCTGGTGGCTCGGTGGTAAAGAATCCACCTGCCAGTGCAGGAGACACGGGTTCAATCCCTGGTCCGGGAAGATCCCACACACAGCCAAGCAACTAAGCCTGTGCGCCACAGCTGGTGAGCCTGTGCTCTACAGCCTGAGAACCGCAAACTCCGAAGCCTGCGCACTCTGGAGCCCATTCCCCACTGGAGAGGCTGCCACAGTGAGAAACCCAAGCACCCCAACTAGCAAGTAGCCCCCACGTGCCACAGCTAGAGAAGAGCCCACGGAGCAACAGCCGAAAAGAAGACCCAGCATGGCCAAGGGTAGATAAGCAATATTAAAGATAGAAAACAGCATGCATTAGATAGTGTGTTCGTCGGTGCTAAGGCCTATCCAGCAGCAGAAAGTAGAACAAGGTGAAAGGTTACCAGGAGTGAGACCGGAAGTGGACAGGCTGCAGTTTTAAATCGATGATCCTCGGAAGGCCAGCCCGAGAAGGCTGAGCGAGCTTGACAGGTCAGGTCAGAGGTGTCTGGGGAAGGAAGGTCCTAGGCCTGTGGAGATGCCTGTGTTTGAGGACAGCCAAGGGGTAAGTGTGGCTGGAGCGGAAGGAGTAGAGAAGGGCAAAGAGGACACCCAGGTAACCAAGGGTGCCGGTGTGGGAGCAGCGCCGCGGCTGACAGAGCCTTGAGGTTGCTGTTTGGTTTTTTAAAATTGTAATATCACTTACTGATCTCTTTCTGACTGTGCTGGCTCTCCTTGCTTGTGCAGGCTCTCTGGGTGTGGCGACCCGGGGCTGCGCCCTGGTTCTGTGTACAGGCTTCTCACTGAGGGCTGCTCGCTCGTTGTGGAGAACAGGCTCCAGGGCGTGTGGGCTCAGCTACCCTCTGCGTGTGGGCTCTTCTCCGACCAGGGATCAAACCTGTGTCCCTTGCATTGGCAGCCGGATTCTGAACCACTGGACCGCCAGGCACGTCCTATTGCTTTGTTAACTTTTAAAACATGTGTTTATTCGGCTGTGACAGGTCTGAGTTGCAGCATGCAAGATCTAGTTCCCGGACAGGAATGAATCTGGACACCCTGCACTGGGAGCGTGAAGTCTAAGTCGCTGGCCCACCAGGGAGGTCCAGGGGCCGATCTTTGGGGCACAGGATGTCAGGGAAGGCTCTGGATGAGGTTGTGAGGCTTGAACTGAGACCTGAAGGGTTTGATGAGCCTGTCATGTGTGGAAGAGGTAGGCAAGCCTGGTTCAGGCCTGGGAAATGGAGGAACAGCAGGGACCAAAGGCCCAGGCTAGGAAAGAGCACCTCCCCGTCCCCCGTGCTGCTGTGTGAAAGCGGGGCGGGGAGAGCTGGAGCAGGGAGACGGCTCAGTGCGCACTGTGTGGTCGGGGCGAGGTGTGCAGGTTTCCCTTGGAGTGAACGAGAGAGGTAGAGGAATGTGGCGATGCCCGCCTTTCTACTGCCTTCTAAGCTTTGAGAGCGGAAGGAGAAGGCAGCCTAAGCCACATCTGGAGGGAAAGCTGCATGCGGGCTGGGGCTTGATGCCCTTCCTCCGTCACTGGCCCCTGAAGCTCAGCCCGAGTCTGCTGATGAAGGAGGCACAGAGGCAGGAGGCATTGGCGTGGACGGACACATGGGCCAGTGACCCACTGACACACCTCCCAGGCAGACAGAAGCCTGTTATCTTTTATTCTTTGAGTTATTTGGGAAGCACAGACACAAGATTCCAAGAATAATATACCAGCCATCCAGAATTTATAGCACTTAATATTTTGGCGTATTTGCTTCCAGCCTTTGTAAAATTGACTTCTCTGAGAACTGAGTTTGATCCCTGGGTTGGGAAGATCCTCTGGAGAAGGGACTGGCTACCCACTCCAGTATTCTTGCCCGGAGAATTCCATGGACAGAGGAGGAGTCTCGTGGGCTATATAGTCCACGGGGTCGCAAAGTGTCAGAGACGACTGAGCGACTAACACTAAGACTTCGTAAAATTAGCGTGTGTGTGTGTGTGTGTGTGTTCTTCTCAATTCCATCCTCAGTTGCTTTCCCAACTCTAGAGGCAGCCATGTTGAGTTGGCCGAATTGGCTTTTAGCAGATCTTCTGTTTCTGGCTTGCATCTGGGGATAAGGAAGGCAGAGAGGAGAGCTGGCATTTCCCAAGGCTGGTGGCAGGCGTGGGGACCCAGCTCTCCCCTGGCTGGAGTCAGGCGGTGTCTGTGCAGGGACCTCGCCCTGGAGCGTCAGGCCTGCTCCTCGAGCCTCCCACAGTGCTGGGCCCCAGGCCCGCTGGACAGAGCCTGTGACAGCCTCACCCTGAAAGCCCCTCGCGTGTCGCTCACTGGCATCTCTTTAGCATGATGTGTCCTGGATCAGCTTGTCCTGGGTCCTGACATCATCAGGATGTGGGACAACTTTTCCAGATAACCAAAGTGTATCCCTTTTTTATTTGAAACACTTTTGGTGGAAATTATCCTCAGATGTCTTGCAGATTTACACTTTCTGAGTGTCTTGGATAAGATCTGTTAATCTTCGGTTTGGACTGACCAGGGTCATTCCTTTGCGCATCAGCAGCTGTGTCCATTGATGTTCCGGGGACCGCGCACAGCTTCCTCCAGCACATGACCTAAGGCTGCTTTGCTGAAGCTCTGCTACCAGCGTTCACTGACTTGCAGCCCTCTCTCTCCATCAGCCAGCAGCTCTTCCCTCTCTCTGTTGTCAGTAGACTTGCCTCTGACTCTCCCTCAGTTCCACTTCTCACTCCTTACCTAGGAGTCCCCCTCTGCTTTGGCCTGAGAAACAGGTAATCAAATGAAGAACATGCTGGGTAAAGCCACAGAAGGCTCCGAGTGGGTGCTCTCCACTGAGGGCTCTCTAAGTGAGGATGTCTGTTGGACAGGCCGGCAGACATGGTTGGACGTGTGGTCTCTTCCAGATGGCTGGTGCTGAGACTAGCACCGTCATCTGAGGCCCAGTGGCTGCATCTGTCCCCTCCTCACTCACTTCTCCTTGCTTGAGATTCTTCCCACCTTCCCTGAATGAGAGCTTGGGGCGCAGGGCCTCTTAGGAGCTGGTGTGGTGGCTGCCCTCAAGTTATAATTCAGCGTTAGAGAAATATGACTGTAAGATTGTTGAGGAAAGTCATTACTGGGTCTGTAAGGCTTCTTTTTTCTAGAACCAGCTGTTTAGTTTTAAAGGCAGTAGGGACCATTGAGAGGATCTCATTCTAGCACCTAGTTTACAGCTGAAGAAAGCAAAGCCCCAAATGAAAACTGACGGAGTTTGCCAAGTCTGTAGTTGCTGAGTGAACAGCGCTTCCGTCGTGGAGCTGTCTGGCCTTTGTGGTCAGAGGTGCCTGCTGTTCACTGTCATGACCTGAGCACACAGGCTGGTAAGGGCCGTGGGAGCAGGGAAAGTAGGTGCTCTCTCTTCTGTGCCTTGCTTCCTGAGCTTGGTGGGATGTCATCTCAGCATAGACTAGACTTTTTACTGGTTAATAAAAGTGATTGAGAATGTATTCACTGTATGGGCAAAGGTTTATCCAGAAAGATGTTCATTGCAACATTATTTACAGTAGTAAAAAATTGGAGATAGCTGGTCCACCATTGGGCTGATGAATAAATTTTGAAATAGCTGTGAAATTGAATATTACACTGTCATTAAAGCTGCATGTACAGAGTTATTAATAACAAAGGTATGACAAAGTCACTGGTTATGTTTGAGTGCAGTTAATAAGTCAAGTAGGCAAAATTAGGAAGTAAGGAAAATAGTATTGAGATTATGTGCCATATCACCTTAACTATATAAAAACTTTAAAGAGAGGAAAGACTGGCAAAGAAATATCCAAAATGAGAGTTTTTTTGGTGAAAGGCTTTTTTTTTTTTTTTTCTATGCTTTACAGAGTTTCTTGAACGTCTGTCCACTATTTTTATAAGCTAAAAAGTATTCTTTGATGATGCATTGTGGGGAGGGGAGTGCAGAAACAGCTCTGGTCAGGGAGACAAGTTGAGAAACCATATTTAAGCCTGCGCAGAAGGAAGGCCCATACTAGCAGCCCTGCCAAGTGTGGTGCCGCCAGACAGGCCAGCCTTACCCTGCAACTGTGGTTGTCCACTCAGTCGTGTCTGCCTCTGAGACGCCATGGACTGCAGCTTCCCTATCTTTCCCCCAGAGTTTGCTGAGAGTTTGCTCACACTCATGTCTGTTTTCTTACCCCTAGATGTAACTGTCTGGTACTTAACCAGAGAAAGAGGGATTTGCTCCAGCACTGGAGGGAAGACAGGACAAATTGGCCACATTGGATTGATTTATACACAGTCAGTGTATAAACCACACAGTTTTATTTCTTTTTACGTTTAGAATGTTTTCAGGAGTGACTTTTAATACTGGCGTCTCTTGGTGTGTTTGGAACCCAGTTGTCATGTGAGCTCTGAGTCTGCTGTCTGTGCCCAGTGACAGAGGTCCTTGTTGGTGGCGCTCCTGTGAGCCTGTGTGTGAGGCCCTGCCCTCGGCCTTGGCCCTTGCGGGTTTTGTTGATCAGCTTCTTAAACGGAGCCTGAGAGGGAAAGAGGACAGGTGGGACGGGGTGCAGAGGTGGGGAGGAGAGGAGCCCACTGCCCCAGCGCTCTCTGAACACAGTGGGGAAATAGGGCTCATTTTGCTCGCGTGCTGCTCTGTGGTAGACAGTAGGCAGGAAGTGCCAGATTCTAGCAGATGCAATCTTACTGAATCTTCACTGCAATCTTCTGAGATAAGAATCCTCACCCCCCTTGTTTCAGATAAGGTAACTGAGACTCAGCTAGCACTTGGTAGAGTTGGAGTACCTAGCCAGGTCTGCAGAGCTCCAAGCTCAGGTGCCTCCTACAGTGAGGGCAGCTTACACTCCAGGGAAGTCAGGAGAGAGCCCCTGGCCAAGAACCCCGGCGGGCTGGCCTGTGTCGCCATGACAGACATCACTGGGGTGGTAGGGGAGCCGCAGGGTTCACCGTGCCCCCAGCACGCTGGCTGCGCTGCCCATGTGGTCTGCCTGGGAAGGCTGACGTGGAGCTGGGCTCCAACAAAGTTCCAACAGAAGTACAAACCCTGATCTCCTCCTCCTACCAGTTTTATGGAAATTTCTGCAAGGCACAAGGCAAAGGGTCTCTGAGGGCTCAGGCCCACTCTCCCAGTTGGCAGGTGGGGGTGGGTGGGTACAGACGTGGAGAGGACATAGCTGCTGCTTCAGCAGCTTTATTAGGGTTGAGGTTCCTCCCCTTTCCGCCAAGTCAGAGACTGAACTGCAAATGGCCGTCTCCTCTGAGGCGGCGGGGGCTGAGCCTGCGCCTGGGTCATCCGCACGAGCCCCGATGCCGGGTCCTCCTGGACCTCCCCCCACCCCATCCCCTTTCCTTCTGCTGAGGCTTGTTGGCCCCAGGCCGTTCTCACCATATCTCCCGCTGCTCCTGCGTGCGCTCTGGCACCGCATCCTGGAGCTGGTGAGGGCCGCCTCCTGGTCCAGACGTGTCTCTCCTGCCCTGAGGCCTCCACACCTGCTCTCAGACCACCTGGAGGGGGGGGTAGTACCCGGCGCTGGTCCTCATGTGATCTTGCGCTTCACCTCTCTGGGTTCAGTTGCCACATTGATGAAAATCATACACACCCAACAGGGTGGGCGTGGGGACAGCGGGTGGAGGTGATGGGTGAGGAGGGGTCTCGCCGCCTCCTTCCCTCTGTCCCCACTTCCTCCTCCTCCACTCAGCCTGATCATCCTTGCTCCAAAAACCTGTCTCACTGATAAAAAGCTTTAGATTGGTGGACTGGACTCTTCTTAACTGTGGGATTTGGCCGGGTTACTTACCTCTTTTGAACCTGTTTCTTCATCTGCAAGGATGAACGTAGAACCACCCACCGTACTATTTTCTGTATGTGATTTGTTTTATAAACTGTAAAGCACCACGTGCAGGAGAAGCATTTATTATGCATCCTGTGTCCGTCTGGCCTGAGAGAACTTGAGGTGAAGGTGCTGAAGATTCAGTAGCCTTATGAAAAGGCATTACATGCTAATAAGTCATGAAGCAGACGGACTGTGTGGATTCCAGTAGTATGCTCACCTTCATCCATTTATCCAGTGCCCTTATTTTCAGTGTTTCAACTGTAAGTTCCTATAGCACACCCATGCTTTCTCCTTCTGCTCTTTAAAAGCCCTTGATTTGCGTTCAATGACGCTTCGTCCCTCAGGCACTGAGGAGCACCTTGGGTCGCACTCGGTGGCCGCGCTTGCGTGCTGTGCATCCGCAGCAGGAGCCACAGGCCTCTGACGCCATTGGCTCACCTTGCCCTGCCATGGTGAGCGGGTCAGGGCTGCTCCACTGCAGACCAGGCCGCTGCAGCAGCAAGAGGGGGCCTGAGCTTAGCCCCTGGCAGATGATCAGTGGGTCTTGGCTGAATGGACCCAGCATGAATTGGGCACAGGGTGACTCTGCAGAATCCTGACAGCCAGAACCACTGGGTCTGTTGTTTGGGACCAGCCACTTCCTGGATTAATCCATCAGCCACGTTGGTCTGTTGGTGCCCTGGTCTTGCCCCTCCATTCACCCTTCTGGCAAAACAGAGTTTCTGGTGAAACAGAGTTGTTTTCTTACTGTTTTGAGTTGCTAGTGGTCCTTTAAAACTTGAAGTTTGCGAGACACTGTTCTCATGATCTGGCGACATCTATTTAACCTTTGGTGTGTCATACTTGCCTATCAAGAAGATGATATGCACTCGTTTTTCAGGGACACATAAAACTTTCTTTATCATAATCACAGTGGGAAGAAAGAAAAACCCCACTGAAGTCATTTAGTACAAATTGTCACCATTCGGCAGTTCCCTTTCCCGGTTCATGCTGCCTCCTGGGGCAGCGTGCTGGGCGTGTTGAACCCTGAGAATGTGTGTTTATCCAATTGTCCACAGGCAGTAAGTGAGCTGTAATCTGCCTACCTAAAACCCACCCTGGTGGTTTTAATTTTGTCAACAGAATATGTTTGCCAGTCCTTCAACAATAATAACAATAATATACATGATTAATTTAATAAAAGCAGCAACAGCAGTGGCTCTTCTGATCTGATTTGCTGCTCACCATCTGCCTGTGAGGAAGGTACTCTTACTGTGTGCGCTCACAGATGAGGCGCAGAGAAGGCAAGGACCCCAGGTAGGACCCCACTCAGGAGCAAGGTGCTTACTCCCTCCATGCCTGGGTGCCAAGACTGGCGCCTGTCCTTCCCACCCCAAATCTTTCCTTCTTCCATATTATGTAGCTCATGCTGCTGGGCATCCCACGTAGAATGATGTTCTCCGTCCTGACACCCGGATAGTCCTACTTCTTTGTATCCTTTCTAGTTTGACAAAACCCTCTGAAAATTTGGTGCCCATCAGGAAGCTGTGTTTTGATAAATTTTAGTTTCGTTTGAAATATAGAGTTGCTACATAGTAGAAATCCATGTTTAAGAGAAGTGATTTGCTCTTATATTCTTGTTAGAGAATAGCACACAGATGTGACTGTGGGCTCAGACGAGAGTCTGCGAGTTCCGATAAGCCTAGAACAACGGCTCACAGATTTTTTCGGTAAAAGGCCAGATGCTAGATATTATGGACTTGGTGGACCGTACGGTCTCTGTGGCATGGACTTGACTCTACCAGCACTGATGGAAGCAGAGGTAGTGTGTAAACAAAGGAGCGCGGCTGCATTCTGGTAAAGCTTGATTTACAGAAACGGGCAACAGCTGGGTTTGGATCTTGGCTCAGTTTGCATTAACGGGATTGTCCTTGATGGTGAGAAAAGGTTTACAAGTAGGAAAGTCCTAGTTATTTTGCAATAAATATTAATAACACCCCCTTTCAGTTTCAAAAGTGCCTTGGTCAAGAAACTAATATGTTGTCACACTATGTGTTCCATCATTTAAGGTTTTATTTATTTATTTATTTTTTAGAAAGCTGTAATTTATAGAATATCAGGAATTTTATTTAAAAATTACAACCAGGGAATTTTTTTTCTTTTCCTATTTGCCAGCTCACTTCGGTTCAGTCACTCAGTCATGTCTGACTCTGCCACCCCATGGACTGCAGCATGCTAGGCCTCCCAGTCTATCACCAACTATCCGAGTTTACTCAAACTCATGTCCATCGAGTCGGTGATGCCATAAAACCATCTGATCCTTTGTCATCCCCCTCTCAGCACATCATTTGGCTGCTCTCGGCCCTCGTCGTGGCATGCAGGGCCTTCTGGCTGCCGTGCGTGGGCTCTGGGCTTCCCAGGCGGGGCAGGGGCAAAGAAGTCGCTGCAGTGCAGGAGATGGCGGGCTCCATCCCCGGGTCGGGAAGATCCCCTGGAGGAGGGCATGGCAACCCACTCCAGTACCCTTGCCTGGGAAATCCCATGGACAGAGGAGCCTGTTGGGCTGCAGTCCATGGGGTCGTGAAGTCGGACACACCTGAGCACAAACACGTAAACACACATGTGCGATCTAGTTCCTGAGCAGGGATCAGGGCCCCCTGCATTGGGTGTGCAGAGTCTTAGCCACTGGACCACCAGGGAAGTCCCACCTCAAGATCATTAAATGAGACCATGATGAAATGGGAACTGTTCTTATTTCTGTTTTGTGACCTTTCCATAGATTTCTATACTTTTCTAGTCTGAGAGGAGGGCCTGGCGTGGAGGGAGCGCTCGGAGGTGGGAATGCAGAGACTTTCCAGGGGAGTGGTTACAGCTCAGCTTTGTGCAGAGCTTCCTCTGTGCGGGGTGTGATATAAAGGGCTTCACACAAACCATCTCCAGAAATATACACTAATCCCATGTGTGAAATAGGATTATCATTCCTGTTTTACTGATGAGGAAACTGAAGCACAGAGGGTTAGGAAATTTGCTCAGGGTTACAGAGCTCGTGGTTGGATTTGGATTTGAACTGGATGATCTGACCTCAAATCTTCATGACCTAGATAATCACGATGGTGTATGATCACTCACCTAGAGCCAGACATCCTGGACTGTGAAGTCAAGTGGGCCTTAGGAGGCATCACTATGAACAAAGCTAGTGTAGGTGATGGAATTCCAGTGGAGCTATCTCAAATTGTAAAAGATAATTCTGTGAAAGTGCTACATTTGCCAGCGAATTTGGAACACGCAGCAGTGGCCACAGGACTGGAAAAGGTCAGTTTTCATTCCAATTCCAAAGAAAGGCAATGCCAAAGAATGCTCAAACTACCACACATTTGTACTCATCTCACATGCTAGTAAAGTAATGCTCAAAATTCTCCAAGCCAGGCTTCAACAGTACGTGAACCATGAACTTCCAGATGTTCAAGCTGGTTTTAGAAAAGGCAGAGGAACCAGAGATCAAATTGCCATCATCCGTTGGATCATGGAAAAAGCAAGAGGGTTCCAGAAAAACATCTATTTCTGCTTTATTGACTATGCCAAAGCCTTTGGCTATGTGGATCACAATAAACTGTGGAAAATTCTGAAAGAGATGGTAATACCAGACCACCTGACCTGCCTCTTGAGAAACTTATATGCAGGTCAGGAAGCAACAGTTAGAACTGGACATGGAACAGCAGACTGGTTCCAAATAGGAAAAGGAATACGTCAAGGCTGTATATTGTCACCCTGCTTATTTAACTTATATGCAGAGTACATCATGAGAAATGCTGGGCTGGAAGAAGCACAAGCTGGAATCAAGATTGCTGGGAGAAATATCAGTAACCTCAGCTATGCAGACAATACTAACCTTATGGCAGAAAGCAAAGAAAAACTAAAGAGCCTCTTGATGAAAGTGAAAGAGGAGAGTGAAAAAGTTGGCTTAAAGCTCAACATTCAGAAAATGAAGATCATGGCATCTGGTCCCATCACTTCATGGGAATAGATGGAGAAACAGTGGAAACAGTGTCAGACTTTATTTTTGGGGGCTCCAAAATCACTGCAGATGGTGACTGCAGCCATGAAATTAAAAGACGCTTGCTCCTCGGAAGGAAAGTTATGACCAACCTAGATGGCATATTAAAAAGCAGAGACATTACTTTGCCAACAAAGGTCCGTCTAGTCAAGGCTATGGTTTTTCTAGTGGTCGTGTGTGGATGTGAGAGTTGGACCATAAAGACAGCTGAGTGCCGAAGAATTGATGCTTTTGAACTGTGGTATTGGAGAAGACTCTTGGGAGTCCCTTGGACTGCAAGGAGGTCCACCCAGTTCATCCTGAAGGAAATCAGTCCTGAATATTCATTGGAAGGACTGATGCTGAAGCTGAAACTCCGATACGTTGGCTACCTGATGTGAAGAGCTGACTCACTGAAAAAGACCCTGATGCTGGGAAAGATTGAGGGCAGGAGGAGAAGGGGATGACAGAGGATGAGATGGTTGGATGGCATCACTGACTCAATGGACATGAGTCTGAGCAAGCTCCAGGAGTTGGTGATGGACAGGGAAGCCTGGCATGCTGTAGTCCCTGGGGATGTAGAGTCCAACATGACTGAGTGATTGAACTGAACTGAACTGATCTAACCTCAGAACCCCAACTCCAAGGCTGATCAAGTGTGGTGTAATTAAATAAACTGATCGAGCCAAATGGAAACAGGGTAAGAGTGGGATGAGGTGGGACCCTGCTCTTTCTCCAGGTAGAAGAGCTGACCAACATCACCTCCACCTTTCCATCTTAGGTATAAATATCAGAGGTCGACGAGGCGTATTGGGTGGGACCGTTCAAGGGGGGTAAAGGATGTACAGAATCCGTAGGCTTTCTGGTTGGAAGAAGCCTCAAAGGCACGGGGAGGATCTGAGGCCAGAAGCTGCCTGATGGGCCCCGAGCGTCCCTGGGCTTCAAGTGATGCAGGGCTTGAGGAGTCCTAAGGGGTGCTTTTTACATCAGAGCTGCCTCTGGCCTGCTCATAGCTGTTGTCTGGCTGGGCCACATGGTGAGAGGAATGGGTGGGGGGGGTCCTGACCATGCTTCCTGCCGTCCCCGTCTTCTGAACAGAGTGGAATGTCCACGTCCAGCAGCAGCGTCTGTCTGGGACACGTGTGACTTCTAGTGGGACAGAGGAGTGAGAGTGGCTCCACTCATTTCTGGACTCTTAGAGGCTAGGTTCCATGTTTCTAGCTCAGTGACTTAAAGAGAACACCAAATTGCATATAATTCCCAAAGGGAGTTGCCTTCTTCTGATAAACTAGAGCCAAAAGGAAATCTTTAAAAATAATTCCCATCAATTTGTATTATTCTGGGTGGTATTTTTTTGTATAGTTTCCAAAGCAGTGACCCTAACCACAGTGAGGACAGTCCTTTGGAGGTTTGGCAACCTACTCAGTCAGAGAAAAGCACAAAGGAGGGGGCCTGTCGGTTTGGTTAGAAGCCTCCTCCAGGGGGTGGGAGGTGAGAGGAGAACCAGGGCTCTGGCCCCTGGCCCTGCCTTTCAGCACGTGTTCATCGAGGTGCAGTACACGCGGTGTGCTTTCCCAGACTTTCAGTGTTGCCCCAGGACAGCTGTCTAAGTTCATTTTGGCATCAGGACAAATGAGAGGATGGTTCCTGTTTGCTCGACTCTTGCCGCAACTTCTTTCTCTGTTCTGTTAAGCTCTTGGCTAAGTTCTTTCCTCTTGTCCGCATTTTAACTGGTGTTAAGGCACCAAGCACAAAAATCTGCAAACAGTTAGCCTTCATCTTTGAGCATTCTGGTCGGAGCATTCCACAGTTGAAGTTCACATAGCACGGAAAGCGCCCCCCCCCCCCCCCCCCCCGTATAATGCATTAAACATTTAATAACTGTACAGTAATCCTGGATAGTTTTAATGGGTCACATGGGAGCCTTAATGTGGTAAAAATGTACTTCTTCACTGTCGAGTTAACTTGTGGCAAATTGAGAGAATTTCTTGGAAGCAACTTTGAGGGGTTGGACGTTTATAAGCCTAGAAACAAATAGTGTATTCTGAAAGTAGTATTTATGTAAAAAGAGATAATTGAAATAGAGTATCAACCCGGAGCTTGATGAGTTTCTTTGCAGTGCAGTCCTTTTTAGGTTGGAGAGCTGTGTCCCTCCATGATGAGGCATAGAGGTTGTGAGTAGGCCAGAATGGAACACAGGTCCGTCTGGCCCCAAGATCATGCTCTTTGATTCAGAATGTGTAGTGTTTGAATTTGACCCCTCTTGATGTAAAACCCTGCACTTTTGGAAAAGAACAATCAAAAGTCAATGTGTATTATTAATTAATTGAATTTATAGTTATAAGTGGAAGCATTTCTTAAGAAATTGTTCTCTGGTGAGACAGGTGTGCATTTATACCGATGCAGTTATTCCCAAAAGCTCAGAAAGGACCGACTGAAACAAGGACCAAGTCCAATATTGTAATTACCGGTTTTCCTTTATTTTGGCATATTTAAAATAGTCTTGACTCCTTACTCCAAAGGAAATCCAGTCAAAACACTTACAGTTGTAATGTGCATAAATTAAGGATTTAGGAAACTGATATTTCTAAAGTATTTAGGGAGGAAATGATGGCGTAAGCCTGGCTCATTTCACTTGCCCTAGTACTGTATCTGAATGATACATATATATATATTTTTTAAAATCTGAAACGTTTGTTGTTGTTTAGTTGAAAATGTCGAGATTGGCGTATGCTCCTATCATTTTAGGTCTATTTACATAGTTGGTATCAGAATATCAAGGAATTTGTTCCTAAAGCCAAAATTATTATAAGAGCAATAATGTCTTTACCCCTGACTTTGTTGCGTAGTCACTTGCAATCTCTCACTTGCTTCTCGAGACTGTTTTTGTCTATACCACGGTGCCTGGCCTACTGCCTTCCTGTCCATGGTTAGTACACACACACACACACACACACACACACACACACACACACACACACACACACACACGGTCTAGATCCTGGCAAGCCCTTACTGTATGAGGTGAGACTTTGACTTTCGATTCAGAGAAAATGACAGTCACAATCTACAGACTATGGTAGACTGTGACTCTGACTCTGGTGGTTATTGAGTGACACTGAGCTATGGCTCTGGGGTCTGTTTCAGGAGAAAATTTCCCCACGTTGGCAGCACTCAGGAATGAAGGTTGTGCTTCTCAGATATGTGTTTGTTTGCATGTCAATCCTGGGATGTTTTGCAATAAGTCAGATTCTTGCTTAATGGCCCTTCCCCATCAAGATGGGTCTGACAAGGAGAAGCTCCCAAGCTCACCCCACTGAAGGCATTCATGAAGCGAACATCAAGTAATAAGTGGACTGCCGTGTTTTTAGGCAAGAATTTGCTGGCATTAGCAAAGAAAGCCCCAGCATGGCTCAGGTTGTCTCCATTGACTTCTAATCATCTTTCCCTTTAACAGAGTGAAAAATGTCTGTTTTTCACTCTGTTACAGCTTTGTTCTAAAGTGGCCCATAATTTTGTCTATGTTTTACATCCCAGTGGATTCCCAAGACCAAATATGGTATCGTTTCTCAGAGAGGTCTCCTTTTCTTTCCCTTCAATCTATACAATATTTAATAGATTTATTTTGAAGTCATGATTATCTTTTAGGTCAGCCTGCAACTTAAAACCTGGTAGACTGATGTGGTGAGAGCGATAGTAGCTTAGAGGGGCTGTGGGGTGAACTGTTCATGTCTGTTCTGATCACTTTAAATTAAAAGCCGTCACGTTTGAGAAAGCATTTGTAAGAACATGCAGTTGTTTAAAGCAGTCTTTTCTCTCAACTCCATGCCGTCATTTCTCACTGGCTCCGTGTTTCCATATATACCACATACAAAAAGGCTGTGCTTCTGCTACAGCCACCCTCTCGTGGTTGGGGCCATGCTGGGTGTCGTTGCACTGCTGAAGATCGGGGGTATTGCCATTCCCCTGGGTCCGGCCTGACGAGGGGCACATCAGTGAGCAGAGGGGGAGGAGCGACTGGGTTTGAGACAAAAGACAGACATGGGCCGGAGCTCCCGATGAGGTACGGTAAAACAGTGTTCTAACAGAAATGAGCTCAGTGAGCACCTCCCCACGTATAGGGAATGTACAGTGTTGACGTTTATCAAAAGAAACGAACATGTAGAAGGCGCGCTCTTGGGTAGTGGGCGTCTCTTACTTAGAAGTTCAGTTTCTGGAGACGCAGCAGCCAGCGTGAGGCGCCAGCTCTTTTCTTTCAGCTCACGGACTGTGGGCTGTGGACTCAGGGCTTGTTGACTAATTTCTCATCAGTAAACCAGGGAGTGGGCGTGGGTCCCCACTTCTTCGGGTCAGTCTGAGGAGTGAGTGGAGGGCACTCCCTGTGCCGGGGGTGCCTGGTGCTTGCACCCCGCCTGCTGTGTGTGCTGACATGGGACGGCGGTCCCTGGGGTGCGGGGCTGGGACCATGCCGGACCCGTTCACGAGGGCGCTGGGTGCAGCGTGTCAGCTCCTGTCCCTCCGATCCTGAGCAAGGCTGTTAGCTTCTCTAGGCCTCAGTCCACGGACAGGTCTGTCAAATAAGAGCTTTGCTCTCCAAGATCCTTCCAGAATGAAAAAAAAAAATTTTTTTAATTGAGAATAAATAGTACTTTAATATTTCAGAGTTCTGTTCAGAAAAACGAACAGTTCTGATAGAAAGACACTTGCTAACTTCGGGGAAAATGTTGATTAAACCGACATTGTTGCTTTCTTTTTGGAAATCGAGTCTGACCAGCATGTTAGCCCTTTCTGAGGAAGGCAGAGGACGTCTGCCTAGCACCGATGATTAATGCTGTCCACAGAAAGGTGGTAATGAGTTTGGTATTTTTTTTCCTGCTTTGTGTTCTGGAAGTAATATTTCTATAAATTCACTGTAGTAAAACTGTTGCATTAGATACATTTTTAAAATTTTTCATTTGGCTCTGCCGGGTCTTAGCTGTGGCATGCAGAATCTTCAGTTGAAGGATGCAAACTCTTTAGGTGCTGAATACGGGATCTATCTAGTTCCCTGACCAGGGATCAAAAAATAAATCCAGGCGCCCTGCATTGGGAGTGCAGAGGCTTAGTCATTGGACCATTAGGGAAGTCCCTATATACACTTTTAAAAGTCCGCTTTATTGAGTATGACTTACATGCAGTAACATGCACCCATTTGTGGGTAGAGTTGAGCGAGTTGGGACCAGTGTCTGCACACGTGTGGAGTAACCACGGCCTTGCTGCTGTTCGGTTGCTCAGTCATGCTCCACTCTCTGCCAGCCCGGGGACTGTGGCCTGCTGGGCTCCGCTGTCCATGGGATTCTCAAGGCAGGAATACTGGACCGGGTTGTCCTTTCCTTCTGCAGGGGATCTTCCCAACCCAGGGGTAGAACCTGGGTCTTTTGGTTGGCAGGCAGATTCTGTATTACTGAGCCACCTGGGAAACCCAACCACTGCCTTAGAGATGTTTAAAAACAACTTTATTGAGATATAACTCACATACCATAAAATTCCCTCATGAAAATGATACTCCAGTAAGTTTTAGCATATTTGCAGGGTTGTGCAACCTTATCGCATAGTAAGTTTAGAGCACTGTCTTCACCCTAAAAAGAAACCCCAGGCCCATTAGCAGTCACTCCCCATTCCTCCTCCATTCCATCCCCCAACTCCTAGCCCAAGGCAGCCATCATTCTACTTTCTATCTTTATAAATTTGCCTATTTTGGACATTTCATGTAAGTAGAACTACCCCACTCCAGTACTCTTGCCTGGAAAATCCCATGGACGGAGGAGCCTGGTGGGCTGCAGTCCATGGGGTCGCAACTGAGCGACTTCACTTTCACGCACTGGAGAAGGAAATGGCAACCCACTCCAGTGTTCTTGCCTGGAGAATCCCAGGGACGGCACAACCTGGTGGGCTGCCGTCTATGGGGTCGCACAGAGTTGGACATGACTGAAGTGACTTAGCAGCAGCATACATACAGTATGTGGTGTTTTGTGACTGGCTTTTTTCACTTTGCAATTTTTTTTCAGGGTTCATTGATATTGTGGCATATATCGGCACTCCATTCCTTTTCATGTTTGAATAATACTCCATTGTATGGATATACTATCTTTTGTTTATCAGTTAATGAACATATTGGTTGTTTCCACTTTGGGGGTATTATGGATAATGCTTTCATAAACATTTGTGTAAAAGTTTTTGTGTATGCTTGCTAGGAGTGGAATTGCTAAATTGCATGGTAAGTGTATGTTTAACTTTTTGAGAAATTGTTTTCCAAAGTGGTCCTATCATTTTACATTCTCACTAGCAACGCATAGGAGAAGGAATTGGCAACCCACTCCAGTGTTCTTGCCTGGAGAATCCCAGGGACGGAGGAGCCTGGTGGGCTGCTGTCTATGGGGTCGCACAGAGTCAGGCACGACTGACGTGACTTAGCAGCAGCAGCAATGTAGGAGGGATCCAACTTCCCCCACAATCCTCATCAACACTTATTGTTGTCTGCCTTCGTGATTATAGCCATCCTAGTGGTGTGAAGCGGCTTCTCATTGTGATTTTAATTTGCATTTTCTTGATGGCTAAAGATGTTGAGCATCTTTTCACATGCTTGCTGGCTGTTTATCTTTTTGACCGAAATGTCTATTGAGATCCTGTGCATTTTTAAATTTGGTCATTGTCTTTTTTTCTATTGTTGTAAGAATTCTGTGTATATTCTAATCAGATACATGATTTGCAAGTATTATCTCCCATTTTGTGAATCGTCTCTGCTTTCTTGATGGTGTACTTTGAAGCTCAAAAGTTTTAATTTTGGGTAAGACTGCCTTATTTTTTTCTTTTGTCACTGTGTTTTTTGGTATCATATCTAAGAAATCTTTGCCTAACCAAGGTCATAGAGGTTTGTTTTCTTCTAAGAGTTTCAGAGTTTCACATTTGGGTCTGTAATCCATTTTGAGTTAATTTCTGTATATGGTTTGACGAACAGATCCAACTTCATTCTTTTGCATGTGGTATCCAATTGTCTCAGCAGCATCTGTGTTACATGTGTGAACATGTATTTTTTTTTTTTTGCTTTCCTTTTTTAATTCTTTCCCCCATCTAAGTTGTCTTGGCATCACATTATAGACTTTGAAAGAAAAGCAGTAGTTCCCCTATTCAACCCTCTCTCTCCCCAGAAGTGATCACTCTAAATCTGCTTAGCTGTTTTTTCTGATTTTTACCTCTATATTTCTCAATACCATGCTTATATAGCAATTTCTTGAGTATTATGATGAAACTCTCAATATATTTGAATTTGAACCACTTTAATATATATCCATATTGTGTTTCACTATTACGGCGATGTTTTATATTATTATGACATTGTTTACTGCTGAGTGGAGTAGTAGTATATGCTGAGTACGTTTCTTTTTCTTCCTTTATCATTTTTGTTTTCCTTTGCATTAACCCCGTTCCTCCCCCATCTTGTTTCCGTTGCTTGCTGTCCTCCACAGTCTGGCCCCAGCCCTGCCCGCCCACAGCAGGTCTCTAAACTTCCTGCAGTGCAGTTCTCCACATGACCAGACCCCACAGGTAATCTTTCTATGCCATCGTCCCCTGTGTCTCTGTGAGTTCTTTGCTCTGGGGGGTCATCCTTCCTGCAGCTGTCTTGCTTTATTCATTCCAGGCTGGGTTGCTATCTTCCAGAGGCACCTCCTGCTCTTCTTTTTGCTTCTCCTCTCTACTCTGCCTGAGATCTCTGCTTCCTGGATTAGCCAGAGATCCTTACATACATCTGAAGAACCTGATGCCCAGATTAATGAAGCTCCTTATTAATATCCTTGATTCTTGATTCTTTTAATATTCATTGATATCTGAGCCACCAGGGAAGCACTTTAATAGATACTATTAATAGATATTAATATCTATTAGGATAGTCTATCCTATCCTTCTCATAGCTACCAAAAATGATTTGAAAGCAGTTAGGAATCCTGAGTCAAGAACACCTTCCTTTCCCAGAACGAAAGTCACAGCCATCAGAACCACAATTCTAGGAACCAGGAAGTTCTCTGGAGTCCACAAGTGGTTCTGTGCCCCCAGTCATGGCTGCTGAAGTCAGACGCTTTCCTCCCCATAGGCCTGTCTTCACAGAATCTGCGTCTCTTTTGCATACAGTCCTGGGTTGCTTGACTTCTGGGGCACATCAGAGAAGTTGGAAACATTTTCAATTAGGAGCAGAGGGAATGCTGGAAACAGGCACCCAGTGAACCAGAAGTGCCAGTTAGCCAAGGGACAGAAGGCAGGATGCTTGTTCAAGTCAGCTCATAGTTGATAGACCTGAATTACACAGCATTTAGTACCTAGTTTCATGTCACCACAGAAAGTTCTGCACGCGCTAGGCTCACAGAGGCATCGCTTCATCATGGCGCTTCTGGCGGCTGCCCGCCTCCTCTCCCTCTGCCCCCCTCCAGCTGTCTATCACAGAAGCTCTGTGTGAGGTGTTGTGCAAGGTGTTCTTCATAGACACCAAATTGTTTAAAGGAGTAAGTTTGAATTTTCTGGAAAGTAATTTTATGTAGAACAACCCTTCTGTCACAGTTGCAAATAAAAGAAATATTACCTGACGTCCTTATGAGAATAGAGTACCTGGAGGCCTGACTTAACCCCCTCTCTCTGCTTTTGAAAGAGGAGCCTGGGGACTTCCCTAGTGGTGCAGTGGTTACGAATCTGCCTCCCAGTGCGGGGGCCACGGGTTTGGTCCCGGTCTGGGAACTAAGGTGCCGCGTGCCACGGGGCAGCTAGGCCTGTGTGCCACCAGCTACTGAAGCCCATGCACCCGAGGGCCTGTGCCTCTGCAACAGAGAGCCGCATCGAAGACCCAGCACAGCCAAACATCGGTTAATCAACGTAAAAGTAGCTCTTAAAAGAAGTGTGGCTGATTTTTCCAAAAGTTGAGAGAATGAAAGCACAGCCTAGTGACTGTCCTTGTAAATGGCATTTCTGTCACAGACTATTTGTTTAATAAGTTTGAAAAAGTGTGTATGTTCATATATATGTATATATGTTCATACATATGTATATATTGGAAATTTAAAAACTCTCCTGATCTCTCTCTTCCTCCCGTCTCCTTATCTCCTTGTGTCTTATTGCTGTAACATCATCTTACTTAACCAGGAAATCTGTTATTAGAACATGTCAAGGTTCTAGAAATGCCAGTTTTACACAATATGTTGAAATAAAAACATACTGAATGTGTTCTTTGGGATACTATCTTTAAATCTGGCCACTTCTTAGAACAGAAAATCTGGAAGTGGTTTTAGCCAGTATCAGGCCTGGCCCCTTCAGATTGTCCAAAGGAGGAGATTGAGGTTAAGATTTTTCTAGCGAACGCAGGACGGAAGTGGAACCAGAGCATCTCTGGCTGGGCCGCCTCTCACTTTGACATCAGGAGGGAGGAGCCTCCAGTTCTCGGGCCTGATAGAGTCCCTGCACCATCAATGGAACTAATCGGTGCTTGCATTCGGCACGTTCTCCAAGCCAGAGCAGCCACCGTGGCAAGTGACAGAGGAGGCCGAGTGAGTGGCAGGCTGGGGGCAGGTGGCTCAGAGAAGGGGGGTAGGCATCTGACTGAGCGTGTGGTGATTCGCAAGCCTTAGAAATGATTACTACTCAGAAAAAAACGGGAAAATGTCTATTTTGATCTTTCACTGTCAACAGAAAATGCAGGTTGTGTTACAGTTAATGGGAAGGGATTATTAATTTTTCCCTAGTGTTGCCTTTTTCTTGGGATCTTAGATCCTTTTGTAAAAAATTATAGCCCCCCCCACCCCCCCGCAAAGCTTGATGATCCAAACGTGTTTTCTGTACCTCTCCTTTATGCCCGCCCCCAGGAGAGTGGAGGTGCCCTGTGCTGGGAGCTTGTCTCCTCTTTGCCCCATTGCCCCAGGCAGCTCCACATGGAGCAGAGGGGGTGTGAGGGGGAGGCGCCCGGCTCGGGCCTCCGGAGCCTGTGGGAGGAACTAAAACCTGGGTTTTGCCAATCTGCTGGTCCTCACCTGGTGCCTCCCCACAGTAATGTGTCCTCGCCCACCCCCCTGCTGGGTGTTCCAGAGAAGGCGGGTCGTTTCCTTTGTGCTGTCAGCCTAGGCAGCTGTCACTGCCTTCCCCACAGAGCACCCTCTTGTTCCTGTTTGCAGCCGCTGATCCAGGGCTGTGTTAATCATGCAGCCGTTAATCTACGCGTGCTCCGCGACCCAGGTGCACAGTGAAGACGGGGGTCTCTCCCTCCTGGTGCAGCCTGCCGGTGGGGAGCAGGCCACCCTGCAGGGTTGCCTGAGTCCGTTCTGAACACAGAGTTTGTTAGGATGGCAGGTCGTCATCATCAGACTGAGCACAGAACCTGCCTCCCTTCACTTTGTGGCTGCGCTGGGTCTTTGCTGGTTTGCTCAGGTTGCTTCCTCCGGTTGTGAGTTGTCGGGCGCAGGCTGCTCATTGTGGTGGCTCCTCTTATGCAGCACAGCCTCTGGGGTGTGCGGGCTTCAGAGGTTGCAGCACGTAGCTCAGTAGTTGTAGCTCCTGGACTCTAGGGAAGTCGGAGACCACGACCGCTTATTCCCTCATCCTCCCCAGCACCTGGCAGGATGCCTGGCACCAAGGACCCAGTACTGCCTGAGTGAATGAGTGAACAGTGTATTGCAGGAGATGCTGCATGTGAGCTGGAGGACGTATTTTGTGAGAAGCTCATGTGAAGCTTTAAAATCATGAGCAGATTAAGTAGGTGAAGTACTTTTTAAAACGTGAATGAGCAGAGGTGGGTGTAATGTTGGGCAGTTTTCCTCTGTTCCTGCCTAACACAGGCCCAGGAGGGCGGGCGGGCTGATCTCACACAGAGCCCACAGCAGCTCCTGGGGTTGGGAGGCAGGGCCCCGTGAGGGCAGAGAGCTGCGGACTTCATGGAGTCGTAAAGCGGACAGGCCGTGTCCCCTTGGCACTGACTGCGCAGTTACAGGGCTGCTTCACGGAGCTCCGGGCGGGTGCTGGCGGCCTTCTGCAGCGTCACCTTGGTTCTTCCCAGACTCTGGTGCGGCCTCAGCGGTTTCTGAGTTTACATATTACACGTTACAGGCGTGGCCGTGGTGGGAGACATCTGGACCACATGCCTTGCCTGAGTCCCACATTGCTGAGCGATATGAAATGATCGTTCTGTCCTTTAGGGCCAGGCCAGCGGATGAAGTCAGGTGCACATAGGGCTCCCAGGGGCCACTCAGGGTGACGACGAGTCAATAGTCCTAGGGAAGAGATTTAACTGGGAATGCAGCTCAGTGTACACATACGAATGTCTTTGATGTCTAAAATAAGACATAATTTTTCAAATTGCTTTCAAGTTTTCCTTTGACCCATGAGGGTGCCGGATGGTAGTGGAGCTATAAAAGTATTAGGCATGTACATATGTACATTGAGAAGACAATGAAACACAGTGTCAAGAAGGAGAAGTGGGATCCAGTTACTCACTATTTGATCTTATCTTTTCAAAGCCTTAGTTTACAGCTCTCTAAAATGGGGATCGTGATTTGTGCTTATCTGTATTGTAAGATTTTCTGTTCATGGGTGGGGCTGCGTTCTCTCCCTGTTATTTACCTGAGGAAATCAGTCCTGAATATTCATTGGAAGGACTCATGCTGAAGCTGAAACTCCAATACCTTGGCCACCTGATGCGAAGAACTGACTCATTGGAAAAACCCTGATGCTGGGAAAGATTGAGGGCAGGAGGAGAAGGGGACGACAGAGGATGAGATGGTTGGATGGCATCACTGACTCAACAGACATGAGTTTGGGTGTACTCCGGGAGTTGGTGTTGGACAGGGAAGCCTGGTGTGCTGCAGTCCATGGAGTCGCAAAGAGTCAGACACGACTGAGCAACTGAACTGAACTGATGACCTCAAGTGCATCAAGCCTAAATTTCAGTGAAGCCTCTCCATCAGACATCTGCAGCTCAGTGTGTCCAGGAATCTCATCTCCTACCCTGTTGCACTTGCTTGTTTCTTGGACATTTTTCCCTTCCTCTCTCTCTCTGCTTCTGCCGCTGTCATCTTGGTTCAGGCCACTGTCTTCTGTTGCCGGACTCTTGTAGCCACTTACCTAATTTCATGCCTTTGGTTTCTCCCTTTGGCACTGATCCTCTCATCCAGAGCCAGGGTGATCTTTTTTATTTATCTGTGTGTGTATGTTTCTTGTGTATAAGACACATGTTTATCATGTATGATATAAAGTCCATAGTACATCATCTAAAATAAAAGGAAAGAAAGAGAACAAGAGAGTCTTATCCACTCTGCTTTGTTTTTGTGTCTTTGTTCTGTCTTTTCTGGGGGGCGGGATGGGGAGGGCTGCACTGTATGGCCCAGGGGACTCTCAGTTTCCTGACCAGCGGTCTAACCTGGGCCCGTGGCACTGGGACAGTGAAGTCCTAGTGACTGGACTGCCAGGGAATTCCCATCTCCCTTGTTCTTTTGTTTTAGATGTGGTTTTCTTTATGTAGTTTCAAATATCAAATAGCAGTACTCCAGGATTTTAATGAAAAGTAGCAGACCCTGCTCCTCCACTTCTCCTTATCCCTAAATCTTGTGCCTCAGAAGGTACTTCTTTTTGGCTATTTATATTGTATAATTTCTTGCTTTTCCAGACTTTGACATTATCTCTTCGCTTCTGTAGATGGGAATTAGCAGCACTGCTATGCCTCTTGCTTCTCATTTGCCCACAAGGAAACGTCCCCTCTTGGTGTCCTCCAGAGTTATATCACAGTGTTTAGTTAAGACTGTATTTAGTGTTTATATTATTATAGCTCTACAAGTATTTTCATTGCTGTGCCAGACTGTGTTCCATGAATATTTCCTTATTTTCATGTTGTGTTTTCCCTGAAGGTTAGAGTTGCTTCTTTGTTGTCATAGGTTTCTTTGTTTCTGTCACTGTTTATCTCCGCAGGCATGCAAATGAGCTATAAAGTCCTTCCGAAGTGCATTTCTGCACAGCCCACGCCATCGGGTGGCGTATCCGTGCACTGCTTTGTCTGGTCCTGCAGCCGCTGCCCTGCTGCTTTCTCGGGACCAGTGGCTCGTAAGGCTCAACATGCAGGCATCACCCTCAATGTATTTTCACCCCTGTCCTATGTTAGGTCCTCTCTTCCTCACATTACCCTTTCCACTCTCTTGATTACTGTCGCTTGGTGCGTCACGTCTGTAAGGACCCCCTGAGGAGGGGCTGTGGACGTGGGGTGAGGGCTCGGGGGCCCTGTGGCACATGTTCCGCTGCCTGCACTCCGGAGCTGAGCGTCTGAAGGACCGCACCGTTTGCAGACGTCCCCTCCTCACCTCCTTGCCAGGCCTGCTGACTGGTCCTGTCTGCCCTCACCTGCATTAGAGGCAAGAGCATCACCTTTCCCACCACACCTTCCTGTGTGATTTGGCATCGCTGCATACTTCCACGCCTTTGCATTTGTTGGTGCTACCCTTAGTCTGGAGGACTCTTCTCCAATTTTCTACCTGGTGAAAGAGTCTAGTCATCAACCCAGATGCCTATCAGGTAATAAGATTGTAGCTGAGAAGGAACGTTCCTACTTTTGTTTAGCAAAGCGTGAAACGACAGTTTTTTAAGCAGGAGTATGGCAGTTGTTAGATTTAGGTTTGTCAACTGCCTTGATCCATTTTGGAAGAACTAGGGTGTAATTCACTAACAAATCTAGTTAATACTCTCTCCTCAAATACGTCGGTTTCAGCACAGTGGGCTTCAGAGATGGTAAGCAAGCTAACCAAGGCCGACTGCTGGTCAGAGATAGGTCTTCAGGGTTGTCATTCAGTGGTTGTTTCCGTCAAGTTATTTTTGACTTTCTGAGATATTTTTAGTAGACCTCTGTTTGTTCTCTCTCACTGGTGAAAGCTCAAGTCTGAAATCAAGTCTGAAGTTGGTGGGGTCTTGCTCCCACAGGAGCCTTTTGGGGAGAACCCACCCTTGGCCTCCACCAGCTTCCGGGGCAGGTGGCCGGCTGCCTTGTCTTGGGGCCACATCCTTCTCTTTGTCTGCAGGTCACCTTCTCACCTGTATGTCCATGTTCACGTCTGTGTTTCTTTTATGATTGGATTAGGGGCCATTTGATAAACCAGAAATGATCTTGTCATTACATAATCCTCGAAAACATCTGCAAGGACCCCTTTTTTAAACAAGGTAACATTCACATGTTCTGACAATTAGCCACCATGAGGGCTGCCATTCAACCCGTGGAAGCCTCTAAGGTAAGGTGCCTTTTGAGATATGTGGTCTCTGCTGATAATCAAGCATACATTGTTCTTTGGTCGTAGAGACCGCATCAGTCAGTATGTTGCAGGTTCATTCAATCATTTTAACAGATAAACCTGCCACGAACCAGGCCCGTGCCAGGTCCTAGCTTTATAAACACTAACACAGACAAAATTCTGCTCTTCAGAAGCCCACAGTGTGGCAGGAGGGATCAGCTTTCCCCAAGCATCCTCATCTATTATTTGAATACATAATTTTATTTTGAATAACTAGAGAAATACAGAGTTAGAAATACAAAGAGAAACTCTGGCAAGTGTTTTAGCTATGTGGAGAAGGTATGGAGGGGACTAGTCAAAGGACTGTTAATATTTAATAACTTACCAACCAGCAGTGTCTTGAGCAGACTTTTAATGTGCGAAGTGACTTGATGATAGAAACCCAAACTCTCTGGTAAACCCAGACGATGAACTCTACAAAATCCTCTCAGTTTATTTCACATGAGACCCTTGACTTCTTGGCCTAAAAGTTTACTCCAGTCTGTTCCCAAGGAAGGTGTTTTCATAAGGTGCAAAACAAATGGAGGTTAGTCTTCAACCTTTGGAAATGCTTTATTGCTTTCATTTGTTTTTTTAGGGCTTTATTGCACTGAAAACAATTTTTTTTTTCAATTATTATAAGGTTCTCTTGGACTTAGGTAATAAGGAAGAATAACTTACAATCCAGAATTATCACCTCTAGTAGATGTTCTAATCCAAAGTTTCTTCACAGTGCAGTGTGTTCTAGACAAGCTGTTATCATGAATGGAGGACCTAAGTTTGTCAGTGATTTCTTTACTGGGGGAAACAAAGATTGACACACGTTTAAGATTATCCATTAATGTAATTACTCCTTTTCATTTGCATTCCATCCTGCATTTTCATCTGGGAAGGACAAGGGTGCGGGGACAGCTGGTGCCTCTGTAATTGCTCGCAACCCCCAGCCCGCCTGTCTGTGCACTCCCGGGAGTGTGGGTCACAAGTGTCACCGTCTGTCATGCATATTCCAATAAAATGAAAAGGCTGACACACCTGGTTTTTCTTCCACACCTTCCCCAAGTAATTGATCATTATGGGTGCTGTGTAGCCATTTTTCAGGTAAGAATAGAATTGATTTTATGTTTACTTTTTGAAGCTAGAAAATAGTGTTAAGCTCTTAGATAATTTAGGAAATTTCCAACTTTGTACTATTCTCCCAACTTTTCTAAAGTTTGAAATGATATCAAAACAAAATAGCATTAAAGCAACTTGTAAAATCCTTGCAAACATGACAAGAACTGGAACCTTCCTGGGAACATGACGTTAGTTTCAAACATCGTCATTGTTGAAATGTAGCTAGTTCTCATGGTGAGAGTGATTCGTTCAGTGGGGCTTGAGCTTCCCGTTGTCACTCGTCTGCACCCTTCCTCTTCCCTCTGCTTCATCTGACGCTCGCAAGTGATGATGCAGGCACCAACTGACAATGGCAAAGCGGAACAGTTTTACTAGGTCACCCGGGAGGGTTGAGAGGACAGAGCTTCACTGGCCGGTGCTCTGTTTGCGGATTGTTTTCCTTTCTCTCTGTTTTTTAAACCCCTGGGAACTTGCATTATTATGCCAGACTAGGTCTTCAGAATAAGCCCTGGACTTGCCTCCCTGCATCTCAGGACAAGCAAGGAGGGCCTTGACTCCTCAGCCTCAGTCTGAGAATGCTTGAATCCAGGTGAAGAGCCCCCCTGACTATAGTGCTGGCCAGAATTTGTCCCTCCAGTGCTGTTGCCCTGGCCTGGACATGTTTGCCTGGTCATGTTAGATGTTCTTGCAATGTGGGATTTTTCTTCCAGACGTAGATGTAAACATCTTGCCACCCTTAAACTATGTGTCCAAATGCAACCCAGCTCAAAGTTGAGGCTATTGAAGATGTCTGGAGTTTTCCATGCCTCATCAACATGGGAGCTATTTATTATTTCACTTTGAGCTGTGCGTGGAAAATACCTGGTGATATATTCATGATTGCTTGGATGGATTTCTGAGTCTCTTTGCTTTGAAGTAATAAGTTTAGTATGGTGTCTGACCAAAAGTAGATTTCAGATTTTGCTCATAGCTTTAACTTTATTAAAGGTCCAGCTGAGGAGGAGTAGGTTAATGTAATTTCTCTGTCATGCTAATAAGATATATGTGATTTTTATGTTTAGATAGTATGTGTTTTGCTTTTGCAGCTTGTGGAAGAAGAAGATAAAATAAATGCCTCGTTGGTGAAAAGTGATCCTGACCACTCACATTCTTTTTTTTGTTTTAATCCCCAGTTCAGTTCAGTTCAGTTCAGTCTCTCAGTTGTGTCCGACTCTTTGCGACCCCATGAATTGCAGCATGCCAGGCCTCCCTGTCCATCACCATCTCCCGGAGTTCACTCAAACTCATATCCATTGAGTCCGTGATGCCATCCAGCCATCTCATCCTCTGTCGTCCCCTTCTCCTCCTGCCCCCAATCCCTCCCAGCATCAGAGTCTTTACCAATGAGTCAGCTCTTTGCATGAGGTGGCCAAAGTACTGGAGTTTCAACTTTAGCATCATTCCTTCCAAAGAACACCCAGGGCTGATCTCCTTTAGAATGGACTGGTCGGATCTCCTTGCAGTCCAAGGGACTCTCAAGAGTCTTCTCCAACACCACAGTTCAAAAGCATCAATTCTTCAGCACTCAGCTTTCTTCACAGTCCAACTCTCACATCCATACATGACCACTGGAAAAACCAGAGCCTTGACTAGACGGACCTTTATTGGCAAAGTAATGTCTTTGCTTTTGAATATGCTGTCTAGGTTGGTCATAACTTTTCTTCCAAGGAGTAAAAATTCCATATCACTATGAAAGGAGGATCCAAAGTCTTTGAAAATCTGAAGACCCTTTCCCACGATTGCTGTCATGTAAAATGTTCGTTTCAATTCTAGTCCACTGGGATATAAATTAGCTTAAGCCAAAATTAACAATACTCTTGATGCCAGAACAATTTCATGAGTTCAGGAAGCTTTTTTGAGCTTTTGCCCTCTTTTGGCAGTTGTTTTATTTTGCCACTAATGGAATGTCCAAGACCATGTGAAGTCCCAGAGCTTTCACTTAGGCCGGGCCTCAGGAGTCCACCAGCAGGGCTGGCGTGGGGAGGTTTTTGTTCTTGCTGTCAGGGTGTGGCGGCCTAGCCAGGGCTGAGCCCATAGAGCGTGGTGCTTCTTGGAAGTTTTGGGAATTTGTACTGGGGAGCCAGTTCTGAACAACTTGCTACGCTGTCACTTAATATTTAAGTGAAGCTTCTTTGTAAAGACACACACAAAAAAAGTCAAAAAGTATTTCAGGGGGAGTAAAGACTGTTTTTGGAAACAATAATAGCGTAGAAAGACTTTCCTCTGTTACCTGCCTCAGAGTAAGGCAGTGAATACAGTCGCAGAGGTTCAGCTTTGGAGATCTGAAGCACAGTACTACGCTGATTTGTACTTTCCTTTATCATGTCTGTCTGTTTCTGGTATAAGTTTGTGTGTTTAGATGGTTCTGTGAATCTTTGAGCTTTTTTCTTTGTGAGGTCTGTTTATACATTTGGAAACATTGGTGAGCATGGTACCCCTGGTGTTTTGTGGCTTTGAGCTTTTGATCCTTTTCTGAGGCTGCCGCCATGACGTTAACCTTCAATGGAGTCAGGAGCATCAGAGGGGCAAAGAAAATGATTACCAGTGGTTAATAGCATCCCGGAGCTTTAGGAGTTTGGGAAGAGTGCCATTTCCATGAAGGAGTCTGAGAGCTCACATGGTGAGAAGCTCCCTGACCACATGTAAATTGAGAAATAGATTTCAAAATCGGTTTTGATTAAAATGGGAATTTGAGCTTGCCGCTGAAAACCAACCCTCTTGCTATAAATTATTTATGGCATGAGCACAAGGGTTTGGTATAGAGGCTGTAAGCCTTTTTTTTAATCTCACTTCAGATACCGGTTCAATTATAAAAAGAAAATAATTAATTTTGGTATTGAAACAAATTTTTTAAAGGGAGGTTCTGTTCCTACAGTGACTCTAAGGTAGAAAAAAAACAGCCACTGATGCTTTTCAAAAGAGCCAATGTTGCACCTGGGTTCAACATAAAAGTATAAGTGGCAGGTCTCCACTAACACAGTTTATCATGTTAGACACTTGACAAGATAATCCTTAAAGTGGGTGCATCCATGGCCTACGGAGCAAACACTTGTGGAGTCTTGAGCGGAAAGTGAAAAAGTTGGCTTAAAACTCAACATCCAGAAAACGAAGATCATGGCATCTGGTCCCATCACTTCATGGGAAATAGATGGGGAAACAGTGTCAGAGTTTATTTTGGGGGGCTCCAAAATCACTGCAGATGGTGACTACAGCCGTGAAATTAAAAGGCGCTTACTCTTTGGAAGAAAATTTATGACCAACCTAGATAGCATATTGAAAAGCAGAGACATTACTTTGCCAACAAGGGTCCATGTAGTCAAGGCTATAGTTTTTCCAGTGGTCATGTATGGATGTGAGAGTTAGACAGTGAAGAAAACTGAGCGCCGAAGAATTGATGCTTTTAAACTGTGGTGTTGGAGAAGACTCTTGAGGGTCCCTTGGACTGCAAGGAGATCCAACCAGTCCATTCTGAAGGAGATCAGCCCTGAAATTTCTTTGGAAGGAATGATGCTAAAGCTGAAGCTCCAGTACTTTGGCCACCTCATGCGAAGAGTTGACTCATTGGAAAAGACTCTGATGCTGGGAGGGATTGGGGGCAGGAGGAGAAGGGATGACAGAGAATGAGATGGCTGGATGGCATCACCGACTCGATGGACGTGAGTCTGAGTGAACTCCGGGAGATGGTGATAAACAGGGAGGCCTGGCATGCTGCGATTCATGGGGTTGCAAAGAGTCGGACACGACTGAGCGACTGAAGTGAACTGAACTGAGCTTTAAACACATAGTTAGGCTGATTTCTGGCTAACTAGGTTGTGGCACGTCTGTCTCATGGACAGACTGCTGAGCGACAGGACATTCGTGTGGGGGTGCCTAGTAGACGGGTATTGGGCAGCAGCCCAGCCTGTGGCATTGTCTCCCTTTCTGAGATCAGAACCCCCACCTCTGGCTGCTGTGGGATCAGACCCTCACCCTTACCTCCTGCCTGCAGGGAAGTTCAGATAGTGAGGGGAAAGTGGAATTTTAGACACAGACATGGAGACTGATCGGAGAAGGCAATGGCACCCCACTCCAGCACTCTTGCCTGGAGAATCCCATGGACAGAGGAGCCTGGTGGGCTGCAGTCCATGGGGTCGCCAAGAGTCAGACTAGACTGGGCGAGTTCACTTTCACTTTTCAGTTTCATGCATTGGATAAGGAAATGGCAACCCACTCCAGTGTTCTTGCCTGGAGAATCCCAGGGACAGGGGAGCCTGGTGGGCTGCCGTCTATGGGATCGCACAGAGTCGGACACGACTGAAGCAACTTCGCAGCAGCAGCAGCACGGAGACTGGTGTAGTCTTTGCAAAGATGGTGTAGTCTCTCTTTTCATTTTATAGGGTTTGAGAAAGATATGTCTATGTCTCAGATGTATCTATCTATATTTCAGATCAGCGTTATGTTTCTGTGTCCTTTTGGTCTTATTTATGTTTGCCTCCTTGTTCTAACATAGACTGAAAAAAGTGGATTCAGTCTCCTGAAACTCCGGTGTTTCTCTTGTTCTTAAACATTTTATTTATTCATTGAATATTTATTGCTTGTATCGCATGTATCAGGAATGGTTCTCGGCGGTAACACAGTTTTGAGTGAGGTTGACCAGGTCCCTGGTCTCACAGAGGAACCACTGTGCTGGGGGAACACAGATGCTGCCAAGGGGAAAAACAAGATGATTTCAGATGCCAACGAGAGGAGGAGAGGGAGCGAACGACAGGAGGTGGATTAAAAGGGACTGTGGGTGGCTACAGTTGAAATAGGCTGGTCAGAGAGCCTCTCCTAGGGGAGGGAAGGTGGCGTCCGTAGAAGTCCAAGTAGAGAGAGGGAGGCGCTCCTGGGGATCTGGTGGAAGCAAGCCGTGGCAGAGGGAACAGAGGGGCTGAGGCAGAAGTGACCGTGGCGTTTTGGAAGAGCAGGTGCAAGAGGTTTCTGCCTGTCTCTGTCAGTGATGCTGGGTTCTCAGCAGAGCTCTCATTTCCTTGTAGCTTTCGTCCTCTGTCACTGTGAGTGTTCTCTCCCAGCTCGTTTCCTCCTCCCGCTGCGATTGACCGGTTGTGTGTCAGCGGAGTTGTTGGCTTTGCCCCTGCTGGCGGGGCTGTGCCTGTACTGAGTCCTGGGCTCCTCTGCGTCGCCCAGGAGTTTCTCCGGTTGACCAGAGTGGTCTCCAGAGTTATGTGTGCACGTGCCCTGGTGGGACTCGGAGGGAGGGAGATCATCCACCTTGCTCTGGGGAGAATATTAGAACTCGTATCTGAATTTAGCATAATAAAAGATTAATCAGAAGACTGCCCCCAGCACCCTCGGCTGGGGCTTCTCTTTCTGGACAGGTGGTCCACGGGAGGAAGGGGGCCTCTGTGGAGGGTGCACCTGTGGGGCCCTCACGTGCTGTCACTCTCCAGGCTGGACATAGTGGGGAACAGGCTTTGCGGGATAAAGTGCAACCAGGCTCCAGTCCCCACCTCACCCCAGCTCCCTTAGTGGGATATTGTGGTGAAAACTGCCAGGGTCTTGAATAGAGTTTCACCCTCTAAGTGACAACCCCACCCCAAGGTAGGTGGGTGTGCCCCTGCTGAAGTTTGGACTTGGTGATGGCTTGCACGTGGCTGCTGAGAAAAGAGTAGTGTCAGGGTCTTGGAACTGAGCAGGTATTGGTGCCTCTGGCTGAGCCAGAGCAGGGAGGAGAAGCAGTCTGGGGAGAAGGTGTCAGTCTGGGCAGGTGGAGAAGTCATGGTATGAACTTGAAGCTTTGTCTTTAGACTCATGAATTCCCAAATGACGAGAGAATAGCCCAACGCCACACATGTTGCTGGACTCATGCCCTAGCCCCCCACCCATCCACCACTTGCTGTTGCATAACTTTTTTATTAAACAAAAGCAAATTATTTGCTTTATAAAATGCAAACAATAAATAAGCCTGCACAACAGAGTGAATGGTTTGTCAAACGAGGTCGAAGAGTGCTTTGTTGAGAAAAGATCAAAGACGCTGAGCTGGAGAAGCACCGTTTGGCAAGATGAACTTGGAAACCTAGAGAGCTGAGTCTGGCAAAGGGGTCTGAGAAGTCAGGGACCCAAGTGAATTGATGATCTGCCCGCCAGTGCAGAAGATGCTGGAGACATGTGTTTGATCTCTCGGTCGGGAAGATCCCCTGGAGGAGGAAATGGTGACCTACCCCAGTATTCTTGCCTGGAGAATCCCATGGACAGAGGAGCCTGGTGGGCTACGGTCCGTGGGGTCTCAGGGTCAGACACAGCGACTGAACAACTGAGCACACACACACACAAGCCCACACAGACACACACACAGTCACTCTAAATTGCAGCCTTTTGATTTACTATTTGCGTAAATTCTTCTGCATTCAGAGATCTTTAAAGCAACATCTTGTTTTTGGAATGTGAAGAGTTTTATGGCTAGTAGGACCAGGGAGAGATGGTGACTTTGAAATGTGTTGGTTGGGTTGCAATGAACTGTACTTCTGCATCATTCATTGGAAATATTGGAAAGGTAAGTATTTCAGCTGCCTGTTACTTCATCCCAGGAAAGGTAAGGAAGGCAGCAAGCCCGGGTCTTTGCACGCGTGCTCCTTAGGAGCCTGCGCTTGTGTTTCCTGAGGTCTGAATGCTTTGGCAGGTTGTTACCCTGACTGCAGGTGAGGCCTGGCCTCCGCTGCCTGCCAGCCAGGCCGCCGTTGCCCTCTTCTGGTAAGGGGCTCACGCTGCAAATGTCCCGAGTTTTACAGGGAGGGGAAACTCCAGCTCATCTTTCACTGTTGGTCAACTACACTGCCAGCTGGCAGAAATTCCTATAGTGAAGTGAATGTTTGGTTTAAGATGTTGTGAGATATACTCAGACCATGGGACCATGTGAGGGTCTAACCTTACTTACAGTTTTGGCTCTTGGGGGCTACCCTCAATATCCATATCGTTTTCCACCGTCAGGCCACTTTCTCTTTGTCGAAAAAGATTTCCTTCAACCTTTTCTCTGCCCAGAAAACCCTGTCTGACTGCTTCGTTAGCTCGCACATGTGTGAGTTTGCATCCCTGATAATGGCAGCAGATGCAGGGAATATGGTTTTAATAAAATTTTCGTTATCTAATATCTCTGAAGCATTAGGGCCCAGAACACTATAGGCCTGGGGTAAACAATTTATATCCAATAGGAGCATTTTAGCCTTGCTTGGTGACATACTTACACAGTTTTTAATTTAGAGATGAGTTTATGTTACATGGGAAAACTTAAGAATACATTAAAACAACTGACTGTTGGAAAGGGGGCGTGACGACATGGGCTTACCATACGTGGTGGCTGATGCTGTAGCCAAAAGCCAGTTCTCATTCTTCTGCTGCTTGTTCTTTCCTGGTGCGTCCCTGCCTGGCAGCTTGTCTTTCCCTCCCCCACTGGGAGGGAGGTAAGCCCTCGAGTGAACTGTGTGGGCTTTGCTGTTTCAAGGACCATTGTCGTGAATACCTGGAGTGGAAATACTATTTTGTGAGGCATTTAAGCACTTCCTTAGTACACCACCATTTAATAGATTTTTAAATGACCCATTAAGTAGCTATTTGGCACTTAAAACCTTGAGAGTGTCCCCAGTCCAAGCTAGCTACCCTGCTTGTTTTGGTTACTAAGGATCTAAACACATAATGTTGATCTTTTTAAGCTGGACTAGTTTGATGTTTGCAGTTTGTTGATCAGTATAATTTTTCTAGGAAGTTAATAATGACAAAACATACATCAAATAGTCATGATCTCAGTATGATATTAATGAAGCATGAGACAACTCTTCAGGTTACCCCATCCACCCTGTGCTGAGCCCCCCACAGACTGCCCCGAATAAAAATGGTCAGAAAACTGTCTCTCCCAAGAATGGGCAGTCACCATTTAGATTTTTACAAAAGTAGTGATATAGTCGATTTCTAAAAATGTTATCTGTTCAGAATTCCTGCATTTATTTTTTCATTCATTCATTCCTTGGTTTAGGCCTTTTTCGAGGTTAGTAGTAACACACAAATGCTTGATAGAGTGGAGGTAATCTGTCAGTTGGCCTTCTGATGAATCATGGGGCAGAATTGTTTGTTAGCAAATTAAATCTTCAGACTCATGGGAGAAACCCTCATTGATAACATCCATCAGGGTCATGGCTGAGAGGACCCTTTCTGTGTTTTCCAGGCAGTAGGGCAGGAGGAACAGGAGCCCTGGCGCTCTCCTCCAGCTGGGCATTTGGTGGGGCGTCTTCCGCTCCAGACTCTCTGCCCTTCTCTGTCTTCCACCCCCACTGGGCTGGCCCTGGATCCCAGCCGGTCCTCCAGTGCCTGAGAAGCCCGCTGACTTCACATGGGAGTTTCTGGAGCAGGACCTCTCTCCTCAGGCACTAATGACAGCATGAACCAGATGATCCTTTGTTGTGGGCCGTCCTGTGTATTGTGGAACATTTAGCAGCTTTTCTGGACTCCACCCTCCGGATGCCATTCAAGACAACCCTAAATGCTTCCAGACGTTGCCCACTGGGGAGTGCAGGGGGTGATGGGGGTGATTTTTGCCGCAAAACCGCAGTTCTAGACTATGAATGGTATATTCCTTCTTTAGCCGCATTACTTGGAGGTAAATTGCACTGCCACACTTTCTCAGTAGGTGCTGATATATGGCACATGATGTATTTTAGCCTGAAGATTCATTAATTTGAGGAATTCTGGGTGAGGAATAGATTTTCTGTTGAAGGCTAATGCTCAAGGGAGAGTTAATCAGGGGGTGCATACCAAAAACAATTCAATTTAGCTTCTTTTTTCTCACCAAGAAAAATATTTAGTTCCCTAGTTTGTTTAAATTAGGAACAGGCACCATAAAACTTTATTTCATAGGAATAACTAACTGTAAACTTCATCCTTGCCATGTTGAGGCAGAGATGAGGAGGGGAGGATAGAAGCAGGCAAATGACCTGTAGAGAGAAGGAAGAGTAAAATCTAAAATGGAAAGAAAGGACAGGAATTTGAGAACAGAAAGACTGGAGGGAGAAAGACGTGACGTGATCGCGAATGTCTTGGAAACTGCTGCGTGCTGCTCATCTAGCCCTGGAGTTCTCTTTTCAAAATTTGTTACTTTTTACCTACTGTTTTCAAATGATTAGTAAATTTATCAGTGTTCATTAATCTTCAGTTGCTCTCAGTAAATCTTCAGAGAATTCTTGGAAAGACTGGGAGGGGAGAGAGGGAGTGTGTGCAAGGGATAGAGGTTTGCTGGTACAAAGGATCATTATATTTTGGTTTGTAGGGAAAAAATGACCAGTGAAATATCACTTCCAAGGGTAGGTGGAATCAAGCAGATACCAGGATCTGCTTCCCTGTCTCTAGTTTGTAAGGGCAAATGCAGACTTCAGACTGAAATCATTTGAAGATGGCCTTTTCCACAGTGGTTCTCAACCCAGCCAGCAGGCTATAATCAGGTAGGGAGATTTTAAACAATACTGGTGTCCAGGCCCAATTCTGCTCTCTCCCAGTCTGATTATGTTGGTCTTGGGCGGGATTTGGACACAGGCTTTCAGTATTCCCCAGGGTAACCTGATGAGCTGTCAAGGGTGCACAGCCCTTTTCTTAGGCCGATGGGCCTCAAGATGTGGTCTCCAGCAGGAGCAGCATCAGCTGGCAGTGTGAGAAATCCATGTTCTCTGTCCCACCTCCAGCTGTGAAGTAAGAAACCCTGGGCATGAGCCTTGGCAATCCGGGTCTGTAACCTGCTCTCCTGATGAATCTGATAAATGGTCAAGTTTGAGAAACACTAGTTCAGGCAGTGGGTAGCGGTGCTTGGAAGACGTTGAATCTCAAGTCAAGAAAACGGAGTAGCAGCTGGTAGAAATAGCACCTGCAGCCGCTGAGACTGTCTTCAGAGTTCAGTCGCCTCGGGAGACTCCTCACTTATGCAAGGAGAGCGCCTGGGAGCTGTAACTTTCCACCGAGAGCCTTCATGAGGCTTAATTGCTGACGTGTAGGTAGCAGCTGATACCAAGCTGTCTCTCCCACTGGTTTCTGTGAAGCTTTCAACCTTGCTCTCAATATTCTTAATTAATGATCTTCAGCTTCTGAAGCCATTTCATCAGTGGTCTCCTGTCCCAGCACGTTTCCCTTTGAGCTGTCCTTGAAGGCGGTGTTATTCCCAGCAGTCAATTAGAAAAGGAAAGTGGAAGCGGCTCTGTGCAAGTCCTGTGACCAATTAACCGCCTCCCTTCTCTCCCCTTTCCCACTCTGTAAAGAGGGCTTCAGGAAGAAAGCCTTCGACTCCCCCAGCAGGCCCCGCCCCTGTTCCTCTAAAGTCCTTCTGTCATCCCATTTGCTATTTCAATTTCCTGCCTTAGCCACGAACTGGTTGAAAATTCCCTTTGAACTCGTTTGCATTTTGTAGAAACCTGATGAAGCAGTGATGAAAGTCGTTAAGAGGCCTGAGATGCAGGGCAGGGCTGGAAGGGAAATTCAAGCACCAAATTTTAAGGCTCATTCCCGGGGAAAGCCAAGGGATTAGGAGCGATTATGGTGGCTGCAATAATAATTGTAAGAATTCTCCTTGAATTTTGTTTTCTAATTTGATAAGGCAGGGTCACAGTGAAAGGGGTGAAAGGTGAAGGGAAACTTAAACTGCTTAATCCTCTAATTGTCAGTAACAGCTTTTATGGCTTCGCTTTCTCTTTACAAGGAAAACACCTTGAACTAAAACAGTTCTGTTGGATCAGCACCGACTGTGGTAAAGTTCAGAGAAATTTCCCAGGTTAGTCCCTATCATTCCCTCACAGGCCATCCTGAGGAGCCTTCTGGAATTCCCTGCAGAATGGGAATCCCCTTGCATCGCCAGGCACTTCCTATTACAGGGTTCCTGATGTTATTTTCTCTTTTGGTTTTAGTCTCATTCAAATAACAGGACCAGGGTTTCTGAACCAGGAGTCATTTTAGGGAAGTATCTCTGGCATTCAGGAGAGTAACCACCAAGTAGAGTAGCCATAAGTTCATTAATAAATTAATTGCTAATAAATATGCTCGAAAACTCAGCAGTGGCCACAGGACTGAAAAAGGTCAATTTTCATCCCAGTCCCAAAAAAAGCCAATGCCAAAGAATGTTTAAACTACCACACAGTTGCACTCATCTCGCACTCTAGTAAAGTAATGCTCAAAATTCTCCAAGCCAGGCTTCAGCAATACGTGAACCATGAACTTCCAGATGCTCAAGCTGGTTTTAGAAAAGGCAGAGGAACCAGAGATCAAATTGCCAACATCTGCTGGATCATGGAAAAAGCAAGAGAGTTCCAGAAAAACATCTATTTCTGCTTTATTGACTATGCCAAAGCCTTTGACTGTGTGGATCACAATAAACTGTGGAAAATTCTGAAAGATGAGAATACCAGACCACCTGACCTGCCTCTTGAGAAACCTATATGCAGGTCAGGAAGCAACAGTTAGAACTGGACATGGAACAACAGACTGGTTCCAAATCAGGAAAGGAGTACATCAAGGCTGTATATTGTCACCCTGCTTATTTAACTTATGTGCAGAGTACATCATGAGAAACGCTGGGCTGGAAGAAGCACAAGCTGGAATCAAGATTGCCAGGAGAAATATCAATAACCTCAGATATGCAGATGACACCACCCTTAGGGCAGAAAGTGAAGAGGAACTAAAAAGCCTCTTGATGAAAGTGAAAGAGGAGAGTGAAAAAGTGGGCCTAAAGCTCAACATTCAGAAAATGAAGATCATGGCATCTGGTCCCATCACTTCATGGCAAATAGATGGGGAAACTGGAAACAGTGTCAGACTTTATTTTCTTGGGCTCCAAAATCACTCCACATGGTGATTTCAGCCATGAAATTAAAAGACACTTACTCCTTGGAAGAAAAGTTATGATCAACCTAGACAGCATATTAAAAAGCAGAGACATTACTTTGCCGACTAAGGTCGGTCTAGTCAAGGCTATGTTTTTTCAAGTGGTCATATATGGATGTGAGAGTCGGACTGTGAAGAAGGTTGAGCGCCGAAGAATTGATGCGTTTGAACTGTGGTGCTGGAGAAGACTCTTGAGAGTCCCCTGGACTGCAAGGAGATCCAACCAGTCCATTCTGAAGGAGATCAGCCCTGGGTGTTCTTTGGAAGGAATGATGCTAAAGCTGAAACTCCAATACTTTGGCCACTTCATGAGAAGAATTGACTCATTGGAAAAGACCCTGATGCTGGGAGGAATTGGGGGCAGGAGGAGAAGGGGACGACAGAGGATGAGATGGCTGGATGGCATCACTGACTCTATGGACATGAGTTTGAGTGAACTCCGGGAGATGGTGATGGACAGAGAGGCCTGGCGTGCTGCGATTCATGGGGTCAAAAAGAGTCGGACATGACTGAGCGACTGAACTGAACTGAACTGAAACTTATAAACTAAAAACTTGAATGAATTAGAATTAAACTCTGAAGTTATATAAGCCTCAGTGCAGGTGCTCTGTAGCCACATGTGGCTTGTGGCCAAGGTGTTGGACAGAGAGACATAGAACATTTCTGTCATCACAGGAAGTTATCAGATGGTGCTTTGTTGATTTTGTCACCCCCACTAATTGGAATACTGCAACTGCAAATGATACTATTATTTGTTAACTATTCCCAGTTTTGGCTGGATGGCATCACCGACTCGATGGACCTGAGTTTGAGCAAGCTCCAGGAGTTGGTGAGACAGGGAAGCCTGGCGTGCTGCAGTCCATGGGGTCGCAAAGAGCCTGACACGACTGAGCGACAGAACTGAACTGATTCCCAATTTATTAGCTAGTTACTCTTTTTAACTGCGACTCTGTTTTTTTTCTCTTTGAATTTAATCCTAAGGATATCTCTGTGAGAGCTATCCCCTTTTACAGATAAGGGGATGAGGTTCAGAGAGCCTGAGAAACTTGCTCCAGGCTTTATGGCCAGTAAAAGCTACAGCCGGTGGTGGGATACACGCCTGCTTGAATCTAAAACCCCATGCTTTGTATGTGAAGTTGTTTCCGAAGGTAGCTCCTCAGATTCTTGAGATTGGTAAGCCCACATCCTTAGGCGTACACGAATCGGAAACGAAACACGCGCCAGAGTTGCGCTGTATGCTTGCAGTGGCCGTCAGCCTAGCGCAGCAGATCAGAAGCATGTCGCTCCCTGTGCCGCCTTCCTGGCTGCTCCCGACTAGCCCAGAGCCCTGTAGGAACAAGGCGCTGTTTGTACGGTTGTCTGTTTTCACGTGCTCTATGTCAGCACAGTGTAGTCTCCCAGCTTGGCTGCTGAGCATACCCCCTCCCCTGGCAGATCATTTCCGGGCTGGCAAGCCTGCCGGCCAGAAAGTCTTCCTTATGTGAAGCTGATACCTGTCTCCTTGGGATTTCTCTGCTCTTAACTGGTTTTGTATCCCTAAGGCCCTAAAGCACTGAAAAGGATCATTCTTCCACCTTTAAAAGTCCTGGTAATATTATTTTATCCTGATTGTTTTCTTTTTTAGGTTAATCATTTCACTTGGTTCAACTGATCCTCATAACATGATTTTCAGTGTTGCTCTTATCCTGGTCTCTCTTATGGTTTGTCTCTATTTGAATGTTGATACTAACTGAGCGTTAAATGTGTAAACCATAGCCATTGTAATGCTTATTCTGGCCAATACTGTGAAGGCAAACTAAAAGGACATTGCCATCATCAACCACAGCATTATGCTGTCCACTCACAGAGCTTCGCCTAGACTAAGATGACCTCTGTGCTCGGGCTGTTAGTTTTTTTGAATCAAATGTTGACCTTTGTGCTTGCTTAGTCGCTAAGTCGTGTCCGACTCCATTGACTATAGCCCACCAGGCTCCTCCGTCCATGGGGATTCTCCGGGCAAGAATACTGGAGTGGGTTGCCATGCCCTCCTCTAGGGGATCTTCCCAACCCAGGGATCAAACCCAGGTTTCCTGCACTGTAGGCTGGTTCTTTACCATCTGAGCCACCTACATATATTCTTGTTAAATCCCATCTAGTTAAGTTGAGGGCTTCCCAGGTGGCACTAGTGGTAAAGAACACGCCTGCCGATGCTGGAAACATAAGAGACTGCAGGTTTGATCCCTGAGTTGGGAAGATCCCCTGGAGAAGGGCATGGCTACCCCTTCCAGTATTCTTGGTGGGAAAATCCCATGCACAGAGGAGCCTGGTTGATCTCATCTTTCTGAGTTGCAGAGATCTAGGGTTTTTTGTTTGTTTCTTGTTTTTGTGCCAGATTCAGTTTCTGCTGTGCAGCCGCATGCACTGACTTCGTGGCATGTTCACCATGTCTTCATGTCACTGCTGGCAATGTGGACCAGGACCAGGGTCACGGGAGAAGCTCTTCACCGTCTCCCTCCACTCTGTGGTTTAGCCATTAATGACTTCTGTGGTTATCATTGTTGAACTAGTTATGAATCCATCTAAGTGTCATTTCATCCATGATGAAATTTTTCTGTTTTTTCTTTGCCAAGATTCATTTGTTCATTCACAGATTCATTCTGTCAATATTTGCTGGGACCAGGCAGGCGCTCTTGCAGGGAGAACTGTTCAGGTTTGTTAACAGATGGGTTGCAGAATATGAGAGACGCAGAGGCATCTGGGATGACTCCAAGGTTTTGACCTGAATGGCTAGCAGAGTGGAGTTGTCATTTCCCAAGTCAAATCAGGTAAACCTGGTGGGAGCAGATTTGAGGGTAACGTGTTAGTAGTTTGGGTTTGAACTTGTGAAGTTGTAAATTTCTATTTGGAGATGGAGACTGTCTGACTGGATATGTGCCTCTCCAGCTGGGGAAAGGTCTGGGTTGGAACAGAAACATTGGACATGACTGATACGTGAAGCCTTGAGACTAATGGGAGTGTAGGTAGAGGCAAAGAGGTCAAAGGACTGAGCTCTGTTTAGATGTCGGTGCAGTGGGGACAAGCGTGCAAAGGAGGCTGAGCAGCAACCAGTGAGGAGGGAGAACCAGCAAAAGCACGGTGGCCTGGAAGTGAGGATTTCAAGGATCAAGTGAGTGAACCACTTTGTTACGACGGCACCGAGGGCTTCCCTGGTGATTCAGTGGTAAAGAACCTGCCTGCCAGTGCAGGAGACACAGGTTCGATCCCTGATCCAGGACGATCCCACACGTACACATCCCACCGTACAACTGAACCCGTATGCCACAACCTTTGAGTCTGTGCTTTAGAGCCTGGGAGATGCAACTACTGAAGCCCGTGTACCCTAGAGCCCATGTTCAGCAACAAGAAAAGTCACCACAGTGAGAAGCCTACACACCACACTAGAGAAAGCCTGGGCAGCAGTGAAGAGCCGGCACCGCGAAAAATAAATAAATAAAACTTTTTAAAAAGGGGGCGCCGAGAGTCACTGTGAGGACTGAGAACCGTTTACTGGATTGGCTGCGTGAAACGTCATAGGTAACCTTGACAAAAGCTGCTTTGGTTCTGTGGTTCAGGTAAAACGATGTCACGGGAAACTGCCTGCTTCCTGGCTGAGGCTCGCGTCGTCTTTGTCAGTCGGATTTCACCAGTTGTCACAGACTAGGCGCTGTGGCAGAGGGTTCTGAGGTTAGTTTTCGTAACTTGCCTTCTTCTGGATCCTCTCTAAAAGTCTCTTAGGGTTTACGTTTACAGCCACAAAGCCTGCCTTCCTCCCCCTTTTGCAAAGCGCAGTGCCCTCTGCCCCTCTCCAGGATCTCGTGGTGACTCCAGCGCGTCTCATTACCCCAGGGGCCAAGCCGTGTACAGTGCTCATCCTCTTTGTGCTTCGGGTATGTTTCCCTGAACTCAGTGGTCTGGACTCATTTAACGGACTTAAGTGCAGTGTGTGACCTTCCTGTCTGTTTTGGGTTTACAGCTTCCTTCCTTTCCATTTCTGGGCTTTACTTTCCATTTCTTCCTAAGATCCTACCTTGGTCCATCTGGTAGGATTCCTTTTCCCTTTGGATTTCCGTCACCATCATCCTCATCCAGAGGGCAGTTTTTAAGATGCTCAAAGAAGCATTATTGTATCTGTGGTTCTCAACCCTGGCTGTACATCACATTTATCTTTGAAGAGTGTCTGGTTTTTCTTTTTAAAGAAAATCATAATTTGAGTTTCTTAGAATTCTAAGACAATTATCTTCTTATCATTATGATAAAATTGTGGTGTACTTTCCTCGTGGGTTTTAGAATTATATTCTGATGAGCTGTTGCCATCTGTTGTATTACATTGTGAAACCCAGTCAGATTTTTTTCCCCCTTCCTCTCTAATGTAACCTCCAGAAAATTTCCTGTATTGTATAAAGCATGCCAGAGTAGTCCTCAATGAGATATAGTAGCCTACAGCAGAAGTTCTTAGACTTGAACCTGCACCAGAATCATCTGGAGGGCTTGTTAAAACATAGGCTGCTGGACTCCGCACCTGTAACTTTTGGTGGAGCAGGTCTGAATTTGCATATCAGACAAGCCCCGGAAAATACTGATGCTGCTGATGCTGTGAGCACTAGACCTCCAGACTCTAGGGGACAAATATCCTTAAGGCTGTATGCACAGAGAGCTTTCCTAAACCGCCAGAACCAGAGTGGCTGAGCGCAGAGGGGCCTGGCGCTTGACGGGGCTGGGCCTCTGAGACGTCAGTCGCCCTGGGCCCTGCAGCAGTGGAGACTCCTCGTGTGCCAGAGGCCTCGAGTCCTCCCTCTGAGCTGGGCTTTGGCTGCACCATGTGCCTGGCTCCCCACTGACTTCCTGTGACGGTTACAGTAGCCTTGTCTCAGGCCTGTCAGAGTCGGCTTGGAAAACCCTTAGCCCTGCCCAGGTTAGAAGAGTAAAAAGAGCCCCTTGATTCACCGGAACCTACACAAAATAATACTCCAGAGACAGTTAAATGACAGCTGGATTGAATAGAGGTGCCTGTCACAGCTCTACTGGACAAGTCTTATGTTATATTTGAAAATAGAGCAGATTCCAGAGGAAAAGTACTAATGTGAAGGACTCCTTAAGATATTTTGCATTAACCAGATAAACAGAATTCCTCTAAGGTATCCAGAGTTGCCTGAGTGCTCATCAGAGATGCTCTGGTTCCCCCACCCCCACCCCAAGAGGCAGGAAACCTGTGCCACCATCTTGGATCTCCCTTCCTCTTTCAAGAAACCTCCCTCCAGGACTGACCACCCTGTAGAACAGTCCACACATTCTAAGCATTGATTACTAGGGGAATATTTGCAGGATTTTTGTTTTCATTTTTGTGTGATTCATTTATATTCTGTGATAAATTTCTGTAAATGATAGGCTGCACCGCTTTCCATTTGTTCTTGACATTGAAGAATGCCATAATTCTTTGGGAATATAAAAGAAAAGTTTTTAACATGTTAATTTTTAAGGCTTACATTGAAATTCACATTCCAAAGCTTTTTTTAAAAATTTATTTATTTTTTTAATTGAAGGATAATTGCTTTACAGAATTTTGTTGTTTTCTGTCAAACCTCAACATGATCCAAAGCTTCTTGATGACACAGACTGGGTAAAGCTATAAGAAGAATTTGAGGCACCAGCACCCCTGTGTTCACCACTTTTCGTTTTCAGCTTACTAGGTGGTTGGCCATAAGTAGTCCTGAGCAAGCTTCTCACCAGCTGAAATCCTGCTAAACTGAACGGTGCTTGTTTTTATAGCCACTTAAGACCCTCTCAAGATAAGTTCCCTACAGGCAAGTACAGATTGATTTCCGTCACAGTATCTTTTCATTTCATGCTCTCCGTTGCAGAAATACGTGAGAAGAGGGTTCAGTGTAACCTGGTGTGATTACGAGCAATCTGTTCTTCTGAGAAGCAGCGTGTGGTCAGTTTATAAAGGGATTATGAGGCATTTATTAGCTTTTAATAGGAATAGATGGAAACCTGTGCCCAGGCTGTTTGTAACTCTTTTGGAACTGACAATTAAGACTTCATTTAAAATACTCTGGAGTTGGAAGCAGATTCTACCTTTGGAGAGAGACAAAACAAAATAACCCGTATTTCTTGAGCCCTTTGGATGGCTAGCACTGGGCTGAAGTCTTGTGCCAGGATTCTCTCATTTAGGCCTCAGCACAGCCCTGTAAAGCATCTTCTGTTACTGTCCTGCTGTGCCCTGAGGGCCTTACCCCGGGGCCTGTGGTCTGAGGTGCAGGCAGGGGCCTGTGCCAGGCCCATGCTGCCCCTCATCACCCTGTTGCTCACTTGCTTATAGGCTCTGTACGCGGCGCAGGCTGGTTTCCTAGGAATGGTGGCCTGGGGGTTACACTGAAAAGGAGTTTTGAAAAATCGTTGAGGTTGGCGTTTAAAGAAATGAAGTCAGTTCTTACCTTTCCAAGGGAGCGGCTGAGGGTGTGTTTCTAGCTGCACTCTTCATACAGTGATGGATTGTAGAGGCTGTGATTCGGCCTCAGATGCTCCGTAAAGGTTCCAGAGCATCTGTGAAACTTAAGTCAGGCTTCGTCACACCACTTTGTTGTCTGCTTTCTTCTGAGCAGCACTTTGCTCCGCTTCTCAGATCTTGTCCGTGGAGACTGTGAAGCACTGCGTGAGCACTTTAGGTAAGGCCCCCAAACCCTTTCTCTGCAGGAGACCAGAGACGACCTACCGAAGGACACCGGCCCCTGGCTCTGTTTCCTCCTTTTTGAAGCTGTCGTCGCAGCCGGTAGCTCTGTTCTTCTGCCATCTTCTTTCCTCGCTCCTGTGTGATTTGCTCCCTGCCCATGTACAGCCTTTTCCCAACCATGGCAATCAATCTGTTAAGAAAAACAAACGTGCGACTCGGAAAGCCTACATCCCTGACCAGTAATCCGACGCCCTGCAGCAGAAACCAAACAAGAGAGACGCTCTCGCTCCCCTCCTGATCCCTTTCCATGTCAGACACCCTGCCCTGCATCCCTCTCCACCAGGAAAAACTTCTCCACCAGCCATCCATTCACAACCGAGGAAGCCCTGGGTGCATTCCCTCTAATGGGTCTGAATTCGTGTAGTCGACCCAGGGTTTCCTCAGAAGGTGGGACCCTGATCTTCTGGCGTGGAGTGGTGGGCACGTCTACCTGTTTTCTAGGGTGACAGCTTTCTGTTCACGTAGGAGGCACCCTGGGTTATAAGCACAACTTGATGCTGTTCTCGGGACGGGATGTAGGTGAGAGGGTGGTAGTTCCTCCTAGCAAGAGAGCAAGGCAGACACTTTAGTGCTTTTCATCACTGATGTAGTTTTTAAATTTATTGAGCAAACACTCTTCCCTGCCATCTGGGTGCTAGACTTGGTACTAGGCATTGACAACCCAAAGGTAACGTGAGGGCTCTCCTCCCGAGTCAGCCCCGGGAGCAGGGAGGCAGGCGGTCCTGCGTGGACAGCCTGTGACGAGTCCCACGACAGAAGCACAACTAACATACTGTGGTGGCAGAGAAGAGCCCATTCTCACCTAAATCTGGCCAGACAGCGCTCGGGGGGCAAGAGCTCGTGGGTTGCTGCTATTTTTGTCTCAGCTGACTCCACTGAGCTGCTCTGTGTCCTGTGGTTTTTACCGTGATGTCTAGCCACAAGACTGGTTGCCAAGACAAAGTGGATCCCACGCTCTCCTGTTGTCTGTTCCAGAGCGGCAAGGGGTTTGCCCGCTGTGCTTGGGGGACCTGCGAGAACCAGCGGAGACCGCATCAGGTGCCAGACCTAGGGTGGCTCTTTGGGAAGCCTTTACAGGAGCAGGCACAGTGTGGGCCAGCAGGGTCCAAACAGGTTGTAAACCCAAATACCAGCAGGAGACGGGACCTGAGAGTATACGGCACCTTGAAGGAGACCCAGTTATGTCCTTTTATAAAGGGGGAAACTGACACCCAGAGAGAGGGGAGCTGGGGCAGCCCTCCTAAACCAGGCTGTGGTCAGAGGAGCTGGCGGTCCTGGAGTCCCGGTGCCGGCCATCCTCTTGTTTGTCAGCAGAGGCCTCTTTCCAGGCCGTCTCTGTGTGCTGGGCCCCTGACGTCACCCTGTCTAATTCTGTGCTAAGATTCTAGAATGTTCCTCATGCCTGGCCTGGCAAGTACTGCCCGGTTGGCCAGGCCCCATACCAAACAAAACCCAGCCCTGATCACCAGGGATCTTTGGAAAGAGAGAGAGCTCTCAGGCTCCTCGGTGTCTCCAGAACGCTGAGTGGGGATGTCTGTGCCTCTCCCGGGTGTCACAGTTAATGCAGGGCTGCACCACGGGGCTGGACCTGGGACCTGGCACCCCACAGGTGCTCGGTGAATCGAGGCTGCTGTGGTTGCCAGCTTGTTTCCCCCCCAGGAAGTGTCTGCTCCGGGAGACAGTCTCCTCCGTTGCCCCCTAAACTGCCTCACCGAGACCGCTGGTATACACCCTCCTAAAGCGGTGCTGGTTTCTCCTCTCAAACGTAAACTCCAAGCTGGGGGTTTCCAGAGTGAGTGAGTGAATAAGGATCAGGCCAGGAGGTTAAATGGCCAAAATACTTGCCTTGGCTTTTCTTCACCTTGAGCTCTCTGGTGGGGCTGTCAGCGTTCTGCCTGCCACCCCACCCATCTTGGGCTCAGGGTGTCATGGTGCCCTCTCCACCCCCTTTGCCCTGGCCCTGCTCGCTCCAGGCCCTCCGTGGCAGGGCCGTAGCCTCCAAGCTGCCCCCTCGTCCGACAGGATGCCTGCTCCCCAGCCGCAGGAGCCGAACTCTGAGCCTGCCTCCAGCCCAGGAGAGAGAGCTGCATGGTCCCATTCAGAGCCTTCGGATACCCTGCCAAGTGCAGCCCGGCTGGGTGTTACGGGTCAGCTCGGCACTCGAGGAAAAGGGGGCCGGTATAATGGAGGAGGTTCCAGGCCAGGTGACTCTAAAGGGGCCCCCGCGAGGGGTCGAGAAGTGAGTCCCAAGGGGCCTTCACCAGGGGGGGATTCCTTCAAAGCAGCGCATGCGGGCGGACTCTGGAATCCGGCACCTCTGGACCTGACTCCTGGGGCTGTGACTTCACGCCTGTTTGATCTTAGACTTCACTTTTGCCTTCCCTGACTCCACTTCCTTACCTCGAAAAGGGTGAGCGGCAGTCCTGTTCCTTCACTGCTCAGGGGCGAGCTTTACATCGAATACTGTGAATTAAAGGGAGAGTTTTAGACTGCTTTTTCTTGAGAAGTCATGGGACTTTTTAAGTTTGTGTTCTGTGTGGTTTGTCTTGATATGAATGTATGTAATATTTTGTTGAAGTCTTGTAATAAAGTTGATGCTCTGGGAAGACAATTCCCATGTGCTTTTATGAAGGCCTTTAGGAGAAACGTCTTTCTGGATTGCGTATCAGGATGGATTGGGTTAACCTCAGTACCGAAGCTGTCTTACAGCTTCTGATGGGCCTCTTATTTCTCATGTTGGTAACTGGCGCAAAGAGAGGAGAGTTGTTCAGACCTATCACACCTGTCGCTGGCTTCATTTTATGTCTTGACCTTTGATTTCCTTATTTATTTTCCCATTTAAATCTTTGCCTTGGTAAGCCAAGCTGCCTTAAATCCTTCATTCCAGGTGGGTGTATGATGCCAGTGACATGTGACAGAGCTCTTGTAGGAGTTGCCCCAGGGGAATGGCTGGATCTGCCTACACGCCCACCCTTGCCCTCCCTCCCCGTACCCAGCTGCAGCTCCTGACTGTCTTCTGAATGTCCTCACGCCACCCCTCCTCTCCCAGGGCTGCCTTCTGCTGACTTTCATTAGGGTTTTATATATATATAGTATGTATGTATATATATATATATATATATGTATATATGTGTGTGTGTGTGGACTGTTTGGGTTTATTTTTTTCCTTTTTTATAAATTTTTAACTTTTAACTAAAGAATAATTGTGTTACAGTACTGTGTTAATCTCTGCCATATAGCAACATGAATCCGCCATGGGTACACACACAGCCCCTGCCTCTTGAGCCTCCCCATCAGCTCCCACCTCCCACTCATTAGGGTTTTGTGGTGGCTTTGAAACTGGAAGCCTGGCCCTGGGCATTTCTGCCTCCAGCCTTGCGTCTCCTTGCCCCTCAGGGCACGTCTGCAGCTCCTCCGTGTGCTGAGCCCTCCTGCCCTGTGGCCTCAACTGCTGACCTGCCCTGTGTCCACATAATGAGACTCAAGTGTCCCCAGAGCACCCCAGGCTCTCTGGGGCTTTCTCCACCACTCAGCTGTGATGCCTCCCCACCACCCTGGCCTTCCTCGGGCAGAGTTGAGAACTCCCTCTGGTCCAGGAGTGTGCACTGTGGTCCCATCTCCTGCAGGGCTTACCCTGAACCGCCACCGCCCCCCGCCACCCCAGGCGGGAATGAATAATTGAATGAATGAATGAGAGAATGTGGGGAACCTTCCACGCATCTCAGAATTCTGAACCTGTATCTGAGATACCAGCATGAATGAGAAATGTTAGCATCCTCACTTTTATTTTACACTTCATTGTAAAATTAGAGGACAAGATTTCTCTGATCCGGAGGAGGAAGCCTTGGTACTCATTAAGTTTCGGCTCTGAAATTCTTAGGCAAGAGATAGGAAAAATCACCAACATACTTGGTTGGCAGTGAGTTTGGGGTGAGGTAATCTGAGGATCCTTGAATTCCCTTTTTCCAAAAGATGGAAAATGAGCAGTTGTCACTGGTGATGACATAGTTGTCACCACTCCAGAATAAGGAGGGAGAAAGTGATTTTCTGACACATCAGTGTCTGGGGCTGTCTGAATGACCCTGGCCTTGGAGTGGGGAGTCCCCAGTTTGCAGATGAGGCTGTGCTTTGCCCTAAACTTGGAGCTCGGGTGCCCTTCTCCCTCCATCTCCCTCTCCCTCTCTCCCTCCCTCCCTTCTTCCCTGCCTCTGCACAGTAAGCATTCACTCTGAGCCAGCACTGTGCTGATCCCAGGGGTTGCAGAGGGACAGAGGTGTGGTCACTGTCTCCACCCAGGAGCTGCCAATCTGGCACGGGAGGCCCCTTGGTGGAGCAGCCACTTCATGCAGAAATAAGCCCAGGAAACATCACTGATCCAGAGGAGGAAGGGGTGAACCCTTCAGAAAAGTTCCAAAGGGGTGGACACACTCCTTCAGGGACATGCAGGGGCCCACTGAGCACAGGAGCACCACTGCTTTGGAAGCAAAGAGCACGTGCCCAGGAGCCGCGGGAGATGGTGAGGATGGGGCCTTAGCAGAGCTCGGGCCTCTGCATGGCGGGTGTGGCTCTGCTGGAGGCTGAGTCTCTGAGAAGTGGTCCTGATGCTCCAAGTGGGAGATGACGTGAGCGAGGAGCCAGAGGGGGGCGGGGGGGAGGGGAAGTATTTAACTCTTGAAGAAGCAGAACCGGCCAGACGTGGTGGCCGATGTTGCAGGCTGAGGGGAAGGAAGGAGTGAGGGGTGACTCCCAGGGTTTTGGCCGAAACCTCTGGGCGGAGGAGAGAGGAAGCTGGACCGGCCCTGGGCTGGCTGACTCCCAGCCCAAGCCGGGATGCAGCGCTTCCTCTCTCTACAGCCACTGGGCTGAGAGAGAGTGTGGCCTGTGTGGAGGACTCTGAGAGCCACTGGTGCTCCACGCAGAAGAGCTGGTGAGAGGAGAAGCGGGCGCTAAGCATGGAGGGCAGGGCTGGAGGCCTCGCTGCTGGCTGCCGTCAGAGCTGGCTTTCCTGCTTTTTCCCCCTTTTCACTGCTGTTTACCCATGGGAGAAAAGAAGCAAAGCTTTGAGAGCAGGGACTTCAGAAAGGCAGAATACCTGTGATTAGTGTGGGGACTGCAGAGAGTTCTCACTGGAGAACTCAGAAGGCTGGCTGCACCCCTCTGTGGGAGCAGGGAGGTGGGGTCTGGCAGAAAGCTCAGGAAGGTTTAAGTACCAAACTGAGAGTCAGTGATTTTTTTTTTTTTTTTAAGACATTCTGGTCAGGCTGCTTATAAGCAAACAGACTAGCTTATTTTTAATTTTTGTTTTATATTGGAGTGTGGTTAGCACTCCAACATTAACAATGTTTTGTTAGTTTCAGATGGACAGCAAAGTGATCCAGTTATACAACTATGTATCTATTCATTTTCAAATTCTTTTCCCATTTAGGTTATCTCAGGATATTGAGCGGAGTTCCCTATGCCCTGCAGTAGGTCCTTGTTGGTTATCTGTTTTAAATACAGCAGTGTGTGTGTCTGTATAGCAGTGTATATGTATACATAGCTTATTTGTGATCAGAGCTACAAATGATGAAATGAAAAATGAAAGTGAAAGTCACTCAGTCATGTCCAGCTGTTTTCGACTCCATGGACTGTATAGTCCTTGGAATTCTCCAGGCCAGAATACTGGAGTGGGTAGCCTTTCCCTTCTCCAAGGGATCTTCCCAACCCAGGGATCGAACTGGGGACACCTGTATTGCAGGTGGATTCTTTACCAACTGAGCTATCAGGGAAGCCTTCACAAATGATGAAAAAAATACCAAATTGGACCTTAATATTCAGTTCTTTTTAGAAAGATACTACACAGTATCAGATCAGGTTGTTGAAACATCACTATTTTTTTTAATGTTTTATTTTGTATTGGGGTATACTCAATTAAGAATGTTGTGATAGTTTCAGATGAGCAGCAAAGAGACTCAGCCAGACATATACATATCTTCATTCTCCCCCAAACTCTTCTCCATCCAGGCTGCCACATAACATTGAGCAAAGTTCTGTGTGCTATACAGTGGGTCCTTGTTGGTTAGCCATTCTAAATATCACAGTGTGCACATGTCCGTCCCGAACTCCCTGACTATCCCTCACCCCCATCCTCCCTGCCCCACCCTGGTACCCTTAAGTTCCTTCTCTAAGACTGTGCGTCTCTGTTTTGTGAGCTCATTTGCATCATTTCTTTTCAGATTCCACATATAAAGGATCTCATGATAGTCCTCCTTCCCTGTCTGACTCACTTCACTCGGCGTGGCACTCTCCAGGTCCGTCCATATTGCTGCAGATGGCATTATCTCATTCTTTTTAATGGCTGTGTAACATTCCATTGTGTATAAAACCATCGCTATTTTTTTTTTAATTTGGAAAATCATCCTTGCTGATGACAAAGGGATAGCAGAGAACTTAGCTTGACGGAGCAGTCGGGCGGAATGCTCACAGGAGACCGGGTAGAATGTGTGTGAGGCACGTCTGCCCTCTTTGGAGGGGCTCTTGTTCTGGGGTCTCTGGAGCCCCGAGAGCCCATGAGAGGATTCAGAGGGCACTGAGCTTCCATGGGAGAAAAGTTGCATCCTTATTTTGACCGAGTTCTAATAAATTTTGTTTTGATAATGAATTAAGTTTTCAGAAGACAGTAGTATTAGTGGTATCTGTTACCATTAAAAATCACAGCTCTTTCCATATTGTATTATAATTGTGGCAGATATCTGAAAACATCACATGTGTTCGTCACTGCTTTGGATTTATAGATTGTTAGTGTTCAGTCGCTAGGTTGTGTCCAACTCTTGGCGACCCCATGGACTGCAGCACACCAGGCCTCCCCGTCCTTCAGCAACTCCCAGAGTTTACTCAAACCTAAGTCCATTGAGTCGGTGATGCCATCCAACCGTCTCATCCTCTGTTGTCCCCTTCTCCTCCTGCCCCTGATCTTTCCCCGCATCAGGGTGTTTTTCCCATGAGTCGGCTCTTTGTGTCAGGTGACCAAAGTATAGTAATAGCCAGTGCTTTATTGAGCAAGTATATCCGTTGCTATATCACAAATTTTCAAAACATGAATAACTGTACTTCAGTGTAATTGGTTTTCTGTTTAGTTATGTGCACTGTGTCTCCAAGCATTAAAAACATTCTTATGGGCAGGTTTCATCAGCTTCGCCACCGACCCAGGAGGTCTGTGTCGCATGAAGGTTAATAACCCTCGGCTGAGATCCTGCGGCTGTGGCGTGCTACCTCCACCGGGTGGCAGCATATTCCTTAAAGGTTAGATTGATAACAGAGAAGAAACGTTTAAAATAACATATTTGGATATGGTTTTCAAACCTTTTTGACCACAGCCCACAGTAAAAATTAGGCTTTATATCATAACTCAGTACACTCATACTTAAGTTTCACAAAACAAGACTTAACTTTACCATGTGACACATTGATAGCTTTTATCCCATTTCTGTTTCTTTAGAATGCTGATTGCAAGCCATTAAACTGTAATTCTGTGGGTAACACTGTGCTGTTTGACATTGCGGGAGACCATCTTTTATCTTACTTCACGATTTATGACCCAGACCAAAGTTCACTTATTCCCACACATTTTCAGGGACATAATATTTGCATTTAAAGTAACTGTCAACAAATTTGAATGCATCTTTACACAGTATTTTAAAAATGGTGTATTATTGATGTGTGCAGTGAAATGAACTGATTTTACTTGTATCACAAGACAGAACAATCCCATCACCACCACACCAGTCAGTCTCTGCCCAGGCAGTCACTGTGCTGATTATTTTGACCATGGATTTAAACTTGTTTTCCTAAGACTTCATATAAATGGAGCCATACAGTTCTCATTTTAGCCTCACTTAGCTCAGCGCTGTGTTACTGAGATCATTCCATGTTGAGCCGGTCAGTGCTTTGAAATATATCACAATTTGTATTAATATATTCTCCTGGTGAGAGACTTCTGGGTTGTCTTCCATTTCGACTCTCGAAATTAAAACTTTCATGCACATTTGTATACATGCCTCTGTGTGCACATGTTTCATCTCTTGCAGATAAACACCTGAGGTAAAATTGCTGGCTCAGATGATAAATAAATTTGTTTAACTATAGGGAGCAGACAAACATTTGCCAAGGTGGTTGATCCATTTTCCGTTTCCACTAGCAAGCAGTGTGTGAGTGTGGGTCTCTCCCATCCTTAACATGCGTGTGACACGCGCCAGTATTTATCCCTGCTGGCACTGTGTTAGGAATGTAGTTGTGCCACTTAGTAGTGAGTGTTAATTTGCATTTACTTGATGAATGATAATGTTGAACACTTTTCCACGTGCTTATTCACCAGTTGTTTATCTTTGTCATGGAGTGTCTGTTCAAACTTGAGTTGTTTTTTTAACATCAATTTGTAGGAGTAGTTTTTACATATTTTGGGCACCAGTCCTTTATCTCATTCATATGCATTTATGAATATTTTCCCCCAGTCTGTGACGCACATATCCATTTTATTAATGATGTCATTTGATGAACCAAAGTTTTTAGGTAGTGATTTTTTTATATATATTTAATACTTTCTGAGTCTTGTCTAAGAAATCGTTTCCTACCCCAAGGTTGGGAAGATAGATGGTATTTTTTTATTTTAATGTTTAGGTCTGTGATTCATCTCAAATCAGTTTCTTTTTATGGTGTGAGGTAGGTGTCAAGTTGCAGTTTTTTTTCCATATTTTGTCTCATATTCTCACTATTTGCTGTAAATATTTTTTTCTACCGTTGAATTATCGCACAGAATTTTTAAAAAAAAAAAAAGAACTTTTGCAAAAGGGCTACAAAATTGAATTTCCCTGCTGACCATAGACCAACCAGTAATACTTTTCTAAGTTAGTTTAGTTCATCCATTTATCTTGTGATTCTCAAGTTACTTTATTCACATAGTGTGAGGTTTTATGAAGCTACATCTTTTTATAGGGTCTGTAGCCATGCCACAGAGCTACTGGTTCTGTGGCTTTTTAAATTAGATTGAAATTAGGTAAAATTAAAAATTCAGCTTCTCAGTCAACAGAAGCCACATTTCAAATGCTCAGTAACACATGAGGCTATTTTCTTCCCTATTTACCAGTGCAGATAGAGATGTTTTCATTTCTTCCACAGTACTAGATAGCACTAGCCTATAGGAAAATAAAGACTGATTTTATACAGTTTTGAGGCATATTTTAATGAAACTTAGTTTTGATACTGTCATTCAGCATCTGCCTTGCCCATTTTCATCTGTCCATGCTTCTATTTCTATTCCAAGATGTACAGTCCCAGCCAATCCTTTTGTTGGTCTGAAAATGCAGTTACTTCTGTCTGCTCTGTCCCACCTGGAAGAAAGAATTTCCCTGTATGTGTCTACCAGACTCCTTTTCTGGAGCCCACCTGGCACTGACCTTTTTTAAATCTTCTCACTGTTAACTGCTGAATTTCTGGGCATCCTCCGTCAACTTACAGTGCAGAGATAGGTTTTTTCTCTTTCCTGTCCTGATTAAACTTAAATTTCTCCCCATTTCTATAATAAATATTAAAATTGCAAAAAGCAACAAGTTATGAGTTTTATCATACCCCGTATTAACGTTTTTGTCCAGCAGTGAGCTTTGTTGCCATTTCATCATGAGCAACCACATAGGAATTTGTGAGCTTTTCTCTCATTGTTCACTGGGTGTGAGCTAAGTCTTTCATTAATGTCTTTCAGTGTGGGAACTTTGCTGTCCTGGTGGATCTTCATGTATTGCCGCAAGCTTCAAGCAAAGATACTAGCTGGTTTTCTGAGCAGAAGAAAGAGGTACCAGGAAACTTTTCTCTATTTTTTTAAATTGAAATGCCATTGATTTACCATGTTTCAGGTGTACAACAAGTGATTCAGTTGTACACACACACACACACGTATATTCTTTTCAGATTCTTTTCCATTATAGATTCTTACTTGATATTGAATATAGTTAGTTCACTGTGCTATTGATATTGAATATAGTTAGTTTGCTGTGCTATACAGAAGGTCCTTAAAACTTTTCACTATTTTAAATACAGGAGCTGCTCTTAAAAGGAACATTAGCTTTTTTTCCAGCTTTCATTTTCATTAATGGACAGTAAATCTTGAGTGCTATTTAATCCTTGAAGAAGAGTTTTCTTTCCCACAGCAGACATACACCTGCCTTTTCTGTTGTTGTTCCTTCAGAAACTGACATATCCATCTATTTCATATATTTCATTTGCCACTCTAGTATTTAAGCCAGAAATTCCCCACCTCTTTGTTTGAGGGAAAGGGTTCTTTGTATTAAAAAAAAAAAAAGATGACGATGAAGAAGAAGAAGTTAAAGTGACTTTTCCAGGTAAGCAGGGATTGTAATCCTCACTGGTCGTAATGGATGGAATGAGCCCCTGGAGCAGGTGTGGGGCTGACACAGGCTGGCTTTGTCACCTGTCTGAAATCTTCTCCTGTACCACATGATCCTTGGGAAAAGTATAGGGATGGGTGACAGCAGCCCTCCTCTTACAGCGGCCAGTTGCTAAGCAGGTGGTCAGTCAGTAAAACGATTGTAGGACAGGATTGTGGTGTTGGACCTGCTCGAACCTCAGCCGCCGCCTCTGTGGCTGAGGGGTTCTCCCAGACCCTGGCTGAGTCCCTCCCAGCTCTCATTTCTGAGGTCCCACCAAGTGCTGCTGCGGCAAAGGCAAAAGGGGCCTCCAGCTCTCATCTCACGCTTGGCTTCCTTCTCCAGACCCCTCCTTATGAGCGAGCAGCATAGTGAGCCTGTGGCTTTTACGTAACTTTCCAAATGTAACAGCCTTTGGAATCTTCCATGATATTTGTTGGTCACAGTAGCTTTTTAGAGCTGGAAATAAATTTTATTACAAGGTGGTATATGAAGAAAAAACTAGTGACGGTGGTACTTTTTGGTACCACTTTTTTACCCCTTAACTGTGATAACTGTTTTCAGTCAGCTTTTGGAGATAACTAGAAATCTCCCAAAAGAAAATTTATAAGTAATATATTTTCAGTCAAAGGATAATATTATTAGTATGTTGTTAATCTCTGTTCATTTCCAAGGCAAACCGTTCAATATCATGGTAATCCAAGTCTATGCCCCAACCAGTAACACTGAAAAAGCTGAAGTTTAACAGTTCTTTGAAGACCTAGAAGACCTTCTAGAACTAATACCCCAAAAAGATGTCCTTTTCATTATAGGGGACTGGAATGCAAAAGTACGAAGTCAAGAAACACCTGGAGTAATAGGCAAATTAGGCAAATTTGGCGTTGGAGTACAGAATGAAGCAGGGCAAAGGCTAATAGAGTTTTGCCAAGAGAACGCACTGGTCATAGGAAACACCCTCTTCCAACAACACAAGGGAAGACTCTACACATGGACATCACCGGATGGTCAACACCAAAATCAGACTGATTATATCCTTTGCAGCCAAAGATGGAGAAATTCTATACCGTCAGCAAAAACAAGACTGGGAGCAGACTGTGGCTCAGATCATGAAATCCTTGTTGCCAAATTCAGACTTAAATTTAAGAAAGTGGGGAAAACCACTAGACCATTCAGGTATGACCTAAATCAAATCCCTTATGACTATACAGTGGAAATGAGAAATAGATTTAAGGGACTAGATCTGATAGATAGAGTGCCTGATGAACTATGGACGGAGGTTCATAATATTGTACAGGAGACAGGGATCAAGACCATCCCCAAGTAAAAGAAATGCAAAAAAGCAAAATGGCTGTCTAAGGAGACCTTACAAATAGCTGTGAAAAGGAGAGAGGTGAAAAGCAAAGGAGAAAAGGAAAGATATAAGTATCTGAATACAGAGTTCCAAAGAATAGCAATGAGAGATAAGAAAGCCTTCCTCAGCGATCAGTGCAAAGCAATAGAAGAAAACAATACAATGGGAAAGACTAGAGATCTCTTCAAGAAAATTAGAGATACCAAGGGAATATTTCATGCAAAGATGGGCTCAGTAAAGGACAGAAATGGTATGGACCTAACAGAAGCAGAAGATATTAAGAAGAGGTGGCAAGAATACACAGAAGAACTATACAAAAAAGATCTTCATGACACAGATAATCACGAAGATGTGATCACTCACACTCACCTAGAGCCATACATTCTGGAATGTGAAGTCAAGTGGGCGTTAGGATGCATCACTATGAACAAAGCTAGTGGAGGTGATGGAATTCCAGTTGAGCTCTTTCAAATCCTAAAAGATGATGCTGTGTAAGTGTTGCACTCAATATGTCAGCAAATTTGGAAAACTCAGCCTTGGCCACAGGACGGGAAAAGGTCAGTTTTCATTCCAATCTCAAAGAAAGGTAATGCCGAAGAATGCTCAAACTACCACACAACTGCACTCATCTCGCACGCTAGTAAAGTAATGCTCAAAATTCTCCAAGCCAGGCTTCAGCAATACGTTAACCGTGAACTTCCAGATGTTCAAGCTGGTTTTAGAAAAGGCAGAGGAACCAGAGATCAAATTGCCAACATCCACTGGATCACTGAAAAAGCAAGAGAGTTCCAGAAAAATATTTATTTCTGCTTTATTGACTATGCCAAAGCCTTTGACTGTGTGGATCACAATAAACTATGGAAAATTCTGAAAGAGATGGGAATACCAGACCACCTGACCTGCCTCTTGAGAAACCTATATGCAGGTCAGGAAGCAACAGTTAGAACTGGAAATGGAACAACAGACTGGTTCCAAATAGGAAAAGGAGTACGTCAAGGCTGTATATTGTCACCCTGCTTATTTAACTTATACATAGAGTACATCATGAGAAACGCTGGGCTGGAGGAAGCAGAAGCTGGAATCAAGATTGCCGGGAGAAATATCAATAACCTCAGATATGCAGATGACACAACTCTTACGGCAGAAAGTGAAGAAGAACTAAAGAGCCTCTTGATGAAAGTGAAAGAGGAGAGTGAAAAAATTGGCTTAAAACTCAACATTCAGAAAACTAAGATCATGGCATCCAGTCCCATCACTTCATGGGAAATAGATGGGGAAACAGTGGAAATAGTGTCAGACTCTATTTTGGGGGGCTCCAAAATCACTGCAGATGATGATTGCAGCCATGAAATTAAAAGACGCTTACTCCTTGGAAGGAAAGTTATGACCAAGCTAGACAGCATATTAAAGAACAGAGACATTACTTTGCCAACAAAGGTCCATCTAGTCAACGCTATGGTTTTTCCAATAGTCATGTATAGATGTGAGAGTTGGACTACAAAGAAAGCTGAGTGCTGAAGGATTGATGCTCTTAAACTGTGGTGTTGGAGAAGACTCTTGAGAGTCCCTTGGACTGCAAGGAGATCCAACCAGTCCATCCTAAAGGAGATCAGTCCTAGGTGTTCATTGACAGGCCTGATGCTAAAGCTGAAACTCCAGTACTTTGGCTACCTGGTACAGAGAACTGACTCATTTGAAAAGACCCTGATTCTGGAAAGATTGAGGGCAGGAGAAGGGAACAACAGAGGATGGAATGGTTGGATGGCATCACCGACTCAATGGACATGGGTTTGGGTGGACTCCGGAAGTTGGTGATGGACAGGGAGGCCTGGTGTGCTGCGGTTCATGGGGTCACAAAGAGTCGGACATGATTTAGCGACGGAACTGTTGTCCTAACTTTGCTAAGGATACCCAGTGACCTCAAACTGGGAGCAAAAAGGCCCAGGGTTCTGTGTGATGGGATTTATCATGCTGGTGGCCTGAGACGTTGACATCATCATTCAGGTGAATAGCGCTGGACAATGCTCTGCAGGACTGCGTGTTTAATAGGCCATCGCCTGCTCCTCCAGTCTGCCTTCATGTCATTCCAACCTTTGGCTTCTCAACACATGTACCCATGATTCAAAACAGTTAATTCATCCCCCTAAAGTGACCAATATGCACCCAAGGGGACCTCACCCAAGAAGTTTGACTTACGTTAGCAGCATCCTAGAATCCACCATTCCAGGCCCAGATTTTCCTCCATTCTCTCCCAACTCTGCCGCCTCAGCTTTAGACCTTTTGTGTTAATATGCTGTCAGCTTTGCCAAGAGTCAGTTGATTTGGAAGGCTTTGCAATAAATCTGTGAGTAGGTGACTCACTTCCCAGCCAGAGCATGAGGCCAGAATTTTCCAGGGTGCCACAGGCAGCTGCACTGCCCTACCTGTGCTGGTGTTGGGGCCACAGGGCGTGCCTTAGCGAAGGGACTCAGAGCGCAATGGGGCCTGCAGGGCTCCGCTGTGGGCCGTGAGCGGGCTCTCCGCGAAAAGCCAAGGAGACACTCTGTGGCTTCTGCCTCACGCTGTTTCTTCAAAATATGCTCGCTGACATTAAAATGGATCTGGGATAATGTGTGTGTGTTTAAGAGAAGAGAAAAGCTAGTTGAGGATATGACTTTAGCCTATGTTCAGTGTCCCAGGCCTTTTATGTTTTTTAAATTATTAGATCATCTCAAGATTGGGATTTCATGAGCAATCAGTTTGATTGCATTTTAACAGTCACTTTGAGTAGTGAAAGTCTTAAGAATATCCTGTTCCTTTTCAGAAAAGGATCTCATCACATGTATTAAACACGTGTTTATTTTGAGTCCAGCCTGAGTAGTCTTTGTACCCAAACAGTTGAACTCAGGCTGTTCCCCTTGTAAACCTGGGAAGCACAAAGGAACCCCTGGTAGCCTGGAGATGTTGGGTACACCTCTCTCTTGCTCATTGATTGGTCTTCCTGCTGCCCCTCAAGTTTAGATGGGAATTTGTCTTTCCTTGTCTTGCCCTGGTTCTGAAGAGAACAGTGCTTCGCCAAGTGTGCTGTGGTCAGTTACTAGGGGACCTCGACACAGCACACACGATCCACCTTCCATTTGTCAAACCTGACTCATGGAAGGAAAGCCCCGTAACTACAGGGAGAGAGTTTGTGTATATGGGCCTTGGCTTTGTTTTTGTCCTCCTATTTTTAGTTCTAGCCTTATAGGGCATTTATGGCCAAATTTTAACAATCCTTGTTTCCATGTATGTCTTTCACATATTTTCTAGCTCAGTCATCGTTGAACCCTGCATGTGAAGCAAAATTCTTTAATTGTTAAAACAACAGTATGAGCAAGGCGGCCTTTCTGTTGGCACGAACAATGCCAAAACCTTCAACTGTAAATGAATACCTCTGTATTCCACAAGGCATTGCATCTTTGGGCTGCAAAATGAGATCAGGAAGGAGAAGACCAGAGTTTGTATTTTATCGAGAAACTCATGTTTGTAAATTAAGTCAGGTGTTTTCTATACTGTTTGAGGAGTACGTGTATTTGCAACAAAAGAAAAGCTTGGCTCTCGTTGCCCTTCAAAGCAGCTTACAGCTCTGTCCTCATTTTAATTTATGAGGATTCTAAGAGATCAACCTGAGATGGCATCGTGAGAAACCAGTGAAACAGGTTTGAGGTGACCTGGAAACTCTGAACCTTCTGCAGAGTCCTTGGAAACTGAACCAGAATTGTCCGTCCTTACACGCCAGTTCTTAATCTGCGTTAAGAAATTTAGAATTGGGAGCAATTTTATTTTCCCTTTCCCTACATCAGATTACATTTTTCTGATAGCATAGCTAATGTGAGCAGTGTCATCCCATTGTACAGTTAGGCTTTAAGTTTTATTTTTCTCTTTGATAAATAACACTGATATGTTCAAAACAGTAGCTCCAGAAATTTGGGATATTGACATTCAATTAAAACCATGTTTTTCTGTTGCCTAGTAAATATTAATTTACTTTTGAGCAATATAAGAAGTTAAATTATTTTTTACTGTGAATAGGTGAATAGAGAGCAGTTTTCACAGAAGCTTATACAATATCATCAACAAGCCTATGGAAGAAAATCAGACTCTTGATTTCCAGTTCTCTGTTCAACTTACCATCCGTGCTGTTGCTTTTCAGTAGATTTGTAAACCCCAGAAACTAATCAATTATAGTGGTTAGATATTAAAGTTTTTTTGAACCAAGTTTTAAAAGTAGGAAATTTTTGTGTAAAAATCACTGTCTCTAGTTCCTCTTAAATCAGAAAATCTGGTGGCACTGTGCCATGGGTCCCAGCATGAAACCTCAGGGTGCTGCCCCTCCTGACTGGCTGGGGCTCCCTCGGACTGTGCCCTGACTCTTTGGCTCCTCCCAGTCTGCAGTCCTTGCCCAGTGGGCCCATCTCTGGGGCTCCCACTTGTAGCCAAAGTTGGCTCTGTTCTGTCTTCTACTTGTCATAATCCCATTGATTGGTATTTACATGAAAACAGCCTTTCTCTCTCTGATTTTCTCACCTCCTTGCCCTGATTTTTACATTGATGTTTTTACCTTCCTTTTAGAAATATGAAACTGAGGCAGAGAGAAATGAAGAGAGGCAAAATATATTTCTTAGATCACAGAGTAAGCCAGCATCATGGTTTCACGCAAAGCTTAGTGGCAGATTTAAATCTGCAGCATTATCCATGAACATATGTAAATGTCTTTATTCATAGCTAAACTAAAAAGCAAACAGAATGAAATGTTCAATTCTGGCTTTTCCATATGCATGATACTGACTTTTTTTACACTGCATTAAATTAGAAAGTTATATGTAATTTTTTTAATTTACTTTAGGAAGTCTGTTTACTGTTAAAAGAAACCATTGATTCAAGAGTGAAGGAGTACTTGCAAGTTCGTAAACAGCACAGGCCATCAGATACAGAATTCACAAGATCCAATCCCTTGTCCTTAAAAGGTAGGCACGAACTACTTTGATTTCGGGTAAAATTTCTGCTTTGTAGAGATGGCAATTATGTTTGACTCTGACTGTCAGAGTCAGAGTTGTGTTGTTGTACAGTGATACATTTTAAAAATATAGCCTAATGAAGATGCTTTGTTTGGGTAAAGAAAAGTCATCAAAAAGCCCTAAAGGGCTTTTAATGGTAGGCAAAGTATATAAAAATAGAAAACACAACATTCCTAAGGAAACAATAAATTCTTTCAAGGATTTTTTTTGACAAGTAGTCTTGCAAATAGATTTGCAATAATACTTGATTTGGGGCTTCATGCTTTTCTAAATGCTTTCATATATGTCACTGTCTCAGAGGTTCTCAGCTGGGGGTGGTTCTGCCTCAGGGGACATTTGGTAATGTCCGTGACAGTCTGGATTGTCATAACTGGGGTGGGAGCCATGATAGAGAGCTGTTGGCCCCTGGTGAGTAGGGGCCAGGAATGCCACTGAATATCCTACAGTGTACAGGGCAGCGCCCCCCCCCCCAACCCGGCAGTGTCCCCCAAATGCCAAGGGCACTGAAGTTGGAATATCCTAACCCCTTACCCTAACACCCTGTTACCCTGAGAATGGTAATATCTTTGAGTTATGGGTGAAGACGCAGAGGATTGTGAGATTAAGGGGGTTGCCTGAATAAAATGTTATCTTCTTGAGGACCAAGATCATTTCCTGTATCTGGCATCTTCCCCTCCCTTCTCCCCACCGCTGACACTTAGGCCATGCCTGATGCAGAGATTTGGGGATATGTTCAATGAAGGACTTCCCTGGTGGCTCAGACAGTGAAGCATCTGCCTATAGTGTGGGAGACCCGGGTTCAGTCCCTGGGTCCGGAAGATCTCCTGGAGAAGGAAATGGCAACCCACTCCAGTATTCTTGCCTGGGAAATCCCATGGATGGAGGAGTCTGGCAGGCTACAGTCCATGGGGTCGCAAAAAGTTGAACAGACTGAGCGACTTCATGTTCACCTTTTCACTTTCAGTGGAGGAGGACTGGGGTGACAAGTGCAGAGCCTGACCCCTCAGCCCGGTGTTCTGTCCACTCCATCATCGCTGTGTTCTTTAAACTTTTTAAGTTAGCGTCTCATGGCACTCTGTTGCGCAAATGCAGTCAACCCGTGTTAATCCTCCGAGGTCAGTACTGCGTTGCTGTGCACTAGGTTATGCTAATGCAATAGTTCTTTAGGGAAAGAACGGTTAACATCCTCCCCTTTAAACACAGACAGTCTGCATCGTGTACTTGCGCACAACTGGTAAGGAGACAGATAAAGTTTATTCAACAGAAAGCCTCAAACAAATAGAATTTTCAGTCCAAACAATATTGTATTAGATGACACTTTGTGGCATTTTGCTTAGGAATAGTTGAAGTCTTGAGAAAAGCTGTAGCAGACGTGGTGAGTGGCCCTTTGTAACTGAGACAGAAGGAGAAGGAGCAGAGAGAGTTCTGAGAGCCCAGCCCCACCGTGGTCATGGCTTGCTCAGCACCGACTCTCAGGTGGTCCCTGCCCTGGTCTCTTCTCCTCAGGGAAGCGCTAAGTGCTCACTCTCTCAGCCTCTCTCCCAGGCGGGGAACTCACTGTGTTCTGACCTCAGGATGAAACCCAGAGCCTTTCTTGGGCTCATGTGGGCAAGAAGTTTGCTAAAAACAGAAAAGTAATCTTACTCTACACACAATTTTGTAATTTGTTTTTCCCACCTAACATAATGTAAAAGTCCTTGATTCATTTTTGGCTGGGCTGAGCCCCGGGTGTCGTGCGGGCTTTCCCCTGGTGGCCGGTGGGCTCCCCTCTGGAGCACTGCACAGGCCTCATTGCAGAGTCTTTCCTGCTGTGGAGCCTGGGCTCCAGGCACGTGAGCTTGGTAGCTGCAGTCCCCCGGCTCCAGCACACACGCAGGCTTGGTAGTTGTGGCGTACTGGGCGTGGTTGCTCTGTGACACGTGGGATCCTCCTGGACCAGGGGTTGAACCCGTGTCTCTTGCACTGGCGGATGGATGCTTTACCACTGAGCCACCAGGGAAGCCCCTATAGAAGTCCTTTAAAACACGTGTCACCATTTTCAAAATTTAATAGATGAGAAGCGATGTCACATTCTGGCTTTGGTTTGCATTTCTTTATTTTATTTTTTTATTTTATTTTATTTTTTTAATTTTTATTTTTACTTTATTTTACTTTACAATACTGTATTGGTTCTGCCAGACATTGACACGAATCCACCACGGGTGTACATGCGTTCCCAAACATGAACCCCGCCTCCCACCTCCCTCCCCATAACATCTCTCTGGGTCATCCCCGTGTACCCGCCCCAAGCATGCTGTATCCTGCATCAGACACAGACTGGCGATTCGTTTCCCACATGATAGTATACATGTTTCAATGCCATGCATTTCTTTAATAATTAGTGATATTGACCTTCTTTACATGTGTTTATTAACTATTTGTGTATCTTTGGAGAATTGTCTGTTTGCCCAGTATTTAATTAGGGTGTTATAGGAATTCTTTATATTTTCTGGATATTAATCTCTTATCAGATATGATTTGCAAATATTTTCTCCCATACTGAGAGAAATGGAGAAAACAAAGCCTTTTCATCATCTTTATAATGTCCTTTGACACAAAAGCATGTTTAATTTTAATGTAACCTGGTGATGTCACATCCATGAAATCATTGCTACATTCAATGTCACGGAGATTTTCCCTGTTTTTTTCTTCTAAGAGTTTTGTGGACTGCTCTTAAATTAGGCCTTTGATTCATTTTAAGTTAATCTTTTATACGGTTTAAGTTCAGGGTCTGACTTTGTTCTTTTACTATCCAGTTTTCCCAGTGCCATTTGTTGAAAAACCTGTCCTTTGCCCTACTGGGTGGCCTTTGCATCATTATTGAAAATGATTTGACCACAGTTATAAGAGCTTATTTCCGGGCTCTCTCTTCTATTCCACTGGGGTGTATGTCTGTCTTTATGCCAGTACCACACTGCTTTGATTACCATAGCTTTGTAGTAAGTTTTGAAATTGAAAAATGTGACTCTTCCAACTTTGTTACCATTTTTCAAGGTTTGTTTTGGCCACTTGAGGTCCACATTACTATTTTTAATAACTACATAGAAGTCCATCAAGTGTCCGCAGTCTAATTTATCACTGGGACATTTAGGTTGAATCTAGTACTTTCGCTGTTGTAAACGGTGGTACAGTGGGCCTCCTGATGATCTAGATATTTGCACACTTCAATTTCTTTATAATATTTCTGTCTGTCTGTCTGTCTGTCTGTTTATTTGGCTGTGTCAGGGCTCAGCTGCAGCATGAAGGGTCGCTGTTGCATCACGTGCAGTTTTCCCTCGTGGTGCACAGACTCTAGCTGTGGTGTGTGGGCTCAGCATTTGGACCTAGTTGCTCCTTGGCATGTGGGATCTTAGTTCCCCAGCCAGGGCTCGAGCCCACGTCCCCTGCACCACCAGGGAAATCCTAATATTTCTGTTTCGTGTTCATACTTTTATTGGTTTGTAAGAGCTCATTAATTAAGGATATTCATACTTTGTGTGATATATATATTGCAAGTAATTTGCCTCTGGCTTGGTTTATTTAACATACAACTACAAACACGAAGCCTCTTTTTGCCTTCTGGAACCTCTGAGGCACATTTGTGGGATGAATACCAGGCTTCCCTGTCGGGGGTTAGTCGTGTGGTTGATGGCTGGAGGGAGGCAGGGGCTGCTGATGCAACAGTGTGCTGCTCACTCTTGGGTGGGAAAGCTGTGCGAAGTATCCCTCTTGGAAAGTCACCTCAGCGTGACAGCCCATCTTCCTTCTTTCTGCTTCTGGGGACAGATGACCTCTGAGCTTGTCTTCTGCAGCCCCCACCTTATCTGTCCCCCTTTCTTCTGCCTCCGGCCGGTCCTCGACCCCACCTTGCTGGACGCTGGATGCTGCCAGCAGCCCCCTCGCTGGTGCCCCTGCGTCCACGCCGGCTGATGTGCCCCCTGCGGTCAGCACCCGAGTTAGGGTAAGGCCTTCTCTTCACGTCACAGCCTCATCTTGCATACAAAGCCCTGCAGGCTTGCCCCTGGGCTCCAGGGTGAAGGCTGGTACTCTGAGGTGACCACCTCACCAGCCTCATCTTGAGCCGAACGTTCCTTCTTTCTTGCTGCAGCGCAGCGACCTTGATCCCTCTCTGGCACTCACCCCAGGGGCCTGTGCTGGTGCGGGCCCTCCCCGTCCCTCTGCCTCCTCCCGCTCTCCACTCCAGGTCCTCCTGCAGGGAAGCGTATCCTTGTCCACAGTCCCCAGGTTCCAGGCCCGCCAGCACCCGGAGCTTTGGCCCACACCATTCGATTCATGTTCATCTCTGCAAATGGCTCAGTCGCCTGGAAACAGGTTCTGCCTCTTTTATAATCCATAGCACGTTTTTTGGTTCTTAAGAACTGTTTGTCCAGGTGACAAGTTACACGCATGGATGTCGCTCTCCTCTTCCCAGGAAGGCCAAGCCTGCTGCAACTCACCTCTCCTGCCCTGTCTCCTCCCACAGCTCCCTTTTCTATTTCCTGCAAACCTGCATTCTCGACACCTCTGTGCCTTTACATTTTCAGGCTTCTCTTTTGTCCGGAAAGCTCCTGTTACCCAGCTTTTAAGACCTAGCTCAAACACTTCTCCAGAGTCTCCCTCAGTTTCCCGTCTTCCTTGCTCACAGCACTTTATAACCTTGGCCACTGTATTATGACTGTAATGTAATAATTTTACCTGTGATTTCATTTCTCCCTCTCTTTGGTGGTAAAGATTGAGGGATTGTCACCCCACAGCCTCTTTTTTTTTTTTTCCTTCAAATTTCCATGCTGCTTAACTCAAGAGCAGAAACAGATAACTCTGCTTCACCTCATTGCAAACTGTTCATTTCTAAAGGTCAGAGCACTGTCCACCCATCTCCCCAAGGCTGCCTTCCACAGGGGGCCAAGGCTTATCATCTCCTGAGCCAGGTACGCCTGCCAGGATGAAGTGGGCACACACGGTGATGCGCCCATGCAGACTGTTTATTATCAGCATCACTTGGCTGCTCCCTAGTCTTACTTTAAATGCCTTTTTCCAAAAGCACTTTCAGAGCCCCGAGCCGGAAGGAAAGCCCTGCCTGTTTCCTCCTCAGTGTTCCGTTCGGTGCCTCATGTGCCCTGAAAACAGAGTTGCTCTTACTGTCTTGGTGGCTTGGGTGAAAGTTGTGTGGTCTTCGCTTTTGTGTAAGTTGGCTGTCTTCTCTCATGCGCGTGAGTTTCTTACCTTTCTTATTTCCAGATCTGAGTAACGATATTGTGTTTCATCTTCATCCTGGGGTGGACACTTAACATGTGATGCTGGCGGACTGAAGTCAGCAGGCGTTTCATGCTCTAAGTTATCCTTATTAAAAACTAACATAAATTACTTTGAGGCCATTTCCTTAATCATAAAATACTGAGGAATACAGAGACTGCTGACAAAAACTCAGTCAGCAAAGAGCATAGCATAGACATTTGCCAACAGCGTCATCCTTCTTAAGTCACCTGGAATAACTTCAATTGATTTAGTAAAATTAATGTTGGAAGAAAGTTTGTTTTTTTTTTAAGACTTAACTGTCAATTTCTGTCAACTCTACCTCATTAATATTTTTCCTCTTGGCCTTGCCAATATTGGGTGTTACCAGTATTTTTAATTTTTGGCAGTCTGGCAGGCCAAAAATAAAAGTACAAAAATGTCTTGCCCTTTGATTTTTATCTCTCTGTCTTTATGTGTTCGCTGACTGAGCTGTGTGTTTGCAGCCAGTGCTTACCTTTGTACTGGGTCATTCACCTTTTTCAAATTTCTCACTTTTTCTCAGTGTCATTCCGGGTCAAGGCCCTACTTAATCCGCTCTTGAATCTCTACCACAACCTCCTGATTTCCCTTTCAGTTCATCCACATCTCGCTTCCAAAGTGCTTCTAAAGTGACCTTTTGAAAACAAAAGTGTGATCATCTTCAACTTAAAGACTTTTGAGGTCAGGAACCTTAGTTGCCTTGTGAAAAGAAAAGTGAAAGTGAAGTAGCTCTGTCGTGTCTGACTCTTTGCAACCCCATGGACTGTGGCCTGCCAGGCTCTTCTGTCCATGAGATTCTCCAGGCAAGAGTGCTGGAGTGTGTTGCCATTCCCAACCCAGGGATCGAACTCGGGTCTCCCACATTGCAGGCAGGTGCTTTACCTTCTGAGCCACCAGGGATAGGCTTTGTTTAATTTCATTTCTCCTTGAGACTAGCTGGCACTAGTCTGGCTCTTCAGTGGAAAAGCTGTTGGGTAAAGACATTATAGGTGGTTCACAGGATCTGCCTGTGGGAGAGCCAGGTGGCCTGGCTCTGAAGCTGCACAAGGCAGCACAGCCTCAGCCTCGGGATGCGGGGTGGAGCTTCCCCAGTGGTTCCAGTGGCTAAGAATCCGCCCATCAACGCAGGCCACAGGTTCCATCCCTTGCCGGGCAATGAAGATCCCACATCCCACAGGGCAACTAAAGCCCGCGAGCCACAACTGGAGAGAATCCTGCAGGCCACGGTGAGAAACCCCGAGGGCTGCAGCTAAGACCCAAGCAACACAGCCAAATTTAAAAAATAAGGAAAGAAAGGATCTTATTTTTTAAAAAAGATGGCAGAGGATGGCCTTGGTACATGAGCCCTTTCAGCTGCCATCTGTGAAGCTCAGGACTGAGCCTGCAGGAGCATGGCACCCTGGCCCGTGGCCATGGCACTGTCCTCCTCTGAGCTCACCACAGGTCCCATGGCCACATCCCGGTTACCAGCGAACCAGGGAGCCTGGGGTGCTTCCGTGTTTTTACCTTGGAAAAGTGGGACTTAACAAAGTGTGGGAAGTTACCAAAGCCCAGGGAAGATGGTCAGTAGTTTTGGGGGGGTGGAAACGAGTTAGCGAGGTCCACTGAAGGTTTCCTGTTGGCTTCCTTCTTCCATAAACTTCCGAGCAATGACGAGCTTTTGCAAGAACACAGCTCTTCCAACTACAGGTGAAATATGCTCAGTACCTCCTCCAAGAAAGAGAAGCCACGTCTCACATCCGAGCTCCACACCCGAGATTTCTGTGTGATGTTTATTCCTCTTTCCCATCAGTCAGAACCCATATTGGTTTATTTATTGGCTAAATGATGAAGCTAACTATTGCCAACAAACCTTGAATAAAAACCCAAAAAACTTACTTAATATGTAAATATATACGTGGTGCGGCAAGGAAGACAGTTTGGGAAGATGCTACCATTCTAACTTCTGTGGTCAGTTACATGAAATAAATGGTTGGTGTTATATCTTCCTTCTTGTAATCTTATTTCATATTCCCTTTGTCTTTAGCCCATAATTCAGCTGATCAGGACTCTTTACTTGGCAAGGTGACTGGCACCTTCCTTCCTAAGGGATTTGAGCCCTCAGTGGTCCAGCCTTTCTGAGGTTGCTGTTTGTTATTTTTCAGTCGCTCAGTCATGTCTGACTCTTTGCAACCCCATGGATTGCAGCACGCCAGGCTTCCCTGTCCTTCACCATCTCCCAAAGCTTGCTCAAACTCACATCCATTGAGTCGGTGATGCCATCCAACCATCTCATCCTCTGTCATCCCCTTCTGCTTTCAATCTTTCCCAGCATCAGGGTCTGTTCTAATGAGGCAGCTCTTCACATCAGGTGGCCAAAGTACTGGAGCTTCAGCATCAGTCCTTCCAATGAATATTCAGGACTGATTTCCTTTAGGCTTGACTGGTTGGATCTCCGTGCCGTCCAAGGGACTCTCAAGAGCCTTCTCCAACACCACAGGTCAAAAGCAGCAATTCTTTGGCCCTCAGCCTTCTTTATGGTCCAGCTCTCACATCCATACATGACTGCTGGAAAAACCATAGCTTTGACTAGATGGACCTTTGTTGGCAAAATATTGTCTCTGCTTTTTAATATGCTGTCTGGATTGGTCATAGCTTTTCTTTGAGGAACACGCACCTTTTAATTTCATGGCTGCAGTCAGCATTTGCAGTGATTTTGGAGCCCAAGAAAATAAAGTCTCTCACTGTTTCCATTGTTTCCCCATCTATTTGCCATGAAGTGATGGGACCAGATGCCATGATCTTAGTTTTTTAAATGTTGCGTTTTAAGCCAATTTTTTCACTCTCCTCTTTCACTTTCATCAAGAGGCTCTTTAGTTCCTCTTCACTTTCTGCCCTAAGGGTGGTGTCATCTGCATATCTGAGGTTATTGATGTTTCTCCTTGCAATCTTGATTTCAGCTTGTGCTTCATCCAGCCCAGCGTTTGTCCTGACGTACTCTGCATATAAGTTAAATTACCAAAGTAACAATATACAGCCTTGACGTACTCCTTTCCCAACTTGGAAGCAGTCCATTGTTCCATGTCCAGTTCTAACTGTTGGTTCTTGATGCCCATACAGGTTTCTCAGGAGGCAGGTAAGGTGGTCTGGTATTCCTATCTCTTGAATAATTTTCCAGTTTGTTGTGATCCACACAGTCAAAGGCTTTAGCATAGTCAGTGAAGCAGAAGAAGATGTTTAGTTTTTGTTAACTTTTAGCACTGGATGCACTCTGCTTGGTCAGGCCCATTGTATTCCATGTATGTTACCTGTATACCTGGTTGCTCCTCTTGTACACCATGGGCCAGCATTTCAACCTCACTTTGGTCTGTTTGTCTAACGTGATGAAAGAGGTCTAATGTAATTCACCCTCCATGGCTGGCCGTCTCCTGCCATGTGAGAGTTGGTGGGGAGTCTCAGATTAATTGCATTTGGCAGGGCTCAGCCTCAGCACAGTTAAGTCTGTGCTGTTGAGCCCAAGTGTGATATTCATCCTTGCCACTGTGGCCACCTCCCTTATGAATCCTTGAGCAGCTACTTTGGCCCCTGTGAGAAGAGGCTGGCCAGTGCCCTTGGGGGAGGCCATCTGGTCCAGCTTATTATGAGATCCTCTTACTGGGGCCTTTCAGAGAACGTTCACATCAGATCCAGATATTTTCACACACTGGCTAACTTTTCCCCAGGTGTCCCTGTCCCAGCGTTTCTGTCCATTGCAGAGTAAATCTTTTCCAATCTTATACTCAACAGCCAAGAAGACATTTTCACAGAGCTGCCCGGCCCTTTGTGAGATGACCTGAATGAAGCCAGTTTCTCTTATCCCCTTCGAATGGGTTGCAGTGGCAATCAGAAACCCCAGGACTTAGCACTGTCTCAGAGCAAGTGTCGAGTCACCCTCAAGACCCCTGGTATTTCCCTTTTGTCACTGTTGTTCATGGTTAGTTGCTCAGTCATGTCCGAGCGGACTCTTTGCGTCCTCCTGGACCATAGCCTGCCAGGCTTCTCTGTCCATGGGATTTCCCAGGCAAGAATACTGGAGTGGGGTGCGATTTCCTTCTCCAGGGGATCTTCCTGACTCTGTGTCTCCTGCATTGGCAGGTCGATTCTTCACCACTGAGCCACCCGGGAAGGTTTTCTCACTGGGCCGGTGCTCTGGTAAACGGTTGCAGACCCGGAGGGGGACATTATAGAACGGACTTGCAATATTGAGGATTCCCTATCAGCTTGGCACTGTAGCCTGACTGCCTGACAGGCCCCAGAACGTCACACCATCTCCCCCCGGCCTTGGCGTGTGGTGTCTCCTCCCCTGACACCCTCCTCCGCACCCGCCCCTGGGCCAGGTCTGTGCTGGCCCGCAGGCTTGTTCTCCCACGCCGCTTCTCTCGAGGAGCCTTGTCTGGCTCCGGGCGTCTTCTCTCTCAGGGAGCTTCTCCCGCTTCTTTCAGCAGCCTGGCCCGTGGCACGCTCATCGCTCCCTCCTGCTGGGGCGGGGGTTCTGCCGACAGTCACTTGGCAGGAGCACGCGGGGTGGAGGCAGCGAAGGAGTGAGCAGAGGCTGCGCTCAGCGGCGTCCGTTGGCCCTGGCTTCGTGCTGGGCTTCCGTCACGGCATCTGTTGCCCCTTCATTGGAAGGCAGGTGAAAGCCTGGGGGTTACAAACTGTTAGTGTTCCTCAGCTGGTCTTAAGAAAGTCAAAACCACATCCTATGCCATCCTAAGAGGAGCCACAGTATTTTCGGTATCTTCTGCCCCTTCTGAGAATGGCTGCCTCCAGCCCCGCCCATCCCAGGTGACCTCCAGCATCACTGCTCATCCTAGTTACTGTTTCTGAGCATCAGCCTGCTGAGCGCCAGCACTGTGCTGGGACTCCTGTGTACCCACGGCGGATCCTCAGGGCTCCCCTTTCTAGCAGCATCCTTACCCTCTGGTTCTGAGAACCAGACTCAGCGTTCAAGCAACTTGCCCGAGCTCCGATAACTGGAAAGGGTTAGGGGCATCGTGAAAACATGGCTGTCCGGGTACCAGCTTCTGTTCACTACTTTAGCATCTCTTTTGGGGTGGCGGGATTGTGTGTGTCTGCTGTCTCTTTTAATACACTTTCCCTCTAATCATGACAACAAAGCTGTGTTGAACCATGTGGAAGCCAGGAATAGCGTTCTACTTGACCTACTATGTGGGAATCTTTGTTTTAGAATTTTTTCCCCTCCTCTCTTGTTTACAATGTAGAAGAGGAGAAAGCAACTCCAAAAGAGGGCTCATCTTCCAGCTCCAAGCACTTACCTCAATGCATTGTCTAACCGTTCAGTACAGTTTTGTGTTTGTAGAGCAGTTTTGTTTTTTTTTTTATTGCCATTGTTCCATTCTGTGTAACCTTTTTCTTGCAGTTAACATCTAAGAAACCCAGTCCTTTGGAAAATGCCATAAAATAAATTAAATTTTCCTGGGCACTGTGGTTTCTGTCTGCCTTGGCTTTTGATTTGGCTTTTCTTCTAAGCTGAATGCTCCTCTAAAAATCTTAGCTTGAATCTCCAGCCAAAGTGTGTAGCTTGCTCTCCTGTGGCATCCGAGGCATCTTCCTCGAATGTTCAGGGCTGGGTGGCCAGGCCCCCTCCCTTTGTCCACACCCACGCAGCATCCCCGGGGGGTGCTTGGAGGAGGGCACTTTACCACCATGTTAGGAAATCAGCGGGTGTTCGTACAACAGGAGGAGCGCAAGAAAAAGACGAGAATTGCCAAAACAAGCAAGTTCTTCCTATTCTTCCCTCCGTCTGAGAAACGCTCCCCTCCTTTCCCCAACGACCGAGGTGCCGTCCCCGCCAAAGAAAGCTTTCTCCCTGCTCCCCCGACACAGGCCTCATTGTGAGCCACGCTCCCCATGTCCCCAGGAGCACACATTCATCTTTGTGCTGTTTGTTTGGGTTTGTATTTATTTTCCCAGCCCATTGAAAAACAGCACCTTTCCCTGTTTAAAAGAAATTTTGGAAGCAAAACCCTTTTCCCTTTGAGCCCAGCCCTTCCTCCATATAAACCATCAGACATTTTTAGTGTTAATCGCTCAGTCATGTTCTACTCTTTGGGACCCCGTGAACTGTAGCCCGCCAGGCTCCTCTGTCCATGGGATTCTCCAGGCTAAATACTGGGGTGGGCTGCCATTCTGTCTCCAGGGGGTCTTCCCAGCCCAGGGATTGAACCTGGATCTCCTACACTACAGGCAGATTCTTTTCCGTCGGAGCCACCAGGGAAGGCCTTCAGCGAGGACAGTGAAGGCTTGCTCTCTGAGACACCTTCCTCACACACTCACGTTGCGATCCTTTCCTTACACATTAGGGACATGAACACGACTGTCTCTCCGATAGCTCTTAGCCCTGGTGAAGCACAGACCCTGGGTGCAGAGCCCACCTTAGACGTCACCTCGGCCTGTGTTACCACCCGCCCCTGCCTGTCAGCCACGGCCTGGGGCTGTGGGCGCGTCAGTGCTGCGCTGGAAGGGTGCCTCTGACTTGGGGGGAGGAACCGGGCGCCTGTGTGGTTTTACAGACAGTAAAACAGCACCACAGAGTTTCAGAGATCTGTCGTTCCACTAAATATCCTTAATATTGAGACATTGTTTTTTCTTTTCCTATTCACAGATCTTTACAATAGAAGTGGATTCCCTAGATGTGTCCTAGGGCACCGTGGCAACATGTGTTTTCTCTTTACACATGTGTTTAAATAGCTTCGGTTATTATTTACATTTCTTCCCATAATGTACTCCATCAAAACATTTGCTCGGCTTTCATCCACATATGAGAAGCTCACCAGGACAATAATGGAAGCCAGTGCCCCTAAGGCCTCTGGGGAATGTGCCACAGTTCCAGCAGAAATGACTTTTTCCTGGAATTGGAAATTTGTAAAACTTGGTTTTACGCTTTTTACCCAGAGTGTGCTGAAGCTGCCCTGCCAGCACGAGCGGTTCTGCATCCTCAGAAGCTGGGGAGCCTGGGCCGCCATTTTTGCAGTAAATGGAAAGAAAGGCAGAATCTGTGAACTTCTACACAGTATGTTTCTACTTGTTATAGTTACCTGTTGTGGACATTGCTTAAGTTGCAGTAACTTTTCTTTTATTTTTTAATTTTATAAGAAATTAAAACACACAGAAAAACTAATATGCAAAGCTTCCAAAAACTTAGGATTCTTTTCACCACATCAAGAGGTTGTCGAGTACCAGTCTGAACTACCTAGAAGACCTTTCCGTTGTTAGTAGAAACTTGATTAAATCGACCCTGCTGGCTGGTGTGTCAGCTGCTTCCCCCACACACCCTGGCCTTCTTTCAGAAGCCCCTGCCGGCACATAGGATGTACGGGGATTTCTCGCTCATTCAGCAGAGTCTGAGTTGCCATTAGAAGATGTGCTCAGTCACTCCGTCGTGTCTGACTCTCTGTGACGCCATGGGCTGAGCCCATCCGTCTCTTCTGTCCATGGGCTTCTCCAGGCAAGAATACCGGAGTGAGTTGCCATTGCCTCTATGGGCTCTTCCCGGCCCAGGGACTGAACCCATGTCTCCTGTGTCTCCTGCCTTTGCAAGCAGATTCTTTACCACTGAGCCACCTGAGCTGCCATTGCTGAGGTTCAAATTACTATGCCAGTTCCTTTGGGGCTTTTCTGGTGATGCAACCCCTGGCTCAGTGGTAAATAATCTGCCTGCCAAGGCAGGAGACTCAGGTTCAATCCCTGGGTCGGGAAGATCCCCTGGCGAAGGGAATGGCAACCCACTGCAGTATTCTTGCCTGGAAATCCCATGGACGGAGGATCCTGTGGGACCACAGTGCATGGAGTTGCAAAGAGTCAGAAATGACTGAGCCACTTAGCAGCAACAGCAAACCCCGTTTTTACTTCTGAGTTTGCTTGGGCTGGTTCACTTTCTGCTTCCAAATTTCTTCATATTCAGAAACTGGGAAGTGCAAAACAACTTTACCAAATCCCCTGGGACTCTTATGATTCTAGAATGCTCTTTGTCATCAGATGGTGGTTGCAAGACTTTTTTAAGGAGTTCTCAACTGGCTGAGAGCCCAGCTCGTCTATCAACTTTATGAAGACTGACCATGTATTACTAGAGCTTCCAAAGATGCGTCCTCCTTGGTGGCAGGTGGGACTGGCTGGCTTCCTGCCCTGTTGGGAGAGCCACCTGCCACTGATGAGAGGAGTGAGATTGCACCATTCTGTGAGTGAGCTGTTTTGCCACAGTATTTCTAATGGTGACAGCTGGATGGGGGGGCCTAAAGTTCTCATGGTTTACCCAGGGAAAACTATGCTTTTCCCTTGCATGTTGCAAATATGGCCCTTGGGACACTTGCCTTGTATTATTCAAATGGTTTGGCTGTCACATAGTGTGTGTGTGTGTGTGTGTGTGTGTGTGTGTGTGTGTGTGTGTGTGTGTTCGGGTGACAGTTGGGGGTCAGAGGAGATAGTGAGACCCACCCCTACTAAAAAAGCTGAATTTTCCTTTGGCAAATCCCAGATAAAATCTTAAAAAGTGACAGCCTCTCCTGTGTTTGACAGATACTAATGAGGAAAGTTCTCCTCCCCTACCCCCCACCTCTCTCCACCCGCCCCCCGCTCAGAAGGCAGTGGCCGTTTCTCACAGAGGTTGCATATAATTTGTTAATGTGTGGGATGACAAGGTATAGTGGAAACTGTTTACCTTGGCATGTACTGTGCATTTCTTGGGAGTTTTATGTCCGTTGCCCTATAGCAATAGCCTTCCTATGTCTGGGAAGCACTTACGGCATTTACCAGCTTGTCTGTTCCCTTCAAATTCTTTTCCTTTGGCCAGGACTTCTGATCACAATGCCAAGATTTTACAACTTGTCGCAATTGAGTTTCACATCACTAATATTAATAGGCACTGGGAAGCTCCAGAGAGAAAACAGATAGTAGTTATCTAACTGACTAAATGTCTGTAAGAATCCTTTGACTTTGAAGGACACAGAGGGCACATGAAGAGGCTGTGTCTAGTGGAGGGGAGCACGCAGGGCTTTTGTACTTTGGGACTGGGAGCTGATAATTAGTTATCTTGGGAATTTTGGGGACGGTAACCCAAGTGATGATTAAAAGCTGGAGTGCTTTCATGCTCAAATTCCCTAACACGACACCCTTTTATTCAGAATAAAGATGGAGAATCTAAAATGATGGTTGCTGCAGTGGTTGTTTTCAGCTTACTACTGCAATTGTTTGAAATGAAGACAATTATATATTTACTGAAATGTATAATATTTATATAATATATAAACTGGGCAGAGTGTACCTGCTCCCTTTGGTACAGGAGACATTTATATCACCTCTAAATGAATCCACCGCAGGTTTCTGAGGGAGGTGGATGTTCATGAAGCATTGCAAACCCCTGGGCTATTCCCAGGGAGTTGAGGAGAGGCACATTTAATACCTGCTCAGCCGCACTTAATTGTGGAGCTGGTTTATATTTGTTGTTACAGTGCAGTGCTGTTATTACTTAGAGCCTAAACTCCAATCAGCTTCAAATGGATCTCAGCTATTTGATCATAAACTATTTCACTAATGGGAAACTTGGCTTAACCTATTGTGTGGAATGTCTTGAGAAAGTCATCCATGTCTACATTAAGCAAAACCCAGACTAGCTCCACACGACCTCATACCTAAAAAATGAATCCCTGGGAAGAGATGCTAGTTTTAACTTTGAGGCCAAGTTCTGGGGTCATAGGTTGGTGTGTATGTACTCATAACAGTGTATGTTTGTATGTTTCCATGTGTCTTTAATGCATAATATAGATATGTATAAACCCACAAATATAAGCTGCTGCTGGAGAAAATAAAAAGTTACAAGGCCTGAAAGGAGACACCAAAAATATGATTTCCGTCCAAATATTTGTAGGAATTTTACTTAATTGCAACCAGAAGTCTGACCTGGAAGTGTAGTGTTTTGACCTCCTAGCTGTCTGGTTTCCTATTTGCAGTGTTTCGCTCTCCCCCAGCTGTGAGAAAATATATTTTACATGGTTTTAACCCTGTGTATTCTTAGAAACACTGAAGTAGGAATTATTCTCCTGGGGGAAGAGAAATTCTCATTATTTACAAGAATGACTTGTAAAGGTTTCTTTTAAATAGAAAACATTTTTGAAACACTTAGCAAATCTTTCTCTGTAAGATATGTTTGAAAATAAAACAGCTTCTGGATTTCCTTTCAAGGTAATGTGAACTTCTGGGAGACTGTAAGATTGTTGCGATGCGTCAGTTTATCCTCCTTTTAGTAAAATACTATTTAATAACAAAAGTGTACACTTTAGAAATAGTTCTCTCATGAAGAGGCTTTTTTCCAGTTCTAACTTATTAAATCTTTTGTTCCTAGCCTTTTAGAAAAGTGAAAATTGGGCTGAATAAACTTTGGGAGGCTGTAGTAGTGTTTGGTATTCTAATGGGCCAAAAGACAACACTGCCTTGTAGTTAGGGTAACTTAGGTCTAGGAGGCCTACTGTTGAAAAACTGTAGCATTGACACATACGATGCTCATAAAGGCATCTGCTGAGTATAGAAAGATGATGAAGAATATTGTTTCTGTGTAGCCTTCTAGAGTTTGCCTCAGACATTTCCAGAGGAAAGCATCATCCTCCCTCTCCAGTTCATGGATTTAAGAGTGAGAAACACTGACAGTTCCCATCCATTTAGCTCAAGAACATTTCATCCCTCGCTCCTTTTTTGTTTTTTTAATAATAGCTTTCTTGAGATATAATTCACATACCAGGTGATTCACTCATTGGACATAAACGATCCAGTGGTTTTTGTATATTCACAAAGCTGTGCAACCATAACCAGAAAACATTTGAGAACATTCTCATCACCCGGTGAAGCCGTTACCCCCCGTCTCACCCAGCACCTGTCTTGCCGTCAGCAATTGCTGTTTCTGTGGCTTTGCCTAGTCTGGACCTTTCGTATAAGCGCAATCATACGATATGTTGTTTTTGTTAACTGGCTTTTTAAATGTAGCATAATGTTTTCCAGGTTCGTCCATGTTGTAGCATTTACCAGTAGTATTTCATTTCTTTTTACTGTCAAAATAGTCTATTGTATGGATATATCACTTTCATTTATTTGTTCATTGGTTGATGGACATTTTCGTTGTTTCAGCTATTGACTATTAGGAATAATGCTGGTATGAACATTTGTATAGGTTTTTGAGTGGATATTTATTTTAAATTCTTTTGAGTATATACCTAAGAATGGAGTTTCTGGGTTATTTTATACCTCTGTATTTAGTGTACTGAGCTTTCAGCTTGTTTTTCAAAGTGGCTGTACCGTTTTATATCCCCACCAGAAGTGTAAGAGGGTTCCATTTCCTCCACATCCTGTCAGCACTTGTTATTATCTGTCATTCTGATTATAGCCATCCTAGTGGATGTAAATGGAATAGGAAATGGCAACCCACTCCAGTACTCTTGCCTGGGAAATCCTGTGGACAGAGAAGCCTGGCGGGCTGCAGTCCCCGGGGTCCCGAAGGCTTGGACACGACCGAGTGACTAGACGACAACAAACGAATGTGAAGTAGTATCTCGTGGTTTTGATTTCCATTTTCCTGATGGTTAATGATGTTTTCCATCTGTTCAGATACTTGTTGGCCATGTGAATATTTTCTTTGACAACATATCTATTCAAATCCTTTGCCTATTTTTTAAAACAAGTTGCCTTTGTATTAGTGAATTTTTATAAGAGTTCTTTACATATTTGAGATACAAATCCTTTCTCAGGTACATGATTTGCAAAATTTTTCTCTTTGTCTAAGGATTGTCCATTCACTTTCTTGATGGTATCCTTTGAAACACTTAAAGTTTTAAATTTTGATGATGTCCAATTTATCTGTTTTTTTTTTTCTTTTCATTGCTTGTCCCTTTGATATCATATCCAAGAAGCAATTACATGAAGTCTGTGAACATTTACAAGTATCTATTTTTTAAGACTTAATAGTTTTGCCTCTTACATTTAGCTGATTAATCCATTTTGAATTAATTTTGTATACAACCTGATGTATGGGTTCAACTTCATTTCTTTTACATGTGGATATCTAGTTGTCCCAATACCATTTATTGAAAAGATTATTCTATCTTCATTTAATTGTCTTGGCAGCCTTGTCAAAAATCAGTTGACAGTAAATAAGAGGGTTCGTTTCTGGACTCTCAATTCTATTTCTATTCATTTGTCTTTATGCCAGTGTTGCACTATTTTAATTACAGTAGCTTTGTAGTAAATTTTAAATCATCCTCACATTCTTTTAAAGAACTATTTTCTTGTCTTCCCAGCAAGGTTAGAGCTGACATTTACTGGTCAGGATCAGTTTTAACCTAGTCAGTGTAAACTCCATTTTAAATTACTGTAAGCAATTGTTTTGACAATTGTTATAAAACAGTTGTTTTAAGAATCATTATAAAACAGTTGTTTTAAGAATCATTATAAAACCTGACTTTAAATGAATGAATTAAATATTATTGATTCTGCCAGGGTTTTAGATGAAACTTTTCACAAATGTATCAACTCCAGTTGATCAAACTCCATTTTAATCAAATCAGTGAAGAGAAAAGTGATTCTTGTTACAGTCAAGATCTTTGTACTAATGGGAAAGCCATGCAGTATTCGTAAGGTATGACTGGGGACACACATGAGTCTCAGTCACTCTCATTAAAATCCTTTACTTTAGGTTGTAAAGTTGACAGTGACTTAAAGTCTGGTCTCCTTTGCTTATCTGTCCAGCCTCATCCTTCATCCCTTTCCTTCTGTGCATTTTGAACCCTGCCCACCAGCATCCCCAAGGAGCCACCAGGAGTGGCCTGTGGTTTTACACAGACATGGGTGCAATGCCCCCCACCCATCCTCAGTCCTCCTAGCGGAATCCACCTGACGCTTCCGCACTCAGCCTGGATGTCCTTGGGGGAAGTTCCTTGGGGATCTCCCTCCTCCCAGATGAATCTGTTTGTCCTACCCCTTGTTTCATTAGACACACCCTTTCTTGGCACCCGCGGTTCCCACAGCGTCTGTTGTTGCCCTTCATGGTCCTTCTCCTCTGCCTCTTCTCTGGGGTAGATGCAGGAGCAGCAGGACTTGGATGCCTCTGGTTTGAGTATTACTGTTCGAGGAGCAGCTGTTGACAGATCAGCGTATATACACACGCACACACATATTTCCTATTCATGGTGGTCCCTATAACTCCTCTTCTGCAGGCATTCTCAGCAGAATGCCTGGAGACTGTGGGGAAACTCCAGTGTGCTGCCAGCCTGCACCGGCCTGACAGCTCCTCAGTGTGATGTGTACTGTCATGTTCAGCTTCTGTTGCATGACTAACAGAATTTCTGGGCAAAGATGAGCATCCCAAGCTTGTTTAACCCTGATGGCCTTACTGCCATTTCCAAGGAATCTCTGATTTTTACTAAGTTCAGTAGTTTTTGTTGGTTGGTTTGTTAGAAAAACTGTATTTTGAGAAGGGAGCTGAGAAAAAGTTGACCCTTGCTCCAGTGCCTTGAGAAGGGATTTTAATGGCGGGAATGAGCAGAGTGGATTGGCAGACACAGGTGGATGGGAAAGAAGTGGGCCTCAGAGCTTGGGACCTCAGGGCGAGTCCAGGGCCCGGGGCTGGGGGTGATGACAGCAAGTGTGGGCAGGGCTGGCATGTCAGGGGACTCTGAGAAGTACTAGAGCTGCTTGTAGAACCTGGGCATGGCAGGCTTGGCGGGAGGCAAGTGCCCCTGAGAAAGGGTGAAGGCAAATGCAGTTAACCCAGCAAGTAGCGCAAAGCCAGGGAGGAGCACGGGAGGGACAGGGCAGGGCTGGAGGCTGGAGGAAACGCACGAGCTCCTGCCCTTGTATGGGTGGCCTCAGCTTTGAGGCTCACAGCAGTTCCAGGACCCCACTGAGAGCCCCAGGACTCCCCGTGGACCACTCCAGGTCCTACAGAGGGCCAAGCATCTTCAGATAGCAAGCGGAGAGGCTCGCGTCATGTGGCCCTTCTCATAAAAGCAACTAAGCGAAGAGAGAAAGTTCCTGTGAAAAGAACAGGGACCTGTGTCTCAGACCGCAGTCAAGTGAGTTTAAGCGTGATCTTGAAAATGTAAGGGGAGAGAGAAAGAACAGGGGAACGAAAGTGGTTCTGTGGGAGGCACCGCCAGGAAGCTGGGAGGTTTGGGATAATGAAACGTTCTGGGAGGCTTTGTGGAGCCTCAGGGGATGGTGAGTTCTCAGCATTCAGCAAAAGAAAAATACACAAGTCAAGTGGGAATGGGGTTTTCATGGAAGGATGGAGCAGCGCCTCCTCCCAGGGCTGGGTGGCCGCACGGGGTATGGCCAGGGGACAGCTCAGTCCTCACCCGGGTGCATCTGGCCCTCTCCATGGGCCTGAGAGGGTCTGCTCCCTGCGGTTCTATGTGGCCCTCTCCATTCCTCCTATTTCCTGGACACCTCCCTTTCTTTCAGTCTTAGCCATGTATTTAAACCTGCTCTTTCTTTTACCTGGATTCTGTGTTTTTAGTGGGAACGTCTCCTTGAGCTCAGCCTGTCAGATTCCTCAGCTTCAGTTTTTAGCCGTATGCTCATTTTACTGCAAGGCTGTATTTTTTAAAGAATGGTGGACTTTTTAATGCCATACTTAATTTTGGTGTTGTGGCTTGGGTCTGCACAATATATATAATCTGTATCTATACCTATCCATATAACTATATCTGTAATCAAGTTATATTTTCAGCTTGGGCTGCTAATAGTTAAAGAATCTCAGAGTGAGGTTACGATTCCTGTTGTTAAGTACAGCAGTGTGTTTACTGAGGCTTCATAAAGATAGAGCTTTACAGTTACCTGTTGGGCTATTTCTGCTTCGGTGGCCTTTTAATCTCCTTAGAAAAGATGATTCTAAAGATTACTGCTGAATTTCACAACATATAAAGAGTGCTTTTGCATTCTTTATAAAATATTATTTCCAAAATGAGCAAATTACCTTGAAAAGGAAACTTTAATCAAGATTTATGTTCTGAGACTTTGAAAGAAAGCTGTTGTTAACACAAAATATTTAAAAGAAAAATATGCATCTTTTTAAGATCCTTGAATATTTTCATCCAGTGATGGTGTTTCTTTTTTAAAAAAATAAGCTTATTCAAAAGAATCTTCACTCTTATTTTATAACTTAGAAATTTCAAATACATACAACAATAGAATCATACAGTGAACCCCCACTTCCATTGTCCAGCATCGCATCTTTAACATATGACCGATGTTATTTCATTTGTGCTTTTTCCCGTCCCTCCCCCCAATTATTTTAAAGTAAATGCTGGATATCATATTATTCCACACAAAAATGATTCAATATGTATAGCTCTAAAAGATGAGTTTTTTTTTTTTTTAATGATCAGAGTGCCACCCAAGAAAAGAAATATATTGATGTCATCAGATATATAGTCTGTTTTCAGAGTTCTCTGAGTATCTCTTCAATTCTTTTATAATTGGTTTGTTCAAATCAGGCTCCAAACAAAGTTGATCTATACACTGATTGCATTCCGCTGATTCTCTTTACCTAAGATAAATATCTCTTTGAACCATGAGAACACTCCTCCCAGCTTTTTTTTCCATGTTATTTACTTGTTGAAGAAACTGGGTCAAGTGTCCTCTGGAATTTCCCACATTTGGGGTTTGGCTCCATCTACATGGTGATGTTCACATGCTCTTCCAGCCCTGCATTTCCCGAAGCCTGGCAGCGAGCGCTTTGATGAAGTCAGGGCCCCTGTGGTTCCTCGTGCAGGAGCCCTTTGTGGTAGTTGGGCTACACTTACCACAGCCTCTCACTGGGCAGCACGTGATGCTTGGTGGTATCTCTTTTACTCTCATATTAACAATGTATATGTGGCGATAGTGGAGTTTCTTTTTTATGATCTTTTTATCAGTCAGTATTTTCCATTGATTCTTTTGATATTTCTACTATAGTACGTCAAGGCTGTATATTGTCACCATGCTTATTTAACTTATATGCAGAATACATCATGAGAAATGCTGGGCTGGAGGAAGCACAAGCTGGAATCAAGATTGCCAGGAGAAATATCAGTAACCTCAGATATGCAGATGACACCACCCTTATGGCAGAAAGTGAAGAACTAAAGAGCCTCTTGATGAAAGTGAAAGAGGAGAGTGAAAAAGTTGGCTTAAAGTTCAATATTCAGAAAATGAAGATCATGGCATCCGGTCCCATCACTTCATGGCAAATAGATGGGGAAACAGTGGCTGACTTTATTTTTCTGGGCTACGAAATCACTGCACATGGTGATTGCAGCCATGAAATCAAAAGACACTTACTCCTTGGAAGGAAAGTTATGACCAACCTAGACAGCATATTGAAAAGCAGAGACATTACTTTGCCAACAAAGGTCCGTCTAGTCAAGGCTGTGGTTTTTCTAGTAGTCATGTATGGATATGAGAGTTGGACTATAAAGAAAGCTGAGTGCAGAAGAATTGATGCTTTTGAACTGTGGTATTGGAGAGGGCTCTTGAGAGTCCCTTGGATTGCAAGGAGATCCAACCAATCCATCCTAAAGGAGATCAGTCCTGAGTGTTCATTGGTAGGACTGATGTTGAAGCTGAAACTCTGATACTTTGGCCACCTGATACGAAGAGCTGACTCATTTGAAAAGACTCTGATGCTGGGAAAGATTGAGGGCAGGAGGAGAAGGGGACAACAGAGGATGAGATGGTTGGATGGCAAAATCAACTTGATGGACATGGGTTTGGGTGTACTCCGGCAGTTGGTGATGGACAGGGAGGCCTGGTGTGCTGCAGTTCATGGGGTCACAAAGAGTTGGACACGACTGAGCGACTAAACTAAACTGAACTGAACTATAGTAAACATAAGCAAAACAAAGTTTAAAAGACCGCATTATATATTCTTCTAAACTTTGCCTGTAGCATCCATAGTTGGTTCCTTTTTTAACCAGAGCCTCTATGAGATCTGATTTAGCATCTTAATTAAGATCATAAGTCATTATATATCTATTGCTTTAATTTTTACATATCAAAATTATGTACATTTTGTGTGAACTCTAAGGACTTATGGAAGATTAAAAAAAAAGGAAAAGCAGGTGGTGAGGTTTTTGGGTTTTTTTCCATATGAAAAACTTGATCAGCGGGCAGTTAAGAAAGAGAAAAGAAAACAAAGAAGGCATGAGAGGTGTTCTTTGAAATCTTCCAGAGGTGCGATAATAATTGAGCTGATATGCATTGGCTTCTCATAAATTGTCTTGGTAGTCTGGGCATTGAGTGCCTTAGAAATTAGTTTTCTCTCCATGCCTCTTCACTGTTGCTATAGTATTCTTGCTAAAGGCTTATTTGTTTGTGTTTAAGGAACCAGGGCAGTTTCTCTCTTATATTCACTTACAGAACTTGGATTTTGTTTTTGTCTTCCAAGAACTTCGTAAAGTACCACCATTACTCTAGCAAGCCTCTTGCTACTAATTTCATTATAACAGGCCAGTAAATCAGCAAAATAAGATTTAGAGCAGTGACTTCCAACCCTAAACTGTGCATCAGAATCCCCTGGAGCTTTCTAAAAGCAATCCAGTTCTCTGGCACCTCCCCAGCTCTACATAGATTATCAGATATGAGGGTTGCAGGAATCCTATGCATGTGTCAAAGACCCTAGCTTTGGAGATTCAGATTCCCCAAGTGATTTAGATATGGGCAGGGAGCTCATGCTTGGGAGTTGGAAAAACTTGAGACCCATAGATGGTTGCTTGAACTTCACAGTGGTTTATTTAATAACTAGAAGAGACAGTAGGATTGATGATAAATGATGGACATATTTGGTGTTTTTATCCATGGCTGGATGAGTGCTTCAAAAATGGCAAAAAGACCTAGCGCCTTGTAAAGGAGATACAAATCCCAAATGACTGACAATCCTGAGAGGAACGCTCGTTGCAGACGTAGGCTGAGTAGCGGATAGAGAACAGAAAACAGCCTACTTCCACCCGGAGGAGAAAGCAGTGACCGCCTGTGTGAAGGCCGGAACCACAGTGAGGGCCTCAGTGACTGAGAGGCGGGCCTGCTGAGAAGGCCAGCAGAGCCTGGGCAGCGAAACGGGGATGCGTGATGCGCTGCCTTCACTTCTGCAGTTTCCCCTGGAGCGCCTCATCTTTGCAGAGTGCCTAGAATAGACGCTTGTCCTTTTGTGCCCTCTTTATCAGCCTCATTCATCCTTCTGCTGTGGAGTTACCTGAGAAGTGCTCTCAGCCACCTCTTGTTTGTCAGCTCCTAGTGTTTTGGTGTTTCTCTGCCTTTGCTAACGCGTTTGATTTTGAAACTCTTTTCCCTTACCTTTTAAGACCTCTCTGCCCTGGTTGCCCCTCTCCTGTCCAGCCATGTCTCCTTGTCCTCTTCACGTCTCTTTTGACGTGCTCCATGGTGGACGTTTTTGCCCTTTGGCCAGAGTTGACTCAGCATCTGTCTCCGGTCTCGACGTCCCTCTGAAGTCCATGCCTCATTTCTGTGTGCTTCCCAGACAGCTGTGTTCACTGTCTGAAGCTTGGGTCATGGTCCTACTGATCTCCACCACCACCAGCCCCCAACCCGTTCCCTTACAGGCCTCCACTCACCCCATCAACAAAGCCAGGACCCCCCTCTGCCCTCGTTGGTTGTCAACCACCAAACCTGTTTCTGCTTCCATCCCTGAAATGTCCCTTAAACATGTCCCTTTCTCATTAGTCCGGTGACGACCCACGATCCTCATCTCGCCCCACTTGGCTTGCGAGAACTTCTGCCAGTTTCTGCCGCTCTGTGCCATCATGGAAATGCAGGCCCGTGTGCTACATATTCTGACTCTTCAAGCAGAGCTGGAAGTCCATATTTTCATGTAAACTTTCTGAATCCTTAAAATGCTTGTAACTGATTTAGAAACTTTGATAACACCATGTGCACCTTCGTAGGCCACTAGTTTGTAATGTTTTACTTAAACATAAGGTAAAGATATCATAAGAAAATGATAATGTAAGTGATTTTGTTGTCTTTTTGGCATGAGAAAAAGCTTTATATCAGAATTTCAAAACAAGACATGTATTTGACTAAATAAAATTGGAAAACACTTTGGCCAAATAAAAATACTATAAACAACTAAAATATAAGTGATACTATGGGAAGAAAAAATTTTCAGTTAAAGGTTAATGTAGTTCTTATAAAATTATGCTTATAAATCAGTGTAAAAGATAACTTCAGAAAAGCTCAGTTCCCTAATAGAAATAAACAGAGGACGTGTACAAATACAAATGAATCTGAAATAAAGCTTGTCCTTACTTGCAGTCAAAGAAATAGAGATTAAAAAGCCGTGAGCAGTGGTGAAGCCACGTGCACCTGTTCTGTATTTGAAGGTCCAGTATTGGTGCAAATGTGGGGAAATGGACATGATGGTATACTCCTGGTAGGAATTTGAATTGGGCTTCCCTGGTGGCTTAGATAGTAAAGAATCCACCTGCTATATGGGAGACCTGGATTCGATCCCTGGGTTTGAAAGATCCCTGAAGAAGGAAATGGCAACCCACTGTGGTATTCTTGCCTGGAGAAGTCCATAGACAAAGAAGCATGGTGGGCTACAGTCCATGGGGTCACAAAGAGTGGGACATGACTGAGTGACTAGCACTTTCACACTTACTTTCACTTTCACACTTTTCTGGAATGGAATGTGGCAATTTCCCATTAGTCAAAATTTTAGCAGGATTCTGGAAACTAGGAAAAGAGAAAACAAATTTATCATTAAAAAAAAAAAATCAAAGTTCCAGCAAACAGTGAAAAAGACACTAGGAGGCGAGAATTGAAGTAGAAAAGACCAACAACTTTCTAAAGGCAGTGAAGAATATGTTCATATGTTCTCTGGTTTAAGAAATCTCAGCATCCCAGCAGGATAAATTTTTCAAAAGATCCTAGATATATTGTAGTAAATTCCAAAACACCCAAGACTTAAAGTGTTAGTCAGTGTTAGACAGGCTTCTCTGTCCCTGGAATTCTCCAGGCAAAAAAAAAACTGGAATGGGTAGGGGAATCTTCTCAATCCAGTGACTGAATCCGGGTCTCTCGCACTGCAGGCAGATTCTTCACTGTCTGAGCCACCAGGGAAACCCCTGATGCCCCAAAGTGGGGCCAAAAAAAGAATAAATAGAAAACCTTAATAACCCCTGTTAAAGAATTTAGACCACTATTTCAGAAATACCAGATCTGAACATTTTACCAGGGAATTCCCTCAAAATTTAAGAAATAGATAATTCCAGTTTTGTATAATAGAATAATAGCTAACATTTCCAACTAATTTTAGCATAACTTGACACTAAAACCAGATAAGGACAATACAAGAGAGGAAAATTTCAAATCAGTCTCACTCAAACAATAAAAATAGAAATCCTAAACTAAGTGTTAGCAACCTAAATTTGACGATGTAAAAGAAGAATCATCACATGATGCCGAGTTGGTTCATAATTAGAAAGCCTATTAGTATTTACAACATTAATATGTTATAGGAGAACAATGCATATGGTAACTAGATTGAAAAAAACTAGCTATCATTCATGATAAAAATTCTTGGAAAGATTAGGATCATGTCTACAAAAGTCTACAGCAAATGTTGTTCTCAGTGGCAAAACATTAAAAGCAGTCCTTTTATAACTGTGAGGACCACAAAGGTGGTTACTACAATATTCAACAATTACTGGAGGTTCCAGCCCAAACAATAAGACAGGGAAAATAAAACAGGTGAAATATTGGAAATAAAGAACAAAATTTTAGGGGGTAAATGTACACATAGAAAAGTCTAAAGGAAATATACAGACTAATTATTAGAATTAAGATTTAATATGTTTTTCAGCTGTAGGTCCCCATATAGAAATCACTTTATTATAGCAGACAGTTGGAAAATGTAATTTTTAGGAGCTGGTATGTATAGCGGTAGCAATAAAAAAAATAGGAAGTTCCTCATAATAAACTTAATAAAGTGTGCAATACATTTATTTAGAAAATTTTTAAACTTTATCAAAAGACATTTTAAAAATCCTTAAAAATAACTGGGAGGCTTACCATGTTAAATGCATGTGAAATCTCATTATCATAAAGATCTTATATTCCCCAAATTAATCTATAGATTGAAGGCCTTTCTAACCACAGCTCCCAACAGAGTTTTTTTCATGAAGTTTGACAAGCTAATACTAAAAGCTGTATGACAGTATGAAGGACCAAGAGTAGTAACTCCAAGTAGCTTTATGAAGAGCGGAAACTGTGCTGAGGATCAGGAGAGGAACTTGCGCCACTGGATACTGCGATTTATAAATAAAGCTCAGGTAATTAACAGTGTGCACCTACTCTTAGTCAGTGGAATAAAATAACTCAGAAAGACCAGTTTATATATGATAGAGCTGTCATTTCAGATCATTGGGGACCTTCTATTAGACTGTTCAGTAGAGAATTGGGGAAATAGAGACTGTTCAGTAGAGAACTGGGGAAAGAAAAAAAGTGGATTCCTAATGGACACCATACACAAAGTCAATGTACATAACTTTGAGACTTGTTAAAAAATCAGATTATAAAGCAACATTTCTAACCTGTCTCCATTTGTGTAAAAAGAGAGAAGAATATGTGTGTGATTATATATCTTGAGAAAAGATCCAGAGGATATTGAAGTTAAGGTGACTGTCTCTGGGTGATTGGATTTTTGCTGATTTAACCATCTCTTTATGCCTCTTTTTTGTTTCTGTTTAGTTTTGTTTTTGTTTTTTAATACATTAAGTGTATATTACTTTTAATTAGTTTTTTTTTTCATTTTTAATTTTCCCCGTATTTTGTATCTATTTTATTTTCAGTCTTCTTTGAGATTATCTTTTCAAATTCTTCTTGGCAACTTCCAAACTGCCTCCTCCTTTCACACACAGAAATAGCATTTTCGTTGTGATTTTGATTGGAATTGTCTGGTGCATAATAGTCAGTACACGTTTGTGAAATAAATAAATATAGGGACAATTCACATCTTAACACTGGTTAAGCCTTCCAACCAAGAATATGATATCTTACTCAAATCTTTTCAAGTCCTTTTTTTCCTAAATGTGAGCTTTTCTGTTTTTAAAAAATACAGATCTCACACCTTCATGCAATTATTGTTTTCTAATATGGTATAATCTTTTCATTTTCCCCCACATTTGAGTTAGACCGTTAACTGTGTAGCTTTACCATCAGGACTTAGAAGCCTCAGAAAGATGATTAAATGTAGATAAACACATCCTGTGTAGTGAGGTCAAGGACCTGAGTTTATTTAGCTTAGAGTAAATGACTGCATTGAAACTGAATACCTGTCTCCAAGCACGTGATAGCGGCCAGCTTTCCTTCAACTCTGCTGAAGACAAGACACAGGAAAATGAACTTCAGCTCGAGTGTGAGTGACTCAGATTAAAGATTGCAAACTGACAGTGTGACGCCAAAGCGGCCCTTGGGAACATTTTCTTTGGACTGTAGAGTATATTCTAAAATTTTGAATTCATTGCTAATTTGAAATTTGGGAGGTCTCACATGAAAATTTAGATTTCCAGCTTTTCTGGCAAGGCTTAAAATCTAGTATCCTGTGCCGGACTTTCAGTGGCAACTGATGGCTGGAATAACGAAGCGACTGCTCCTCTTTAAACCAGCTGTGTGCTTTCTCCAGTTCTCCATGTCAGAACCCAGCCCTTCCTGTTATCTGCCTTGCCCCTTAAGCATTTTAGTCTGCAACTTCAGCTCCAGTGATAAAGGAAGAACTGAGTTGCCCACACACAGGCATGGCATTTTTCATTTTCAGGATTGTTTTTAAACTGTGGTTTAAATATGGTCTGACTACTAAGCAAGAAGTGGACCAGGCGACTTCTCAAAGATCTTTCCTGTCCTGTGAGTCTGTGATCCTGTTGGAAGAGTGCCATGGCTCAAGAACTCAGTGGATATGGTTGTCGAAGCTGCGGTGCGCCCACTGCAAGACACAGAGCCCACAGAGCTCCTGGTTCAGCTGGTATTTCCTCATGTCGGGCACGGGAAGTTTGACAGATTTTGCAGAGGACCTGTTTCAAGAACCAAGAGTTCAAACAACTAGCTGCTTCATTCAGAAGACTTGTTAAAAGTCTGTTTCTTTTGTACATAGTTATATAAATGTGAGTGAAGGACTTTGTTGGTAACTTTGAGTTTTATAAATATCCAGTATCACATCACTCCCATCATGACTGTGGGGAACCATTGTTTTAAATATCATTTCATCTGTGCTTGAATATTATCTAAGCACAGTTTTCATATTTAATGGTAAGGGTATATATACTCTTATAAACAAAAAAGTAGGAAAGCAGTATGGGAAAAAAATCTGAAGTGATAATGTCTCAGTCTGTGGAAAATTCTTAAAGAGATGGGAATACCAGACCACTTGACCTGCCTCTTGAGAAATCCATATGCAGATCAGGGAACAACAGTTAGAACTGAACATGGAACAACAAACGGGTTCCAAATAGGAAAAGGGGTACATCAAAGCTGTTTATTGTCACCCTGCTTATTTAACTTATATGCAGAGTACATCATGAGAAACGTTGGGCTGGAGGAAGCACAAGCTGGAATCAAGATTGCCGGGAGAAATATCAATAACTTCAGATACGCAGATGACACCACCCTTATGGCAGAAAGCAAAGAAAAACCAAAGAGCCTCTTGATGAAAGTGAAAGAGGAGAGTGAAAAAGTTGGCTTAAAACTCAACTTTCAAAAAACTAAGATCATGGCATCTGGTCCCATCACTTCATGGCAAATAGATGGGGAAACAATGGAAACAGTGAGAGACTTAATTTTTGGCAGCTCCAAAATCACTGCAGATGGTGACTGCAGCCATGAAATTGAAAGATGCTTGCTCCTTGGAAGAAAAGCTGTGACCAACCTGAATAGCATTTTAAAAAGCAGAGACATTGCCAACAAAGGTCCGTCTAGTCAAAGCTATGGTTTTTCCAGTAGTCATGTATGGATGCGAGAGTTGGACCATAAAGAAAGCTGAGCACAGAAGAATCAATGCTTTTGAACTGTGGTGCTGGAGAAGACTCTTGAGTCCCTTGGACTGCAGGGAGATCCAACCAGTCCACCCTAAAGGAAATCAGTCCTGGGTGTTTATTGGAAGGACTGATGCTGAAGCTGAAACTCCAATACTTTGGCCACCTGAGGGGAAGAACCAACTCATTTGAAAAACCCTGATGCTGGGAAAGACTGAAGGCAAGAGGAGAAGGGGATGACAGAGGATGAGATGGTTGGATGGCATCACCGACTCGATGGACATGAGTTTGAGCAAGCTTGGAGAGCTGGTCTTGGACAGGGAAGCCTGGCGTGCTGCAGTCCATGGGGTTGCAAAGAGTCGGACACGACTGAGTAACTGAACTGAACGGAACTGAACTGATGGGTCTTGTAAATAATAATAGCATGTGGCCAGTGGTATTACATGCAGAGTCTGTCAGGTTATGGGTAGTGAGGCAACAGGTAGAAAATTTGTTTTGTTTTTTTCCTGACTAAATTTGGCCACAAGTAATTATTTTGTTCACAAGTTTTTTTTTTTTTTCTTTTTAATGGATCTAACCAGTTTGCCCATTTGTTTTGGCATCAAATAGACATAGCTTTATTGTGACTCAGAGTCCAGTACTGTCCTTATTTAAAGACATAAAATGTTATCTCAAGGGAAATTTTTTGGAGTCTCTAAATGTCTTGGGTAATAAGTGAAATTTTTAACCCAGGACCAAATATTCCATTTACCCACCCAAATTGTTTCCCAGTTGTGGTCTTAGACTAGGCTCCTGTGTGTATTCTTAAACTTATGAAGGACTCTTGTTTTTGGTTCCCACAGAACAATTTCTTTCTGCATCCACACCCACATCAGCAGTGATGAAGGTCACACTGAGACCCACAAAATGTTTCAGAGGGCTCCATAAAGTCTTTTCCCAAGGTCCCACGTCATACTTAGTTTGTCATTTAAGTTCTAACAGATGGGATCAAACTCATGACTTTTCTAGCCTTGACCATCTGATAAGGACAGGTATCACTTTCCAAATAGGCACAGTTCCCGAAGTCATGACTTACGACATCATTTCTCCAAAACGAAATAGCTTTAAAAAAGATGCAGTCTCCATCTTTTAAGTATGTTCTGTGTTCCTGGAGTAGTCCAGCACCAAGATAGTGTCCGTACTTGATAGGTAGCAGCCCCTTCCTTCATGCTGTCCTATTAAATCTTACTCAAGTCTTCACCTGGTGAATGAGCCCTGACTCAGGACCTCAGCCTGGCAACAGTCACAAGTCTGAACTGGCTCACAGGAGGGAGCTGCTGCTAGTTCAGCCAGGAGGCATCTGATTGCCACCAAGTGCCCTTTCTTATAGCAAAGGTAGACCAATATGAGACCCACTCTCCCACCTGCTTAGGTAAGTTTACCTTAGCTGAAAGTTGAAGTATTTATAAATTTAAGGTTTGATTTCTTTGAAATCAACCTTAGGACTAAATCTTCAAATCATCTCTGTTCTAGACTTCAAATTGTGATCACAGCTTTAGTTTAAATTTAGAATTTCCTGCAACAGCTAAGTGAGTGAGCGAAGTCACTCAGTTGTGTCCGACTCTTTGCGACCCCATAGACTGTAGCCTACCAGGCTCCTAAAGAAGCCATCAAAATTAATAAGTGGCTGGCATTCTAAAATAGTGGATAAAAGGGAGAGAGAGATTATTCTAGGTGAAAGAGACAAAACCAGATGCAGTGCCTGACCTTCGGTTGGATTCTAATTCAGGAGGAGTATCAGTGATTTGGGGGACAGTTTGAGAATTTCATTGTGGACTATTTAAGCAGGAATGTCATGTCAGTTACGATTATGGGATTTTGTGATGTAGGAGAATGTCATTGTCTAGGAGTCTGTATTACATATTGTGGAGTTATCCGTCATGGTGTCTATTCTGAAATGGTATATAGCAAGTATGTATGTGAAATATGATGCCGTATTAACCATTATTGAGTCTAGAAGGTGGGCTTTGGTTGTTCCTGGCACTGTTTCTCCACTTTTCTGGGTGTTTGAAATTTTTCATGCTTGTGAGTAATGATTCAAAGGAAGCGGTTGTCCCAGGGAGAGAAGTGCTGTGGGCCACAGTAGGTCTTGCTGATGGCTTCCTGTGGTTTGAGAGAAGGCTTTGCTGGAGGGGATTCACCGAGTCGTGGGTGGAGGGTACTGTGAGTGGTGCTTTCCTGCCCAGGCCCCAGGCTAGCCGTCCAGGGGCTCAGCAGGTGAGCCCAAGGCGGTTTCCCAGGATCCTGTGAATTGCTTTGCTAATCACAGTGGGAAAGGGCTTCCCACCACAAGCTGGACCACAGCTTCCCCTTGGCAGTCTTGCGGAAGCTCAGGTCACATTAGCCAGGAATCCCCTGGAAAACAAGCGAAGCTGGATGGCTTTACAGTAAAAACTCCATGTTGGAGATTTGCTCTTAGCATCTTGGGACTATGAAATATTAATATAATGACCCAAATCAATGACCACTCCCTTCAAAAGTACTATTACTCATTGGAGCACAGTACTACTTAAGACTAGCCTGCTGCCTCGCCAAGTCAGGGTGGAACTTGTTCAACTCATATTTGATTTTTTTTGTTTGTTTTTTCCTTTCTATTTCATAAAGTCTCTAAATGTCTAATAAAGCCATTTGAAGCAGTTTATTTTAGACAGAAAGCGAAATGAAATAGTAGCAGAACTCTGTCCTTAAAGCAGAGACCGCCCTTTCTTTATCTCACAAATATGGCCCCATCTCCTTTTCTCGGATACTTGATGTTCTTTGGAGAAGAGTAGAGGGAAGGCAACAGGTTGTCATCTAGAACGTCCCTGGGGGGTTGGGAGGTTGTCTGTTGGAAGGTGGTGGGGAGTCCAGCAGCTCCTTATAAAGTATGGAGCTTGGGAGGCGCAAGGGTGGGAGACTTCGGGGGCTGCTGGGGAGACGATGGTCTCTGGCTGGGACTGGACGTCTCGTACATTAAGCAGCGCGGTGTGTGTCTGTTAGTCTGTCAGTCGTGTCTGGCTCTTTGTGACCCCATACACTAAGGCCCGCCAGGCTTCTCTGTCTTTGGAATTCTCCAGACAAGAATACTAAACTGGGTTGCCGTTCCCTTCTCCAGGGTATCTTCCCAGCCCAGGGATTGAACCTGGGTCTCCTGCATTGCAGGCAGATTCTTTACTGTCTGAGCTACCATGGTAAACGAATTATTTCTTGAAACAGACCTACCTGAAGACTACTGGTGGAAAGATGCATCCACAACAAAGCAGTTCTCTCTCTAATCCCAGTCTCTATTTGTAGCTAAAGATAGAATTTTTTCAGGCTAAGGAGGACCACAGAAGCTCTCAAGAAAATAGGCCTCCTTAATTGTGATTTACAAGTGCCTCTAGATTTTGGAATACCATTGCCATATAATTTTCAGATGAAAAGGTTATCACTTTATGATTTCCATTTTGTTTCTTCCTCCCAGCCCTGACCCCAGTTCTGGGCTTTTAGAGCATCAGTATTGCAAGCCTGGAGCTGGTGCCTGAGAAGGGGAAGCAGAGGGTCCCCTGGATTCTTTGCCAAGCTGCCATTTAGCTTTTGAGCATAGTGGAGCTTTGCTTGAGCCCCAGATTAGTACACAGTCTCAGAGGCCTGCTCAACTCTGTGAAATTGATGTCATTAAAGAGCAAAGATAATGCAGTCTTTATCACTGCCTGTTATCTGTGGATAAATGAAATACAGCTCCCTAAGTATGTCAGTTCAGTGTATTTCAACAGCTGTGAGTTTCTTTACTTACATATCAGAGTTAGGTTGCTGTAAGAACAGACACAAACACTTTTGTGTTTTCTTTCTCTTCTGCTCTCTCTTTAAACAGTAAGGTTTCCCGTAGCCAGTATAATTTGGACTAAGCAAGTACAAATCTCTTTTACGTGGCAAACTTACCATTTCTCTTATAGGTGTGTTCAGCAGGGTTTTCCACTAAAACCATAAGAAGACAGCAGTTTAGGAAGGATCCCCTTTAAGACAATCCTGTCCTGGGGGCGGTGAGGGGAGTGGGACAGAGGAAGAAATATTTCAGTAAACTCTACTCTCCTAGTAATGTCGGTAGTAAAACAGTCAGAGTTTGACTTATGCTGCTTTATTTTCCTAGAGGGGAAGGTGGTATATTGAGACAGCTGACCAAGCAGGATTTAGTTATCACTCAAGTGGTATCTCCAGATACCAGGCTTCCTGAACTCATACTGGAACTTTCCTAGTCAACTTCAGATTCAGCCCCTTCCTCCCAATAACACTTTATTCCTGGAGATTTTGTACAGCGAAAAGAGTTTTGAGAATTGGAGCATGTTCTCTGACCCCTAATCACGTGGAACTATAAGCGTTAAAGTGTGATCCGCAGCGAAGCCAGAGTACTTTGATAACGCATTTTTGTTGTTGTTCAGTCCTTTGCAAATCTCCCATAATAAATCATTACTTTGAAAATCACTTCTCTTTGTGTGTTTCTATGTCCCTGACTGTTAAGTCTCCTACCATCCCCCTCCCCCAGCTGCAAGACAAATAAACAGATGTGGATGTCACTTCCACTCTCGCGGTGACCTAAGGGCCGAAGTATTTGTTTTAAAGCGCTCAGAATAATGCCAGTGGTGTGCATATTTCGTTTGACATTTTAAGCGGAAGAAAGCCACATGACCAAAATGCGATCCACTGCAAGTGTGTTAGGAAACAACACATTTCATCTCCGTAAACCTGGAGATTATCCTGTCATAGATGTCGCTGTCATGGTGAAATCCCCATGGCTAAAGCAATTGTGCTGTCACAGCTTGTGTAGAAGATAGGTCTGTGCTCACTGACGTTCTGGATCTTTCTACAAGGGTGACAGAAGGATACTTGGATGTAAAACTGGAAACTTCTTTAATTGTATTCCTTATATATAAATTATTTCAAAACAGTGATTGTATTGGTCTTTGGAGAGTCCAGTGGACCTGGAGACCACCTCTTTTAACTCCTAGACCTTCCAGTTTTATGACTAAAATCCTGACTCTGAGGATAAGCGATTTGCTGAAGCTGTTTGGGGACCTGGGAACCCTCACCCTTCTTCAGTGGGCCTTTCATTTCTGATTCTTCCACCAGGTTCCTGACTGTGTTAACCAGACATTTTTACTTGATCATTTCGGGAGGCTCATTGACAGAGTGCTTTATACTTGGAACAGGGCAGGAGGGGAGGAAAGAAGGGAGGGATGGAGAGAGGAGGGAACTATGCTGGTATTTCCCGTGACTACGGAAGTTTCGTTGCTGCAGAATTTGATGATAGTAAGAGGAATGGTAATATCTCCATCGTTACAGATGGTGCAGTGCACTCCTTCAGACCAGGTTTCTTTCGCTTAACTATGTTTGTGAGATTTAGTCCTGATATGGTCTCTAGCTGAAGTTCATTTACTTTTAGGGGCAGAGTAGGATTTGCACTGTGTGACTATTACCTCCCCCACACCCCACTTTGTTTTCAATGAAAAATTCTACTTTTGATGGATATTTGCATCAGTTCTGGTTTGGGACTTCTGTGAAAAGTGCTATTCATGCACCCAGTGTTTATGCTTGAGTTCAGCTTTAGATGCTGAAAGCAGCTGTCAGTGCATGAGAATTCCTGTTAGCCCACATTCTTGCCAACAGTTGGTGTTCATGGCCTGTTCCAGTTTGGCCGTTCTGGTGGTTGGAGAGTTTTTTCTGCCTCTTTTTTTGGGGGAGGCAGGGGGAATTATGTCATATTTCGTTTCATCACATCCTAGATAAAGACTTTACTTGAATTAGAATAACTTATAGGCAAAACACACTCCTCTTCAAATAGTTTAAACTCTTCATTATGTGAGCTGATAAGCAGTGAGCATCAGAAAGTGGCCAATGATACAACCGCTCGGCCTGAATTAAGCATCCTACCTGAGGGCCTGATTGTTAGGCCTGTTTGGTCCGACCTCCTCAGTTAGGCCATTTTCCAGATAGAGTAACTGAGCCGCTTCAGTGATTGGAGGCCGTTCCAGGTGCTGTGCCCAGGCCTCCTAGGAGTTACTCGGGCATATGCACCTCTTCCCCTGGAAGAGGCCCCTACAGATCCTCCTACTCTGACTCACTAGGCAATCGCTGAGTGCTCACTGGGCGGCAGGCACTGGGCTGGGCCTGTGGGGTTCCTTCTCAGAGATGTGTTTAGTTTGATGCTGACCTTGTTCCCTTTACAGCGTTTTCATTCCACTTTATTGCAGTATAGTTGATTTTCACTGTTGTGTTGGTTTCAGGTGTACAGCAGAGTCATTCAGTTATGCGTGTATATCTGCATTCTTTTTCATATTCTTTTCCATTATGGTTTATCAGAGGATACTGAGTGTAGTTCTCGGTGCTGTACAGTAGGTCCTTGTGGATTATCTTTTTATATCTGCTGCTGCTGCTGCTAAGTCGCTTCAGTCGTGTCCGACTCTGTGCGACCCCATAGACGGCAGCCCACCAGGCTCCCCCATCCCTGGGATTCTCCAGGCAAGAACACTGGAGTGGGTTGCCATTTCCTTCTCCAATGCATGAAAGTGAAAAGTGGAAGTGAAGTCGCTCAGTCGTGTCCGACTCTTAGCGACCCCGTGGACTGCAGCCCACCAGGCTCTCCATCCATGGGATTCTCCAGGCAAGAGTACTGGAGTGGGGTGCCATTGCCTTCTCCCTTTTTATATGTAGTAGTGTGTATATGTTAATCCCATGCTCCTAATAGATCCCCCTCCACGTTTCCCCTTTGGTAACCATAGGTTTGTTTTCAAAATCTGTGAATCTGTTTCTGTTCATAAGTAAGTTCATTTGTATCATTTTTAAAGTTCGATCTCACACATGAGTGATGTATGATACTCACTTTTCAGGTTACGGCTTTCACATCACAGCCTATTTCCTCAAAAGAGGAATACGTCTCCGCTGCCTGAGGGGCTCACCAAGGACAGGTAAGAAGCCAGTTTCTTGGGTCATTCTGCACAATGAGTGTGTCCTTAGAGAAGGAATGAAAATTAAGGAATGACGATTCCTCGCGGCCACATAGCCTTCATGAAACTGAAGTACTAATTAAGAGTGTTTGCAAGCGCTTGAGATTATTTTTTTCCATCTTGCTCTGTTCACTGCCTGCCTCAGCCCAGTGAGTGGCGCCACGCTCCGCCTTCCTTTCCTGCTGCCTCTCGGCACTTGAGCATCCAGAGTCACTTCAGGCAGTTAGACCACTGTCTGTGCACACCGAGGCCCTGGAGTGCAGAGCGAGAGTATGAAAACGGCGCATTCCCGGCCCTGAGCCGCCAGGGCCTCTCCGTAGGTATGTGATGGGGCCCTCTGCCCCCACGACTCCCCGAGTCAAGATGTTCACTGAGGAGATGAGGTCAAGTGTGTCCAGCCAACAACAACAGAGTCAGATGCTAACAACTGCTCTCCAAGTCCATCTGAGCTTTGGAAAGAAAATTTAACTCAGCTTCCTTTGCTGATTTTAGTAAATAAGATATGAAACAGGGACATTAAAAATGAACTGTGCAGCAACTATACTCCAGTAAAAACTTAGGAAAAAATAAAAGCAGTAGTACTTCCAAGTAAAATACAGTATTCTAAACAAAGCAACAACAACAAAAAATGAACTGTATAAAGGTTTGGTCTTGGAATCTTTGCAATTATCTGCACTGTCTTAACTTTAAGTGTCACTTGACTATATTACTGTCATGGTGGGGCCTTCCACTCTATTCAGTCCTCTTAGTAAAATAAATCAGTTAACTTTGTATCTGTTAAAATACAGCCTAGCTACCCTTCATGGTAGGGACTGCCATTGCCTAAATTTTTATTTAAATGTTCATGCAAATCTCAATTACAACCTAAGCAGAGTGAAGGGCTTTCTGTTGATAAAATACCTAGCACCAAATTGTTTAAAATCTGCTATTCTAGCATTCTTATTTTTCCGAGGAATCATTTGATAGAACTGATAATTTTGAATTCTAGTTCTTTTTTAAAAAAATACTTTCTTTATTTATTTAGCTGTGCTGGGCCTTAGTTGTGGCATGTGGGATCTAGTTTCCTGACCAGGGATTGAGCCTGGGCCCCCTGCTTTGGGAGGGTTAGGGAAGTCTCTTAAATTCTGATTCTGATTCACTGATGAGCTACTGTATTTCAAGATTGTCCTGTTGGGAGAGGGAGTACAAATAATGAATTCTGTGGCTCCATTTCCCTTTCCAGAAAGTCGGAAACAGACTGGTTATCACTTAACTCAATAAGATGTTCCAAGAATTAGTGAAGAAATATTAACTGCTTTGTTAACTGTGTTTTTCTGCCTTTTCGGAGTCCCATCTATAGTTACCTAGCCAGATAAAGCATCCATGTAGTGAAAGTGAAAGTCACTCAGTCGTGTCCAACTCTTTGCGACCCCATGGACTATACAGTCCATGGAATTCTCCAGGCCAGAATCCTGGAGTGGGTAACCTTTTCCTTCTCCAGGGGATCTTCCCAACCCAGGGATGGAATCCAGGTCTCCAGCATTGCAGGCAGATTCTTTGCCAGCTGAGCCCCAAGGGAAGCCCAAAGCATCCATGTGGGGTCAGAGGTTAAACACACCCAAGCCCCCTGCAATGGGGGTTTCTGCCCGAGGACCAGAAGGGAGAAACAGAACAGCATGTCAGGCCCTGGTTGCAGAGCCTGAGCCGCTGCACGTCTCTTGGTGAGCAGTGAAGCACCAGGGCGGGGTTCTGAGCAGGGTAAGCAGAGCTGTTGTGGAAACTGCTAACCCACTTGCCCCAAGTAGAATGAGTTGGAGGAGAGAAGGCAACCCCCAAAGAGACAGCAGGTGAGGAGAGAGTGGATCCCAGAACATCATTTTGGTGTAATGTAGCCTCTCCAAGTGGTTGAGGCACTGACTGTGCAGGAGTCATGTGTCTGCGTAACTGACACTTTCACGCCTGCTCTCTGTCACTGTCTCAGGGCCCTCCCACTGTCATTTCTTGTGGGCAGTGTGCATTGTATGTAAAAGGCTTCACTTTCATGACTCAGAATAATAAAAATTGGTCACATCTAAAAGGAAGGCTTTCCCTTTTAGAAAAAATTAGCTTTATTTCCGTTGTAAATACGATACATGTGTATTATACAAATACTGAGGCAGTTGTTTAGTCGCTGAGTCATGTCTGACTCTTCTGCGACCCCATGGACTGTAGTCTGCCAGGCTCCTCTGTCCATGGGATTTCCCAGGCAAGAATACTGGAGTGTGTTGCCATTTCCTTCTCCAGTTCAGCCAGTACAACCAAGTAAAAAGCAGGGGAAGAGAAGACCCTCCCACTCCCTATCCTCCACCCCAGAATATTCACTGTTAACATGGGCTAAACGTCACTCCAGACATCACCCCAGAGGTCAATGGGGGCTGTGTGGATGAATGGAGAGATGGACAGACAGATGGAGAAGGAGGCACATTTACTATTCAATCATCCTTTCATTGAATGTTGAGGAGTCTGGTTCTGTGATTCATTTAACCTTCCCCACCCGGAAGTCAGTGGTTTTGCTTTAAGAAATTGTAATCATAGGTCACTGCGACTGTGGTATAGTTGGACCAGCTTTACTATTGCACATCTTTTAAAATTTATTGTATTGTTTCTGGCTGCGCTGGGTCTTTGCTGTGCGCAGTCTTTCTCTAGTTGGGCGAGGGGAGCTGCTCCCTAGCCGCAGTATGCCAGGCTCCTCATCGCAGTGGCTGCTTTTGTTGCAGGGCGCAGGCTCAGGGCAGGCTTCAGGAGTTCAGGCTCATGGACTCCTGAGCACGGGCTGAGTAGTTGTAGTGCACACGCTGAGTTGCCACACCAAATGTGCAGTCTTCCTGGACCAGGCATTGAACCCACATCTCCTGCACTGGCAGGCAGATTCTTAACCACGAGACCCCCAGGGAAGTCCTCCTATTGCACATTTAACCATTTCCTTAAGAATGATCATTAATTCCTAATCTCCGACACTACTCTTTTCATAGCCTGGTTCAGACTGGGAATTTGCCTTGCAGCCTAGGGAACCTCTCCAAAGCGAGGTGACTGAAGAGGGGAGAGAGAAACTAGCAAGAACACTGACAAGGTGTGTTTTCAGATTTCTTCCCTCTTCCAGTATATGTCTGAACACTCAGTAGTAAATGTTGATCCTGTCTCCCAAATGTGAGTCTGAACAGAAAATAGCAAACTGACCCAGGAGGAAAGCTGTGATGGCCCTGGGCGCCTGGGGATTTCTAGGGATACCGTGGTCCAGGGGCTCAGATGGATCCATCTGCAGCCTCCTCCTCTGCCCCTGGAGCTTTGTGCTTGCCCTGCGCTGCTGATGGCAAACCCTGGAAGGAGGGGAGGGGAGAAGACATGTGTCTGATACATACATGCTTATCGTTGTAAGGCAGAATTCTTGGACCAAGCATTTCTGAGTTCAAAGTCTTTTGACACCTCGAGTGATGTGATTTCTTTCCTTTTGTACAGAACTCCAAGTGTTTCCCGAAAGGTTTGTGGTCTGTGTAAGTCAGCTTGCGTTCAGTCGTGATCTTTTGGCGAGTCAGAGTGAAGATTTGGTATGTATGAAAAGCTCTATAAGTAAATCTGCTTGAATGAAAAGTTACTGTAATAAATAGAAGAACTGTTGAGCCCTCAGTGCATGTTTTAAGGGACCAAAAATGTCCTATCTATTTTGCGTGATAATATTGATTAATTGATATGCTCTTTTTTTTTCCTGAAGACTTCTTGAGAATTTAGCGTGATCAGTAGTATAGCAACATAAAATGAGAAAGCACATACTACAAAAACCATGAAAATGCTTCTGATAGTATTCAAATGAAATATAAAGCATTCTTTAAATGAAGTGAGGCAAAATCCACATGTTTCCACTGGAAGCTTTCATTGGGGTCAGTGGCTTTTGAATTTTATTCCATGGTGGATCACTGACATTTTCATGAAAACCAGTACTTTACCCCAGTATGCTCTTTCTTAACTGATAGAATTTGTTTTCTCTCTCTTTTCTTGGGCTCAATTTTGAGCTCCATCAGTCTTATTTCTGTTTCAGCGGAGCTCTCTATGCAGACAAACAGATCTGAAAATTCACTCCTAATGTTATAGCTTACAGCCTTGTCTTTTAAACTTAGCATATACATTTGAGAGTCGCTGTGGGGGGGAGGGTGTGTGTGGGGCTGTGTGTGCGTGTGTCTTGCTGCAGTCATAGCCCAATCTGTTTGAGCTTACCTCTGTACCAATTTTTGTTTTTCATATTTTTGGACTTGGACTTGTGACTTGAAACTTTAACAAAAAGGAAAAAGCGTCTAGCAGATCTTAAACCTAGACATGATATATGTTATGATTATTATGCTTCTAAAATAATTTGTGGGGATATTGGATTACTCCTTATGTTTGTTATCTTTTAATCCATTTGAAATTTGGCCCTCATGGTCCAAAACCAGCTTCTTATCTCATCTTAAATAAATACATAAGAAAAGTGTTTTAGAGACTAGAAGGCTGAACAGAGACCCAAAAAGAGTCTTCTGAGGATTCGTATTTAAATGTAGATACCTTTGTCCAGAACAGGTGAGCCCTTCAGAAAATCCAGTGAGACACTTATTCCATCTAGCAGCTAAGCTCTTAAGGATACCTATTAAGTGCAATAAATGAAGCACGTCTAGTGACAAGTGTTAAAAGTTTATTTCAGAAGCATTTCTAGAATGTTGAATTACCTTAGTAAATTAGCAAATACTAAAGTAATAATGCTGCTGCCAAACAACTGTAATGTAATATAGCTTAACTGATTCTCAGACCAATGAAAACATTGATTTGTGGTTCGAGAAGACAATTAATTGTACCACAAAGTATTACTGTTTTCAGATAGAATACAGAAAAAATTAGATCTTGTATGACATGTAATATTAATACTTAATATTTTTAATTATTAAGGATGAGTTACAACATCTCCATACAAATGAAATATCATCCTCCTTAGGGGTACTGGTATTTGTACAGATGTAAGTTTCTATAGCTGCTGTCATATAAATCTTATAATCTGGAGGACTTCCTAAACGTGAAGAATTTTCATTATGAAAAGTTGACTGGTCTGAGCCTTTTGCACGAGCCAGTTGCGTTTTATCTTCGAAATGTTCTGATATCCAGGGATAACACTGGGAGGTCGCCAAGTCAGCTTATGAGAAAAGTGCCATTTCCATCTTGAGGCTCTTTCACTGTTTTGCGTGCTTCCCTTTAGCTGTGGTCAGCCTTGAGCTGCCCTTGTCCCCACCTCTGACCATCCTTCACGTGCACGCTTCCCTCGGTCAGCTAACGCCCGGCCCTAAGGGGGCGGCTTCAGTCCCTGGCACCTCCGAGCCCCACTCTGTGTGGCCAGCCCACCTGTGCAGCCCCTCCTCATGGGCCTGTCCCCCACTTCCTTGAGAGCCTGCTCCAGGAATAATAGCACACCCAGGTCAAGCAGGGGGCCCTGGCACCCACAAATGCCCCATTCAGCCAAGACCCCAGTCCTTCCGTCCCAGGCGCCTCCGAGTCAATCCTCGCTGACGCTTGGCCTCTGCAGAGCCCTCCCGTCCCGACTACATGAGGATCAAGGAACATCGTTCCCTGCCAGGACGGCCTCCTGCCGGGAGTAGCCCGTGAGGTCTGGCCCTCTGACTAGCCCTTGAACTTCCTTATGTCCCTTAAAGCTTCAGATCATTTTATCCGTTCACACGGACACTAGCCCCGGGGCAGGATCCATCTCATTTCTCTCAGTAGTTACTCTCCAGGAACTGGGGGAGGCCTGGGAGCGGGCTTCCTGAGCAGCGTATTGGAGACGTCTTTGGGAAGAACGTCAGTCATTTGTCCGGAAACTGTTGGCTTCGCTCCCTCTTCCCCAGCTTGCCTCTTTCCCAGCCGCAGAAGTGGCGGGGGAGAGTGGGCACCGGGCAGAGCCTGGCCGCCTTACTCGTGCCGTGGCCCCAGTTAGGGGTTGCCTCCTCCTTCCCCTTTCCTGTTTTCCAATCCGATCTTCAGTGTCGACGTGACAGCCGCTGGGAAACCCGGGAACATCTATTCAGAGCTGCTCCGCCTGGATGCAGGGCAGCCCAAGAAAGCAGCCGTGGCAGACAAAGGAGTGCCCAGGGAGCGCCCCCTCTTCAGGGGCAGAGCAAGTGCAGCCATACTGCTGCAGGCACTGGGAAGGTCTGTCTCCCGCCCTGCACGAGGGCCCCATGCGGGGCGGCGCTCCGTGTTGCAAGAGCTCTGTCCCCCAGTGCCCACGTGCCGGGGATGTGGGAATCGTGCTGTGTACTTTGGGAAGAAAGGGCATGATTATGGGATGAGTCACTGTATTTTTCTTACTATAGTTTCTCATAAGAAATCTCGGAGCCCTGATAGTCTCAGTTTTGGATCTATTGCTAGAAGTGGGTCCTTTTGCAGTTTTTACCTTTCGTTTCAGAGTGTTATTTTTCCCCCACCTTCTTTTCCTTAAAAATATGAACAGCAGGAAGCTCAGCATGTCCCGTTCCGGCAGTGCTGTCTTGCGTATTTACAAACCCCAGTCCCTGTGTCAAGATTGCTTTCTCTGATGCAAAGCCTGGGAACCTTTGGGAAAGTCAAAATTAGTTCTCATTTTTATTATTCCTTTATTAAGGGAAATAACCAGTAATAACTGAAGCCATAATTTTACTTTCCAAAGTAATAAGTTTATTGTGTAAATAATCGCAGACCCATCTGGATCTGGGACATTTCAGAGTCAGCACAAAGCTGCTGTCTCACAGAGCGCTGGTTACAGCCACTCCTAGTCTCTCGTGGCCCTTCCCATCTGTTCTTACCATCACGTTCTACCATAATTTGCTGAGTGCTGACTCTGTGCCAGGAACTCTGGCAGGCACTGGGGAAACAAAGAAAAAGAAAAAAATCATTCTTGCCCTCAAGGAGCTTCCAGTCTGGCAGATCAAGGGCTGTGAAGGTGACCTGGCGACCCAAAAATTTTAATTTAGAGAGAGCCTCCCTTTTTTTTAAGGCGTATCCATTCTGTACCTTAATGGTTCATTTGGCCCCTCTCTACAATTCAGAAGGAAAGTTCAAAAGATTTATTTTCTTTTAAACCTAAGCTGTAAAAACCTGTGATTCTTTGGGAAATTTAAAAATGGTGTTTAGTACTAGTGCTTCAGAAAAGTGGATGTGGGCGCTAAGATGTTTGCACTGTCTTCCTCACCTTCCTTTGAGCTGTGACCAAGCTATGAAAGCATCTGTCAAGAGTCTTCAGAAAGCACTGCCCTGCGCCAGAGCATCCTCTCAGTGGAAGGGTTGCTGGCATGCCCAACAGGAGACAATAGTTAAGCACTAAACTGAGCATTTCTATTTAAGTTGAACTATCGTTCAACCTTAGAGAACACTCCTTCTAGTTTATGAGTATAAAATTGAAGTGAAAATGAGTCTAAAGAAGCAATAAACTGCCCTTGCCTGGGTTATTTTTAGCCTGGCTGTCCTATTTCTCAGTTGTGAGTAACTAAACCTCAGTGGGCCTTAGCCCTCCTCTCAGTCAAGGGAGAGAGTATCAGAGTATATGAAAAATCCTTTCTCACACTGTTTCTACCAGACAAAGTGGATGAAAATACAGCTAAATAAAAATCACAAAATAATTTTACACAAAAAAGCACTTGACTTGTAGCTTTAAAAATTGAGATTGGAAAAAAAACTCAAGGGAGGATTATATTTTAATCTTAGGAAAGATAAATAGAAATTAAAGGAAACATTTTAGTCCTGAATTTTTTGTTGGTGGTGTTCAATCGCTAAGTCATGTCCAACTCTTTGTGACCCCATAGACTGCAGTGTGCCAGGCTTCCCTGTCCTTCACTATCTCCTGGAATTTGCTCAAACTCATGTCCGTCGAGTCAGTGATGCCATCCAACTGTCTCATCCTCTGTCATCCCCTTCTGCCTTCAGTCTTTCCCAGCATCAGGGTCTTTTCCAATGAATCAACTTTTCGCATCAGGTGGCCAAAGTATTGGAGCTTCAGCTTCAGCATCAGTCCTCCCAAATAAATGTTCAGGATTGATTTCCTTTAGGATTGACTGGTTTGGTCTCCTTATAGAAGAAATAAAAGAATTTGTGTACTAACTTCATAACCAAACAACAGAATTATTTAACTTTCATGAGCAAACTTCGATATAAGGTTAAAACAGATCATTCAAGAAAAGAACTCTTTTTTTAATACCAAAAAAAATTAAGTAAGTAGTGGATGATTTTTCTAGGTTTTTCTTACTGTATCATAGACTTTAAGAATCCATTCTTCTTCTTGTATTTCCTAAACATTGCTAGTGGTAAATTATATGGAAGCCATTAACAAGAGATTCATGTAGCACTAGGAAAATTTCCTTGAGTGGGAAGAGGTAATTTCCATATTTCACATTTCCCACAGTGTTTGGAAGTTGGTTTTTTACTTAATAACAGCTTACCAAAATTGTACATGTTCACTGTACAAAAAATTTTAGAATCAAAACATATACAAAGAAAGTAAAAATTACCCATAACTCCCAACCCAAAGATAGCTTCTGTTAATGACCTAGTCTGTACTCCCCTATACTTCATACTTGATAACTGAGGTTGGTCTGTATTTAGTTAACAGGACCCATTCATTTGTGAATTGTGTGTTTATGTCCATTTTTCTATTGGTATTTTTGTATTTCACAAACTTCTTACTATATAAAAACTTCTTACATAGTAAGGAAAATAACTTTCAGTGAATTTATCATTTTCTTTTCAATCACATGTCATTTTTGCTGCCTGGTAGATGTCTGTGTCCTCGGCAGGGCCTGTGGATGGGCTGGATAAGGATGGGAACTATAGCAGCATCCATCACACGCCTGTCCTGCCCTTCTGTGGCTTAGCAGGGGGATGATCCTAATGGAAATGCTGTGTGTGGGGGGATGAAGATGCTCTTGGTTGGTCTGGTCTGTCTACAATAGTTTTTTTAGACAGTGACAGAGACCATAAGAAAGCTTTTTCTCATGGAATATCAGTTTTTTTTTAAAGATGAGCTATCCTTTGCTTGTATGTTCCAGTAGCCTGAGCTTTTGTTCTCCTTTCCTAATAATAAAATGCTCCCAAACAGTTAGCCAGCAGTGTTTGTTAATAAGTTGTCTCCTGTCCCCCGTCTCCAGCCCTCCAAAGGAACCTGCCCTTGGCCGAGTTAGAACAGAAAGCATAGATAATTTAGCATAGAAACTGGCTCGCTTAGAATAGTTAGATAGGGTCGACAGAATGGGGAAGATCGAAAGGGTAGTTAGTGTAGGCTGTGTCTGTGCCCCCTGGTCCTTTGGGCCTTTTCCCCGTCATGTACCTTTCCTTCTGAGAGACCTGTTGTCTCCCTTTGATGACCGCTTAGGTGATCAATTGACTTAGGGAAAACAGGACAGGGAATAAAACAAGTGAAATGGGGATCAGACGTGAAATTACAGGACCTGACTTTGACCACTGGGTCTGCCCTCACTCGCTTGATGACGTTGGACAAATCATTTGGCTTCTTGGGATTTGTTAAGCAAAAGTAAAAAGTGATGCCCAGGACTTCCCTGGTCCAGTGTTAGAATCCTCCTTCCAGTGCAGGGGACTCAGGTTCAATCCCTGGTCAGGGAACTGAGATCCCACATGCCTCAGGGCAACTAGGACTGTGCCCTGCAACTACTGAGCCCTAGTGGCTCAGCTAAAGAAGCCTGTGTGCTGCAACGAAGACCCAGCACAGTCAAAAAAACAAGAAGTAAAAGTGATGCCTGCCATGCAAGTGAAACGACGAATATAAACATGTCTTGTAAATTCTAAAGTCCTGATGCAGTAGTAATTATCGTCATCACCATCATCATTCTCATCATTCCCGTTCACCATTCTTCCTGTTCTTAACCTGAAGAAGAGCTCATTTAAATGCCATTAATGCTAGATGAAATTAAAAGACGCTTACTCCTTGAAGAAAAGCGATGACAAACCTAGACAGCGTATTAAAAGGCAGAGACATCACTTTACCAACAAAAGTCCATATAGTCAAAGGTATGAGTTTTCTAGTAGTCACGTATGGATGTGATAGTTGGGCCATAAAGAAGGCTGAGCACCCAAAAGTTGATGCTCTCAAACTGTGGTGTTGGAAAGGATTCTTGAGAGTCCCTTGGACATCAAGGAGATCAAATCAGTTAATCCTAAAGGAAATCAACCCTGAATATTCATTGGAAGGACTAACGATGAAACAAGCTCCAATACTTTGGGCACCTGACGCAAAGAGCCGACTCAGTGGGAAAGACCCTGATGCTGGGAAAGATTGAGGGCAGGAGAAGGGGACGACAGAGGATGAGATGGTAGGATGGCATCATCAACTCAATGGACATGAGTTTGTGCATGTTCTGGGAGATAGTGAAGGACTGGGAAGCCTAGCATGCTGTAGTCAGTCCATGGGGTCGCAAAGAATCAGACACGACTTAGCGACTGAACAACAATACCAGATTAGCAAAGAGCTAAACACCTGACCCTCTGTGCTAGTGAGCTTCTGAAGAAGCTCAGTTCTTATTTTTTGTCTCTCATTTGCCAACCCAGCTTCATTTTCCAGCTATAAAAACTGAAGTACCAAAGAGTTAAGTGACACATCCTCGTTTAGCCAGCAAGTCAGTGATGGACAGAGGGACACAGCAAAAGCATAAACTCGTGACCTCCTGTGGGAGATCTGCTCACCACCATCCACAGGGGGAGGAGGGAGAGACCACCCAGTTAAAATGCCTTTCTTTCCAGTAGCTGCCAGTAGACTCCCAGTGAGACACTGTTTTGGAGGAAGGACCCAGCCACTGCTCTAAGGTGCAGAGGATTTGGGAAACAGCAGATTTTTCAGGCTGGGTGCCTAAAAGTGCACACAGGCTCTATCTAGAACACCCACCGTGAGAGAGCGCAGACCGAGACGAAGTGCAAGGGGGTCCTGTCGGGAACGTTCATTAGTAAACAGATGATTTAGAATTCGGTGCTTCCTTTCCCAAGCTAGCAAGGCCGTATGTGGGGCGAGGTTCCCAGACTCGTCCACAGAAGCTGTTGCTATCATGAGATTGGAGACTTGGAAAGGGGGTCTCACTGTCTGTGTTCGAGGGAGATGGGAAGAGCTGTTCCTTCTGTATCCCTGGGCAGAGGGCCAGCTCTGAGCAGAATTGTGAAATGAGACAGTCATCTAATGGCTTTGCTCAGGCTCTCACGCCTCTTTCCCACCGACAGCCAGGCTTGTAGTGGTCCTCGCTGGCCAGGCCTGCCACCCCGCAGCTGTCCTGCGCGTTTCCTCACCTCTCTCCTCTCCCATCCTGTCCAGACCCACCTGCTCGGCCACAGGAGACGCTGGGGTAAAGATAACCACCACCAACGAAGGACTGGCAACCTTCCTGCAGGTGCTGGCAGTTTCCAGCCCCAGGCTTCTGTGCGGGAAGTTATTTTTGAATAAGAGGTAGGGTAGTTCTGCCGGGGTGCTTGCCATTAAGTTTCTGTTTTTCACAGCTGTTTCCCTTCAACTTTTAAACTGGGCATTAAACCTCTGATTCATGAATCATCTGAATTTTTTTTAAAAGGGGGATATGAATTTTTATGTTTTTCTGGCGAAACTATAACAGCTCTCCTTTAGTTTTCAGAGTGCTCGATGAGCACCTTCCCTTCTTTAGAAGCACTGGTTGCAAACCTACATATTCTCTCGAGCATCCAAATTCTGTCACACTTGTGTGGCACCAGAGACTCAACTCTGAGGCCCCAGGTTGTTTAGGATTTATCGTTAGGCTCTCGAGGGTTAGATAAGTGTAAACTGGAAAATCCCTGTGAAATGTGTACTGCCTGCAAGATCACTTCCTTGATTTTTTTTCACTAATTTCATTTTCAGGCTAGCATTCTTCGCAGCTATTTTATTGGTACTCCCAAAGGTCTGTACAAGATAGCTTCATAGTCATCAATTCAGAAGACATGAAAACTTTTTAAAAGTATTTTAAATTTTTTTTAAAAAACACGCTAGGGGGTCTGCTGTTAACCCAAGTAGCAGCATCATCAGCAAACGTGTGCTCCTCTTCGCCTTAGAGATGTGTCCTTTCGTGTGAGGGTAGGGAAGCAGAGGGACCAGGGGCCAGAGGAGCCTGCTGAAGCAGAAAGGGTTCCCGCTCACAGTGGGAACTGGGCAGATGACAAGGCCTCATGGTCGTCAGTGTCCTCATCTCTGAGATGGAGGAGGGCGTGTCTGCCAGGGGAGCATCCCAGGAGGACTGGTCCCTCTCCAAGTGCTTCTCTCTATAGTGTCTCAGGACAGCTGTCCTCCACCATTATCACATGTAGAGAAAGCATCTGCTGGCCACAGTGGGATCCATGAGAGAACAGTTTCCTCTTCATTTCCCTGTTTGCTGTGGTTCCAGTGAGTCAATGCACACATGTCTATTCCTGTATTTCTTTTCATTGTTCGTGACTGCTCCATCCCACCTGATTTTTCCTTTTCACTGCCTTCACTTAATCAAATATCAAATAATGTAAGAAACTCTTAGAAGTGAAATTTGGGAAAGAGAGACCTCTTCCTCATTTTAGGACCGTGGCTTCTGCATGGCCGCGCTGCAGCAATAGTCCAAGACTGTAGTCATTGTCATAGTTCACGCTCTACTTGGGCTACTTGGAATTCATCAGGCATCACACAAGAATAACTTTTCTTTGTGCTTTTAATTTAGTAAGGTCATGAAAAATTGAAAGTAGTTTCAGTTTATTACTTTAATGTTAGTATTTGCCCCCCAAATAAGCTCATAAGATATAACTTTTGCTTTGATTTTTAAAAGAAATTTTTAAAATTTATTTTTGGCTCTGCTGGGTCTTAATGGCTACGCACAGGCTTTCTCTTGTTGCAGTGAGTGGGGGCTTGCATCTCGTTGCAGTCCATGAGCGTCTCATTGCGGTGTCTACTCTTGTTGCAGAGCATGGGCTCTAGGCATGCAGGCTAAGTAACTGTAGCAAACGGGCTTAGTTACCCCTTTGCATGTGGAATCTTCCTGTACTAGGGACCCATGCCCTGTCCCCTGCATTGGCAGGTGGATTCTTGACCTCTGGACCAACAGGGAAGTCCCCACTCTGCTTTTAATTGTTTGCAAAGGACTTTCATTATTTGTGAAGGGCTGTTGCATACAATAGCTTGTTCTGTGCAGCAAATCCAAGAAGAGATGATATCAGCCTTAAACCTTTTAGTTTTCAAGGAACAGGAAAGCTAACTAAATGGGTTAGGAAAAAAAAAGGAAGGTTTTTGGCTCATGTGCCTCAAAAGCCCACACTGTGGGTATGTTGATCAGAGGCACAGACTTTCATCAGGACTGTTTCTCACAGTCCATTGGCTCTGCCTTCCACACTGTTTGACTTCATGCTCAGCCTGTGTGTGGCAGGGGTCCTGGTCACTCCACGTTCATGGCAGAAGAGAGCAGGCCCCAGCAGTCCATGCGTCTTTGTGAGGCTCACAAATTCTGGACTTGACTGGCCTGGCCTGGGTCACAGGCCCACTTCTGGAGTCAGGCTTGTACACGAGGCCTCCTGAAATGCCTGGACATTGGAAGGACCTTGGGGACGTGATTCCCTAAGACAGAAATCCGTTTCCAGGAGATGGTGAGTGCCCACTGTGTAACTATCATTATCCCCCCACTTAAAAAAAAAGTAGATGAGGAAACTGATGCTCAGAGAAGACAAAGGGCCTGTCCAGACGCCACAGTTACATAGTGACCAGGACAGCAGATGACCCCGGGCACGATGGCGAGGGTGCTGTAGGGGACCAGGCCTTCTTCCTCAGTCCTGGCCCAGCTAGATGTGTGGCCCGAGACACTTAGCCACCTGGGTCTTGTGGCATCAAACAGGGACACAACCTGTCTGTCAGATACTCAGTGAGGCCCCAGTGAGGGGTGGGAAAAGGACTTTAATCACCTAAGCTTCCTACAGATACAAAGCATCCTTCACCTTCTTATAAACCCAGATGGTCTGTGCAGGCATCAGATTTTCTTTGACAACAATGTCAAGAAAACATGTTCAGTCCTTTCCAGTTTCCAAAGTGTGCTTCATACACCTTGCTGCAGTTAAATTCCCTACACCATCGTGAACCAACTCTAAGGGGCTTCAGGAAGTGGCTCTGGAACCAGCCATCAAGGGGTCCGTTCCTTGACTTCTGCCCCCTTTTGCCTCTGTGCTCCACCCCGCATCCCAGGAGCATGGAGCCCGTTTGATCAGTTCTGAGTGTTCCACTCTCAGCAGATGTGATCATGAGAAATTCAGAGACAGCCACGTTATGACTGTGACTTAGGCTGTATATTCTACTTGTCCATGAATTACCTACTTTTAAAATATCCTGGTTGAGTTGTTAATTATTTTCATTTGGGAGTAAATAAAATAGAATCCTGCTAAAGCTGAAACTCCAATACTTTGGCCACCTCATGCGAAGAGTTGACTCATTGGAAAAGACTCTGATGCTGGAAGGGATTGGGGGCAGGAGGAGAAGGGGACAACAGAGGATGGGATGGCTGGATGGCATCACTGACTCGATGGACATGAGTCTGAGTGAACTCTGGGAGTTGGTGATGGACAGGGAGGCCTGGTGTGCTACGATTCATGGGGTCGCAAAGAGTCGGACACGACTGAGCGACTGAACTGAACTGAAAACAGAATCTGAAGAAACTCGTGTATAAAACCATGAGAAAATGGATCCAACTCTGAAAAGATAAAGACTGCGAGTACCATACTGCTACATTAAGTGTTACTGTGAGAAAAATTCATAACAACATTGAGGGGCTTTTCTTCCCCTTCTCCCTTTATTGCCTTCATTCCTGACAGGATGTTTTCAGTCCTGGACACAAGCATTTGGCGGGACGGCTCTGTCATACCATCTAACCGGGGCTGAGAGGGGGGCCCGTGCTCCAGGCAGCAGGTGGGCGGTGTGGCTGGTGTGGGCTGTGACACTCGTGCCCACATAGTGCCTGACCTCACGGCCTCCAGGCTCTGTGCCCCTCGGCTGGCACTGATATCCTGGGGGTCTGCAGCATGACATTCCCAGCAGAAGCCACGCTCTCAGGTGAGCAGCGCTCGGCCATGCTGCTCATCCGCCAGTGGGACATGGTAATGACAAAACTCCTTGTCTCCCCAAGCGGTTTTGAAGGTGGCATTGGTGAATACACATAAAGCTTCTAAAGCAGTGTCTGGCAGTCAGTTTCAGGTTCGCACATAGTGGCTGATCACTTCTGGCCAGATATGCCTGCTCCAGAGTTATCCCTAACTCCATTACCCACCTGCCCCAGTCCAGCTACCACCCTGTGTCTCTGCTTCCCCTGTACTGCAGAACTCCTCAAAGGTGTAATCTGCACCTGTGCTGGCCAGTGCTGTGGCCACCAGCCACATCTGGTTGTTAAGCAGGTGAGAAAGTACTGGAAGTGTCTAATACACCCCAGATTTCAAAAGCAGTCCACAAAGGTAAACTCTCTCAGTAATCGTATATTGATCACTTGTTATGGAAGATAAATAATATACAGTTTCCTTGGTGGATCAGGGGTACAGAACCCGCCTGCCAATGCTGGAGACATGGGTTCAATCCCTGGGTTGGGAAGATCCCCTGGAGAAGGAAATGGCAATCAACTGCAGTGTTCTTGCCTGGAGAATCCCATGGACAGAGGAGCCTGGCCAGGCTATGGTCCACGGGGTGACAAGTGTCAGACACAGCTCAGTGACTAAACAACAACAGTGTGTTATTGAAATCTGGTGTCATCAATTTCCTGTTTTTTCACTGGTCTCTGGAAGATTTAGTTACCTGCACAGCTCAGGTCATATTTCTACTTGAGAGTCCTTGTCTCCACTGTGCCTCCGCTTCACTCTTGAACCCCTTCCAGGCACACTTAGGTCCCAGCACGTCACCAAAAATAACTTTTGTCAAATCACCGTCCTCTAATAACTTTTCAGTCCTAAATGTTCAGCAGGCTTAGACGTGGTTGTCACTGTTGATGAAGCCCTTTCTCCTGTTGTCTCCAGGGACACCAGCTTACCTTGCCTCTTCCCTCTCCTCACTGAAGATTCCCTCCTAGTCTCCTTTCTGAATCCTCCATGTCCTCTCAACCTGTTTTCTCACCCAAGGGCAACCCCCCGGAGGTCATCCACACAAAGCCTTTAAGTTCTTACCACCTCTGTGGACTTCCCAGCTTGGTGTCTGCAGACAGAACTCTTCGGAAGCTGTAGCTTAACCACCTGCTCAGGATCTCCATTTAGACATCCAGGACAGCTCTTAGAGCCTACATACCTAAAACGGGCTTCTTGGTTTCATTTCCCCAAGCCTGCCCCCCGCCGCCCCCAGTACTTCCTATATTGGTAAAGGGTAACTTCCCTCATCCAGCTGTTTAAACCAGTACTTCTTGTATTGTTAAAGGGTAACTTCCTTCATCCACAGATCATGGAGTTATCCTCAACTTTTTTTCTTCCTCTCACTCTTTGTATCTAGTCCATCAGCTCATTCTGTTGGGTCTGCTTGATTTCCAATCAAACCACTTTTCACCACCACCTGCCTCCTCCAAGACCTGCCATCCTCGGATGGACCATTGCAGTAGCCTCATCACTGGCCTCCCTGCCTCCACCCTCTTCCCTCCATTATACCCAAGGTGATCCTTTCAAAATACCAAGTCTCTTTTCTTGGGATCTTCTAGTGGCCTTACCGTCATCATCAACACATACATACCTACACACAATATTCGTGCACCTCTCCCCTGCCCCTCTTCTTCATAAGTGGCCCATCCTCCACACAGATCTCTGGGAAAAGCTGTCCTTCATACCTACCACAGCCTTCCCTGACCACCCAGCAACCCCTTCGAGGTGCGTTTCTCCTCGTGACACCTTCATCAGCTGACACTGTCTGTGTGTTTGCTTGCTGTCCTCCCCACTGGGATGGGGACTCCATGAGAAGAAGAGCATGTTCTGTGGGTCCATGTACTTTCCAGGTCTAGGTCCTCAAGGGCCTCTTGCAGCGCTGGGCCCCGAGTCCAGTGGTGCCAACTGGATGACTCTGCTCAGTTTTCAGTTTCACACGCTTGTAGGACAAGAGTTTAGTAACTCTGCTGGGCATCAGGATCCCTGGGAAACTTACCTAAAATTCACATGCCGTCACCCCAGCCCACTTTGGAGACCCAAAATGCAGTAGATTCTGGGGTAGACTCCTGCACATTTTTGAACAAGCTCCTCAGGTTATTTTGAGGCCTGACACACCTGGGCCACCCTCTGCCAGATGCTGCCGTGGCGAGCAACTCTACACTGTGTACCTGTCACTCTGCTCTGAGGATGGTACTTCCATGTGTTATCAGCAGTCCTTGAGTCACCTGGGAACCTAAATATAGCTCTCGTAGCCCCACCCCAGATCTTGCGAGTCAGAACTTCCAGGGATGGGTCTCAGGAATCTTTTTTTTTTTTTTTGAAGCCTCTGAGAGCAGCCAGTCTTCCCACTAGCCTTTGGGAGGCTCAGCTGCGCTGTGTGCACTCCTGGAGGAGGATGTGAATTAAGAGTGAGTATTTTTAATGTCCTTTTAGGCCAGCTTCACTCCCCATCCCTCATTAACCCAACAGTATCCGATTCAAAAGTAGTCATACTCAAGTAAGTAAATCCTTGATTTGTCCACAATTTAAACTTGCTCTGTGATTTGAACATCCACCAGTGTTTCTAACTATTGGGTTGGCCCAAAAGTTCATTCAGGTTTTCACTGAATGAACTTTTGGGCCAACCCAATATATTTCAACACAGCTCATTCTGGTGGCTACTTTCTGTGTCATCTTTTGTATCTTAAGAATTTAAAATATGTCTCCCAGGTCAGACTGAACAGCACTGGAGGTAATGCCCGCCCCACCATACTCAGTTCGCATTGAACCCATGCTGGAGCACATGGCTTTGGCTGTCCTCAACTTCATATGCAGACACTCTGGTCTCCAGAGCATCCCCAGGGATGGAGGCAGGCCTGACCGCTTGCTCTGGGCACCCACATGGGCTGCTGAAGCTGCTGAGGAGGGTGTCTCCCTAATTAGACTTCTGGGTCCAGTAGCCTTGCCCTACTGCTGTTTTTTTTTTTTTTTTTTCCTGAAACTGTATGTGTTTAGCTTTATAAGCCAACCCAAATTCCATGGACAGGTGAGCCTGGTGGGCTACAGTTCATGGGGTCACAAAGAGTCAGACATGACTGAGTGACTAACACTTTCACTTTCACGGGTGGAAATTCTTAAAACCACAATCCTCAAAGTACTACCAAAGATAAATAATTGAGAGAGGGGGCTGGCCATAGTTGCAGCATTGTATTCCTTAGCTGGACTCCGAGCTAGCATCCAAGTGGTGAGGGATCACTGGTGACTGATGATGGCCCAAAGCAATCCTCTTGGTTTACCTGTCTCCTAAATCCTGAATCCCCATGGGGTGCTCTCTCTGGGCTTTGGACAGCCTGTGCTGTGCTGTGCTGTGCTTGGTCACCCAGTCGTGTCTGACTCTTTTCGACCCCATGGACTGAAGCCTGCCAGGCTCCTCTGTCCAGGGGATTCTCCAAGCAAGAACACTGGAGTGGGTTGTCATGCCTTCCTTCAGGTGATCTTCCCAACTCAGGGACTGATCGCAAGTCTCGGGGACAGCCTACCGGTAGCCTTTCGAAGTATGTTGTATTTGTTTGTCTTCTTTGCAGATAGTGTCAGGGTCGTTAGTCACATAGAACCTGGAAAGAAGCAGTGTCACCCAGGTAAGCCCCGGAGGCACTTGATACCTTCACAGCCCTAAGAGTCTTGCCCCTGGATAAGCTACAGTTGCATTTTGATGCCAGATGTGAGACACCATTAGTAATCAGGATGAGTCCCATGGGATATCCTGTTCCCAGGTGAGAGCTGCTTCCCCTAGAGTACTTGTTCAGGGCACCGGGAGGCGGCAGTGTGATGACAAAGGGGTGTGAATAACCCTGGAGATGTGAGAATGAGAGATTTCTAATGAGCTCTGACAGTTCAAGGGCTGAAGGAGTCTAACCTCTTTTTTCCCCTGCCCACCCAGTCTTCATACAAATGTAAATATGCCTCCTTTGACAAATTGACAAATTGCCAGATGTGGTTTTAATTTGTAAGCAGGAGACCCTGCCTTGCCTTTTTCTTTCTTTTTATTTTTGTTTTTCTTTCTTTATTTGAAAATATGAAGTCACAGGCTTTGCACTTTTTGAGCTGGACATTTCCTTCTGTCATTCTTGCTGCTGCTGTTGTTTTTCTCTTCCAAGGACATTTTCCTCCATTGTTAGAAGAATTTGGGATGAGAGTCCATTGTCCTGTTTTTTAGAGGTGTTTTTGAAGTTCCCATAGGAAATGCAGAGTGCTCTTTAAGCTTAAAAAATAAATAAATAGAGGCAGCGGTTGAATCCAGTGTGAGATGCGAAGAGTGTCTGTATCACAGCCTCATGTTTTGTGGTCTGTGCAGTATCCATTGTTGTTATTTATGACCCTGTCTCCCTCCGTTGTGGACTTCTTCCAGCCTTGGGGAATTTACATCATTCCTAATAGGAAAAGGCTTTCTGGTTCCCACAGAGTTGTTCAAAGCCTGACTCATGCTCCTTATGTTAATTGTGCAGCTCTGAAACTACAGCGCTTTACAGGGTGTGGTTGTAAGGGGGAAATCTACTGTACTTACAAGGCATGTTTAGAAGCGTTTCACACATAAATCTCAATCTCTCTCTCTCCCTCTCTTCCTCTCTTTCTCTGTCATTTAACTTTTAAACTAACACTTTTGGGTCAACAAACCTAGACAGTGTATTAAAAAGCAGAGACATTACTCTGCCCATAAAAGTCCATATAGTCAAAGCTATGATTTTTTTGATATTCTTGTATGGATGTGAGCGTTGGACCATAAAGAAGGCTGAGTGCTAAAGAACTGATGCCTTTGAATTGTGCTGGAGAAGACTCTTGAGAGTCCCTTGGACAGCAAGGATATCAAACCAGTCAGTCCTAAAGGAAATCAATCCTGAATATTCATTGGAAGGACTGATGCTGAAGCTGAAGCTCCAGTACTGTGGTCACCTGATACAAAGAACTGACTCCTTGAGAAGATCCTGATGCTGGGAAAGATTGAAGGCAGGAGGAGAAGGGGATGACAGAGGATGAGAAAGTTGGATGGCATCACTGACTCAATGGACATGAGTTTGAGCAAACTTCAGGAGATAGTGAAGGACAAGGAAGCCTGGCATACTGCAGTCCTTGGGTTTGCAAAGAATGGAACACGACTTAGCGACTGAACAACAGGAAGTCTTAAGGGAAAGAAAAGGGACTAGGATTAAAATGCAGTGAAAGTGAAAGTCTCTCAGTTGTAAGTCTAACTCTTTGCGACCCCATGGACTATACAGTCTGTGGAATTCTCCAGGCCAGAATACTGGAGTGGGTACCCTTTCCCTTCTCCAAGGGATCTTTCCAACCCAGGGATCGAACCTAGGTGTCCCACACTGCACTTGGATTCTTTACCAGCTGAGCCATACGGGAAGGCCCAAAATGCAGTATAATCCAATAAAACCAATTGTATTCTGTTTACTAACTCTTAAAACTGACTTGGGTTATAACTAGACCCTGAGTGACATTGGTCCAGGTCTAAAACGCCGGAGAGTTCATGAGAGCAAAAGGTTGGTGCTCAGTGGTGCAGGGCAGTGATTGGACGAAGCTCATAGCATCACTCTGTGGGACATGCAGACGTGATTCCAATGGCTGCAGCCTACTAGGCTCCCTGGGGTGTCAGTCTTACTTCCAGTGTAGGTCTGCTGGTACCTTACCAATACCACTCCTTGTGGCAGCAACATTTTACTATAAAATTTGATGGAGAAGGGTACTGAGAAATGTACTAGAAATTGATAGAATTTAACACCTTGTCTGAATTATCTATGTGCTAACCAAAAGGAAACAACTTTCCAAAAGAAAGAAATTGGTCAATATTGATGAGGGTTGGGAGATTTTTACTTTTTATAGCTACTTCTTTATGAAGCTTCCATGTGTAAGGATAGATAGATAACCTCAGAATTATCTAAAACCATGTTAGTGCTGTTATTTTAAGGGGAAAAAAACTCGGGAGTGTTTCAGTAACCAGGAATCTCAAACTCTGGTTTTCGAAGTACCAGTATTGGTAGGCTGAACTCTTGACATTTTTTGCAAAGGCCATACTCTGTTTTTATAGATAGAGAAGATGTAAGAATTCTGACGTTCATCGGAGTACAGACCCCTGTGGCCCCAGGTCTCTCTGGAAGGCCAGGCCCACGGCCGCATGGTCGCCTGACTGGGGCATCATCACATCCCAGGCCTCAGAGCTCTCGGTTCTGGCCGAGAGTTCCCAGATGGCTTGGAGTCACCATCTTGCATGTTTGTGGCACACATTCATGAATGAAACGTGTACTGGGAATCCAAGAGAAATGGTGGTGTTCAGTTGACAATTTGGGTCCGCCTCTGTGACCCCATGCACTGCAGCATGACAGGTGTCCCTGTCCTTCACCATCTCTCGAAGCTTGCTGAAACTCACACCCACTGCGTCGGGGATGCCATCCAAACACCTCATCCTCTGCCATTCCCTTCTCCTTCTGCCGTCCATCTTTCCCAGCATCAGGGTCTTTTCTAATGAGTTGGCTCTTCACGTCAGGTGGCCAAAGCATTGGAGCTTCAGCTTCAGAATCCATCCTTCTAATGAATATTCAGTATTGATTTCCTTTCAGACTGACTGGCTTGATCTCCTCCTTATAGTCCAAGAGACTCATAAGAGCCTTCTCCAGCACCACAGTTTGAAAGCATCACTTCTTCAGTGCTAAGCCTTCTTTATAATCCAACTGTCAGATCCGTACATGACTGCTGGAATAACCATAGCTTTGACTATATGGACCTTTTTCGGCAAAGTGATGTCGTTTTTAATACACTGTCTAGGTTTGTCATAGAACATTCTAGACTGAAAAAAATTAAAATAACCTAACACTATGTAGTTTCATCCTGTCCTCACCAAACGAAATCTGTTCACTGGGGTATTTGGAGTGGAAATGTTTTCCACCTGTGCAGTTAACAGATTCCTGGTTGACTTTGTTGTCTTTTGCAGCCACCGGGACGAGCTCTCCACGGAGCGACAGGGGATCGTACTGGGTGTGTGGAACAACTGCTTCCTCCCGGGGCAGAGCCCAAGAGGAACATTCTGCAAGAAATGTAAGCCCCGTGGGTTTCCTCTTCTTCTCTCCAAACTGTCTATATAGATGGGGACACAACACGAGGGCTAGAATTCAGCAAGAGTGCCTAGACCCTAATCACAGAAGCCCCTCAGGCACTGATCCTGTCCAAAGTCACAGAGTTGGGACTTTTTCTACCTTCCAGACTTTTTCCCTTGCTTTCTGGACAGGGGGAAACAAGGCCTGACTTCACAGGTATGTTGCAAGGAATAATTAGTGGCAAGCACTTTGAAGATGAAAAGCGCCTGCTGATGGTGTTTCGTGCACCTTTCCAAGCAGCCCCGGACAGATTGGGAACCATGCGCTGCCTTCCTCAGGGGCCTCTTCTGACCCTCATGTCATTATAATAATCTTTGAGAGAACGATAGCTGTAGTAAGAATATGAATACATGTATTGATTTCCAGATGAAAGCTGAACCTAAAGAAATATTTCAGCCTCAATATTTTGAGTTCGGTGGTTCAAGAAGCTTCTTTCCCATTCACAAGTCTACAAATATATGCCAAAATCTCTGGTCTGTACAATCTCCGTGGCCAGCTTCTATCCTGCACCTCCAAGTGAATGTCACACAGTACAATCTGCTTTATCTGTTGTGTGTGTGTTATAGAAAAGGGAACGTTTAAAAAGTTTCTGTGTGTTATAGAAAAGTTTGTATGTGTGTAAAAGAACATGCTTGTAGGTACACAAACACACACACACACAGACTTTGCTTTGTGTATTTGCTTCTGGGGAAAAAATCAATATATCAAATATAGGTAATATTGATATTTAACATCTGAAATGAATGCCTCTCTGCCTTAGTTAAAATATGAACTCCATTAAAATGCCATTGTTAACCAGTGATCAATAAGTAAAGTGTGTCCCAGTGTGTAGGAAACTGTGACAGCTCTTGGTTGATCCAGTCTGCATATCAACAGACACTTGGGATTTTTTGTGAGATTGGCCAGTGGGGTGAGGAGAAGGGAGGTTAACACATGCCTCCTGCTTCAAGTGTAAGAAATATGACATGGGGACTCCGAGGGAAACCTGGCCATCACAGGTTTACAAATCAAAAAATTCTTTGTTTGTTTTAGTGTGAACAGAACTGAGACAAAAAGCAGCACCGTGAGCGGATCTCGGAGCAACGGGCCCAGTGTGGGAGCATCCAGTGACTCGGTGGCTGCAGACGGAGCGTGGAGGAGGGGGGGCCGGCCAGCCTCATCCAGCCCCCTGGCCGTGGGACAGGCAGAGGATGACAGGAAGGCGTCTGAGACCCACCAGGGGCTTCCTGCTCTGAAGCTGGAGAAAGGTCATCAGGCCTGGCCAGGAGCAGCAGAAACCTCATCCCAGGGTGCGGTTGCAGACCGGGCTTCTAAGCAGGAGCCTTGTCTGTGGCTGTGAGTCAGCATTCCCCAGTCCAAAGCAGAGTCCACGAGGGGCCGGAGCACCGCAGAAACGCAGGAAGCACAACCCTGCGGGAGACGCCGACCACCACAAGAGAGTTTCTCTTGGAAGTGATCGATCAGCCCCGAGGGAAATAATAGTGGGAAAAGGAAAGCTGCCAGGGTCCTGCCAACTTGAGAGCTGTCAGATCCGGGGTTGCTTTTGAAACAAGATTTGGCAGAAACTGCATCTAATGAAGAGTTGCATGTTTTGGAAAACTCTCTCCTCCAGACATCTTACGAAAAATAAGCCAGGGCAGGCACAACTCAGCCACAAACACTGAAAGCTTAGCTCTGACTCAGGGCAGCCCAACCAAGAAAAGAAAAGGGTGGAAGCAGCTACTTGCTCACAGAAGAGGATTGCAACCTCGTCGTGGAGGATGTCGTGACCAGACCTGGGACAAATGAGCAGTGTGCCTAGAAGCCATGACTTACAGGAATTCAAATGATCATTTTCAGTAGAAGTTACGTACCTGTGTCGGGCTTAACTTTCAAACTAGCAGCCTCCAGGAGCTTGTTCTGACAGCACTGTTCCTTTCTGGTTCACACTTTAACTTCAGAAACTTACTTTGGTGATAAAGAACCATTGGCTTTGTTGGCAGCGACAGCATCCATAACGGAAGCACAGGAAGAAACCAGTGGTGTGCCTCGCTGCATCCCTGGATGAAGCCCGCAGTGACCGTGGTGCTCTCTTTGCTGGCCAATCCTCCTGCCCTGCAGCCTGAGTCAGGCAGCCGTGGAGCAACAGGCTTGCGGGTCACCCCATCTGCTTGCGGCCCCAGCGTCATATCTGAAAGTGTGAGAAACGCAGAGCCTGGGCCCCACCCAGACCTACAGAATGAGAAACTGGGTGATTCTGAAACATGCTCAAGTTTGGCAAGCCCTGGGCTAATTGCAGACCCCCTGGGATTGATTCCTGCGGCCTGACTGTCCTGGCCCCTAGCACATCAGCAGGGCCCACATGTGGACATGCAGCCGTCATGCCCCCTCAGACTTATGAAGCACCTGGCTCAGGGTGTGAAGCACTGGTCCCAGGTCCTTAAGCATGGTGGCCACAGCGCCCTGGGAGCTGTGACTGCACTAAGAGTTGCAGGATATTTACATATAGTTTGGCCTGACATTAGGGGGAGACATCTGAGAGGCTTGTTCTTTCTTGTAGTTCAGGCATGTCCCTACCCCTTGCCCCTGCCCCCACCTTTAAGACTCTGGTGAAGTTCAGAACAGATCCAAGCCCGAGGGGAATTCAGTGGGCAGAGCTTGCAGCTCCCCACTTGGAAGGCAGCACGGGCAGCTTAGATTCCACACCAGGAGCCTTCCATTCGCAGGATTACCCACTGCTGTCTCCAGTGGGCTTGCTGAAATGTCGTGTAGTGGATCATAGCAATGACTTATTTTGGATGGACAACTACAGTAGATTTTCTTAACCAAGTTTTATTCTGAAATAATGAAGGAAACTATATTCAAAGGCCACCCATCAAATGTGTCTCTTTTTCCTGCTCAACATTGGGTGGTCCTTTGAAGTAATACCTCCTCCCTAGTAACACGGAAAATCAAGATATTCCCCAAAGTGTAGGAGTTAGCAAAAAAAAAAAGAAAGAAAAAGACCAACAAAATAAAAGAATATGGAAATGGATACAATGTAAGTTCATGCTTAAGATTAATTAGTGGTTTCTTTCTCCCAGCTCATTCTGTCCGTCCCCAACTCTCCTTTCCTTAGATTGTAGGGCAGGACTCCTGAAGAGGCAGCCAAATATCATGGCACCATTTTGGGTCATGAAGCTAAGTCTTCCTTGCCATGCCTGGCTGTGGATGCAGGCCCTCTTCTTTGATGCTCCAGACTCTTCTGGAGACTTCTTCCCTTCCTGGGACCCCAGCCTCGACATCCCCACCAGGAACGTGGCCCTGCCTACTGATGTCTCTTCCTCTTCCCTCCTAGCTCTTAATCCTGCCCCAGGTGACTCCGTTCACTGGGCTCCACAGGAGAAGAGGTAGCCCAGCAGAAGACCAACCACAGTGCAGCGGAGTCCACTACTCCAGGAAGTGCAGACTGCACAGGGCGGAACCCTCCTGCGGAGGTGATAAAACATGGTCCATCCTGAGCCCCGTCTGAGAGTCACCCGTTTCCTGGGTGCTTGTCACTGAAGATGGGCTCACAGTGTGTCGTTGAGTCTTAAACAGAAACAGCTGTTGCAGTAGTTTAAGGAGAGAGGGCACAAAATAACAACCCAGGCAATAGGCCAAGAAACTGAGCTCCCTGGAAGAGTCTGCAATAAGGAAGAGCCATCCCAATAGCTGCTGCCTGCCCCAGAACTAGGGGAAGCTATTTGAACTGGAGGCACCAGAGAAAGTTTTTATCAGGTTTTTTATTTCATTAGTTAACCTGGGCCTGGTGGTTAAAGCCAGTACTTGTATGTTTAATGATTATCTTTCAAGAAAATTCTTGGCTTTAGAGTTTGGTGTATTTGTGGATACGATGATGACTGAGTTTGGGACTTCCCATCTCCCAGTGCAGGGCACACGGGTTCAGTCCCTGGTCGGGGAACTGAGATCCCACATGCCGAGGGGAAGCTAGAGAAGGCCGTGTGCCGCAGCTAGAGAAAAGCCTGTGCAATGCAGTGAAAAGCCAGTGCGGCTGAAATTTAAAAACAGAAAAGTTGTTTAAAGGCTGTGTCATTGCACTTTTGGCTGTAGATCAGTAGGGTCTTTCTCACAGCCTTCATGTCCATGGGTTTTAACAGTATTAGCAAAGGGACCAACTTTCCGCTTCTGCACAGGGGCATGTGTTTGAGGAATTTCGCCTTTAAGCATTTTCCTTCCACATGTCTGAAACACCCCTGGTTCTCTTGTTTCTTGAGTGGTTGTTTGATTCTTTGGATATTTGGAAGTTCAGAGGGGAAAATGGCTGCCAGGTTTTTTTGTTGCTTATTAGGTGGGAAATGAAGACTTGGTTCTCTACTGCTGGAAGTGGGTGTGTTTTGATATTCTTGATAATCTTAGTAATTCATCTTCAAATCTGAGACTCTGTCAGTATTCTTGGTTAAAAAGAATAAGTTCTTCAGCCACTCACTTAATAACCCAAATTAAATGTATATTCAAGTTCCTGTAACTCTGATGCTTGGAAGAAATATGGATCCTATTGATTAATGTTATAACTTTGAACTCCCTAACTTTCTCAATGTCATGGCTTCTAATTCATCTCCATGTGCTTCCAAATGACTTTTTAATAGATTGGTTTGGTTTTTTTTTTTTTTTTTAATATTCATAAATGTCTGAGAACAGTCAGTGTGACTTTTCTTCCACATTTTTCTTTTCTTTGCTTCTGGAGGTTACCTGTCATCCAGCCATGCATGTAAATTGTGAAATGCAAAGGAGCAAACTTTAGGGCAGAGAGGAATAAATGTTACAGCTTTTGTTCACTCATTTTAAATGAAAGAAGTGGGAAAATATATTTCATTTTATAAAAAGCAAGAGTCCCAAAAGCCCTCTGTAGTTTTATTTATGAAGAACATAGCTTCTCTGTAAAAAATGTTTCTCAGGATATATCTTGAAAACATCAGTGGGATCAGTGTGTTTGCTTTCAGTGTCTTATTTGGACTTTAACCTGAATTGTGCATGTTGGTGGCCTTTGACTTCAGGCCGAGCTGGGAGAGGGCCGCACACAGAAGGGAAGGGAACCATCACAGGAGAGTGCTGGGGTCACGGCGCCGCCGTCCCGTGGCCTCGAATTCACTCCGGGCAGGCCCCGCTGCGGTCTGACAGTTCTGGTGACCGTTCTTCCCTTGGCTTTCCTGGGAGGCAGCACCGCTCTCCAGCATGCTGTGCCATGGCTTGCACATAGAAATCCTTTTCTTCTTTTCTCTCATGAGGAAATCTCCATGCATGGCTTGTCAGGACAGGAGAGTTCAAACCTTGTTATTGAAATACAGATCGATTGAAACGTGTTGGAACAAGTAGGGAAACAAAGTTAAGCTGATTTCTGGTAAACGGTTTAAAGTCTGCTTCGGTACCAAATAAATGAAGCATTGTAAAGTGAAGTTAATTCGGGTAATCACTCAGGGCAGAGGTCTAACCATATAGATCATGGGTATTACAATTTATGGTATAATTAGATCCTCAGAAACCTGCAGAACTCCCTTTCAGTTGGTTTCTGAGTTTACTTAACAAGACACGGAACACATACATGTCAATGTGCAGCTGAACTGAGGGGACTTGAGTGGATGAAGTTGCTGCCTTTAACTGTCAAGAACTACTCAGTTTCAGGGTTGGATTGAATCACGTAAGTTGTGTTATGCAGCATGATTGCCGTTACAGTAACTTATTAAAAATCTTGTCAATTAAACAAATCAGTAAAATAAGGAAAACCATACATTTGATCCCAGAGCACCCGACCAGGCAACTAAGGGTGTGTTGTTCTGTTTTGTTTCTTTAATTGTGGCTGCTCTGGGCCTTCACGTCATGGCAGCGTGCAGGCTCTTCATTGCGGGGTGCAAGCTTTTCTGGTTGTGGCACACAGCCTTCCCTAGATGTGGCACTCAGGCTTAGTTGCCCCATAGCACATGGGATCTTAGTTCCCCAACCAGAGGTTGAACCCACGTGTGCTACCTCAGAAGGCAGATTCTGAACCACTGGACCAGCAGGGAAGTCCCCTAACGGTGTGGATTTGACAGAGCCCCAGAGTAGATGTTCTTCAGTCAAGGGAGACAGCCAGTCACTGCCTTCATCACCAGGCGAGCTCTCTTCTCCCACTGACCTTACTCTCTTGTTTGGTTTCAGCTACTAAAATAGTTTTCCTGGTGGCTCAGGTGGTAAAGAGTCTGCCTGCAATGCAGGAGACCTGGGTTCAATCCCTGGGTCTGGAAGAGTCCCTGGAGAAGGGAATGGCTACTCACGCTGGTATTCTTGCCTGGAGAATCCCATGGGCAGAGGAGTCTGGAGGGCTACCGTCCATGGGGTCGCAAGAGTTGGACACAACTAAGCGATTAACGCACACTAAAATAGTTTCAATGGTTGTGCATTCCTAAGGGATGAAATTAATGTGTAGTTGTAAATGAACCTATTTCATGAATAAAAAATAAAATTGTTTTAGTGTGTATCACTTTCCTTTAAAGCAAGTGAATTAATTAACCCCAAGGAATATGCATTCAAAATGCCCTTTTCTGAACACACAATTTAAAATTATCTTTTATTGGTTGGAGACTTTTTCCTCCTTGGAGCAGTTCTGATGGTTTGACGACTGTTAAAATAATCAAAGGAGCTCCTCATTTGAACCATTGGCCCTAAAAATTTAGGCCTGGAACACCCTGTGCAGATGTTGTGATTAAATGTAAGATTAGGGGTGGTCTTTACAATGTAGCTATATTCCCACTTCTCCCATTTGTGAGCTGAGATAGACTTCTCTAGTGAGGGGTTAAAGTATGTGACCTTGACTTCTTTCCAGAGAATCCTGACACGTCCCAAGGGGATTCCTTTCCATTTTCGAAGTGCAGCACTGAGTGAAGTCCTGGGCCGCCTCTTTCTCTGCCCTGCCTCTTATGACAGATTTCGAGCCCTCTCTGGTTGCTTGCAAATATATTTGCCTTTGGATCCTATACATAATTTTTTAGAAGCATTTCAATATCAGATTGGGATGATACACCTGACTAGTTGTGCGGAAACGCTGAGAGCCGCTGCACCCAAGCCATTTCTTGGTGTTTCGGTCACAGGCCCCAAGTGCCAGCCCAGGAAAGCCACTCTTCCCTGTCTGCTGCTGCTGCCAACCCTGGTACTTTGCCACCAATTGGTTCTTGTGGTTTGGAGACAAGTCACATAACCTCCCAGGTCTTGGTTTCTTCATCTGTCCAATAATCTTGAACAGTAAGTGCCACGCCTGGCTCCGTAGAACCCCGAGGTAAACATACCACTCTATGCGTTAAAACTCGTCTGTTTAAAAATGGGTTCAGAGTACGGACACTGGCCACACACTGGAAGGACCTTGTGGGTCATCGGCAGCTTCTAGTTAAATCAGAATCCTTGAGATTTGGCCTAGGCATTGGCAGTTGTAAAAGCTCCTCAAATTCCCATGAGACGCCATAGTTCAGAACTGTTGTTTAAAAGTAGGGGTGGCAGTTTTTGTGTGTCTCAATACTGGGTGCTAGAAGAGGCAGGGTCTACGAAGAGCTGAGTATCCTTGAGCAGAAGGGCTTTGTGCAGGTCGGAACTGGGCCTGACAGACAGCGGTGGGGCACTGCGTGGCGCACAGGCAGCTCAGCTCGGGCTCTGTGACGCCCTGGGGGTGGGGTGGGGGTGGGGACGCCCGAGGGAAAGGGGGTTCATGTGTACATGCAGCTGACGCACTTTGCTGTACAGCAGCAACTACCACAACGTTGTGAAGCAGATATACTCCAAAACAAACCGAAACGTCTCTACTTTGACATGCCTGGAAAAGGCTTCGGTGACAAGGTACCAGTAGGCCTACGTTTTACTCCTGCGGAGAGACCCGTTCTCTCTCCTGCAAGTCCCCCTATGTTAGTTAGCTCTGGTGCTTTACACTCGACACATCAGAGCCCAGCTTCCTCTTTGCCGGCACTGAGACGTTGTTACCCTCCTACAGAAGATGGGTTTTTAAAGCACCTAAGTAATTGTCTGGGCTTTGCCTTTGATCCATGATCATTAATATCATTAATAAGCTCTCAAAAGTGCATGTGAATCTCAAGTTCACGCTTAGCAGGGCAGTGGAAGAAAGAACGCTTTTAAAATAATTTGGCTCAGAAAGCACATTTGAAATAACCCTGTGGGAAAAAGAGGAGAATTTCTCATCCTTGGAAGGATTACCTAGGACAGAGATGCTGACCTTGTGTTTTAAGTTCACTTACATTTCGTAAAGCCTCATTCATCCCCCAGCCTGATTTATTTTCGGAGGTGAAGCAGGCTGTGGGAGGGGAGTCGTGCTATGCAGTTTTCGTGTTTGCCTTCTGTTTTGTTTTGTTTTTTCCACAGTTACCCAAAGATCATAACATGCATATATTTCTTTAAAAAAAAAGAAAAAAGTCTGCTTCATGAGGTTAACTACAGCTTTTCTCTCAGAAATCAGCGCCGATGAATTCTTTGCTCTGCAGGCTTCCACAGCGATCCAGTCCCAGAAGGCGAGGTGCCCAGGGCGAGCGGAGCAGTGACCTCTGTGGGGGAGAGGTCAGCTGAGCAGCGAGGCTCAAAAGGGAGGAAGAAAAAGCAGCTCCTCAGCGGGGAGTCTGACTTGCTTCAGGGCAGAAGAGCTTTTATAAATAAGGTCCCAGGCTCCCACGCCCTCTCGCCAGTCTTATGTTACCAGTCCGGTCTCTGCACTTAGACACATGCGCACACACTCATGGACACACAGTAGTGGATGCACACACACACACGGACACACAGTCAGACATACAGACACATGGACACACTTAGACACAAACATTCTTGGACACACAGACACAGACCTGCAGACACACACATTCAGGGACACAACGTAGTGGATGCGCACACACACAGACACACATTCAGACATAAAGACACAGGTACACACTTAGACACAAATGGACATAGTACATAGTCATGAACACAGACACACACCCTCATGAACACAGACGCACACCTTCATGAACACAAGACATACACACATTGACACAGTCATACACACAGATACACATACACATTCATGGACACACTTAGACACATTCATGGACACATACAGACATAATCATGAACACAGACACACACACACTAGTGGACACACAGGCACACAGTAGTGGATGCACACATAAAGACATTACACATGGGCATACATACACACATCTACACAGTCACACACGACACACGATGCACTGGTGGACACAGACACACTAGTGGATGCACACACTGATAGACACTCATGGACACATGCACACAGACACACTCATGGACGGACACATTCATGAACTCACACAAACATGGACATATCTACACAGTCACACTCATGGACACACTCAGACACGGACACAATCCTGGATACACATTTGTGGACACATCCTCATCAATACACAAACTAGTGGACGTGTACACACAGACATGCTCACAGACACACCCTGGTGGACACACACCCTGGCTGGACACGGCCCCAGCTCTCACTTGCCCCGCATGCCTCTCTCCACCTGCCTTTGGATCTGCGGTTGGACAGACAGACAGATCCTTCTCCAGAGGAGCAGGTGATGGATTGGCTGGGGGTTTTTCTAGGCCCAGTGGCTCCTACGGCCCTTTCAGTTCCTCCGCAGGCTCAGCTGGTGAGAAGAATGTGGAGTGCTCGTTCCCAAACCCGCCGTGGGTGCCTGGGAGGACTGAGACCAACCCATCCGTCTGTGCCTGCTGTCAGAGGGAGGGGGGGGATGGTCAATCAGGACGACCTCCAATCTCCATGGGACACACAGGGCCAGAGCTGGGAATGTGTTCTCGCAGGAGGGGCCTGGAAGACCTTCCCCAAATGATGCCGGTGTGGACAGGGGCTTGTGAAACAGCAGCTTTGCTTTGCTGTGTATATTCTCCTTCGCATGCTTGCCTG